>NC_066584.1:326020884-327304634 GCF_024323335.1 Lathyrus oleraceus | reverse complement strand
AGCAAAACTACACAAGCTGAGCAATGTCTCTCTCCATTCCTGGCCACCAAAACAACTTTTTAAGATCTTGGTATATCTTATTAGCACCTGGATGAATGCTCAAATTGTTTCTATGGCTCTCCTATAAAATCATCTGCTTGAGCTCCGACACGTCAGGTACACAACCCCTATTCTAAAATCTCAATACACCATTATCATCACGTCTAAAATCTGCATCCACAATTTGGTTGTCTGAAGACAATCGATGAACTAAAGTTACATCCTTCGTCTGACTCTCTCTAATCTCATAAAGAAATCTACTGGTCAACTTCAACATACCCAATTTCACACTAGTAGTTGTCACTTTGCATACTAAACTCAAGTCTCTGAATTATTCGATCAAATCCAACTCCCTGACCATCGAAGCTGAAATGTGTAAAGATTTCCGACTCAAAGCATCTGCTACAACATTGGCTTTACCGGGATGGTAATTCAAACCAAAATCATAGTCTTTCAATAATTCTAACCACCTCCTCTGACGTATATTCAATTCCTTCTGATCAAACATATATTTCAAGCTCTTATGATCACTGAATACCTCAAATCAAGAACCATACAAATAGTGTCTCCACATCTTCAACACAAACACAACTACAACAAGCTCTAAATCATGAGTACGGTAGTTACTTTCGTGAATCCTCAACTGTCGAGAGGCATAAGCTGCCACTTGACCATTCTGCATCAAAACACCACCCAAACCCATCTAAGACACATCACAATAAATAACAAATGGTTTTGAAGGTTCTAGTAATATCAAAACTAGTATCGTCGTTAACTTCTTCTTCAGCTCTTGAAAACTGTTCTCACATTGCATATCCCATACAAAGGCTTGACCCTTTTGAGTCAACTGGGTTAGAAGTAAATCTAGCTTCGAGAACCCCTCAATAAATCTTTTGTAGTAGCAGGCCAAACCAAGGAAACTTCGAATCTAAAAAATTGTCTTTGGATCCTCCCACTGAAGCACCGCATCAATCTTCGTCGAATCAACTACTATACCACCACCCTAAATTACATTCCTGAGAAAGCTCACTTCTTGTAACCAAAACTCACATTTAGATAACTTGGCATATAATTTCTTCTCTTTTAACACTTATAGTACCACGCGAAGATGCTTTGCATGATCCTCATCTGACTTAGAATACACCAATATATCATCAATGAACTGATTCATATAAGGATGGAAAATACGATTCATGTACTTCATAAATACCCCAGGAGCATTAGACACTCCGAACGGCATCACAGAGTACTCATAATGATGTATCGAGTTCTAAATGTTACTTCAGAATATCTTCATTTTTCACTCGGATCTGGTAGCCTGACCTTAAGTCAATCTTACTAAACACATAAGCCCCCACCAGCTGATCCATTAGATAATCAATTCTAGAGAGTGGATACTTGTTCTTAATCGTCACTTTATTCAGCTTGCAGTAATCAACACACAACTACATACCCCCATTCTTTTTCTTTACAAGCAACAATGGCGCTCCCCAAAGTGACACACTTGGTCTGATAAATCTCTTCTCAAGCAATTCTTCAAACTACTTCTTCAGTTCACTTAACTCTGATGGAGACATTCTATAAGGAGCCATCGACACAGATCTAGTACCAAGTACTAAATCTATAGCAAATTCAACTTCTCTTTCTGGTGGTAGATCACCTATGTCGTTAGGAAATACATTTGGAAAATCAAAGACTACCTGCAGATTATCGATCACTTCTTCTGTCTCGAGTTTCAAGGAAGGAAACATAGCAAACACCTTATATTTGTAAGAACAACGTGGGTTCTACAATGTATCTCTAAGATTTTGATGATAACAAAGGATGAAACAAAAATGGTACTCTAACGAAATTTTTCTTAAGTGTGCATGACTCTGATCAAACAATCAAATAGATAAAAACATCAGATACATAATCCAACAATCAGATGCTACTCAGAGGAAACGCGTCCAGAAGGTTCTAACTCTGATCAACGCAGTTACCAGCAAAACAGAAAGAAGTCAGAAACTCTGGTAAAGAAGACTGAATCCAGACTCTGAATCTGAAGAAGTCAAGAGCATAGAGAAACTCTGATGTGGTCAGATAAAAGCAACCTTTGAAGTTAAACTTTGACTTAACAAGACTCTGATATAGATTCACCAGTTCAGAATGCGTAACCTTAAAGAAATCTGGTTTGGGAAAGAAATTATTTCTAGAAGGAAATTATGACGCGCACAAAACTGCTTTAGAAAGAAATAAGGAGAGTAATGACAATAAACATTCTTCAATGACCAAGATCCTGTCATCACTCCAACGGTTCTTCTCAACGCCTATATAAAGGAAGGAATACTTCACAAGAGAACACCTGAGACACACAAGAATACAAAAACTCTCATTCATTCTCTCTTATTTTTCACGAGCTGCTGCTCTTACGTGAAAAGCTATTGTTCTTATAATTCTATAATAGTTGCTTTTTGTTAGAAGCACATTGCATTACAAATCATATTTTTGCTAAGATATTTCCTCAAGTGACTATGTGCAGTCTGAATACTTAAGAGGGCTAAGGGATTATTCTCTTAGACGGTTGTTTGTGTAATCTTTCAAGATTAGTGGATTAAGTCCTTTTTGAAGGCGAAATCACCTTCGCTGGGTGGACTGGAGTAGCTTTGAATTTCAAGCGAACCAGTACAAAATTCTACGTCATATTCATTTTTATTCTGTGTGTGTCTGATATCTCAAAAAGTTTTTATTTGCAAAAATAATTCAAACCCCCTTTCTTGTTTTTCTCTACGTTCAATTGGTATTAGAGTTGCGGCCCTGTTATTGATTTTCTAATCAAACACTTAACAATGTAGAGAGATCCAGCGTGAGAAAAACACTATGGCCAACACCAATGAAAGAGATAGTTACAATGCTAAACCTCCAATCTTTGATGGAGAAAAATTTGAGTATTGGAAAGATAGAATTGAAAGTTTCTTTCTGGGCTACGACGCTGATCTATGGGATATAGTCACAATCGGCTACACACCACCTGTGATTGACGCTGGCGTTGCCATTCCTAGAAGCAGAATGACAGATGATCAGAAGCGTGAATTCAAAAACCATCACAAAGCCATAACGATACTACTAAATGCCATTTCCTACAATGAATATGAAAAGATCACCAACAGGGAAACAACTAAAGAAATACTTGACTCCCTGAGGATGACTCATGAAGGAAATTCTCAAGTCAAATAGACAAAGGCTCTGCCTCTAATTTAGAAATATAAAGCCTTCAAAATGGAGGACGATGAAGCTGTAGAGGTAATGTTTTCTAGATTTCAAACTTTAATTGCAGGACTCAAAGTGTTGGACAAAGGCTACACATCTGCAGATCATGTCAAAAAGATTGTTAGAAGCTTGCCAAAGAAATGGAGACCCATGGTCACAACTTTAAAGTTATCAAAATATCTGAACAATATCAGCCTTGAGGAACTCGTCAGTTCACTCAGAAGCCACGAGATAAAACTGGAGGAAGATGAGCCTCAAAAGAAGATCAAGTCTGTAGCACTAAAGTCCAGATCCGAAAGACGCAAACCATAAAGAAACAAAGCCTTCCAAGCTGAAGAGGAAGACAATGACGACTCTGAGAAGGAAGACTCTAACGACGAAGAAGAGTTATCCCTTTTAACTAGAAGAGTAAAACAACTTTGGAGAAAAAGGAATAATAACTTCAGAAGACCAAGACCTAAGGGAGATCGCTCAGAATCAACTTCCAGAGGTAAGTCAAACAAAGATATAACATGCTATGAATGCAAGGAAATAGGTCATTATAGAAATGAATGTCCCAAAGTGAAGAAAGAAATCTCCAGAAAAGAAGATTTCAAGAAAAGCTCATTCAGAATCAAAAAGGGACTGATGGCCACCTGGGACGACAGGGGATCTGATTCCTCTAAATCAGACTCTGAAGAATAGGCAAATGTTGCACTCATGGCTACCACCTCCAGAAATACATCAGATGGAGAATCTGACTCTGAAGAGGTATTTTCTGATCTTTCTCGCTCTGACCTTGAATCATGCCTTTCTGAAACTCTAAACTCATACGGAAACTTAAACAAAAATTTAAAGCCTTAAAAGAGGTTCTTGAAGGAACCATCTAAGAACGTGATAAGCTTGAGATGACAGTTTCAGAAGTAAAATATGAAAACCGAACTTTGATAATAGAAAGAGACTCCATAAAGAAACAATGTTTAAAACTTGAAGAAGCGTTATCTCAAGCCCCACAAACTTTTAACACAATAATCTAAAAATAATGAAAATCTTTTCAAAAGTTTCTGAAAAATGGGATAGAAAGAAGCAAAATGGCATCATGATTTATGGAGTCAGTCAGAATAATAAAAGAGGAATAGGGTATGTCCTAAGTGAAGATAAGTCTTCTACAAATGACAAACCCAAATCTCCCTTTTCTTATCATTACACACATGTACAAGCACAACATTTTGATCATGCTAGAAAGCCCAAAGTTCTAAGAAACTCTGGGAAAACTAATCACAAAGGACCCAAAAGATTATGGGTATCAAAAGATAAGATTGTTTATGTTGTAGATATCTTATGCTGCAGAGTTAAGACACCAGTCATGGTACCTGGACACTGGGTGCTCTCGACACATGACGGGAAGAAAGTATATATTCCAAAACCTGGAACTTAAAGATGCGGGCTTTGTAGGTTTCAGAGGAAATCAGAAGGGAAGAATCAGAGGCTTCAGAACTATTGGTAATGGAACTCTTTCCTTCTATATCTAATGTTCTCTATGTAGAAGCATTAATGCATAACCTGTTATCAATAAGTCAATTAAGTGATAACGGCTATGATGTAATCTTCAATCAAAAAACATGTAAAGCAATTAATCAGAACAATGGAACAGTCCAATTCACTGGCAAGAGGAAAAACAATATTTATAAGATAAATCTTTCAGACTTAAAAGAATAAAATGTAAAATTCTTGATGTCTGTTCATGAAGAGTAATGGGTATGACATAGACATTTGGGCCACATTAGCATGAGAAAACTCTCTCAACTAAATAAACTCGAGTTAGTAAGAGGTCTACCCAAGCCGAAGTATTCTTCAGATGCTCTGTGTGAGGCATGTCAGAAAAGGAAATTTTCTAAAACATCTTTTAAAAAGAAAAATATTGTTTCCACCTCTAAGCCTCTAGAACTTCTTCACATTGACTTGTTTGGGCCTGTTAAGACAACGTCAGTCAATGGAAAGAAATATGGACTAGTTATTGTTGATGATTTTAGTCACTGGACATGGGTAAAATTCCTAAAGCACAAGAGTGAGTCTCACTCTGCATTCACTAGCTTCTGTTCCAAAGTGCAAAGCAAGTTTGACTCTAAAATCATCAGAGTCAGGAGTGATCATGGTGGCGAATTTGAAAATAAATTTTTTGAGGAACTATTCGATTCTAATGGAATATCCCATGATTTCTCCTGTCCTAGAACTCCACAACAAAATAGAGTTGTAGAGAGGAAGAATAGGACACTTTAAGAGATGGCCAGAACCATGATCAATGAAACAAATGTGGCTAAGCACTTTTGGGCTGAAGCAGTAAATACAGTGTGTTATATTCAGAATAGAATCTCTACAAGAAATATTCTAGAGAAGACTCCCTATGAACTGTGTAAGGGAAGAAAACCCAACATTTCGTATTTCCATCCTTTTGGATGCTCTTGTTTTATTCTCAATACTAAAGAACATCTGAACAAGTTTGATTCAAAAGCACAAAAAGGTATTATGTTAGGATACTCAGAACGCTCTAAAGGCTACATAGTATACAACACAAAAACCAAAATTATGGAAGAATCAATCCATGTTAGATTTGATGATAAGCTTGACCCTGAAAAGTCAAAGCTAGTTGAGAAACTTGCAGATTTGGAGATTACTCTTGCAGGTTCTGACGAAAAGACTAAAGTTCCAGAAGTATTTGAAAGACAAAAGCCAGATGAACCTTAAGCCTCATCCATCCAAAAGAAATCAAGAGGACACCCCAACATCTCTGAAGATTTGATTCTGGGAAACAAGGATGAACCTGTCAGAACTAGGTCAACATTCAAAGTATCTGAAGAAACTCATCTAGGATTAGTATCTCTAATCAAACCTACTTTCTGTGATGAGGCACTTCAAGACAATGACTGGGTTCTGGCTATGCAAGAAGAGCTAGATCAATTCTCAAAGAATGACGTCTGGGATCTTGTTCCAAAGCCTAAAGGAACTCACATTATTGGAACCAGATAGGTGTTCAGAAACAAACTGAACGAAAAAGGAGAAGTTGTCAGAAATAAAGCACGACTGGTGGCACAAGGGTACATTCAACAAGAAGGCATTGACTACAACGAAACCTTTGCCCTAGTCGCCAGGTTAGAATATATTCGCTTACTTGTTTCATTTGCAGTAAATCATTCAATCAAACTATATCAAATGGATGTCAACAGTGCATTTCTTAATGGTTATATATCAGAAGAAGTTTATGTCAATCAACCTCCAGGTTTTGAAAATTCTAAATGTCCATAACACGTTTTTAAACTTAAGAAATCATTGTACAGTTTAAAACAAGCACCTAGAGCTTGGTATGAAAGACAAGGCAACTTTCTTTTGGAACATGTCTTTATTAGAGGAAAAGTTGACTCTACACTCTTCTATAAAAACATTAGGAATGATCTCATGATATGCCAGATATATGTTGATGACATTATTTTTGGTTCAGCTAACCCTTCTGTATGCCAAGAATTCTCTGAACTAATGCAGATAGAATTTGAAATGAGCTTAATGCAAGAACTAAAGGTCTTTCTAGGGATTTAAATCAATCAAGCTTCAGAAGCTACCTACGTTTATCAAAGTAAATACATAAAAGACATTCTGAAGAAGTTCGAAATGACTGAATGCAAACCTGCTAAGACACCTATGCATCCGACCTGCATTCTGGAAAAAGAAGAAATTAGCCAGAAGGTTTGTCAGAAGCTCTATCGCGGTATGATAGGCTCTCTTCTCTATTTGACGGCTACACGTCCTGATATTCTATTTAGTGTATGTCTTTGTTCCAGATTCCAATCAGATCCTAGAGAATCTCATTTAACAGCTGTTAAAAGAATTCTCAGGTATCTGAAAGGAACCCCTAACCTGGGCCTGATGTATGAGAAAACATCAGAATATAGACTCTCTGGTTATTGTGATGCAGATTACGCAGGGGACATAATGGAATGTAAAAGTACATCTGGGAACTGTCAGTTCTTGGGAAATAATCTTATATCTTGGGCCAGTAAAAGGCAATCAACCATATCTCTGTCCACTGTAGAAGCAGAATATATATCAACGTCACTTTGCACTACTCAGATGCTATGGATGAAGAATCAACTTGAAGACCTTCTGATCTTTGAGAGTAATGTTCCTATTCTGTGATAATATTGCTGCCATCTATTTAAGTAAGAATCCTATTTTGCATTCCAGAGCTAAGCACATAGAAATAAAACATCATTTCATTAGAGACTATGTTCAGAAAGGGGTAATTACTTTAAAATTTATTGATACAGACCATCAATGGGCTGACATTTTTACCAAACCCCTCTCTGAAGATAGATTCTCTTTTATCTTGAAAATTTTAAACATTCAAAATTATCTAGAATGAAATGTGCCTATGAAATAGCAAAATAAGACTATAAAGTAAACATCTAGAATTTGTATATGACTCTGATGCTACTACCAGTTAGAAGCTATTTTAATCAGAAATCCTCAAGATCCAACCTTTTGGTATTCTTGAAGATCAAATAAAGTAACACGCGGAATCTCTTGCGTCTGACCTTGGAACTTCTAGACAACTGTCTAGTAGAAATCAAGAGACAAACTCTTGAAATCTCCTCGAGCAGTATACTGATTTGGGGATTAGACCTTAATCATGGGATGTAATCATTTTCCTCCAAATGTGCTTACTTGGTTAACCTGTTGCATTTAATGTCTTAACACTTAAACTCTCTCATTGCTGTCGTTTTGCATGCATCCTTTTGTGTATAAATTCATTTAACGTACTACATTTGCACACTTTACACTCACGACCACACTAGACCCTCTCTCTCTCTCTCGGTTCTTCATCTCCTTTAAGAATTCTGCAGTTTTCATCAAGTTCTTCATCCTTCAACCTTCTTCTTCAACTGTGTTCTTCATGGATCCTCAGCAACAATCTGATTACAACTTCTCCCAACAAATGAATTCAACGGAACAGACACCCATTTTAATTCAACAAACTACATCAACCACCGACATCGTCTCAACCCCAATCTACAGGGAACCACACATCCTTGATCGTGAACCTCACATCCATCTAGCAACACCGTTTGAAAAGCTTGAAGTTTTATGTGAATCACTAGTTGATTTTGAGAACATGAAGAAGAATGGCGTATACCTAACTGAAGAGTTAAAAATGCAAGGGTGGGAAACCTATTTTCAACGCCTCTATGGCCCTGTATACACAAATCTGGTAAAGGAGTTCTGGCGTTTCGCAGACTTAGATGATCACTACATTGTCTCCTACGTTCTAGGAGTCAAGATAGTCATCATTGAGAAATCCATTGCTTCTCTTATGAACGTGGAGAAGACAGGAGGAAGACACATCTACAACATAAACCCTAGGGAAAAATACTTGTCCCAAGAAATCAACCCTACCATCTTCCAACAGAATGCTGAAGGCAAGCATTCAAAGAACAAGGAGCTACATCAGAACCTCCATGTCTGGTTAAAAATCATGCTAGGCACCATTCATCATCTCCCTGCATCAAACTCTTATGACTACATCAACACAGATCAGAAGTGTATCCTATACTGCATTCACAAGGGGCTGAAACTCTGTCTACCAGCCTTGCTCTTCAAGTACCTCAGAGACTCAGTCAAAGACACCAGAAACAACATGAAGACCAGAAACTACATCCCTCTAGGGAGACTCATATCAGATGTGTTGATTGAGAGTGGCATAGTGGATCACCTGATTCAGCTTATACTCATGGAAGATGTCACTATTGACATTGGTAGACCGCTGAATGCTCGAAATCTGAAGAGCATGGGAATAATTGACTAAGTTAGAGTCAAACCAACTCTTGACACCTCATGGGGAGCATCCAAGGATCAGAGGGAGATTCCCAACGAACTCTACCTGTTCTCCAAGATTGACCCTCCAAAGGTAGTAGCTTACTATCTACAGGACCTTGCCAATCAAGGGGTGGACATCTCTGACTTCTTAGTGGATTGGCTACTTAAGCATCCACCAAAATTCACGAAGAGGATGCGAAAGCCCTCTGAGAAGTCCAAGAAGGCTAAGAAAGCAAGACTGAGAGAGTCCTATGGGTCAAGACCTCCAGTCCCTCTGGCTGGCTCTCCAAGTAAGTATGTACCTCTCTCTCGCTCTATTAAAATAAAACCAATTGCTTCTTCTCTTCCCCAAACCACTCCTATATACACCTCCTCTGAAACTCCCCCCTCAACCACCAAATCCTCTAACCCACCCTCACTTAAATTCAACCTCGCTACCACCACACTACCCGTTTCTGAAGCAAAAATGCTGAATGAAACTACTTCACCATTATCATCACCATCTCCATAATCCCCACCATACTACGTACTCTCCTCCGGCAATGAACCATCTGACCCCCAATCTCCCACTCTGGCTCAGCTACAAGCCCGTGCTCTGGCCTTTCAACATCCATCACACTCTGAACCTGAACTAGAAGTCACTTCCCCACCTCTTGAACATCCTAATTCGACTACATCTGAACAACCTCAAACACCACCAACTACACAACAACCAAATCCACCTCCTGAACAACCAATATACTCTGAACCGCAACCAACCCACTCACAACCTGAACAAACAACACAATCACCTCCTGCCATTCCCACACCCACAACTTCCATTTCCTCCAAAACTCCCACACTAAATCTCAGTGCCTCAAACTCACCTTCTCCAACCTCCCCAGCCTCTGCCATTGACCAAAGACTACCCTCCCTACCCTAGAAGAAGCAATATAGGTTTTTGCAGAGTCTTTAGTAGAGAAGGTCAAGTCTCTGGCCATCAATTATGGTATCAGTGATGATCCCTCTGAAGTAAGGATCCACTGGACAGAGTGATCAGTTGGATGACCTCTGAAGCCTTCAAATTGAAAGGCCTCTCTAAACAAGTCCGCAACGACTTTATCAGAGACGCTGGTATCAGGATCCAAGAGCGCTTGGCCATAGCGGCCGAGGAACGAGCTAGGAAGGAAGCTGAAGAGAAAGCACGCCAAGAAGAAGAACAGTGGATCAGAGAAGCTGAAGAGAAGGCTGTTGTTGCTGCTGAGGCTGAGGTGATAACATGAAATTATATCACATTTTAGGACTTAATTCAATTAAATTATATTATTATTTGCTTCAATTTATTTCATTTTACTCGATATTACTCGGTATTTCCTTTCTATTTATCTCAGGTAGTTTATTTGAAGCACAAGTAAAAAAGGGAAGAAAAGGAGGTGCAGAAAGAAGTTTTTGGAAACAAATATCAAAAGCCAAAGCCCAACCCAAAAAAGGCACAGGCGCTGTGCCTGTGACGAGCGTCACAAGGGCTGTGACGAGCGTCACGCCTTGCACACTTCTGTGACGAGCGTCACACATGGTGTGACGGACGTCACACCATTCCCCTATATTTTTGCCTTCAGAGACGTTGAGTCCTATTTGCACGCCTAACCCTTCGTTACGTGAAGACTTTTGACGCGGACTACTTTTGGGAACCGTTACAGAAAGTACCAGTATAAATACCAGCTTTGCAAACCCTGCAGAAAGTCCGAGACACTTTTTCCAGCTTTCGCTTTTTCGCAATTTTCTTTTTCCAGCAGCTTAAGCATATTTTTACAGTACTACTTTTACAATTTTTATATTGTTTCTTTTGCAATTCTATTTTCTTTTCTAGCACTTAATTAATTTTTTGCACAATAGTTTCTACACCGGAAACTATTGTGTATCTTTTACCGGATCTAACCTTACGTTAGAATCTAGTTTTTTATTCCTTCGCTTTTATTTTCCTGCCTGATTGAAGAATTCAAGAACAGATCCAACCGACCTGTGGTGGAGTGTTCAAGACTGTTGTTTAATTTCTCAGGTTCTTTAATTATTGTTTGAATTTATATATGCTTTGTTTTATTGTTTATTTATATTATATGCTTGAGATGAATCTGTTTATGCATGATATTTATTTAAGTCTGTTTAGTATGTCTAGCTAAATTATTTAGGTATCGGTATGTAAAGTAAGCGGAATGAAGGAATCAAAACTAAGTTGGTTTAATTAAGTTTAAAATTAAAATCACTCTTTTTACGGTCTCAATTTACAGGTTTAATAACAAAGTTTTTGTAAGAAAGTAAAAGACATAAAGAAGTTAAAATCAATAGAGCGAGAGTTTGAGGTTTTGACTGGACAGTGTAAATTGGACGTTAATTCTAGATCAGGGCGAGAGCAATTTTTAGAGTTAATTAAATTCTAATCTTTTTCAAAAAGTATTTTTAAAGATTGAATGTGAGGACGAGAGTTAAGCATTTGAATTTAATTATATAACCTAAGTCAACAGAGCGAGAGTTTGAGATAAGGGTGTTTAAACGATTATTGTTTTCTTAAAAAGAGTTTCTACGGATTCTATTATTTTCAAAAAGTGGTTTTTGACTTAACTATAAGTGACAACTACGTTAATATAAAATCATAGTTTATTCAACAGAGCGAGAGTTTGAGATAAAACTTTTAATCAATAGCGTCAACTGAAAAGATTTATTTTAAAACCAAGAAACCAATAAAGAATTGATTCCCTAATTACGACGAACTGCATACCGATATCCGCTTATTAGATATTTATTTTAGATCTTATTTTAGTTTTAGTTTTTCCCCCAAACAATCAAAGTATTACCTGCCTTAGCTTTACGAAGTAACCTTAGATAACGGTATATCGATTCATAAGTCCCTGTGGGATCGATATCTTTTAAAACTACGCGATAGAACTGTGCACTTGCAGTTTGTACCCCAAATTCGACTCATAAAGTCGCCATCAAGTTTTTGGCGCCGTTGCCGGGGACTTTTATTTAGTCGATATCGTAACTCTTCTGTTACGCTGTAGAGACTAAGGCTTTTCTTTTCTCTTTTCTTTCTTTCGTTGATTTGTATGCCACGCACTCGCTCACAAGGCGAGCCATTCTACTTACGAATCAACGATATCGAACTATATCTCCGAGTCTTACGACGAATTCGGGAATATCGTGCTGCAAACAATCTACCTCCTGTAGAACTTCCCGATTTCAAAAATATTTTCCCTTCGATACCCGAGATGGCAGAACCAGCCCGTGCTCTTCGAGATTACGCCGCTCCATCGCAAGATGAACCGCATTCAAGTATTGCTCCACCCGCAATCGAAGCAAACAACTTTGAACTCAAACCTTCACTGTTGCAGGCAGTGCAACAGAACCAATTCTCTGGAAATCCTACCGAGGATCCTAACCTTCATTTATCCGTATTTGTCCAATACGCTGATACTGTTAAAGCTAATGGTGTCACTCCAGAGGCAATTCGACTTCGTCTTTTTCCTTTCTCACTAAGAGATAGCGCTAGAAGATGGCTTCAATCTCTTCCTTCCAACTCAGTCACCATATGGAACGAGTTGAAGAAAGTTTTTCTTGCTCGATATTTTTCGCCAAGCAAAACAGCTATGTTAAGAGCCCAGATAAATGGATTTAAACAGAAAGATAACGAGTCTCTTTTCGAAGCATGGGAAAGATACAAAGACATGATGAGACTTTGTCCACACCATGGTTTAGAAGACTGGTTAGTAATTCATACCTTCTATAATGGTCTCCTGTATAACACGAGGTTAACAATAGACGCCGCCGCAGGTGGTGCACTAATGAACAAACCTTATGTTGATGCTTACCAACTTATCGAAAGCATGGCTCAAAACCACTATCAGTGGGGAAGCGAACGAACAATGGTGGAAAAACCTCAAACGAAAACTGGCATGTACGAGATAAGTAACCTTGATCATGTTAATGCAAAAGTGGATGCTCTGGTCCAGAAAATTGAAAGTCTAAATGTATCACCTTCAGCCACCGTGGTTGCCATAACTCAGAATTGCGAAATCTGTGGAATCCAAGGTCACACTCCTGCAGATTGTCAACTCCTAACAGGAATCCAAGCGGAGCAAGTAAACTATGCTCAAGGAAGCCCCTACTCGTACACCTATAACTCAAATTGGAAGAATCATCCCAATTTTTCATATAAGAGTAATAATGCTTTATACGCACCTGGACAATCTCCAAATCAAGCCCCAACTATACCTCCGGGATATCAGAAGCCGATTCCATCTACACCTAACAATAACGCCCCTAGGAAATCCAACTTGGAAATCATGATGGAAAACTTTATAGCTTCTCAACAACAAACCAATAAAGATTTCTTAAACCAGAATGTACACACTGGCGAACAAATTAAACAACTAGCAAGTAAAGTAGATGCCCTGGCTACTCATAACAAAATGCTGGAAACGCAAATTTCACAAGTAGCTCAACAACAAGCGCCTACTGCTGCCCCAACTGGTACATTTCCTGGCCAACCCCAACCTAACCCAAGAAGCCACGCTCATGCAATTATACTGAGAAGTGGAACGGAAGTGGAAGGACCGTCTGACCCAAGGATAGAAAACCAAAACTCTAAAAAGTCAACTGAGGAGGAAAGTGAACCTAAGGAAAAGGAAGAGAGTAATAAGGAAACCGTAGAAAAGAAGGAACCTTATGTACCTCCACCACCTTATAAACCACCTATCCCTTACCCTCAAAGGCTTATTAAAACCAAAGATGCGGGCCAATTTAAAAAATTTGTCGACCTACTAAAACAATTAAACGTCACAATTCCGTTTACAGAAGCTATTACGCAGATGCCCTCATATGCCAAGTTTTTAAAAGAAATTCTTTCTAATAAAAGGAAACTTGAAGATAGCGAAACCGTTACACTCATCGATGAATGTGGCGCTATAATCCAGAATATGCCTCCTAAACTTAAAGACCCAGGTAGTTTCTCTATACCCTGTCACATAGGAAAATTTGTCATTGACAAAGCCTTATGCGATTTAGGAGCCAGTATTAGTGTTATGCCTTTATCCATATGCAAGAGACTTGAAATGGGAGAATTAAGACCAACTAAAATGTCTGTGCAACTAGCAGATCGTTCCGTCAAATATCCTGTAGGAATTCTTGAAAACGTTCCAGTGCGCATAGGTCAATTCTACATTCCAACTGACTTTATAATTATGGATATTAGAGAAGATGAAGTTACACCCATTATACTGGGAAGACCGTTCTTAGCAACTGCCGGTGCAATCATAGATGTAAAACGAGGACGACTCACTTTTGAAGTAGGAGAAGAGAAAATTGAGTTCATTCTTTCCCAAATTTTGAAAGCACCTGCAATAGAAGATACATGTTACTTCATGGATATCATCGATGAATGCATAAAAGAAACGGAGTTAGAAAAAGACAAATCATCTGACTATCTTGTAGAAGACAAACTTAACCAATGTTTAGCAATAACACCGGATCCTACGCAATGCCTTAAGAAACCAACCTTAGACCTGAAAACACTTCCCAAGAATCTGAGATATGAATTCCTAGACTTAGAGCTTGAACGACCAGTGATAGTTAATGCTGACCTAGGAAGACTCGAAACCGAAAAACTCCTGCATATCTTAAGAAAATATCCAACCGCACTAGGTTACAACATCACCGATCTTAAAGGAATAAGTCCTTCTATTTGTATGCACCGCATCATGCTAGAAGAAGATTGTAAAACTTCTAGGGAACACCAGAGGAGACTAAACCCGATCCTGAGTGAGGTAGTGAAGAAGGAAATAACCAAGTTATTAGAGGCAGGTATCATATATCCTATATCTGATAGCAAATGGGTTAGTCCTGTACACGTAGTACCAAAGAAAGGAGGTATAACAGTCATTGAAAATGAAAAAGGAGAAACTATAACCAAACGAATCGAATCGGGATGGAGAATGTGCATTGACTATAGGAAACTAAACAAAGTAACCCGAAAAGATCATTTTCCTTTACCATTCATTGACCAGATGTTAGAACGATTAGCAAAACATTCTCATTTCTGCTATCTAGACGGTTATTCAGGCTTCTTTCAAATACCAATTCACCCTGATGACCAAGAAAAGATAACATTCACGTGCCCTTTTGGTACCTTCGCTTATAGACGAATGCCGTTTGGCTTGTGTAATGCTCCTGCAACTTTCCAAAGGTGCATGATGGCAATATTCGCCGATTTTCTAGAAAACATCATGGAAGTATTTATGGATGACTTTTCCGTATGCGGACAAAGCTTTGAAGAATGCCTTGAAAACCTAGAGAGAGTTCTAGAGCGATGTGTAAAAGTAAACCTAGTACTTAATTGGGAAAAATGCCACTTTATGGTACAAGAAGGAATTGTTTTAGGACACATCATCTCGAACAGAGGAATTGAAGTAGACAAAGCTAAAATAGAGGTAATCGAAAACCTTCAACCCCCGAAAACTGTGAGAGAAGTACGAAGCTTCTTAGGACATGCCGGTTTTTACCGACGATTCATTAAAGACTTCTCTAAAATAACTAAACCTTTAACCGGGCTATTAATGAAAGATGCTGAATTCATATTCGACAATAAATGTTTAGAAGCATTTCAAACGCTTAAACAAGCACTGATCTCCGCACCCATAATGCAGACACCAGATTGGAATGAACCATTCGAAATAATGTGTGATGCTAGTGATTACGCTGTAGGTGCTGTTTTAGGACAACGAAAGGATAAAAAGCTTCATGTTATATATTACGCAAGTAGAACTCTAGATGAAGCACAAATGAATTACGCCACAACCAAGAAAGAACTTCTAGCAGTAGTGTTTGCGCTAGATAAATTTCGTTCTTACTTGGTCGGAGCCAAAATAATCATCTAAGCTGACCACACTGCTATCAAATACCTCTTAACTAAAAAGGATGCTAAACCTAGACTCCTAAGGTGGATCTTGTTGCTACAAGAGTTCGATTTGGAAATCAAAGACAAGAAAGGAACTGAAAACGTAGTAGCAGATCACCTCTCTAGACTTGAGAACCTTGAACCGGAAAGAACATCAATTAACGATGATTTCTCGTACGATAAGCTTATAGCTACTTTAGAAGAAAATAACGCTGATAAACAGGTAGAAACCACCTTAGCTATATCTGTTACACCGTGGTACGCTGACCTCGTCAATTATTTAGCTGCCGGAATAGTTCCACCTACCTTATCCTACCAACAGAAGAAACGATTCTTCTATGACATAAAACATTATTACTGGGATGACCCCTTACTTTTTAAAAGAGGCCCTGATGGTATTTTCCGTCGGTGTATACCCGAAGAAGAGGTAGAAAATATAATCCAACACTGTCACTCCGCTCCTTATGGTGGACACGCAAGTACATCCAAGACCTGCTCTAAAATCCTACAAGCCGGTTTTTATTGGCCAAGTATATGGAAGGATGTACATGCAGCTATTAAGAGATGTGATAGATGTCAACGCACAGGAAACATATCTAGACGTGACGAGATGCCACAAAAGGGCGTTTTGGAAGTAGAGATTTTCGACGTGTGGGGAATAGACTTCATGGGACCTTTTCCATCCTCTTTCGGTAACAAATACATACTCGTGGCAGTTGACTACGTATCGAAATGGATTGAAGCTATAGCTTCTCCAACAAACGACACACGAGTAGTAACTAGACTCTTTAAGAATATAATATTTCCAAGGTTTGGTGTCCCAAGAATAGTAGTCAATGATGGTGGATCGCATTTCATATCCAAGGTACTCGAAAAACTACTGCTTAAGTATGGCGTAAGATATAGAGTAGCGACACCTTACCACCCTCAAACCAGTGGGCAAGTGGAATTGTCTAACAGAGAAATCAAACAGATACTAGAGAAAACAGTCGCCACTTCAAGGAAAGACTGGTCATTGAAATTACCAGAAGCTTTATGGGCTTACCGAACTGCTTACAAAACTCCCATAGGGACAACCCCATTTAAGCTAATTTATGGAAAATCCTGTCACCTCCCGGTAGAATTAGAACATAAAGCCTATTGGGCTATTAAAAATCTAAATTTAAACTATAAAGCCTCCAGTGAAAAGAGAATCCTTGATATAAGCGAATTAGAGGAACTCAGAAGAGACGCTTACGAAAATGCCAGAATCTACAAAGAAAGAACAAAACAATGGCATGACAAGCGCATATCAAGGAAAATCTTCAAACAAGGCGATACAGTCCTTTTATTTAACTCCAGGGTAAAGTTATTTTCGGGAAAACTACGATCTAGATGGTCAGGTCCTTTTCAAATCACCAATGTTTTTCCCAGTGGAGCAGTAGAAATTAAAGGCAAATCTATGGAACCATTTACCGTAAACGGGCAACGTCTAAAACATTATCACTATGCAGAAAACACTGAAGATTCGCAAGTCTTGCACTTAGACGAAATGCCTCCAGAAATTATAGATTATAATTGATAGTTTTTATGTCGAGCTTGCGACATTAAACAAAGCGCTTAGTGGGAGACAACCCACAAATATTTTATCATTTTCTTCTATTATCATTTTTTTTTTCTATTTCTTCCTTAATTATTCTTTTAATTTTTGTTTAGTATTCATTCTTAATTTATTTTAATTTATTAAAAACTTTTCTCTTCTTTCGGCATTTGGCCAAATTCTGACTAAAACTCTTGTTTTTATTTTCTCTAGCTAACACTAACCTGATGGGACAAATTGATCGTATGGGTATCAAATTCAGAGGAACAGCTCAGAAACAAAAGTTTGAGGAACTAGCCACGAGAGAGATGCTACCTAGTCTGTATGCTGATGACTGGGCAATGACTGCCCTCGGACTGAGACAAAGTATCCTGTATTTGCTGATTCAGATAGGGTGGGAAACCGCTCCTATCCGTAGACAATTTGTCACATACCGGAGACTGACTCTAGAATTCCTTAGTTCCCTGATCTATCTACCCAGCCATGGAAAAGGAATAAGCAGAGGTTTTATCCAGTTCAGAATGTTTAACATGGAGTACCAATTTAATATTCAAGATTTTACCAACCTTTTAGGTTTCCCTACATCCTTTGACACATTCACAGTGAGCCAAGAAGAACTTTTTGAATATAGAGAACTTGAACACTTTTGGGGCAGCTTGACCGGAAATGACAATCCCGAGGAACATGAGTTTCTCTCTGGAAACATACATAACTCGGCCTTTCGTTATTTCCATAAGATCCTGACCCACACCTTATTTGGGAAGAAGCTAAACAGTACCACAGTTTCACGTGATGAACTCTTCATCATATTTTGTGCTTCCCAGAACCGTCCAGTAAACGGTGCCACTTTTATGTTAGCAAATTTGGACCACCTTATCCAAGATGAACGAGCACCAATTCGAATAGGCGGTTTGATAACCATGATTGGTAATGCTATCGGATTACGTCAGCCTATGCTTGACTTAAGCCCTTTTTGTGGCATTACTACTATGAGTATACCCTTCCTCTTCAACACTATGTTTATAGCAAACCTAGGATCTGATGAGTTTGAGCTTATAATTAATAACCAAGTCCTTTGCCTATTCACCATGCCCGATCCTAGGACCAGTGTTCATAACCGCAATAACTGGCTCTACAATCTGAACGAAACCCCCTCTCCTGCTAGATCCACTGAATCCATCCAGGA
This sequence comes from Lathyrus oleraceus, assembly GCF_024323335.1. Lineage (NCBI taxonomy): Eukaryota > Viridiplantae > Streptophyta > Magnoliopsida > Fabales > Fabaceae > Lathyrus > Lathyrus oleraceus. The sequence continues at coordinate 327,285,809 of NC_066584.1, read as the reverse complement.
CTATGAGATCTGTGATGACCTGATTCCTTATGCTGAATCAGACCCTCAGACACCCTCTGGCTATTATGATATTGATCCTCCTTGTAACACCCTTCTAAAATACCCCAAATATTTAATTAAAAATAATAAACATATAACAATTCAGAGTAATTATGCCATCCAAGGGTGTCACACAATTATTCACACCATTCAACAATATAACGGTCATGCTCTTTTATTAATTCAAAACATAAACATTTGCATAAAACGCAGCGGATAGAGATCTCCTCAATCATGTAAAACATGTAACATTCACATGTAATTTATCCAACAACATAAAACATCCCATCCCGATGTTACATCTATCAGAGCACGACCCACTAAGGAGACTACACTAGACTCCAAGCATTCGCTTCTACTCAACTCATTTCTCGTTACCTGAAAAATAGTTGTAAGGGTGAGTTCCTCAATCAATATAATAAGCATTGTAAAACAACATGTAATGCCAAGTAACTAACACATCAATCACCCTAATTGCAATACACATTCAGTAATAGCTCATTGACTTAAACATCATACTCAACATCAATATACAATACCAGTATAATCTCAAATCATACTTAACGACAACACAACACACGTATAATATTGGAACACATCCATTCATATTATACGCCATACATATTTTTATGCAATGAGACTCTACACATGCGGTACCGACTATTCTCGAACATATAGTTCAAGCTCACCGATCCCTCCAGATACGGCTACTAAGCTCACTAGTCCCACTCATTTGAGACCTAGTGACTCACTCACTAATTCCTCACCATGGGAATTAGCTACAGCCCCGAAGGCTAGACTATGCACACTAATCATCTAGTATGCAAACATCAACAACAACCCACAATGGTTCACTCACTAATTCCTCACTATGGGAATTAGCTACAGCCCCGAAGGCTATGCCATGCATGCTAATCATCTAGCAATGCAACATCAACAATAATTCAAGAATAAACATATGCTCACACTCTGAGCCATACAACAGTCCATTCACACATACATGCATAATATATACATTCACAGCATCATGTACATCATTATACATCATCAATCTTTCATCACATAAGCATGTCAGATTATGCCAAACAACAACCACAATATTAGTACATTTCAATATTGCATATACTGCTCAAAACAGCGGGAATTTATCCCTATTACACCATAGGCAACATAGGCCAACCCTCAATTAGGTACACCACATTTAAAAACAATAATTTTTCACTCTGCAACAGTGTTAACCGGTTAACGCCCTGGGTTAACCGGTTAACGCAGGCAAAACTCACTTTCTGGCAAAACGCAACAGTGTTAACCGGTTAACGCCCTGGGTTAACCGGTTAACGCAGGCAAAACTCAATATTTTCACATTTCAATACAGTGTTAACCGGTTAACACCCTGGGTTAACCGGTTAACGCAGACCAAACAACAATTCCTGCGCTAACACACGGCAGAATGCAGAATTCCGCCGTTGGAAGACTTCCGGACCTCCGATTCCGATTCCGTAAACAGCTATACGATCGGGAAAACATTACTCACACAAATACCGATTTAATTTCAACTTTCAACACAGTTCATCCAACAACATTTCAACATTTACAAATCCCAATTAGGGTCAAATTAACGGCTTATCACTACCCATGACATATTATCCCAAAATACCCATTAATCGACGATAAACCCCCCTTACCTTAACAATCCGGCAAAATCTTTAAGCTTCAAGCTTTCGTTCTCCAACCTTTGCTCTTCAGCTCCCTTCTCCTCTTCTCTGCCTTTTTCACGATGCTTTCTGTTTTCACGTGCAATACTTTTCCAATTGAGAATTTTTTCTTATTCCAACATATATATATTTTCCAAATAATAATAATCCAAAATAATAATAATAAAATTTCTAATTATTCAATTAAATTAATAATTACATTATTAATTCAATTTAAATAATTATTTTATTATTATCGGGGTGTTACAACTCTCCCCCACTAAAAGAGTTTTCGTCCTCGAAAACATACCTTAAGCGAACAACTCTGGGTAAGATTCCTTCATCTTACTCTCCAGTTCCCAAGTCACGTTGCCACCTGCTGGTCCTCCCCAAGCTACCTTCACCAAGGCAATCTCTTTACCCCGCAACTGCTTCAACTCTCGATCCTCGATCCTCATAGGTGATGTTTCAACAGTCAGGTTATCTCTCACCTGTACATCATCTACTTGGACTATATGCGACGGATCATGAATGTACCTCCTCAACTGAGACACATGAAAAACCTCATGCAAATTCGCAAGCGACGGCGGTAAGGCGATACGATAGGCTACCTCTCCTATCCTCTCCAAAATCTGATAAGGACCAATAAATCGAGGTGTCAACTTCTTCGACTTCAAGGCTCGACCAACACCAGTTATCGGAGTAACACGAAGGAACACATGATCTCCCTCTTGGAACTCAAGTGACTTCCTCCGCTTATCATGATAACTCTTCTGACGACTCTGAGCAATTCTCATCTTCTCCTGAATCATCTTAATCTTTTCCGTAGTTTGTTGAACAATCTCCGGTCCAACCACAGCACTCTCACCGGACTCATACCAACATAAAGGTGTCCGACATCTCCTACCATACAAAGCTTCAAACGGTGCCATACCAATGCTCGAATGAAAACTATTGTTGTAGGTGAACTCAATCAAAGGCAAATAACAATCCCAAGCACCTCCTTTTTCTAAAACACAAGCTCTCAAAAGATCCTCCAGTGACTGAATCGTCCTCTCAGTCTGACCATCAGTCTGCGGGTGATATGCAGAACTCAATCTCAGTTTAGTTCCCAAAGCCTTCTGCAAACCCTCCCAGAACTTCGATGTAAATCTAGGATCTCTGTCCGAAACAATACTCGACGGAATACCATGCAAGCTTACAATCTTCTCAATATACAACTCGGTTAATCTCTCTAACGGATAATCCATTCTGATCGGAATGAAATGAGCCGACTTCGTCAATCTGTCCACGATCACCCAAATGGCTTCGAAATTCTTACTTGTCCTCGGCAAACCAGAAACAAAATCCATACTGATACTATCCCACTTCCACTCCGGAATAGCCAACGGTTGCATTAGCCCAGACGGCTTCTGATGCTCAATCTTCGACTTCTGACAAGTCAAACAAGAATAAACAAAACTCGCAATTTCTCTTTTCATTCCCGGCCACCAAAATAACTTCTTCAAATCATGATACATCTTCGTAGCTCCAGGATGAATACTCAAGCCACTACGATGTCCTTCCTCAAGAATACTCTTCTTAAGCTCAGTAACATCCGGAATACACACCCGACTACCAAATTTCAAAATACTATTCTCATCAACTCTGAATTCACCACCTTGACCTTGATTCACTAAAGTCAACTTATCAACCAAAAGCATATCGGATTTCTGACCCTCTCTAATCTCATCCAGAATACCACTCGTTAATTTCAACATTCCCAATTTAACACTATTGTGAGTACTCTCACACACCAAACTCAAATCTCTAAACTGCTCAATTAAATCCAATTCTTTAACCATTAACATAGACATATGCAATGATTTCCGACTCAATGCATCAGCTACTACGTTTGCTTTACCCGGATGGTAATTCAAACCAAAATCATAATCCTTCAGAAATTCTAACCATCTCCTCTGTCTCATATTCAGCTCTTTCTGATCAAACAAATACTTTAAACTTTTATGGTCACTGAAAACCTCAAATCTTGATCCATACAAATAATGTCTCCACAACTTCAGAACAAACACCACAGCTGCCAACTCTAAATCGTGTGTCGGATAGTTCCTCTCATGAACCCTCAGCTGTCTCGAAGCATAAGCTATAACCTGCTTATTCTGCATCAGCACACCACCCAAACCCAACAATGAAGCATCACAGTAAACCTCAAATAATTCCGACGGACTCGGTAATATCAAAATAGGAGCAGTAGTCAACCTTTTCTTCAATTCTTGGAAACCTTCTTCACATTTTGAGTCCCAAACAAATGCTTGCCCCTTTCTGGTCAACATTGTCAACGGTAACGCCAACTTGGAAAATCCCTCAATAAACTTCCTATAGTAACCAGCCAAACCAAGGAAACTTCGAATCTCAGCAACAGACTTAGGAGCTTCCCACTTAGATACCGCTTCTATCTTAGAAGGATCAACAGCAACACCACCTCTTGAAATCACATGACCAAGAAAACTCACCTCTTCTAACCAAAATTCACATTTAGAGAGTTTAGCAAATAACTTCTTTTCCCGTAGAACTTCTAAAACCACTCTCAAATGCTCAGCATGCTCTTCTTCAGATTTAGAATACACCAAAATGTCATCAATAAATACCACAACAAACTTATCTAGGTACGGATGGAAAATCCTATTCATATACTCCATAAATACTCCAGGCGCATTAGTCACACCAAAAGGCATTACAGAATACTCATAATGTCCATACCTTGTTCTGAAAGCAGTCTTCTGAATATCCTCAGTTTTCACACGTATCTGATGATACCCAGATCTCAAATCTATCTTGCTGAACACCCTCGCACCAACCAATTGATCCATCAAATCATCAATCCTCGGCAAAGGATACCGATTCTTGATCGTCACTTTATTCAGTTGTCTGTAGTCCACACACAACCTCATAGTACCCTATTTCTTCTTAACCAACAACACTGGTGCACCCCACGGTGACACACTCGGACGAATAAATTTCTTATCCAACAGATCTTCCAACTGACCCTTCAATTCAGCTAACTCAACAGCAGACATACGGTACGGAGCCATCGATATGGGTCTAGTACCAGGTACCAAATCAATCGAGAACTCAACTTCACGCTCTGGCGGCAATTCATTCACTTCTTCCGGAAACACATCAGGAAAATCACACACCACGGCTAGATCACAAATCGCCAGTTTATCTTTAGCCTCTAAAGTCGCTAACAGCATAAACAACTCTGCCCCATCCGCTACTGCCTCATTCACCTGCCTCGCTGATAGAACCACACTCTCTCCTGCCTCAACCTCAGGAAATATTACAGTCTTATCAAAACAGTTGATGGAAACCCGGTTAAACACCAACCAGTTCATTCCCAAGATAACATCAATCTGCACTAGTGGAAGACACACAAGGTCTATCCCAAAGTCTCTACCAAAAATACTCAAGGGACAATTCAAACAAACTGAAGTAGTAGTCACTGAACCCTTCGCAGGAGTATCAATCACCATACTTCCAAGCATCTCAGATATCTCTAACTTAAGTTTCACAGCACAATCCAAAGATATGAAGGAATGAGTAGCACCGGTGTCAATAATAGCTACAAGAGGAAAGCCATTAATATAACACGTACCTCTGATCAAACGATCCTCTGCAGAAGTCTCAGAACCTGATAGAGCAAAAACCTTGCCTCCTGACTGATTCTCCTTCTTCGGCTTAGGACACTGGGGACTGATATGACCCAACTCTCCACAGTTGAAACAAGTTACAGTCTTCAATCGGCACTCTGCAGCCAAGTGACCACCTTTCCCACACTTGAAACACTTCATCTCAGCACTGGTACACTCATGAACACGATGTCCAGCCCGACCACATCTATAACACTTAGCAGGAGCACTAGAGTCTCCCCCACTAGGCCTCTTCATCCCACTCTGCTTCTGAAAACCTTTGCCAGCTGCATACGGTTTCCCACGATCAACCTGATTCTTGCCCTTCCTATCGACCCTCTGCTGATAGCTCTCTGCTCTAGCCTTGGAATCCTGTTCAAAAATTCTGCAACAGTCAACCAAATCAGAAAACACCCTGATTCGCTGATATCCAATTGCCTGCTTGATCTCGGGACGCAACCCGTTCTCAAACTTCACACATTTCGAAAATTCTCCAGCAGCTTCATTATAAGGAGTATAGTATTTTGACAGCTCGGTGAACTTCGCAGCATACTCAGTAACCGACCTGTTACCCTGCTTCAATTCCAAAAACTCTATCTCTTTCTTTCCTCTGACATCCTCTGGAAAATACTTTCTCAGGAACCTTTCCCTGAACACAGCCCAAGTGATTTCAGTATTCCCAGCAGATTCCAACTCAGTGCGGGTAGCAACCCACCAATCATCAGCTTCCTCTGACAGCATATGTGTACCGAACCTGACCTTCTGGTTATCAGCACACTCAGTTACTCTGAAGATCCTCTCGATCTCCTTCAACCACTTCTGAGCACCATCTGGATCGTATGCTCCCTTGAACATTGGAGGATTGTTCTTCTGGAACTCACTCAGTTGACGAGCAGCTCCCATTCCCACAACATTCGGATTTCCTCCAAGTACTCCAGCTAGCATACCCAGGGCCTCAGCAATTGCAGCATCATCTCTACCTCTTCCAGCCATCTCTATTCTGAAAACCCAAACAAGCTAAACAAATAAGTACTGATAGGGTTACACAACACCTATCCCGTACAGGGGAAACAGAATAACTACGACTCGACTCGACCGACTATGCTCTGATACCACTAATGTAACACCCTTCTAAAATACCCCAAAATTTATTGAAATAATAAACATATAATCAGAGTAATAGTGCACCAAGGGTGTCACACAAACATTCCACACCATTCAACAATATAACGGTCATGCTCTTTTATTAATTCAAAACATAAACATTTGCATAAAACGCAGCGGATAGAGATCTCCTCAATCATGTAAAACATGTAACATTCACATGTAATTTATCCAACAACATAAAACATCCCATCCCGATGTTACATCTATCAGAGCACGACCCACTAAGGAGACTACACTAGACTCCAAACATTCGCTTCTACTCAACTCATTTCTCGTTACCTGAAAAATAGTTGTAAGGGTGAGTTCCTCAATCAATATAATAAGCATTGTAAAACAACATGTAATGCCAAGTAACTAACACATCAATCACCCTAATTGCAATACACATTCAGTAATAGCTCATTGACTTAAACATCATACTCAACATCAATATACAATACCAGTATAATCTCAAATCATACTTAACGACAACACAACACACGTATAATATTGGAACACATCCATTCATATTATACGCCATACATATTTTTATGCAATGAGACTCTACACATGCGGTACCGACTATTCTCGAACATATAGTTCAAGCTCACCGATCCCTCCAGATACGGCTACTAAGCTCACTAGTCCCACTCATTTGAGACCTAGTGACTCACTCACTAATTCCTCACCATGGGAATTAGCTACAGCCCCGAAGGCTAGACTATGCACACTAATCATCTAGTATGCAAACATCAACAACAACCCACAATGGTTCACTCACTAATTCCTCACTATGGGAATTAGCTACAGCCCCGAAGGCTATGCCATGCATGCTAATCATCTAGCAATGCAACATCAATAATAATTCAAGAATAAACATATGCTCACACTCTGAGCCATACAACAGTCCATTCACACATACATGCATAATATATACATTCACAGCATCATGTACATCATTATACATCATCAATCTTTCATCACATAAGCATGTCAGATTATGCCAAACAACAACCACAATATTAGTACATTTCAATATTGTATATACTGCTCAAAACAGCGGGAATTTATCCCTATTACACCATAGGCAACATAGGCCAACCCTCAATTAGGTACACCACATTTAAAAACAATAATTTTTCACTCTGCAACAGTGTTAACCGGTTAACGCCCTGGGTTAACCGGTTAACGCAGGCAAAACTCACTTTCTGGCAAAACGCAACAGTGTTAACCGGTTAACGCCCTGGGTTAACCGGTTAACGCAGGCAAAACTCAATATTTTCACATTTCAATACAGTGTTAACCGGTTAACACCCTGGGTTAACCGGTTAACGCAGACCAAACAACAATTCCTGCGCTAACACACGGCAGAATGCAGAATTCCGCCGTTGGAAGACTTCCGGACCTCCGATTCCGATTCCGTAAACAGCTATACGATCGGGAAAACATTACTCACACAAATACCGATTTAATTTCAACTTTCAACACAGTTCATCCAACAACATTTCAACATTTACAAATCCCAATTAGGGTCAAATTAACGGCTTATCACTACCCATGACATATTATCCCAAAATACCCATTAATCGACGATAAACCCCCCTTACCTTAACAATCCGGCAAAATCTTTAAGCTTCAAGCTTTCGTTCTCCAACCTTTGCTCTTCAGCTCCCTTCTCCTCTTCTCTGCCTTTTTCACGATGCTTTCTGTTTTCACGTGCAATACTTTTCCAATTGAGAATTTTTTCTTATTCCAACATATATATATTTTCCAAATAATAATAATCCAAAATAATAATAATAAAATTTCTAATTATTCAATTAAATTAATAATTACATTATTAATTCAATTTAAATAATTATTTTATTATTATCGGGGTGTTACACTCCTCCTCAACCTGTTCAGACCGAAGAATCGGCAATACCCGACCTTAGACATCATATGCCCGGAACTGATTATAACACTGCCATTGAAGCTTTGATGTCAGAACAAGAAGCCCTCAGAGAAGAGTTCGCTAACATGAGACACGAAGTTCAAGGATCATGAACAGTATGACAAATCAGTTTCACGAGTTACTATACCGTGTTAACTCCTTTGCTCCTCCGGCCAGAGATCGTGCAGATGGATAGAATTTATTTTTCTTAGTTATCTAGTTTTAGTTAGTTTTATTATTTAATGTTATTTAAATTCATGTTCGTATTTGTTTCTCTTTCGCAATTTTTGTTTTTTTTCTTCCAATGTTACATTATGATTATTTTATTGAAGCTATTTATTTATTTTATTATGTAATATCTATTATGCTCTCTACTGTTGCTGCCTACATAAATTATTAAGAACATAATACATTTATGCACTATTAAACAAAGTAGAATAGCATGCAGGAAAATTAAATAGCAAAATAAAATAATCTGAAGCAAAACAAAATAAATAATAAAAAAATAAATTACCAAAGTTATTCTGAAGAACGCTAGCTGAAGCCATGCCAAAAAGACTGTGTGACGAGCGTCACACAATCTATGACGGACGACACGCCAAGAACTTGTTACGCCCGTCACGCCCCTGTGACGAGCGTAACACCTTTTTGACTAGGTGAACGTTACAGAGCCGTTGGAGACGAACGTTACACCCTTTCACCTTTTTACCTTCCCCATTTATTCCATTTAACCCACATTTATTCACTTTTCAACCACCTCTTTTCCAACTTCCACATTTTTTTTCCTATAAATACCCACCAAACCTTCCTTCATTCACCACAAACCACTCTCAAATATCAAATACATTTCTTTTCTTTATTACTCCTTTAAATTCATTCATCAGTATGGCGGGAAATCAGAATTTCGGAAATATCATCTTCCGATCCGAAGATGAAAACTATCAAAGGGAGCAATTCGAGCGCTTTCAACAGCGAGGCGTCGTCTCTACCAGGTATCCTGATTCAACTTGTTTACAACAATTAGGATTACTTCAAGGTATCGAGTGGATGCTCCGCCTTGCCGATCTAACCTTTCTATGCACGCATAATCAACCCACCTACCCCTCCCTAACCTTAGAATTCTTAAGTTCATACGCGTACAACACTCCCGCCGGTGAGGACGAATTCTTAACCGGTACCGCAACCTTCCGTATGTTCAACACCGAGTACTCCTTAACCCAAAACCAATTGAGTACCATGCTACAATTCCCCATAGAAGGTCAAGTCCACCCCAGAATCCCTCCAAACCTAAACTGGAGCACAGTTGCTGCTTTCGACCTCTTTAGGAAAATATCCGGTGTAGATGCCAACAACTGGGAAGAGCTCCTTGTTTCCCATATACATAACCCAACTATCCGGTACTTTATCCGCATCCTACAAAACACCATTTTTGGAAGACCAAACAACAGCAAGGTCAACACAAAGGAACTCTTCTTCCTCGAATGCGTCTTCGAACCGCAGGCTAAGGTAAACGCCGCCTCCTTCCTATTTCATCATATCCGCACGTTATGTGCTAGAGGCCGTCAACCTTTTGTAATTGGTGGATTAATCACCACCATAGCACTTGGCTTAAACCTAGGGGACCGACTCCAAACTTTAGAATCTTTACCTCCCCTCTTTATGGATATCAGCTACTGTCGGTCCAGCCGCCTAATAAAGAACAGAGTAGGCGGAAAATATTACCTCATGGTGAATAACCAGGCCGTCCCAAGCGTTGTTCTACCCAACATTGCCTTAACCGATGTCACCAATCCCAACCGCCACCTCTATGATCTGAATGCTCCCGAAGCTACCGAGCCTTCACATACAAACCCGTCTGCAGACGAGTTCGAAGACATGGAGCAAGGTGATAACGCTCCTGCACAACAATCAGTCCCGCTCAACCCTTCCGATACTGCAGCTGGCCCATCCTCCCGACGTCGTCGACGAAGAAGGCCTGCAACCAACGACGACATCATGGATGCTATTGATGGTATGCAAGCACAGAATCTCGAAATGATGCACATGATGCGCTAAATGCAACAACAGCAGGAAGAGAGGAATGCCATAACCGATCAGCGGTTCACTGAGCTGTTTAGCAGGTTCGACAACTTAGACTTACGTCAGCGATCACCAGGCCCAAGAACAAGAGGCGGAAGGCAACCTTAACTTTAGTTTTTTTTCCTTTCTTTTTGTAATTCATTTTTTCCTTCAAACATTGAGGACAATGTTTTATTCAAGTATGGGGGGGAAAACCATGTTCTTTCTATCCTCCTTTTTTCTTTTCAAGTATGTATCTTTCTTTTCATTGTTATTTCCCTTATAAAAAAAAATTAAAAAAAATATAATAAAATAATATTTCTTATAATATAGATTTATTTTAAGTTAAGTCCCAAATGTGAAAACCTTCTATTATCTATTCCCCTCAATTTTCATGAGCCATAACAAAAATTCATCACACTCAATAAGTATAAAGGTCGCTTATTTTATAAAACTTGAGTGAAATCAAAACAAAAATTATTACCATAACAACGCTCTAAGAACCTCAACATGTTAGATCAGGATAAGTACCTATTATACCAATCCCTTGAACTTTTAGTTTTATAGTAACCCCGAGTAGTTTATACGAGAAGTCAGCACCATCTTAATAGCAAACTACGTGGAGAGTCGATGAATATAAGTGAATGATTCCCAAAGTAACATAAAAAATATATATATATATCAGGAAATGCACAAATTAAGTTAGGTGATCCTTACCAGATCATTTAATCTAAAGGTTGCAGATCATACAAAAGCATAAAGATCCATTATGAGTTGGTTCAGCAGGTATCTGGTACTGAACTTGGTAGGGCGGACTACGGTCCGATCCCCCGCAATTTGCAATGGACTGAATAACGAAGTTATCCGACTTATGTACCAGAACTTCTAGCAAAAAGGGGATCAGAATCACTAACCGGTTACTCCACTATGTGCGCGAAAAGATAAAGGGCTTAATGTGATTTCGCTAGAATGAAAACGAGTGAAATAAGAGTAAAGGAACTAGGATAGCTATAATGGCATTACTCGAACTGGTTTGCATAAGGTGAGGTTATCTGAGGTTGTGACGGTGGTTGTTGATGTCAAGATTAAAATCAAGTTACTTCTAAACAAGGTTTACATGCAACCTAATACGAATTGATGTGTGTTTTGAAATTTCATCTGGCTAAAAATTTTAAAACAAATTCTATACTATATTTTGCTTGAGGACAAGCAAAGATCTAAGTATGGGGGAGTTTGATAACATGAAATTATATCACATTTTAGGACTTAATTCAATTAAATTATATTATTATTTGCTTCAATTTATTTCATTTTACTCGATATTACTCGGTATTTCCTTTCTATTTATCTCAGGTAGTTTATTTGAAGCACAAGTAAAAAAGGGAAGAAAAGGAGGTGTAGAAAGAAGTTTTTGGAAACAAATATCAAAAGCCAAAGCCCAGCCCAAAAAAGGCACAGGCGCTGTTGTTGCACCCCAAAATTTGCCCTCTATTTTTAACTCTAACCAATTTTTTGTTTCACATTCATTTGCATCATCTTCATAGCATAACATTTTTTTCTGTCTTAATATTAGCCGGAATAATTTCTCGGAATTTACAAACAGACTGGTCAAATTAACTTTTTAACTGTGCCTAAAATTAGTCAACGAAAAAATGTCAAGTTTAAGTTTGCAAATGTCGGTAACATTAATCTGCGGTTCACGTGGTTTAATTTGACATGCTAAAAATATTTTTACGACTATTTTTGGTCATATGTTGATCAGTCTGAGCAGTTTAAACGGTCATAATTTTTATTTCAAAATCCGACCAAACGCTGTATTTTTCCGAGTCATTTATTTCGCACTGATTATTTTGACGTGTTCATTTTATTTTTTCGAGGATTTTGGTGCCCGACTTTTTTTTTTTTTGAGTCTATTTATTTTTATATTGGGTCTAGAATAAATAAATAGGTTAATTAGTTTTTATTTTAATTTTAACTATTTTAATTATTTAACTTTATTCAGTTTTTAATTTAATATTGGGTTTCAAAATAAACTTAGGCCCATTATCATTAACCTAATTTGTTCCTATATATATTTACTAGCATGACTGATAGAGGGAGGCAAAAAGACAGAACAAAAAAAGAGAAACTGAGAGTGGCTGATCTATACTATCGTACACACAGTTTGGTAATAGTTTATATATATATATATATATATATATATATATATATATATATATATTTCTATTTTATGTTATAATTTGATTATGTTTTCGGATCGGATCGTGTCAATACGCCGTTTTCACATATACGTGTATGAGGCGTGACATTTGTGTTATCCAATCCAGTTGCGATGATCGCAATTTTGCGCTAGCAACGCCGTTGTTTTTTTTAATTCATATTTTTTATATATATATACATATATTTAGATCTGCACATTTTTTTTCATAACTAACTACCCTGATTTTTCCTAAACCCTGACAATTTCGCCACAAACTCTAAATTTCAAACCTAAAACTTTAACCGTGTTGTTTCCTCTAAACCATAAACCTTTTCTTAAACCTTAACAAACCTTATTATTATTTCCTATTTTCGCTCATATTTATGTTATTCATACACTGTAACTGCTTCGCCCTTGTAATATTTTAAGTTTTAACTTGTAATATTTTCAGTTTTACTTTTCGCCATCTTTATTATGTAACTGCACCAAAGCGTTGTAATAATTAGGGTTTTATTTTCTGCCATTGATTTTCTGCCATTTTATTTTTCTGCCATTTATTTTTCTGCCATTTAAATTCCTGCCATTGATCCTATATTAACTGCGTGGTTTAGTAATGTAGGGCGTGAAAACCTACTAAATTAATTATTTAATATTTTTCTATAACCTTTATTTTTTTTTGTAAATAAATAATAAATACTAACTATTTTAATAACTTTTTTTATTACTTACTTATAATAATAAATCCTTATATATTTTGTAAATAAAATCTAATTGACCATTTTTCTAATTGAATAATAATAATAAACCTATTAATCTAATAATTTGATATTTTCTATAATCTTTATTTATTTTGTAAATAACAAACTTAATATTTTTCATATAACTCTTTTATTTTATAATTTGTACATTAATATATTTTAAATTCTTTTATTATTACTAATTTATTTTAAACTCATATTTTTCTAATAACTTCTAAAAAAATCTAACTTGTTTAACTTAAAATAATTTCTTTTAAAATTCTAACCTTTTTATTATCACTTTATTATTATTGTTATTTTATTATTGCTTATTTACCATTGTTTATTTATTATTTTATTATTATTTGCTTTTATCTATTCTATTTTTGCTTCATTATTTTCCTTATTTTAATTTTGTTTTATTTATAATATTAGGAACAAATGTATAGGTTGTAAATTTATTCTTTCTCGCCTGATTATTATGTATCTGTCCCATAGCCATGTAATAGTTTAGGAATTTATTTTTCTTGCTTTTATTTTTGTAAATATTTATTGCGTGGTTAGTAATTTAGGGAGTGCAAAAAACTAACTGTAAATAATTGAACTTAGAAAATTAAATTCAAGACAAATATCTGAAAAATAACACTCACACACGTAAGTTGATCTTTGATCGCCATCTGTACTTCCTAGGGTATTCCTCTTGGTTGCCTTCTTTAAATGGTCAAGTCCCTCGAAAATAGGGGTGTCTTAAGCAAAGTCCCTTCAAACAGAAAAATCATCAAGTCCCTATAAACTTAAAAGATCAAGTCCCTACGAGGTTGCCTACGATATAATGATCTTGTCCCTTCGGTAAATATGATGATAGTCCCTACGAGTTGCTAAAGACACCCCTTATGTTGCCTTCATTGACCATACGATGACCCTACGCCCGTCCCTTAAACACATCCAAGGTAATGACTACCTATTCCTTAATAATAGGGACAGTCTTACCATTGAAAGAATATACAAGAACACGAAAGACTTAATCCAGGGTAGGTATCTCATAGTTACTTGCTCACACTTTTCAAAATTACTTTTACACCTCACAATTTCTAAACTAGGCTTTGTATACACCCATACGAGGGTCATTACAAAGTACTTAAAGAAATTTTTCTAATCACACACTACACTCTTGCAAACAAACAAAGTGAGCTAAGTAACTAAGAGCCCATGGATAACCATGGATATAAAGGGTGCTAATACCTTCCCTTTGTATAACCTACCCCCCGAACTCAAAATCTTTTTAAGGTCTTTCCTGTTCTTTTATGTCCTTTCCTTTTGGATAAAATAAAAGTCGGTGGCGACTCTTGCTATCCGCAACATTTAACTAAAGTCAGTTCTCCCACCGTGTTACAGTTGTGCCTGTGACGAGCGTCACAAGGGCTGTGACGAGCGTCACACCTTGCACACTCCTGTGACGAGCGTCACACATGGTGTGACGGACGTCACACCATTCCCCTATATTTTTGCCTTCAGAGACGTTGAGTCCTATTTGCACGCCTAACCCTTCGCTACGTGAAGACTTTTGACGCGGACTACTTTTGGGAACCGTTACAGAAAGTACCAGTATAAATACTAGCTTTGCAAACCCTGCAGAAAGTCCGAGACACTTTTTCCAGCTTTCGCTTTTTCGCATTTTTCTTTTTCCAACAGCTTAAGCATATTTTTACAGTACTACTTTTACAATTTTTATATTGTTTCTTTTGCAATTCTATTTTCTTTTCTAGCACTTAATTAATTTTTCGCACAATAGTTTCTACACCGGAAACTATTGTGTACCTTTTACCGGATCTAACCTTACGTTAGAATCTAGTTTTTTATTCCTTCGCTTTTATTTTCCTGCCTGATTGAAGAATTCAAGAACAGATCCAACCGACCTGTGGTGGAGTGTTCAAGACTGCTGTTTAATTTCTCAGGTTCTTTAATTATTGTTTGAATTTATATATGCTTTGTTTTATTGTTGATTTATATTATATGCTTGAGATGAATCTGTTTATGCATGATATTTATTTAAGTCTGTTTAGTATGTCTGGCTAAATTATTTAGGTATCGGTATGTAAAGTAAGCGGAATGAAGGAATCAAAACTAAGTTGGTTTAATTAAGTTTAAAATTAAAATCACTCTTTTTACGGTCTCAATTTACAGGTTTAATAACAAAGTTTTTGTACGAAAGTAAAAGACATAAAGAAGTTAAATCAATAGAGCGAGAGTTTGAGGTTTTGACTGGACAGTGTAAATTGGACGTTAATTCTAGATCAGGGCGAGAGCAATTTTTAGAGTTAATTAAATTCTAATCTTTTTCAAAAAGTATTTTTAAAGATTGAATGTGAGGACGAGAGTTAAGCATTTGAATTTAATTATATAACCTAAGTCAACAGAGCGAGAGTTTGAGATAAGGGTGTTTAAACGATTATTGTTTTCTTAAAAAGAGTTTCTACGGATTCTATTGTTTTCAAAAAGTGGTTTTTGACTTAACTATAAGTGACAGCTACGTTAATATAAAATCATAGTTTATTCAACAGAGCGAGAGTTTGAGATAAAACTTTTAATCAATAGCGTCAACTAAAAAGATTTATTTTAAAACCAAGAAACCAATAAAGAATTGATTCCCTAATTACGACGAACTGCATACCGATATCCGCTTATTAGATATTTATTTTAGATCTTATTTTAGTTTTAGTTTTTCCCCCAAACAATCAAAGTATTACCTGCCTTAGCTTTACGAAGTAACCTTCGATAACGGTATATCGATTCATAAGTCCCTGTGGGATCGATATCTTTTAAAACTACGCGATAGAACTGTGCACTTGCAGTTTGTACCCCAAATTCGACTCATAAAGTCGCGATCATGAGGCAAAGGCTAAAGTCGAAGCTGAAGAAGCAGCTCATATTGCTGCAGAAGAAACTGCCAAGACCAAAGCTGATGCACTGACTCAGGGGGAGCACTCCAACTCAGGGTTCATCCCTCTGGTCTTGAAGACTCTAGAGGAACTGCAGAAAGAACAACAAGTAATTCAGGCTAGGCTGGATCAACAGGATTCTGTCAACATCAACATTCAGAACATGCTGTCCCAGTTGCTCCAAAGGATGCCTCCGCCCCTAAACCCTTAGGCACCTAGGCTAATTGTTTGTTGCTTTCTCTGTTTTGATGTTTCTTTTTGCCTTCTGATATCTGCCTTATGTGCTGCTTATCTGTAACTGCTCTTTTTCATCAATATCAACTTGTTTTTGCTATGTCTTTTTGATTTTGACAAAAAGGGGGAGAACTAAAACAACTCTGATGGAAACATAACTAAATCTTCTCAAAGAACTGCAAACATTATTAAAAATCATTACTAAATCAATGACTAAAGATATGCATGAAAGTAGCCAAAACACTAAACCAAGGAAGGTCCGGTAAGAACTTCTGATTAATATAAGGATCTAACTCAGAGGGAGTCTCTTTCCTTATCTAATATAAGAATTTTTGTACTGTTTTACCTCTACTTTGTTTTGCTTTGTCATCATCAAAAAGGGGGAGATTTTAAGAATAAAGTTGGTTCTACAATGTATCTCTAAGATTTTGATGATAACAAAGGATGAAACAAAAATGGTACTCTAATGAAATTTTTCTTAAGTGTGCAGGACTCTGATCAAACAATCAGATAGATAAAAACATCAGATACATAATCCAACAATCAGATGCTACTCAGAGGAAACACGTCCAGAAGGTTCTGACTCTGATCAACGCAGTGACCATCAAAACAAAAAGAAGTCAGAAACTCTAGTAAAGAAGACTGAATCCAGACTCTGAATCTGAAGAAGTCAAGAGCATAGAGAAACTCTGATGTGGTCAGATAAAAGCAACCTCTGAAGTTAAACTCTGACTTAACAAGACTCTGATACAGATTCACCAGTTCAGAACGCATAACCTTAAAGAAATCTGGTTTTCGAAAGAAATTATTTCTAGAAGGAAATTATGACGTTCACAAAACTGTTTTAGAAAGAAACAAGGAGTGTAATGACAATAAACATTCTTCAATAACTAAGATCCTGTCATCACTCCAACGGTTCTTCTCAACTCCTATATAAAGGAAGGAATACTTCACAAGATAACACCTGAGACACACAAGAATACAAAAACTCTCATGCATTCTCTCTTATTTTTCACGAGCTGCTGCTCTTATGTGAAAAGCTATTGTTCTTATAATTTTGTAATAGTTGCTTTTTGTTAGAAGCACATTGCATTACAAATCATATTTTTTCTAAGATATTTCCCAAGTGACTCTGTGCAGTCTGAATACTTGAGAGGGCTAAGGGATTATTCTCTTAAACGGTTGTTTGTGTAATCTTTCAAGATAGTGGATTAAATCCTTTTTGAAGGCGAAATCACCTTGGCCGGGTGGACTGGAGTAGCTTTGAATTTCAAGCGAAGCAGTATAAAATTCTGTGTCATATTCATTTTTATTCTGTGTGTGTCTGATATCTCAAAAAGTTTTTATTTGCAAAAACAATTCAAACCCCTTTTCTTATTTTTCTCTACCTTCAATATTCACCTTTCAATAACTTTTCCACTTGACTAGCGGAAATAAACATAGAATCTTCCTCTATAACAAACTCTGGAAAAAACACAAATTTGTTGTAACAGTTGACGTAGACGTGGTTGAATATCAACCAATTCATACCCAATATAATATAGAGTTGACTTAATGGTAAGCAAACTAAGTAAATTATGAAATCCCTGCCATAAGAGGTCACATGACAATGCAAACAAACCATTATAGTAGTCACTGAGCCATTAGCTAGAGTATCAATGACCAAATGACCATTCATAGAAGACACTTCAAGATTCAACCTTTTCACACAATCAACAGATATGAATGAATGCGTAGCACCCATATCAATAATAGTATCCAAAGGAATTCCATTAATAAAACTTATACCTCTTATGAGATTATTGGAATTTGAAGCATTTGCACCACTGGGAACAAAAACCTTCCCTTGAACTTTAGCATCAATAATCTTCTTGGACTTCTGGAAGTGAGTACTAATATGACCTTGCTCTCCATAATTAAAACAAGTTACAACAATACTTTTGCGTTCAACAACAAGATGACCAACCTTCCCACTTGAATAACAATTCAAAGCAGTACACTCTGGAGCATGATGACCTAGTACTCCACACTTAAAACACTTAACATGAGTAAGAGAACCTCCCCCACTTTGAGTCTTCACACCAACAGTCTTCGGTTGAAACCTTTGTTTTCCCTTAGCATCTATAAAATCATAAGGCTTATTATGATTCTGATTACCACTTCTCTTGTCACTGATGCTCTTGTAATGACTGGATCTGGCACGATTGTCTTCATCATAAATCCTGCACTTGTTGACCAGAGTGGAAAACTAGCGAATCTCCTGGTAACCAATGAACTTCTTAATCTCTTTACGCAATTCACCATTGAACTTAATGCAGTTAGATCCTTCAGCTTCTACCCCATTATAATGAGGGCAGAATCGAGACAACTCCTCAAACTTGGCAGCATCCGCAATTGTCATGTTACCCTACTTCAGTTCGATAAATTCGATCTCCTTCTTGCTACGGATGTCAGCCGGAAAATACTTCTCAAGGAACACTCCCTTGAAAGAAGCCCATGTAATAGTAGTTATTGAAGCCTCTAACCTCTGGCGAGCATTATTCCACCAATACTCTACCTCCTCAAACAACATATGAGTACCAAACGAAACTTGTTGAGCATCCGAGCAAGCCATGACTCTAAAAATCTTCTCAATACCTTGCAACCAACTATGAGAACCTTGTGGGTCATACCTTCCCTTAAAGATCATAGGATTGTTTATTTAAAACCTATTCAATTCACGAGATCCATCAACAACGCCTCTAATTTGATGGTCCAGGTTATTCTGATTTACTATCGCATTAGCCAGTGCTTGCAATGCATCAACAATGACACAATCATTTCTTCTTGCCACTTTTATGCATACCAGTAAACATATATTAGAAGAAACATGTATCTATAAATTTATTACACCTATCGCATACTAGGAAATATATATAATTCACAAAAACCTAGTCGGACGGACCGACCTGCTCTGATACCCACTATGTAACATCCTATTCCACAAATCGCACTTATAAAGGATAAAATACACTATAGGATGTTACTTCAACACATTATATATTTCTCATATATATAAAAAGGCATACTCATAGTGGAAATTAAAATGAGTACATCACCATATTATCTAAAGATAAGGAAAACACACATAAAGTTCAATAAACATCAGAAATCAAATTCCCGTCTCATGATGCTACGTAATCAGAGCAATATCCCTCTAATAGAGAGGAAAATAAATATAATATGAAAAGGTAAGATGCATAGCCATCTCTCACTCACAAGAAATCACTACTGCTGATTATTTATACAACAAGTATCGTAACATACAAAATAAACCAGAAAGGAGTGAGAATAATCCTTACGAATATTAACAGTGAAAATAAACAACAGGATAGTTAAAAATAAAAATAAAAATTTGTTTCAACCAACAACATCAGTAATAGAAATTATAATGCACCAACGCCTCATCAAAATGTATGTGGTGTCAAGTTTTTTTTGGGGTATCAGAGGTGTGTTACTGATACTTTCCCATATCACTGGACAACAACCCTAACACCACTAGACCGAAGTCCTACGTCACTTCGAGACAAAAGTCTCACATCACTGGACTAAGGTCCTATGTCACTAGACCGAAGTCCTACCTAGTCTCCATACTAGTATGATGCATGAACATGACAACTCATCAACATAACTCAAACATCATACACACATCAAAATAATTATTATGCATAATCACGTAACAACACTCCAAAAATATAGGTTCTACCCTTGAACCAACCTTAAAATTATTTATATAATTAAATTAAATAATTATATAATTTCTCAAAATAATTATCACTTTTTTATTAATTCAATAAAGTTATCAAGGAAACTCTAAACAACTTTGTAATAATCATTATATCTCAAAAATAACTCTAGAGTATCCAAAAATACTCTAAAGTGCTATATCAGTAACTTATGAGTGATAACTCTACGAAACTTTAAATAATTAAATATTTTTTATATTTTATTTGATTATAATTGTGTGCAAATTATTTAGTTATTATGGTTTAACTAAATAAATATGTGTTAGACGGTGTATGGTTAGCATTATGGAGTGTAGGGAGAACACTAAATCAAATATAGAATATTAGTATTTTAATATTTAAATAATAGTAATTCATTTGATTTATTTAATTATAATGAGAAAATAATATGTGTAGAAGAATTGAGGGAAAGGTTGGAAATAAGGAAAATATGGAGGATATGAAAGGGATACAAGGATAAGTTGAAGGGTAAAAGAGGAATAGTCTATTTGGAAGGAGACAAGGCTTGGAATAATATAGAGATTTGGAGAACCTAGAAGTGTCAACACGTATCTTGGAGAGTTGGAGAAAAAGAGGCAAGGAGGGAGAGCAAGGGCTTGAGGTTGAAGAAGAAGATCAAAGGGCTTTTGCTGGAAATCATGTAAGGGTGAGAATTTGCTCAAATAGTAAAGGGTATAGTAGACGGGTAGAATAGAGGAACCCTTAACCTCTTTAGGATTTAATGTTCTATATCAAAATTATGATTTCCATGTTATAATTATTGATTATATGATGAATTTGGTGTGAAGTCCATGTATTCTATGCATGCATATGTTTGTTTGATGTTGTTGATGATGTTATGCCAATGATTGATGTTTGAAGGTTTTAACCTTGATTTATTTTATATGGTGAATTAGAGATGATGAGCATGATGATGTGTTATTATATGATGTTAATACATGAAAACTATGGAGTAGATGATGAATTAGGAAGCTATAACCATGAGAAATTTGACTTTATTTGATGGACTTTAGTAGCATAAGTTTCTGGCACACGAGGGAGTGTTTGGATGGTTTAAAAACTGATTTTTGGGAAAATTTCGTAGTATAGGTCAACATATGAAGGTTATGTGCCGACATGTACATGTCATAGTTCGACACATACAGTCAGCATATAGGACATAACATACATGCTTTAAAAATGGAGTATATGTGCCGACCTATAGATGTTATGTGCCTACCTATAAATGTTATGTGCCGACCTATAGATGTTATGTGTCGACATATAACTGTCAGAATGTTGTTTTGCACTATTCGATGATTTTGGCCATAACGTTTGATCCGTATACCAAAATAACGTGCCGTTTGAAGCGTTAGAAAGATAACACTAAGATATATAATGTGATAATAATAGGTGAATTTTTTGAGTAATATTCCCATGTCTACCGTGTTGGTGAAGTTTTTATTCATATGTTCGATTAATGAATTATAGATATATCCCGACAATTTTGGTCATAATTTTCATTTCGTAAGTCCGATTTTGATGTCATTTGAAGCGTTAGAAAGCTAACGCTCAGACCTATAACATGGTAGTGATTGGTGAGATATTTGAATAATATTCACGTGCCTACTATGTTGATAAATGTATTGGTTTATATGTTTGGTTGATGAATCACTACATTGTTGTAATATCGTGGTGTGATAATGATGTTGTTATGTCGATGATGTAATGATAATGATGTTAAGTTATTGATGAGTTGTTGCTATTTAGTGATATTATTTATGCGGTAATATGAATTGATTGTTCCATGATGAATGATGTGATGTATAAATGATGAGATGTGTGTGGGGATCCTTTTGGTGAACCTTGATGTGTTAATGGATGTCAATTGAGGGTCATGTATCACAGTGTACACGCTGTGGTCCAGTTTTGGTGAGCCTAGATTATATGATGATGGATTGCGTGTAAGTAGCTAATTCCTATTATGGAGGATTAGTGAAGCGTTACATATGGTGATAATAACGATTTTTGGTAAGCCTTGATCCCATTGTGATGGATCGGGTACGAGTAACTAATGAACCCGAGTGTTCATATTTGGTACCACATGCATGTCGAGTCGGTGTTGAGTATGTTGCATAAGTTTTGCATTTGTATTGATTTTTGTTGGTGTGTTGTTGGATGAAATGTTGTTGCATATGCTGTTAATGATAATTGAGGCGTTGTTGCATATGATGTTAATGATAATTGAGATATTGTTGCATATGATGTTAATGATGATTGAGATATGGTTGCATTGATGTTAATGATAATTGAGAATATTGTCGTGTATGATGTTGTTGCATATGATGTTAATGATGACTGAGACATTGTTGCATACGATGTTAATGATAATTGAGATATTGTTACATATGAAGTTAAAGGTGATTGAGATGTGGTTGCGTATGATGTTAATGATAATGGAGAATGTTTTCGTGTATGATGTTGGTGATGATTTGGATATGAGAATGTGATATGTTGTTGTGCATGATTGTGTAAATGATGTAATGTATTCTTCATTCTATACTGTTTATTATCGAAATCAATTCTCACCCATTCTATTAGAATGTTGCCTTTACATGGGTATCATGAAAATACTCAGGAGTAGCTTGCTGCAGTAAGTGGAAGGTAGCTATTGGAGTGGCTTCCTATTAGTTGTTATTTTTTTAGTAGGGCCTTGCTCTGGTCAATGTGACATCGGGTTGGGAGCGTTTTCTCTAATTTCTTTTGTCTTGTTGAAATTGAAATTATGTTTAATGAGGTTTTTTAATGGTGATAAGTTGAACATTAACACTCTTGTTAATGTGTTAAAAGTTGGAAGTTATGAGATTTAAATCCCTGAATTATGATTATTAAATGTTTGATTTGGTTTAGTGATGATTTCGCTGTGATGATACCCTAATTGAAGGCGGGCAGGAGATTACAAGTGTTATGTAATATTTTGTAACCCGTGTTACGATGTTGGATTTGTTTGTTATGTGCGTGACATCCCAGGTGGTTATGAATTTTACTAAATTATGCGTTAAAATATTAAACGGGGTTCAGGGTGTTACATTAGTGGTATCAAAGCAGGTCAGCCAGTCCGTCCAGGTTTTTTGATTATGATTGTTCCATAGTCTGCGACATGTGTGTGAAAAACATTGTCGATGCTTGTTTTATTTTTCATTTGTAGGCTGGGAATGAAACATGTGGGGGAGAAATGTTTTCTTCTCTTGGATGTTTCAATTGTAG
Organism: Lathyrus oleraceus; assembly: GCF_024323335.1. Classification (NCBI taxonomy): domain Eukaryota; kingdom Viridiplantae; phylum Streptophyta; class Magnoliopsida; order Fabales; family Fabaceae; genus Lathyrus; species Lathyrus oleraceus. Next base: position 327,262,109 of record NC_066584.1, on the reverse strand, counting down.
AGAGCTTGGACCTCATGTTACTGCATGCGAGAATGCAGTGTTGGCTAGTCCAACTACTTTGAGAATAATGTGCTTTTCCTGAACTCGAAGAGAGGTCAGATTCTAGGATGGTGTTGGTTATCAAAATGGTGTGATTATTGAGGGAAGATGGTCAGGTGTTCTCGTTCGTCGCTTCCTTGTGAGGGGGAAGGTGATGTTTTGGATAGGTATGAGCCAGTGGTGTGTTGAGTATCTTGGCATGTTCCCTAAGGATGTGTAAGGTTTGTATTTTGTTGAACAAGTTGACGTCATTCTTGAAATGAATTGGTTGGAGTTTAACCAAGTGTTTACCAACTGTTTTGATAAGTTGGTGTAGTGTGTCAGTGATTGTAAAAGCTCAGGAGATATCAAAGTTTTGTTATTCTTGACACTGAAAATACTACGGATTCGAGATTCCCGCCTACCGCTCAAGTTGGAATGTCTTTAGGGAAAACAATCAGGTATTGTTGATGTTGCTTCTCGGAGAGTAGAGACCAATGTGATGGCCAATGTTATGCCAGTGGTGTGTGATTCCTGATGTTTTCCTGAAGATATCTGCGACTTGCCTCCAGAACTTGAATATGAGTTCGATGGAGGTGAAATGTTGATGTTTGTATCTACTAAGCAAGTGAATGAGTTCATGAAGTACGATATTGTAGTGTTTATGATATTAGCTTATATGAAGGCAAATGCTAAAGTTTTGTTGGACGAGCTACCTGTGGTGAGTGAATTTCTAGAAGTGTTTCCTTAAGACATTAGTAATTTTTCACCAGAGCGTGAAGTAGAGTTTTCTATAGACTTAATATATTGTACTAGTCTAGTGTCAATGACTCCTTATAGTGTGTTTGCTTCAGAGTTGGGTGAATTGAAGAAGCAACTGAAAGATCTGCTTGATAAGAAGTCTGTTCGTCCGAGTGTTTGATTGTGGGGGTGCACCGGTGTTGTTAGTGAAGAATAAAGATAGTAGTATGAGGCTATGTGTGGAACATTTGAGAATTGTATTATAGACATTGAAAGAGAACAAGTTGTGCGCAAAGTTTTCCACGTGCGGATTCTAGTTAAGAGAAGTGAGTTTCCTTGGTCATGTGATTTCTAGTGGTAGTATAGTAATTGATCTCTAGAAGATAAATGTTATGTTATAAAGGGAAACCCTTAAGTATGTCACCGAGAATAGAAGTTTCTTAGATTGGTTGGTTACTACAGGAAGTTCATTCAAGGTTTTTCAAAGTTAGCATTACCATTAACTCAATTGGCCGAAATGGTCAATCCTATGTTTGAGATGCACATTGTGAAGAGAGTTTTCAAGAACCTAAGAAGAAGTTAACGTCTGCTCCACTTTTGGTTTTGTTGAATCTAAATGAGTCTTTTGTTATATATTGTGATGCTTCGAAGATAGGTCTAGAAGGTGTGTTGATGCAAAATGGTTAGGTTGTGGCCTATACTTATAGATAGTTAAGAGTTCATGAAATGAATTACCCTACGCATGATCTTGAGTTGGCAGTAGTGGTGTTTATGTTGAAGATTTGGAGGCACTACCTGTTTGGCTCAAGATTCGAAGTGTCCAGTGATTACAAGAGTTTGGAATATTTATTTGAATAAAAGAGTTGGATATGATGTAGAGGAGATGGCTTGAACATATGAAGGATTATGATTTTGATTTAAGTTACCATCTGGGTAAAGATAATGTTGTAGCTTATGCGATGAGTAAGGAGTCTTTACACGTGTGGATGTTTATGGTTCGAGAGTTAGAACAGATTGAGCAATTCAGAGATATGAGTTTAGTTTGTAAAGAAAATCCTAATAGTGTAAAGTTGGGTATGTTGAAGCTAACACGTGGTATCCTTAAAGAGATCAGAGAGGGCCAAAGATCTGATTTGAGATTGATAGATCGTCTCACGTTAATCAACCAAGGTAATAAAGGTGATTTTCGAGTTGATGAGAATGGTGTGATGAGGCTCAAAGATAAAGTTGGTGTTCTTGATGTACCCGAGCTTAAGCAAATTATTCTTGAGGAGGTGTAATACCCCAATTTTGACCCTAAGACCCCTCATGCTATCTCATCATATGCATTAGCATTGGGATCACACCTTGGAATCCTCCTTACCCTTCCTTCATTGGGTTTGCATTCGGAGAGATCACCAAGAATAATTTGATTGTATCATACTTTGTTTTTCATTATTTACTAAATCAAAATGCCAACAATATGTCAATGTATAGTTTGTTTCTTTTGTAGGTAGTGTGTATGCTCACCTATGCTCTATCAAGTTCATATCTAGGGTTTAAGACCCTCTGTGCAAGGAGTTCAATCAAGAATTGGTTCAAATTGTCTCTAAGTATCATATATGGATCCCCATTATCTTCACATGTTATTTTTATCAAGAAATCATCAAGAGTTTGGAGTTTGTTTGCCTTGGAAACCTTAATTCATCTAGGTATCTTGGGTGACTTCTTCAACAAGTTTCTCCAAAAATTGATCAAATATTTCAAGGGATACTTCACATTACATCATCATATGCATACATGATCCTCCATGAGTCCCAAAAGTCAAGATAATGTCAAGCTAGCAAGATGGTTCATGGTGGTTGACCAGAGAAAGTCAACTGGTCAAAACTGGGGTTCCCTAGACCCTATCTCCTACAAGTTTTGTCATATGAAAATTATTCCAATAGAAACGTTACTCAAAATGACATTCAAAACAACTTTCATGTTGAATTATAGAGCTAGTTTTGCTTGGAAAGTCATTTTTTATGGTGAAAGATTATAGGTCATTTTGTCTGAACCCTAGTTTGGAGGTCAACCTCCCAAGACCATAACTTGCTCAATTTTTATGATATGGAATCCATTCAAATTGCATGATCAAATTAAAGATGTATAATTCAAATTTGATGTTTGTAGGAAGTGCAAATTCAACTTGAAAATGCATGTTCCAATAGGAAACATTATAGGTCATTTTGGGCCAATACCATTGAACAAGGGATTTTCCCAAACTTCTAAAATGCATAACTCCTTCATGAAAAATCCAAATGGGGTTAAATTTGTGACCAAATTGAATATGTTTGAAAGATATACAACTTTCATGAAGGAACTTTTCTCATTTGAATTCCATACAAAAAGTTATTCAAGGTGGAAGAAGTGAACATTTGACTTGGGACTTAGAAAATTTTCAAATATGTTTGATTTCCGAAACTTCCACCTCAAAATTCATCATGATCCAAGCTTCAAATTAAAATATGTTCGACATGAAAGTTGTTCCCCTTGATCTCACCTTTCCTAAAAGTCCAAGATCATCCCATTTGGATCAAAATGGACTTGCACATGGGTGCAATATGAGGTACCATTTGGAAGAATGTCATGATCCAATTCAATTCAACAATGCATGGCTTAGTGCAACACCTTCAGCATGGCTTGTGCATACTTTTGGACCTTTTCCAATCATTCTTTGGGCTTTGTACACGCCCATACAAGCATGCACACTTGAATTTCTATTTTTGGCATTTGAATGGAAGTGTATAGAAATCAATTGCATTGGCTATAAATAGAGAAGCAATGAGATCAGAACTTCATCAATACCTTGCCCAAGCTTTGCTAGACTGATTCAAATTCCCACTGCCATAGAATTTCTGAATATTTCTCTTGAAATCGAGCTTGAACTTCATCTTCTGTTTGGAAGTTCAAACTCCAGAAATTCACTTCCATTTTCATCTCAATTGGCTTCTGCAAGCAAGAGGAAGAGAAAGCAATCAAATCAAGATCAAGATCAAGTGGAATTGGATCAACTCGAAGGTGATTTTTCAAAAACTTCATCTCTTCGATTCTCTCTCAATTCTCCATCATTCTTTGTGATTTTTGGGTGTCTGAAGTCCTATCAATGTAGGCAAGAAGATTGAGTTGCTTTGAGGTCAAATTGAAGCAACTCAGTTCATGATCCTCAAAACTCAAATCCTTGTATCTTTTTATATACTTGGAATTGGATAAAATTGAGGCCAAATTCGAGCTCATGAGTATTTTTTCTTTAAATCCATGTCCTTGTTTTTCATTTTGGTGATTATTGATGGTGCACCAGTCCGGTGAGGTCCATCGGAGAAGAAGACCGGAGCCCTAGCTCCGGTGATGTATTGTCATGCATCTCAGCCATAGGATCCAATTGATTTGTTTTAATCTTGTGCGTTGCTTTTGATTACCACGTGTGTGGGACAGTTGAATGAAGCGCATATGGAACGCGTGTTTCCATCCATCTGATCTGCCACCTCAATTAATGAGGGAGATCAGATGACTCTCCCTTTTTTGAATTTCTGAGTATTATATTTAATCCATTATTTTTAATTAATTCATATTAATTTCATTTTTAATCCAAAAAATATGGGACTTTCACCAAACAAATTCAAATATTTTCCTCTTTCATTTTCTGAATTAAAATTATTTTTTTGGATTAATTTTGATATTTTTCATGAATTAATTGTTTTTGTGCATATTTTTAATTGTTTAAAATATTCCTGACTTTTCAAAAATTATGAAATTTTTTGTCCAAGGTCCTTTGACCTTGTTTGACCTAGGATAAATCTCTTGGCCATTTATTTGGTGTTTTGAAGAGGTTTTAGTTTTTGATCAAACATAATTTAATTCAAATGCACTTTAATTTGATTTTTAATTGATTAATTGTGTAGAAATTATATTGAGCCATTTGTATTGACTTGTGAAGTTTTACTATGTGTTTGGGCCTTGGTCAAGGTTGATTTGACTTTTGTTGGATTAAAATAATTGGATTTAGGGGATTGATGAAATGTACATTTCATCTCCCAAAATGAATGAATGATTTTAATTTGCTAAAATTCCTCCCATGACCAATTTGTGTTTATCTCATCTCCCCCCCCCCCCCCCCCTCTTCATCTTCAATCCCATTCTATCTCACCCCTTTCATTGACCAATGAAGTCTCCATATCCTAAGGCTAATTGGTTCATCAATAACTTTATGTTAGATGAACCAATACAAGTAGGGATGAGATTAGGTCCTTCCTTTGATCATTTTCTTTTTGTGTGTGGTATGTTTTAGGAGTATGATACTTAACCCTTTTTCCTTCCTTTGGAAGATGTCTTGGTTCAAGGATCCATGCTTATGAATAGAGTGTTGAGTGTTCTCCAAAGAATGACTTAATCAATTGAAAAGAAAAACTCCACTAACTTCTAATCAACTAACATTTGACTAACTTTTATTATTATTGCTTTTAATTCCAAGTCATTTACCTTATGCAATTTAAATTCAAGTCATTTAATATTTCATTTTCCAATTTACATATCATTTAACTTGTTTATGCCATTTTGACTTTGCTCGCTTGAGCCATATATTGTGATTGTATATATTTGTTTGTGTATCTTGCTTGTGTTTGTGGTCTTAGGACCTTAAAATACCTAATAAACAACAAAAAGCCCTAAAAAATATTTGTGTAGACTATTGGATTTGATATGAGCCTTGAACTTAGAATTAGGCAACACTCCCTATGCAGAAGGACTTGGTCAATGGCAACATTTCTGAAACCAAGTTATTGTGATTTGAGCTTTCATCTGACACAAGTATTGGGATCCACTTGAGTTCATCTGCTACATTGTCTTGATGCGAATGTTACTTTGAACCTATGTCTAATGCCTTATTCTGAGCCATTCAAGTAGTATGTCATCTGATACATGGGAAGATTAAGAAGAAGACTATGAAGTTACTAGCTTGGATGTGACTATCTTTATTTGATGCCTTGCTCTTCACTTTGCTAATTGTTTCTATATGGCACTCCTGTCTATTGGATTACATCCCATTGGTCAGATCTTTTCAACTCTTAACTTTTAAATTTTTGCTTAGGATTAGTCTCTCCATCTCCTCCCATTTCTTAAATTTCAAATCTCTCCCCCCATTCAAAATATTCTTTTCTTGTGATTTCTAAACTTAGACTTTATTGCAAATTAGAAACTTTGGCCTTATGCCATTGCATTTTTAAACTCTTTTCTTAAATCAAACTTGTAAATGAACTTAACCATATTGACTTAAAATTTCAAAAGACAAAAAGAACTAACACTCATTCAAACTCTTTTAGGCCCTTTATGCCTTTTTTAAATTTAAATTTTGTTAAAAGCAATTCACTCATTTTGAAATTGATACAACGAACTACGAGGTTTTGATCCCTCATTTTTATTTTGGTACGTAGGCACAAGTCCGAAGGTCTTGTCAAATACAAAAATATATTTAATGAATTCTTTTCTCATCCCCACACTCTATTTATTGCAAACATCTTTTATACCAAAAATACATACACACATAAAAAGGGCTCCATAGGAGTACCTAGGACACTTTGGGTGATAACACCTTCCCTCTGTGTAACCAACCCCCTTACCTGTAATCTCTGGCATTTTATTAGTTTTGATTTGAAAACTTCTTATCTTTGGGTTTTGTTCGTACTTGGCGACTCTGGTTTTATTGACGTTAAGTTTATCCATAGCTTAATGGTCATGAATTTACCGCTACAGAAATTAAGTGGTGACTCTGCTGGGGAGTAGTTCTCAGTGGGTTTAGCCTACTTTTTTATGTGTATATAATTTTATATTTGGTGTTTATATATTTGTTTGTATGATATAATTTGCTTGTTGTGCTTGGTGATCTCTGAGTGGTGAGATAAGTTCTAACCCGAACTTGAGTGCAATTAAGATATGAGAATGGTATAGTCATGTTCGACTTGTGTGGAGTAGTCCTTAACAAGTTGGCTTGAGACCCATCTACTAAGTGGAGACCCTTTTGGAGCTATTCATGTCACACAAGTTATTTGTGGTTAGGCATTACTTTCTCTGATTTGGGGTCCGAGAAGCTAATGACCGTAGAAAATTTAACCCAACTTGGCCTATTTAGGACGTAGTGCAAAGACTGTTCAGATGTAGACTTGATAATAGTTGTTACGCGATACTACACTCAGACGAGTTTCTCTTTAGAATATTCTGGGTCGATGAGTCAGTCATCTAAACCTATAATATCCGATAGATGGAATTAAAACTCTGGTAACTTTTTAGAACATGATCTACTGGTTTTTATCCTTAGTACACTCCTTTGGGATGGTTCTTAACCTGACTCCATGCTCGTGACTCACAATAAACCCTTGATTCTTGGTTGATCTAATCAAGTCTTGTCAATATCAATGGAACTTGGGTATTGATAAGGTGAAAGCCATAATCCACCAAAATGGATGATTGATCTTGACAATGAATTGATTCATCCCTTGACCTTTGTTTGTTTGCCTTGTGTGTGATCCCTTATTTGTGATTGTTGCATTCATGCATTCATGCGCATCATAACATTCATCACACGAAAAATAACTTCAAGGAACTGTGGTTTTATTTGCAAATATTTTCAGACCATGGATTATGCACGAAGGAACACTAAGAAGTACAATTTCAGATGTCCCAATTTGAAAGAGCTAAGGAAGTTATCATCTTTTGTATTAGATCCCTTGGACTTCAAGCAACATCATGGGAAGCTTTTATCCGTGTTATCTGCTGATGTGGTTGAAGGACTCTTGAATGTGTTGGTTCAGTTCTATGACCCTCTCTACCGTTGCTTCAATTTTCCCGATTATCAGCTTATGCTTATGTTAGAGGAGTATGCCCATCTCTTGGGAATACCTGTTTCTGACAAGTTACCCTTTAGTGGATTGGAGGAGATTCCAATATCTCATATTATAGCTGAAGCTCTTCATCTGAAAAAGTCTGAGATTAAGGCTCATTGGGTGAAGAAAGGAGGAATGTTTGGGTTGACTTCTGAGTTTCTCATTGGGAAAGCTAGTCTCTTTGCTCAAGCCGGTAGTGTTGATGATTTTGAAGCCATCTTTGTGTTGCTCATCTATGGTTTGGCTTTGTTCCCTAACATTGAAGGTTTTGTTGACGTTAATGCCATTAGAATCTTCTTGATTATGAATTCCGTACCTATTCTGTTGGGTGATATGTATTTCTCTTTGCATCTAAGGAATTCTAAAGGTGGTGGGACTATTGTGCCTTGTGTTCCTCTTCTGTACAAGTGGTTTATTTTGCACTTGCCTTAGACGCCTACTTTTGTGGAGAACAAACAATGTCTACGGTGGTCTCAGAGACTTATGTACCTCACTAATGATGATATAGTTTAGTATGACTCTACATTAAGTAGTTTAAATATTATTGATAGTTATCGTGAATTCTCTAATGTGCCTCTCATTGGTACACAAGGAGGAATCAACTATAATCCTGCTTTGGCTCGTCGTCAACTTGGGTTCCCCTTGAGAGACAAACCTAATAATACTCAGTTAGAAGGTCTTTTCTATCAAGAGGGTAAAGATCCCTGTAGCGGTGTATTCGTCGCTATATGATTTATTGATTAAACCATAAGCAAAGTATACAATGAATTCGAGTCGCCACCGCACTTTTATTTATCCTAAGGATTGGTTAAAAAGCGAACAAAAACCTAAGAAGTTTTACACGTAGAAAACCAATAAAAGATCAGAGAGTCTGGGTAAGGGGTAAATTACGCAATGGGAAGGTATTAGGCACCCATCACGTCCTAGGTACTCCTAGGGAGCCCTTTTCACACTTGTTGTATAAAAAATGTTTATTTGTTTTGACATATTGTGCAAACATGAATGGGATGATGAGAAAAGAATGTACAAGTTAATTATTTTTGTGTTCGAACGGATGAACCCGTTGCCTACGTACCTTCCATGAAAGGTAAGGATCAAAACGCCGTAGTTCGGCTAAAAAATTTCCAAAAACATGAGTGAGTTCATTTTAAAACAATAGCACTAAGGCTTTACGTTATCCACGGGAGAAAACTCAACCTTATGAAACAACAAGTCCACCATGTGAGAAAAGCTTCCACTTGCTAGTGAGGGGTTAACCCTATAATAAGCAAGGAAGACTTACAATTCAATCAACTAAGGACAAATAGGTGAGATTAACATCAACCAACTAGGATAAATCAAACCTATGGCTAATGTATGAAAACATGTTAACAATGGACAAAGCCAAAACAATTGAGTGAGTTGGGTTAATGGATTATGATTATTCACAAAAGGATGGTCAAAGTATGATTAGATTGATTCAAAGAAGTATTATGAAAAGAAGTTTGAAAGGTCAGGGACTTAGGGTCCAAGTTTCTAATTTGGAAAGAGATGAGAATGTTTGCACAACATGCATTTACAAGTTTTTAAAAGTCAACAATGTGAAAAGGGGTTTTAAAACAAAAAGGGTGTGGATGAAGTGTAAAACTTCCTAGAAGTTCACCTCTTGAAATCATATAGAAGATGATTCAAGTGTGTCCTTAGGAGTAAGCAACAAAGCAAGTAAGCAAATGAAAGCAAGGTGATACCGGATGCCATCAATGGTCTTATACCAATCTCACAAACAAAAGCGGATGTCGGATACCAATAACTGGGTTTACACCAACCTCCTACAGTAAAACAAAACTTGGATGTCGGATGCCAATCTATCTGGACTTATACCAACCTCCAAAGTATGGTCATAGGAATACAAATGCCACATCACAGGGACTTACGATTGCATCCTCTCATACAACAAACAAGAGCAAAGAAGATATGAGTGACCAATGAGGTCTTACACTCTATCCTTCCATATCATGGGAACAAAAGCCAATCAACATGGACTTACAATTGTCCTCAATGGGCAAACAAACATAGATCACAAGGATATGCAATAATGATCATACAAGAATCAATAATCAATAATGATGAATGCACAATGGCAAGTAAGCAATCATGTTCAAATGAATCAAATAATCAATCAAACAAGTTCTAGTAGCACACACTATAACCACACAATTGGGCTCAATCAAAGGGTTTGACTTAAAAAGTCCACTGGAATAGGGTAGATGGCGCTCTTAACCTTGACATTGAGAGCCAAGGTGAAGCAGATGAAAGGATATGAGGGGTGTGCCTCATCACTCTTATCCCTGGTCAGGAAGAGCATTGAATATCAGAAGGTGTGGGAGTTCAGAAAGATGGAACTCTCTCCACAGGTTAGACTCGATAGATCTTGGGTATTTACTCACTATGCATCAACACAAGTGGTGTGAGCAAGGTGAGTGACTCACAGAATAGTAGGAGATAGGTTATATATCTCTTTTGTCTACCAATTGCCTCACATGAGGTCTTTACCTGCTTGGGGACAAAGTTAAACAATCACAAACATCGCCTCTTAAGGAGGACTTCAGACAGTTGCCTGGCTAAATAACAAGCCAGGTCTTCCAGACTACATGAAGACAAGAGAGTCTACCTCAATGCGAATGCTATACAAGCAAAGCAATGCAAGTTCTCAAGGAACTAAAGCGACTATGGTACCTGGAATCAATCAAATATAATCAGTATCCTAATCACAAAGTCAAAACAGACAAATTATGAACCAACAGACAACACAATCAATCACATGTGCAAAGCACAAACTCAAGTGAAATGAGTTAGCATCCTACAAAATAAAACAAGTTAGTTCATGATAATCAGATAAACCAAAATCAATCAACTTGAATTAAACTCTTCAAAGCATTTTGCTTCTTAACCTGAAAAAATAACTCAAAGGTGAGAAGTAAGACCACTAGGACAAGCCTAGGGTCAAAAGGAGGTAAAAATTCAAGACAGAAAGTAAAAATTGATCAAAATCAAGATTTATCAATTAAGAATAAATTCCAGTTGGTCCCATATCAAAAACATACACCAAGTCCATTTTATACACATAACATGTCAAACTATGCATTATGGAACCACATTGGAGCTAACAAAATGATCACACTTAAACCAACATCAAAACAGCTCAATAAATTCCACAAAAATTCCAGCTCAAACAAAACACATTCAATGAGCTACATATCAAATATCATGGCATTTGGATAAATGGAAGTAGGGAAATTAAAATCAGGAAGTCATGGTATGCAAATACAACTCCAAATAAGGCTACAAATCATGTGCCAACTTCAAATGAATGCCAAACAGTGAAAACAAATGATAAATGAACCACTCCAAAGCCAAATTGACATTAAACATGTTAAGATTCAATCCACAAAATTTCAGCTTCATGTAATAAGGTATGAGAATTTCACAAGCTATGGAAGTTGATTGATAACTTGAAATTATATCACATTTTAGGACTTAATTCAATTAGATTATATTATCATTTACTTTAATTTATCTCATTTTATCAGATATTATGCGGTATTTTCCTTTCTATTTATGTCAGGCATCCATTTTGAAGCAAAAGTGAAAAAGGGAAGAAAAGGAGGTGTAAAAAGGAATAAAAAGGAAACAAATAACAAAGACAAAGCCCAGCCCAAAGAAAGCGCACGTTAGGCCTGTGACGGGCGTCACAAAGGTTGTGACGAGCGTCACACTAAGCACACTCTTGTGACGAGCGTCACACATGGTGTGACGGACGTCACACCATTCCCCTATATTTTTAGCGCTAGGAACTCAACTGACCACGTTGAAAGCTATTTCCACGCACGCTTAACCCTCGGAACGAAAAGACCGCGCATACGGAAACCCTTGGAAAGCAGTTACACCAGCAGCTGTATAAATAGCAGCTAATTGGGAAGTTCCACGCTCTCCGTTTTTCCACGCTCAGATTGCCGAAGCTCTGCCCATTTTTCTTTTCACGCTTTTTGCTTATTTTTCTTTTCCAGCACTTAACATTGTTTATTTTATTTATTTCTTCTGCAAGTTCTACATTCTTTTTCCCTTGCAATTTACCTTTCCCTTTTTGGCATTTAGATATTTTTCGCATAATAGTTTCTACACCGGAAACTATTGTGCAACTTTTTATCGGATCTAACCTTACGTTAGATTCTAGTTTTATTTCCTTGGTTTAATTTATTGTTTAATTGAAGAATCGAAGAACAAATCCTACCGGCTTGTGGTGGAGTGTTCAAGACTATTGTATTACGCATTCAGGTTCTTTAATCATTATTTAATATTTTGTTTTATTATTTATCTATATTATCTGCCTGGAATGAGTCTGTTTATGCATGATATGTATTCTTGTTTATTTAGCATGTCTGGCTAATTCGCCTAGGTATCGGTATGTAAAGTAAGCAGAATAAGGGATCAAGACTGAGTCGGTCTATCTAAACTTAAAATTAAAATCAATCTTTTTACGGTCTCAACTTACAGGTTTAATAACAAGATTTTTTACAAAAGTAAAGGACATAAAGAAGTTAAAATCAATAGAGCGAGAGTTTGAGGTTTTAACTGGACAGTGTAAGTTAGGCATTAATTCTAGATCAGGGCGAGAGCAAGTTTTAGAGTTAATTAAATTCTGACCTTTTCCAAAAAGTATTTTTAAAGATTGAATGTGAGGACGAGAGTTAAGCATTTGGATTTGATTATATAACCTAAGTCAACAGAGCGAGAGTTTGAGATAAGGGTGTTTAAAACGGTCAGTATTTTCTTAAAAAGAGTTTCTGCAACTTTATTGTTTTCAAAATATGATTTTTGACTTAATTATAAGTGACAGCTACATTAATATAAAATCATGGTTTATTCAACAGAGCGAGAGTTTGAGATAAAACCTTTAACCAATAAAGTTAACCGAAACGATTTATTTTAAAACCAAGAAACCGACAAAGACTTGATTCCCTAGTTCTGACGAACTACATACCGATATCCGTTTTATTAATATTTAATCTAGATCTTAGTTTAGCTCTTAGTTTTTCCCCAAAAAAATCAAACATTTTCACCTTAGATTTACATAGTAACCTTAGATAACGGTATATCGATTCATAAGTCCCTGTGGGATCGATATCTTTTAAAACTACGCGATAGAACTGTGCACTTGCAGTTTGTATCCCATTCTCGACTCACACAGTCGAGCGATCAAGTTTTTGGCGCCGTTGCCGGGGACTTTTATTCAATCGATATCGTAACTCTTCCGTTACGCTGTAGAGACTAAGGTTTCTTTTTCTTCTATTCTTTCTTTCATTGATTTGTATGCCACGCACTCGCTCACAAGGTGAACCGCTCTATCTACGAATCAACGATATCGAACTATATCTCCGAGTCTTACGACGAATTCGGGAATATCGTGCTGCGAACAATCTCCCTCCTATAGACTTTCCTGATCTCAAAGATCTTCCTTCTTTAACCGAGATGGCAGAACCAGCTCGTGCTCTTAGAGATTACGCCGCTCCATCGCAAGATGAACCGCATTCAAGTATTGCTCCACCCGCAATCGAAGCAAACAACTTCGAACTCAAACCTTCGCTGTTGCAGGCTGTGCAACAGAACCAATTCTCTGGAAATCCTACCGAAGATCCAAACCTTCATTTATCCGTATTTGTCCAATACGCTGATACTGTTAAAGCTAATGGTGTCACATCAGAGGCAATTCGACTTCGTCTTTTTCCTTTCTCATTAAGAGACAGCGCTAGAAGATGGCTTCAATCTCTCCCTTCCAACTCAGTCACCACATGGAACGAGTTGAAGAAAGTTTTTCTTGCCCGATATTTTCCGCCAAGCAAAACAGCTATGTTAAGAGCCCAGATAAACGGATTTAAACAGAAAGACAACGAGTCTCTTTTCGAAGCATGGGAAAGATACAAAGACATGATGAGACTTTGCCCACACCATGGTTTGGAAGACTGGTTAGTAATTCACACATTTTATAATGGCCTCTTATACAATACAAGGTTAACAATAGACGCCGCTGCAGGTGGTGCACTAATGAACAAACCTTATGCTGATGCTTACCAGCTTATCGAGAGCATGGCCCAAAACCACTATCAGTGGGGAACCGAACGAACAACGGTGGAAAAACCTCAACCGAAAACTGGCATGTACGAGATAAGTAACCTTGATCACGTTAATGCAAAAGTGGATGCTTTGGTCCAGAAAATTGAAAGTTTAAACGTATCACCTCCAGCCGCCGTGGTTGCTATAACTCAGAATTGCGAGGTCTGTGGAATCCAAGGCCACACTCCTGCGGAATGTCAACTCTTGACTGGAATCCAAGCAGAGCAAGTAAACTATGCTCAAGGAAGCCCCTACTCGAATACCTATAACCCAAATTGGAAGAACCATCCAAACTTTTCATATAAGAGTAATAATGCTTTATACGCACCTGGACAGTCTCCAAATCAAGCCCCATCTATACCTCCGGGATATCAGAAACCGAATCCTAACAATAATACCCCTAGAAAATCCAACTTGGAAATCATGATGGAAAACTTTATAGCTTCCCAACAACAAACCAATAAAGATTTCTTAAACCAGAACATACATACTGGCGAACAACTTAAACAACTAGCAAGCAAAGTAGATGCCTTGGCTACCCATAACAAAATGCTGGAAACACAAATATCTCAAGTAGCTCAACAACAAGCACCTACTGCTGCCCCAACTGGTACATTCCCTGGACAGCCCCAACCTAATCCGAGAAGCCAAGCTCATGCAATTATATTAAGAAGTGGAACGGAAGTGGAAGGACCGTCTGATCCAAGGATAGAAAACCAAAACCCTAAGAAATCAACTGAGGAAAGTGAACCTAAGGAAAAGGAAGAGAGAAATAAGGAAACCCTAGAAAAGAAGGAACCTTATGTACCTCCACCACCTTACAAACCACCTATACCTTACCCTCAAAGGCTTGTTAAAACCAAAGATGCGAGCCAATTTAGAAAATTTGTTGATCTCCTTAAACAATTAAACGTTACAATTCCGTTCACCGAAGCTATTACGCAGATGCCCTCATATGCTAAATTCTTAAAAGAAATTCTTTCTAATAAGAGGAAACTTGAGGATAGCGAAACCGTTACACTCCCTGCCGAATGTAGCGCTATAATCCAAAACATGCCACCTAAACTCAAGGATCCAGGTAGTTTCTCTATACCCTGTCACATAGGAAAATTTGTCATCGACAAAGCCTTATGCGATTTAGGAGCCGGAATTAGCGTTATGCCTTTATCCATATGTAAGAAACTGGAAATGGGAGAATTAAGACCAACCAAAATGTCCGTGCAACTAGCAGATCGTTCCATCAAATATCCTGTAGGAATCCTTGAAAACGTTCCCGTACGCATAGGTCAGTTTTACATTCCCACTGACTTCACAATTATGGACATTAGAGAAGATGATATTACACCCATTATACTAGGAAGACCATTCTTAGCAACTGCCGGTGCAATCATAGACGTAAAACGAGGACGACTCACCTTCGAAGTAGGTGAAGAGAAAATTGAATTCATTCTTTCCCAATTCTTGAAAGCACCTGCAATAGAAGATACATGTTACTTCATGGATATCATCGATGAATGCATAAAAGAAGCAGAGTCAGGAGAAGACAAAGCATCAGACTATCTTTTAGAAGACAAATCTAAACAATGCTTAGCAATAACACCGGACCCTACGCAATGTCTTAACAAACCAACCCCTGATTTGAAAACACTTCCCAAAAATCTGAGATATGAATTCCTAGACTTAGAACTTGAACGACCTGTGATAGTTAATGCAGATCTAGGAAGACTCGAAACAGAAAAACTCTTACATATCTTAAGGAAATATCCAACCGCACTAGGATACCACATCACCGATCTTAAAGGAATAAGCCCTTCTATTTGTATGCACCGCATCATGTTAGAAGAAGACTGTAAAACCTCTAGGGAACACCAGAGAAGACTAAACCCGATCCTGAGTGAGGTAGTAAAGAAAGAAATAACCAAGTTATTGGAAGCAGGTATTATATATCCTATATCTGATAGCAAATGGGTCAGTCCTGTACACGTTGTACCAAAGAAAGGAGGCATAACCGTTATTGAAAACGAAAAAGGAGAAACTATAACTAAACGAATCGAATCGGGATGGAGAATGTGCATTGATTATAGGAAACTAAACAAAGCAACCCGAAAAGATCATTTCCCTTTACCATTCATTGACCAAATGTTAGAACGATTAGCAAAACATTCACATTTCTGTTATCTAGACGGTTATTCAGGCTTCTTTCAAATACCAATTCACCCTGATGACCAAGAAAAGACAACGTTCACATGCCCTTTTGGTACCTTCGCTTATAGACGAATGCCGTTTGGTCTGTGTAATGCCCCTGCAACTTTTCAAAGATGCATGATGGCGATTTTCGCCGACTTTCTCGAAAACATCATGGAAGTATTTATGGATGACTTTTCTGTATACGGACAAAGTTTCGAAGAATGCCTTGAAAACCTGGAAAGAGTTCTTGAGCGATGTGTAAAAGTAAACTTAGTACTTAATTGGGAAAAGTGCCACTTTATGGTACAAGAAGGAATTGTTTTAGGACACATCATCTCGAACAGAGGAATTGAAGTAGACAAAGCCAAAATAGAGGTAATCGAAAATCTTCAACCCCCAAGGACCGTGAGAGAAGTACGAAGCTTTTTAGGACACGCCGGTTTTTACCGACGATTCATCAAAGACTTCTCTAAGATAACTAAACCTCTAACCGGACTATTGATGAAAGATGCTGAATTCATATTCGACGATAACTGTTTAAAAGCATTTCAAACTCTTAAACAAGCATTGATCTCAGCACCCACTATGCAGACACCAGACTGGAATGAACCATTCGAAATAATGTGCGATGCCAGTGATTATGCTGTAGGAGCTGTTTTAGGACAAAGGAAGGATAAAAAGCTTCACGTTATATATTACGCAAGCAGAACCCTGGATGAAGCGCAAATGAATTACGCCACTACCGAGAAAGAACTCCTAGCAGTGGTATTCGCACTAGATAAATTTCGTTCTTACTTGGTAGGAGCCAAAATAATAGTCTACACCGATCACGCTGCTATCAGGTACCTTTTAACAAAAAAGGATGCTAAACCTAGACTCCTAAGATGGATCTTGTTACTACAAGAATTCGACTTAGAAATCAAGGACAAGAAAGGAACTGAAAACGTAGTAGCAGACCACCTCTCTAGACTTGAGAACCTTGAACCGGAAAGAACATCAATTAATGATGATTTCTCGTATGATAAACTTATAGCTACTTTGGAAGAGAACAACTCCGACATGCAAGTAGAAACCACCTTAGCTATATCTGTCACACCATGGTACGCTGATCTAGTCAATTATTTAGCTGCCGGAATAGTTCCACCTACTTTATCTTACCAGCAGAAGAAACGATTCTTCTACGACATAAAACACTACTACTGGGATGATCCCTTACTTTTCAAAAGAGGCCCCGATGGTATTTTCCGTCGATGTATACCCGAAGAAGAGGTAGAAAATATAATCCAACACTGTCACTCCGCTCCTTATGGTGGACACACAAGTACATCCAAGACCTGCTCTAAAATCCTACAAGCTGGCTTTTATTGGCCAACTATATGGAAGGACGTACATGCGGCTATTAAGGAGTGTGACAGATGTCAACGCACGGGAAACATATCTAGACGTGACGAGATGCCACAAAAAGGTATTTTGGAAGTAGAGATTTTTGACGTGTGGGGGATAGACTTCATGGGACCTTTCCCATCCTCTTTCGGTAACAAATACATACTCGTGGCAGTTGACTACGTATCAAAATGGATCGAAGCTGTAGCTTCTCCAACAAATGACACCCGAGTAGTAACTAGACTCTTTAAAAATATAATATTTCCGAGATTTGGCATCCCAAGAATAGTAGTCAGTGATGGTGGATCACACTTTATATCCAAGGTACTCGAAAAACTACTATTTAAATACGGAGTGAGACATAGGATAGCAACACCTTACCACCCTCAAACCAGTGGACAAGTGGAAGTATCTAACAGAGAAATCAAGCAAATACTAGAAAAAACGGTAGCCACTTCAAGGAAAGATTGGTCATTGAAATTACCAGAAGCTTTGTGGGCTTACCGAACTGCTTATAAAACCCCCATTGGGACGACCCCATTTAAGCTCATTTATGGAAAATCCTGTCACCTCCCGGTAGAATTAGAACATAAAGCCTATTGGGCTATTAGAAACCTAAATTTGAATTATAAAGCCGCTGGTGAAAAGAGAATCCTTGACATAAACGAATTAGAGGAACTCAGAAGAGACGCCTATGAAAATGCCAGAATCTATAAAGAAAGAACAAAACAATGGCATGACAAGCGTATATCAAGGAAAATCTTCAAGCAAGGCGACGCAGTACTTTTATTTAACTCTAGACTAAAGTTATTTCCGGGAAAACTACGATCCAGATGGTCAGGGCCTTTTCATATCACTAAAATCTTTCCCAGTGGAGCGGTAGAAATAAAAGGACAATCTACAGAACCGTTCACCGTAAACGGGCAACGTCTGAAACACTATCACTATGCGGAAACCAACGAGGATTCGCAAATTCTACACTTAGACGAAACGCCCCCAGGACTCATAGACTATATTTAACAGTTTCTTTATCGAGCTTGCGACATTTAAACAAAGCGCTTAGTGGGAGACAACCCACAAACTAATTTGTTATTTTATTATTCTATTATTATCATTCCCCTATTTCTTTCTTAATTATTCTTTTAATTTCTGTTTAGTATTCATTCTTGATTTATTCAAAAAAAAAAAAAAAAAAAAAATAATAATAATAATAATCTTTTCTTCTTTCGGCATTTGGCCAAATCCTGACTTAAACTCATGTTTTCTTTTCTCTAGCTAACACTAACCAGATGGGACATTTTGATCGTATGGGTATCAAGTTCAGAGGAATGGCTCAGAAACAAAAGTTTGAAGAACTAGCCGCTAGAGAGATGCTACCTAGTTTATATGCTGATGATTGGGCTATGACTGCCCTTGGACTGAGACAGAGTGTCCTGTATTTGCTGAATCAGATAGGATGGGAGACCTCCCCTATCCTGAGACATTTCACCACCTACCGGAGACTCACACTAGAATTCCTTAGCTCACTAATCTATCTACCCAGCCATGGAAAATGAATTAGCAGAGGTTTTATCCAGTTCAGAATGTTCAATATGGAGTACCAATTTAATATTAGAGACTTCACCAACCTTTTGGGTTTCCCTACCTCCTTTGATACATTCACTGTAAGCCAGGAAGAACTTTTTGAATATAGAGAGCTTGAACACTTTTGGGGTAAGCTGACTGGAAATGATGAGCCCGAAGAACATGAGTTTCTCTCTGGAAACATACATAACCCGACTTTTCGCTATTTCCATAAGATCCTAACCCACACTTTATTTGGGAAGAAGCCAAATAGTACTTCAGTTTCACGTGATGAACTCTTCATCATATTCTGTGCTTCCCAGAACCGTCCAGTAAACGGTGCTACTTTTATGTTAGCTAATTTGGACCACCTTATCCAGGATGAGCGAGCACCCATTAGAATAGGCGGTTTGATAACTATGATAGGTAATGCTATTGGATTACGTCAGCCTATGCTTGACCTTAGCCCTTTTTGTGGCATTACTACTATGAGTATACCTTTCCTCTTCAACACTATGTTTATAGCAAACATAGGGTCTGATGAGTTTGAGCTTATTATTGATAACCAGGTTCTCTGCCTATTCACCATGCCCGATCCTAGGACTAGTGTTCATAACCAAAGGAACTGGCTCTATAACCTGAATGAAACCCCAACTCCTGCTGGATCCACTGAATCCATCCAGAATTATGAGATTTGTGATGACTATGAGAATTATGTTGACCAGATCTCACATGCTGAATCTGACCCTCAGACACCATCCGGCTATCATGATATTGGCCCTCCTCCTCAGCCTGTTCCGACCGAAGAATCAGCCATACCTGACCTCCGACATCATATGCCCGGAACTGATTATAACACCGCCATTGAAGCTTTGATGTCAGAACAAGACGCCCTCAGAGGAGAATTTACTAACATGAGAGACGAAGTTCTAGGATACATGAGCAGTATGACGAATCAGTTTCACGAGTTGCTACATCATGTTAACTCTTTTGCTCCACCGGCCAGAGATCGTACAGAGGGATAGAGTTTAGTTACTTTCCTAAGTTATTTAGTTTTAAATTAGATTTTTCATTAATGTTATTTGAATTCATGTTTATTTCTATTTCATTTCATTGTTTTCCTTTCCTGTATTACATTATGATCAATTTTTATTGAAGTTGTTTATTTAATTTTATTATGCAAAAGCTATTATGCTCTACTGTTGCTTCCTATGAATTATTACTATACAAGCAGATTAAGCGTGCACAATAAATTAAACTGCATACTAAACTGATCATAAGCAAAACAAAACATTAAAATACGCTACAAGTAATTCTGTGAAGCGCCACTAAGCCTTTCCAAAAGGGAATGCGTGACGAGCGTCACACTACCCATAACGGATGGCACGCTTAGTGCTTGTTACGAGCGTCACATCCATGTGACGAGCGTAACACTCCTCAGACTAGTGAACGTTAAGGAGCCGTTGGAGACGAACGTTACACCTTTAACTTTTTACCTTCCCCATTCATTTTTCATTTAACCACACTTAATTACTTTTCAACCACTTTTTCTTTTCACCTTCCAAATTCTTCTCCTATAAATACCCACCAAACCTTCCTTCATTCACCACAAAACAATTCTCTCCTATCAAATACATTTCTTTTTTCTTTCCAAATCATCCCTTCAAAATTCATCACAATGGCGGGAAATCAAAATTTTGGAAATATCATCTTCCGATCCGTAGATGACAATTATCAGAGGGAGCAATTCGAGCGTTTCCAACAGCGAGGCGTCGTTTCCACCAGGTACCCCGATTTACCTTGTTTACAACAATTAGGCTTACTCCAAGGTATCGAATGGATGCTCCGTCAAGCCAACCTAACCTTCATTTGCACCCATAATCAACCCACCTACCCATCCCTAACCTTAGAATTCTTAAGTTCCTACGACTACACCACCCCCGCCGGTGAAGACGAATTTCTAACCGGTACGGCAACCTTCCGTATGTTTAACACCGAGTACTCTCTAATCCAAAACCAATTGAGTACCATGCTACAATTTCCCACAGAAGGTCTGCTGCATGCCAGAATCCCTCCAACCTCAAACTGGAACGCAGTTGGTGTTTTCGGCCTTTTTAAGAAAATTTCCGGTATAGATACCTACAACTGGGAAGAGCTCCTTCTCTCCCATATACATAACCCCACTATCCGGTACTTTATCCGCATCTTGCAAAACACAATTTTTGGAAGGCCAAACAACAGCAAGGTCAACTCAAAGGAACTATTTTTCCTCCAGTGCGTCTTCGAACCAGATACTCAGGTAAACGCCGCCTCCTTTCTATTTCATCACATCCGCACCTTATGTGCTAGAGGTCGGCAACCTTTTATAATTGGTGGATTAATAACCACCATCGCACTTGGCCTAAACCTAGGGGATAAACTCCAAACTTTAGAATCCCTACCTCCCCTATCTATGGATATCAGCTACTGTCGATCTAGCCGCTTGATTAAGAACAGAGTAAGCGGAGGATATTATCTTATGGTGAACAACCAGGCAGTCCCAAGCATTGTTCTACCAAATACTGCCCTCACTGATGTCACAAACCCCGACCGCCACCTCTATGATCTAAACGCTCCTGAAACCACCGAGCCTTCACAAACAAACCCGCAAACAGATGAGTTTGAAGAAATGGAACAAGGTGATCATCCGCCTACACAACAGTCAGTCCCGCTCAACCCTTCCGGCAATACAACTGGCCCATCCTCCCAACGTCGTCGACGAAGAAGGCCTGCAACCAACGACGACATTATGGATGCTATCGATGGCATGCAGGCACAGAATGTCGAAATGCTGCAGATGATGCATCAAATGCAACAGCAACAGGATGCTAGGAATGCCATAACCGACCAGCGGTTTATTGAGTTGTTCAGCAGGTTCGACAACTTAGACTTACGTCAGAGATCACCAGGTCCAAGAACCAGAGGCGGAAGACAACCTTAGTTGTAGTTTCTTTTTCCTTTCCATATTGTATTTCATTTCCTTAAAACATTGGGGACAATGTTTAATTTAAGTATGGGGGGGAAAACTTGTTCTTCCTATTTCCATTTTTCAAGTATGTTATTTTCCCTTTCATTGTTATTTCCCTTTAATCATTATAAAAAAAAAAAAAAAATTTATTATAATTTTAAGTTAAGAGTGTGAAAATTTCTATTATCTATTCCCTCAATTTTCTTGAGCCATAACAAAAAAAAAAAAAAAAAAATTTTTTTTTTAACACACCCAATAAGTATAAAGGTCGCTTACCTCATAAAACTTGAGTGAAATCAAGACAAAAAATCATTACCATAACAACGCTCTGAGAACCTCAACATGTTAGATCGGGATAAGTACCTATTATACCAATCCCTTGAACTTTTAGTTTTATAGTAACCCCGAGTAGTTTATACGAGAAGTCAGCACCATCTTAATAGCAAACTACGTGGAGAGCCGATGAATATAAGTGAATGATCCCCAAAGTAACATAAAATATATGAATATATCAGGAAATGCACTGATTAAATTAGGTGATCCTTACCAGATCATTTAATCTAAAGGTTGCAGATCATGCAAAAACACAATATGAAAAATCCATTATGAGTTGGTTCAGTAGGTATCTGGTACTGAACTCGGTAGGGCGGACTACGGTTCGATCCCCCACAATTTGCAATGGACTGAATAACGAAGTTATCCGACTTATGTACCAGAACTTCTAGCTAAAAACGGATCATAATCACTAACCGGTTACTCCACTATGTGCGCGAAAAGATAAAGGGCTTAATGTGATTTCGCTAGAATGAAAACGGGTGAAATAAGAGTAAAGGAACTAGGATAGCTATAATAGGGTACTTGAACTGATTTGCACAAGGCAGGTTGTGACGGTAGTTGTTGATATCAAGATTTAACTCAAGTCGCTTCTAAACAAAATCCACTTGCAACCTATTACGAATTGATGTGTGTTTTGAAATTTCATCTGGCTAAAATTTTAAAACGATTTCTATACTGTATTTTGCTTGAGGACAAGCAAAGATCTAAGTATGGGGGAGTTTGATAACTTGAAATTATATCACATTTTAGGACTTAATTCAATTAGATTATATTATCATTTACTTTAATTTATCTCATTTTATCAGATATTATGCGGTATTTTCCTTTCTATTTCTGTCAGGCATCCATTTTGAAGCAAAAGTGAAAAAGGGAAGAAAAGGAGGTGTAAAAAGGAATAAAAAGGAAACAAATAACAAAGACAAAGCCCAGCCCAAAGAAAGCGCACGTTAGGCCTGTGACGGGCGTCACAAAGGTTGTGACGAGCGTCACACTAAGCACACTCTTGTGACGAGCGTCACACATGGTGTGACGGACGTCACACCATTCCCCTATATTTTTGGCGCTAGGAACTCAACTGACCACGTTGAAAGCTATTTCCACGCACGCTTAACCCTCGGAACGAAAAGACCGCGCATACGGAAACCCTTGGAAAGCAGTTACACCAGCAGCTGTATAAATAGCGGCTAATTGGGAAGTTCCACGCTCTCCGTTTTTCCACGCTCAGATTGCCGAAGCTCTGCCCATTTTTCTTTTCACGCTTTTTGCTTATTTTTCTTTTCCAGCACTTAACATTGTTTATTTTATTTATTTCTTCTGCAAGTTCTACATTCTTTTTCCCTTGCAATTTACCTTTCCCTTTTTGGCATTTAGATATTTTTCGCATAATAGTTTCTACACCGGAAACTATTGTGCAACTTTTTATCGGATCTAACCTTACGTTAGATTCTAGTTTTATTTCCTTGGTTTAATTTATTGTTTAATTGAAGAATCGAAGAACAAATCCTACCGGCTTGTGGTGGAGTGTTCAAGACTATTGTATTACGCATTCAGGTTCTTTAATCATTATTTAATATTTTGTTTTATTATTTATCTATATTATCTGCCTGGAATGAGTCTGTTTATGCATGATATGTATTCTTGTTTATTTAGCATGTCTGGCTAATTCGCCTAGGTATCGGTATGTAAAGTAAGCAGAATAAGGGATCAAGACTGAGTCGGTCTATCTAAACTTAAAATTAAAATCAATCTTTTTACGGTCTCAACTTACAGGTTTAATAACAAGATTTTTTACAAAAGTAAAGGACATAAAGAAGTTAAAATCAATAGAGCGAGAGTTTGAGGTTTTAACTGGACAGTGTAAGTTAGGCATTAATTCTAGATCAGGGCGAGAGCAAGTTTTAGAGTTAATTAAATTCTGACCTTTTCCAAAAAGTATTTTTAAAGATTGAATGTGAGGACGAGAGTTAAGCATTTGGATTTGATTATATAACCTAAGTCAACAGAGCGAGAGTTTGAGATAAGGGTGTTTAAAACGGTCAGTATTTTCTTAAAAAGAGTTTCTGCAACTTTATTGTTTTCAAAATATGATTTTTGACTTAATTATAAGTGACAGCTACATTAATATAAAATCATGGTTTATTCAACAGAGCGAGAGTTTGAGATAAAACCTTTAACCAATAAAGTTAACCGAAACGATTTATTTTAAAACCAAGAAACCGACAAAGACTTGATTCCCTAGTTCTGACGAACTACATACCGATATCCGTTTTATTAATATTTAATCTAGATCTTAGTTTAGCTCTTAGTTTTTCCCCAAAAAAATCAAACATTTTCACCTTAGATTTACGTAGTAACCTTAGATAACGGTATATCGATTCATAAGTCCCTGTGGGATCGATATCTTTTAAAACTACGCGATAGAACTGTGCACTTGCAGTTTGTATCCCATTCTCGACTCACACAGTCGAGCGATCATTGATCACTCAAGAAAAGTTCACAATATGGTAAACAACAAACAAAAATACCAATCAAATAGGAAATGTATCAACAAATCCTACAAAAAATCATGGTTAAACTAGACATACAGATGTAATCACATGCAAAAATCCAAGGAAATTGGCACAGTGTAAGCATAAAAAATAAAATCATGAACATAGCATAACATAGTGTGACATACATTGTCACACTCATGAAGATCATATCATATCTCTCTAACCAGGGACTCAAAAATAGCAAACTATATACCAAAATCACCAGGAAAGAGTCAAGAACATGCCTATAAAATTTCATTCATTTTGGATAATGCATCAAGATTTCATGATCAATATGGCAAAACATATGTACATAGCATACATGTAAAAGATCACTAGGCAAATTAAAAAATACATCAGGCACAACTTCCATTATCATGCCTAAAAAAAACTAGAGGAAATTTGGAGATTAACACAAAAATCCCCATGCAATTTGGATTAAAATTGAATTAATTATGAATTTTAGAAGCTAGGTTAAAATATGAAATAATTATTGAACATTTAATTAAATGAATTAAGTGCTGAGTGGCATATTGGTAAATGGATGCAGCTAGGGGCAAAACGCCCCGTTTCATTTATGGAGCTGGCGGCGTGTTATTGGTGGATTCACGCGGTAAACACAAAATTTGAAAAGAAGCCAAGCCAGCACGAATCAAATCGCGAATTGGACGGAAATTTTACGTGTTCATCATCATTTCACACTGTTCATCATCGACCTGAACATTTTCTCACGAAAACTAGCAAACTATATATGGATCTCTTCGTCTTTCAACAAGGATCATGGATATGACAAGGAAATCATCCAGCAGTCAACATACAAAAAGATCTAATCAAGAAATGTTTTGACATACAAACTTTAATTCAAGATTTCTTGATGAATAATGGACGAAATCGCTCGATTCAAGCATCAGATTACTATATATTGCGCGCTCTACCTAAACCACATGTTGATTTTAAGAATCGAAGGAATCGAGATTTTACCTTCTTGATGTGCAGCTCGTGGTTCAGGTGTTTTCAAGGCTCAATCGTGTGAAACAGATGGTGTAGGTTGATGTAGAAGGTGAATAGTGGTGATTGTTTAGCTCAGAAACGCACGAGGTTGATGAATTGTTCAACTGCCATTGAAGCTCAAGCTTTGCACAATGGATGAACTTGCACGATTTCCTCCTCAATCTTGTTCAACAGAACTCCAAAAACACCTGCAGATGAAGAATCACCAAAGAAAGTCGCACAAGTATTGATGAATTCTCGATGAAATGATGAAAAATAATGTATGTGAAAAAAATGGAGAAAATTGAGAGAATTTTGAGATTTTGTGATTTTGATCTGAATTGTGATTGTTGATCTGAGTTTTCTGTTAGGATTAAGCCTTTATAGTTCCTCTTAATCCATGCCTTAATCATGTTTAGCTCAATTGGAGTGATTAGTGAATTGAGCTTATTATGCAATTTGGCCAATTTGCCCTTTGATAGCTTGAACCAATGGAACAGTGTTTTTTCTGCTTGCAGCACATCACAAATCATGTTTAGAAGCAATCCCAATTGGCTTGGTGTGAAAATTCCATGTACTTTGAAATTTGGCCTTTTTTCCCACCAATTTTTAAATGGTCCACTTCAAAAATGACCTTTTTATGTGAAGGTTTTTGATGAAATGTGATAATGGATTTGGATAGTACACATCAAATGTGGTTTGCTCAAAAAAGGATCAACCAATTTGGCCTAATGGTTTGAAAGATATGCCACTTTGAAATTCCAAAATTCTTGAAAATGATTTGATCATAACTTGCCAACCACACATGGGAAATGAGTGTTCTTGGACTTTTTGGAAAGGCAAGAACAAGATCTTCAACTTTCATGTTGGACAAATTTTGATTTGAAGCTTGGTTCATGATGTAATTTTGAGGAGAGCAACTTTCCATTTTTGGCAGGTGAAAATTACAGGTCATTTCCATTTTGGGAAACTTTTTGTCTGACCTTAAATCCTTCAACCTTGATCTTTGAAATGCCAAATGAGGCTCATATGGACATGAATGAGACCTTTCCAACCATCTCACACCTTCCAATTCCTGATTAAATGCACAGTTGACCACAGTTGACTTTGCTAGGGTTTTGGTTGACTGAGCCAAGTTCCGGTGAATTTCAAGCCTCTTTCTCTTGAGATCTTGATACCAAATGATATCACAACTTATATGAACTTCTGATGAATGATCATGGTGCCCAAATTCTTCAAGAATGGCCACCATCCATTGCTCAATGAATGATTTGACTGTTTGACTGATGATTGCTTCAGCTGCAAGTAACATGGTTAGATGACAATATTTTTGTACTTTTGGTTAGTAAACAAATGAAAAGCAATGATATACAAATGCAATACATGCTTGGTGATCAAGAACCACACTCACAAGACACTCACCCACTAGGAGGGAAGCAAAGGTGCACAAAGATCCTTGAGGCAATGATGTGGTATGATATGATGCCATGAGGGATCTTAGGGACAAAATTGGGGTCTTACAGATGCCCCTATTTAAGGTCATTCTAGCCGGAGAAGTGAAGTTTAGAAATCTTCATATCGACGCGGTAGAATGGGCTTAAATAACAGTAATGAGACAAATTTTGGTCCCTAAGAGACCTCATGATGCAGGTGTATACATGCAAAAGACACAAACTCTGTGGGGATAATGATTCACACAAAAGAAAAGACAATCCATCGGAGTAATACACTCACCAGGAACAGAGACTCTAACAAGACTCTCATGGGGAAGCTTATTGGGGATAATAAAAGAAAAAGAATGCGTGAGCAGGACACGACTTGGAGTTGGGGAAAACAAAACTGACACAACGTGCGCAAGACACGACTCTGATTAGGGGATAACAGAAATCAGACCGGAGACCTCACTAGGGAAGTAAAGGACTCAAGCCGGGGAAAGAAGCAATTCCAAAGGAAAACACTCCTATTGGAAAGACTCAAGCTAACTCACAAAATGCATGTACTGGGGATAACTCCAATACAGCAACACAAATAGCAACACAACTCCGCTGGGGAAATCTGGAAAAGACTTTCCAGGGGAAGCCAGGGATGAGATGTTACCGGTATAAGGGCAACAAACTCAGGAAGAATGAATATCTAAGACCGGTATAAGGGTGAGAGATATCAATCAATCCAACCATCTGAGCAAGACCTGAAAAAGGTACATAAACTCAAGAAAATCTGACTCCACAGGGGACCAAGGTCATAATAGGGAGCAGAAAGGAGGGAACACCAGGGATACCAAGGTATATAATAGGTGACCGACCGAAACGTGAATTGGTATATATGCCAAAACACTCATCATCCTGAAGAAAGCTAGAAAAGCAGACTTGTTTATAGGATGGATATTCAATTCCACAAGGAATATGAATCTTACTCTGCGGAGAAAACAATCAACAGATTGACCCAAGAGTGCATGAGACATATTATTCATTACCGGCAGACCGTGAATAATATACTCGAAAAGGAAGAGACACCAGAGATACCGAAGTATATAATAGGTGACCTAACAAAAACGTGAATTGGTATATATGCCAAAACACTCATCATCCGAAAGGAGGGCTTAAAAAAGCAAATCGACTTATAGGATGAACATTCGAATCCACAACAGGAAAACGAATCCTACTCAACTGGGGACACAAGCCCAAAGAGTGCCTGAGATATAATATCCATTACCGTCAGAACGTGGATAGAATACTCGCATGAGATATATTATCTATTACCGACAGACCGTAGATAATATACTCGCATGGTAAGACACACCAAGGATACTGAAGTATATAATATGTGATCTACCGAAAACGTGAATTGGTATATATGCCAAAACACTCATCATCCAAAACACAAACTGGTTAAAGGATGGGTATTCGATTCTACAAAGAATACGAATCTTACTCTACTGGGGAAGATCAACAAAGGATTCCAACCAAAGAGTGAAAGAGACATATTATTCATTACCGGCAGACCGTGAATAATACGCTCGAAAAGGAAAAGACACCAGAGATACCGGAGTATATAATAGGTGACTAACCAACGGAGAGACAATCGATACCAAGCATCCGGGTAAACGAAAGACAACTCAAAGGATAAATTGCGAGCATCCGGCAATTATCCGAAACAACAAATATTCGACTCCGCAAAGGGAAATAACGAATCTTACTCGACTAGGGAAACACGAAAGGTTTCAACTGAAGAGTACATGAGATATATTATCCATTACCGTCAGAACGTGGATAACACACTCGCATGGAAGATTATCCACAACCGGTATAAGGGTTAACAAAGGATAAATCGACCGAAAAGAAAGGCATCGGGATACCAAAACTAGGTATATAATGATGACCAATCAAAGAAGAGCAACAATCATTACCGAGCAAATCACTAGCAAACGGTGAAAAGACCCACTGGTGACTTCAAAAGGGATAACATTGCGAGCATACGGCAATGACCCAGAAGACAACTTGCTGGGGATAAATTGCTAGCATACGGCAATTATCCAAAAGCAAAGAGGAATATCAACATCAAACAACGAATGAAGATAACCACAAAGAGTAACCGTCATCGGTTATGATGAACGACAAGGTTAACTCTGCAAAGGGGAGAAATTAGGGTTTATAACTACCGACTACTAGGTAGAAACCAAAAATCTGGCTGAGGAAACAAGAGGTTAACACTACCGACTACTGGGTAGAAACCAAAGACTCAGCTGGGATAAAATTGCTAGCAACCTGGGAATTATCCACTCGTACCATAAGGTACAAACTCCGATGGGGAGAAAGAATCACAACATGGGATTTATAACTACCGAATACGGGGTAGAAGACCACAAATTTCACTGGGGATAGGGTGAATGAAGGCCAAATACTGAGCACTTATTCAACTTATACCATAGGGAAACGCGAACTTTGTTGGGGATAAAAAAACCACGACAACAGAAGATCCACCATCAACCAGAACGAACCACAAAGGTTACCTCTGCTAGGGGAAAAGAGATAGGACTTACAACTACCGAATACGGGGTAGTAGCCATATTCTGGTGGGAGAACCACAAATTAGGGTTTACATATACCGAATACTAGGTAGAAAACCACAACTCCGCGTGGGGATGGGAACGAACCGCAAATCCGCACGAGAAACAAAATAGGGTTAATAACAAACCACAAACTGCTGGAGAGCAGGCAAATAGGATTTACGACTACCGACTACTGGGTAGAAGACCAACAACTCTTGCTGAGGAATAAAAGGTATATAACCACAAATTCCTCCAAGAAGCAAGAACATAGGACTTACAACTACCGGTTACTGGGTAGAGGCCTAAAAAAAAAAAAAAAACTCCGCTAGGGAATAAATGAATTGATGCCGGTTACTGGGCAAACCATTCATTTCTTCCACAGGGAAGCACAAGAAACAGCTGACACAACGCCGATTCGGGATTGATCCGAAAAGGCAGACTGAATCAAAACACGTCCTATGAGGATATAACTCAATAGGAAAATCCACCCCAATATATGTGTTGGGAGGAAACGGAAGAAATCGTCATCCACGAGGATATATCTCGGTGGGGAACTGCAGAAGGAAAGACAGACACTTTCTGCTTACGGGGCTGACTCTATATGGAGAGATTAACCACCCGACATCTGCTTGGGAAGATCTATAAAGAGATCTATATCACCCATAGCAAGGGACTAACAATCAAGAGATATATGGCAAAATGCAATATGTATATCTGAATGTTTTATGATTATGCATGAATATGCGTGATTTATGTTTGATGAATGATGACAAAACAGACATATCTAACACAACCAGATCCAGGAATCAAACGCTCGGTACTATACTTCCAGGGGAAAAACCAACTGGAAAGCCAATCTGCTAGAGATCCACATGCTGTAAAGCAAAGACCTGCGGATACTGCAGGGGAAACAAAGAGATCAGGATACACTAAATCTCTGAGCAATGGATCAGTAAAACAACCCAGACAGGGTACAGAAAGTCACAACAGGCAAAACTGCCACCAAGACCAATCTATAGGGGATCAGGAGAATCCTGGGGATATCTGCAGGGGATCTCAACATCAACTGAGAAACAAGAGTTCATGGCTCAACCAAAAACTGCCGCAAAGGCAACTCCAAACAACTCTGGGGAACAACCCACTGAAGGAGAATCATCTAAGTAGAATCTAACTGCACAAGCAACTCTACCGGGGAAAGCTGTCAGCTACTCTCTTGGGGAACAACCCACTGAGGGAGAAAGCACCACACAACTAGATTCTGCAACAAGCTACTCTACTCGGGGAGAACGTACAACCGACGGATCACACAAGTAGATTCTGCAACAAGCCACTCTACTGAGGATCAAAAGCAATCAGGAAATCAATCCAATCTTGGGATGCTAGAGCCACCAACCGACCCTACTGGGGATTGAGATAGCTTTCAACAGGCAGAAACTTCCACAACAACCATTCTGCAGACTAAGCTGGGAAAAAAGGAAAGCAACCATGTTGAGGAGAGACACAACAACTCCGCTGGCAACTGCACTGGGGAGAGACTACTACTGGAGAAGAAAACAAAGTCTTCAACAACATCTCTACTTGCGATTATACTGGGGAACAACCCCACCAACAGCCCTGCTCGCGACAATGCTGAGGAAAGCGATAAAGTACCAGGATATCAATCCACCAACCACTGAATCCACCACAAGGGGAACAACCATGCTGGGGAGATTACTGCTGGAGAAGAAACTGAGTCTTCAACAACTACCTCGGCTTGGGGAACAACCCCAACAACAAAGCGGGAGAAAGAGGATACAATCAAATGCCAGGAATATGAACTAAGGTCTTACCTGTTGGGAATCATACCACCCTCGGGAGAGCACTGAGACATCCCTGAGTATCCTTTCATCATTGTGAATATTCACTTTGTTTAAAACAATCAATTTTGAAAAAATTTATTTGTTTAAAACAATGACATTTTATCAATTAAAACATGCAAAACATTTGTTGAATTGAAACAAATAAGAGTGCAAATAATTGGATAAAAGCTCAAATTGATTTGATGGAATGGTAGTCTGCAAATGGCAAGACTCCATAGATTTGTACAAATTTGAAATCAGTGATATATATTGGAAGAGGGCTACATTGAACATAATGATCCTTTCTCTACCAATTTGAATCTCGATGTATGCGAAGCTTCAGTTGACGACGAATCGAGAATCCTCTGACGAAAAGACGGCTGTGGAACAGAAAGTCTTGTCAGGATACAGTTACTTGCCAAATCCCTAACTTTTGCCTAGATTGCCCCAGGGTGAGGTACTCAATCTAGCGGGATGCAAATATATTTTTTTCTTTAAGTCTCTAATTTTTGCCTGGATTACCCTTGCGGGTTCTCCACCGAGACGCTCATTTTTGCCTAAGCCGCCCTTTCGGGTTTTCAACTTAGCGAGCTATTCTGTTTTTTCGTTTGCATATACTCTTTTTCTTTTTTTTAGGCAAAGTATTTCTTGACTGCATCTGAATTCACAGGACGAGTGAAATCCTCCCCATCCATTGTTGTAAGTATCAAAGCACCGCCTGAAAAGGCTCTCTTAACAACATATGGACCCTCGTAGTTTGGAGTCCACTTGCCCCTGGAATCGGGTACGAAAGACAAGACTTTCTTGAGCACGAGGTCACCTTCTCGGAACACACGAGGCTTGACCTTCTTATCGAATGCTTTCTTCATTCTCTACTGATATAACTGACCATGGCACATGGCAGTCAATCGCTTCTCTTCAATCAAATTCAACTGGTCATAACGACTCTGAATCCATTCAGCATCAGTCAACTAGGGACTTGAGGGTATAATTTTCTTTTTTCTTTTGGAGAGATTTGAATTTTTTTTTTTCTGATTTTTGATTTTTCATCTTTTTCCCTCTCTTTTTTCACATTTTTTTTTTGCATTTGCAATGCCCCAGTTTGACTGTTTTGCTGATCCTCATGATACAGCTGAATGAGCTTCTTTCGTGCTCAAGAAGACGGGTAATCTCGTCAGGAATCCCCTTCAACATCATCTTCCTCTGCCTCGGATACAAAGAATTCAAGATTGGGAGATGGCGTTGGATCATTATGTTCAATGGGTTTAGAAATCCCTGCATAATGATTCTGGATAATGAAAAGCTTTTGAATTTAAACAAGCAAATCATTTATGCAGATGAAAAAGCTGTTTTTGTTTTTCAGGGTTTTTTGTGATCACTGATTTCATGCAAAAGCAAAAAGTGAAAACAAATGGAAAAACAAATGTTTAACAATGCATTAATTGAATGAAAACATCATTGTATTAAATGCTGCCAACAATGTCATCACTTCTCCTTTTGGCATGGGAGAAGGGTTTTGAACAAAGTGAACAATTACTCTGATCTATGGATAACCGTAGGAACATCTACAGCGACCCAATTGTGGCAGACACCACCAGGTATGATGAAATTGTTCAGATCTTCTGCATCCTCTTCCAAGATAGCAGCAGCTTCTTCAGGTTAATCGGCATGGATGAATCCTCCACTCTTGACCAAACCTTGCTCATTAAACGCCCCAGAACAGTAGCCAATGCCAGCCCGGGATCGGTTAACCAGGAATAAATCCATCAACAGCACTTAGTCTGGCAAATATCTCTCTGAGTTCACAATTCTCTAGCTTAAAACGGTCCATAAATCTGGCAGAGGTGGCTTTGGTATAGTATCGGCGAAGTGCATCTTCAAAATAAATGAAGATCACAGGGTTAGACCACAGGACGGGAGACCAGAACAAAACCCGCTTATGCAAATGATGCATGAAGTGTTTGTGCATATGCTTGGTTTTTATTTCAAAGGAACTCGAGGGTTTTATTTGCAAACTTTGAAATATTTAAGCATTTTGATCATATATGAGAATATCTCCTCAGATATATCAGGTGAAATTTTTTTCCCGGTTTTTCCATGTTTGAAATTTTTTGCAAATAAACTCCTTTGAGTTCTTCGAAAATTTTCTTTTTTCTGATGACATGGGATGCAGATGAATGCATGAATGCATGAATGCAACAATCACACTCAAGGATCAAGCAAATCACACCAAACAAAGGTCGTGGGAAAGCTCATTGTATCCCTAATATCAATCATCCATTTTGGTGGATTTAGGTTTTCACCTTATCAACACCCAAGTTCCATTGATATTAACGGTACATGAACCGGCTCTAACATCCTTAATATCAATCATCCATTTTGGTGGATTATGGTTTTCACCTTATCAACACCCAAGTTCCATTGATATTAAGGTTGTCTGAACGGCTCAACCACGAATCACGGGTTTGCTGAGAGTCACGAGCATGGAGTCTCGGTTAAGAACCACCCAAAGGGAGTGTACTAGGGTTTAAACCTGCCAGACATGTTCTACCAGAGGTTCCCATAATCATCGTCCCATCTCTCGGATATTATCGGAGGAACGAATACTCGTATTCCAAAAATATTCTCGAGAGAGACTCTTATGAGTGTAGTATCGCGTAACAATCGCATCAGAACTTACATCTGAACGACCTCCGCACTACGTCCTAAAAATAGGCCAAGATGGGTTTGGTAAACTAAGGTCCTTGGCTTCTAAGGCACATGATTGGACGAATAATGCCTAACCACAAATAACTTGTGTGACATTATTAATCCAACATGACCTCCACCAAGTGAATGGACTCGCAAGTCAACTGGCTAAGGAATACTCCACACCAGTCAACAAGACTATGCCATTCTCCTATCCTAGAGTGCACTCGAGTTCGGGTATAGAACTCATCTCACAGAGATCACCAAAGCAAACATCAATTGTATATCAAGCAATTCAAACATTACAATCAATACAGTTATCCCAAATTGTACAAAAATATGTCAAATAACAGATAAACAAATATCATACAACAAGGGTGAAAAGTAGGCAATACCACCAGGGAAAGTCTAATGTTATCCCCAGCAGAGTCGCCACTTTTCTGTAGCGGTGTATTCGTCGCTATATGATTTATTGATTAAACCATAAGCAAAGTATACAATGAATTCGAGTCGCCACCGCACTTTTATTTATCCTAAGGATTGGTTAAAAATCGAACAAAAACCTAAGAAGTTTTACACGTAGAAAACCAATAAAAGATCAGAGAGTCTGGGTAAGGGGTAAATTACGCAATGGGAAGGTATTAGGCACCCATCACGTCCTAGGTACTCCTAGGGAGCCCTTTTCACACTTGTTGTATAAAAAATGTTTATTTGTTTTGACATATTGTGCAAACATGAATGGGATGATGAGAAAAGAATGTACAAGTTAATTATTTTTGTGTTCGAACGGATGAACCCGTTGCCTACGTACCTTCCATCAAAGGTAAGGATCAAAACGCCGTAGTTCGGCTAAAAAATTTCCAAAAACATGAGTGAGTTCATTTTAAAACAATAGCACTAAGGCTTTACGTTATCCACGGGAGAAAACTCAACCTTATGAAACAACAAGTCCACCATGTGAGAAAAGCTTCCACTTGCTAGTGAGGGGTTAACCCTATAATAAGCAAGGAAGACTTACAATTCAATCAACTAAGGACAAATAGGTGAGATTAACATCAACCAACTAGGATAAATCAAACCTATGGCTAATGTATGAAAACATGTTAACAATGGACAAAGCCAAAACAATTGAGTGAGTTGGGTTAATGGATTATGATTATTCACAAAAGGATGGTCAAAGTATGATTAGATTGATTCAAAGAAGTATTATGAAAAGAAGTTTGAAAGGTCAGGGACTTAGGGTCCAAGTTTCTAATTTGGAAAGAGATGAGAATGTTTGCACAACATGCATTTACAAGTTTTTAAAAGTCAACAATGTGAAAAGGGGTTTTGAAACAAAAAGGGTGTGGATGAAGTGTAAAACTTCCTAGAAGTTCACCTCTTGAAATCATATAGAAGATGATTCAAGTGTGTCCTTAGGAGTAAGCAACAAAGCAAGTAAGCAAATGAAAGCAAGGTGATACCGGATGCCATCAATGGTCTTATACCAATCTCACAAACAAAAGCGGATGTCGGATACCAATAACTGGGTTTACACCAACCTCCTACAGTAAAACAAAACTTGGATGTCGGATGCCAATCTATCTGGACTTATACCAACCTCCAAAGTATGGTCATAGGAATACAAATGCCACATCACAGGGACTTACGATTGCATCCTCTCATACAACAAACAAGAGCAAAGAAGATATGAGTGACCAATGAGGTCTTACACTCTATCCTTCCATATCATGGGAACAAAAGCCAATCAACATGGACTTACAATTGTCCTCAATGGGCAAACAAACATAGATCACAAGGATATGCAATAATGATCATACAAGAATCAACAATCAATAATGATGAATGCACAATGGCAAGTAAGCAATCATGTTCAAATGAATCAAATAATCAATCAAACAAGTTCAAGTAGCACACACTATAACCACATAATTGGGCTTAATCAAAGGGTTTGACTTAAAAAGTCCACTGGAATAGGGTAGATGGCGCTCTTAACCTTGACATTGAGAGCCAAGGTGAAGCAGATGAAAGGATATGAGGGGTGTGCCTCATCACTCTTATCCCTGGTCAGGGAGAGCATTGAATATCAGAAGGTGTGGGAGTTCAGAAAGATGGAACTCTCTCCACAGGTTAGACTCGATAGATCTTGGGTATTTACTCACTATGCATCAACACAAGTGGTGTGAGCAAGGTGAGTGACTCACAGAATAGTAGGAGATAGGTTATATATCTCTTTTGTCTACCAATTGCCTCACATGAGGTCTTTACCTGCTTGGGGACAAAGTTAAATAATCACAAACATCGCCTCTTAAGGAGGACTTCAGACAGTTGCCTGGCTAAATAACAAGCCAGGTCTTCCAGACTACATGAAGACAAGAGAGTCTACCTCAATGCGAATGCTATACAAGCAAAGCAATGCAAGTTCTCAAGGAACTAAAGCGACTATGGTACCTGGAATCAATCAAATATAATCAGTATCCTAATCACAAAGTCAAAACAGACAAATTATGAACCAACAGACAACACAATCAATCACATGTGCAAAGCACAAACTCAAGTGAAATGAGTTAGCATCCTACAAAATAAAACAAGTTAGTTCATGATAATCAGATAAACCAAAATCAATCAACTTGAATTAAACTCTTCAAAGCATTTTGCTTCTTAACCTGAAAAAACAACTCAAAGGTGAGAAGTAAGACCACTAGGACAAGCCTAGGGTCAAAAGGAGGTAAAAATTCAAGACAGCAAGTAAAAATTGATCAAAATCAAGATTTATCAATTAAGAATAAATTCCAGTTGGTCCCATATCAAAAACATACACCAAGTCCATTTTATACACATAACATGTCAAACTATGCATTATGGAACCACATTGGAGCTAACAGAATGATCACACTCAAACCAATATCAAAACAGCTCAATAAATTCCACAAAAATTCCAGCTCAAACAGAACACATTCAATGAGCTACATATCAAATTTCATGGCATTTGGATAAATGGAAGTAGGGAAATTAAAATCAGGAAGTCATGGTATGCAAATACAACTCCAAATAAGGCTACAAATCATGTGCCAACTTCAAATGAATGCCAAACAGTGAAAACAAATGATAAATGAACCACTCCAAAGCCAAATTGACATTAAACATGTTAATATTCAATCCACAAAATTTCAGCTTCATGTAATAAGGTATGAGAATTTCACAAGCTATGGAAGTTGATCACTCAAGAAAAGTTCACAAAATGGTAAACAGCAAACAAAAATACCAATCAAATAGGAAATGTATCAACAAATCCTAAAAAAAATCATGGTTAAACTAGACATACAGATGTAATCACATGCAAAATTCCAGGGAAATTGGCATAGTGTAAGCATAAAAAATAAAATCATGAACATAGCATAACATAGTGTGACATACATTGTCACACTCATGAAGATCATATCATATCTTTCTAACCAGGGACTCAAAAATAGCAAACTATATACCAAAATCACCAGGAAAGAGTCAAGAACATGCCTATAAAATTTCATTCATTTTGGATAATTCATCAAGATTTCATGATCAATATGGCAAAACATATGTACATAGCATACATGTAAAAGATCACTAGGCAAATTAAAAAATACATCAGGCACAACTTCCATTATCATGCCTAAAAAAAACTAGAGGAAATTTAGAGATTAATACAAAAATCCCCATGCAATTTGGATTAAAATTGAATTAATTATGAATTTTAGAAGCTAGGTTAAAATATGAAATAATTATTGAACATTTAATTAAATGAATTAAGTGCTGAGTGGCATATTGGTAAATGGATGCAGCTAGGGGCAAAACGCCCCGTTTCATTTATGGAGCTGGCGGCGTGTTATTGGTGGATTCACGCGGTAAACACAAAATTTGAAAAGAAGCCAAGCCAGCACGGATCAAATCGCGAATTGGACGGAAATTTTACGTGTTCATCATCATTTCACACTGTTCATCATCGACCTGAACATTTTCTCACGAAAACTAGCAAACTATATATGGATCTCTTCGTCTTTCAACAAGGATCATGGATATGGCAAGGAAATCATCCAGCAGTCAACATACAAAAAGATCTAATCAAGAAATGTTTTGACATACAAACTTTAATTCAAGATTTCTTGATGAATAATGGACGAAATCGCTCGATTCAAGCATCAGATTACTCTATATTGCGCGCTCTACCTAAACCACATGTTGATTTTAAGAATCGAAGGAATCGAGATTTTACCTTCTTGATGTGCAGCTCGTGGTTCAGGTGTTTTCAAGGCTCAATCGTGTGAAACAGATGGTGTAGGTTGATGTAGAAGGTGAATAGTGGTGATTGTTTAGCTCAGAAACGCACGAGGTTGATGAATTATTCAACTGCCATTGAAGCTCAAGCTTTGCACAATGGATGAACTTGCACGATTTCCTCCTCAATCTTGTTCAACAGAACTCCAAAAACACCTGCAGATGAAGAATCACCAAAGAAAATCGCACAAGTATTGATGAATTCTCGATGAAATGATGAAAAATAGTGTATGTGAAAAAAATGGAGAAAATTGAGAGAATTTTGAGATTTTGTGATTTTGATCTGAATTGTGATTGTTGATCTGAGTTTTCTGTTAGGATTAAGCCTTTATAGTTCCTCTTAATCCATGCCTTAATCATGTTTAGCTCAATTGGAGTGATTAGTGAATTGAGCTTATTATGCAATTTGGCCAATTTGCCCTTTGATAGCTTGAACCAATGGAATAGTGTTTTTTCTGCTTGCAGCACATCACAAATCATGTTTAGAAGCAATCCCAATTGGCTTGGTGTGAAAATTCCATGTACTTTGAAATTTGGCCTTTTTTCCCACCAATTTTTAAATGGTCCACTTTAAAAATGACCTTTTTATGTGAAGGTTTTTGATGAAATGTGATAATGGATTTGGATAGTACACATCAAATGTGGTTTGCTCAAAAAAGGATCGACCAATTTGGCCTAATGGTTTAAAAGATATGCCACTTTGAAATTCCAAAATTCTTGAAAATGATTTGATCATAACTTGCCAACCACACATGGGAAATGAGTGTTCTTGGACTTTTTGGAAAGGCAAGAACAAGATCTTCAACTTTCATGTTGGACAAATTTTGATTTGAAGCTTGGTTCATGATGTAATTTTGAGGAGAGCAACTTTCCATTTTTGGCAAGTGAAAATTACAGGTCATTTCCATTTTGGGAAACTTTTTGTCTGACCTTAAATCCTTCAACCTTGATCTTTGAAATGCCAAATGAGGCTCATATGGACATGAATGAGACCTTTCCAACCATCTCACACCTTCCAATTCCTGATTAAATGCACAGTTGACCACAGTTGACTTTGCTAGGGTTTTGGTTGACTGAGCCAAGTTCCGGTGAATTTCAAGCCTCTTTCTCTTGAGATCTTGATACCAAATGATATCACAACTTATATGAACTTCTGATGAATGATCATGGTGCCCAAATTCTTCAAGAATAGCCACCATCCAATGCTCAATGAATGATTTGACTGTTTGACTGATGATTGCTTCAGCTGCAAGTAACATGGTTAGATGACAATATTTTTGTACTTTTGGTTAGTAAACAAATGAAAAGAAATGATATACAAATGCAATACATGCTTGGTGATCAAGAACCACACTCACAAGACACTCACCCACTAGGAGGGAAGCAAAGGTGCACAAAGATCCTTGAGGCAATGATGTGGTATGATATGATGCCATGAGGGATCTTAGGGACAAAATTGGGGTCTTACAATCCCTAACATTTAAAGTAGAAGATGGTGCATGCTTGGCATAATGTGCATAGGAAAGGAATATCCGAGCTTAGTCCGTGCAACTGTGTAGCTTTGGGGGCTTACACTACTTGGGTGAAGAAGAGAGCTTTGGAGTTGAAGATGCCTTATGTTTGTGAGAGACCTATGTCTATGGTTGTGACTGAGCCATTAACTCTCCCTAACCAAGATGTAGAAGAGTTGGAAGACGCACTTGCCAAGATGAAGCAAGAGAGGGATATATAGGAAGAGCGGTTCCATGCTTTGAGTCGAAAGCATGAGGAGTTGCAGCTTGAGTTAAAGGAAAAAGATGTGATTATTGAACTTCTTGAAGACCGAGTAGTGAAGAGACAGAGAGAGCTAGAGGGTCCATCTTTCTCTAGTATGCCTCAGTCTTCTGGTGCTTGGAAGAAGATTGTTGACCAGCTTGTCCTCGAGAAGCCTCAGATGATGACTTCTTTTGAGACCGAGATCCGACACATCCGAAGGAAGTACGCACCTGCATCCAGATCATCTAATACTGTTGCTAGGATTCCTTAGTATGGTTAGTTTCCTTTTCTCTTGTATTTGTATTTTGGTTTCTGAAATCGTACTCAATGTAATCCTTCCAAAATATATGAATAAAAGAGATTTTTTATGGTCAATCAAATTGTTATTATTGTTATTATATATTTGCAAATAAAATAGTATGCTCCTTGAAAATAAAAACAATAAAAAACATTGCATTTCATGCATCATTTGCATAACAGGTTTTCTTCCGCCAGATGTCTTAGCGATTATTCTTCTGTGCTTCAGCCAAGCTGACTCACCGATATAACACTCACGCCAATCAACCGAGAATCATATAGAATTTAGAGAAAGAGAATCTAGAACTGAAGGATGAGATTGCTCGCCTGACTGCTATGATGGAGTCTATTCTAGCTGCTCAGAATCAGTCTTCTCCAACTCCCGCAACTCCTCCTCATCAAAGGATTGTTATCTCAGAGGTTGCTACCTCAACTGTTCCTGTTGCTGCCACTTAATCTGGTCCAACCATGCCTGTTGGATTCCCGTGGGGAATGCCACCAGATTTCATGCCTGAAGGGTTTGCATCCACATTTGCTTCTATGTCGGCATCTAGCCCGATCATGTCTGTATCGCCTCCAGTCGTCCACACTCTGCCTCGTGTTGAGGACACCATCTACCATTCCGAGCCGTCCGAGGGTCCAGATGTTTATGAGAAGATGGACGAGATGAAGGATCAGTTGCTTGAACTGCAAAAGGAATTGAAGACATTGAGAGGAAAAGACTTGTTATGTATGCCAGGAAAATGTCAATGCAAACTGATAATGACCAGGTATTGATTCACTACTTCCAAGACAGTCTGACGGGTGCGCTTTGAGGTGGTACACGAGGCTAGAGAGTACAAGTGTTCGCACATTTAATGATTTGGGTGAAGCTTTTGTGAAACAGTATAAGTACAATGTGGACATGGCGCCTGATAGAGACCAACCGAGGTCTATGTCTCAGAAGGACAACGAGACATTTAAAGAGTATGCCTAGAGGTGGAGAGAGCTTGCTGCTCAGATCAATCCTCCATTGGAAGAAAAGGAGATGACCAAGATTTTCCTCAAGACCCTGAGTTCGTTTTACTACGAACGAATGATTGCTAGTTCCCCCAGTGACTTTACCGATATGGTAAACATGGGGATGAGATTAGAGGAAGGAGTCTGAGAGGGACGTTTGTCTAAAGAAGAGGTGTCATCAAGTAAGAAGTATGGAAGCAGTTTTGCCAGAAAGAAGGAAGGTGAAACTAATGCAGTGTCAGTAGGGAGGCAGATGATGCCTCATGTCAAAAGAAATCCGCAACCGTGTCAGCATCATCAGTTATTCCAGTATTTTCAAACCATTCAAAAAATCAATCAATGCCAGTTCAACAACAACGTCAATAAAAACCGCAACAAAGAACAAAAAACTACAACAGCAACATCAATAATCAACAACAACCAAACTTCGAGAGGAAGAAGGTCTCCTTTGACCCTATTCTTATGTCATACGCCAAACTTTATCCGTCTTTGATTCTCAAGAACCTAATCCATCCAAGGAATCCGCCGCAAATTCCAGAACCACTTCCATGGTGGTATAAGCCCGAACTCCATTATGCCTTTCATCAAGGAGTTCCCGGTCATGATATTGAAAACTGTTACCCATTGAAGTATGAGGTCCAGAAGCTGGTAAAAAGTGGGATGGTTTCCTTTGAGGACCGTGCGCCGAATGTGAAAGCTAACCCA
Organism: Lathyrus oleraceus; assembly: GCF_024323335.1. Lineage (NCBI taxonomy): Eukaryota > Viridiplantae > Streptophyta > Magnoliopsida > Fabales > Fabaceae > Lathyrus > Lathyrus oleraceus. The sequence continues at coordinate 327,219,663 of NC_066584.1, read as the reverse complement.
TTTGCCCGCTCATGGTAACTCCTCTGTTAATATGGTGGATGGTTGTCCAGGAAGCTTCATAGTATTCGATGTGCAACGTATTCGTAGGTCCTTGGTGGAGATGCATAGGACCTTGTGTTCAATCAGTGACTGTGAGCACGACCATGATGGTTGTGCAATTTGTAGCGTGAACCCCCGTGGGTGTTTGCTTCTCAAGAGGGATATCCAGAAGTTGATGGATGAGAATGTAATCCAGATTCAACAGTCGAGGGATATAGATGATGTCAATGTAATTGTGCCAGTGTTAAAGACCCCTGAGCGGGTAATAATTCAGTTTGACAGCAGCAACAGTAATAGCGTCAACAGATTGATATCGCGGTTAGCAATACGGTTAGCGGGCCCCGTTCCGTATGCATTCGATAGAGCTGTTCCATACCACTATAATGCTACTATGGTAGAGAATGGTCAATAGGTTCTGTTGCCTATGACCAATAAACATCGCCGATATTACGAAGGTGACCCGTAGTGGTTGTGTCTTTGGGTCTGTCTTTCCGAAAGAAGTGATAAATGATGTGTCTGTTAGTAAGAGGTTGATGTACCTGCAGTGAATCCAGTTAGTGCTCTAATATGTCAGTCTGGTGAATCCAACAAATTGAAGCCTAATGATGACGATGAAGTGTTGAGATTGATTAAGAAAAGCGAATTTAATGTGGTGGAGCAACTGCTCCAAACTCCTTCGAAGATTTCAGTGTTGTCTCTGCTCATGAATTCTGAAGCGCACAAAGAAGAATTGCAAAGAGTGTTGGAGTAAGCCTACGTAGAGCACGATGTGACTGTGGATCAATTTGACCATATTGTGGCTGACATCACTTCCTGCAACAACTTGAGCTTTTGTGATGAAGAACTTCCTGAGGAAGGCATAAATCACAATCTAGCACTGCATATATCGATGAACTGTAAGGAGGATGCATTCTCAAATGTGCTAGTGTATACCGGTTCTTCTTTGAATGTACTCCCCAAGTCAACTATGTCCAGATTATCATATCAAGGCGCCCCGATGAGGTATAGTGGTGTAATCATCAAAGCTTTTGATGGTTCTCACAAGACTGTTATAGGAGAAGTGAACCTTCTAGTGAAGATAGGTCCGAGTGATTTTCAGCTTACTTTTCAAGTAATGGATATCCACCCGGCCTATAGCTGCTTGTTGGGAAGGCCATGGATCCATGAGGCTGGAGCTGTGACGTCTACTCTGCACCAAAAGTTAAAATTTGTGAAGAATGGCAAGCTTGTCATTGTGGGTGGAGAGAAAGCGTTATTGGTAAGCCATTTGTCGTCTTTTTCATATATGGAAGATGAGGAGGAGGTTGGAACTCTATTCCAATCTTTATCTATTGCTCAAGTGAATAAAACTGGGGCACCCATGTCCTCTTTCAAAGATGCGCATCAAATTATTGAAGATGGCAGTTCAGGTCAGTAGGGTCGTATGGTAGAGGTCGTCGAGAACAAGAACAGAGCCGCGTTGGGATTCCAGCAAGGGCCGTTTAAAGTCAAAGCTGAAGATATGCAACCAAGTTTCTGTAACGGAGGGTTCATCCATGGTAATGAACAACACACAACTGCTGTAATTGAGGGGGATGAAGATGAAGATTGTGTCAATTTTGTGAGACCCGGAAAGGCTTGTAACAATTGGGTTACTGTTGATGTTCCTGTTATTGTCCATCGCTCTAAGTAATTTGTTTTTTCATTATTTTTGAGAAAAATCCTTCTCCTATGCCTAAGGGAGAAGATAACATTGTTGGGCAGTTTTCAAGTTTTATCATCAATAAAATGCAATTCTATTCATCCACATCTATGATGTTTTTATTTTTACTTTTCCGCTTTTCTGAAAATGGTAATCACAAAAAACATAAATAAATAAATAATAATTGTCATCTATATAATATTTGGTCACAATTCACTTCTCTAAAATCAAAATATCAAATCATTATACATGTTGGTTTCTAAACCCATTCAATACAATGATCCTACTCCTTCTCCAAACTTTGAATTCCCTGTGTTTGAGGCTGAGGAAGAAAGTGATGAAGAAGTGTCTGATGAATTATCTCGTCTACTTGAGCACGAGGAAAAAGCCATTCAGCCATTCGAAGAGTAGAGTGAGTTAGTCAACTTGGGCTCCGAAGATGATGTGAAGGAAGTCAAGATTGGGTCTCAACTGTGTCCAGAGGTTAAGAAGGGGTTGATTGATCTTCTTCGTGAGTACTCAAATGTGTTTTCTTGGTCCTATCAAGACATGCCTGGTTTGGATTCTGAGATTGTGGAGCATAGATTGCCGTTAAAGCCAGAATGCCCGCCGGTCAAGCAGAAGTTGAGGAGGACTCATCCTGATATGAAAATAAATATCAAATAAGAAGTCCAAAAGCAGATTGATGTTGGTTTCCTTGTTACCGTTGAGTATCCGTAATGGGTGGCCAATATTGTGCCTGTTCCGAAGAAGGATGGAAAAGTCCGTATGTATGTTGATTATATAGATTTGAACAAAGCTAGTCTGAAAGATGATTTTCCTTTGCCACACATAGATATGTTGGTAGATAATACAACTAAATTCAAAATCTTTTCATTTATGGACGGATTTTCCAGTTATAATCAGATCAAGATGGAACCCGAAGATATGGATAAAACCGTATTCATTACACCTTGGAGAATATTCTATTATAGAGTGATGCCTTTTGGTTTAAAGAATGCTGGTGCAACATACCAGAGAGCAATGACCACTCTTTTTCATGATATGATGCATAAAGAGATTGAAGTCTATGTTGATGACATGATTGCTAAATCAAGTGATGAAGAAGAACATGATGAGCATTTGTTGAAGCTATTCCAGGATTTGAGGAAGTACAAACTCCACTTGAATCCCAATAAGTGTACATTTGGTGTTCGTTCTGGTAAGTTGTTGGGCTTTATTATCAGCAAGAAGGGTATTGAAGTTGATCCTGCCAAGGTCAAAACAATACAAGAAATGCCTGCACCCAAAACTGAGAAGCAAGTCAGAGGTTTTCTCGGCCGCTTGAATTATATCTCAAGATTTATATCGCATATGACTACCACGTGTGTGCCTATATTCAAGCTTCTTCGGAAAAATCAGTCTTGTGATTGGACTGAAGATTTCCTGAAAGCTTTTGACAATATTAAAGAGTATATGCTTGAGCCTCTGATTCGGTCTCCACCTGTTGAAGGAAGGCTTTTGATCATGTATTTAACTGTGCTTGAAGAAAGTATGGGTTGTGTTCTTGGTCAGCAAGATGAAACTGGAAAGAAAGAATATGCTATTTACTACCTCAGTAAGAAATCCACCGACTATGAGACTCAGTATTCTATGCTAGAAAAGACTTGTTGTGCATTGGCTTGGGCTGCTAAGCGTCTATGTCAGTATATGTTGAATCATACTACTTGGTTGATATCCAAAATGGATCCAATCAAGTATATTTTTGAGAAGCCTGCTTTAACTGGGAGGATCGCCCGTTGGCAGATGTTGTTATTTGAGTATGATATCGAATATCGATCTCAAAAAGCTATCAAAGGTAGTGTCTTGGCTGACCACTTGGCTCACCAACCAATTGAAGGCTATCAGTCAGTGCAGTGTGATTTTCCTGATGAAGAGATCTTGTACCTAAATATGAAAGATTGCGATGAACCATTGCTTGAGGAAGGGCCAGAACCTGGTTCTTGTTGGGGCATGGTATTTGATGGAGCTATTAATCAGTATGGTAATGGCATTGGGGCAATGATCATTACTCCTCAAGGCACTCATTTCCCATTTATAGTTAGATTAAATTTCAAGTGTACAAATAATATGGCTGAGTATGAAACTTGAATTATGGGGCTTGAAGAGGCCATTGATCTCAGAATCAAGTATTTGGACGTCTATGGAGATTCAACTTTGGTTGTGAATCAAATCAAAGGTGAATGGGAGACGAATCAACCCGGTTTGATACCATATAGAGATTATGCGAGGAGGATTTCAAATTTCTTTACAAAGGTTGAATTTCATCACATCCCTCGAGATGAAAACCAGATGGCAGATGCTCTTGCAACGTTGGCTTCAATGATTGTGGTAAAATTCTAGAATGAAGTTCCCAATTTGACTGTGATGCGTCTTGATAGGCCAACTCATGTGTTTGCTGTTGAAGAGATCAAAGATGAAAAATCGTGGTATTTTGATATCAAGTGTTTTCTCCAAAGTCATATTTACCCGCCCAGGGCATCTTTAAAAGATAAGAAGACTTTGAGAAGATTAGTTGGCAACTTCTACCTGAATGGTGATGTACTGTACAAGAGAAACTTCGATATCGTTCTGCTCAGATGCATGGATAGATACAAAGCAGACTTGTTGATGACCGAAGTCCATGAAGGTTCTTTTGGTACTCATTCCAATGGACGTGCTATGGATAAGAAGATGTTGAGGGCAGGTTACTATTGGCTGATAATGGAATCTGATTGTTGCAAGTTTGTGAAGAAATGCCACAAGTGTCAAATATATGCAGATAAGATTCATGTTCCCCCGACACTGTTGAGTGTCATTTCCTCTCCATGGCCCTTCTCCATGTGGGGACTTGATATGATTGGCATGATTGAACCCAAAGCACCGAATGGACATCGTTTCATTCTGGTGGCTATTGACTACTTCACAAAGTGGGTTGAAGCGACATCGTATGTGAATGTAACCAAGCAAGTTGTTGTAAGGTTTATCAAGAATCAGATTATATACCGGTATGGTGCGCCCAGTAAGATCATTACCGATAATGGATTGAACTTGAATAATAATATGGTGGAAGCTCTTTGCAAAGACTTCAAGATATCAAATCATAGTTCTTCTCCCTACAGACTCGAGATGAATGGGGCTATTGAAGATGCAAACAAAAACATCAAGAAAATCATTCAGAAGATGGTTGTGACATACAAAGATTGGCATGAGATGCTCCCATTTAATTTGCATGGGTACCATACATCCATCCGCACTTCAACAGGGGCAACCCCTTTCTCGCTTGTTTATGGCATGGAAGTTATGCTCTCGGTAGAGGTTGAGATCCCATCATTGCGTGTGTTGATGGAAGCCAAGTTGACAGAGGCTGAATGGTGTCAGACCAGGTATGATCAGTTGAACTTAATTGAAGAGAAAAGGCTAACTGCCATGTGTCATGGTTAGTTATATCAGCAGAGAATGAAGAAGGAATTTGATAAGAAGATCAGACCTCGTGTGTTCAGAGAAGGTGACCTTGTGCTTAAGAAAATCTTATCTTTCAAACTAGATTCTAGGGGAAAATGGACTCCTAATTATGAAGGCCTATATGTTGTTAAGAGAGCCTTTTCAGGTGGTGCTTTGATTCTTACAACTATGAATGATGAAGAGTTCATGCATCATGTGAATGCCAATGCAGTCAATAAATACTTGGCCTAAAAAGAAAAGAATAACTCGCTAAGTTGAAAGCTGAAAGGGAGGCTTAGGCAAAAATTAGCGTCTCGGTGGATTGAAAACTCGAAAGGGTGATCCAGGCAAAAGTTAGAGACACAAAACAGAAAAATTTATCCCGATAAATTGAGTACCCTGCCTTGGGGAAATTTATTCAAAATTAGGGATTATGGCAAGTAACTGCATCCTATTGATCTTCAGTCTTGAAGACATTCTTGAGCACATCATTTGGGCCTGATTCATCTTCAACCGAAGCCAAGAGCACAATGGATATCAAAGTTGGTAGAAGAAGTAGTGATCATTGTCTTCAATGTATCCCTCTTCCATGTAAATTACCGTTTTTCAACTTTTTGTAAGGATCTATGGAGTCTTGTCATTTACAGACTACCATTCTATTAAATAAAGTTGAGTTTTTTATCCAATTGTTTCTACTCTTATTTATTCAGCTAAATAAAATTAAATTTTATGATGATCATTTCGAAATTAAATTTAAAAATAAAAATCATTTTTTTCTTAAAAAAATAAATAATAAAAGCAATTACTTTTTAAGAGCAATCGACTCCATTAAAGGAACATCAACAACAGTCTGAGAACAAGTAAGTCCCAAAATGTGAAGCATTGTTGGTCTTCCCCAAGTAGTTGGTTCGATCGTCTTTTCCAAACGAAATTTCATCTTCCCCGACCAAGTTTTGTTGGTTTCCCCAGCCGAGTTCGTATTTGCCTCCCTATCTTTGAGTGGTAGGCGCATCGTCTCAATAGGTTTGCATAGACTCAACACATATTGTTACCCCGCTCGAGTCGTCAGCAGAGTTTGTGCCTAATCCCTGTTAGCACTGATTCTTGAGCAATATTTATGGTCCTCTGCAAGGTTGTCTCCCATTTGATATGGTGTTGACCTAAAATTCCCTGTAGAGTTGATGGTGCAGGTTCTCAGCAAGTTTGTCCTCTTTCCCCAGCTAGGGTCGAGCCTTCGAGACGGATAATTCATGCTCACCCTTAACATCTCTTTCTCCAGTTGATGTGTAACACCCCGATAATAATAAAATAATTATTTGAATTGAGTTAATAATTTAATTATTAATTTAATTAAATAATTGGAAATTTTATTATTATTATTTTTGAATTATTATTATTGGAAAGTATATATATGTTGGAATAAGGAAAAGTTCTCATTTGGAAAAGCATTTCACGTGAAAACAGAACAGAGAAGCATCGTGAGAGAAAAGGGAAAAAGGGCAGAGAAGAGGAGCTGAAGAGCAAAGGTTGGAGATCGAAAGCTTGAAACTCAAAGATTCTGCCGGATTGTTAAGGTAAGGGGGGTTTATCGTCGATTAATGGGTATTATGGGATAATATGTAATGGATAGTGAGAAACCGTTGAATCGACCCTAATTGGGATTTGGAATGCTGAAAATTTGTGATGAATAGGTTGAGTGAAAACCGTAATCAAATTGATAATTGTGTGTGTAATCAAACCGATAAATTGGTGATGAATGGCGACGAGTAAGTTTGAGTGGGAAGGGTCTGGAATGGGCACATGAGATCCCTGCCCAAAGAAACGCGTCTGGTGAACTGTCATGTTCGCCTAGCGAACATAACCTTCGCCTAGCGAAGGAACGCGCCTCAACCTCGCCCCAGCGAGATTGAGAGGTTTTGCTACTGTAATGTTCGCTGTGGACTCGCTGGAGCTTCGCCTAGCGAGTGAGTGCTAGCTGTGTTTTTCACCAAAACAGAATGAGTTCGCTATTACCTTCGCCTTGAGCTCGCCTAGCGAATTAATTTACCAATTTCCTGGAGCTGTTCGCCTTGAGCTCGCCTAGCGAACCAGAGCTTCGCCACTGCCTCGCCTAGCGAGCAAGGCAGAAGAAGTGTTTATACATGTGTTGCTGAGGTGTTTCATACATGTGTTGAGGAAGTGTTTTATATATGTGTTGATGATGTGTTGATACATGTATTGATGATGTATGATGATATGCAAAATGTTGTGAATGTATATATTATGCATGTATTTGTGAATGGACTGCCGTATGGCTTAGAGTGTGAGCATATGTCCATTGTGAGTTGTTGTTGATGCTGCATTGCTAGATGATTAGTGTGCATGGCATAGCCTGTGGGGCTGTAGCTAATTCCCATTGTGAGGAATTGGTGAGTGAATCGTTGTGAATTGTTGTTGATGTTTGCATGCTAGATGATTAGCTTGCATAGTCTAGCCTTTGGGGCTGTAGCTAATTCCCATGGTGAGGAATTAGTGAGTGAGTCATTAGATCTCAATGAGTGGGACTAGTGAGCTTAGTAGCCGTATCCGGAGGGATCGGTGAGCTTGAACTATATGTTCAAGAATAGTCGGTACCGCATGTGTAGAGTCTCATTGCATAAAAATATGTATGGCGTATAATATGAATGGATGTGTTCCAATATTATACGTGTGTTGTGTTGTTGTTAAGTATGATTTGAGATTATACTGGTATTGTATATTGATGTTGAGAATGATGTTTAAGCCAATGAGCTATTACTGAATGTGTATTGCAATTAGGGTGATCGATGTGTTAATTACTTGGCATTACATGTTGTTTTATAATGCTTATTATATTGATTGAGGAACTCACCCTTACAACTATTTTTCAGGTAACGAGAAATGAGTTGAGTAGAAGCAAATGCTTGGAGTCTAGTGTAGTCTCCCTAGTGGGTCATGCTCTGATAGATGTAACATCGGGCGGGAAAACTTTGACTATTATTGTTGTTGTTGAACTAAATTACATGTGATGTTACATGTTTTGCATGATTGAGTTGATCTCTATCCGCTGCGTAATTGTGCAAATACTTTATATTTAACTTTAAATAAAAGAGCATGATCGTTATATTGTTTAAATGGTGTGGAATGTTTGTGTGACACCCTTGGTGCACTATTACTCTAATTATATGTTTATTATTTCAAATAAGATTTTGGGGTATTTTAGAAGGGTGTTACATTAGTGGTATCAGAGCATAGTCGGTCGAGTCGAGTCGTAGTTATTCTGTTTCCCCTGTACGGGATAGGTGTTGTGTAACCCTATCAGTACTTATTTGTTTTAGTTTGTTGGGTTTTCAGAATAGAGATGGCTGGAAGAGGTAGAGATGATGCTGCGATTGCTGAGGCTCTGGGTATGCTAGCTGGAGTACTTGGAGGAAATCTGAATGTTGCGGGAATGGGAGCTGCTCGTCAGTTGAGTGAGTTCCAGAAGAACAATCCTCCAATGTTCAAGGGAGCATACGACCCAGATGGTGCTCAGAAGTGGTTGAAGGAGATTGAGAGAATCTTCAGAGTAACTGAGTGTGCTGATAACCAGAAGGTCAGGTTCGGTACACATATGCTGTCAGAAGAAGCTGATGATTGGTGGGTTGCTACCCGCACTGAGTTGGAATCTGCTGGGAATGCTGAGATTACTTGGGCTGTGTTCAGGGAGAGATTTCTGAGGAAGTATTTTCCAGAGGATGTCAGAGGGAAGAAAGAAATAGAATTCTTGGAATTGAAACAGGGTAACAGGACTGTTACTGAGTATGCTGCGAAGTTCACAGAGCTGTCAAAGTACTATACTCCCTATAATGAGGCTGCTGGAGAATTTTCGAAGTGTGTGAAGTTTGAGAACGGGTTGCGTCCTGAGATCAAACAAGCTATTGGATATCAGAGGATCAGGGTGTTTTCTGACTTGGTTGACTGTTGCAGAATTTTTGAACAGGATTCCAAGGCTAGAGCAGAAAGCTATCAGCAGAGGGTTGATAGGAAGGGTAAGAATCAGATGGATCGTGGAAAACCGTATGCAGCTGGCAAAGGTTTTCAGAAGCAGAGTGGGATGAAGAGGCCTAGTGGGGGAGATTCTAGTGCTCCTGCTAAGTGTTATAGATGTGGTCGGGCTGGACATCGTGTTCATGAGTGTACCAGTGCTGAGACGAAGTGTTTCAAGTGTGGGAAAGGTGGTCACTTGGCTGCAGAGTGCCGATTGAAGACTGTAACTTGTTTCAACTGTGGAGAGTTGGGTCATATCAGTCCCCAGTGTCCGAAGCCGAAGAAGGAGAATCAGTCAGGAGGCAAGGTTTTTGCTCTATCAGGTTCTGAGACTTCTGCAGATGATCGTTTGATCAGAGGTACGTGTTATATTAATGGCTTTCCTCTTATAGCTATTATTGACACAGGTGCTACTCATTCTTTTATATCTGTGGATTGTGCTGTGAAGCTTAAGTTAGAGATATCTGAGATGCGTGGAAGTATGGTGATTGATACTCCTGCAAAGGGTTCAGTGACTACTACTTCGGTTTGTTGGAGTTGTCCTTTGAATATTTTTGGTAGAGATTTTGGGATAGACCTTGTGTGTCTTCCATTAGTGCAGATTGACGTTATCTTGGGTATGAACTGGTTGGTGTTTAACCGAGTTTATATCAACTGTTTTGATAAGACGGTGATATTTCCTGAGATTGAGGAAGGGCAGAGTCTGTTTCTATCAGCCAGGCAGGTGAATGAGGAAGTAGCAGATGGGGCGGAGTTGTTTATGCTGTTAGCGACCTTGGAAGCTAAAGATAAACTAGTGATTCGTGATCTAGCAGTGGTGTGTGATTTTCCTGATGTGTTTCCGGAAGAAGTGAATGAGTTGCCGCCAGAGCGTGAAGTTGAGTTCTCGATTGAATTGGTACCTGGTACTAGACCGATATCGATGGCTCCGTACCGTATGTCTGCTGTCGAGTTAACTGAATTGAAGAGTCAGTTGGAAGATCTGTTGGATAAGAAGTTTATTCGTCCGAGTGTGTCACCGTGGGGTGCACCAGTGTTGTTGGTTAAGAAGAAAGAAGGTACTATGAGGTTGTGTGTGGACTACAGGCAACTGAATAAAGTGACGATCAAGAATCGGTATCCTTTGCCGAGGATTGATGATTTGATGGATCAGTTGGTTGGTGCGAGTGTATTCAGCAAGATAGATTTGAGATCTGGGTATCATCAGATACGTGTGAAAACTGAGGATATTCAGAAGACTGCTTTCAGAACGAGGTATGGACATTATGAGTACTCTGTAATGCCTTTTGGTGTGACTAATGCGCCTGGAGTATTTATGGAGTACATGAATAGGATTTTCCATCCGTACTTGGATCAGTTTGTTGTGGTGTTTATCGATGACATTTTGGTGTATTCGAAATCTGAAGAAGAGCATGCTGAGCATTTGAGAGTGGTTTTAGGAGTGCTGCGAGAAAAGCAGTTATTTGCTAAGCTGTCTAAGTGTGAATTTTGGTTAGAAGAAGTTAGTTTTCTTGGGCATGTGATTTCAAGAGGTGGTGTTGCCGTTGATCCTTCTAAGATAGAAGCGGTATCTAAGTGGGAAGCTCCGAAGTCTGTTGCTGAAATTCGAAGTTTCCTTGGTTTGGCTGGTTATTATAGGAAGTTCATTGAGGGATTTTCTAAGTTGGCGTTACCGTTGACGATGTTGACTAGAAAGGGGCAAGCGTTTGTTTGGGACTCAAAATGTGAAGAAGGTTTCCAAGAGTTAAAGAGAAGGTTGACTACTGCTCCTATTTTGACGTTACCGAGTTCGTCGGAACCATTTGAAGTTTACTGTGATGCTTCATTGTTGGGTTTGGGTGGTGTGTTGATGCAGAATAAGCAGGTTATAGCTTATGCTTCGAGACAGCTGAGGGTTCATGAAAGGAACTATCCGACGCAGGATTTAGAGTTGGCAGCTGTAGTGTTTGTTTTGAAGTTGTGGAGGCATTACTTGTATGGATCGAGATTTGAGGTTTTCAGTGACCATAAGAGTTTAAAGTATTTGTTTGATCAGAAAGAGCTGAATATGAGACAGAGGAGATGGTTAGAATTTCTGAAGGATTATGATTTTGGGTTGAATTACCATCCGGGTAAAGCAAATGTAGTGGCTGATGCATTGAGTCGGAAATCATTACATATGTCTATGTTAATGGTTAAGGAATTGGATTTAATTGAGCAGTTTAGAGACTTGAGTTTGGTGTGTGAGAGTACTCACAATAGTGTTAAATTGGGAATGTTGAAGTTAACAAGTGGTATTTTGGATGAGATCAGAGAGGGTCAGAAATCTGACATGCTTTTGGTTGATAAGTTGACTTTAGTGAATCAAGGCCAAGGTGGTGAATTCAGAGTTGATGAGAATGGTGTTTTGAGATTTGGTGATCGGGTGTGTATTCCGGATGATACATAACTTAAGAAGAGTATTCTTGAAGAAGGACATCGTAGTGGGTTGAGTATTCATCCTGGAGCTACGAAGATGTATCATGATTTGAAGAAGTTGTTTTGGTGGCCGGGAATGAAAAGAGAAATTGCAAGTTTTGTGTATTCTTGTTTGACTTGTCAGAAGTCAAAGATTGAGCATCAGAAGCCGTCTGGGCTAATGCAACCGTTGGCTATTCCAGAGTGGAAGTGGGACAGTATCAGTATGGATTTTGTTTCTGGTTTGCCGAGAACAAGTAAGAATTTTGAGGCTATTTGGGTGATTGTTGATAGATTGACAAAATCGGCTCATTTCATTCCGATCAGAATGGATTATCCGTTAGAGAGATTAGCCGAGTTGTATATTGAGAAGATTGTAAGTTTGCATGGTATTCCGTCGAGTATTGTTTCAGACAGAGATCCTAGATTTACATCGAAGTTCTGGGAAGGTTTGCAGAGGGCTTTGGGAACTAAACTGAGATTGAGTTCTGCATATCATCCGCAGACTGATGGTCAGACTGAGAGGACGATTCAGTCATTAGAAGATCTTTTGAGAGCTTGTGTTTTGGAAAAAGGAGGTGCTTGGGATTGTTATTTGCCTTTGATTGAGTTTACCTACAACAATAGTTTTCATTCGAGCATTGGTATGGCACCGTTTGAAGCTTTGTATGGTAGGAGATGTCGGACACCTTTATGTTGGTATGAGTCCGGTGAGAGTGCTGTGGTTGGACCGGAGATTGTTCAACAAACTACGGAAAAGATTAAGATGATTCAGGATAAGATGAGAATTGCTCAGAGTCGTCAGAAGAGTTATCATGACAAGAGGAGGAAGTCACTTGAGTTCCAAGAGGGAGATCATGTGTTTCTTCGTGTTACTCCGATAACTGGTGTTGGTCGAGCCTTGAAGTCGAAGAAGTTGACACCTCGATTCATTGGTCCTTATCAGATTTTGGAGAGGATAGGAGAGGTAGCCTATCGTATCGCTTTACCGCCGTCGCTTGCGAATTTGCATGAGGTTTTTCATGTGTCTCAGTTGAGGAGATACATTCATGATCCGTCGCATATAGTCCAAGTAGATGATGTACAGGTGAGAGATAACCTGACTGTTGAAACATCACCTATGAGGATAGAGGATCGAGAGTTGAAGCAGTTGCGGGGTAAAGAGATTGCCTTGGTGAAGGTAGCTTGGGGAGGACCAGCAGGTGGCAACGTGACTTGGGAACTGGAGAGTAAGATGAAGGAGTCTTATCCAGAGTTGTTCGCTTGAGGTATGTTTTCGAGGACGAAAACTCTTTTAGTGGGGGAGAGTTGTAACACCCCGATAATAATAAAATAATTATTTGAATTGAGTTAATAATTTAATTATTAATTTAATTAAATAATTGGAAATTTTATTATTATTATTTTTGAATTATTATTATTGGAAAGTATATATATGTTGGAATAAGGAAAAGTTCTCATTTGGAAAAGCATTTCACGTGAAAACAGAACAGAGAAGCATCGTGAGAGAAAAGGGAAAAAGGGCAGAGAAGAGGAGCTGAAGAGCAAAGGTTGGAGATCGAAAGCTTGAAACTCAAAGATTCTGCCGGATTGTTAAGGTAAGGGGGGTTTATCGTCGATTAATGGGTATTATGGGATAATATGTAATGGGTAGTGAGAAACCGTTGAATCGACCCTAATTGGGATTTGGAATGCTGAAAATTTGTGATGAATAGGTTGAGTGAAAACCGTAATCAAATTGATAATTGTGTGTGTAATCAAACCGATAAATTGGTGATGAATGGCGACGAGTAAGTTTGAGTGGGAAGGGTCTGGAATGGGCACATGAGATCCCTGCCCAAAGAAACGCGTCTGGTGAACTGTCATGTTCGTCTAGCGAACATAACCTTCGCCTAGCGAAGGAACGCGCCTCAACCTCGCCCCAGCGAGATTGAGAGGTTTTGCTACTGTAATGTTCGCTGTGGACTCGCTGGAGCTTCGCCTAGCGAGTGAGTGCTAGCTGTGTTTTTCACCAAAACAGAATGAGTTCGCTATTACCTTCGCCTTGAGCTCGCCTAGCGAATTAATTTACCAATTTCCTGGAGCTGTTCGCCTTGAGCTCGCCTAGCGAACCAGAGCTTCGCCACTGCCTCGCCTAGCGAGCAAGGCAGAAGAAGTGTTTATACATGTGTTGCTGAGGTGTTTCATACATGTGTTGAGGAAGTGTTTTATATATGTGTTGATGATGTGTTGATACATGTATTGATGATGTATGATGATATGCAAAATGTTGTGAATGTATATATTATGCATGTATTTGTGAATGGACTGTCGTATGGCTTAGAGTGTGAGCATATGTCCATTGTGAGTTGTTGTTGATGCTGCATTGCTAGATGATTAGTGTGCATGGCATAGCCTGTGGGGCTGTAGCTAATTCCCATTGTGAGGAATTGGTGAGTGAATCGTTGTGAATTGTTGTTGATGTTTGCATGCTAGATGATTAGCTTGCATAGTCTAGCCTTTGGGGCTGTAGCTAATTCCCATGGTGAGGAATTAGTGAGTGAGTCATTAGATCTCAATGAGTGGGACTAGTGAGCTTAGTAGCCGTATCCGGAGGGATCGGTGAGCTTGAACTATATGTTCAAGAATAGTCGGTACCGCATGTGTAGAGTCTCATTGCATAAAAATATGTATGGCGTATAATATGAATGGATGTGTTCCAATATTATACGTGTGTTGTGTTGTTGTTAAGTATGATTTGAGATTATACTGGTATTGTATATTGATGTTGAGAATGATGTTTAAGCCAATGAGCTATTACTGAATGTGTATTGCAATTAGGGTGATCGATGTGTTAATTACTTGGCATTACATGTTGTTTTATAATGCTTATTATATTGATTGAGGAACTCACCCTTACAACTATTTTTCAGGTAACGAGAAATGAGTTGAGTAGAAGCAAATGCTTGGAGTCTAGTGTAGTCTCCCTAGTGGGTCATGCTCTGATAGATGTAACATCGGGCGGGAAAACTTTGACTATTATTGTTGTTGTTGAACTAAATTACATGTGATGTTACATGTTTTGCATGATTGAGTTGATCTCTATCCGCTGCGTAATTGTGCAAATACTTTATATTTAACTTTAAATAAAAGAGCATGATCGTTATATTGTTTAAATGGTGTGGAATGTTTGTGTGACACCCTTGGTGCACTATTACTCTAATTATATGTTTATTATTTCAAATAAGATTTTGGGGTATTTTAGAAGGGTGTTACATTAGTGGTATCAGAGCATAGTCGGTCGAGTCGAGTCGTAGTTATTCTGTTTCCCCTGTACGGGATAGGTGTTGTGTAACCCTATCAGTACTTATTTGTTTTAGTTTGTTGGGTTTTCAGAATAGAGATGGCTGGAAGAGGTAGAGATGATGCTGCGATTGCTGAGGCTCTGGGTATGCTAGCTGGAGTACTTGGAGGAAATCTGAATGTTGCGGGAATGGGAGCTGCTCGTCAGTTGAGTGAGTTCCAGAAGAACAATCCTCCAATGTTCAAGGGAGCATACGACCCAGATGGTGCTCAGAAGTGGTTGAAGGAGATTGAGAGAATCTTCAGAGTAACTGAGTGTGCTGATAACCAGAAGGTCAGGTTCGGTACACATATGCTGTCAGAAGAAGCTGATGATTGGTGGGTTGCTACCCGCACTGAGTTGGAATCTGCTGGGAATGCTGAGATTACTTGGGCTGTGTTCAGGGAGAGATTTCTGAGGAAGTATTTTCCAGAGGATGTCAGAGGGAAGAAAGAAATAGAATTCTTGGAATTGAAACAGGGTAACAGGACTGTTACTGAGTATGCTGCGAAGTTCACAGAGCTGTCAAAGTACTATACTCCCTATAATGAGGCTGCTGGAGAATTTTCGAAGTGTGTGAAGTTTGAGAACGGGTTGCGTCCTGAGATCAAACAAGCTATTGGATATCAGAGGATCAGGGTGTTTTCTGACTTGGTTGACTGTTGCAGAATTTTTGAACAGGATTCCAAGGCTAGAGCAGAAAGCTATCAGCAGAGGGTTGATAGGAAGGGTAAGAATCAGATGGATCGTGGAAAACCGTATGCAGCTGGCAAAGGTTTTCAGAAGCAGAGTGGGATGAAGAGGCCTAGTGGGGGAGATTCTAGTGCTCCTGCTAAGTGTTATAGATGTGGTCGGGCTGGACATCGTGTTCATGAGTGTACCAGTGCTGAGACGAAGTGTTTCAAGTGTGGGAAAGGTGGTCACTTGGCTGCAGAGTGCCGATTGAAGACTGTAACTTGTTTCAACTGTGGAGAGTTGGGTCATATCAGTCCCCAGTGTCCGAAGCCGAAGAAGGAGAATCAGTCAGGAGGCAAGGTTTTTGCTCTATCAGGTTCTGAGACTTCTGCAGATGATCGTTTGATCAGAGGTACGTGTTATATTAATGGCTTTCCTCTTATAGCTATTATTGACACAGGTGCTACTCATTCTTTTATATCTGTGGATTGTGCTGTGAAGCTTAAGTTAGAGATATCTGAGATGCGTGGAAGTATGGTGATTGATACTCCTGCAAAGGGTTCAGTGACTACTACTTCGGTTTGTTGGAGTTGTCCTTTGAATATTTTTGGTAGAGATTTTGGGATAGACCTTGTGTGTCTTCCATTAGTGCAGATTGACGTTATCTTGGGTATGAACTGGTTGGTGTTTAACCGAGTTTATATCAACTGTTTTGATAAGACGGTGATATTTCCTGAGATTGAGGAAGGGCAGAGTCTGTTTCTATCAGCCAGGCAGGTGAATGAGGAAGTAGCAGATGGGACGGAGTTGTTTATGCTGTTAGCGACCTTGGAAGCTAAAGATAAACTAGTGATTCGTGATCTAGCAGTGGTGTGTGATTTTCCTGATGTGTTTCCGGAAGAAGTGAATGAGTTGCCGCCAGAGCGTGAAGTTGAGTTCTCGATTGAATTGGTACCTGGTACTAGACCGATATCGATGGCTCCGTACCGTATGTCTGCTGTCGAGTTAACTGAATTGAAGAGTCAGTTGGAAGATCTGTTGGATAAGAAGTTTATTCGTCCGAGTGTGTCACCGTGGGGTGCACCAGTGTTGTTGGTTAAGAAGAAAGAAGGTACTATGAGGTTGTGTGTGGACTACAGGCAACTGAATAAAGTGACGATCAAGAATCGGTATCCTTTGCCGAGGATTGATGATTTGATGGATCAGTTGGTTGGTGCGAGTGTATTCAGCAAGATAGATTTGAGATCTGGGTATCATCAGATACGTGTGAAAACTGAGGATATTCAGAAGACTGCTTTCAGAACGAGGTATGGACATTATGAGTACTCTGTAATGCCTTTTGGTGTGACTAATGCGCCTGGAGTATTTATGGAGTACATGAATAGGATTTTCCATCCGTACTTGGATCAGTTTGTTGTGGTGTTTATCGATGACATTTTGGTGTATTCGAAATCTGAAGAAGAGCATGCTGAGCATTTGAGAGTGGTTTTAGGAGTGCTGCGAGAAAAGCAGTTATTTGCTAAGCTGTCTAAGTGTGAATTTTGGTTAGAAGAAGTTAGTTTTCTTGGGCATGTGATTTCAAGAGGTGGTGTTGCCGTTGATCCTTCTAAGATAGAAGCGGTATCTAAGTGGGAAGCTCCGAAGTCTGTTGCTGAAATTCGAAGTTTCCTTGGTTTGGCTGGTTATTATAGGAAGTTCATTGAGGGATTTTCTAAGTTGGCGTTACCGTTGACGATGTTGACTAGAAAGGGGCAAGCGTTTGTTTGGGACTCAAAATGTGAAGAAGGTTTCCAAGAGTTAAAGAGAAGGTTGACTACTGCTCCTATTTTGACGTTACCGAGTTCGTCGGAACCATTTGAAGTTTACTGTGATGCTTCATTGTTGGGTTTGGGTGGTGTGTTGATGCAGAATAAGCAGGTTATAGCTTATGCTTCGAGACAGCTGAGGGTTCATGAAAGGAACTATCCGACGCAGGATTTAGAGTTGGCAGCTGTAGTGTTTGTTTTGAAGTTGTGGAGGCATTACTTGTATGGATCGAGATTTGAGGTTTTCAGTGACCATAAGAGTTTAAAGTATTTGTTTGATCAGAAAGAGCTGAATATGAGACAGAGGAGATGGTTAGAATTTCTGAAGGATTATGATTTTGGGTTGAATTACCATCCGGGTAAAGCAAATGTAGTGGCTGATGCATTGAGTCGGAAATCATTACATATGTCTATGTTAATGGTTAAGGAATTGGATTTAATTGAGCAGTTTAGAGACTTGAGTTTGGTGTGTGAGAGTACTCACAATAGTGTTAAATTGGGAATGTTGAAGTTAACAAGTGGTATTTTGGATGAGATCAGAGAGGGTCAGAAATCTGACATGCTTTTGGTTGATAAGTTGACTTTAGTGAATCAAGGCCAAGGTGGTGAATTCAGAGTTGATGAGAATGGTGTTTTGAGATTTGGTGATCGGGTGTGTATTCCGGATGATACATAACTTAAGAAGAGTATTCTTGAAGAAGGACATCGTAGTGGGTTGAGTATTCATCCTGGAGCTACGAAGATGTATCATGATTTGAAGAAGTTGTTTTGGTGGCCGGGAATGAAAAGAGAAATTGCAAGTTTTGTGTATTCTTGTTTGACTTGTCAGAAGTCAAAGATTGAGCATCAGAAGCCGTCTGGGCTAATGCAACCGTTGGCTATTCCAGAGTGGAAGTGGGACAGTATCAGTATGGATTTTGTTTCTGGTTTGCCGAGAACAAGTAAGAATTTTGAGGCTATTTGGGTGATTGTTGATAGATTGACAAAATCGGCTCATTTCATTCCGATCAGAATGGATTATCCGTTAGAGAGATTAGCCGAGTTGTATATTGAGAAGATTGTAAGTTTGCATGGTATTCCGTCGAGTATTGTTTCAGACAGAGATCCTAGATTTACATCGAAGTTCTGGGAAGGTTTGCAGAGGGCTTTGGGAACTAAACTGAGATTGAGTTCTGCATATCATCCGCAGACTGATGGTCAGACTGAGAGGACGATTCAGTCATTAGAAGATCTTTTGAGAGCTTGTGTTTTGGAAAAAGGAGGTGCTTGGGATTGTTATTTGCCTTTGATTGAGTTTACCTACAACAATAGTTTTCATTCGAGCATTGGTATGGCACCGTTTGAAGCTTTGTATGGTAGGAGATGTCGGACACCTTTATGTTGGTATGAGTCCGGTGAGAGTGCTGTGGTTGGACCGGAGATTGTTCAACAAACTACGGAAAAGATTAAGATGATTCAGGATAAGATGAGAATTGCTCAGAGTCGTCAGAAGAGTTATCATGACAAGAGGAGGAAGTCACTTGAGTTCCAAGAGGGAGATCATGTGTTTCTTCGTGTTACTCCGATAACTGGTGTTGGTCGAGCCTTGAAGTCGAAGAAGTTGACACCTCGATTCATTGGTCCTTATCAGATTTTGGAGAGGATAGGAGAGGTAGCCTATCGTATCGCTTTACCGCCGTCGCTTGCGAATTTGCATGAGGTTTTTCATGTGTCTCAGTTGAGGAGATACATTCATGATCCGTCGCATATAGTCCAAGTAGATGATGTACAGGTGAGAGATAACCTGACTGTTGAAACATCACCTATGAGGATAGAGGATCGAGAGTTGAAGCAGTTGCGGGGTAAAGAGATTGCCTTGGTGAAGGTAGCTTGGGGAGGACCAGCAGGTGGCAACGTGACTTGGGAACTGGAGAGTAAGATGAAGGAGTCTTATCCAGAGTTGTTCGCTTGAGGTATGTTTTCGAGGACGAAAACTCTTTTAGTGGGGGAGAGTTGTAACACCCCGATAATAATAAAATAATTATTTGAATTGAGTTAATAATTTAATTATTAATTTAATTAAATAATTGGAAATTTTATTATTATTATTTTTGAATTATTATTATTGGAAAGTATATATATGTTGGAATAAGGAAAAGTTCTCATTTGGAAAAGCATTTCACGTGAAAACAGAACAGAGAAGCATCGTGAGAGAAAAGGGAAAAAGGGCAGAGAAGAGGAGCTGAAGAGCAAAGGTTGGAGATCGAAAGCTTGAAACTCAAAGATTCTGCCGGATTGTTAAGGTAAGGGGGGTTTATCGTCGATTAATGGGTATTATGGGATAATATGTAATGGGTAGTGAGAAACCGTTGAATCGACCCTAATTGGGATTTGGAATGCTGAAAATTTGTGATGAATAGGTTGAGTGAAAACCGTAATCAAATTGATAATTGTGTGTGTAATCAAACCGATAAATTGGTGATGAATGGCGACGAGTAAGTTTGAGTGGGAAGGGTCTGGAATGGGCACATGAGATCCCTGCCCAAAGAAACGCGTCTGGTGAACTGTCATGTTCGTCTAGCGAACATAACCTTCGCCTAGCGAAGGAACGCGCCTCAACCTCGCCCCAGCGAGATTGAGAGGTTTTGCTACTGTAATGTTCGCTGTGGACTCGCTGGAGCTTCGTCTAGCGAGTGAGTGCTAGCTGTGTTTTTCACCAAAACAGAATGAGTTCGCTATTACCTTCGCCTTGAGCTCGCCTAGCGAATTAATTTACCAATTTCCTGGAGCTGTTCGCCTTGAGCTCGCCTAGCGAACCAGAGCTTCGCCACTGCCTCGCCTAGCGAGCAAGGCAGAAGAAGTGTTTATACATGTGTTGCTGAGGTGTTTCATACATGTGTTGAGGAAGTGTTTTATATATGTGTTGATGATGTGTTGATACATGTATTGATGATGTATGATGATATGCAAAATGTTGTGAATGTATATATTATGCATGTATTTGTGAATGGACTGTCGTATGGCTTAGAGTGTGAGCATATGTCCATTGTGAGTTGTTGTTGATGCTGCATTGCTAGATGATTAGTGTGCATGGCATAGCCTGTGGGGCTGTAGCTAATTCCCATTGTGAGGAATTGGTGAGTGAATCGTTGTGAATTGTTGTTGATGTTTGCATGCTAGATGATTAGCTTGCATAGTCTAGCCTTTGGGGCTGTAGCTAATTCCCATGGTGAGGAATTAGTGAGTGAGTCATTAGATCTCAATGAGTGGGACTAGTGAGCTTAGTAGCCGTATCCGGAGGGATCGGTGAGCTTGAACTATATGTTCAAGAATAGTCGGTACCGCATGTGTAGAGTCTCATTGCATAAAAATATGTATGGCGTATAATATGAATGGATGTGTTCCAATATTATACGTGTGTTGTGTTGTTGTTAAGTATGATTTGAGATTATACTGGTATTGTATATTGATGTTGAGAATGATGTTTAAGCCAATGAGCTATTACTGAATGTGTATTGCAATTAGGGTGATCGATGTGTTAATTACTTGGCATTACATGTTGTTTTATAATGCTTATTATATTGATTGAGGAACTCACCCTTACAACTATTTTTCAGGTAACGAGAAATGAGTTGAGTAGAAGCAAATGCTTGGAGTCTAGTGTAGTCTCCCTAGTGGGTCATGCTCTGATAGATGTAACATCGGGCGGGAAAACTTTGACTATTATTGTTGTTGTTGAACTAAATTACATGTGATGTTACATGTTTTGCATGATTGAGTTGATCTCTATCCGCTGCGTAATTGTGCAAATACTTTATATTTAACTTTAAATAAAAGAGCATGATCGTTATATTGTTTAAATGGTGTGGAATGTTTGTGTGACACCCTTGGTGCACTATTACTCTGATTATATGTTTATTATTTCAAATAAGATTTTGGGGTATTTTAGAAGGGTGTTACATGATGCCTCCATCCTGTCGAGGTTGGACGAGTGTTCTAACGATGATTCAGACCATTGACATTTATATCCTTGTGATTGTTTTGTCAGCATAATAATCATATATACATATACATATACATTCATAGATTTCATTATTGCATTATTATTACATTTCTGTGATTCATTCTTTTTCTGATCCTTTTCTATGGTGGTATCCTCTCCCCCACACAGATTTGGTGTGTCTGTCCTCTTTCAATCGTAGAGTGTCAGCCCCCTTAGGCAGAAAGAATTTAACCTTTCTCATTCCCCACTGAGTTATTTCCTCGTGGATGATCATTATTTCAGCTTCCTCCCCAGTTGATTATTTGGATGGAACCACTCCCCCTGAGTTATATCCTCATTGGGTTGAGTCTTTGGTTGACTTTTTCTTTCTAGATTTTGCCTAGATAGATACTTTGATCCCACGAGAGTCTGTTACCCAGTAAATGGTAACATTATTCTCGATTTGTGAGTACTTTAGTTTTTCCCAATACCCGGTAAACGTAATCTACTTCCTTTATGTTCCCCAGCGGATCCGTTTTCATGTTTCCCAGGAAGTCTATCCTTGATATGTTCATCCTAACCGGTGACATATATTCTTCCCTTTGAGTCTATCCTTGATATGTTCATCTTAACCGGTGATGGATATTCTCGTTTTGGTATTCAACCCAGTAAAAGGTAGTTGTAATCCCTATTTCATTCCCCAGAGGGTTAATCCTTGATATGCTCATCCTAATCGATGACGGGTTTCCTTCTCTTTGCGGTCTTCTGCCCAGTAACTGGTAATCGTAAATCATGCTTCTCCCTCAGAGTCTATCCTTGATATGTTCATCCTAATCGGTGACGAATATTCTCTTTTTGGTATTCTATCCAGTAACTGATAGATGTAATTCCTACTTTTCTCGACAGTCTATCCTTGATATGTTCATCTTAATTAATGACGCATATTCTTCCCTTTGAGTTTATCCTTGATATGTTCACTTTAACAAGTGACGAGTATTCTCTCTCTTTGGTCTTTTGCCCAGTAACCGACAGATGTAAATCCTATTTGACTTTTCCGCAGGTGGTTATTCTTACCTAGTAACTGGTAATGAATACACCTTCTGTTGCCCTCAGTGATTCATCCTTGATATGTTTAACCTAATCGGTAATGAATGTCCTCTCTGTCAGATTATATTATCTTCTTACCCAGTAATCGGTAATGGATAGTATACTTCTGTCACTCCTGTGTTGAAGATCATTTCTTCCCCAATTGAGTTTGAGTGCATATTTCCTCAGTGAAATCGCCGTTTCCTGTTTTGGTTCGAGTATTTTAGTTTTGTCCTGATTTACCCGTTTCCCCTTGCAGATTTTTTCCTTTATCCTCGACCGAGTCTTTCCATTGATTTATTTTCATGGAATCCCTCGTGCCCCCAACACTTTTAAGTCGTAGTCTGGCCTACTCACACCTTTTTACTCCCCTAGAGTCTCTGTATCCCCAGTGATTTTTCCTTGTGGAAAACATTGTGCTCCTGCGGACTTTCAGTCTCTCCAGATTCTTTTCCTTTGTGGCAACACTTACCCACAAAGATTTTTTTTAAACATTTTATATCATATGCATCATGAGGTCTCTTAGGGACCAAAATTTGCTTCTATTGTTGTTATCTAAGCCCATTCTACTAAGTCGATACGAAGATTTTAACCTTCATCTCCTCAACTAGAACGTCCTTAAATATGGGCAACTGTAAGACCTCAATTTTGACCTTAAGATCCCTCATGCTATCTCATCATATGCATTAGCATTTGGATCACACCTTGGTATCCTCCTTACCCTTCCTTCATTGAGTTTGCATTGGGAGAGATCACCAAGCACAATTTGATTGCATCATACTTTTTTTATATTATTTACTAACCAAAATGCCAAAAATATGTCAATGTATAGTTTGTTGCTTTTGTAGGTAGTGTGTATGCTCACCTATGCTCTATCAAGCTCATATATAGGGTTTAAGACCCTCAGTGCAAAGAGTTCAATCAAGAATTGTTTCACATTGTCTCTAAGTATCATATATGGATCCCCATGATCTTCACATGTTATTTCGATCAAGAAATCATCAAGAGTTTGGAGTTTGTTTGCCTTGGAAACCCTAATTCATCTGGGTATCTTGTGTGACTTCTTCAATAAGTTTCTTCAATAATTGATCCAATATTTCAAGGGATACTTCACATTACATCATCTTATGCATATATGATCCTCCATGAGTCCCAAAAGTCAAGAGAATGTCAAGCTAGTAAGATGGTTCATGGTGGTTGACAAGAGAAAGTCAACTAGTCAAAACTGGGGTTCCCTAGACCCTATCTCCTTCAATTTTTGTCATATGAAAATGATTCTAAGATACAAGTTACTCAAAATTACATTCCAAACAACTCTCATGTTGACGTCTAGAGCTATTTTTTCTTGGAAAGGCATTTTTTATGGTGAAAGATTATAGGTCATTTTGTCTGAACCCTAGTTTGGAGGTCAACTTCCCAAGACCATAACTTGCTCAATATTTATGATATTGAAGTCATTAAAATTTCATGATAAAATTAAATATGTATACTTCAACTTTTATGTTTGGAGGAGCTTAAAATTCAACTTTAAAATACATGTGCTAAGAGGAAACATTATAGGTCATTTTGGGACAATACCATTGAACAAATGATTTTCCCCAACTTCTAAAATGCATAAATCCTTCATGAAAAATCCAAATGGGGTTAAATTCATGACTAAACTGAATAGGTTTGAGAGAGATACAACTTTTATGAAGGAACTTTTCTCATTTGAAGTCTATAGAAAAAGTTATTCAAGGTGGAAGAAGTGAATATTTGACTCGGGTCTTAGAAAAGTTTCAAATATGTTTGATTTCCCAAACTTCCACCTCAAAATTCATCATGATTAAAGCTTCAAATGAAAAGGTGTTCAACATGAAAGTTGTTCCCCTTGATCTCACCTTTCCAAAAAGTCCAAGATCATCCCATTTGGATCAAAATTAAAGGACTTGCACATGGGTGCGATTTGAGGTACCATTTGGAAGAATGTCATGATCCAATTCAATTCAACAATGCATGGCTTAATGAAACACCTTCAGTATGACATGTGCATACTTTTGGACCTTTGCCAATCATTCTTTGGGCGTTGTACATGCGCATGCAAGCATGCACACTTGAATTGCTATTTTTGGCATTTGAATGGAAGTGTGTAGAAATCAATTGCATTGGCTATAAATAGAGAAGCAATGAGATCAGAACTTCATCAACATCTTGCCCAGGCTTTGCTAGACTGATTCAAACCCCCACTATCATAGAATTTCTGAAGATTTCTCTTGAAATTGAGCTTGAACTTCATCTTCTGTTTGGAAGTTCAAACTCTAGAAATTCACTTCCCTTTTCATCTCAATTGGCTTCTGCAAGCAAGAGAAAGAGAAAGCAATCAAATCCAGATTAAGATCAAGTGGAATTGGATCAACTCGAAGGTGATTTTTCAAAAACTTCATCTCTTCGATTCTCTCTCAATTCTCCATCATTCTTTGTGATTTTTGGTTATCTTAAGGCCTATCAATGTAGGCAAGAAGATTGAGTTGCTTTGAGGTCAAGTCGAAGCAAATCAGTTCATGATCCTCAAAATTCAAATCCTTGTATCTTTTTATTTACTTGGAATTGGATAAAATTGAGGCCAAATTCGAGCTCTTGAGCATTTTTCTTTAAATCCATGTCCTTGTTTTTCATTTTGGTGATGGTTGATGGTGGAACAGTCCGGTGAGGTCCATCGGAGAAGAAGACCGGAGCCCTAGCTCCGGTGATGTGTTATCATGCATCTTAGCCATAAGATCCAACTGATTTGTTTTAATCTTGTGCGTTGCTTTTGATTACCATGTGTGTGGGACAGTTGATAGAAGCGCATGTGGAACGCATGTTTCCGTCCATCTGATTTGCCACCTCAATTAATGAGGGAGATCAAATGGCTCTCCTTTTTTTGAATTTCTGAATATTTCATTTAATCCATTATTTTTAATTAATTCATACTAATTTTATTTTTAATCCAAAAAATATGGGACTTTCACCAAAAAAATTCAAATATTTTCCTCTTTCATTTTCTGAATTAAAATTATTTTTTTGGATTAATTTTGATATTTTTCATGAATTAATTGTTTTTGTTCATATTTGTAATTGTTTAAAAATACTTCTGACTTTTCAAAAATTATGAATTTTTTTGTCCACGGTCCTTTGACCTTGTTTGACCTATGATAAATCTCTTGGTAATTTATTTGGTGTTTTGAAGAGGTTTTAGTTTTTTTGATCAAACATAATTTAATTTAAATGCATTTTAATTTGATTTTTAATGATTAATTATGTAGAAATTATATTGAGCCATTTTTATTGACTTGTGAAGTTTGACTATGTGTTTGGGTCTTGGTCAAGGTTGATTTGATTTTTGTTGAATTAAAATCATTGGATTTAGGGGATTGATGAAATGTACATTTTATCTCCCAAAATGAATGAATGATTTTAATTTGATAAAATTTCTCCCATAACGAATTTGTGTTTGTCTCATCTCCCCTCCCTCTTCATCTTCAATCCCATTCTATCTTACCCCTTTCATTGACCAATGAAGTCTCCATACCCTAAGGCTAATTGGTTCATCAATAACTTCATGTTAGAGGAACCAATACAAGCAGGGATGAGATTAGGTCCTTCCTTTGATCATTTTCTTTTTGTGTGTGGTATGTTTTAGGAGTATAGTTCATTATACCATATCTCTAACATGCATTAACACCAAAATTTCTATTGCCCGACCTCAGATAGTTGTGACTTCTACATAAGTTCAATTACGATTGCTTAACATAGCGCTAAATTTTGACCCTAAAGGCATAACATTCTAGTAAATGAGATTGTAAGTCTCCCCCCTTTCATGGTATTGTATGGAAACTTGACCTTTTTTCATTCCTTTGGAAGATGTCTTGGTTCAAGAAACCATGCTTGTGAATAGAGGGTTGAGTGTTCTCCAAAGAATGACTTAATCAATTGAAAAGCAAAACTCCACTAACTTCTAATCAACTAACATTTGACTAAATTTTATTATTATTGCTTTTAATTCCAAGTCATTTACCTTATGCAATTTAAATTCAAGTCATTTACTATTCCATTTTCCATTTTACATATCATTTAACTTGTTTATGTTTATGCCATTTTGACTTTGCTCACTTGAGCCATATATTGTGATTGTATATATTTGTTTGTGTATCTTGCTTGTGTTTGTGGTCTTAGGACCTTAAAATACCTAATAAACAACAAAAAGTCCTAAAAAATGTTTGTATGGACTGTTGGATTTGATATGAGCCTTGGACTTAGAATTAGACAACATTCCCTATGCAAAAGGACTTGGGCAATGCCAACATTTCTGAAACCAAGTTATTGTGATTTAAGCTTTCATCTGACACAAGTATTGGGATCCACTTGAGTTCATATGCTACATGGTCTTGATGCAAATGTTACTTTGAACCCGTGTCTAATGCCTTATTTTGAGCCATTCAAGGAGTATGTCATATGATACATGGGAAGATTAAGAAGAAGACTATGAAGTTGCTAGCTTGGATGTGGCTATCTTTATTTGATGCCTTGCTCTTCACTTTGCTACTTGCTCATTGATATTGCTTGATTTAAAATCCAAAGGAAAAATGGGTTTCTATATGACATTCTTGTCTATTGGATTGCATCCCATTGGTCAAATCTTTTTAACTCTTAACTTTTAAATTTTTGCTTAGGATTAGTCTCTCCATCTCCTCCCATTTCTTAAATTTCAAATCTCTCCCACCTTTCAAAATATTCTTTGGTTGTGATTTCTAAACTTAGACTTTATTGCAAATTAGAAACTTTGGCCTCATGCCATTGCATTTTAAAACTCTTTTCTTAAATCAAACTTGTAAATGAACTTAACCATATTGACTTAAAATTTCAAGAGACAAAAAGAAATAACATTCATTCAAACTCTTTTAGGACCTTTGTGCATATTTTTAAATTTAAATTTTGTTAAAAACAATTCACTTATTTTTAAATTGATACCACGAACTACGAGGTTTTGATCCCTCATTTTTATGTTGGTACGTAGGCACAAGCCCGAAGGTCTTGTCAAACACAAAAATATAATTAATGAATTCTTTTCTTATCCTCACACTCTATTTATTGCAAACATATTTTATACCAAAAACACATACACACATAAAAAGGGCTCCCTAGGAGTACCTAGGACACTTTGGATGCTAACACCTTCCCTATGTGTAACCAACCCCCTTACCTGTAATCTGTGAGATTTTATTAGTTTTGATTTGAAAAATTCTTATCTTTGAGTTTTGTTCGTACTTTTCCCTTTTCCTTTGGAAAATATAAAAGCGCGGTGGCGACTCTGGTTTTATTGACCTTAAGTTTATCCATAGCTTAATGGTCATGAATTTACCGCTACAGGAGAGTCACAGAAGTAGGTGAAGTATTCATCCTAGTGCTACGAAGATGTATCAAGATTTAGAGAGGCTGTTTTGGCAGCCAATAATGAAGGAAAATGTTGTTGAGTTGTGTTTTCGTGTTTGATTTGCCAGAAGTCGAAGATTGAATCAAAAGCCGTTAGGTCTGATGCAACCGCTGAATATTCCCGAGTGGAAATGGGATAACATTTCTATGGACTTTGTGAGGCTTCATGGTATACCTTCGAGTATTATGCCAGATAGAGACCCGAGATTTGCATCAAGATTTTGGGAGAGTAGCAAGCAACATTTGGGACTAAGTTGAAGTTGAGTTCCACTTATCCGTAAACGGACAGTCAAACATAGAGTATTATCTAGACTTTAGAGGATTTACTGAGAGGTTTTATGCTAGAACAAGGAGGTACTAGGGGTAGCTACTTGTCGTTGATTGAGTGTACCTACAACAATGGGTTTAGGGTGCACTATTCGATGATTTGAATGGTGAGTGATAGGTGAATTTTTTGAGTAATATTCATATGTCTAATTTGAAGTTTTTATTCATATGTTCGATTAATGAATTATTGACATATCCAGACAATTTTGGTCATAATTTTTATTTCGTAAGTCTGATTTTGAGGTCATTTGAAGCGTTAGAAAGCTAGCGCTCAGACCTATAACATGGTAGTGATTGGTGATATGTTAGATTATTATTCACGTGCCTACTATGTTGATAAATATATTGGTTTATATGTTTGGTTGATGAATCGCTACATTTTTGTAATATCGTGGTGTGATATTAATGTCGTTATGTCGATGGTGTAATAATAGTGATATTAAGTTATTGATGAGTTGTTTCTATTTGTTGATATTATTTATGTGGTAACATGAATTGATTCTTTCATGATGAATGATGTAATGTATAAATGATGAGATGTGTGTGGGGATCCTTTTGGTGAACCTTGATGTGTTAATGCATGTCAATTGAGGGTCATGTATCACAGTGTACATACTGTGGTCCAGTTTTGGTGAGCCTAAATCCTATGGTGATGGATTGGGTATGAGTAGCTAATTTCTATTATGGAGGATTAGTGAAGCGTTACATATGGTGATAATAATGATTTTTGGTGAGCCTTGATCCTATTGTGATGGATCGGGTACAAGTAACTAATGAACCTGAGTGTTCATATTTGGTACCACATGCATGTCGAGTCAGTGTTGAGTATGTTGCATAAGTTTTGCATTTTTATTGACTTTTGTTGGTATGTTATTGGATGAAATGATGTTGCATATGATGTTAATGATAATTGAGGCGTTGTTGCATATGATGTTAATGATAATTGAGATATTGTTGCGTATGATGTTAATGATGATTAAGACGTGGTTGCATTGATGTTAATGATGATTGAGAATATTGTCGTGTATGATGTTGTTGTATATGATGTTAATGATGATTGAGACGTTGTTGCATATAATTTTAATGATAATTGAGATATTGTTACATATGAAGTTAATGATGATTGAGATGTGGTTGCGCATGATATTAATGATAATTGAGAATGTTTTCGTGTATGATGTTGATGATGATTTGGGTGTGAGAATGTGATATGTTATTGTGCATGATTGTGTAAATGTTGTAATCTACTTTTAATTCTATTATGTTTATTATCGAAATCAATTCTCACCCCTTCTATTTGAATGTTGCCTTTACATGGGTATCGTGAAGATACTCAGGAGTAGCTTGCTGCAGGAAGTGGAAGGTAGCTATTGGAGTGGCTTCCTATTAGTTGTTGTTTTTTTAGTAGGGCCTTGCTCTGGTAAATGTAACATGGGGTTGGGAGCGTTTTCTCTAATTTCTTTTGTCTTGCTGAAATTGCAATTATGTTTAATGAGGTTTTTAAATGGTGATAAGTTGAACATTATAACTCTTGTTAATGTGTTAAAAGTTGGAAGTTATGAGATTTAAATCCTTGAATTGCGATTATTAAATGTTTGATTTGGTTTAGTGATGATTTCGTTGTGATGATACCCTAAGTGAAGGTGAGCAGGAGATTATATATGTTATGTAATATTTTGTAACCCGTGTTACGAAGTAGGATTTGTTTGTTATGTGCGTGACATCCTAGGTGGTTGTGAATTTTATTAAATTATGCGTTAAAATTTTAAACGGGGTTTAGGATGTTACATTAGTGGTATCAAAGCAGGTTGGCCAGTCCGACCAGGTTGTTTAATTATGGTTGTTACCTAGTATGCGACATGTGTGTGACAAACACTATCGATGCTTATTTTATTTTTCATTTGCAGGTTGGGAATGAAACAAGTGGGGGAGAAACGTTTGCTTCTCTTTGATGTTTCAACTATAGAGAGCTTGGACATCATGTTGCTGCATGCGAGAATGCAGTGTTGGCTAGTTCAACTACTTTGTGAATGATGTGCTTTTCCTGAACTCAAAGAAAGGTCAGATTCTAGGATGGTATTGGTTATCAAAATGGTGTGATTCTTGAGGGAATATGGTCAGGTGTTCTCGTTGGCCGCTTCCTTGTGAGGGGGAAGGTGATGTTTTGGATAGAGATGAGCCAGTGGTATGTTGAGTATCCTTGCATGTTCCCTAAGTATGTGTAAGGTTTTTATTTTGTTGAACAAGTTGACGTCATTCTTGGAATGAATTGGTTGGAGTTTAACCAAGTGTTTACCAATTGTTTTGATAAGTTGGTGTAGTGTGTCAATGATTGTAATAGCTCGGGAGATGTCAAAGTTGTGCTGTTCTTGACACTGAAGATGATGTATATTCGAGATTCCTTCCTGCCGCTCAAGTTGGAATGTCTTTAGGGAAAACGATCAGGTATTATTGATGTTGCTTCTCGGAGAGTAGAGACCAATGTGACGGCTATTGTTATGCCAGTGGTGTGTGATTCCTGATGTTTTCCTGAAGATATCATCGACTTGCCTCCAGAACATGAATCTGAGTTCGATGGAGGTGAAGAGTAGATGTTTATATCGACTAAGCAAGTGAATAAGTTCATGAAGGACGATGTTATAGTCTTTATGATATTGGCTTATATGAAGGAAAATACTAAAGTTGTGTTGGATGAGCTACCTGTGGTGAGTGATTTTCCATAAGTGTTTCCTAAAGACATTAGTTATTTTTCACCAGAGCGTGAAGTGGAGTTTTCCATAGACTTAGTATATTGTACTAGTCTGGTGTCAATGACTCCTTATAGTGTGTCTGCTTCAAAGTTGGGTGAATTGAAGAAGCAACTGGAAGATCTGCTTGATAAGAAGTCTATTCGTCCGTGTGTTTCATTATGGGGTGCACCGGTGCTGTTAGTGAAGAATAAAGATAGTAGTATGAGGCTATGTGTGGAACACTTGAGAATTGTATTACAGACATTGAAAGAGAACAAGTTATGCGCAAAGTTTTCCAAGTGCGAATTCTAGTTAAGAGAAGTGAGTTTCCTTGGTCATGTGATTTCTAGTGGTATTCTAGTTATTGATCCCTAGAAGATAGCTGTTATGTTACAATGGGAGACCCTTTAATATGTCACTGAGATTAGAAGTTTTCTTAGATTGGTTGGTTACTACAGGAAGTTCATTCAAGGTTTTTCAAAGTTAGCATTACCGTTAACTCAATTGGCTCGAAATGGTCAACCCTATGTTTGAGATGTGCATTGTAAAGAGAGTTTCCAAGAACTTAAGGAGAAGTTAACGTCTGCTCCAATTTTGATTTTGTTGAATCAAAATGAGTCATTTGTTATATATTGTGATGCTTCGAAGATGGGTCTGGAAGGTGTGTTGATGCAAAATGATCAGGTTGTGGCCTACACTTATAGATAGTTAAGAGTTCATGAAATGAATTACCCTACACATGATCTTGAGTTGGCAACAGTGGTGTTTGTGTTGAAGATTTGGAGGCACTACCTGTTTGGCTCCAGATTCGATATGTTCAGTGATCACAAGAGTTTGAAATATTTATTTGATTAGAAGAGTTGGATATGATACAAAGGAGATGGCTTGAACATCTTAAGGATTAGGATTTTTATTTGAGTTAGCATCTGGGTAAAGATAATGTTGTAGCTTATGCGATGAGTAGGGAGTCTTTACACGTGTTGATGTTTTTGGTTCGAGAGTTAGAACTGATTGAGCAATTCAAAGATATGAGTTTAGTGTGTCAAAAAACTCCTAACAGTGTAAAGTTGGGTATGTTGAAGCTAACACGTGGTATCCTTAAAGAGATCAGAGTGGGCCAGAGATCTGATTTGAGTTTGATAGATCTTCTCACGTTAATCAACCAAGGTAATAAAGGTGATTTACGAGTTGATGAGCATGGTATGATGAGGTTCAGAGATAAAGTTGGTGTTCCTGATGTACCCGAGCTTAAGAAAAGTATTCTTGAGGATGGTCACAAAAGTGGGTTGAGTATTCATCCTAGTGCTACAAAGATGTATCAAGATTTAGAGAGGCTATTTTGGCAGCAAGGAATGAAGTAAGATGTTGTTGAGTTTTGCTTTCGTGTTTGACTTGCCAGAAGTCGAAGATTGAATCAAAAGCTGTTAGGTCTGATGCAACCGCTGAATATTCCCAAATGGAAATGGGATAACATTTATATGGACTTTGTGAGGCTGCATGGTATACCTTCGAGTATTATTCCAGATAGAGACCCGAGATCTGCATCAAGATTTTGAGAGAGTAGCGAGCAGCGTTTGGGACTAAGCTGAAGTTTAATTCCACTTGTCATTCGTAAATGGACAGTCAAACAGAGAGTATTATCTAGTCTTTAGAGGATTTGCCGAGAGGTTTTATGCTAGAACAAGGAGGTACTAAGGGTAACTACTTGTCGTTGATTGAGTGTACCTACAACAATAGTTTCCATGCTAGTATTGGGATACCATCATAGGGGGCATATGACTCTTTTGTGTTGGTATGAGTCTGATGAGAATGTTGTGCTCAGACCTGGGATTATTCAGTAGACGATTGAGAAGATCAGGATGATCCAAGAGGAGGAAAGCACTTGAGTTCTAGGTGGAAACCAAGTGTTTTTGAGAGTTACCCCAGCAACCAGAGTTGGTAGAGTCTTGAAGTTTCAAAAGCTCACACCATATTTTATTGATCCTTACCAGATTTTGTAGAGGATAAGAGGATTAACCTATCAGATTCCTTGGTGAAGGTAGTTTCGGGAGGACCAGCTGGTGGAATAAAATTTGGGAGCTTGAAGAGACAAATTAGAGATTTGTATCTGAATTTGTTTACTTGAGGAAATTTTCAAGGTCGGAAATTGTTTAAGTGGGGGAGAGTTGTAACACCCCAATTTTATTAATGTTTTATTTTGAATTATTGGTGTTTTACGATGATTTTGGATGTTTTATTTAATTATAATTGTATGCAAAATATTTAGTTATTATGGTTTAACTAAATAAATATATGTTGGGGGAGTGTATGGTTAGCATCATGCTATGTAGGGAGAAAACTAGGTTAAATTTAGAATATTAGTATTTTAATATTAAATAATTGTAATTTATTTGATTTATTCAATTATAATGAGAAAATAACATGTGTAGAGGAAATGAGGAAAATGTTGGAAGTAAGGAGAATATGGAGGACAGGAAAGGGATACAAGGATAAGTTAAAGGGTAAAAGGGGAATAGTCTATTTGGAAGGAGATAGGTATTGGAATAATATATAGATTTGGAGAACCTAGAAATGTCAGTACGCATTTTGGAGAGTTGGAGAAAAGGAGGCAAGAAGGGAGAGCAAGGGCTTGAGGTTGAAGAAGATCAAAGAGATTTTGCTCGAAATCAAGGAAGGGTGGGAATTTGTTCAATAGTAAAAGGAATAGTAGAAGGATAGAATGGATGAACCCTTAACCTCCTTAGGATTGACTGTTCTAGATCTAAATTCTGGTTTCCATTTTATAACTGTTGATTGTATGATGAATTTGGTGCAAAATCCGTGTATCATATGTATGCATATGTATGTTTGATGTCGTTGATGATGTTATGCCAATGATTGATGTTTGAAAGTTTTAATATTGATTTATGTTATTTGGTGAATTAGAGATGATAAACATGATGATATGTTATAATATGATGTTGATACATGAAAACTATGGAGTAAATGATGAATTAGGAAGCTATAACCATGAGAAATTGGATTTTATTTGATGGAATTTTGTAGCATAAGTTTCTGGCACATGAAAGAGTTTTTGAATGGTTTAGAAACTGATTTATTTGAAAATTTCGCAGTATAGGTCGACCTATGAAGGTCATGTGCCGACCTGTACAGGTCAAAGGTCGACATATGCAGTCAGCCCAAAGGACATAACACATAGGCTTTAAAAATGGAGTATATGTGTCAATCTATAGATGTTATGTGTCGACCTATAAATGTTATGTGCCGACCTATAGATGTTATGTGTCGACACATAACTGCCAGAATGTTGTTTTGCATTGTTCGATGATTTTGGCCATAACTTTTGATTCGTACCCAAATGACGTGCCGTTTGAAGCGTTATAAAGCTACTGCTCAGATATATAACATGATAATGATAGGTGAATTTTTTGATTAATATTCCTATGTCTACCGTATTGGTGAAGTTTTTGTTCGTATGTTCGGTTAATGAATTATTGACATATCCCGATGATTTTCGTAATAACTTTCATTATGTAAGTCCGATTTTGATGTTGTTTAAAGTGTTAGAAAGCTAATGCTCAGACCTATAACATGATAATGCTTAGTGAGATGTTTGAATATTATTCACGTGCCTACTATGTTGATAAATGTATTGTTTGATGAATCGTTGCATTATTGTAATATCGTGGTGTGATAATAATGTTGTTATGTCGATGGTGTTATGATAATGATGCTAAGGTATTAATGAGTTACTGATGTTTATTGATATTATTTACGTGGTAACATGAATTTATGGTTGAATGATGAATGATGTGATGCATAAATGATGAGATGTGTGTGAGGATCCTTTTCGTGAACCTTGATGTGTTTATGCATGTTAATTGAGAGTCATGCATCATGGTGTATGGGTTGCAGTCTAGTTTTGGGGAGACTAGATCTTATGGTGATGGATTGGGTTCGAGTAGCTAATTCCTATTATGGGGGATTAGTGAATCCTTACCTATGGTGATGGTAACGATTTTTTGGTGAGCCTCGATCCCATTATGATGGATCAGTACGAGTAGCTAATGAACATGAGTGTTCATATTTGGTACCATATGCATGTCGAGTCGGTGTTGAGTATATTGCATAAGTTTTGAATTTGTATTAATTTTTATTGATGTGTAGTTGGATGAAATGTTGTTGCATATGATGTTAATGATAATTGAGACATTGTTACATACAATGTTAATGATAATTAAGATATTATTATGTATGATGTTAATGATGATTGAGATGTTGTTGCTTTGATGTTAATGATAACTAAGAATGTTGTCGTGTACGATGTTGTTGGATGAGATGTTGTTGCATATGATGTTAATGATAATTGAGACGTTGTTGCATATGATGTTAATGATAATTGAGATATTATTACGTATGATATTAATGATGATTGATATGTGGTTGCGGATGATGTTAATGATAATTGAGAATGTTATCGTGTATGATGTTGATGATGATTTATGTGGGATAATGTGATATGTTGTTGTGCATGATTGTGTAGATGTTGTACTCTATTCTTCATTCTATGTTGTTTTTTATAAAAATGAATTCGTACCCCTTCTATTTGAATGTTGTCTTTACATGGGCATCATGCAGATACTCAGGAGTAGCTTGCTGCAGTAAGTGGAAGGTAGCTCTTGGAGTGGCTTCCTATAAGTTTTTTTTAGTAGAGCCTTGCTCTAGTTAATGTAACACCGGGTTGAGAGTGTTTGCTCTAATTTCTTTTGTCTTGTTGAAATTGAGATTATGTTTAATGAGGTTTTTAAATGGTGATAAGTTGAACATTACAACTCTTGTTAATGTGTTAAAAGTTGGAAGTTATGAGACTTAAATCCCCGAATTGGGATTATTAAATGTTTGATTTGGTTTGGTGATGATTTTGTTGCGATGATACCCTAAGTGATGGTGAGCAGACGATGACAGGTGTTATGTAATATTTTGTTACCCGTGTTACGGAGCAGGATTTGTTTGTGATGTGTGTGACACCCTAGGTGGTTTTCAATTTTATTATATTATGCATTAAAATTTCATATGGGGTTTAGGGTGTTACAAACACTTTGAAACAATAATGAATTGGTTGAAAATTATAATGAAATAGGGGAATTGAAATCTAAAGAATTATTGCTTTAAGTACATCATAAGATGCCTCTTGAATCGGTAGAAATATTTAGAAAATATTAATGATTAATTGCAATGATTTGAAAAAAGTTTCATGAACATGTGAAATGAAGATACATTGTGCTGTTTTAGATTTTCCACACAACGTCAGATAACAATTGATTGCATATATGGAGCAATCGATTGTTCCATTGCCATCGTTCAAAAAAATATGAAAAATTTATACTAAGCAATCGATTGCGGGGGATGATCAATCGATTGTGGGGTCGAAAGCCAAGGCAAAAATGTGACCATACAATCTATTAATTTAAGAGGACAATCAATTGGCACTTTCAAATTTCCAACTTTTCAGAAACATTGAGATACCAACAATCGATTGATTAAATGAAGCAATTGATTGCTTAATTTGAAAACTTGAAATTTTTACTTTTAAAAGACGTGGCTTGATTTCAAATATTGTTTAAGTGATAAGAAAACTTTATATTGGTTTATATGAAAGGTCTTTGAGCACCTAAAGCTTATACATAAATGAATTGCTTATTGTACCTTAGCATATGATCCAATTCCTTAAAATCTTTAACATGAGCATGATCAATCGTTTTCTTGAGACTTCTTCATTATTTGATAGATCTTTTACTTATTTGAATATATTTTTATTTATTAAAATGTTATTTAATCAAAATCTTGTCTTTACAATCTCCTCTTTTTTTTATGATGACAAATATGTACTCGATGTTTGTGTTTTACCCCTTAATTGAAGAATTCTTGATACCTTTGAGTTATTCATCTTTATATAATTTTAGAACCTTATTTGTATTATTAACAAGGACAAAACACACACATTCACCCTTCCCCCCCTTTTGGCATTATCAAAAAGAAGGGAAAGATGGGTGAAATAGTAAGAAATCAAGCCTAGGATATATACACATACATATAGATCCACACATTCAAGCACACAAATATACTAAAACCAAATATATTAAAGCTAAACATAAAAATTCAAACATAGGAAGATATGTCTAAAACCCTAAAAATTAGGGGAATAAATACAACAGAACAAGCAAAGAAATAGGAAAACATTGTTATGGTAATTGAATTGATGTTTGTCTGTTTGTGTGTTTGGATTATAAGATAGAAAGAGTGGAATATTATGAGATCTAAGTCTTATTTGGTTTGTGTTTGGAACGAGGAAGAAGATAAATAACCAAAGGATAACAATGTATCTTATCTTGTTATAATTGAATATGAATTTTTCTTGTTGTACCAAGATTATCTTATCCAAACAACTTAATAACCGCCACGATTTATTCAAAGGCGTTCACCTTGGTTTGACATTTGTTTATTTTTTTCATCTTTAGTTAACATTATTTTGATAAGTGTCTGATTAATTAACTTTATTTAGAGTAAAATGCACTTTAATACAAATATTGTATGCTATATTTTTTTAGGTACAACATATTTAAGTTTATTTTGGACCGACCAAAGACCCAATTTTCCAAAGGTTCAATTGCTCATTTTATTCGATCCAGAATATAAAAACAATTCACACATGTTGAGAAGGTACACAATTTCTTATCTCTAATTTCATGTTACTCATCTTAAATCTTGAACGGACTTGGGTGTTTAAGTCCTAACCATGCAGATATATCTCACGCCACCGTATAGGAGATCAGAACCACTATTCAAAAATCAATAGTTATTCATCTCTCATCATTTCTATTTCCTATGTGAAGCTAAACAATCCATTTCTAATTCTAGAACATAACAATGACACCGTCTATGGGAATTAACTTCTGATTCATATGGTTTTTGTGATTTCAGATCCAATTTTCGATTCGCCAGGTCACAAGCTCTCTAGATCACCAATAAATAGCAGATCATCCTCCAATTGCTACGTTTTCCATGAGTTCACGTTCACTTTTTGTTTTCACCGTCCATGAATCTTTCAAATCTCTGAATCTGAAAAAGCTCAGGATCGAATATGGAGATCTGTCAACTGTTTGTTTCTGCCCTAATTATTCAAAATCTAGATCTCCAATTTCCTTGAGAGCTTCACAGGGAAGCAAATGAAGGGTCACATATCCAAATCTAGGGTTACAATGGGATTTAAATGCGATTTCCATAAAGGTCGGGCCATAAATTCACAATTCACCTCCCAATCTAACATAATCCTCACATTCCCCGCAACCGCAGGGGTGATTATGGGGCAATTCCATAAGATACCACAAGTTCATAATTAATGGCACCCGGATGCCATAAGTTCATAGTTAACGTCATGTATCAATTCGGTGTTGGAGGGCATCTTATGGGTGTTACATGATATCCATTTGATGCACTATGGTCTCCTCAAGCCAGATAAAAAAATGGAGGTTTACCCAAAACACTCAAAGAAAGATACCCCTAACTCTAGTTGCAAGGAGATCAGTAGGTAGCAACTTCCGACCACTGCTTAATATTCCCATACCTAAGGAAAGAACGAATGGGTTTATTAAAGAGCATAGTCGGTGTCGGACCCCTAGATTCAACTTGAGGTAGATACACACTCCAGATTAGGAAGTAAGTCGAGGAATCTCTACCTCAGTGATCTAGAAGCACCTCGTCGAAGCATTAGACAAAAAAATCGACGAGGTCAAAATTCAACAATCGGCCTTAGACTACATCCTCGGAGAAGTCGATCCTCCAACATATATCAGCAGGTAAATATAAGGCATGGTACTTCCCCCCGATCCAACTTAAGGAGGATCCCTAAGTAAGATCTTCTACATTGGAGTCCCGAGAGAAGATAGATACCAAAGACCCCAAACATCGTCCAACTGAAGAAGATACCTTAGAGTGCGAAGAACGTTCAAATTGAAACACCATGAAAGAGTAACGACCAAAGACCCAAAATATCCTTCATGTCAGAGTCGATGTCGAAGGTTTATCTACCTCATTATCTCAAAATTCAAAATTTCCAAAGATGAGTCATCATGAGGGGGAAACATACATATTGGGTCGAACACTCACCTAAAGGTCAAAGAATCACCCAAACAAATGAGAGAGACACCACATATTCACCAAAAATCTTAAGGTGATTAGTGTAATGGTCGTCTTACTTATAAATTGTTTAACCCTCACTTTACTAAGAAATGTGAGACTTAGAATTCACACTTGTTTCTCAACAAAATGAACCATTTTCAACCGTATCCCAAATATCAACTCCTTGTACTTCAAGATATGCTTCCATGTGATTTTTCCAAAAATCATAATGTTCACCAACAAAGCATGTAGGTTTGTTGCTAATTCCACCATCTTTAAAAACTGTATTACGAAAGACATTTTTACCCATATCTAGGAGAAAGTTACCTTAACTCACCCTGATGCCAATTGTAAGTATATAATGTGCAATCTAAGAGTATGGGTGAATTAGACTTGTTGTATTTTTCTTGATACTTAAGAAAGTTCATTTTCTTTTTAATTTTATGGTTTAGAATAAGATGCAAGAGCTATTTTGAAAGATGAATAACAGAAAATTAAAGTGAAGAAAATAAAGAACATAAGGATATATACTAGTCCCCCTTATGAACCAAGGGTACATCTAGTCTTCTCACACCTCGTGAGATGTTTTCACTATTGTTACATATTTGTACAAGAATCACACTGATACTTCTCCTAGAATTTTTTAACAACAACAAAGAAATACACCATTTCCTTGATTTCCAAACACCAACAACTATGGTGGATTTTGAATCAAACTAATTC
The DNA here is from genome assembly GCF_024323335.1 of Lathyrus oleraceus. Lineage (NCBI taxonomy): Eukaryota > Viridiplantae > Streptophyta > Magnoliopsida > Fabales > Fabaceae > Lathyrus > Lathyrus oleraceus. The sequence continues at coordinate 327,179,762 of NC_066584.1, read as the reverse complement.
AAATGACATTTTTACAACAATCACCAACAACTTGATGATCACACCAAACAACAATGGTGAACAAAATAATACAACCTTGTATGGAATTTTGAGTAATATTTGACTTGGATTGAATTCCAAGATAATCAATTTGATCTTATATTTCTCTTGACCATAGTCTAAATATATATACTTAGTGTTCAGAATAATATGAATGAAACTCTTTTCAATAAAATGAAAGTTATGCACAAAGTTTCATTTTTAATTGATATATGAACACTTGAAAAACTTGTTTGAATTATGTAAAAATGATGTATGAAAGAGGTTATTTCGAATTTTGATTTTTGAACCTATATTTAAATCATAAAACACCTATATGAATTGATGCATATGTTTGAAACATTACCATGAATATTTGCAACCTTTTAGACTCATGTTGGTTCAGATAAAAATATTATGCTTAAGTGGTAATCGGGTACCAAAAAGTTGTACCCAGGTACACCTCATCAGTAGTTATATTTTTTAGTATTTTTTGTACCTGTAACCAGTTACCAAAAACCTGTAACCAGTTACACCTGTTACAAAAATGCCAAATACTTATTTTTTATGATTATGAACTAAAGTTAAATCATTTTAATGATGCATAAAATATTCGAGATGAATATGCATGATAATTTCTAAGGCATTTAAGTATTATATAATGGATTGCAAATGATACCTTAGATTAGTTCTATTATACTTTGAACTTCCAATCCGTATGATCATTTGAGCTTGATTGGGCCAACCTTCAACCTTTTTCTTCTTTGATAAGCTTTTGTCTTCTTTTTGTCGATGTGTTTGTCTCCATCAAAGCTTTAATCAAGGTCAAGAAGAAAATTTCTTCACAATATCCCCAATTTTGATGATGCCAAATATCCTTTGAAATTTTCTTGTTCATCAAAGAGTTGCTTCAATATTATGACATTTTCAATTTTGTGCAACAACTAGAATCTTCCCATATCTTATATATCTCCCCCTTTATTTTGCAATTTAAGGCTTTCTCCCCTGAAAATATTATGAACAAGAACAAGTACAATACTTATTATTTCTCCCCCTTTTGACATCATTAAAAAGAAGAGAAAGTATAATTAAGTCCAAGAAAAGTGATAACATAGGAAAGATATATCATGATAGATGAAAATTAATAGCATATACTTAGAAACTTATCTTGTTCATAAATATTTGATGGTAGTATTGATATCAATGTGTAAATTATTTTTCAAATCGTCTTTAATTCAATGAAACATTTAGAACTACCATATCATATGGTCTTGTATCTTGAAAGATCAATTTTAATTTGACAATACTAGCATATAATCTTCAAGTACCTATAAAACGATTAATAATGCTTAGGTACACAATATTCTTTGGGTCCTTCTTGGTTAGATTTGTTGAATTGTAATTCCTTGTGTCGAAGCAAGTTGCTCAACAGAAGCAAGGAAGTGTCGAATCACCTAGTATGTTGAGTTGTATTCGTGTGTCGAAGTGTTGAAGCATGTTGCTTCATACAAGATTTTGACTTAGGCCTATTTTTAGTAATGTTAACTATTTTGGGCTTTTATAGTTTTAGGCTTTGGCTTGGGGTGTAAGCTAACCTAAATCTATAAATAGAGAGAGTAACCCTTATTCTTGTAATATAGAGAATATTGTATTCACAGAATTTTGCAGTTGCAAAGTGAATAAGAAGTTTTCCACAATTTGTGGGGAAAGAGAAACTCTGCAGAATATTCTTCATCTTCTTCATCGTTCTTTATTTTCTTTCTCCATTGTTCTTCTCTTTTCATTATTATTGTGTGGGTGATAACAATCTTGTTCATCAAGATTGATTAAAATTCTCCATAGGTTATGGTGGATTTCTACCATTTGGTATCAAGAGCTCCGGTTTAAATAATTCGTGGGAAGAAAATCACGATGACAATGAATAATCCAAATGGGAATTTTCCAGCACTTCTTCCGATTCTCAAGAACAAAAATTATAAGAATTAGTGCAAGCAAATAAAGATTGTATTCTGTTATCAAGATCTTTGGGATCTTGTGAAGGAAGGAGTAACAACACTTGTAGAAAACGCGACAAATCAAGAAAAGGTAGCACATACAGAATTGAAGAAGAAAGATTATAAATCTCTCTTTATAATCCATCAATATGTTGATGCATATAACTTTGAAAAGGTTAGTGATGCAGAGTCAACGAAAGAAGCATGGGAAATTCTGAAGAAATCGTTTGGAGGCGCGAAGAAGGTGAAAAAGGTGAGGTTACAAACTCACGAAAAGGCGTATGAATTACTTCAGATGGAAGACAATGAAAGCATAAGTGATTTTTTCACCAAGGTTACGAAACTGGTGAATCAAATCATGGTATGTGGAAAAGTGTTGACATCAAGATCTGTTGTTGAAAAGATCTTGAGGTCGTTGGCTCCAAAGTTTGACCACGTGGTAGTAGCCATAGAAGATTCGAAAGATTTGTCAAAACTAACAAAGGAAGAGCTTCAAGGGACACTTGAATCTCATGAACAAAGAATGGCAGAAAGAGCTGCAGGAAAATCGAAGAGTGATATGGCTTTACAGGCGCAATCAACAAAAGAAAGTAAAGGCAAAAGAAGATGGAATGTAAACAAAGGCAAAGGAGACTACAACAATTTGACTGGTCAAAATCAACAAGAAGGAAACTGGTCGAAACAGAGAAAACCCTGGAACCAAGGCAACCAAAGAGGTGGTGTTGCATGTAGAGGAAGAGGTGGTGGTCAAAAGACAGACAAGAGTCACATTCAGTGTTACAGTTGTCAGAAGTATAGTCACTATTTTAGTGATTATTCGGAAAAGCAGAAGAATTAAGAAACTTATGCAAAGCTAACGAAACATGAAGAAGAAGAGACGTTGCTGATGGTTTAAATGAGAGGTGAAGAGAGATTCAAGGACCATTGGTACTTGGATTTAGAATGCTCATCACACATGTCTGGAAGGAAATATTGATTTGGAAACATAAATCCCCAATGAAGAACATGGTGAAATTCGTAAATGACAACACTCTAGTAGTTGAAGGTGTTGATGATGTTCTGATTATGAGGAAAGATGGCAAGAGGTGAGTAATTTCAAATGTCGTGTACATACCAGGCATGGAGAGCAATTTTCTCAACATAGGGCAGTTAGTCGAAAAGAACTATAAGGTGTCGATCAAAGACAAGATAATGAGAGTTCTCGACTTAAATGGAAGGTTGATCTTAAAGGTTCCAATGTCTCAGAATAGAACCTTCAAGATTGAGCTTAATGTGATGAAGCATAAGTGCCTTGCAACATCATCCAGTATAGATGAATGGATATGGAATTATAGACTTGGCCATCTTAATTTCAAAGACATCAGAGATTTAAAGAGAAGAAATATGGTTTCAGGATTACCAGAAATCAACATTCCAAACGAGTTGTGTGAAGAATGTGTGCAGGCGAAGCAGCACAAGAACAACTTCAGTAAGGATGCAGGAAGCAGGTCGAAGGCAATTCTTAAAGTCATATATTCTGATGTATGTGGTCCTATCCAGGTGGATTCATTGGAGGTACCAAATACTTTGTTACATTCATAGATGATTTCAGTCGAAAACTGTGGGCTTACCTGATCAAGAAGAAAAGTGAAGTGATCATGGTATTTGCCAAGTTTAAATCTATGGTCGAAATATCAAGATTCTGAGGATTGATGGTGGTGGAGAATATGTGTCAAAAGACTTCGATGTATTATGTGTGAAAGAAGGGATTATGAATGAGGTGGTGCCACCCTACACTCCATAGCAGAATGAAGTCACAAAAAGGAAGAATAGAACCATCATGAATATGGTTAGAAGTATGTTGAAAGGCAAACATCTACCCAAATAATTATGGGGAGAAGTTGTGTCGACTGCAACATATATCCTGAATAGATATACGACGAAGAAGCTAGAAGGAATCACTCTAGAAGAATGTTGGTATGGTGTCAAGCCTAACTTGAGTCATCTGAAGGTGTTTGGATCTATAACACATAGACATGTGCCAGATTAGTTCAGAAGAAAACTTGATGGCAAGTCGAGTCAGATGATCCTGATAGGATATCATTCGACTAGAGGATACAAGTTGTTCGACCCAATGAATAAGCAAGTGGTGATCTGCAGGGACATGATCATAGATGAGATTAAGGAATAAGATTGTACTGATAATTTAAAGAAGGATTAAGTGAGAATCTTATGTGATGAACTAGCTACTGAAGTCGAAAGAGAAGTTCGACAAGAAGTCATAGGTGAAGCAGGCCCAAGCAGACCTCAAAGAACAAGACATATGCCTGTAAGGTTGCAAGAATGTGTGATTACATCAGATGATATGGTCAATGAAGAAGGTGAGCTGGTACACTATGCTTTCTATGTAGATGTTGAAGACGTCAATGCAATTGAGGCATTGAGAGATTCAAAGTGGATGAAATAAATGAACGAAGAACTGAAATCGATCGAAGTCAACAACACTTGGTCACTTATCAAGTTTCCCCAAGACAAGAAGGCAATCAATGTGAAATGTGTATATACGGTGAAGTTGAATCCCAAAGGAGAAGTGAATCGAAACATGGAGAGACTTATGGCGAAAGGATTTCTTCAGAAAGAAGGAATCGACTTCGACGATTTTTTTACACCTATTGCTAGGATTGAAACAATCATGTTGGTTATTGGTCTAGCAAACATGTATAACTGGCAAGAGTGAATTGCTTATACTATGCCTTTATGTGGATGACTTGTTGATAACAGGTAGTTGCAAGAAGGAGATCGAAGACTTCAAAGGTGATCTCAACAAGTAATTCGAAATGTCAGATCTGGATGACATTTCATATTTCCTTGGCATTGAATTTTGCAAGAGTGATAGAGGTTTGATGATGCATCAAAGAAGGTATGCATGTCGAAATGCTTAGAAGACTAAGAGCTATGATGAATGTAGATAACTTAGGCACAATGAATTAGGCGGTGTATTGAATTGTAATTCCTTGTGTCGAAGTAGGTTGTTCGACAGAAGTAAAGAAGTGTCGAATCACCTAGTATGTTGAGTTATATTAGTGTGTCGAAGTGTTGAAGCATGTTGCTTCACACATGATTTCGACTTAAACCTATTTTTAGTAGTGTTAACTATTTTGGGCTTTTATAGTTTTGGGCTTTGGCTTGGGGTGCAAGCTAACCTAAATCTATAAATAGAGGGAGTAACCCTTATTCTTGTAATATAGAGAAGATTGTATTCACATAATTTTGCAGTTTCAAAGTAAATATGAAGTTTTCCACAGGTTGTGGGCAGAGAGAAAATCTGCAAAATATTCTTCATCTCCTTCAGCGTTCTTTATTTTCTTTCTCCATTGTCCTTCTCTTTTCATTGTTATTGTGTGAGTGATAACAATCTTGTTCATCAAGATTGATTGAAATTCTCCATAGGTTGTGGTGGATTTCGAACAAGATCCCCCCACTACAAGAAAAAGAGAGATCTGCGACAATTATTTTGACAAGTTACGATGGTTTAAGTTGTCATAAAATCTATGTTGCGAAGATTTTTCAATTGTTGTAAAAGTATGTGTCGCGAGACTATTTTGTGACGGTTCAGAAAACTACCGTCCCAACTGTCGTACATCTTCACACTAGTTACAAACCACCACCAAAATATCATTGCGACAGGTGTAAACGTATCAATATTTTTTGTTTTTAAGGTAAACTACTACCGTTTTAAACCATCGCAAATTATAAATATTTTAAAAAATAATTAAAAAAATTCCCCAATTTTTTAGCATTATTACAAAAAAAAATTTGACAACCTAATTGAAGTAGTTATTTTAACAAATTTTCATCGTAATATAATATACTTCATCAAATGAAATCCACAAAATTTTAAATTCACACAACTAGTAGGAAGTTTATATATTGTCAAGGTATCATAGCAAGAATCCCCATCTATCATTAGACTGTCTTAGACACCAAGTATTACAAACTTTTGTTGACATCTAATAAAAAAACATTAATCGTAACGTTATATTTCAATTGGTTCCCCTTCTTTAATTGTAAGAAGAGATAAACTTAAGCTCAAATGAATACTTTCATTGAGAGATTAATCCCTAATCAAACTCAAAGTCAGAACATAATTCCACACAAATTATTAATAATTGTACTAATAAAAGAAACATAAATGGAAACAGATTTAATGATATTAAGACTTGACGAACTCTGTAGTTATTTCTCTTGACAGAACCTTGTCTATTATATAGTGACAATTTATTTCTATGTGTTTGGTTCGTTCATGGAAAATTAGATTGGATGCAATGTGGAGTGTTGCTTGATTCTCACATATGAGTTTTGTGGTCTGAAGGTCTTCAAACCTAAGTTCTGAGAGAAAATTCTTAAGCTATGCAAGTTCCTTTGAGGCTTCTGCCATAACATGATATTAAGCTTCAACACTAGATAGTGAAACTGTGTTTTGTTTCTTGCTTCTCCATGAGATCAGATTTCCTCCAATAAGAACATAATATCTAGAAGTGGATCTTCTATCTGGCAGTGATCCGACCCAGTTTGCATATGAATAATAAGTGATTTTAGCATCACCCTTATCTTCATATAATAGCCCATTTCCTGGTGCATTCTTTATATATATGGGAATCTGAATAACTGCTTTTTAATGGCTATCACAAGGAGCGTTCAAAAATTGACTCATAATGCTCATTGCAAATGTAATATCTGGTCTGGTGACAGTAAGATAATTTAGTCCACCCACTAGACGTAGATATCTTCTCGAGTCTTTTAATAGCTCCCCTGACCTGGAAGAAGCTTGACGTTTGAATCCATATGAGTATCAATGGGACGACAATCAAGCATAACAATTTCACTTAGGATGTATAATGCATACTTACGTTGGTTAATTGCAATGCCCGATTAGGACTAAACAACTTCAATACCTAAGTAGTATCTAAGTGGACCCAAATCTTTTGTCTGGAAGTTTTTGAAAAGATGAATTTTGAGTTCCTGGATACCTTTTGTATCGTCTCTAGTGATAACAATGTCATCAACATAGACCACAAGAAAGATGCGTTGACTGATGGATGAATGAAGGAAGAAAAAAAAGTGACATGCTTCACATCTAGTCATACCAAATTGTATCAAGCCAGAGCTGAAGAGACCAAACCAAGCACATAGGGGCTATTTCAGCCCATAAAGAGAACGACAAAGCCGACATACAAGTCTAGAATTTCCAAGAACAATAAAGCCTATAGGTTGATCCATATACACTTCCTCCTCCAATTCTCTTTGTAATAAAGAATTTTCAATGTCCAACTAATGAAGCGACCAATGGTGAATGACAACCATTGCAAGAAAGAGACATATTGAACTAATCTTGGCCACCGGAGAAAAAGTGTCACCATAATCAAGACCAAATAGCTATGTATACTCTTTGGCTACCAAACGAGCTTTGAAATGATCGATCTGACCATCTGGTCCAACTTTCTATGTATAAACCCATCAAATTCCCACTGTAGTTTTGTCTGGACGTAAAGTAACAATGTTCCAAGTGTTATTTGAATGCAATGCAACCATTTCTTCCACTATCTCCTGACGCTAATTGGGATCAGTGATAGCTTCACCTGTAGACTTAGGAATAAACACAAAATCCAAAGCAGACACAAAATAGACATAGGAAGTAGAGAGACGATCATAATTTAAAACACAAGCATATTTAGGATTAGAATGATGAGATCGAATACCTTTTCATAATGCTATTGAAAGGTCAAGTTCAGGTGATATGACTAGAGAAACAATTAGAGCAGGAGATGGTGTTGGTGGATTAATATCAACTTTAACCTCTGATGCACGGTGTATCCTTTGATGGTATACCTGCAATGGACGTGAAATGAGTGTGGGGATAATGGAAGGGATATCTCGAACATTTAAAGTACAATGCTCACAGGGGGACACATAGGCATAAAAGAATGGGGAACTTTCAAAGAATGTAACGTCGGAGGAAAAACTGTATCGTTGAAGTTGGGAAAAAAACAATGATATCCTTTTTGTATAGGCGAGTAGTCTAGAAAGATACATTTGAGATATTTGGTAGAAAGTTTATCTTTATCGGGATTGAGGTCATGAACAAAGCATGTGCAACCAAAGACGCGAAGAGAAATGGGGTATATATCATATTGCAGATTCAAGATATAATATGGAATATGATCTTGAAGAACTGATGAAGGAATTCAATTGATAAGGTGACAGGCTGTGAGGAGAGCATCACCCCAAAAATGCGAGGGTATGTTATGGTGAAGTAAAAGAGTCCGTGCCATTTCAACTAAATGACGATTCTTCTATTCAGCGACACCATTTTGTTGTGGTGTATGAGCACATGATGATTGGTGAATAGTTCCCTGTGACATTAAAACAGATTGAAACTAGGATGACATATAATAATAAGCATTCCCAGTGCGTAAAACTTTAATGGAAATGTCAAACTGGATCTAAATTTCAGCATAAAACTCGTGGAACAGATGGAAACATCTAAACGATTTTTATTAGAAATAACCATGTACATCGTGAGAAATCAACGCTGAAAGTTACAAGGTAATAATATCCTAAAGTTATCTTGACACAACATGGACCCCAAATATCATAATGAACTAAATCAAAAGGTGATGCAACACTTTTATGTACTCGTTGACAATAAATGCTACGAGTATGGTTACCTAATTGACAAGACTGACACTCAAATGACGAAAGCTTAAAAAAACTAGAAACTAAAAGACACATTTTATTAAGGCTAGGGTGACCCAAACGTTGACGTGTAAGGTCTTGAGAAGTAATATAAGCACATGCCACAAGTGGAGATAGATGATATAATCCTCCAAACTCACTCTCTGCTCCAATCGTTCGTCATGTACATCAATCCAAAACATAAACATAATTATCATTAAAAAGGAGTGAGCTTGTGAACAAATATTAGATTAAAAGGACAACCAAGAATGTAAAGGACAAAGTCTAAAGACAAGTTTAGAACTGAGCGTGCCTGACCAAGGCCTTGAAATTTGATTTTAGAGCCATCTGCCACAGTGTCAAAAGGTAAAGAATCATAATAAGATAAGTGAGATGAAAGAGATTTATTATCATTCATATGATCAGAGGCACCAAAGTCAAGGACCCAAGGACCAAGAGAGGATGTAGAGACAAATGCTACATGATTACCAGACTGAGCAACAACGGAAGACGATGATGGTTGATGAGCTGCTTTGAATTGAAGGAAATCATTGTAATTAACGACGGGAATAGTAACATGGTAAAAGCTTGGAACTGTGATTGGAGATTAGTTGCTATAGAAAACCATAACACAATGCATAAAGAAGCACCGATTTGTTTCCACTTATCACGTTTGGCAGCGAGAGTATTATCTGATTTTTTGGTTAAGTGATCTTCATATCCTTGACTATGAAACCATATTTTGACAGACCAACCCATATGTTGTAGTTGGATGTCCCGATTAGTTTCTCACACGACATAAGCATAACTTAGTAAACGTGACAAAATCAGTGTCTCCCATGAGAGTTGATAGCTTGAAACGAAAAACTGAGTACCGATATGGAAAGAGGGTAGGACAACGATGCCGACGATGGAAAATGCGACGAAGAGGGCCGCCGAATGCGCAGTCATGCGCGGCTGGAGCGATGGTGCGTAAGATCCACGCATGGGAGGTGGAGTGGAGCGTGAGGGCGCGTGGGAAGGCAGGCGACGATGCAATTTTGTGGACGGGCCGATCTGGAGGAGGTGATTCCGGCAGTATAGGTATCTCGCCGAAAGATCGTCGGAAGCGGCGACAATGCCCGATTGTGGCCGGAAAAAGCGGAAGATGAAAGAATTTTTTTGTGTGAAAAACATAGATCAACCAGCTCTAGATACCACGTTGTGATTGTGTTTCTGTGTCGAATATGATCTCAAATATATATATATATATATATATATATATATATATATATATATATATATATATATATATATATATATATATATATATATATATATATATATATATATATATTTGAATATGATAATAATCTAATTACATTTATGATTAATTAAATATCAATTATTATTAATTGATTTCCAACCGATTCTTAACAAGTACAAACTTAACAACATCAATCACAATTTGGCGTGATTTGTTGTAGGACTGATGATTGCTCGCGGTTTAAAGAAGATCTTCTATTCTGAAACTTGTAATAAGCATTAGTCTCAGATATTTGATTGCATTTCTAGAGTTCATGGGCTATATCTTTTCATCTATTTCATGGGATTGCTGTGTCCTTCATTGAAAATACGCTCGAGTATATGAAGTTAGAGAGGCATTGGGTTCCAGCATTGCTTGGAAGTTATCTTCTGTCTAGCATGTCATGAGTGGATCACAAGTACAAATGACCCAGCAGTCCTGAAAATAGTAAAAATCATTAACAAGTGCTTTAACAATGTCTACCTTGATAATAGGTAGATAAATTAATAAAATATTTAACCGAATTAAAATACTAGAGATCTTGAAATATATTTCAAAATATCCACCACTACCAATAATCTCTCCAAGCTCAACCTGGAAACAATTTCAAAATATAAGAAACCCAACAGAAGTGTTGAAAATATCAACTATAAGTATAATAATTCATGCTTTACCTTCTAGGGTTGTAAATATATTCACCATCTAAGTGATATTCATAGTCCTAAGTACAAGTAAAAGTAATTTGAAAACATTATGAACTAAATTGTTGACGGTTGTCTCAGGTTCACTTTTGGAGTCAACAATGACAAAAGTAGTTTAGTAAGAGTAAATTGAAGTCAAGTATGAAGAATATGTTGGCAATAATCCATTAATATAAATTGTCTATTATATATATATATATATATATATATATATATATATATATATATATATATATATGATGTGCTGTGTGTGTTGTGGCAGAAGAGGTTAGAAAGTGATCTTGTGATGTATCTCTACATCATCAAAAACATATACAGTAAAACAATGGACAAATTTCTAAGTCTCGCTTGTAACTTTAATGCATATATGATTTTATTTTGATTATCCTCTATGATTGTAGCTCTTTATGTCTAAAGTAACTAATCTAGTGAATATTCTGTCATACTATTTTCAATTACTTTTATCACGAAATCTACTTCATGCTGGATCTCTCAGAACAACAAGCTTGTATCTTTTTTCTGAGTTGATCATTCAAAGAAGCAGATTTATGACAGTTTAACACATGATAAAATAAAACACTGACAACATATCATTTAACACAAACAACTATTTAATACTAACTTCACATTGCTCAACATAAAAGGGTGTGGCTCATGATGAGCTTAATACATACATCAATACTGGATCCTAAGCTAAACATTCTTAAACACATAATGAAAAATAAATAAAAACCTAAGAGTAACTTCTTCGTCTTCTTGCAATCTTTAATCAAGAGACGACCTCTGGTAGCTGTTTATCAGTGTTTTTGATAAACAATCACGAGTTTGAAAGTGTGTGAGATTAATTCGAAAAATTTCCAAAGCAATTTGTGTCAACACACGTGCGTGTGAATTGAATGCAACATAGAAAAAGACTTTAAATAAAGTCAGATTGTGATAAATGATAAGATAAAGTGCAATAAATGACATTAAATAAAACAAAGGTAAAAGTACATGTTTTGTTTAAGGAAGCAAAAAGACTAAAAACTAGTGGACGCAAACACATACATGTTTATTGCTCAACTGTTTCGCTATTTGACTCGGGTCCTCCAGTGATATGGATATTATGTATGAAATTTTACGACCCTGATCCTATGTATGACTCTGCTATTTATTCTATTTACAAAGTAACCGTCGACGATGATTATGATTACTGCGGGACTAATGCGTTACTCCACGTTCAAGTTCCCACTAGTGTGCTTATGTGTCTTCCAAGACACTCTTTGTTAAAAAACCCACGTTGAGTGGTAACAACTTCCCACTTCTTCACGAAACCTCGACGCTAACCCTCTAACGTGATGTTGACGCTGCCTATCAAGGACTCAAGACTTATAAATTTACTAAGTCTTTTGCATCACGTGGATTAATCAGCTGATCCTCTTGAAGGAATAAATATATCTGTCGACTGTCCTTCTCGAGACTTTGGACATATTTTTAGGTCTGGGAGGATTTATCATTGAGAGTCCTCTAAACTACGTCTAGTTGTGTCGACAGCTCATTCGACCCTTCGTCATTGGTCTATCGACGACTTATCATTAATGCTCTTTTAAGGACACTTCATTAATGCTCTTTTAAGGACACTTCATTAATGCTTTCTCACAGTAAATGCCTTTCATTAAAATTCTTTGTTGACTTTCTAGTAGCTGAAAATATAAGTGTAATAGATGCCCCCCCAAAAGTGTCATTGTCGAACCATACCCAAGGGAAGAAAGATGGCATTGTTTGTAACTACTGTTCACACTTTGTGCCACGTCACCTCATTCATGCTTGTTGTCTGTTATTATGACCAACTTTCTTATCAAACGTTACCTCTTTCAAATGCGCAAACGTCAGTGCATCATTACCCCAAATTCCAAGGTCATTAAATAGCCACTAAACTGGGATTTGAGATTTTATTAATCATAGTTTTTTTCGTTTCAAGGCTATTCATTGGTTCCAAACATGCCATCTGGCCACGTTCCTGGGTGAAACTTTTCGCCACCTTTTCTTTGCCTATTTAAGCCTCTTCTTCTTCCAGTATACATTTTCTTCCCTCATTCTCCTCTTTGAAGCCAACGAAAACGGAACCCTAAATAGTGTCATCCATTATTTTTATAATTTTCTCATCTTATTCGATCCCAGAATTGGCACATAAACGTCTCATTCACGATCACCCTTCATTTGTTGCTGCTCTTGATGAACTGATTTTGATCAATGATCAGACGTATGTTCGGGAACCTCCTCTAGAAGACACTCAGAGATGTCCTTGGTATGCGAACATATTGGTTCCTTATTCAATTGTAGGTACCACCTTTTGTCTCATGTGACATATCCCTGAAGCTTCTAAACTGCCCATGCATTTTTTCCACTTCTTTCCCCGTTTTTCAAAAGAGAACGGGGGCTTTATGGCTTTCAAAGGTTCTTCCTTTGACTTTGGGTTTCTAAAAAGATGAGTATTCCGCTCTTTGCCCCCTTCTGAAACCTCCAAATCAACTTATATTACTTGGCTAGATAGGGTAGAGTCGCATAAAATGTCTTGGCTATATGAAGAGAGTATGTGATCTCGTTTGTGGATGCTCAGTGATACATGTGACATCTCCTTATTTCTTTGACTTTGTGGCAATGTAGGAAAGTTGTGTTACCAAGGAGGTCAACATCTAGTGTTCTTTAATTGGTAAAAGTGTGTTGATTACTATTAACGTTTCCTATATGAGAAATATCGGAAAAAGTATTTTATTTCGTGATATAGGTCTATCTTCAATAAAATATACTCAAGTACATTGAATAACATATTGATCAACCTAAGTCGATGAAAACCTGAGGAGGAGCAAGATAACTATCATGATATGAACAAGAATGAAAGTCCAACAATAAAGGATGATTATCAAATCAATAACCTTCTTGGATACATTATTAACCATACTTTCGTAGTACGTTTTGCAAAGAGGAAAGTGGTAAGAACATTTGATGTCTAAAGGTTTTGTAGTACGTTTTGTATTTATTCCAATTTTCGTTTGAGAGTTCCTTGTGGAATGCAAGTGCATCCTCCGTCTTTGGTACGGTGAGGTAATATCGTTTCAATTTTCACTTTGTTAGTAAGTTCTTTCTTTTACCTGTTTATTTTTCAAAGGTATGTGATATATTGTGTATGATACATATTATGAGTGTTCATTTTCAAAAAAATTAAGTGACAACCATTGTGTGTTTCATTTAACATGTTTACAGTGACCTCATTCTAAATTTCTTCATATGTATTCTATATATTTTAATATTTCATGCTTACAATTGTGTGTTTGCATGTTATTGACCAACAAATCATGAAAAATAATCATTTGCATGTGTCTCTCAAACACGTTATCTATCTCCTCGTCTAAGGGACTTAGAGTTTCCTCGAACAAGGTCAAAACATATATATTTCTCCTAGAGGTGCGACCGAAGTCTAGCCTAAGAGATCAATCTAAAGTCTTGCCTGAGGATGTGATAAAAGTCTCGTCCGAGAGGTCCAACACCTAGGCTAAGAGAATTATAACATCATCAGCCAAACTTAATATAACTTCCTATAAGACTAAAAATTCCTATCAAACTTACTTTCTAACTTTTAATAGACTTAGAATTTCTTCCGACAGAGTCCAAATATATATATAATTTTCAAATTTATTAAATAACTTAGGTATTTAGTTTAAATATATATCAAATAGATTAATATTCAATGTTTTTTATTATCAAACATTCAATAAATTGAAAAGGGAATACTTTTTATAATATTGAGCAGAGTATTATTAATATAATATATTTACAAATCAATGTCTAGAAATTCAATGACATGCTATGATCTTTTTCTTAATAATTGAATCCTTAAGATATTTAATATTTATTATGTATTTATGGGTTTTCTATAAATAAAACAATACATAATTGTTTTTTTAAAACTATTGAAAGAAAGATAAATAAAATAATATTCTATTTGTAAAGATACTTTTAAATAAATTAAGAAAAAAGAAAAGAGATTATTGAAATTCTCTAAATTTATTTATAACATATTTACGAATTTTCTAGAAGCTTATTGATCATATAATGCTATGACTCATTTTATATTAATTATATCCTTAAAATATTCATATAACCTATCACATATCACTTAGTAAAACAATATATATATATATATATATATATATATATATATATATATATATATATATATATATATATATATATATATATATATATATATTATATTACTAAATTGAGAAAAACTAACTAATATAAAATTAAATTAATTTTTTAAACAATTA
This sequence comes from Lathyrus oleraceus, assembly GCF_024323335.1. Taxonomy (NCBI): domain Eukaryota; kingdom Viridiplantae; phylum Streptophyta; class Magnoliopsida; order Fabales; family Fabaceae; genus Lathyrus; species Lathyrus oleraceus. Next base: position 327,164,740 of record NC_066584.1, on the reverse strand, counting down.
TTTATAAAATAAAAACTAAATAATATACAAATAATTTAGTTTTCAAAATCAAACAATATTGATTAAGTTTAAGACTTATAATATAACACACAAAAATAAATATTTGATATGGAAATATTATTATTCAATTTTAAACAAAAATATAGCTACACATCTTTGCAGGAAAAAAGCTACACATCTATGAAATTTTTTTATACTGTAAAAATATATTATTATGATATTTAACATTTTACATCAATGAAACAATGTTGAGTTTTTAATTTAAAATTTAAAAATAGGAAAAGAGATTTTTTTTAATTAATCAAATTAATTGAAATTAATATTATTAAAACTTAAAATCAATAAAATAAAATCAAATAAGACTAAATGATATTTTTCGCCATCTAATAATTGATAATATATTTCAATATATAATTTATTATTGAAAAATAATATTTAATTATTAAAACTTAAAATCAATGAAATCAAATCAAATAAGGATAAATAATATTTTTCGCAATCTAATCATTTATAATATATTTCAATATATAATTTATTATTGAAAACTAATAATTAATATTTTGATTTTGATATTTTTCAATAAAATATAATAATTATTAAAAAAATCATATGATAATTTAAAACAATTTGTAATTGAAAAGTAATCAGCATTTGACAAAGTGCAATAATCACGGGGCAAAAAGATAGGATGTATATTTTCTTGAAGTTGGAAAAAACTAACTATCTATATTCAAAAAAATAAAATATAAAACAATAGTAATAAGATGTAACAAACAAAAGGAAGTGAACATAAAATCCGCATAAGATATAGGATATTCCCTAAAATCAGGAACAAATTCTTATATCCCTTCAACTCTTAAGTATTCTTCTATAAATACTCACCACCTCTCAACATTAGAAATCTACTCATATTCTCAGAATATTCTCATATTCCCTAAATAACTCTTTTCGTTCCTTATTCTCTTCTTAGTAAATTTTTTTATTTTTTTCTCAGCTCAAACAACAACAGTATGCTTGTCTACCAGGATCTCCTTACCGGTAAGCATATATTTCATCTCTGTTTTTCATTGGATTTTGGTATTCTGATGAATGTTGAAAACTTGTCCTCTATAATAGTGTGTTTTCTTGTCCAAAAAACAGAAGTTAAGGTTTTCAAATAAGTATGATGTTTTATTCAAATTAACCGTTGCTGCGTTTGTGACAAGAGAGTTATTTTCTGATTCTATCTTTAAACATTGGCCTAAGCTAATAATTGATTAGTACATAACAGAGTTATTTTTTTATTCTATCTTTATAATTGCTTTAACTTATGAACTTTACATTGTTGATGAATTTGTAGGTGATGAACTTCTATCTGACTCTTTCCCCTATAAGGAAATTGAGAATGGCTTATTGTGGGAAGTCGAAGGAAAGTGGGTTGTTCAAGGAGCTGTGGATGTGAATATCGGTGCTAACCCTTCTGCTGAGGGTGCTGCTGACGATGAAGCTGTTGATGATCAAGCCGTTAAGGTCGTCGATATTGTCGACACTTTCAGATTACAGGAACAACCTGCTTTTGATAAGAAGCAGTTTGTTACTTTTATGAAAAGATACATCAAATTGCTTACACCTAAGTTAGAGGCAGAGAAGCAAGAAACCTTCAAGAAGCACATTGAAGGAACGACTAAGTTTCTGCTACCAAAACTCAAAGATCTCCAATTGTATGTCCTTTTCAATTATCTTATCTTTTTTGGTTGTTGCATAAATTATAGTTACTAATTGAGTAATGAATGCAGTTTTGTTGGTGAAAGCATGCATGATGATGGAAGTTTGGTTTTTGCTTATTACAAAGATGGCGCCACTGACCCAACTTTTCTCTACTTTGCCTATGGATTGAAGGAAATCAAGTGTTAGAATAAGAACATGACAATATAATTTTGGGTTTTCTGTTTTCAATTGACTATTGAGTTTTAATGAGTTTAATATGTTTTAGTTAGAAGTTTTTTCAAATATAACATTCTTCTCATATTGTTTCTCATATGATAATTTAGTAATAGTACTACATGGTTTTAGTCATGTGTTCGTATTTGATTTGCCAACTCAATAATTTCTAATGGCTTTTCCACTTGTTAAGGGAAACAACTATAAATTTGCTTGGCATTAAGTTCAAATATTTACGGCGTAATATTATACTAATACGTTTAGAAAAGCAACTTATGGTGAATGTGAAGCTAGCAACAAAAGCAAAATTATGAACGATTTCATTTACATTAAAGTTATATTTTTCAACGCTTAAAAACTAATAATTCTAAACAGAATTTAAAGGAGAAGCTATGTATTCTCTTTTAACTTCTCTTTCAAGTATTGATCTATTTTCTCCTGTATTCGTTTGATTCACGATTAATTAATAGCTTTTGCTTGATATGTTCACTCAATATTCCTTTAAACAACTTTTGATAACACAATCTAACGATGATTTAAACCAATTGTGAAAGAGTGGTATATTAAACCATTATTTAAGTATGATAGTTCTTTTGAAAAAAAAATGTAAGTTGTGTTGAGAAATAAGTGAGTTTTAAATCCTACATTGTTTAGAAAATTGGAGTTTGAATACTTTATAAGTAAGAGGATCCAACACCAATCACCTTAAGATTTTGGATGAATATGTGGTGTCTCTCTCATTTGTTTGGGTGAACCTTTGACCTTCCTCTCATGATGACCTAACAGTGGTATCAAAACAGATGGTTCGAGTAAGCGACCAACTCCTTGTGTCAAAAGTCTTCCTGACATGGTGGTCAAGTGGCGTGTTCCGTTGAAGTGCCAATGATGAGACAAGGTTGTCTCTCAAAGGCGGTACAAGCATGTGGATGAAATATCTACTTCGTCTTCTTGAGCATCACTCGTATGCTCAACATATATGTGCATTGTATTTTTTATTTCCATGGCATATTGATATACCTTTTTAGCATCACTATCACTAACCATTATACTGTACCTGTCAGCATCATTGTTATACCACCATAACCAATATTCTGAATGCTCAAGCTTAGTGTTCTCTTTCACAATACTAGTTGCTTCAAATAAGCTCCAGTGGTCTAGATCAATTTCTAATTCATGTGCATGTCTTCCAGTGTAATATACTATAGAATCCCTTAAAAATCTATCCCCCGTAATGAAAAATCAAACTGAATCTGATGAAGTTGTGTTAGTTGGTGTTTACCGTCGAAATTGATAAACAATCGCTAGTCTTCCAAAAATAAAAAATAATTTGGTTACTCAAAGGATCGACTAAATTGATCATAGGACATGTATTTTTGTTAATTTAGATTTTGTAAAAGATGAACATTTCGACAATGTTCTTGGTTTGATAACAACATTCAAAGTTAAAGAGTAAATGCAGAAATATAAAGGTACAATGTAAAAAAGACTTCAAAGTAAAGTTGCAATGAAGATAAATGGCGAAAATGTAAATGATTTCATAAAAATGTAAAAGTATGGTGATCACACGTACATTCTCTCAGTAACTCGTTTCTCAATACACAAATACTTAGAGTAAATTTGTGTGTTTTGTACAAGATGGAACACCCTGAATCCTAAATACTAAGACTCCTATTTATACTAATTCGAAATAATGGTAATAAATAGTCTCTTCTCTAAAAGATGACACGTTTTCGTCTGCATGCACTTTGTTATTCATAGCTTTCCACGTCTTCTTCCAAAGAAACAAATAAGGCCAAAAAACAGTTATGAGCCTTATTTGAATTGACGCTCCGTCAAACATACTTCCGATCAAAGTGCCTCTGTCGAATTGAAGTTTTCAACCTAAAAATATTCATAAGTCCCAAACCAATATTTCCCTCTGTAACACGGTGGGAGAACTGACTTTAGTTAAATGTTGCGGATAGCAAGAGTCGCCACCGACTTTTATTTTATCCAAAAGGAAAGGACATAAAAGAACAGGAAAGACCTTAAAAAGATTTTGAGTTCGGGGGGTAGGTTATACAAAGGGAAGGTATTAGAACCCTTTATATCCATGGTTATCCATGGGCTCTTAGTTACTTAGCTCACTTTGTTTGTTTGCAAGAGTGTAGTGTGTGATTAAAAAAAAATTCTTTAAGTACTTTGTAATGACCCTCGTATGGGTGTATACAAAGCCTAGTTTAGAAATTGTGAGGTGTAAAAGTAATTTTGAAAAGTGTGAGCAAGTAACTATGAGATACCTACCCTAGATTAAGTCTTTCGTGTTCTCGTATATTCTTTCAATGGTAAGACTGTCCCTATTATTAAGGAATAGGTAGTCATTACCTTGGATGTGTTTAAGGGACGGGCGTAGGGTCATCGTATGGTCAATGAAGGCAACATAAGGGGTGTCTTTAGCAACTCGTAGGGACTATCATCATATTTACCGAAGGGACAAGATCGTTATATCGTAGGCAACCTCGTAGGGACTTGATCTTTTAAGTTTATAGGGACTTGATATTTTTTCTGTTTGAAGGGACTTTGCTTAAGACACCCCTATTTTCGAGGGAATTGACCATTTAAAGAAGGCAACCAAGAGGAATACCCTAGGAAGTACAGATGGCGATCAAAGATCGACCTACGTGTGTGAGTGTTATTTTTCAGATATTTGTCTTGAATTTAATTTTCTAAGTTCAATTATTTACAGTTAGTTTTTTGCACTCCCTAAATTACTAACCACGCAATAAATATTTACAAAAATAAAAGCAAGAAAAATAAATTCCTAAACTATTACATGGCTATAGGACAGATACATAATAATCAGGCGAGAAAGAATAAATTTACAACCTATACATTTGTTCCTAATATTATAAATAAAACAAAATTAAAATAAGGAAAATAATGAAGCAAAAATAGAATAGATAAAAGCAAATAATAATAAAATAATAAATAAACAATGGTAATAAAGCAATAATAAAATAACAATAATAATAAAGTGATAATAAAAAGGTTAGAATTTTAAAAGAAATTATTTTAGGTTAAACAAGTTAGATTTTTTTTAGAAGTTATTAGAAAAATATGAGTTTAAAATAAATTAGTAATAATAAAAGAATTTAAAATACATTAATGTACAAATTATAAAATAAAAGAGTTATATGAAAAATATTAAGTTAGTTATTTACAAAATAAATAAAGATTATAGAAAATATCAAATTATTAGATTAATAGGTTTATTATTATTATTCAATTAGAAAAATGGTCAATTAGATTTTATTTACAAAATATATAAGGATTTATTATTATAAGTAAGTAATAAAAAAAAGTTATTAAAATAGTTAGTATTTATTATTTATTTACAAAAAAATATAAAGGTTATAGAAAAATATTAAATAATTAATTTAGTAGGTTTTCACGCCCTACATTACTAAACCACGCAGTTAATATAGGATCAATGGCAGGAATTTAAATGGCAGAAAAATAAATGGCAGAAAAATAAAATGGCAGAAAATAAATGGCAGAAAATAAAATCCTAATTATTACAACGCTTTGGTGCAGTTACATAATAAAGATGGCGAAAAGTAAAACTGAAAATATTACAAGTTAAAACTTAAAATATTACAAGGGCGAAGCAGTTACAGTGTATGAATAACATAAATATGAGCGAAAATAGGAAATAATAATAAGGTTTGTTAAGGTTTAAGAAAAGGTTTATGGTTTAGAGGAAACAACACGGTTAAAGTTTTAGGTTTGAAATTTAGAGTTTGTGGCGAAATTGTCAGGGTTTAGGAAAAATCAGGGTAGTTAGTTATGAAAAAAAAATGTGCAGATCTAAATATATGTATATAAAAAAAATGAATTAAAAAAAACAACGGCGTTGCTAGCGCAAAATTGCGATCATCGCAACTGGATCGGATAACACAAATGTCACGCCTCATACACGTATATGTGAAAACGGCGTATTGACACGATCCGATCCGAAAACATAATCAAATTATAACATAAAATAGAAATATATATATATTTAACACACTAGTTACATATATGAACATGTATTTGAAATACAGTAACAAATATATCAACAAAATAGATAAAGTATATATCATATATAAACTATTACCAAACTGTGTGTACGATAGTATAGATCAGCCACTCTCAGTTTCTCTTTTTTTTGTTCTGTCTTTTCGGCCTCCTTCTATCAGTCATGCTAGTAAATATATATAGGAACAAATTAGGTTAATGATAATGGGCCTAAGTTTATTTTGAAACCCAATATTAAATTAAAAAACTGAATAAAGTTAAATAATTAAAATAGTTAAAATTAAAATAAAAACTAATTAACCTATTTATTTATTCTAGACCCAATATAAAAATAAATAGACTCAAAAAAAATAAAATAAAAGTCGGGCACCAAAATGCTCGAAAAAAATAAAATGAACACGTCAAAATAATCAGCGCGAAATAAATGACTCGGAAAAATACAGCGTTTGGTCGGATTTTGAAATAAAAATTATGACCGTTTAAACTGCTCAGACTGATCAACATATGACCAAAAATAGTCGTAAAAATATTTTTAGCATGTCAAATTAAACCACGTGAACCGCAGATTAATGTTACCGACATTTGCAAACTTAAACTTGACATTTTTTCGTTGACTAATTTTAGGCACAGTTAAAAAGTTAATTTGACCAGTCTGTTTGTAAATTCCGAGAAATTATTCCGGCTAATATTAAGACAGAAAAAAATGTTATGCTATGAAGATGATGCAAATGAATGTGAAACAAAAAATTGGTTAGAGTTAAAAATAGAGGGCAAATTTTGGGGTGCAACACCCTCTATGCAAGGGGGTTTCTTCGACTAAAACTCTTTCCGTCGAAAGAATCATATTCATGTATCCTTTTCAGAATATCTCCTTTAGCTTTTTTATCTCAAACATTTCCTTAGCATCGAAATTCCAACTAACAAATTTTCCCCTAAAAATATCTTTTTCGACTGAATGAAGAAAAATGCATTTTTTTAGAACATTTCGACACAACAACATCTTTTATTGATATGACATCATGGTCATCATGACCACTTTTCTCAAATGTATCGTCAAGACGTGCGCGAAATCCACTTTAATCATCACACTCTTATTTCCTAGGAGATCGTGGGTCACACCAACTGCCACCATCCACTCAATCATTCTCTAATCGAACATGTGTCCCACGATCATCATCAACCATTAATGCTTGAAGTGAAACGTTTCCTCTTTACTCTGCTATAAATAACCCTTTTCAACTTCTTTTGCACTTTTTCACTCTTCTGAATTGCTTACACTCTCAAACAAGAAGAAAAAAACCTTCACTTCTCTCATTTCAAACCCAGATTTTCTTTAACAAATATCCACCAATGGCGTCAACAACAACAACAAGAAGCTTGAAAGACTCCAAGAAACAATCAACCCTTGCTCCAATTCACAGAATCCTTAGTCCAACGATAGTGGGAAATTAGCAATACATCCCAGAACCTCCTCTTGAAGAGGAGAAACGCCGTATTTATCGATCTTAGGTATTAATCCCCATTTCTATCTCTGGTATGAAACATGCAATTCTAGGTCCTTTACCAGATGTAAGTGTTAATCCTGCAAAACTTAAGGAATTTTTTCCAACATATCACCATAACAAACCCATAGCAAATAGAAAGAAGTCTAAGGTTAATGCTGAGGTTACTATTGCTAAGCAAAATGTCCCAACTGATAACTAGGCCAAATCTTCGGCCGAGCCTATAGAGAATCCCATAAACTTAGACTATATGAATAATTTTAGGGTATTTCTCTCTTTCCCTTTGTTCAAATATACAAAAGATTATCTAGCCTGGCTAGCCAAAGTAGAGAAAAAGAAAACTCAAGTCTGGAAGGATATGGGAATCTTCGACATGATTCAACTGTCGAAGGTTGGGCCTGGATATATTCAAGCTATGTTAATAGCTTACTTGTATTTTTGGGATAATACTCACAACACCTTTCACCTCGCTTGTGGGATGATGACCCCAACCCTCTTCGACGTAGCCGTAATTATCGGTGTTCGACCAACAGGAGAAACCTACGATCCCAACATCATGGCTGAAGACACTATTGGCTTCGATGGAAATCGAGCCACTTTCACCAACTATATCATAGACTACCACAAGAAGAACACTGAAGAAGTCTCTAACATAAAGAATATTTCATTTCTTGGACTCTAGGTATCCCGATGTGTTTTCTGCTCGAAGTCTCTTCAAGTAGCAAAGAAATATTTGCCCATGGCAAACCAGTTACATGTTGGGCATGAACTTTGTCTTAACCAGATGATTTTGGGTTGTCTTTATGAATCTTTAGGAGAAGGTGTCGACACCCTTAAGAGATTTCAACCTGGGTCGAATATGCTACTCTCTGGCCCATACTAGTTACTTTAATTGTGGCTCAATGCCACTTTCGAAGCGTCGTTTCAATGCGCAACCCCATTGATGAAGAAGCTGATGAAATTAAAACATAAGGGTTGAAGGAACACGCCTCACCCAACTTACTCCTAATGAGGAATGGCTTAGCTTGCAAAAACCCTTCACTAGATACATGATAATGTATGCCAAGCGCTACAACGTCACCTCTTCTATGCCCCCTTCGCCAAAAGGATTCATGGTCCAGAGTGGTTCAATAGAAAATTCCCCCTTCCTTCGAAGGATCAAGAGGCATAATCTTTGGCCATATGGGATGCGTTCCTCACACCCAAATTGATCACCATAAGACTCAAACTATCGAAGAACCAATTTGTTCTTCTCAGTTATCAACCAAATATGGTCTCTCGACAATTTGGTCTTAATCAGACCTTACCCAAACCACGTTTCACCAAGAAAAATGCTATCATCCTTTACAACATGGTCCATACCGAAGCTGAATGTATTGAAGAAATGGAAAGATATTATGGCATCACACAATTTACCCCTGTCTCCATTAATCTATCATTCTTTCTCAAGAATATGATACCTGGTGGAAGAATTACTACTCCACAAAGATGTTTGACGTGACAACTTTTACTCAACATCTAACAAATATGTTTGCTTCTATATAGGAAAAGTCCAAGAAAGGTACTTCGACTCATATCAAGGAAATCCAAGCATTCCAAAAATACTTTGAAACTGCCTACAGATCCGATGATCTTAGTCGAACCATCCGCGAAGTAGCAGTTACTTTGAGAGAAAAATTTATGAAGAAACTCCCTAATTTAAAATTGCTTACGTATGTTAAACTAGAACACATGTATGAGTTGGATTTCAATCTTCACAAACCAAAATTCCCCCGACTACCATCTGCTGATTTCGGTGTGGCCTTCAGCTTTCCCTTTCCAAACTGGTTCGTTTTTGGGGATTTTGTGAAATTTTTCGACAAGACTCTCAAAAACTTGCGAAACAGGTGGTTATGACTAGGCATACTCTGGACAGTTTCAATGGACACCTTCATATTGGCATAAAGGATGTTTGCATAAAGTCTCCAATATATGAAGGTGTGGAATGAGAGGTTTTTCAATTTACTTGTTCTCCCAACAGTTGCTCGTTTCCCCTTTTTACTTGTGATAATTGTTTTGGCTTATTTCTTTCTTTCAGCTGCCGAAAGGAAACCACCACAAAAAGGTCATGCAAAGAAAACCATTGCGACCAAAGATGCAGTCGAAGAAGAAGCACCTACAAAACCAACAACAACAACAACAACAAAAGAGTTATATTTCGTATATTGTTATTATTTCTCTAGATGTATTATCTTTGTATTTTAATATTTGATATATTTATTTCCAGGAAAGTCAAAAACCACCACCAACATCAAAGAAACGAAAACTCAAGAACCCCAAGTTCCAGTGGTCGAATCAGACGATGGTAATCTCTCGCCAGATACCTCAAAACAAGTCAAGAAGAAAAAGAAAAAGGCGAAGACCTCTCATGCTACTTCTTAACCAAAAGCTGTTGTCACCAAGGTTCAACCCAAAAAACCTGCTATTCCAAAGGTGCTCGAGGTTGATCCTGAGCCTGCTACTAAAACTACCCCTGAACGGCTTGAGAGCGATAACTCCAGCTCCGAAGCTGAAGGTCATAAGGTAAAAGAATTTCACCTCATTTTTCTAAGTTATTTTATTCATTTCCCTTCGACTACTCATCGTGGCTTAATTTCTTTTGTAGGGTGACGCGGAAGGTATTGGGCAATCAAGTGTCAAACAAATTATTCCTGTAAGTAGCAGTAACCCCTCGTACCATCCTACCAGCACTCATTTGTATCATCTTACCATCACTCCTTCGTATCATCTTACGTCCACTAAAGATTCAACAAAGGGATTTACAGGGGAGATTAGCAAGCCTGCTGAAGAACAACAAGAAGTTTCACCACAAAAAACTACCACCCAACATTCTCAAACAACCGACTCTGATCGAGATGAAGAAGAAGAACATCCCACCATTGAAGTCCAAGAAGACGTGAATATGCAAGATGCAGAGGAAGATATCCAAGACAAATCGAATGATGCTTCGCCAGACATTCTTGACCAAGTTAAAGATGTCCCAGATGATGAGGAAGAACAAGATGAAGATCGTTCTATGTTCGACATCCCTCCAATTGATAATCAAAACGAACAATAAGAAGATGATGAAGAGAACAATGCAAATGATGAGGAAAACTCAGGTGAAATACCTAAGGCTATCTAAAATTCTGACGCTGCCAAAAACTTGAAGGCACGTTTGACTTGTAATATTGTTGCTCTCTCTCTCTACAAGAATTAGAAGCATTAAAATGGAGTAAGCCAGCAAAATACATGAAGGCAATCATAAGTGTCGGAGGTAAAATTCAGAACAAAACAGAAACACAACAGAAATAAAACTAAAATTCAGAACAAAACTAAAATCGAATCATCGCCTCGTTCAATTTAATAACTATATATTTTTTATATAGATCGATTTATTCAATCAAATTATTCGATTTAATTCAATTTAGTCATTCGATTCGATCAATGACACATTGATTCAACCAATAAACTAATAATCCGTCACCTTTCCTGATTGATTTTATGACTGATTGAACTTTTAAAACACTGAAATAAACTACACATAATATTATTTATCAAAGTTTGTAAGAAAAATACAGGGGAGGAAATATTTATTTGTTTATTTAGATGAAACATTGTTAAATTTTTTATTAATAAAATTAGAAATACGATCCGCAAATTTTTTAATTAATCAAATTATTACAGAATAATATTGTTGGGATGAACGAAATCAAATCAGACAAGGCAAAATAATATGTTTCTTAATCTAGTCCGATATAATATATTTCAATATATCATTTATTACTGAAAACAAAGAATTAATATTTTGATTTTTTGAATAAATATAATCATTATTAAAACATCCTATCATAAAAATATTATACGGTAATTTAAAACGATTATAAGAAAAGTCATGTGCAATCACAGTGCGAAAAGATATAATGTGATTTTTTTAGAATTTGAAAAAACTAACTTTCCATATTCAAAAAGTAAAAGATAAAACAAATCTTAATGAAACAAACAAAAAAGAAAGTGAGCATAATTAGTATAAGATGTAACAAATATTTAGGGATCTAAATAACAATAATCCTATATCTTTGTTTGACATTGAGTTCAAATATTTACTTGTTATCATTATACTAATGCTGGTGAATGTGAAGCTAGCAACAAAATCAAAATTATGAACGATTTCATTTACATTAAAGTTTGTTTTTCAACTCCTCAAAATTAATAATTCTAAACAAATTCAAAGGCCTGTCTTCAAAGAGAAGCTATGCATTCTCTTTTAACTTCTCTTTCAACTATTGATCTATTTTGTAAATACAATCTAATGAGATTTAAACCAATTGTGAAGAGTGGTATTAAACCATTACTTAAGCATGATAATTCAGGCTTGCTTTCTTCTTTGTTTGAATTTGAATTATACCTTCATTAAAGTCCTCATGGTTGACTTACATTTGGTACAAAAGATGCATAATGGATATTGTCACATAAACATATAAATATATAAAGCAACTTCTAAATTAGTTTCAAGCCGTGGCAGAATGGAAACAAAAATATGCTAATAATAATAATGACGACAACAAATATATAAAGGTTTGATAACCATACACCAGCTTTGTAAATAAATTTAATCATTTTAAGTGCGTGTAAACATGTTAGGATGAAGCAATATGGTGAAATATAATTAAATTTTTAAACGTTAATTGTTAAATTCAATTTTAATATGGCGCAATATAATTAATTGTTTAAATATGAATTGTTAAACTCAATTCTTAATCACTCAAACTATGGCAGGATTACACACAAACATGATTTTTCATGCCTATAAGAAATGAATGATGCAACAGAAATGTCAATCTTAGATGACTTGGGGGTGTTAAAACTAGTTGATAGTACTAGTTTGGAAGAATAAAAACATCTGTTGCATCGCGATGCAGAGCCAACATGCCAGCCTCCGTTCAAACAACCTTCAGTTGTGCTTCATTGAATCATTTATGAACCGAGTAAGCTCTTCAAAGTTTACATCGGGGCGAACATTCGTTTTCCTCGAGCCCTTGCTTCTTCTGCTGGATGTTGAAACTCAAATCAAATTGATTGACACGAAGCAAATGAATCTGCTATATATTCAACTTCATAAGAGGACAATGTAGTGACCGGTTATTTTTTTTTGTACACCAAGAGATGACTACCTCATTATATAAGAATATATAATCGATGTGCCTTCTCTTTTCCTTTGCATTCCTTTTATAGATCAGTTCTAAGGTTTTGAGACTCAGAACCTTCTTATGTAGAATAGTTATTAAATGAGACATATGTCAATATACTATTTGTTCTATGCTCAATCAATCACTATGATTATGTGTTTTCTTAGGATAGGATCACATGTGTTCTCGAGATTATATACTCTTCTTCTTTAACGTTTTTTTCTTTGATCACTACTACGAAAAACAAATATAATTACGGTTGTGAAACACATATAATGACGGTTTTATGTCCGTTGTTAGATATCATGTGATTCTATGTATGCTGGTTTCCATAACTGAGGAATGACAATGATTATAAGTTAGGTAGTACGATACTTATAACAAGAGTTAAAGAAAATATAAGTTGTGAAATAATTTATAAGTCCTGAGTTCGAATCCCAACAACATCATTCTTGTCTTTTATTATTCTGGATAACCTTCTACTTATAATAACATTGAATTAAAAACATACAATACACAAATTTTTACAGTATTCCCAAATTTTAAACCTGAATATTTCTGAATAGTATCAGACTAGAAACAACAATACATCCATTTGTGAATTGAATTAGACCAAAAATTGTATTACATCAATGACACAATTCCATTATGAACCAAAAATTGTATATTACATAGAAATTAAAATGACACAAAACAACCTACAATGCATGCATCATTACATCAAATACTATTATCTTATTGTCTTGGTGTCTTGTCTCTTGATGTCTTGACGTTAAATACCTATAATTTCAAATAATAATAATTGTTAGAAAATAACATCATTAGAAATTATAATATACAATAAATTATAAATGAAGAATATAAAATATACTTATTTGTTAATTTTCTCATATGACTTTTTGATGATCGTTACAAATAGCATGTACATCATCTCTATTAACTTCTTCATATGAAGTAGGCACTTGTGTTGAATAAAAAGGAGTGGAAGGAATATCACAACTTTCATCATCACTAGGAGGAATGTGTTTTTCATTGAGAATAATTGATCATCTCCTCGATAAGTCCGTAGGGTCTGTTACATAAAAAATTTATTTTGCTTGAGTATCCATGATGAATGGTTTGGTGTTATAAGTTGAGTTATCAAACTCAACCCATGTGAATCCTAACTCACCAGTTTGTACATCATTGTTATTGGGAACCTACTCGCATTTAAATAAAGGCACTTTGAAAATAATATAATCAATCTCCAAAATCTCCTCAATGACACCATAGAACGCGACAGTCGTCAAAATAAGATTCTTATCTTTTGAACTGGAGAAATACATGGACTCGACCTCAACCATAACCCCAACATTTTGCATTGTAATACAATCATCTTTTTCTGTTGTATAAAAGGAATAATTATAAATGTCGTATACCGTCCAAGTTATCACAATAAATTTTGGCATGTACGACAACCATTTAATTGTTTCAGATGCACCATCATCATTAGAAATCCTCTTATTAAACCAACTTATGAAGTCCTTGTTATGTCGTGTCAACAACCACTTGTCGTTCATTCAAGGATATTTTTTCTTTATAACTGTTTTGTGAGTAGCTATGTAAGGTTCAACTACACTAAGATTATTCAATATATAAAAATATGCATCAAGTACTACATCCTAACTCATTGACTTAACATTTGAATCTTAAGTACCTCTACCTTCAAATTTGTCATCATGACGAGACTTTAGAATTTCAATCGACTCTGTTTCTGAGAAATAGTTTGAACAAAACTCAAGAGCTTTTTCTTTGATGTACCTTTCAACGATCAAAACTTTCGGCTAGTGATGATTCTTCGTATATTCTTTAAATATCTTCATGTATCGCTCTATAGGATACATCCACCTTAAATAAACTGGACCACAAAATCTTATTTTGTCTAACTAGATGAACAAGTTAGTGAACCATAATGTCAAAAAATGATGGAGGAAAATACATCTTCGATTGACACAATATTATTGCAACCTCATTTCTAATTCATCTAGTTTTTGAAATCAAGAGCTTTATTACATATAAATTGAAGAATAAGCACAATCTGATTATAGTTACTCTTACATTTTTTAGAAGGATGTCACTGATAGCCACTGGTAGAAGTTGTTGCATCAAGGCATGACAATCATGAGATTTTAAGCCAATTAACTTGAGATCTTTCATTGATACAATTTTCTTGATATTTGAAGAGTAACCTTGAGGAACTTTGATACTATGCAAACACTCGCACAAACTTCTTTTTCCTTTTTAGATAGAGTGTGACATGCCATAGGCAAATAAGATCTTTTTCCTCTATCTTCTGGAGCCAACTGTTGTCGTATACCTATCTCCATCATATCTAAATGAAATTTCTTATTATCTTTAGTGTTGCCTTGAATGTTAAGAAGTGTTCCTAACAAACTATCACACACACTTTTCTCCACAGACATCACATCAAGACAACGTCTTACATCGAGTCTAGACCAATATGGAAGATCAAAGAACACCAATCTTTTTTTCCAAATATTTTTCTCAACGGGGCCATCTTTATTCTTTCCAAAGAAAATAATAAGGTGTTATTGTCGTTGATAAACTTCATCTCCAATTAAAGGTTTAGGAGCTCTTTTTTTCCAAATACTTCATGCATGCATCATTTCTGAAAACGTTTATAGAATAAGCCTACACGAAACTGGGATTTCAAAGAGTTCTCATCATCTTCAATCTTATTCTATGCATACATACAAACAAACTACACATAATCACTATTTGTTTGACTTCCATCTATAATCGGTTGATAACACCCAATTTAGGTTGATTGAATTGTAAATTTGGTTGAGATCTTTGAGGGTTTCAAATAAGAAAACACACTCGGGGTTTTCCTTCAAGATCAATTAGGGATTTAAAGGTTTTAGATAAGGTTACATACTTTGGATCTGATCGAGTGAAGGCTTTGAAGAACAGAAGGTTCTTGCATCGATGAATCATATTGGTAAATCTTAGGTTACAATAATTCGCAGTTTGGATTCGGTCGAGTGAAGGCTTTGAAGAACGAAAGTTTCTTGCAAAGGACTAGCGTGAGACAGTGAATCAAATTGGCATTGTTGGGTTACTTGATCAAGCTATGACCAAGGGAAGATAAAGTGTTAGAATCAACATCAAACTTAGGGTTTGTAGGGTTGGGCTACATTTCTCTTGTATTCTACTTTTGCAACGTAAGGTTAATTTCATTATCTCAATCCGAGTTCGAATTGAGGGCAGACGTACCCATAGCGAGGTCGATGAGGGAACTGTCTAAACAAATCCTTGTGTACTCTCTCTCTCTCTCTATCACTTTTATTTTTTACTTGCAAATTATTGAATTCATCGATTGTGAGATAAATACATTTGAATAAATTTTTGATAAACCTTTTGAAAAAGGTTTTGTTGAGTAGATCACAATCAATTAGTTTATGCTTGGATTTGAAGATCAACAAAACCATACATATTTTCAAACGAAATCGATTGCACATAAGGTGTTCAATAGTTTGACTTAGTAGTATTTTTGTGTGTTTTATCATTAGAATTACTCTTTACTTGTAGCATTGCATTCAATTGACTATGAATAAAAGTGTTGTGATTAATTTGTTGTCATTACCATCACTTGTATTCAATATACACATATCCGAATTTTTCGATAGTGGTTCAGTTAGACGATTCGTTTCGGGTCACTTCCGCTACACCATAAAGTTTTTAAAACAAATTTTGTTCATGTTTTTTAACTTAGTTATATTCACGCCCTCTAGATCGTTGCCTATCGTCTAAAAAGTGGTATCATGAGCTCTGGTTAATTATGTGCTTCAATATTCGCTTATTAGAAAATGACTGTCGATGGTCCTAATCACCAATGGTCCTAATCAAATTACAATGACCAATACTGAAGGTGTTGTCGTACAAAAACCGGAAGATCAATGGAACGATAATGATACAAAATTATGGTCACATGATTGGAAGGTATAAAATATTCTCATATCCACACTTGGTGTTAATGAATACTATCGTGTTTCTCGTTGTGAAACCACCAAAGATATGTGGGACACATTAGAAGTTACCCATGGGGAACTAATGAAGTGTAACAAGCTAGGATCAATACCTTGAATCAAGATTTTGAACTATTTCGCATGAAGCATGGTGAAACCATTGTCGACATGCAAAAGGGGTTCTCACATCTTATAAATCAATTGTATTATCTAGATAAGCCTATTTCCAATGATATTGCTACTAATAAAGTTTTGAGGTGTCTTAATAGGGAATGGAAACCTAAGGTCACCACAATCAAAGAAGTGAATGATCTTAAAACACTTGATCTCACAACTTTGTTTGGAAAATTAAAAGAACATGAGCAAGAACTCATTTGCTTGGAAAAACATGAAAAAAAACATGAGAAGAAGATGAAGAAGGAGAAAGGTAAAGACAAAGAGGTAGAGAAGAAGTTTATTGCTCTAAAGACTTCAAGCTCAAATTCCTCAAACAATGAGCAAAGTAATTATGAAACAATATATGATAAGAATTTTGATGATGGAGATATAGGGTTGTTCGTCAAAGGTACAATAGATACAGGTGGGAACATGGAGTTAAGCACTCCGACAAGAACCTAAAAAACTCTACAAGGCTATCGAACTACTCAAAGGAAGATGAGAATAAGAAATGTAAACTTATAAATTCATGCTACAATTTTGGAAAAGTCGATCATTATAAGTTGGAGTGTCCTATGATCAAGAAAGACAAAGAGAAATGCCATCACAAGATATCTAGCAAGTCTAAAAGAGCATATGATGCTTGGGAGAGTGATAGTAATTCTTCAAGTGATGAGAGCTAAAATTCAAGTGTCGAATCATCCAAGCTTTGCTTCATGACCAAAAAAAACAAGAAGAAGAATGTAAGTCATTCTAAGCTTGAATAAGCTGATGAATTATCTTATTGTTAATTACAAAAAGCTTTTGAAAATCTACATAGACAAGTCGTAGACGCTTTTAAAAAGTTAGCTTCAAACAAAAGAATCTTTTCACATTTAGAAGCTAAAGTTTTAGAAACCAAAAAGAATATGGAAGCTCTTAAGTAATCTATGGTAGATATTCTAAAAGATAAGAATGAGGATGAAGAACCTTCATGGTTTGGTTGTGAAACTTGTCATATTTGGCAAAAAGAGATAAATACTCTTTAAGCTAAATTAGATGGCATTACAATCAAAATTCACTTTTTCTATTGATACTACTAAATATAAGATGTCTTCTTATAATCCTTATATAAGGTATAACTTTGTTGAAAAGGATCAAAATAGCAAAAGTCACTATTCTCACGATTTAACTTGTCATTATTGTTGCAAGAAAGGTCACACTATTGAAAACGCAAGTTTAGGAGAATTTTTGTTCCTAAAGGGGCTTTTCAATGGTTGCCTAAATGCAACCAAGGTTTCGCTCACCCTCAAGGATCCAATGAAGATTGGGTAACTAGCACTTTTTGTTGATCTTGCAGGATAAATTTCTTGGCTTTATGAAGAGAGTATGTGATCTTGTTTGTGGATGCTCAAGACATATGATGGGTGACATCTTCCTATTTCATTGACTTTGTGGCAAGGAAGAAGGGTTGTGCGACCAAGCATGTCAACAACTAGTGTTTATTAATTGGTAAAAGTGTGTAGATTAATTTTAATGTTTCCTATCCGAGAAATGTCGGAAAAGGTATTTTGTTTCATGATGTAGGTACATCTTCAAAAATACATACTCAAGAACATCGGATAAGGGATTGATCAACCTAAGACAATGAAGATTGAAGAGGAGTACGATAACTATCATGAAAATGACAAGAGTGAAAATATAATCAAAAGAATGATCATCAAATCAATAATTTTCTTAGATATATTACAAATCACACTATCTGGTGCTTTGTCCAAGTGAAAAATGGTAAGAGTGTTGATGTCAAAAGGTTTTGTGGCATATTTTGAATTTATTCCAACTTTCATTCGAGATTTTCTTGTGGAATGCAAGTGCATCCTCCATCATCCGTACGGTGAGATAATATTATTTTAATTTTTGCTTTGTAAGTAAGTCATTTCTTTTACCTATTTATTTTTCAAAGGTATGTGATATATTTTGTGTATCATATATGTTATGAGTGTTCATTTCCAAAAATTTCAAGTGATAATCATTTCATGTTTCATTTAATATGTTTATAGTGACCTCATTTGAATATCTTCACATGTTTCTATATACTATTTTTTTGTATGCTTACATTTGTGTGTTTGCATGTTTATGACTAGTAAATCATGAAAGAATAATCATTTGCATGTGTCTCATAAGAACCATTCGTCCATGTCTTAATTATAATCCTTCAAAGTTGACCCAAAATTAAATGTGTCAAATATTTTCAATTTTTTCATTTCATGTGTCGACACATGTTTCGTATAGGTCAGCTCATGAAAACAATTTTCACAAATTTTCAAATTTGGTTCAGTATGTGTCAACTCATGTTTGTATAGGTCGGCTCATAGAATTAATTTTTCAGATATTTTAAAAATGTTTCAGTATGTGTCGACTCATGACCTTTTCAGGTTGACATATGCTTCCAAGAGGTCGACACATAAGGCATTTTTTGTGTCATTTCACTTCATTTCTCATTATCTTCTCATACATGCAATTCATCTCCTTAACTTTTAAATTCATCTTGAATCTTATAACACTTCAATTGAAATTAACTCCTCTTAGATTTATTCACCATATATCTGTTGGTGTAAGCCCTAGAGGCCAATACTTTTGGTACTTGTATCGAATTATTTATTAATAAAAAAAGGCTTTTTCTTTATTATGTTTGTTTAATAAAGTCCCTAGAATAGCTAGTCCGTTTAATGTATCAAGTATGACTTAATCATGAGATCACATGAAACATAAGGACATTATTCTTAAAGTATCCGTAGTCAAGCTTTATTGTGAAGTGGGATAACATTAAAGCATGAAGACTATTATGTTTATAGACTGATGATCACATCTCATGGATCATGGATAAAGAGTTATCAAGTCTTAAACATAGGTATGAATATTAAGAGTAATATTTATACTGGATTGACCCGCTATGAGAATATTATATAGAATGTTATGCAAAGTGTCATAAGTTATTCTCATGGTGATAATGGTGTATACCACCCTTCGACCTGAAACCACTATGGACCCTAGATGTAGAGTCGAGTGCCTTATTGCTGATCAAACATTGTCCGTAATTGGATGACCATAAAGACAGTTGATGGGTACTCCACGAAGCATGCTAAGGGACATGAGTGACCTAGATGGAATTTGCTCATCCTGCATAACAGGATAAATGTCTATGAGCCCAATATTGAACTGGACAAGGATGACACGGTCTATGCCTTGTGTTCAATATAGACATAAGGGCAAAAGGGTAATTATACACATAATTATTATCACAGAAGGATTTGTCGGATCACATGATATTTTCGTGTCTTGGGTAGCAGTGATGTGTTGCTAGATACCGCTCACTGTTTATTATGTTAAATACGTGATTTAATATAATTGTCAATGCCGCGAAAACCTATAGGGTCACACACAAAGGACGGATTGATGAGAGATAGAGTAATTAAGGAATACCGTAATGTACTGTGCCCTTAAGTGAATTATAGAACATCGTAAGGTACGGTGTACTTAAGTAGAATACGAAATATGGTAAGGTACCACGCACTTAAGTGATTTTGGCATATTATAAGATATGGGCCATATACACTTGAGTGGGCTTTTTAGCTTGTAGCCCACACAAATGGTTCTATAAATAGAACCCTTGTGTAGAAGCATTGTTACAGTTGCAATTTCGTTTCTCTCTCTCTCTCTCTCTCTCTCTCACTCACTCAAAGCCTTCATTCGTAGCAGCTAGCACTGAGATTGAAGGAATCTGTTTGTGTGGACTGAGTAGAGACATTGTCATTGTTCAACGTTCGTGATCGCTCCATAGATCTGCATCAAAGGTTATAATCGCCACAAGAGGTAACGATTCTATCACTGATCATGCCCATTCGTAAGGATCATTAAAGGAGAAATTTTAAATTCCGCTGCGTTTTTGATCGCCCTTCTCCTTCAGTGGTATCAGAGCCACTTATGAAACTATGCATCTGATAGCTGTTTATTTTCTGTATTATCTGTATTAATACGATTAAAAGACAGAATGAATCAAAGAATAAACGAGTAATTAAATTGAGATCAATCAAGTTATATATATGATATAAGTAATCCTGATGCAAAATACGGTATATATGATATACTGTTTCTGTTTCATTCATTCAAACACTTAATGGTTGTTTTCCTTTGAGCGATCAATGGTCGTTTGCTTCTTGATCCGACATTAGTATGGTGAAGCAATGACGTGTTGATCAATCATACTGAATCAACAATCGAGATGTGTTTGACGGTCTGAAATTGGTGCATTAGGGTTAATGACGACACAAGGGTTATGTTGTCAAAGAGTTATGCATTAGGGTTAATGACGGCACAAGGGTTGTGTTGTCAAAGAGTTATGCATTAGGGTTAATGATGGCACAAGGGTTGTGTTGTCAAAAAGGTTATGCGATTAGGGTTGTGACTGCGCAAGAGTTGTGCTTTAAAGTATCAAGTGTTGATGCGAAAAACGACTTCGATTTTAAATGAATTGTTCATTAAAATTTTCGGGCAGCGGACCCCCGACTAACTCTGCGTAGTGTGATCGGTCGCCGAAATTTTATTTGGTTTTAATTAATTAAAAGAATTAAAATTAATAATAATAATGTGTTTATTATTATTGTCTTGTGGTGATCGGTTATGGCCTTAGTTTTCCTTTATTTTGTTTTGGGTTTTAAAATACGACCTGCGTGTCGTGCCTCTCTTCTAACCTCTTAATGTAACTTCTTTTCTCATCTCACTCCCTCGTATGTAAAACGAGTTTCTTTTATGTAATGTAATGCTATGAAGAAAGAGAAGAATTCAATATCGAAGGAGGACAACCTTGAAGATCTTGCTTGGAGAAGCTTAGATCGTTATTAGGTTAGCTTAGGTTCTCTCATTGGCTTGGGAGAACAATTGCGCTAGGGGCCATAACTGTTTCATTATGTATGTATGTTGATGCATGTGAATGTATGTTAATGCATGTGAGAGATGATTTATATGATAAATAAGCCGGTGAGATCAGAATAATTGCAAATTCCCTCAAATTAAATATTAAGTTTATGCTTTCCATGTTTTAACACTCATCAAGACTAGTATCGGATAATGTAGGTTTCGCCCACGCGAGGTGCATGTTCTATATTAGTAAGGTGCGATTGGATAATTGTAATATCCAATTGTTAAAACAATAGGTCAAACTTAACTAAAAAAATTATAATAAGATTATATATGTTTAGAAGCAAGAGTTGGAAATGATCCATGTGATGGATTGGAATAAGGAGTTATTCACCCAACTAAAATATTCGAGAGTTGTATTAGATACAATTGGAAGGAGTTCCTACCTAAATAACCTAGTTTTGTGTAATCCTCCTACGCGGACTTAAAACAAAGTAAAATATGGATCTCGACCCACTAGAAAATCTTCCAACGGGATTTTCCGAATCAAATGGTGAGGGTCATTTGTTTTGAGTAAAATAGTGGGAGCATATTTAATTAAAGGCCTAATTAAATATGTTATTGATACTTATATTTTCATTATTTTCATGTAGATTACCATGACAACAAACACCTCTAACAACATTTTGCGATTAATCATTGACAAGGAAAAATTGTTTGGGACAAATTTTCTGGATTGGCACCGAAATCTGAGGATTATCCTCAAACATAATAAAAAGCTGTATGTCTTGGAGAAACCTGTTCCTGAAGAGGAACCTCCTAGTTCTGCACCTAAGGCAGAAAGAGATGCTTATAAGAAGCATGTCGATGATGCCAATGAAATTGCTTGTCTCATGCTAGCTACCATGAACTCATAGTTGCAAAAGCAACATGAAAACATGGCAGCGTTCGATATGATCGAACAGCTGAAGATGCTTTATCAAGAGCAAGCAAGGCATGAAAGGTTTGAAGTTTCAAAAGCCCTTTTTCAAGGCAAGTTAGCTGAGGGAGCCCCTGTAGGTCCCCATGTGCTCAAGATGATTGGGTATGTGGAAAACCTTGAGAGGTTGGGTTTTCCCCTCGGAAAGGAACTTGCGACTGATTTGATCTTGCAATCGTTTCCAGATAGATTAAGTCAAGTTGTCCTAAATTTCAATATGAATGATATGGACAAATCTCTTCCTGAACTGCTAGCCATGTTAAGAACTGCTGAGCAGAATCTGAAGTCAAAAGGGAAGTCCATTCTGATGATCGGAAATAGAAAGAGACAGAACAAAAGGCCCACCAAGCAGGGTGATAAAGGGAAAGGCAAGGAAGTTGCCAAACCTAAACCCACTGTTGCTGCTTTGAAGTCTAGTGGAGGCATAGCAAAAGAAGGCACCTGCTTCCATTGCGGTAAGACCAGACACTGGAAGAGAAACTGCCCAAAGTACCTGGAAGATAAGAAGAATGGAGTAGAGACTTCAACTTCAGGTATTTTTGTTATTGAAATTAATTTATCTACTTCTGCATCATGGGTATTAGATACTGAATGCGGTTCTCACATTTGTATCAATGTGCAGGGACTAAAAAGGAGTAGAGATTTGGCAAAAGGTGAAGTCGACCTACGAGTTGGCAATGGAGCAAAGGTTGTTGCTTTAGCCGTAGGAACTTATGTATTTACTTTACCTATTGGTTTAATAATTCAGTTAGAGAACTGTTATTATGTACCTGCAATTAGCAGGAATATTATTTCCGTTTCTTGTTTGGACAAGTTTGGTTTTTCATTTATAATAAAGAATAATTGTTGCTCAATTTATTTGAATGATATATTTTATGCTACTGCACAAATGAACAATGGACTATATGTCCTTGATCTTGAAATGCCTATTTATAACATTAATACTAAAAGGATGAAACCTAATGAGTTAAATCCAACTTACCTTTGGCATTGTCGATTAGGCCACATAAATGAGAAACGCATTTCCAAACTCCATAAAGATGGACTCTTGGACTCTTTTGATTATGAATCATATGAGACATGCAAATCTTGTTTAATTGGAAAGATGACAAAGTCTCCATTCACAGGAAAAGGTGAAAGAGCTAATGATCTTTTGGCCCTCATACATACTGATGTATGTGGACCACTGAACATACCAGCCAGAGGAGGTTTTCAATACTTCATCACATTTACTGATGATTTCAGTAGATATGGTTATGTGTATTTAATGAAACACAAATCAGAGTCCTTTGAAAAGTTCAAGGAATTCAAGAATGAAGTACAAAACCAACTAGGTAAGAATATTAAAACTCTTCGATTAGATCGAGGTGGTGAGTATTTAAGCCTAGAGTTTGATGACCATCTGAAAGAGTGTGGGATCCTATCCCAACTTAATCCTCCTGGAACACCCCAATGGAATGGTGTATCTGAGAGAAGAAATCGAACCTTGTTAGACATGGTCCGATCCATGATGAGTCACACCGATCTTCCAAACTCCTTTTGGGGACATGCATTATTGACAGCAGCTTACACACTTAACTGTGTTCCATCCAAAAAGGTTGAGAAGACACCATATGAGATATGGAGTGGTAAGAAACCACATATGTCTTACATGAAGATTTGGGGTTGCGAAGTTTATGTGAAACGAAAAATTTCAACTAAGCTTGAGCCCAAATCTGACAAATGCTTATTTATGGGGTATCCTAAAGAAACAAGAGGGTATTACTTCTACAATCCTTCCGAGGGCAAAGTGTTTGTCGCTCGAACTGGAGTTTTCCTAGAAAGGGATTTTATTTCCAAAGGAATCAGTGGGAGGAAAGTAGAGCTTGAAGAAATTCAAGAATCCAAAGCATCGATACACCTATGGAGGAATTAGAGCAGGAAACACAAAGAGTTATGGAAGAGCAACCTGCTCAAGTAGAACAAGACCAGCGTAGGTCAAGCAGGATACGTCACATACCTAAGAGATATGGATATCTCATAACTAATCAAGGTGATGTATTACTCATGGATCAAGATGAGCTTGTGGCCTACCAAGAGGCCATAACTGGTCCCGAGTCTGAGAAGTGGCTAGAAGCCATGAAATCTGAAATGGATTCCATGTACACAAACCAAGTTTGGACCTTGGTAGAGCCTTCTGTAGGAGTTAACCCTATAGGATGCAAGTGGGTCTTCAAAAAGAAGACTGACATAGATGGTAAGGTACATACCTATAAGGCAAGACTGGTTGCAAAAGGATATAAACAAATTCATGGGGTTGACTATGACGAAACCTTTTCACCAGTTGCAATGCTTAAATCTGTTCGGATTTTACTTGCTATCGCTGCATATCATGATTATGAAATATGGAAGATGGATGTCAAAACTGCTTTCCTTAATGGGAATCTTCTTGAGGATGTATACATGACACAGCCTGAAGGATTTGACATACCAGAAGAAGCCCAAAAGATATGTAAGTTACAAAGATTAATATATGGATTGAAGCAAGCTTCCAGAAGCTGGAATCTTCGTTTTGATGAAACGGTAAAACAATATGGATTCATCAAGAACGAAGATGAGCCTTGTGTCTACAAGAAGGTTAATGGGAGCATGATCGTTTTCCTGGTATTATATGTAGATGACATATTACTCATTGGAAACGATGTCCCTACCCTGCAACAAGTAAAGTCTTGGTTGGGGAAATGCTTTTCTATGAAGGACCTAGGTGAAGCAGCCTATATATTAGGAATCAGAATCTATAGAGATAGATCACAAAAACTGTTTCGCCTAAGTCAGAGTACGTACATAGATAAAGTGCTGAGACGCTTTAATATGCATGATTCCAAGAAAGGATTCATACCTATGCAACATGGCATGTGTCTATCAAAAACACAATCCCCTTCAACTAAAGAAGAAAGGGATCACATGAATAATATTCCATATGCATCTGCAATAGGATCTATCATGTATGCCATGTTATGTACTCGACCAGATGTCTCGTATGCTTTAAGTGCAACGAGTAGGTACCAATCTGATCCTGGTGATGCTCATTGGGTAGCTGTCAAGAATATCCTTAAGTATTTGAGAAGGACTAAGGACTCATTCTTGATATATGGAGGTCAGGAAGAGTTGGCTGTAATTGGATACACTGATGCTAGCTTCCAGACAGATAAGGATGACTTTAGATCGCAATCTGGTTATGTGTTTTGCTTAAACGGTGGTGCTGTGAGCTGGAAAAGTTCAAAGCAAGATACAGTTGTTGATTCTACAACCGAGGCCGAGTATATTGCTGCCTCAAGTGCAGCAAAGGAAGTTGTTTGGATCAAAAAGTTCATTAGTGAACTTGGCATAGTTCCTAGCATTGTGGATCCCATTGGTCTCTATTGTGATAACAATGGTGCTATCGCACAAGCTAAGGAGCCCAGATCTCACCAACTATCCAAACACATACTTAAGCGTTATCACCTCATTCGAGAGATAATAGATAGAGGAGATGTGAAAATATGCAGAGTACCTACACTTGACAATATTGCTGACCCACTGACAAAGACTCTTGCGCAGCAGAAGCATGATGGTCATACTAGATCTATGGGCATTAGGGGAATGCCTGATTGGCTCTAGTGCTAGTGGGAGATTGTTGGTGTCAGCCCTAGAGGCCAATACTTTTGGTACTTGTATCGAATTATTTATTAATAAAAAAAGGCTTTTTCTTTATTATGTTTGTTTAATAAAGTCCCTAGAATAGCTAGTCCGTTTAATGTATCAAGTATGACTTAATCATGAGATCACATTAAACATAAGGACACTATTCTTAAAGTATCCGTAGTCAAGCTTTATTGTGAAGTGGGATAACATTAAAGCATGAAGACTATTATGTTTATAGACTGATGATCACATCTCATGGATCATGGATAAAGAGTTATCAAGTCTTAAACATAGGTATGAATATTAAGAGTAATATTTATACTGGATTGACCCGCTATGAGAATACTATATAGAATGTTATGCAAAATGTCATAAGTTATTCTCATGGTGATAATGGTGTATACCACCCTTCGACCTGAAACCACTATGGACCCTAGATGTAGAGTCGAGTGCCTTATTGCTGGTCAAACGTTGTCCGTAATTGGATGACCATAAAGACAGTTGATGGATACTCCACGAAGCATGCTAAGGGACATGAGTGACTTAGATGGAATTTGCCCATCCTGCGTAATAGGATAAATGTCTATGGGCCCAATATGAACTGGACAAGGATGACACGGTTTATGCCTTGTGTTCAATATAGACATAAGGGCAAAAGGGTAATTATACACATAATTATTATCACAGAAGGATTTGTCAGATCACATGACATTTTCATGTCTTGGGTAGCAATGATGTGTTGCTAGATATCGCTCACTGTTTATTATGTTAAATACGTGAGTTAATATAATTGTCAATGCCGTGAAAACCTATAGGGTCACATACAAAGGACAGATTGATAAGAGATAGAGTAATTAAGGAATACTGTAATGTACGGTGCCCTTAAGTGAATTATAGAACATCGTAAGGTACGGTGTACTTAAGTAGAATACGAAATATGGTAAGGTACCACGCGCTTAAGTGATTTTGGCATATTATAAGATATGGGCCATATACACTTGAGTGGGCTTTTTAGCTTGCAGCGCACACAAGTGGTTCTATAAATAGAAACCTTGTGTAGAAGCATTGTTATAGTTGCAATTTCGTTTCTCTCTCTCTCTCTCTCTCTCTCTCACTCACTCAAAGCCTTCATTCGTAGCAGCTAGCACTAAGATTGAAGGAATCCGTTCGTGTGGACTGAGTAGAGGTGTTGTCATTGTTCAACGTTCTTGATTGCTCCGTAGATCTACATCAAAGGTTATAATCGCCATAAGAGGTAACGATTCTATCATTGATCATGCCCATTCGTAAGGATCATTAAAGGAGAAATTTTAAATTCCGTTGCGTTTTGGATCGCCCTTCTCCTTCAATATCATCCCTATTCAAATCTCCAACAAAAGATTAAGTCATCTCATTTAGTCATCTAATTTTTTATTCTCTAAAAACCCTAATTAACCTCACATTTCAAATCTCACCCAAGTTATCAAAATTCAGAATTTGCATTTAATTCTTATTTTCATTGACATATTTCTGTGTGTTTTTATCTGTTTATCTGATTTGGGTTTGTGGGTAATCATTTATCTCTCAAACATCTCCACTTATCATTCACACATTACATCGAACACTTGACGTGCGAAATTTGTTGGAACTATTCTCTAGGGCACCTAAGTTTGCAAGATCTAAGGGTGATTCCAAGGGTAAGGGTAACGCTACCACTTCCTCTAATGTTCCAGAAACTCCATTTTCATTGGTTCTCATAGGTGTGTAAAGGAATTTGAAGCGAAACATCAACACCATCTTACTGTGAAGCAATATGTTAGGAAACCTGTTATGGTTGGTTGCTTGGACATTCCAGATGTTGTTAGTCTTATTAAGCATCAACAAATTAAATACTTCCTGAAGCTTTCATACGACTAAAATGAAGACCTCATTCGTGTGTTCTACTTGGGGATGCATAATAGGCTTGGCTCATCCTTCAAGTTCATTATAGGTAACATAGTTTATGAGTTTTCTAATGATCTTTGGAAATCTTTGTTTGGTATCATTATTATTGGTGTTGATGCTGAGCCATTGGTGACAGATACCCACTTTCATCATGACTTTAAGTGGAACATTCATTTGAATGAGCTGCTTAGAGCTCCCCATTTCGATGATTGATATGATCCTGTAACAACCGGTCATTTGAAGATGGTTCCTAGGATTCTATTGTGGCTTGTTTATCATGTGTTGCGCCTAAAGAATAGTGGGTTATCAAGGATTGACAATGCATAAATTCACCTTGTCTACATCCTTCTGCACAAGATTCAGATAAATTGGGAAAATTACTTTGTATCCCGGATGTTCTCCATTAAAGATTGCAACAAAGGAACGTCATTCTGTTATGTTTCTATGATTGCCAAGATCTTGAACTATTTCAACATTGGGATGCTAAACCTTATGTATAAATCTCCGAGAATGGGTCAAGTTCTTTCAGTGTACCATAACTAACATGGGTTACTTTTGGGATGAAAATTATTAGGTGTATTACTTCCGTATGGGCAAGAATGGTAGGAATATATATAATTTCGATGATCCTGCTAAATTTGGTAATGAAGCTGCTGAGGCAAATGTTGTTCATGATCAACCAATTGTTACTTCTCATGATGGTCCTCAAGGTGATGCTTTTATGAAATATGATACTCATGAGGATGCTCATGGTAATAACTTTAGTGCTGAATTTTGTGATCTGTCTACCATCACGACTATGCTTCAAAACATGTAGCTTATGCAAGATTAGAGTTATGAGGAAGATTGTTAGAGGCGAGACGCCTTTGAGGTTGCTCAAGTGGAGAGATTTCGTCTCATGCAAGAGCACATGACTGCACAAGATGCCAATTTTGAAGCATTTTCTTCTTATGTGACTGAAAGCCTGGTATCTATGCGTAATGAGATGGATGTGAATCATGGAGCTACGATTGCTAGGATTAATCATATGATCTCTGCTCAAAATGAGAATCATTACCGTTATGCTCAATTCTACAGAGAAATGTGTGATTTCTTGGATCATCACTTTGGTAATGATGAACAAGGTTGGAATCATGGAGTGAGGCCAATTCCTAAGGGTCGTGGAGGACGATGAAATGTTGAGTTGTTGTGTCTTTGAGTTACATTTCTTGTGGAGCATTTCTTTCATGGAGTTCATTTTATTGAGTCATCGTGCATTATTTTTTGTTGATTTGTTTTGCTTTTAGTTATGTATTGACAATTGTCGCAACCTGAAAAATACAGTGTGCGAAAAAACAACCGGCGAAAGAAAATGATAAAAGAGTTGCCACCGTGCGTTATTTATCCCAAAGGAGGGAAAGGAAATGCTCGAAGTAAACCTGAAAAGAGGAAAGGAAAAGTCAAGGTCTCGCAACCAAATCTTGGGTTCGGGAGTCGGTTATGCGAAGGGAAGGTATTAGCACCCCTACGCATCCGTAGTACTCTACGGGATCCACTTTTGTAGTTCTTGTCTAAAGGGTGTGAGTTTATCTTGTGATGTTTACTAAAAAAAGGGGTTAAATGAAAATGACTCGCACGGATGTCGCATCCACTGCATAGATATCTCATCTGAATATGAGAATCAAAGTCTTCGTAGCTCGGCTGACCTATGGGTTAGGAGGATGTGTGCTCGCTAAGACATCGCATCTTATGCCTACGTATCTCATCTGGAATGAGAATCAGAGCAAGCCGTAGTTCGGCTAACTACGGGGTTAAGGATTATGTTTTGGGGGCGGACGACGTTACTACACAATCTACCGGATGCTCGACCTTTGGAGACTTACTCACCTGTAGTAGAAGGAGTAAACGTGTGTTTAGGAGAAGAAAAATCAATGAAGGATTAGGGTTTGGGATGCTCATGCAAAAAGGCAGTCCTTGACGAAGGAACCGCGCTACCTGCGGGGATACGAACACATACAAAACAAACATGTATAAAGTAAATGTGCCAACAAGGCAATCAGAATAAATCTCCCAAATGGTATCCCACAAGCAAAGTGGAATATCCAGCGAGCTATCCCTGCAAAAGTCATGTGAGCCTTCACAAAAACTCAACAATAGGGTTAGTGAAACAAGATAAGGATTAGGAGAAAACATGCTATGACAAACGTAAGTCAGATTAGAGCAAAACAGTATGGTTTTTCATGGATAACAGTATGGTTTCAGAAACCTCAAACCCTGTGGCATACACTTCAGAAATTAAACAATTAAGCATTCAAGGCATTATTTATACATTCATACATAATTATGAACTCGTGGGCAAAAAGCTAATGAAATTCATCCATCATACCTCAAACATTCAGAGTATTCAACTTCAAAGCACAAATGTAATGGGAATAAGGGCAAACCTGATTGGAGAGATCGGTTGAAGTCAAATGGCACGGCTAGATTTGCGAACCAATGTTAGGGTTTGCTTGAGCTGAAAGTGTGTGAGTCAGAATGAACCTTTCAGAGTTGCCTGGAGGTTGCTCTGAACTCTGTTAGCTCTTCTCTCACTATCTTTTTCCCCAGGGTTCTTCACTCACTATCTTTTTCCCAGACAGGGTAATAGGAATAGAATGGCCTTTTGTTTCACTAAAACTCTGAATTTATAACCTGATTTTTGTGGACTTGTGGGCTCAAATGAGAGAGGTCCAAGTCCAAGATTTTTCTTTTATTTATTTATTTATTTATTTTTTCGGTTTTTTTTTTCGCTTTTTTTTTCAAAACACGTGGGCTTCGCCTAGCGAGCATGACAGCTCATGAACAAACCTTTTCTCCTTCAAGATTAACGTTTTGACTGACGAATAGACCCCTGTTGGAAGTAACTCAAGTCTTTCCCTTGTGTTGACTGATCATCTAAATAGAGCCCACAAAGTGTCCTGGATGATGTTCAAGCTTCTTGGATCCGATTCCGATTGCCATGATGAAATGCAAATGCTAAATGACCTAAAAATGAATGCATGCATGAGGTGTAAAGCGTATGCTTCCAGGAAAAATGAAGGGTAAATTTTGGGGTATTACAGCTGCCCCTATTCAATCAACTGGAGACCTGGAAAGAAGATAGCAGCGGCTTTCGTGCTTTCGAGGTATCAAGGGATTGAATACAATAAAAGCCCGAAAGTTTGCACTGAAGTGAAGTGAAGTAACAATGCCTGTCAGAATCGGCAAAGGGGTGGTCTTGAAAGAAGAATCCGTCTAGTACGGTGAGAGTCAGTCTGAATACCGAAAAAGAATGTTAACCTGGATACCAAAATAAATGGTAACACAGAAATAACCATGGCCTGAATGCCGCTCATCAGTCTGAATACCGAAAAAGAATGTTAACCTGGATACCAAAATAAATGGTAACACAGAAATGACCATGGCCTGAATGCCGCTCATCAGTCTGAATACCGAAAAAGAATGTTAACCTGGATACCAAAATAAACGGTAACACAGAAATAAACATGGCCTGAATGCCGCTCATCAGTCTGAATACCGAAAAAGAATGTTAACCTGGATACCAAAATAAACGGTAACATAGAAATAACCATGGCCTGAATGCCGCTCATCAGTCCGAATACTAGAAATTGTCGCATCCGCGAAAAACAACCGGCGGGAAAAACAAACAAACAGAGCCGCCACCGTGCGTTATTTATCCCAAAGGAGGGAAAGGAAACGCTCGAAGTAAACCTGGAAAGGAATGGTCTTACGACCGGAGATTACAAGGATCGGGAGTCGGTTACGCAAGGGGAAGGTATTAGCACCCCCTTACGTTCGTCGTACTCGACGGGATCCACGCTCAAAAGAATAGAAAAAGGTTGCTAAATAAACTGCTCAAAGAATGCACAAACACTGGGATACAACACAGGTGAAAGACGGAGGAAGGTAACTCGGCAGGATGTCGCATCCCGGTCCTACGTAGTTTGTCAGAAACAAACATCAGAGTCAACGTAGTTCGGGGATATGGGAAACGGGCTCGCTAGGATATCGCATCTTGTGCCTACGTATCTCATCTGGAATGAGAATCAGAGCTACCGTAGTTCGGCTCACGCACGCTGAAACAAAACACACACTAAGACGCTGAAACATCAGAGCAAACACACAACTGGAAACGGACTGCCAATGACTGGTCTTACATCCAACTCCGAACAACAAACACAAACGAGGAAACTGAATGCCAATCGCTGGGCTTACATCAGACTCCACACACACAACCCACAGGAAACCGACTGCCAATCGCTGGACTTACGTCAGACTCCAAGCACACAACAAACAAACAAGGAAATCGAATGCCAATCGCTGGGCTTACATCAGACTCCAAACAAACAAACACACACCAAAAAAGAAACAGGGTGCCCGGAGAGATCTCGCACGATCTCCTGCCTACGTACCTCATCTGGTATGAGGATTAGGGCAACGTAGTTCCCCTTAATAGGGGAGAAATTTCTATCCTAACCAGAGACTGGGAAATGACAAACTAAAAGGGAGACTGACTCGAGCCTAATAGTTATCATGTAATCCACAATAGTCCTAGGTTGAGGTTTCTAACAAGAGTTTGACTCACACAGGCAGTGAGTCAACTCAAGTCTATCTCTACGTACGTCAACTTCCTTAAAAGTTGATCATACGACTCCTACAGAAAGGAGATGAGAAGCTAAGCAGATAAACATCGGAAGCAAATAGCACACACTATACACAACCAAGGGGGCTCAAGCAAGGTTGGGCTTTAGTCAAGGGGTCATATCGACCTTGACAAACAAGCCAAATACTGGAAGGGTGGTCAGGCTCTTAACCTCTAACATTGAGAGTTAGGGTGAGCAGATGAAATGGAGACGAGGGTTATACCTCATAGCTCTTAACCCAGGCCTGGGTGAGCTTGAATCAAAGAATGTGTGGGAGTCCAGAATGTGGGACTCTATTCTACATGACTTGACACAACAAGATTTTGGGTTTTTATTCAAAGTGCATCAACACATGGTGTGAGCAAAATGAAAGACATAACTGAATAGAAGGGGATGGATTGCACATCCCTTTTATCTGCCAATTCCTCTTCACTTAGGAGGTCTTTGTATGTACAAGGCACAAAGATAAACAAGCACAAACATTGCCTCTTAAGGAGGGCTTCAGACAGGTGCCTGCCAACATAACATGACAGGTCTTCCAGACTACATGAAGTCAGAGGTCATTACCTAAGTGGTATGCCAACCACAAGCAAAGCAAAGCAAAGTTCAAATGAACTTAAAGCAACTTAGGTACCTGTGTAAACAACTAAACAAATCAGTACAGTGCTCAGACAAACAGTCAACAGTCAACAACAAACAGACAATCCCAATGTACAACACATAAGCCATAAGGCAAACTCAAATGAATTATCCTCAACCTACAAAACAAACAAGTGTTAGCAATCAATAACAAATATCAACATTCAAATGATGAAGCAACATCAACCATGGAGATTAAGTGCTTGGTCCTGAAATTCAAAGCTCACATGTAAGTACAAACCACTAGGTCAAAGCCTAGGGTCAAAGGTGAAGAAAAAAATTCAAAACAGGAGCTAATTTTCAACACAAAGCAACTTCAAACACATATTAACATGGCCTAAAAAGGACCAAAACAAAATCATCAAGCAAGTCCATGTAATAAGCAAGGGAAGTCAAAGACAATTCCAAAGCTCACAAATGGACATTGAGAATGAAAATTCCAAATCAAAACAGAAATGATTCAAATAATTCTGGAAAAAGTCATGAGCATTCAACACATCCAACATGATCATCATACAAAAAATCAGAAGCATTAGAGGTCATTTGATATGGAAATTAAATTGCACAAGTTGATCATCCAATGGTGTGACACAAATTGTCACACCATGCTAACATGTACATAAAACTGAAATGACACATGGAAAAAATGTCAAACCAAAACCAAAATGTCAATTATCATGTCAATAATCATCATGCAAAATTTGGTAGCAATTGGATCAATATCAAGCATTTCACAATAGAAAGAGTAAGGCAAGGTCACAAATGTACATATGATCACATATTCTAACACAAATCAAAAACCAGCCATGCACAACTTCAAACTTTAACATCATCAAAAACTATACAAGCAGAGGATCATGTCACAAAACATTTGGAATTATTGGAAGCATTTTTCAATTTGATATGATTTTTAGAAGTTAGGATAAAAAATTTGAAATGAAAATGAACATAACATGGAAATTGGAGGGAAAAGGCTAAAATGAGAAAGCATTTGAAATATTGCTTTCGCCAGGAATCGAGCTTGGTCCGAATTTGAAAGAAGCGCGCGCCAGGCCAATACGCTGCCGTTTTGGCAAAAAACCCTAGCGCACCTATTAGCGACGGAAATACGGACGCTAGGATGAAGATCTTCATCTTCCTCACGAAGATGAAGATGAACAGTACATGAATGTTCAAACATATTTCCAGATTTTCCCAGAATTTTCCAGCTTTTACAAAAAATTATACCAAAACGAAGCTCATGCAATGGAGATTATAGATCAAGCATCAATTCATCCTAGTTCAACATGATTCATGCAAATCGAAGCAAATAAAGTTTGACATTCAAAACTTCAATCAAGCATATCTCTCTCAATTCTTATCCAAATCGCACGAAATTTATATCAGATTGATCAGCATCAAATGTTCTACAATATTATACACATAAAACAGAGAATTAAGGTGATCGAAAATGTGACCTCTTGAAGATCAGTTCTTGAATTCTGCAGATTCCAGGCCAGGCAAGCATGCAAATCCACTCCAAATCACTTGTTATGAAGTTTGATGATGAAATTGAGGCTTGGAAACGTGTAGATCTAGCTCAATTTGCATTTGCCATTTTTGAGTTCTTGAACTTCAATGCTTGATTTCTACACGAATTCACCAATCCAAAGCTTGATCTGCACTAAATCCACACCAGAGAACAAGAATATGGAATAAAAATGCAAGGTTCTTTGAAGATTTTTCAAATTTTGGTTGAGAGAAAAAAAAATGGAGGGAAAAATTTCTTAGATCTAAAAATGGTGAAAATGATTAACCTCCTTCAAATTCTGTTATGATTATCAATATATACTCTGTCCTAATCTCATTTTAATTAAAATTAATCAAAGTTAATTAGAGATTAAGCAAAATAAGGGTGCATGGCAAAAATTGGAAATTTGGTGGTGTGTGAAGCATGCACACGTGAACAGTAACAAGAGGCTGATCATTTTCACTCAAAATCATCTTTTAAACACATTGGCAATGGTAGAAAGTTCTCATGATGCACCATTTTTAAATTTTCCAAATTCCCTCCAAAATTGACTTGAATAAGCAAGTGATCATATGTTCAAATTTCATGCAATGTGATGGATGTTTTGGAAACTAGATGTCATGAGAAGAAAAGTGCAAAAAGAACCACCAAATTTGGAGTTATGAATCAAAAGATATGCCCTTTTAAAGTCCCATGCACACTTGACAATGATTGGATCATATCTCATCAACCATTCATCAGATGCTCATGATCTTGGATGTTTTGGAAATGGGAGAGAGAGATATTCAACTTTCATGTTGGACAAAATTTCATTTGAATCTTATTTGATGATACAAGATCAAGTTGAATTTGAACCAAAAACTTTCCATTTTTGGAAACTTTCAATTATAGGTCACTTTCCATTTTTGGAAAGTTTTGATCTGACCTCAAATTCTTCAAGATATGCATTTGACATGATTAATAAACCTCTTTTGAACACGAATGAGATGTTGAAACTCATTTCTCCACTTCCAAACCCTCAGTTGACTTGCAGTCGACTTTTATGAGCCCTAGATGACTTGAACATGCACAAATGATTTTGAGCCTCAACCACTTGATGAAATGGCTCCAAAATGAAACCCTAGCTTACACAAGCTCAACATAATGACCATATGATCTTCATCCAAGAAATAAACCCCATCTCCTTGAGAAACCCTGACTGGTAGAATGGCATTGCTTAGGGTTGACTAGAGGTCAAAACCCTAATCCTAAAGAATCTGAGCATGAACAATGAGCCCCTTGAGGATGACATAACCATGATGATGATGATGTACCATTGCCAATAAGATAATGGTCAAACTCCTTGAAGGACCAAGAAACCATAATTGAAGCACAAACCCTCAGATGGCTAGTGATCAATTTATGAGACCCTCAGGCTTGCATCTCTTAACCTCTCTATCTTCTGAGAAAGACTTTTAGAGGATGACTTGTTTATTCTCACATGATATGCAATATGCAAATGCCTAATGCCTTAAAAAGGAAATGCAATATACTAAACTAGTCCCAAGAGAGGAGGGCAAATTTTGAGGTGTTACAGAAATGACTTCAATCTGAACATCGGGAGATATGAGATTATTAATATCAGTCTGAACACCAAGAGGCTGGCCTGAATGCCACAAGTTGCATCGACCTGAACGTCAGAAACTTCTTCGATATGAACATCGGAAAATTGGCCTGAATGCCACAAGTTGCATCGACCTGAACGTCGGAAACTTCTTCGATCTGAACGTCGGAAAATTGGCCTAAATGCCACAAGTTGCATCGACCTGAGCGTCGGAAACTTCTTCGATCTGAACATCGGAAAACTGGCCTGAACGCCACAAGTTGCATCGACCTGAACGTCGGAAACTTCTTCGATCTGAACATCGGACAACTGGCCTGAATGCCACAAGTTGCATCGACTTGAACGTCGGAAACTTCTTCGATCTGAACATCGGAAAACTGGCCTGAACGCCACTTCGATCTGAATACCGGAAACTTCATGCCTGTCAGCATCGGCAGAAATAGGGAACAATAATAGAGGCGGCGCATGGGCCAATGACACTTGCTGGGGATAACAAAGGTAAGTCATGAATAATCTTCAGTCTGAGTAATGGAAACAACTTCTGGCTTATCACTTGGGATACCGAGAATGTTTTATGCGTACATGCGTATGTTTGAATTTTTCAATGGTGTAATGCTCCATGAAAATGGAAATGCTACGCGATTTGGGAGGAGGCAATGCAATATGATTCTACATGCAGGGATGCGAAATGCTGGGTAGAATGCCAAGCTGAGACAAGGGGATCTGCTGGGGAAATGATCACCATCTTCTGGACCCTGGCAAGGCTGGTGGAGATGCACAGTGCAAAGAACTCTGTGGGGAAATGACTCGCCACACGGTGTTCTAGCAATGACGAAATACCGAGATTCTGACTGGGGAGAGAACGACACTGAAAACCTGCTATTGGGGAAAGCGATAGTGGTTCTGGCAACCACGATCTGCGAGAGATGACTCAGCAGGGGAAGCAAACACCGATACGGTACCGAGGTTCTGCTTCAAGGAAAGAAACCATGGATCTGGCATTGGGATTATCGATCTGGCATCGAACCCTGAGGAGCAGCCGCTTCTGCTGGGAAGATACAGTCTGGCACTGTCAACTCCGCTGGGGGTATATAGTCTGACACTGTCAACTCTACTGAGGAGTGTATAATCTGAAACCACTGCTTGGGGGGAGGTACAGTGGTGAGAACCTGCTGGGGATTGAAGAATCCAACGCTCTGATCAGCTCTGCAGGGATAAGATACTGAATTCGTCTGTTGGGGAAAACATTCACGATCATCTGCAGGGGATTTTAAGGAAATGCCCCGAGGGTACCTGTTCTGAATAGACGATCCAAAGCACTTAAAATTTACAGCAATTTTAAATGTTTATTAAGCATGTACCTGTAAAGCTCTTATGTGTCATGATGCAATGTTTATTAAAAAATTCGGACGTCATTTTTGCAAACAAAACAGAAAAATGAAAATGAAAACAGAGATATACTGAATAACATGATTTTATTGATTGAACGGCCTCTGAATAGGCATTTATATTAGGAAGCAATCCCTGGAAAGAGGTAATCGCACAACAGATAAAACAGACATTAATCTAATGGCAATGTGAAATGGATTCCTATAGGGTTCCAATTCTGCTATGACTTGCTCGTCTTCAAGATCCTCCAGATGATCAGCTTTCTGAAAGAGTGATTAGACTGTTTCCTATCCTTCAAAAGTTTCTAGTCATTGACACGAGATGAGATTCAGAACTACTCAGAACGCAATCATTCGCTTAATCCCTAACTTTTGCCTGGATCGCCCTTTTCGGGTTTTCAATCCACCGGGATACCCATTTTTGCCTAAGTTGCCTTTTCAGGTTTTCAACTTACTGGGTGTACAATCTTTTCACTTTTAATCCCTAATTTTTGCCCGAACCTTTTTCATTTTCTTGGTTCGCCGGGATGCCCATTTTTGCCTGGACTACTCTTTTTATTGTCCAGCGGGTCTATTTCATGCGAAGTATTTTTTAACTGCGTCTGAGTTCACCGGGGAAGTGAAGTTTTCACCATCCATCGTTGCAAGCATTAAGGCCCCCACCATCAAAAACCTTGGTGACAATATACGGTCCATCATAGTTAGTAGTCCACTTGCCCCTGTGATCTGTCTGAGGAGGAAGGATCCTTTTCAACACCAAATCTCCGACTTGGAAACATCGAGGACGCACTTTCTGATCAAAGGCTCTATTCATCCGACTTTGATACAACTGCCCATGACAAATGGCTGCCATTTGCTTCTCTTCCATAAGACTTAACTCATTGAACCTTGTCCGAATCCATTCAGCTTCGTCTAACTTGACATCCAACGGGACTCTTAGAGAAGGAATCTCCACTTCAACAGGTAGGACTGCTTCCATACCATACACAAGGGAGTAAGGGGTTGCCCAGGTCGATGTACGTACTGAAGTACGGTACCCATGCAAGGCGAAGGGTAGCATCTCATGCCAATCTCTGTACGTAACGACTATCTTCTGCACAATCTTCTTTATGTTCTTATTTGTCGCTTCAACAACACCGTTCATCTTAGGGCGGTAAGGGGAAGAATTGTGATGCTGAATGTTGAAGTTCTGGCACAACTCCTTCATCATTTTGTTGTTGAGATTAGAACCATTATCAGTAATGATTCTTTCGGGAATCCCATAGCGACAAATGATTTCTTTCTTGATGAAACGGGCAACCACATGTCTGGTGACCTTCACAAATGACGCTGCTTCGACCCACTTGGTGAAATAGTCAATGGAAACAAGGATGAAGCGATGCCCATTGGAACCGGTCGGCTCAATCCTTCCAATCATATCGATGCCCCACATAGCGAAAGGCCACGGCGAAGACATCACATTCAAAGGATTCGGCGGCACATGCACCTTATCAGCATAAATCTGGAATTTATGGCACTTCCGAGCATATTTGAAACAATCAGATTCCATGGTCATCCAGTAATAACCTGCTCTCAATAATTTCTTAGCCATTACATGTCCGCCGGCATGAGTACCGAAGGAGCCTTCATGAACTTCCTGCATTAACATGTCTGCTTCGTGTCTATCCACGCATCTAAGCAGAACCATGTCGAAGTTCCTCTTATACAGCACATCGTCTTTGTTCAAGAAGAAACTGCCTGCCAATCTTCTCAAAGTCTTTCTATCATTGTTGGATGCCCCTGCAGGGTACTCTTGATTCTTCAGAAATCACTTCATGTCGTGATACCAGGGCTTGTCATCAACTACCAGTTCAGCAGCAAACACATACGCGGCCCTACCAAGGCGCATCACGTCGATCTTGGGAGCATGGTTCCAACGGATCACCGTGATCATGGAGGATAGAGTAGCAAGAGCATCTGCCATCTGGTTATCATCACGAGGTATATGGTACAGCTTTACTGTTGTGAAGAAAGTCAACAGTCTTCTCGTGTAATCTCTGTAGGGGACCAGAGTAGGCTGGAGAGTGTTCCAATCACCATTCACTTGATTGATTACCAGAGCTGAATCTCCGAAGATGTCCAAAGTCTTGATTCTCAAATCAATGGCTTGCTCAATACCCAAGATACAGGCTTCATACTCAGCTTCATTATTGGTGCACCAGAAAGTTAGACGAGCAGTGAAAGGCATGTGGGCACCTTTCGGAGTTGTAATGACAGCACCAATTCCATTTCCCCTGGCGTTGACGGCCCCATCAAACATTAAAGTCCACTTTTCGTCTAGATCAGGTCCCTCTTCAACAACTAGCTCTTCACAGTCTTTCATCTTGAGGAACATGATGTCTTCATCTGGAAAATCAAACTTCATCGGCTCATAATCTTCAACCGGATGTTAAGCAAGATAGTCTGACAGAATACTCCCCTTGATGGCTTTCTGGGAAGTATACTGGATGTCGTACTCTGTCAGTACCATTTGCCAACGAGCAACTCTTCCGGTGAGAGCTGGCTTCTCAAATATATACTTGACTGGATCCATTTTGGAGATCAGTAAGGTTGTGTGAGACATCATGTATTGTCTCAATCGCTTAGCAGCCCATGCAAGTGCACAACATGTTTTTTCAAGCATTGAGTATCTCGACTTGCAATCTATGAATTTCTTACTCAGGTAGTAGATGTCATGCTCTTTCCTACCTGTCTCGTCGTGTTGACCGAGAACACAACCCATGGAATTGTCTAGTACTGTCAAATACATAATCAACGGTCTCCCTGGGACTGGAGGCACAAGGATAGGAGGATTCTGCAAATACTCTTTTATCTTCTCGAACTCCCTTTGACAATCATCATTCTACCTGATAGCCTGATCTTTTCTCAACAATTTGAATATTATCTCACACGTGGCTGTTAGGTGAGAGATGAACCTTGCAATGTAGTTCAACCTCCCTAAGAAACCACAGACTTGTTTCTCTGTTCTTGGCTCAGGCATTTCCTGTATCGCTTTCACTTTGGCCGGATCCACCTCAATCCCTTTTCCGCTAACAACAAAACTCAGTAGTTTTCCAGATCTCACCCCAAAAGTACACTTGTTCGGATTAAGCCTCAGCTTGAATTTCCTCAAACGCTCAAACAGTTTCTGCAAATTCACCAAATGTTCTTCTTCTGTCTGAGATTTGGCAATCATATCATCAACATAAACCTCGATTTTATGATGAATCATATCATGGAACAGAGTCACCATCGCTCGCTGATATGTTGCTCCGGCATTTTTCAGACCAAACAGCATCACCTTGTAGCAGAAGGTGCCCCATGGGGTTATGAATGTTGTCTTCTCCATGTCTTCTGGTGCCATCTTAATTTGATTATAGCCAGAAAAGCCATCCATGAAGGAGAATACCGAGAACTGAGCCGTGTTATCCACCAAAACGTCAATGTGAGGTAAGGGGAAATCATCTTTAGGACTAGCCCTGTTCAGATCCCGGTAGTCAACACACATCCGTACCTTTCCATCCTTCTTAGGTACCGGAACGATATTTGCAACCCATGGCGGATAATTTGTGACTGCTAGAAACCCTGCATCCAACTGTTTTTGCACTTCTTCCTTTATCTTGACAGCCATCTCTGGTCTTGTTCTTCTGAGCTTCTGCTTGACCGGAGGACAACCTTCTTTGAGCGGCAAGCGATGTACCACGATGTCTATGTCAAGCCCTGGCATGTCCTGATAAGACCAAGCGAAGATGTCAACATACTCTTGCAGCAATTCAATCAACCCCTTCTTCACATTGTCTTCCAAAGCAGTCCCTATCTTGATTTCTCTCTTGGCGTCCTCGGTGCCAAGATTAATCACTTCAACAGACTCTTGATGCGGTTGAATGACCCTTTCCTCTTGTTTTAATAATCTGGTAAGTTCTTCAGGGAGTTCACAGTCTTCATCACCCTCTTCTTCAGCTTGAAAGATTGGATTTTCAAAGTCGAAGTGAGCCATAGCAGAACCATTATCAATAGGATCTGGGGATGTGCATCTGCATGAGTGATGGTATGTGCTTATGAGTGTGAAAAAAAAAGTGGAAACTAAACAAAACATTGCCATTTTTTTTGAAAAACTGCAAAAATAGAAAGACAGGGAACGAAATATTTGAATGCAAAAAGACGTCCTTTATTTATGATAAAAAATGCAAGTGTCACATAGATGAGCCCTACAATGAGTCATTACGCCCTGGCGGAACGTAAGACTTGGATATGCATGAATAAACAAAGAAAATTACTCCTCCAGACAAGTGGCTTGGACAATCTCCTCAGAAGACCAATTGTTGAGAACTTCACCCGGGATCCTCGGACGCACCCAGTTATCGATGTCGCAATCACTATCCCCATCTTCATTATTGACCGCAGAGACTAATTTGACTTCTCCTTCAACCATGTTAACGTTGGCTCCACCATGCTGGGGCATGAGATTGTTGACGACATTAGGAGTTGGTGCAAAGTTAACGGCCTTTGAATCAATGAGGTCCTGAACTACGTGCTTAAAAGATTTGCAATTCTCAATGTTATGGCCAGGTGCCCCGGAGTGGAAGCTACACCTAGCGTTGGCATCGTAACCCGCCGGAAGTCTGCCAACGGGAGGAGCCAGAGTGCGCAACTGCACAAGTTGTAGTTGTTGAAGACTAGAAAGCAACTGAGCGTACAACATTGGAAGAGTGTCGAAACATCGGTCCATCGTCCTTGGCCTCGGTTGATAGGCGGGTCTGTTACCCGGTTGTTGTGGTTGGTACTGAGCTGGTTGACGTTGTGGTTGTTGTTGTTGTTGTTGTGCTGCAGCTGGAATGATCACAGCCGCAACATACGGTTGCTGATGATAATTTTGAAAGTTATTCCTCCGGTTATCCCTGTTTTGATAAGAAGATATGACACTTGCATCCCCTTCTCTCCTCTTATGTCCCTGAATGAACGACTTCTTCACCCCTGATGAGGATCCACCTCCACTTTGGGTCTTGTATGTCTTCAGGTAATTCTCCACCCTCTCTCCGGTAGAGACTACATCAGCAAAATTGGAGGCAGTGCAACCCATCGGGCGCTCCAAATAAGGTCCTGGCAGAGTGTTCATG
This sequence comes from Lathyrus oleraceus, assembly GCF_024323335.1. Taxonomy (NCBI): domain Eukaryota; kingdom Viridiplantae; phylum Streptophyta; class Magnoliopsida; order Fabales; family Fabaceae; genus Lathyrus; species Lathyrus oleraceus. Next base: position 327,121,474 of record NC_066584.1, on the reverse strand, counting down.
AACATGTTATCCATTTCCTTCTCCAACATAGGAGGTTGAACACGGGAAGCTGTTTCTCTCCAGCGTTGAGCGTATTCTCTAAAGCACTCATTGCTTTTAAGAGACAGATTTTGAAGTTGAGTTCTATCCGGAGCCATGTCTGCATTATACTGATACTGCTTCACGAAAGCCTCAGCCAAATCCCTCCAGCAACGGATGTGGGCTCTGTCCAGCCTCATATACCATTCCAGGGATGCCCCAGCTAGGCTGTCCTGGAAAAAGTACATAAGCAACTTTTTGTCATCGGAGTATGCAACCATTTTACAGAAATAGGCTTGCACATGGGTCTTCGGGCAAGAGTTGCCATTGTATTTGTCAAATATCGGGACCTTGAATTTCGGTGGCACTCTCACACCTGGGACCAGCCCCAAGTCAGCAACATCTACTCCCAGAGGATTTTGTCCTTCCACTGCCTTCAACCTCTCTTCCAATCTTCTAAACATGGGGTCCACACCATGACCCATACCAAAGTCTTCCTGCAGCAGGGGGAACTGATCGTCCTGATCATCATGAACGGGTTGTTGACCGGAGGTGACATGTAGGATTGGGATAAACCCCGGTCCATTGGGTCCATTAGCCTCTCCAGCTGGAGGATCGGTCACCGTCTCTGGTTGAGCAGGGGGATTCCTCTATATCATCTGCCTAAGCTCTTGTTGTCCCTGAGCCACCCCCTGAACCACATCCATGAATTGATTCATGCGGATTTTCATCTCGGCGAACTCTGCCTGTAGGCTTTCCATTACTCTCTGTTGGTTTCTACGGGTACCGTACCGGTGAATGCCTGGGTCAGCTATCCTGCTGATTAAACACCAAACAAACTGAGAACACTGTGGCGGTACCTGTTATGCAAGACATGCTAATGAATATGTAAATGCAATGACATGTTTATCAATTCCAAAGGTATTCTACCCCCTTGATTCCAGTCTCTCAATCGATAAACGATGTAAAAAAAAAAACTAAGCCGTTGATGAGAACCAAGAAAACTCCGACTAGAATCAAGTAGAAGATATAAACCCCACAGAAATGGATAAACATGTGTGAATGATTATGAATGCAAAATGATCTGATGCAAAATGATGTGAATGCAGTGCAGTGGCATGGGAATCAGGATCGCTGTATCTGCTTGAACATCTGTCAGGTTGCACTGTCTGGAGAGAAATTAAGAGCACACCAAACAAAGGTCATGGGATGGATCATGTTATCCTTAATATCAACCACCCATTTTGGTGGATTATGGTTTACACCTTATCAACACCCAAGTTTCATTGATATTAAAGATACCTGATCGGATCAACCATGAATCAAGGGTTTGTTGCAAGTCACGAGCATTGAGTTTAGGTTAAGAACCACCCAAAAGGAGTGTACTAAGGTTTAAACCTGCCAAACATGTTCTACAAAAGGTTCCCATAGTCATAATCCCATCTTTCGGATATTATCGGAGGAACAACTACTCGTATTCCTAAAATATTCTCAAGAGAGACTCTTATGAGTGTAGTATCGCGTAACAATCGTATCAAATCTTACACTTGAACGACTTTCGCACTACGTCCTACGAATAGGCCAAGATGGGTTTGGTAAACTAAGGTCCTCGGCTTCTAAGGTCTATATTGGAAAAAGTAATGTCTAACCACAACTTACTTGTGTGACATTATTGATCTCAACATGACCTTCACCAAGTGAATGGGCTTGCAAGTCAACTTGCTAAGGAATAACTCCACACAAGTCGACAAGACTATGCCATTCTCCTATCCTAAGTGCACTCGAGTTTGGGTATAGAACTCATCTCACAAAGATCACCAAGCAGCCATAGCCAACCAACAAATACAGCAATGATATGTACACAATGCAATAAGGTAAAGCAGGTAAATAAATAACTGTACAAAAGCATGAACACCCAATAAACAAGCAAACTACAAAAGCTAGGAGGGACTCGCTTAAGGAAACCGGGTCCCCAGCAGAGTCGCCAGCTGTCGCAACCTGAAAAATACAGTGTGCAAAAAAACAACCGGCGAAAGAAAATGACAGAAGAGTCGCCACCGTGCGTTATTTATCCCAAAGGAGGGAAAGGAAACGCTCGAAGTAAACCTGAAAAGAGGAAAGGAAAAGACAAGGTCTCGCAACCAAATCTTGGGTTCGGGAGTCGGTTATGCGAAGGGAAGGTATTAGCACCCCTACGCATCCGTAGTACTCTACGGGATCCACTTTTGTAGTTCTTGTCTAAAGGGTGTGAGTTTATCTTGTGCTGTTTACTAAAAAAAGGGGTTAAATGAAAATGACTCGCGCGGATGTCGCATCCAATGCATACGTATCTCATCTGAATATGAGAATCAGAGTCTTCGTAGCTCGGCTGACCTATGGGTTGGGGGGATGTGTGCTCGCTAAGACATCGCGTCTTATGCCTACGTATCTCATCTGGAATGAGAATCAGAGCAAGCCGTAGTTCGGCTAACTACGGGGTTAAGGATTATGTTTTGGGGGCGGACGACGTTACTACGCAATCTACCGGATGCTCGACCTTTGGAGACTTACTCACCTGTAGTAGAAGGAGTAAATGTGTGTTTAGGAGAAGAAAAATCAATGAAGGGTTAGGGTTTGGGATGCTCATGCAAAAAGGCAGTCCTTGACGAAGGAACCACGCTACCTGCGGGGATACGAACACATACAAAACAAACATGTATAAAGTAAATTTACCAACAAGGCAATCAGAATAAATCTCCCAAATGGTATCCCACAAGCAAAGTGGAATATCCAGCGAGTTATCCCTGCAAAAGTCATGTGAGCCTTCACAAAAACTCAACAAAAGGGTTAGTGAAACAAGATAAGGATTAGGAGAAAACATGCTATGACAAACGTAAGTCATATTAGAGCAAAACAGTATGGTTTTTCATGGATAACAGTATGGTTTCAGAAACCTCAAACCCTATGGCATACACTTCAGAAATTAAACGATTAAGCATTCAAGGCATTATTTATACATTCATACATAATTATGAACCCGTGGGCAAAAACCTAATGAAATTCATCCATCATACCTCAAACATTCAGAGTATTCAACTTCAAAGCACAAAGGTAATGGGAATAAGGGCAAACCTGATTGGAGAGATCGGTTGAAGTCAAATGGCACGGCTGGATTTGCGAACCAATGTTAGGGTTTGCTTGAGTTGAAAGTGTGTGAGTCAGAATGAACCTTTCAGAGTTGCCTGGAAGTTGCTTTGAACTCTGTTAGCTCTTCTCTCACTATCTTTTTCCCCAGGGTTCTTCTCTCACTATCTTTTTCCCAGACAGGGTAATAGGAATAGAATGGCCTTTTGTTTCACTAAAACTCTGAATTTATAACCTGATTTTTGTGGACCTGTGGGCTCAAATGAGAGAGGTCCAAGTCCAAGATTTTTCTTTTATTTATTTATTTTATTTATTTATTTATTTATTTTTTATTTATTTTCGTTTTCCATTTTTTTTTTGTTTTTTCTTTTTTTCGTTTTTTTTTTCAAAACACGTGGGCTTCGCCTAGCGAGCATGACAGCTCATGAACAAACCTTTGCTCCTTCAAGATTAACGTTTTGACTGACGAATAGACCCCTGTTGGAAGTAACTCAAGTCTTTCCCTTGTGTTGACTGATCATCTAAATAGAGCCCACAAAATGTCCTGGATGATGTTCAAGCTTCTTGGATCCGATTCCGATTGCCATGATGAAATGCAAATGCTAAATGACCTAAAAATGAATGCATGCATGAGGTGTAAAGTGTATGCTTCCAGGAAAAATGAAGGGTAAATTTTGGGGTATTACAACAATGTTACTATTTGTTTAAATGTGAGACAATGGTTTTTCTATGTGTATTACATTTTTATGAGAATTATGTAATGTTGTGTTTCTACTTATGTTGTGTTAAATTTTATTTGTGTATCTTCATGTATGTAGTGTATGTGAGTGCACGATCTTTCTTTACAAGCGCATCTGTATATAGAGCATGTGATATGTTGTATCTATGTGATACTACTAATGGCTTGCTTTGTCTCTTTTTGATATTGTCAAAGGGGGATAAGCAAATGCGAGTTATGAAGCTATGATGCATACATTCAAAGGGAGCCTTCATGAAGACACGAAACACATCGTCTCGTGTTTTTCCATCCTCTGAGTCTAAATATGCATCTTAGAATTAGGAAGCATAACAAATAGTTTAGAAAAGGTTTGAAAAGATTGCATGCATCAAAAACTGGTTTTCATGTGAAAAACAATTTATGTGTCGACACATACGTGCTATAGGTCAACCCATAGAAGAAAACTTTTTCTACAGGTCGACACATATGAGCTTCAGGTCGAAACATCTAACTCGTTTTTAAATCCTGCAAGCTTCTATTTGATGTGACACCTCTACAGTTCGGCACATGCATTGTATGTGCCGATACATGACTTACATAGATCGACACATACATTAAAAATCTTGAAAATTTTCATTCTTTTCTAATCCTTTTGCATTCCTTTTGCTTCATACTTGCATACATATAAATTCTTCATGCATGCATATTTTCTAAAGAAAGTTCTAGAGTAAACCTATACGAAACCGAGATTTCAAAGAGTTCTCATCATCTTCAACCTCATTCTATGCATAAACACAAACAAACTACACATAATCATTCTTTATTTAGGTGCCATCTAGAATAGGTTGATAACATCCAATTTAGGTTGATTGAATTGTAAATTGGGTTGAGATCTTTGAGGGTTTCAAATAAGAAAACCAAGTTGGGTTTTTCCTTCAAGATCAATTAAGGATTTGAAGGTTTTGGACAAGGTTACGCAATTTGGATCTGATCGAGTGAATGCTTTGAAGAAAGGAAGGTTTTTGTAAAGGAGTAGCGCGGGACAGTTAATCATATTGGTAAATCTTGGTTACAATAATTCGCAATTTGGATTCGATCGAGTGAAGACTTTAAAGAACAGAAGGTTCTTGCAAAAGAGTAGCATGAGATAGTGAATCTAATTGGCATTGTTGGGTTACTTGATCAAGATTTTATTAAGGGAAGAGAAAGTATTAGAATCAACATCAAACTTAGGGTTTGTAGGGTTGGATTGCTACATTTCTCTTGTATTCTACTTTTGCAAAGTAGGGTTAATTTCATTATCTCAATTAGAGTTCAAATTGAGGGAAGACATACGCATAGCAAGGTCGATTGGGGAACTTCCTAAACAAATCCTTGTGTACTCTCTCTCTCTCTCTCTCTCTCTCTCTCTCTTTTATTTTTCACTTGCAAATTGTTGAATTCATCGATTGTGTAATTAGTAGATCATAATCAATTAGATTGTGGTTAGATTTGAAGATCAATAAAACCATACATATTTCCAAACAAAATCGGTTGCACATAAGGTATTCGATAATTTGACTAAGTAGTATTTTTGTGTATTTTATCATTAGAAATACTCTTTACTTGTAGCATTGCATTCAATTGACTGTGAATAAAAGTGTTGTGATTAATTTGTTGTCATTACCATCACTTTTATTCAATATACACATATCCGAATTTTTCGATAGCGGTTCAGTTAGACGATTCGTTCCGGGTCACTTCCGCTACACCATAAAGTTTTTAAAGCAATTTTTGTTCATATTTTTTAACTTAAGATATATTCACCCCCTCTAGATAGTTTCCTATTGTCTAACAAATAAACACAACATCCTAATATGATTATATGCATATTCATATCTAACACCAAAACTTAAATCATATTCACAAAATATGAATAAAACAGGAACATGGCCACATGAACAATACATATGACAACATCCTAAATCATTTATTTGTTAAAAAAAAACCAAAAACCCTTCTGAATGTTTACGTTCAGAAGTGTGTGTGTGTGTGTGTGTGTGTGTGTGTGTGGTGTGTGTGTGTGAGAGAGAGAGAGAGAGAGAGAGAGAGAGAGAGAGAATGGTAAATAATCCTAACAAAGAACATAAACATTCAGAAGCGTCTGAAAGAGAGAGAGAGAGAGAGAGAGAGAGAGAGAGAGAGAGAGAGAGAGAGAGAGAGAATGGTAATGTACCATAATTCGAAGAGGATGATGATTTCATTTCCATAAATGATATTTGTTTCTAGAAATGAATGATTATGGTGAAGATTTCGCTATTATTATTGTCTCGTTCTCTAGGGCACCCTTGATGTTATGAACGGAATGAAATACCTGTTATGTTTTAATTTTATGGGAAATAACTTCACAACAGATGCAAGCTTCAACTATAGTGAAATATGGAACATATAACCACGGTTGAATGAAACAATCGTAATTGTTATACTTTTAATTTTTAAATAACAATAAATATGAAGGGACACACATATGCCATTTTATGGGAAATAATTTCTAAACAGTTGCAAGCTTCAACCGTAGTGAAATATGGAACATATAACCACGGTTGAATGAAACAACTGTAGTTGTTATACTTTCAATTTTTAAATAACAATAAATGTGAAGGCATGCTTATTTTTATTGAAAAATGGAAAAATGTTGATGTTAGGATTCAAAGTTTGTCATTCAAATTCTATGACCATGATTATTTTTAGGAACCCTGATGAAAAGTTTCTTAATCATAAAAAAAGCACGCGCGTAAAAAAATTTGATATGACTACGGTGGAAAAATGACCATTGTAATATTGTGTCATCGAAGGTATATTTTGTATTAGTGGATCAAACAATCTTTTAGAATTAAGGGTCAGACTGTATCATCTTCATTACTCTTACTTGGAAATTTTAATCATGTTTATCAGCCGAGAATATTATGGCGTAGTTTAATTAATTTTATTAATATCATTTAATGTGATAAAGTTTGATTGTTGTTTGTAGTGGTATAATTTAGAGTGTTCTTGGGGGGGAGGTGAGAGAGACACAACTAGCCTTTCGTTCTCCTTGAATCTCCCTTTCCCTAGTTCGACTTCACCCGTTTTGGTTCAAGCGCCCTTTGTCTATATGTGTCGACTGAGTATCCAGGTTTCCCATCCATAACGTGCGATCGTGTGGAGAGCGTCTACTAGGTCAACAGATGTTACATAGGAAGTCATGGGACTTAATCATACCACATGGATTTCAGGGAATCAACTACCCACACTTAAAGTGGTTGATAAATTATAAGGGACTCAATTCAGATCCATGGGTTATAACTACATAATTAGTACTACATTAAAGGGCAACCAATATGATTAAGAAATATACATATACACCAGCTTCTCACCTCACGTGAGTTATCTCTCAATACCCTAACAATCTTAAAGTCTCTAACAACCCTTATTTATTTCTTCTAATAATTAAAAGGGAAAAGAGAAAGAAAAAACTAAAAATAAGCTTCATATTAGGGTGCTTGGCAAGATTGCGAGTCGAGATCCTATGTATTCTCTAGTGCAATGAGGAATTCAAAACTACATAATTCTGGGTAGCAAATGTATATGGGTTGGTCGATTTTAGCGAAAGGTACTTAACCACATTCAAGCCGAAAACATTGCTTGCTACCTAAAACATGGCTAAGTGAACATTGGCGTCATGTCAGAATGTACACCATAACTTGGAATCCCACAGAGTTATGTTCTCATCATATTTGAGCGGAAAGCATTCTTACTTCTTGCACATGGTAGGAACAAAGCTTTGTTTGCATCATCTTGAAATGGACGAAGCATATTTAATTTATGAAAAGGTTTTGACATCACACTAAGGTGGAAAAGAGGTTTTATTGGTTGCGTTTATTTTAAGCGAATGACGAACGCTCGATAAGACCAAGACATATTCCTTGGGGCCGATTATTTGAGGTTTTGAAGGAATGTGCACCCCAAGGTTTTATTTCATTTGATTTTATTAAGAAAAATATATGTGGAAGACGAATAATCGATAAAACTAAGCGTGTGGCCCAAGGATGATTATTCGGGGTTTCAAAGGAGTGTGCTCCCCAGTATTCTTTTTAATATGATTTTATGAAGTGTTTTCTATGGAGGAAGATGAATGTTGTGTAAGACCATGGCATGCGCCCCGAGGCTGATTATTTGAGGTTTTAAAGGAGTCTGCACCCCAATGTCCCTTTTCATCTGATTTTATTAAGAAACGGATTTTGGAGAATCATGAAAATAGGTTTGATGAAATGTTACGCAATATAATTGAAAAGTAACATAAAGTAAGAAATGGGTTAACATACGCAAAGGTAAAATGTAAAAACTCGAATTGAGTTAACACACGAATTGTAACGCGAGGATCCGAATTGTAACGCAAGGTCGTCATTTATAACACGAGGTCACAAATTATAATGCGAGGGCACAAATTGTAACGTGAGGACGCATATTTTAACACGAGGATGCAAATTATAATGCGAGGGTGTGAATTCTAATGTGAAGGCAGGAGTTCTTATGTGAGGTTGCATATTCTTACACGAGGTTGCGTATTCTAACGTGAGGTCACGAATTCTAACGACAGGTCACAAATTCTAATGCGAGGCGTGAATTGTAATACGGGAGTGCAAATTCTAAAGTGGGGGCATGACTTCTAATGCAAGGGTACAAATTTTAATGCGAGGTTGTGAGTTCTTAGGCTAGGTCGCAAGTTCTTACGCGAGGTCAGGAATTCTAACGTGAGGTTGCGATTTCTAACACAACAAAAGTTAATGCGTGAATTGAGATAATGCAACAAAATGTAACGCAACAACAAAAAAGCTAATGCAACGACAAGTAACACAACAACACAAAAGTTAACGTAACGAAAAGAGTTTATGTATGAAATGACGTAATGCAACACAATGAATCATGTGAGGTATCACGCCACATCCAAAATAATAGCAAGAAAAACTAACAAGCAATACACAATAATTACGGCCAACACGTATATTCTCAATCGAATCAAAAGAAACACATAACGCATAACGCATATATTTTGAGTTAACGTATGAAGTGGAATAACATAATACAACATATCATGTAAAACATCATGCCGCACGCGTAAGCTGTCAAAAATAAAGTCGAATGCGCATAACATGTTCGAAATTGATTTCAACCCAAAGAGAAACGTAAACAACAACATAATACAACACATATAAGTTTATCCTTATTACAAAATCAATACATAATCAAAAGTTACTGCAAAAATAAACACACACAATCAACATTCGCAATAAATAGAGGATGCACAAAAACATAATAGAAATGTTGATGTGAATCGTCACCCCAAACTCGAATGTTGTTATTGATGGTAGGATAGTATTGATGATGCAGCGATCGTGATGGATGATGGTTTGCAATCTGCAAGCGGTTGAAAATGGTGTTGTGTTGTTGTTATTGTCAGCGTGCACAACAGTTTCTGGCGATGAGTTTCAGAAGCTGGTTGAGAATGTGAGAGGGAGTGTATGAATGATTGTTGTTATTTTTGGTTGATTTTCCTGGTGGTTGAGGACGAGAGGGAGAGACGGCGGAGGGGAGAGGTGAGAATTTTGACGGTGAGAGAGGCAGAGGGAGATTTCTCTAATGAGGATGAAGAGGTTCAGATGCAAATTGTCGACGTTGTTGAAGATGAGAGTGAGAGAGAAAGGGGAGGGAAGTGAAAGGGGTGAAGATGGTGGTGGCTTTGAGGTTTCATGGATGTATAGTTGAATGGAGGAGGGCAACATGTTAATGGTGTGAGAGTGATGAAAAGTGGTGATAAAGATGAGTGAAAGGAGATTGAAGAAGAGGTGTTGGAGAGGGAAGTTGTATGTTTCAATGAAGAAGAAGAAGGCGATTTCTCCTTCTGAGTTTCTCGTTTTCTACCATTTGTTTATACTTTTTTTTATTTGAATTTGAGAAAGTAGTGACTGTATCTTTCTCTCTATTGGCCATCACTTAACTTAAATACCCAAAACTTAGGTTTCCAAATATATTTTATCCCAACAATACCCTTGGATATTATAGTGTGACAAATAAGTTTTAATTTGATAAAATAAAATTAACAAATATTAATAAATCAACACAATTATTTTATTTTTAAATTTATTTATTTTCCTGAATTATTTTGATCAAAAAAATGAAATAAAAATGAATTAAATTGAGCAAAACGCGAACGTGCGAAGATGCGAAAAAAATAAATGAATGCACTAAAATAATCTACGCACAATATAGTATTGTAAAACAGACAGTCGTCAATCAAATTTCGTTGTTAAAAATACTCGGATGAAAAGGCTCAAACTGATCAAAATCGAATGTGCGAAGATGTGAATAAATTAAATGAGCGCGCCAAACTAACCTACGTGTAATTTAGCTCAATAAAATAGACAATTACAAGCCCAAACATGGAAACACTATTAAGTGATTTTACATGCGGTTAAGATATTGATTCAACCGATCTATGTGTAAAACTGAAATTTTATTCTAAACGCAACATAACGGGTTTTCTAAAAGTTTACAAATGCCTGGACAAAATTGGGGTATGACAACTGCTCCTATTTAATTATCTTTAACCCGAGAGTATGAATGAAATCTGGTTCATATATTCGTGGTGGAAGATAATTACATAAGAAAAAAACCCAAATTTTGTCCTTCGAATGGAGATGAAATGGAATGCAATGAAATTAAATGAGACTTGGAAAAATGCCTTTATTAGTGAATGAAAATGTAAGGTGGACTCACTGGGGATATAAATTATCAACTACTCCAACTGCTTAAGTTGGTAGGCTGATCGACAAATGATATATATTTTTTGAGAATTAACAGGGAAAGAATCTTCAAAAAAAAGTTCTGTCAGGGAAGACTACTGCTGAGGTTCCCTGTGGAAGATTCAAAAGAAACTCACTAGAGAGTCTATTGTCGATACTCGCTGAGAAAATACCTTATGTCGAGGTTTAATGGGAAATCTTCTGCCAAGACTCACTAGGGAATCTACTGCCAAGATTATGTTGGGAAATACCTTTTGCCGAGGTTTAACTGGGAAATTTTTTGCCGAGATTAACCAGGGAATCTAATATCGAGATTCTATGGGGAAATACCTTATGCCAATGTTTAATGGGGAAATCTTCTGCCGAGATTAACTAGGGAATCTATTTTCGAGATTCACTAAGGAAAAATACCTTGTGTCGAGGTTTAACTAGGAATTCTACTGCCGGGATTTGCCAGGGAATATGAGATTCTGTTGAAAAAAACCTATTACTGATGTTTACTCGAAAATCTTATGTCGAGATCAACCAGAGAATCTACTATCACGATTCAATGATAAAAATACCTTCTTTTAAGATTTACCAGGAAATATACTGCCGAGATTTACAAGGGAATCTACTTCCAAGATTCAATTCTAAAAATACATTCTACCAAGGTTTAATTGGGAAATCTTCTGCCGAAATTAACCAGGGAATCTACTACCAATATTCTGTTGAGAAAAAAATACCTTATGTCGAGGTTTAATTTGGAAATACCTACTGTCGAGATTTACCAGGGAATATACTGTCAATATTCACTTTGAAAAGCATAGGGTATATGACTGATGGCAATAATGAATGTCTTCAGATGTACATGAAACATGGTTAATGCTATGCTTATGATTGAATACGCTTTATTGTGCATTTTGATTGATGCATGAAATGTAATGATTGATCAATGCATGTTTGTGTGCTAATTGGTATTAGACTTTTAGGGTAAACAATTGTTAATATTATTTTGTTGAAAGTGTCAACCGAAGCCAGGTTCTGGAGTACCAATGAAAATTGGTGTTCGGTAGGCGTCAAATAAGGTTAGGCCTTTGTAAGATGTCAATAAATTTATACTTTGATTTTTCATGCTCGTGTTACAAGGCCTCATGCTATGAGAATATGTCAGATGAATGTGATGATATGCATGGCATGATGCTAGAGTGAAGTGACATGATTAACGCATTAAGATGGTTTATGCAATAACTTGAAGGTTTCCAAAAGTGCCCATGTGGTGGGTAATGGATGGACGAATTCTTTTGTAGCAAGGTTTCTTGTCGATAGAAAAATTTATTTGATGAAAGGTGGTCCTAGCATGATCTACCGACACTTATTTTGAACTCGATTATTCTTGATGTATTGTAGGATTTGCCTAAGTAGCTTGAAGGTTTGGAGAGGACTTACCTCTCTATAGCTCATTTTTCCCTAGTCTGTTGGGTATTTGAATTATTTTTCCTCGAAAGGAGTTTGGAAGTGGTTTGCCATAATATGATCTTGAGATGGCTTGCTTCAATATTCTAAACCTTGAAGCAGTCTGCCCCTGATTAACCAATTCTTGGAATGGTGTACTTCAAATGGACCGATATTGAAGTGATTTGCCCCAGATTGACTGAGTTTAGAAGTGATTTTCTCCAGATTAACCGAGTTTGTAAGTGATTTGCTTCTAATTAACCGACTCTTTGAGTGGTTTATTTCCATGTGCTCTGGATGTGGCTTTCCCCATATTAACAGAACCTCTAGGTGATCTTCCCCTGGTTGATAGAGTCCTGAGATGGTTTTTGCCTAGATCATATCCTTTACGGATGATCAAATTCCCAGCTGATTGCTCATCGTCTTCATTGATGCTAGATACCAACTTGTAGATAAAATTGTTCCTTCAAAATGGTAATTCTAATGCGATGTTCATGAAGGTTTTAAAATCAAAACCATTATTGAGATGATGTTGTGATATACAGTGAATGGGTCAATGATCAGAATACAATGTTAATATAGACATTAAAAGTGTGAAAGATGATGCAATCAATACAAATTACTATTAAAGATATTTAGAGTCAATTTAACGCAATCTTGCCATAGTACGCTTTCAAAATAAATAATGCTTCAATTAGGTCTTTTGAGGGTTGTAACATGGCCTGATCACGATTTTTGAAACAAAGGATATAAGGCTCAAAAATTTGATTTTAACCCAACCCATTCTCCATGATGATCTCCAGTCTTACATTTAGTTAATTCGACACACGCACGCATTCATCTCCCAAGATGATTTTAAAGATGAAGATGTGATGGTTTGAGAATCAATAAGGTTTTTGTGTGAGGTGGCAGGCACCTACTTTTGCTTGGTAGTCACAAAATTTTGTTTTTTTTTCAATATTTTTGGTAACCTTTTGATTCTTGATACGGTGGTCACTTAATCTTCTTTTTTGTTGAGGATTTAAGTGACCTCTTTTGATTTTTCCTTTTCCCTTTTTTTACCCCTAATTTTTTCCTGGGCCGCTTTTTTTAGGCTTTTAGTCCACAAGGATACCTTAATTTTTGCCTAAGTCTCCTTTTCTGGTGTTTGACTTAGTGGAAATTTTTATTTTTATTTTTGCATTTCATTCTTTTTTTCATTTTTTGGAATAACTTTTATGGAATTCGTTCTTTTGGTTTGAAAAGGGTTGTGACCGCCATGTTATTGGTTATTGAGGAACAACCGCTATATCTTCTTTTGTTTTTTCACGACTTCTTCGACGCTTTATGACATGTGTGAAGAAGAGCCTGTGGTTGAAGCTCTTATTGAAAGGTGTATAGATGGACTGATTCTCTTGAAAGTTGAATGCATAGTCAAACTATCTAGAAAAAACTACCATGCCCCTGATTAAGATTAAGTATTTTTAGTTCCGAAAGAAATACCAACTTTTAGGCTCAAAGTGATTGACTAGGGATTAATTCCTCAACTTCTTGGTGTTTGGGGATTGAAACAATGCCTTACATCAACAGTAAATTTCTATTCGAAAGCATTCTGTAGAAATTTTGGGTATTTCATTTCATCATTCTCCCTCCAATCTTTGTTAAAACAACAGTTTGATAAGAAAATGAGGTGGAAAAACATTGATATTGTTCTTTTTTCATTTTTATGTGATAAAATTAGTGAATATGAAAGGATTAATTCAAAATATGCATGGATATTTCATTAATCTTACCATCCAAAACAAACAAGTTTAAGAGCAAATAAGTGTACAACATGCAAGGAAATTACAAAAAAAAGAGTTGAAATAGCCAAATGATCGCCAACGTTGAGGATGAACATTCATTCTTGACCCACCAGCTCTAGGGGATGCTTCCTGAAGTCTTTGTGGTTGTCAGGGTAAGGGATCCTTCACCATATCATGGCCATCTCTAAAAGTCCATCACCCGTTGTCGATCAGCTATTGCACCTCTTCTGTGGAGATCTTACACTCCTCAATTGAGTTCCCCACTACTCCATCATGAGACTCACGCATGGCATCTAGGTTATACTAAGGAGGAAATGGAAATTTCATGGGTCTAGTCTCTCTGAGAGTCATTGACGGGGTTTGGACTAGATAACACCATAATTAATTGTATGTCATTGGGATTGGGTCAAACTGGCGAGTTTCCCCTTCTTGGTTATTTGGAGGCTTGCGTTGATTCTGATGTCAATATTGGTTGTTTGGATTCTGAGCTTGCTGATTCTGATGTCAATGCTGATGCAAGGTCTTAGCCTCCTAATTATATGGTCTTGGAAATGATTGTTAGTATTGAGAACTGGGAAGTAGTGGTTTATGGCATTGAATAGTCGTTGCGTACGGATACTGATAATAAGGCACCAGAGATGGAGCTTGGTGAGTTTCTCATATTGTATCAGTTTCATCTTCCTATTCCTTTTGGAAATTTCTAAGGGATTCACCCTCACTACTCTGGATACTCGAGGCGCCTTGGATTTTTCCTCTTTTAAGATTGTTCTCGATGCGTTCCCCAATTATCACCTGGTTAGAAAAGCTTGATGACGCATTTCCTATCATCATTTCAAAGTATGGGCCCTGTCAGGTATCCATAAACATGTCAACCAGTTCTTTCTCTAATAGTGGTGGTTGAACGCGAGCAACCAACTCTCTTCATCTTTGGCTGTACTCTATGAATGACTCATTACTCTTATGAGTAAGATTTTGCAATGGAGTATGGTTTAGAGCCATATCCTTTTTCTATTGGTAATGCTTCAAGAATGACATAACTAAGTCTTTCCAGGTATGGAAATGGCACAAATTCTAACGTGATGGCGCGAATTCTTATGTGAGGTCACGAGTTCTTACACGAGGTCGTGAGTTCTTACGTGAGCTCACGAATTCTAATGTGAGGTCGTGAAATGTAACACGAGGGAGCAAATTCTAACGCGAGGGAGCAAGTTCTTATGTGAGGTCATGAGTTCTTATGCGAGGTCACGAGTTCTATTGAAATGAAAATTAACACGTAAATTGAGATGACATAACAAAATGTAATGCAACAACATAAAAGTTAACACAACAACATGAAATTTAACTTAATAAAGAGAATTATCGTATGCAATAGCATAACACAGCACAATGAATCGTGTGAGGCATCACGCCACACGCAAGATCACAACGAGAAAAACAAACACGCAATATGCAATAATTACGACCAGTACATATATTCTCAATTGAATCAAAAGAAATATCTAACGCGTAATGCATATATTTTGAGTTAATGTATGAAGTGGCACAATGTAACGCAAAAGATCATGCGAAACATCATGATGCATGCGTAAGTTGTTAGTAAATAAAGTCGAACACGCGTAACATGTTCGAAATCGATTTCAACCCAAAGAGAAATGAAAACAGCAGCACAATACAACACACATAAGTTTATCCTTATTACAAAATCAATAAATAATCAAAATAATCCAGCAAAGTTATCGCAAAAATAAACGCATACAATCAACATTCATAATAAATACAGGATGCATAAAACACAACAAAAATATTGATCAGAATCGTTACCCGAAAGTCGATTGTTGTTGCTGATGGTAGGATATTATTAATGTTGTAGCGATCAGGAGGGATGGCGATTTACGATCTGCAGACGGAGAAAAATGGTGATGTGTTGTTGTTATTGTCGGTGTGTGTGGCAGTTTTTGATGATGAGTTTTAGAAGCTGGTTGAGAACGTGAGTGGGAGTGTGTGAATGGTTGTTGTTGTTGGTGGTGGTGGTTGATTTGCATGTTGATTGAGGAGGAGAGGGAGAGCCAAGGGAGGGGAGAGGCGAGGATGTCACCAGTGAGAGCAATGGAGGGAGATTTCGTTGGTGAGGATGGATAGGTTCATATGCAAATCGCCGGTGTTGTTGAAGATGAAAGTGGGAGAGAAAGACAATAGTGGCCGAAGCTAAAGATTTAATGGTTATGGCATAAACAAGAGGGAAGTGAAAGGGGTGAAGATGGCGGTAGCTTTGAGGTGTTATTGGTGTAGGGTTGAATGGAGGAGGGCGGCGTGTTGATGGTGTGATGGTGAGAAAAGTGGTGGTGGTGATAATTGAAGGGAGATTGAAGAAGAGATGTTGGAGAGGAAAGTTGGGTGTTTTAATGAAGAAGAACAAGAAGATTTCTTCTTTTGAAGTTCTATTTTCTCCCTTTTGTTTCTACTTCTTTTTTATTTTGATTTGAATTTGAGAAAGTGTGTAGCGGGCGTGTCTTTCTCTCCATTGGCTATCACTTAACTTAAATACCTCAAAATTAGGGTTTTCAAATTTATTTTATTCCAACAATACCCTTGGATATTATTGTCTGACAAAATGAATTTTAATTTGATAAAATAAATTCAACCAAAAATTAATAAATCAACTCAATTATTTTATTTTTAAATCTATTTATTTTCCTTAATTATTTTGATTAAAAAATGAAATAAAAATGAATTAAATCAAGCAAAACGTAAACGTACGAAGATGCAGAAAAAAATGAATGCACTAAAATAGTCTACGAGCAATATAGTTCAGTAGAATAGACAGTCGCATTTCAAATTTCGCAGTTAAAAATACCTGGATGAAAAAGCTCAAACTGATAAAAATCGAACGCGCGAAGATGTGTAAAAACTAAATGAGCACGCCAAACTAACCTACACGTAATATAGTGTAACACCTCAAAATTTGCCCTCCTCTCTTGGGACTAGCTAGCATATTGCATATCATTTTTTAGGTCATTAGGCATTGCATATTGCATATCATGTGGTTACATTGTGCAAGCCATTCTCCCAAGTCTTGGTCAGAAGATGAGGAAGTCAAAGTGCAAGCTAGGGTTTCATTTGACTGGTCATTGATCATCTGAGGATGTGGAAGTTGAAATTAGGGTTTTGTGATTCTCAAGAAGATTGGTCTTCATCTTGATTACAATGATACATCATCATCATGGTTTGTCATCATCAGAAGATTGATCAGATTTCTTGAGATTAGGGTTTTGACCACTGGTCAACCCTAATCAGTTGCATTGGGCCAATCAGGGCATGGTCAGGAGGTGGGGTCTATGATGGCTATGGGGTTCATAATATGATTGTATGGAGATTATTGAGGTTAGGGTTTCACCCTTGAGCCATTTCAGTTGAAGATTGGAGCTCAGATTGATCTATGCATTGCTAGATTCATCTATTAGATGAAAAGTCAACTGTGGTCAACTGTACATGATCTGATGAATTTGGAGGTGGAAATGAGTTGGATACACTTCATTCATGTTGGAACAAGTGTTATTTGACATCTCAAAGCTCAAAAATGAAGGAAATCGAGTCAAGACAAAAACTGCCAAAAATAGAAAGTGACTTGTAATTGAAGTTTCCAAAAATGGAAAGTTTTTGACCTCAAAGCCACGTGTCCAAGGAAACTTCAAATGGAAAATTGTTCAACATGAAAGTTGTAGATCTTGTTCTCACCTTTCCAAAAAGTCCAACAACTTGAAAATCCCATGTATGGTTGGAAAATTATGGCTCAATGAAATTCAAAAATGACCCATAATCAGGAGGCCATAATTTCCACATGGTTTGTCCAAATTGCAAGTTCTTTATATGCACAAACTCCATTTGACATGTACTTTCATGGTGCATAATTGGATTTTCTCAAAAGTGGTCAATGCAAAAAGTCAAATTTCAACTGGACAGTTAAAATGGACCAGGGGCAAAATTGTCCAACTTGTGAAATAATTGGAATTTTTGAGTGGGGATTTTTGCTACACCTCATAAATGGTATTTGAAACTTGTTGGAATCATCATACCATGCCTAGGCCTTATGGTTTGAAAATTGGCTTGTGAAATGAAATTGCAAAATTGGACAATAAGCTATCACATGGTGAAAATGAAGAATACACATCCAATGAGAGTGGAACAAGTTGCAATAGCTCATGACAGGTATTTGGAAGTTGTATGAGCTGTCCATGAGGTGGCAATGAGCTGGCTTTGGAAAATACATTTTTGCCCCTAAGCTTGAAAATGACACTTTCACTAATCAAATGCAAATTGGTTAATTAGCATAATTAAGCTTGGATTAAGGTATCATATATATTCTTAATCACATCCAAATCATAACAGAAAATCACACATCCCAAAATCAGATCAAAAAACTCTTCATTCTCTCAAATTCCTTCAAGAACGCAAAACCTAAAAATTCATCAAACTTCATCAATTTTGGCTCAATCTTCGAAATTCCTTTTGCATCAATCTTCTCTCATCATCATATCCATCTGTTTTGGAAGTTTGGAAGGAAAGGAGTGTGGAATCGCAGCTGTGCAAACAAGCTTCATCTATGGTAAATCGAGATTGCAAGCCCTAGGAGCTACTACAATTGCACCTGGACGCATCAATCATCTTCCACAAGTTCATACTGCATCTGTTTGGAGCTAACACGCGCGAATTCATCCAATTTCATCGCTGCCATTTCCAGGTGTGTAAAATTCGAACATCATGATTTGTTTAATGCTTATGTGCGTTCTATAGTTCGTTGATTGTAGAGCATCGTGATGGTTTTAGTTTTGTGAATGGATAACCGTAGGCTGAGTAATCTGGATTTGAAGTTTCGAACCAAAACCCTAAGTTGATTGATTCGCGTGATATAGCAACATTTAGGTTAGATTAAGTTGATATTTGGATTGTACATGTTAAGACGGTTCGAACGGCTATTCATTTGCGCATTTTGGTGTTGATTTGAAAAATTCATGTTCATGCATGTTCTTATGAATTCTGGAATGAAAGTGACGATGAAGTTGTGTTTGATCTTCAATCTTGTTTGAATTTTCGAATACAGTGTTTACCGCCCCCGCCTTTAACTAATTACCATTGTGCCATTGGAACATTTAATTAATTATATTAATTCTAAAAAATTCTAAAAAATTCCTAAACATGTTAAAAAATTCATAAAAAATCATAGAAAAATCAGAAAAATGTAGGAATTTTTGTGTTGACTTCCTTGTTGACTGTAGAATTTATTTGATCTATTGATTGAAGTTGTGCATGGTAATATTTGTGTTTGACCTAAAGTTATTTGGCATGTGTGACATTTTGATACATTGTGCCAATTCCTTTGTGAAATCCTCATGCTTACAAATAAATGCTTGAAAATTTTTGTGGTGATTGTGGACTGTCTAATGGTGATTTACATGTAAATTTCATGAATTTTGGATTCCTGGTGTTTGAGTTATGAATTTTGGAACTTAGGTGTGACAATTGGTGTCACACCTCATTATGTCAACTTGCTGGATTTATTTGAGTGACCTATACTTGGTGAAATGATGTGAAATTTTGCATGGATGTTCATTAACATGTTAAGATGCTATGTGAATTTTTGTGGAAGTTTATGTGGCATTTTCAATTTGATTGCTATTTTTCATCTCTGTTGGTCAAATGTGCAAGCTTGTGTGACATGTGTTTGAAATATCCTTGTGAAATGCTCATATGGTGTTGAATGCTTATGAAATTTGGTATGATAGTTGTAGACACATGATGTGACATCCCTGTTTTGGTCTCACTCATTTCTTTACTGTTTTCATTGAGTTATGAATTTTTGAAGTGAATGCATATGTTGATGTTGTGATTTGGAGCATGTAATTGTGTCTGTTTTTATTGATTTTTATTGACATGGTTCCCTTTGCCCAATTAAGCTGAAATTTGGTGTGCCACACCTGGATTAGGTCCTGTTTAGGTGTAAATTATTTGAGGATTTTTGGATTAGTTTTGGTATGGAATTGGATGCAATAGTTCTGTTTGGATGTTTTGTGTTCCATTTGGCATAAGTTGGATTGTTTTGTGCATGGAATGAATATAATGAATGATATGGACATGAGACTAATTGTGTTGGTTTTCTATTTGCATTAATTTGACTTTGGTTAGAGATACCTTGCTGTTTAGGAATTTTTCTTGCTTTTGGACCCTAGGCTTGGCCTAGTGGTCTAGTTGCTAATATTTGCTTGATTTTTCAGGATGAATAGCATAAGGCTCATGGAGAATGATCCAAGTTGATTGAAATGATGTTGTTTGATGTTTGTACACTAACATAACATTGTTTTGTAGGTTGTGAAGCTTGGGCTTGAGCTCATAGCTTACCTTTGTGTGCCTTGGCTTGCATAGTTTGACTGATTAACTTGTTGTTTTCTGATTGGTTGTCTGAGTTATTAACTGGTTAGCTTTTGTACAGGTACCTTTAGTCGCTCTAGTTCTTTTAAGAACTTGCTTGGTAGCCGCTGCTCGGTTGTGTAAACCGCTTGAGGTAGGTCCTCTTGACTTCATGTAGTCTGGGAGACCCGGCTGTTACCGGGCCGGGCAAATGTCTGAAGTCCTCCTTAAGAGGCAATGATTGTGGTTGTTTATTTTTCGTGCCAAGCAGGTGAAAGTCCTTTAAATAAGGCAATTGGTGGAAGGTAGGGGTATGAAGTCTACCCCCCACTATTCTGTGAGTCTTCTCCTTGCTCCCATTACATGGTTGTAGCATTGAGATTACAAGCCCAAGATCCGTGCAGTGCACGTTGTGTCAGAGTCTCTGAGTATAGAAGGGTTCCCCCATTCTGGACCCATGCTCATTTGTCGGAAGCTCTCCCTGGTTAGGGATAAGAGCTGTGGGGTCTGATCCTCACTTCATCCTTTCATCTGCTTCACCTTAGCCTCGTAATGGCAAGGTTAAGAGCAAACACAGCCCGTACAGACGACTTGTTGAGGCAGTCAAACCTATTGTGTGAGCCACTTGTTTGGTTATAGTGCGTGCTATGTGGATATCTGTTTGAGATGCTTGTTCTCATTGGATGTATGCTTGAATTATTCTGTATGCTTGTGTGCTTGCTTCTTTCCTGGATAGGAGTAGTTTGCTTATGCAAGTAGGATAGAAAACCGAACTTAGGGTAAACGATGCATGACAACACTAGGCTCGAGTCCAGCTCCCTAGTAGTGTGTCTTTCCCTGGTTTCTGGCTAGCAATTCAGTCCCTTTCAGGGGAACTACATCGCCCTGATCCTCGTGCCAGACGAGGTATGTAGGCAGGTGGTCGTGCGAGACCACTCCGGGCACTTTTTTTCTTTTTTGTGTGTGTTTGTTTGTTATCTGATTGTGTGTTCGGTTCGGATGCCGACGTAAGTCCAGTGATTGGCTGTCGGGCTCCACGTTTGCCGTTTGGAGTGTGTTTTGGTTCGGATGCTGACGTAATTCCATCCAGTGGTTGTCGGGCTCCATGTTTGCCACCCTTGCTTGTTTGTATGTTTGTATTGTTTGGCGTGCGTAAGCCGAACTACAGTGGCTCTGATTCTTGTTCCAGACAAGATATGTAGGCCTAAGGTGTGATACCTTATCGAGCTCGTTCCTCCTAACCCAACCTGCGTTCCCCGTGTGTGTGTGTGTGATGTTTAGCAACCTTTTCTTTATTTTAGAACGTGGATCCCGTCGAGTACGACGGACGTGAGGGGTGCTAATACCTTCCCCTTGCGTAACCGACTCCCTTACCCTTTCTCTTTGGTCGCAAGACCATTTCCTTTCCAGGTTTCTCTGAGCGTTTCCTTTCCCTATTTTGGGATAAATAACGCGCAGTGGCGGCTCTGTGTGTGTTTTTATTTGAGTCCCGCCGGTTGATTTTTCGCAGGATGCGGCAGTTGGCGACTCTGCTGGGGATAAGGATGTAGACCTATGCTGGTCCATCGTCCCTAAGCGAGTCCTTCCTAGCGTTTTAGGATTGGTTTGGGTTGCTTATTTTGCTTTATTTATTGCATTTATTATTCTAACCAGTGTGTATCTATATTTGCATTAATGTCTGCATGCATCATACTATCATGTTGTTGCCGTCCTCTATGTAGGTGGTTCCTCTGTGTGGGGTGGGTGTTCTGAGTGGGGCTAAAACCCAGGCCCGAGTATACACCTAGGACTAGTGTGGTCTCATGTTCCTCATTTGCTGAATCAGCATATTGTTGTAACGTGACATACCACAAGCCGGACGAGGTTCATTTGACAGTGCTCCCCTCTGTGGACATTCCACTTTGGTTGAGTTACTTCATCTGAACTATTGACTCTGGTGACCGATCATTTCCCGGATCTTTGGTTTAGACGGTTTTAAGAGAGCTACAATGGCACACCCGAAAGGGCAAACCCATTGAGTATCTCCGCCCGATTGTCGAGACTATTATCCGCCTTAGGATGACCTGTTTAGAATTTACCTGTGAGGGGAGGGTTGATTCTGTCAGATGCATGATCAGATGGTGACTCAGTTGGTGACTTTTTGTTCCGTGGATCAGAGTCTTATTTATAAGTCGGATTTATGGCCATTATTTGCCGAGACGCCGGAGTGCTGTCCGTGATTTATCAGTGGGGATCCGTTTATTTCAGGATTCCCCGGGCCGAGATATTTATCAGTGGGGATCCATTTATTTCAGGATTCCCCGGGCCGATTCAGATGGTTGTGAGTGTCTGCTCAGAGATGATTCAGTGATGATGATGATGATGTATCTTTCTTCCGTTTATTTCGGAACTCGTGGGTCTGATTGATGATTGTACATTCCTCAGATGGTTATGATCAGTTCAGAGTCCAGATTTAGTGCAGATGATCAGACGGCTTGGAGGATGGCAACGCATTGCATTCATTCATCAGCATCATTACATCTTGCATTAACTGCATCTAACACATGTTTACCCATATGCAAGGACACTTTTGATCGAGATTCTGGTTGAGAGACTTTCTGTTCAGATATGAGGACCGGCCTGAAAAACAACATTGCTTACAGTTTCTTCGATCCAGAGATTGGCGTGCTGAAGGATATGATAGCATTGATTACTCCTGACCATGTGGGGATGTTCCGGGAGGCATACGGTAGTATCCTGAAGATGGTTTTCAGACTCGGTGACAGTGACAGAAGCGCCATCCATACCCTTCTCCAGTTCTATGATCCGGGGCTGAGATGCTTTGTGTTTCCAAACTATCTGTTGGGACCTCTGATGGAGGACTATGCTAGTATTCTGGGGATTGCGATTCGAGATCAGATTCCTTTTTGTGCTATTAGGGGAGAGCCTGATGTCCTTGGGATTTCCCGTGCTCTTTATTTGAGTCCGGAAATGGTCAAGGGAGGTCTGAAAGAGAAAGGAAAGCTACCAGGTTTTCATTTGAGTTTCTTGGAAGCTAAAGCCAAGGAGCATGCTGCTGGGGGTGACTGGAAGACGGTCTGTGCTTTGATTGCTGTGAGCATCTACGGGATTGTTCTGTTCCCCAATCAGAAGAATTTTGTAGACCATAATGCTGTCAGGTTATTCATGCAAAGAAACCCTATCCCTACTTTGATCGGAGATGTCTACTACTCAGTGCATAATCGGAATGAGAAGCTGCGTGGGGGGTTGGTCAGGTGCTGTTCTCAGTTGCTCTTCAAGTGGTTCAAGGGGTATTTGCCTTCTCGAGGTGCCTTCGTTCAGATTGATCCCAGTGTCAAGTGGTCCTTCAGGTTGATGGGTCTGCGGGCTGATGACATTTCTTGGACTCATAACGGTTTGGCTGGACGGGATTTTATATACAGTTGTGGGGCTTTTCCCAATGTGCCTCTTATAGGAGTGCAGGGTTGCATTAATTACAACCCGACGCTTTTTAGGAGACAGATGGGGTTCGCTATGGAGGTTCCTCCTCTCGAGTGTGAGACTCAGGAGTCCTTCTATTTTCCTGTGGAAGGCAATCAGGCCAAGTTGATGCAAGTGTCCGGGGCATGACGCAACATTCAAAGAAAGGGTAAGGTTCCGTTCGGTAAAGTCAATTGTCGGTATTTTCCTTTGTTCGAAGATTGGTTGCGGAAGAGGATTGAGGTTACATTTCTACCATTTCCTGGAGGTGATTTGGGGTGTCCTATGATTGAGGGTACAAGTTCTTCTGTCAGCATGGAGGAATTCCTTGAGATGAAGAGGGCCAGAGATCAGTTACTTGCAGAGAAAGCTGAATTGGAGAGGAGTGTTGCTCGGTTTCAGGCAGCTAATCAGGAGATCAAAATGAAGATGGAAGATCGAGACAAGCGACATGCCTTGGAAGCCAAGCGCTTTGAGATGGATACGGCCTACTATGGGAAGATCAGCCAAGCTTTAGCATCGTCCAACCGGGAGCATGACATCACTAAGGATAAGCTGTTCAGAGCGTCGAAGGTTATTGAGGATGAGAAGAGAAGGCAAATACTTGTCAGAGATCAGAGGGATGACCGAGTCAGAAGCCTCATTGCTGAATGGGAGACAAAGCTGAAGGTCAAGGAAGCAGAGAATCTGAAGATCGTCGCCGAGAGAGATCACTACATGGCAGAAAGAGACCACTACTTCAGGCAGATGAAGATTCATCAGAAGGAAGTTGGAAGACTGCAGCAGGAGAACACCGAGCTCAGGTTCGCCACAGAGTTCGCGAGGATGGAAGATGAGATAGGGCCATCCGTGGGACCCTCATCTAGCTAGATCTTTCATTAGTATTGGATTACCGTCAGGCTTGTTGACGGAATTCACTTGTCTGTATTTCTTTCTTATTCTGGAGGTTGGAAGACTGCAACAGGAGAACACCGAGCTCAGGTTCGCCGCAGAGTTCGCGAGGATGGAAGATGAGATAGGGCCATCCGTGGGACCCTCATCTAGCTAGATCTTTCATTAGTATTGGATTACCGTCAGGCTTGTTGACGGAATTCACTTGTCTGTATTTCTTTCTTATTCTGGAGGTTTGTATTTGACTTTATTTGGCTGATGTATGACTATGGCACTGATTGTGCACTTTTGGTTATGAGATGGTGATTTTTCAGTCAGTGATTGGTTTTCAAGCTTTATTTGCTTTGCTGTATGCACTCTCACAAGCACACACATGGTTGGGGGTATCATGCTAAATCACATATCTCCGATCTGCACGATGAAATCAAATGCTGAATGACTGAATATTAATGCCGGATTATTATCTGTCTCAGTGATGCCAGGATTGAGAGACAAAGTGTCCTTCATATGGATAGACACTGCATTCATGCATTGATCATAATAACTGTGCTTTATTTTGCAGGTATCTGTTACTAACGTGCTTGATTGTGACAGGAATCATTGCTCGCGCTCGAAGAACTGTACCTTTGCACTCAACACGCCCTCACAGATATTATACCAGAAGAAATACTCCCAGACTCATGGAGCTTCCTAGTGCAGATATGCTTGAGCTAAAAGATAAAATGAATGAGCTGATCAACATAATGCAAGGCTTCGCAGTTGGTCAGAAGGCTCTGGCAGACAAAGTTGAGAAGCTCGAGCGGGCTTCTGCAGCAAACAGTGGAGTTAACCTGGATGGAGTCTCCAACCAGGGGCAAGGGTCTCGAGACGGTGGAAAGAGGACGACTGTGGGTCTCGTGAATAATGCTGGTGGTCTTGGTGGTGCTGGTGGCCAACCGGGTCAGAATATGAAAGACAATTTTGTGCCTCCGTTCTATGGGTTCGATGAAGATCAGGAGGAAGATAGAGAGGCTGACCAGTTCTCGATGCAGAACGAGCCGTTTGTTCCTTATAATGCTCCACCTCAGAATAAGGAGATTCAGCTGCTGGCTGAGAAAATCAAGGTGCTTGAGAGTTATGCCACGCCCGGGGTGGTCAATATGTCTAACATGGGGCTGGTAGAGGGGATCGTGATCCCACAGAAGTTCAAGGCGCCCAGTTTTGACAAATACAACGGGAGTTCCTGCCCTGAGACCCACCTCCAAGCATTCGTCCGCAAGATCTCTGCGTACACGACAGACCAGAAGTTGTGGATGTACTTCTTCCAGGACAGCCTGTCGGGAGGCTCCTTGGAATGGTACACTAAGCTGAAATCTTCTGACATAAAGAACTGGCAGGATCTTGGAGATGCTTTCTTCAAGCAATACCAGTTCAACGCTGACATGGCTCCGAGCCGTACCCAGC
Source organism: Lathyrus oleraceus (assembly GCF_024323335.1). Taxonomy (NCBI): domain Eukaryota; kingdom Viridiplantae; phylum Streptophyta; class Magnoliopsida; order Fabales; family Fabaceae; genus Lathyrus; species Lathyrus oleraceus. The sequence goes on along the minus strand of NC_066584.1, from coordinate 327,095,381 downwards.
TGCAGGGTATGTCTCAGAAGAATAATGAGGGCTTCAAGGAGTATGCTCAGCGGTGGAGAGAACTGGCTGCGAGAGTTCAACCTCCGCTTGTGGATCATGAGATGTCTGATTTGTTCATGGGGACCCTGCAGGGGCCGTTTGCTGAAAGGATGGTGGGTTGTCCTGTCACCAATTTCTCCGATATTGTGGTAGCTGGAGAGCGGATAGAAAGTTGGTTGAAGTTGGGTAAAATTCAGAGTAACGCATCTTCTTCTTCTTCGGGATCGAAGAAACCGTTTGGTAATGGGGGACAGAGGAAGAAAGAAGGAGACACCAGCGCCGTTTATACTCAACGCGGACCCAGTAGGGACCGTTACTTCCAGCACAATGCTGCGGTAACAATTCCTGCTGAGTCTCAGTCAGCACAACCGCAACAGCAGCAGCAACAGCGACAACCTTTCCAACAGAGGCCACAGAGGGCTGGATACCAGGTTAGGGGCAGAGCAAATGATCGACAATTTGATAGGCCTCCCGTGACGTATTCATTTCTGTTGAAGAAACTTTTGGACCTTGGGCTGGTACAATTGAGGACGCTGGCGCCTTTGAGACCTGATCAGAGGCCAGCCAGTTATAATGAAAATGCAAAGTGCGAATTCCATTCGGGTGCTCCCGGACACAACGTTGAGGACTGCAAAGCTTTTAAGCACGTAGTCCAAGACCTGGTGGATTCAAAGGCCATCAATTTTGCTCCATCTCCCAATGTCAATGCCAATCCCATGCCTGCGCATGGTCAGAGGGGGGTGAATGCAATTTCTGCGGAAAATAGAGCTGGACTGTCTGATGTTGATCAACTGAAGACGCCTCTGGCCGAGGTCAAGAGGCAGTTGTTGAAGAATGGGGTGTACCTGGGCTGTGGTGTTGATTGCGTTGAATGTCGGGTTATTCAGAATGGTTGTGAGCTTCTGCGGAAGTGTGTCCAAGGGCTGATGGACGAAGGGGTTATTATGATTGAGAGGGCTGATGAAGGAAAAGAAGAGGTCTCCACCATAACAATTTATTATGATCCGGTGGATTTGTCGAACCTTGTGGAGGAGGCTCCGGTTACCATCACGGTACCTGGGCCGATTCCCTATGACAAAGATGATGCCGTGCCATGGCATTATGGTGGGGAAGTGTACTGTAATGGCGAAAAGTGGGAAGAGCAGACTGCAAGTGGAACTGCCGTGCTAAAGGTGGATAATGCCGGTCCCAGCGGTTTCACTCGCAGTGGTAGGCTGTTTGCTCCTGATGCGTTAAGGAGAGGGGAGGAAGAAAAAGATAAAAAAGAAAAGGCCGAGGCTTTAGACAGGGCAAAGGGAAAGGCTGTGGTGGATAGTGGAAGTACTCCTGTGGTGACACCGGCGCCTGCGGGGTCGGATAATAAGTTTGATGATGAAGCTGAAGAGTTCTTAAGAATCATCAAAAAGTCGGAGTATAAACTGGTTGATCATTTGCAGCAAACTCCTTCCAAGATCTCAATTCTATCATTGCTGCTGAGCTCAGAGGGGCATAGGGAGGCCTTATTGAAAATTTTGAAGAAGGCGTATGTTCCTCAGGAGATCACCGTCAATCAGCTGGAGACAGTCGTATCCAATGTGCATGCTAGTCATGGGTTGGGCTTTACGGATATGGACCTGACAGTGGATGGCAGGAATCATAATCGGGCGCTACACATAGCGATGGAATGCAAAGGAGCCGTGCTTTCGCATGTGCTGGTTGATACCGGCTCCTCATTAAATGTGTTGCCAAAGAAAGCCCTGGCAAAGCTGAACTGTGATGGGCTGATCTTGACCCCGACTGATTTGATAGTGCGGGCGTTTGATGGGTCAAAACGGGCCGTGTTTAGGGAAGTGGAGCTACTGGTAAAGATTGGACCTGAGGTGTTCAAGTCGACTTTCTATGTCATGGACATTCAGCCGGCATACAGTTGCCTGTTGGGTCGCCCATGGATTCATGCTGCGGGAGCAGTTACTTCGACTTTGCACCAGAAATTGAAATATGTCTGGGGAGGTCAGGTTGTCACCGTCTGCGGGGAGGAGGATATTTTTGTCAGCCACCTGTCTTCATTTAAGTACGTGGAGATGGATGGAGAAATCTGGGAGACGCCGAGCCAGGCTTTCGAAACCATCAAGGTGGAGAATGCTCTGTTCGCAAAGCAAGAGGAAGAGAAACCATCCATCGCTTCCTACAAACAGGCTGCTGAGGTGGTTAAGAATGGAGAAGCTCCTGGTTGGGGCAAAATGATGGAGGTCCCTGAGAAGAAGGACCGTTTTGGGGTTGGATATCAACCGGGCCGAGGCTCAGGACGAGGAAGAGGACGTCGTACGTCAGTAACCTTCACAAGCGCCGGAATGCTGGATCCGGATCACATCTGTATGATGGGTGAAGATATTGATAGTGACTGCGACATCGACCAATGGATAAAGCCGTGCACACCAGGGATGGAAATCCAGAACTGGAAGGCCGAAGAGATCATCCGGGTCACTTTCCTCGAAGAGTAATATTTTTCTTGTTTTCATTTTATATGCATGAAAGCCGTGCGTGTTGCCCGACACGTAATGGTCCATTGTAAGGGCCACCTCATGTTTAAATTTGCAAGATTTTGCATCATTAATAAAAGGATGTTTTTCAGTTAAAAGCGGTGTTCCCTGTTTTTCATTTATTTTTGCAGTTTAAAAATAAAAACAGATAAAAATGGCAATGTTTTCATTTTTCTTTTTCAATTTCTCACACCGGTTCTAAAGCAATGCATGAATTAACATTCATGCAGATGCGATTCTTCTCCGGATCTCATTGATAACAATCCTGTTACACCCTTGTATGACTTCGACAATCCAATCTATCTTGCCGAAGAAGAAGACGAAGAAGATTGTGAACTGCCAGGGGAATTAGCCAGGTTGTTAAAACAAGAGGAGAAGGTGATTCAGCCGCATGAAGAACAGATTGAGGTGGTGAACCTGGGTACCAACGAGGTCAAGAAAGAGGTGAAAATCGGGGCTGCTTTGGAGGAAAGTGTGAAGAGCAGAATGGTGGCATTGTTGAAAAAGTATGTCGACATCTTTGCCTGGTCTTATCAAGATATGCCAGGGTTGGATACCGACATTGTTGTGCACAAGCTACCGTTAAGAACAGACTGTCCTCCAGTGAAGCAGAAGTTGCGCAGAACTCGACCTGACATGGCGATGAAAATTAAGGAGGAAGTGCAAAAGCAGTGGGATGCTGGTTTCCTTGCTGTCACTAATTATCCGCCATGGGTCGCGAACATCGTGCCAGTCCCGAAGAAGGATGGGAAAGTGAGAATGTGTGTGGACTACCGAGATCTGAATAGAGCTAGTCCGAAGGATGATTTTCCGCTACCTCACATTGATGTGTTGGTAGATAATACAGCTCAATTCTCGGTGTTTTCCTTCATGGATGGCTTTTCTGGCTATAATCAAATCAAAATGTCGCCAGATGATATGGAGAAAACAACGTTCATTACACCATGGGGTACCTTTTGTTACAAGGTGATGCCATTCGGTCTCAAGAACGCCGGTGCTACTTATCAGAGAGCCATGGTGACTTTGTTTCATGATATGATTCATCATGAAATTGAATGCTATGTTGATGACATGATAGCAAAGTCCCAGACAGAAGAGGGGAATTTGGTAGATCTGGCCAAGTTGTTCGACCGGTTGAGACAGTTCAAACTGAGGTTGAATCCGAACAAATGCACGTTCGGAGTGCGGTCCGGTAAATTGCTGGGATTCATTGTAAGTGAGAAAGGAATCGAGGTTGATCCTGCAAAAGTAAAAGCGATAAAAGAAATGCCTGAACCGAGAACAGAGAAGGAGGTTCGTGGTTTCTTAGGTAGACTGAACTACATTTCACGGTTCATATCTCATCTAACAGCCACGTGTGAACCGATATTCAAGTTGTTAAGAAAAGATCAAACGGTCAGGTGGAATGATGATTGCCAAGTAGCATTTGAAAAGATAAAAGAATATTTGCAGGAGCCTCCGATTCTGATGCCTCCTGTGGAGGGAAGACCGTTAATTCTGTACCTGACAGTCCTCGAGGGGTCTATGGGGTGCGTATTGGGGCAGCATGACGAGTCTGGTCGAAAAGAGCATGCCATATACTACCTTAGCAAAAAGTTTACCGACTGTGAAACAAGATATTCACTGCTCGAGAAAACTTGCTGTGCTTTGGTCTGGGCTGCTCGCCAACTAAGGCAGTATATGCTGGTTCATACCACTTTATTGATTTCCAAGATGGATCCGATCAAGTACATTTTCGAGAAGCCAGCATTGACCGGACGGGTTGCGAGGTGGCAAATGATTTTGACAGAATATGATATACAGTATACCTCTCAGAAAGCGATCAAGGGGAGTGTATTGTCTGATTACCTCGCTCAGCAACCCATTGATGATTATCAACCGATGAAGTTTGAATTCCCTGATGAGGACATCATGTTTCTCAAATCGAAAGATTGTGAGGAACCGATCCCGGAGGAGGGGCCTGACCCTGAATCCGAATGGATTCTGATGTTTGATGGGGCCGTTAACGTGAATGGAAGCGGCGTTGGTGCTGTTTTGGTTACGCCGAAGGGATCCCACATTCCTTTTGCTGCCCGGCTAACATTCGAGTGTACCAACAACGTAGCTGAATATGAAGCTTGCATATTGGGAATTGAAGAGGCGATTGATTTGAGAATCAAGAACCTTGTGATATATGGAGATTCAGCTCTGGTGATAAATCAGGTTAACGGGAAATGGTATACGCATCAATCTCATTTGGTTCCGTATCGAGATTATACGAGGAGATTGTTGACATTTTTCACCAAGGTGAAGATGCATCATGTGCCCAGAGAGGAGAATCCTTTGGCGGATGCTTTGGCTACTCTAGCTGCCTTGATTAAGGTGCAGAGGTGGAATCAGTTCCCCAGTGTGGAAGTAGGTCGTCTGGATAGACCGGCTTATGTGTTTGCTGTTGATACGGCGCCTGATGATGAAAAGCCGTGGTATTATGATATCAAACGCTATCTTGAGACGCAAGAGTATCCTGAGGGAGCATCCAAGAAAGATAGAAAGACTCTGCGGAGGTTAGCCATGGTGTTCTATCTGAATAAGGATGGGGTCTTGTATAAGAGGAATTTTGATTGGGTCTTGCTCAGATGTGTTGATGATGCAGAAGCAAGCCAGTTGATGAAAGAGGTTCATGAGGGATCGTTCGGTACCCATGCCAGTGGGAACGCAATGGTGAAGAAGCTGCTGAGGGCAGGCTATTACTGGATGACAATGGAGGCTCAATGTTTTAATTTCGTGCGGAAGTGTCATAAATGCCAGATTTATGCTGATAAGGTGCACGTGCCTCCGAATCCGTTGAGCTTGATGTCGTCTCCATGGCCGTTCGCTATGTGGGGCATTGATATGATTGGAAAGATTGAGCCTACAGCTTCGAATGGGCACAGGTTCATATTAGTGGCTATTGATTACTTCACCAAGTGGGTTGAAGCAGCCTCTTATACGAACGTGACGAAGCAGGTCGTGGCCAGATTTCTCAAAAGAGACATCATTTGCAGATACGGGGTTCCCGAGAGAATCATTACTGATAATGGTTCTAATTTAAATAATAAGATGATGGCAGAGCTGTGCCGGGAATTCAAGATTGAGCATCACAATTCTTCTCCCTATCGTCCAAAGATGAATGGGGCGGTTGAGGCAGCCAATAAGAACATAAAGAAGATTGTGCAGAAGATGGTGGTGACCTACAAGGATTGGCATGAGATGTTGCCGTTTGCGTTGCATGGGTATCGAACGTCGGTACGTACATCTACTGGGGCAACTCCTTTCTCATTGGTATATGGGATGGAGGCTGTGCTGCCTGTTGAGGTTCAGATTCCCTCGTTGAGAGTCCTGATGGACGTGAAGTTGCAAGAGGCAGAATGGGTAAAGACCCGGTATGAAGAGTTGAGCCTGATTGAGGAAAAGAGGCTAGCAGCCATCTGTCATGGGCAGTTGTATCAGCAGCGAATGAAGCGTGCTTTTGACAAAAAGGTGCGACCTCGGGTATATCACGTAGGTGATATGGTGCTGAAAAGGATCCTTCCTCCTCAAAACGATCGTAGGGGCAAATGGACGCCGAATTATGAAGGTCCATTCGTGGTCAAGAAGGTTTTCTCTGGCGGAGCCTTGTTGTTAACGACCATGGATGGTGAAGATTTTCCATCCCCTGTGAATGCGAACGCAGTTAAAAAATACTTTGTATAAAAAGACCCGCTGGACGAAAAGAACAAAATAGTCCAGGCAAAAATGGGCATCCCGGCGAACCAAAAACAGAAAAAAAGGTTCGGGCAAAAATTAGGGATAAAAATGAAAAATGTACACCCGGCAAGTCGAAAACCTGAAAAGGCGACTTGGGCAAAAAGGGGTATCCCGGTGGACTGAAAACCCGAAAGGGCGGTTCAGGCAAAAGAGGGATTGAAACGAACAACTGCGTCTCGCATGATCGTTTTCGTTTTGGTTAAAGCATCATGGATAATACCCGGTAGGGATCAGTTGGAATCGTCTTGTTCTGAAGGCAGAATGCACAGAGAGTCTGAGGACATATGGGGTGTAACCGAGTTGGAACTCGATGAGATCACGAGTTTCACATTGCCATTAGGATAGATTTTTCCTTTTGAGCGCAATTACCTCTTTTCAGGAATTGCTTCCTTTGTATTGCTCAATTTGAGCCACACTTTTCCCATCAATAAAATGCATATTCAGTCAAATAATTTTGTTTTTGTCTTTCATTACCGCTTTGATTGCAAAAACATCTGATTATTTTGATAAGGAATCTTTGCATTTTAAGACATACAGGTTCCTTCCAATGCATGTTTATAAGATTGAATGCTTGAAATCTTATTTGGAAGGTTGAGTGACCCAAGTGTTGAAATCTTGACACGCCTGGGGCACGGTTTTATCTAATGATCTGTTTTGCAGGAACTGTTAGATATTTTCACTCACTCGCAGGTTGTGATGTGGAAGCTTTGTAGCAAATCCCCAGAGAGTTCGCTCAGGGACGAATATATGAAGAGAATGTCAGTGACGTTGAGACGTACGACGATCCTTGATGTTAATCAAGAAGACTCTTCAAAGTCGAAAGACTCGAAAGTATGTAATTCCCCGCAGAGTTCGATCAGGGACGAGTGCACGAAGAAGGGTGACGAAGAGACGACGAGAGACGTCCGACAACCCTTGAAATTAATCAAGAAGACTCTTCAAAGTCGGAAAATTGAAATTTATGTATAAATCCCAGGAGCACGTCTCTCGTCGAGCGCGGAGCGACTTGGAATACAAGATGATGGAGCAGAAAAGGTCCAGATGAGTCTGGGGGTTCTCAAAAGTGGAAAGCTGATACGAGACTGGAAGGTAGATACCGTGGTTCGACGAGTCGATGGGTGTTCTATACCAACTTTTCTCATTTCCCAGCGAGGTCCCCAAGCAGAGTTATAGGACTAGCTCCCCAGCAGACTCAAGGTCTGTGGACTTCCCCAGCCGAGTCAGGATGGTTATTCCCCGGCAGGTTTACAACGGTGTTTCCTCAGCAGCCAGCCCAGTAGCAGTGCTATCCCCGAGTGGAGCGGGTTTCAAAGAAATATATTTCCAGCAGTGTTCATCCTACCAGTGGATTGGACAAGTTTCCGTAGCGGACGGATGGATTTTTGCGTCCCCAGCGGAGTCAGGATTGATATCCCCAGTAAGTCAAGATTGGAGTATCCCCACAGAGCGTTGGTGGTGTTTATCCCCAGCGGTTTCTCGAGTGGATTGGGTGCAAAGGAGGTTCTTCCCCAGCAAGGGTTGCCTTTTCCCAGCAGCAGTGATTCCCCAGCATGGTGGAAGTCCGAGCGGTGACGAGATCCTCAGCGGAGTGTCTCGTATTCCCCAGAAGAGTCCCTTGAGGGGGATATTTCTTTTTATGCATTCATCACGAAAAAATAACATGGCATATTGCATAGAAAAATAAATGATCGCGTAGCATTTCCATGTTTATGGAGCATTACGCAGAAAAAATCAATCATGCATCATATTACAGGCATAAGCTAGTCTCAAGCTGTGGTTACCGTTTGAGAGGTGATGTTGCATCAAAGTTTCTGTCAAGCGAGGATGGGAGCGATAATCCAAAGAATTTTTCCGGTATTCAGACCGATGTGGCATTCAGGCCAGTTTCCGATTCTCAGATCGAAGAAGTTTCCGACGATCAGGTCGAAGCACTTATGGCAATCAGGCCAGTTTTCCGGTGTTCAGACCGAGGCGGTATTCAGACCGATGTGGCATTCAGGCCAGTTTCCGATTCTCAGATCGAAGAAGTTTCCGACGATCAGGTCGAAGCACTTATGGCAATCAGGCCAGTTTTCCGGTGTTCAGACCGAGGCGGTATTCAGACCGATGTGGCATTCAGGCCAGTTTCCGATTCTCAGATCGAAGAAGTTTCCGACGATCAGGTCGAAGCACTTATGGAAATCAGGCCAGTTTTCCGGTGTTCAGACCGAGGCGGTATTCAGACCGAAGTGGTGTTCAGACCAATTTTCCGGTATTCAGACCGAAATGGCGATCAGGCCGATGTTCCGGTAATCCGACCGAAGTGGTTCTCAGACTAAGAAGAAGCAAAGAAATTTCGGGGTTCAAGAAAAGCATAAAAAAAAAAGAGATGATAATCCCGAGTGGATGTGTGGTGATCAGGCCATGGTTGTCCCTGTGTTACCATTTATTTTGGTATCCAGGTCGACGTTTCTTTCGAGTTGGTTTCTTCGCCGATGCTGACAGGCGTTGTTAATTATTTTCCCATCAGAGTGCAAATTGTTCGTCTGTTCTTGGTATTCAATCACTCTTCATCCTGATCATCCGAAAGCCGAGGCTATTCGTATCGACAGGTTCACAGTGGATTGAATAGGGGCAGCTGTAACACCTCAAAATTTGCCCTCCTCTCTTGGGACTAGCTAGCATATTGCATATCATTTTTTAGGTCATTAGGCATTGCATATTGCATATCATGTGGTTACATTGTGCAAGCCATTCTCCCAAGTCTTGGTCAGAAGATGAGGAAGTCAAAGTGCAAGCTAGGGTTTCATTTGACTGGTCATTGATCATCTGAGGATGTGGAAGTTGAAATTAGGGTTTTGTGATTCTCAAGAAGATTGGTCTTCATCTTGATTACAATGATACATCATCATCATGGTTTGTCATCATCAGAAGATTGATCAGATTTCTTGAGATTAGGGTTTTGACCACTGGTCAACCCTAATCAGTTGCATTGGGCCAATCAGGGCATGGTCAGGAGGTGGGGTCTATGATGGCTATGGGGTTCATAATATGATTGTATGGAGATTATTGAGGTTAGGGTTTCACCCTTGAGCCATTTCAGTTGAAGATTGGAGCTCAGATTGATCTATGCATTGCCAGATTCATCTATTAGATGAAAAGTCAACTGTGGTCAACTGTACATGATCTGATGAATTTGGAGGTGGAAATGAGTTGGATACACTTCATTCATGTTGGAACAAGTGTTATTTGACATCTCAAAGCTCAAAAATGAAGGAAATCGAGTCAGGACAAAAACTGCCAAAAATAGAAAGTGACTTGTAATTGAAGTTTCCAAAAATGGAAAGTTTTTGACCTCAAAGCCACGTGTCCAAGGAAACTTCAAATGGAAAATTGTTCAACATGAAAGTTGTAGATCTTGTTCTCACCTTTCCAAAAAGTCCAAGAACTTGAAAATCCCATGTATGGTTGGAAAATTATGGCTCAGTGAAATTCAAAAATGACCCATAATCAGGAGGCCATAATTTCCACATGGTTTGTCCAAATTGCAAGTTCTTTATATGCACAAACTCCATTTGACATGTACTTTCATGGTGCATAATTGGATTTTCTCAAAAGTGGTCAATGCAAAAAGTCAAATTTCAACTGGACAGTTAAAATGGACCAGGGGCAAAATTGTCCAACTTGTGAAATAATTGGAATTTTTGAGTGGGGATTTTTGCTACACCTCATAAATGGTATTTGAAACTTGTTGGAATCATCATACCAAGCCTAGGCCTTATGGTTTGAAAATTGGCTTGTGAAATGAAATTGCAAAATTGGACAATAAGCTATCACATGGTGAAAATGAAGAATACACATCCAATGAGAGTGGAACAAGTTGCAATAGCTCATGACAGGTATTTGGAAGTTGTATGAGCTGTCCATGAGGTGGCAATGAGCTGGCTTTGGAAAATACATTTTTGCCCCTAAGCTTGAAAATGACACTTTCACTAATCAAATGCAAATTGGTTAATTAGCATAATTAAGCTTGGATTAAGGTATCATATATATTCTTAATCACATCCAAATCATAACAGAAAATCACACATCCCAAAATCAGATCAAAAAACTCTTCATTCTCTCAAATTCCTTCAAGAACGCAAAACCTAAAAATTCATCAAACTTCATCAATTTTGGCTCAATCTTCGAAATTCTTTTTGCATCAATCTTCTCTCATCATCATATCCATCTGTTTTGGAAGTTTGGAAGGAAAGGAGTGTGGAATCGCAGCTGTGCAAACAAGCTTCATCTATGGTAAATCGAGATTGCAAGCCCTAGGAGCTACTACAATTGCACCTGGACGCATCAATCATCTTCCACAAGTTCATACTGCATCTGTTTGGAGCTAACACGCGCGAATTCATCCAATTTCATCGCTGCCATTTCCAGGTGTGTAAAATCCGAACATCATGATTTGTTTAATGCTTATGTGCGTTCTATAGTTCGTTGATTGTAGAGCATCGTGATGGTTTTAGTTTTGTGAATGGATAACCGTAGGTTGAGTAATCTGGATTTGAAGTTTCGAACCAAAACCCTAAGTTGATTGATTCGCGTGATATAGCAACATTTAGGTTAGATTAAGTTGATATTTGGATTGTACATGTTAAGACGGTTCGAACGGATATTCATTTGCGCACCAGGATAAAAATCTCTGTATTTTTATTTGTTCATTATTAGACTTGTTAGTGGTGTTTTTGTTTTGGAAAAACTTTTGCTTGTAAAACCCAATTCAACCCCCTCCCATTTCTTGTGTTTTTCACACCTTCAATTGGTTCTAGAAAATGTGAGTGTCCGTTCAAGGTGCATGGTTACATGTTGGCAAACATAAATTAGAGATTTAATGTGATATGTGGTTTGCATAACCATGATTTGTGTGAAAAATTAGCCGATCATCCTAGTGTGTGTCGGCTCATACCGAAAGAGAAGGAATGCGTTGCTGACATGACCTTGAATCTGGTTCAACCGAAAAATACACTTGCGACATTGAAACAGAGACGACCCAAAAATATATCAAATATCAAGCAAGTGTATAATTTATATTCCTAACTAACAAGACGCTTATGGGGGATAGAATTGAGATGCAACGACTCTTGAAATTGTTGGATGAAACTGTTGTATGATAGAATGTGTGTTGACCTGACACACTACAGTTTTTCGGAAACCTTTTTCCCACTGTGCACCACACCACTTCAAAATCCAAATGATCGTATCATGTGCATTGGGTGACTTTCAAAATCAAGTCATTTTGTTCAAGTTTACTTGAAACCAGGATGCCCTATACCACTTACATCATCTGAGTGAATGACTCATTCAACCACAAAAGTTGAGACTTGTCTTAATCATTTTATGGAAAGGATGCAAGAATTCAAGAAATTAAACAACATTGAAAAAGAGTCAAATGCACAAAAGTCGAAGGGGGTACCACCAATAGATTTATCCGGCGACATATGTTTCTATTCATTTTAATTTCTTATTTTACTGGACAAATAAGTGTATGTAATTGTGGCTCAATATAAATGTAGTATTATATATTCACCATTTATTCATATTTTATCTTAATGCCTTTTTTATCTTCACCATAACAACATTTGTGTTTTTTATAAATGAAAAAACATGTTATGTTTTAGAGTTCTATTTTGAAACTGGTTCAGGAGAAGTTCCGGAGATGCATCTCCGGAACAAGATAATATGGTGCATTTCTAGAGAAATATCTCCAGAATCAGCATGCCAGTCATTGAGTGGTCCACGTTGATCTATGTCTTCTATAAACTAAGGTGCTCTTGTGTTATATTTCACACAAATTGAAAATGTCTCAAATGTCACAATTAAGCATTGATTGGTATGTCGCAAATGTCTCGTTCCCCAGCTCTACACCCGGGCGCACGTTCAAGCTCAACGACTTCACCTCCCTCAAAGATATCAAAAACAAAATCCATTATCTCCTACCTTTCGGAGATAATCAAAAGACTGTGAAGCTTGAGTACCATTCACCGTCGATTGACAACTAAGGGAAGATTGAGTTCAACAAATTTGAGTTCAAGACGCAATCGGGTGTTAGGTCTATGTGGAATATATTTTTTCGCTTCAAAACAAAAATTCCGCTCGAGTTGGAAGCGACGATTTCAAGATCGCTTGAAGATATTCTAAAGATGTTGAAGCGTCCACCTGAATATTGAAGTGTAATGTTGTATTTTATGTTGAACTCATCTATGTAATCCTAATTTTATTTTATGAATCTTAATTTCAATTTGGAAAATTACAGGTTTTTGGATCTGATACAGATATGTCTGTCTTACGGAAATGTAACTACGAGAAATTTCTAGAAATGCATCTTCGAAATAAAATAAACAAAATAATAGGATATCATTCTGAATGGTCTTACTTGAGTGTGTATTGGGATGAGTCCGAAGACACATCCCCAAAATATAGGACATTTGTGAAAAATTGCGTGATGCTGGAAAAAGTACTCTAAGAAATTGTCTTTTATTTTCATATTTCTTAACCGATCTCCTATGAAAACCTTCGATTTAACCTTTTTAGCATGATAGTATTGTTGGGTTGAAATTAAGCAATTTCTATAAATATGAACTTTTAATTTATTATTTGAAGTCAATTTAGTAAATTTCCAAACTATTTACCGTCTACTTTCCAAATACAAAGTATGCGGAAAAGAAATAGTAACAAGTTAGAATAACAAATTTTTTAAAGAGAAATGATACTATTACACCAAATAATACACTTACACCGTAATTTCTACCATAAATACATGCTCATCATTTTTTAATATTCTTTTATCTCATTTTAAAATCTGTGTCAAACTAAAACAAGGACATACATACGGTGTAGATGGCATACGGTGTAGGAAAATGGTGTCATCATAGCATGACTGTTTTTTAAAATGTAAAGACCATTCCATTGCCACTACTTGTAGTAGCACTATAAAATACAAAAGAAAAAGTCCACATATACCAAAAGTCCATACAATAAAAATGAGAATAAAATTACACTCAAGTTGTTTGAAAATTTGAAAAATTCCTATGAACACACACATACATAAAAGTGTAAGTAAAGTCAAAGTCTAATCTATCTGAAAGGAGCAAGAGGATTTGGAGTACGTGAACCTTTAGACTTTCTAAGCTCTTTACAAACATTATCCAACATTCCCATAAAATCTCTCACAATCACAAATATCCTAAGTGGATTATCCTCTTTACTAACATCTCCATGAAAATATTCTGTTATTTCTTTAACACGTTCTATCACTCCATCTTCTTCACCTCTCAATTCCTTCAAATTTCCATCCACATATTGTAAGAACACTTTCATAGACATCACAAAATTATGACTCATTTCATCCTCATGCAACTCATTTTCCACCAAGTGTTTCAGCCTAACCATTCCGTCGTATAGATTTGAAACAGAACTTGCAAGAACATCTAAGTCAATTGTTGCTGTCTTTTTAACGTTGTATAATTCTGTGCTGAGACCAGACACTAGTTCTAGTCCCATTTTTCTGTAATCTTCTTCTTTCTCTTCTTCTGTTCGGTTTTTGTTGCTTTTTTGGCTTATTTTTCCCATTATGCTGTCTGAAACTCTTATTCCTTCTGAACGAACAATCTCTTGGACAACAAAGTGGAGTAAGGTGGTTTTTCCATCTGTTCCTTTGACGTCTGCTAGCTTGAGTAGGGCGTCGAGTTTGAACGCTCTTGCACCTCCCCTTATCGTTCCCACGTTCATTCGGTTTCCTGTTTTCAGTACTGCTTCTAGAAGTTTCAAGAACAGTCTGCTTGATCTTAGCTCCTTACATGCCTCCTGATATATGATATTAACACAAAATTGGTGTGAAAACATTTAATCTATAATACCTTTTTTTGACGAATCGAAGCGACAATAGTTAAATCTCATTGTATTGATCTATAGTACAAGACACTTCAAATTGAAGACATAATATGATGTGTCGTGTCTGATAACAACATAGAACATATATTATGTTGTAATGATCTCAGACACCGAACACGTTTTCAATTTGAAAAGTCAGGTGTTAGATAAACTAATGTCAATTCGTCGTCTTTTTAGGACTAAATGATTACCTCTAGCATTGAAAATGAGTTTCTTAGGTGAACAACTTCATCATCAAAAGTCTCTTTATAAAGCATAGTTTCTACTCTTTGAAAAGCAAATGGTACACAAAGCACTGCTCTCACAAACTTTTCGGCGGACCCCAATTCATTGATGTTACCTTTATAATTGAAGAGTTTTGACTCTTCTTCTTTGGTAGGTACCATTTTCACTAGTGCCTCTAGTTGTTGCAAACACAAACCTTTCCCTGCTTTTCAAAACAACTTCAATAACATCTTTGAAAACATTAATTTGACCATAAATTGTCCTCAAAATATGGTGTAAAACCACATGCTTCTACATTCAATGTTCCATTTTACTTTATAACAATAACATTATTGTTACATTATGGTTTTTATGTGTGACAAGTGTTGAGTCAAAAGAAAGTGTGACAAGTGTTGATAATTGATGAGATTTACCTTGCATTAATGCATCACATACTTGTTCGGCCGTTGCATTTAGAGCTTTTGAGAGTATAGTTATGTTCTGCAACCTCTTTGGATCGAGTACATGCTTGCTTGGAGATGGTGTTTTGCTCTTACTTTCATCATTTTTAATTGAACTTTGAAAATTGTATCCAAAAAGTGACTCAATCATTTCCTCATCAAACCTGATCAAAATTCATGATATGCTTAAACAGTAAAAATTAAATAAAATAAATGAACAATTCTAAAGTTAATTACTACTTCTTTGCAATATCAGGAAGTTTGACAGTATCACGGTGTACCAGACTAATTTCAAGAAAATTGCAGGGTTACCGTGATTTTGTCAAACTCAGCTGCAAATTTAAACATAGGTATGAACTTACTCAAATGAGCTTGATCTTAGTTTGTCCCAAACCATTGTGCGGTTTGGTGCAGCTCTTACTTTGTCCCAATGAAGTGGTTTGAGTTTAGCCAATGGTGTACCATCTTTACCAAGTGGGGATTGAGGGAATTCATATGGGGGAGGAGGAGGTGTTTTGCCCTTGTTGTTGTTGCTATTTCCTTTTGGAAATGGAGGAGGACATGGTGGTGGTGGAGGAGATTTTGTAAGGCTAGGAGATGGAGAAAATGGATCTTTTTTAGGACTTTGGTTTGATCTTGAAGAAGTTTCTGAATTTATAGGAGAAGACAAAGTATGAGATGTTAAGGAAAGTGGAGAGTGAGATGAAATTCTAGATGAAGATGTTAGTGAATGTAGAGAAAAGAGTGGCATTTTCAAAGGTGGTGTCGGCGGCGGCGGCGGAGGGGTTGGTGGTGGAGGAGGAAGAGGAGGAGAAGTGGAAGTAGATGTTTTTGTACAATAAACAAAAGTTTCAATCTCTTCATGTGTGTTTGAGATTGAGTTTTGTGGAGAATTAGGTTCTTTGTTTTGTACCAAAGAAAATGAATTTTGAGGTGACAACAGAGATTGTTTGTCACTAAGACTACTACAAGCAGAAGCATTAGAAAGTCTCAAATTTGATTGTGAATCAACCAAAGAATGAAAGCTTTCATCCTCTGATGAATCACAATCTTCATGAACAATTTTATCAGAATTTTCCATTTCCACCTCTTGATGAACAGAAACAATTTCCTCACTAGTCTTTTTCAAGCCACAAACATTTTGTTGTTCAATATCTTCACCTAATGCATCAAGATAAAACAGATCTAGCCCTGAATTTTGATAACTAGTACCTTTTGTTGTTCCTTTGCTATTGCTGCTAGATATAGGCATTGTTCTCTTTGGTTTCTTCTTTTTGTGATTTGTGAATTTTTTCCTGCAGAATAACATCAAACCAAAAGCACCAACCAAGGAAGCAACTCCAACAGAAACAAAAACAGCTACTAGTATTCTTGTATCTCTTCTGCCTCTATCATCCTCATGATGAACCTTCTTAGGTAGTTGATTCCAATGAAAATGATGTTTTTGATGATGAGAATGAGAATGCAAATGCAATCCTTCAGATGGTGCCGGTGCCGGTGCCGGTGCTGGTGCTGGAGAAGGTGATGTAGCTTCTTCACCATTGGATTTAGAATGTACCCCTTTGTGAAAACTCTTTAAACCAAGCAAAGATCTAAACTTTTCAACTATAAAACCTTGTTTCTCTTCATTCTCATCTAAACCGGAGATTTTCTCAACTTTCACCACCACCTCTTGATGTTTCTCCTTCAAGAAATAACTATCTTGTAAAGTATCAACATGGAAGGTTCCAACACTCAAAATGTGAGTACTTTGTGATGATAATGATGATAAAGGAATCAACAACAGTGTCATAATAATGATGAACAACATCATTATAAGAAACTCAGAACCAAAACTCATTTTATTTTTCAACTAAAAGTTACAAAGACATCAATGCAAATGCAATGAAACTTTCCTCTTATAAAAGCTAGTTTCCTTTTTGTTTTTCATTTGGTTTGTGCTGGTAAGAAAGAAAGAAAAAAAGAAGATCTGAAACACTGTCTTTAATGCTACTCCAAGCAAAGCAAGGAACCCCTGAACCTTTGGCAGTTGAAGTTGTACAAGGCCTTCATTACTCTTATCTCTTGTTACATTAATTCAATCTACCCTACAATCAGAAACACTGTTAATGCATAAGTAAACACTCTTTTGGAAACACTTTCCTTCCTTACACTTTGACTTAATTCTTTTGTCTTGTGTGCTTTTTTTATTATCATGTTTTTGTCAGAAATGTAACACACTTCCAACAAACTTTTTAGTATTAACTTGAGGATGATTCAAAAAGGTTTAGTATATGAGAATTGAGACATGAACATAAAAGTTTTTACTAAGTGATTTAGTAAAAAAGTGGATTGTGATTGTGATGTGGGGTCATGTTTTGTTGGACTGGCCTAACGACATACGGTGATTCTATAAGATTTCTCCAACCCTTAGGTGGGGACAAACTCAGCATAGAGAAAACTAGACATGTAACAAATGGATGAATATAATGTTATGATTGATAAGTGTTTTTAGATTCACCTAATTAAATATCATAAATCTAATAAGAAACTTTTTCTGAAAATTTCACGTGAAGACATGTAGGTAAGGCTAAAAGGAAGATGTTGATTTGTTTAATAATCAGAGGTTAGAGTGAGTGAGTACTTGTTTTGTTTATTAATTCATTGTTCACTATCAAGTGTGTTACTTTTGTATAAGAAAATTGGATTTGAATCATTAGCCACTTGAGTAGTTGATGAGGAGAGAGAAAGTGAGAGGGTGTGAGGAGGATAAGAAGAAATTGAAATTGTGTGTCAAAATGAGAAACAGTTTGGACATATGATCTAACTTTGGAGAATGCTTTGGTCTTGACATCTGCTTGCAAAACCTGTTATGTGTCGCATTCCCAATTAAGTTGTCTTGTTATGGCATTCAAGAAAGCAAATCAAATGCGACTTGGTGGTCATGTAATTTATTGTTGGAATAAGGATAAGTGTAGAAGATTAAGTAAAAATATAATAAAAGATAATCAACATGATTGATTTTTTATTATCGCAATTGATTAGTGTTTACATAAAAACTATAGTTCAAATGATTTTTATCTAATAATTAGAATTACAGTGTTACAAACAATATATAATATTACAATTCAAATTACAATAATATCTATGAATTGTACTCCCGCACCTCATTTACCTACCCACAACAAATAATTTGGTCTAAGACCTGTTTAGAATTTTCATATATTATGTTTCTCTTTGTCTTAATATGAGTCATACTCAACGATCTCTATCTTATCGAATATCAAATTCTTATGCAAACTTCTTGTATAACGTTCACATCTTGACAATTAGGAAGACAACAATGGTTGAACTTGTCACTGATTCAACATATCAGTTGCATTCTCCGAAGTATGAACTTTTTCAAGTAATTAATGTCGGTCTAGATGCAAGTAACTTTCTAATCTTGTGAAATCACATATCAATATGTTTCGTCCTAATATGATACACTTGATTATTTGTCAAATAAATGACACTCTGACTATCACAATGTAATTGAACTCCACGTTGCTCAACACTTAATTCTCTCACCAATCATTTAAGTCATAGGACTTCTTTGGCAACTTCACATGTTGT
Source organism: Lathyrus oleraceus (assembly GCF_024323335.1). Classification (NCBI taxonomy): domain Eukaryota; kingdom Viridiplantae; phylum Streptophyta; class Magnoliopsida; order Fabales; family Fabaceae; genus Lathyrus; species Lathyrus oleraceus. Next base: position 327,076,879 of record NC_066584.1, on the reverse strand, counting down.
CATGTACTCTACTTCAGTTGTCGACATGACCATTATGGATTGAATCGATGATTTTCAACAAATAGGTGTTTCTGTTAAAGTAAAGAATACCTTGTTGTAGACCTTTTATCATTCATATCACCAACATAGTCTAAAATCAACACATCCTACAACTGAAGGATCACCATGTTCATTGCTCAACATGATACCGTGATTTGTTGTACCTTTCAAGTATCTGGAAATTCACTTGACTACTCGCCAATGACATTTTCCCCAATATGCACATAACTTTACAAACTTGATTTACAACTTATGCCAAATCAGGTCTAGTGCAGATCATATCATACGTTAAACAACCAACATCACAGGTATAAGAAAACTTTGACATATACTCAGCTTTTACATATGTCCAAAGACAATGATCCAATGAGAGATTAGTGTGATTTTCCAATAGAGTATTCATAACTTTCGAATTACTCATGTCAAACTTGTCTAGCACATTTTTAAAATATTTTATTTTAGAGAACCATAATTTTCTAGCACTCTTATCTCTGTGAATTTTCACACCAAGTATCTTCTCAGAAGAACCTAAGTATTTCATGTCAAGCTCCTTTTCTCACCTAATTTTTAGTTCATTAATGTCATGTAAATAATTAACAGTAATCAGTTATACAATATCAGGAAAATAAAATTTCAATCATCAAGGCTCCTAACATAAACATAATAGTCATAGTCACACCTTCTATAACCAATCTGAAGCATGCATGAATCAAAATGCTTGTACCATTCATGTGGAGAATGCTTTAAACCATACAAATACCTCTCCAATTTACAAACTAGTTTTCCATGTCCAGTATCATTAAACCCCTTAAAAATCTCCCCTTCTTTTTCTGTTACTGTTGGTTTTCTTTTGAACACTTGCTTACGCCCGATTGCCCTTTTCCCCTAGGAAAATGAACAAGCTCCCATGTATAATTTTCTTCAAGGACTCCATTTCTTCCACCATGGCACACGTCCACTTATATTTCTCTCGGCTAGCTATAGTATCTCGAAAGGTGGAAGGGTCTTAAAAACTAGTAATAAACGCATATGCTTCCAAGTATTCATATCCACATCTTTCTAGTTGCTTCGTTGAACATTTTTCTATGTCACATACAAGAACTTAATCATGTAATCCACCTGAAACTTCAGATTTGTGGTTAGTTTCAATAGCAGAACCTTCACACATATTATTCACTGGGAATTTTAGTTTCAATACCTTTTTGGCATCAGAGTTTGGTTCCTTTTTTAGTTTCAATATCAGATCCTAGTTCCTTTTATAGTTCAGGAACTACCTGCATATTATTCACTGGTGGTGGATAAACATCCAACTGAATCACCTATTTATTAGAAGTTCCTTCAATTGAATAATTCATTTTATTGTGGTGTCTTACAAATTGAGAAATGCCTTTGAATACCGTGTTCTTCATAGAACCTCTTAAAATTCAAATCAATGTACTATATCCATTGCAAGTATTTCATTTTTTTACCTATTTGATTATCTACCTCTACCTTCCACAACTTGAATTTGGTAAAGAATTCATATTTTTTCTTCAAGAAATAAACCAAAACCTTTTAAGAAAAATCATTTGTAAAAGTCACAAAATACCTGGAACCACCCATAGAAACCTCTTTGGTATGCCCCCACACATTAGAATGCACATAGTCTAAAATTCCCCTTATTTTGTGCTTTCTAGTCTTTAACTTAACATTTCCCAAGTACATAATACTTGCACAAATACATCTTACAAATAGGAATACCATTTAATAGATTTCTCTTATGAAGTTCCATCATCCCACACTCACTCAGATGTCTAAGACGCATATGATAAAGTTTGGTTGCATCATTATCAGACTCAATTGTTACGTCATCACTTACAGTTGTGTTCTCCAACACTTTATAGATATTACATGCAGTCCTTTTTTCTCTTATCACAATCAAGACACCCTTTCTAACCTTCATTATGTTCCTATATCCATCAGACATATAAGAGAAACCATTTTCCTGTATAGTACTGAGGGGTATCAATTTCTTCCTCAATTATGAATATATATGACAACGTTCAATATTCACACACCACCATAGTTCATGGAAATTTTAATTTGTCCAATGCCAATGATAGTACATGATTTATCATCATCCAGAAAAACAAATCCAAAATCACCTTGTCATACCCCAATTTTGCCCCTCATTCAATAAATCGATACATAAATTATAGTTTTTATATCTATGCATATCATAACATGCATCTCATACCGCATAATGCCTAGAATATCAGTAAAAATAAATTTTCGAATCTACAGGAAAATTGGTTGAATCAATTTTCAAATGTGCGTCAAATCAGCAGGCAAAAAATTTCAAAATTGATCTTGCAGGCGCCAATTTCATTAATCTACGGTTTGCGTAGTTTTACCTGGTGTGCTCGTTTTAATTTTTTGACTACTTTTTCGGTCGCATTTCGGTCAATCTGAGCCTTTTAACCGGTCAAAGTTTATTTCAAAATTAGTTCAAACGCTGTATATTTTCGAGAGGTTTATTTTGCACTGATCATTTTGGTGTAGTCGGTTTAATTTTTCGAGCATTTTCATACCCGAATTTTATTCATCTTGAGTCATTTTATTTTTATTTCTTTGTCAAAAAGTTCATAATAATTAATCCATCTAGCGCAGTCGCCCGTTCGCAATGATGGACTAAACATAGTAGCCACTGAACTTTATTTATTCCTAAAAAGGAAATGAGAAATATCGATAAAACCCAAGAAAGAACGACAATGATTATGGTCGTCATAACCAAATCAGGGTTCGAGAGTCGATTACGCAAGGGGAAGGTATTGACACCCCTCACGTCCATTATACTCAACGGGAACCATTAAGTTAATTGCGCGTATCAGTGTTAGCTGAGAATGTTAGGCTTCTCAAGTTATTAGGCGGGAAAGAATAATAGGATCACAATAAAAGAGAAGATGTTTTTGGATTTTTGCAATGAAGGGGACTAAATCTAAGTTTTTTATTTATGGGCCTAACAAGATTTCACAGTCCTGCTCCTACGTATCTCAATAGAGAACTCAAGGCTTACGTAGTTATAGGTAGAAAAATGTTTGTTTATTGGTCGATTTTAGCGAAATCCAAATTGTATTAATTGACGAAGAACATTGTTTTACCCAAAATAGGTGAGGAACAAACATTTGCATCACGTCGAATGGATTTACAAATCAACATTCGAAAAAATATCACTTATCTCAACTCAACAATTATGGGTGAAACATTGCTTTGCATCATCTTAAGACAGTATATCTTTCGTTTAAGAAAAAGCTTTTCTGATCAATCGCACAGCGGTGAAAAAGAGTTTGATTGGTTGAATGTATTTTTGGGCTTGAAAGACGAGTATTTATAAATTGCAAGCTCTTACAACTTGGGTCTAATACTCGTGACTACATTTGGATATTTCTCCCAAGTAATCATTTTCTTTCAATTTTATTAAGAAAAGGGTTTGAATATTTACAAGTGTTTTAGAGGGAAGACGAACACTTATGGCTTGCAAGCTCTTACAACTTGGGCCTAACATTCGGGACTACGACTGGACCTTTCACCCAGGTAATCTTTTTCTTCCAATTTTATTTAAGAAAATGGTTTGAAATGATTTGATGGTAATTGAAATGCAGACAAATAAATGCGAGTACGCAAAGAGAAAAGAGCTCATTGTAAGAAGGCCCAAGAGTAAGTCACGGGACTGAATACCAACCTAAACCAAGAGCAAACTGAATTTAGCTCTAAGCTAACTTAGAGTGGATTCATGTATGAATCACTCTTTAAGAAGCCGGACATATATCTATGCGCCCAAATGATTTCGAAAGCTAAATTGAACTTAAGCTTTGAAATCACAACGCAATTGAATTGATGCAACAAATAATCAAATAATCTACTTAGCAGTTAAAATGCAATTAATTAATTAAATTGTGATTAACTAATCAAATAATAAAAATTAATTAAATACTAATTAAATAATTAAACTAAACTAAAATAAATAAAATAAGAACACTAATCACAATAAGAGTGCATATTAATACGGGGATTTATGAAGATAACTATGAGCTTGAAGTCCAATCTCAAACTAAACCTAAAAATAAAATAATAAATAAAAAAATAAAAATAATAATAATTAATTAAAATAAATTAAAATAAATAATTTGTATTTTTAATGTAGTTTCTTTTCTAAAGAAAACAAATAAACCAAAGAATAAAACTTAAACAAATAAATAAAATAAATTGAACTCAAATAAAAAACTAAATAAAAAATTCTAACTTTGAAAATCTAAACATGTAGGTTATGAAGAAAATTTTAACGTGGCAGCATGGCATATTGTTTCCTTTTAGAATATAGGAATACTACTAATAGAAAATCTAAATATTCTCTGTCACAATTTTATCTCCAAAAAAAAAATATGGACTAAAATACAAAAGAGTAACCCCCACATACACAACAAATATACAGAAAATATGATTCCTAATACACATAAAATATTAAACAGGATTCCTAATATACACAGAATATTAGAAATTTAACTTAGGAGCAACAAGTTATCATACAAAACACGAAAGAGTTGCGAGAAAAAAAATTATTTCTGACTAAGGTTTGATTTTAAGCGGAGGATAAATAGTGGTTGGAGTAAGGTTGGTTTTCAAGTTGTTGTTATGAAGAGGGTGGTGATGATATTATAATAAAAATGGGAGAAAAATAGAAAAGATGGTTAGTGTTTATTTTGATATGGGGTGAAGAAGTATCATGAATATTAAGTGCTATATGAGTTCTCTTTATATTGAATGAAAGAAGATCACATACAACTCCTTTGCTTTCCACTTTCCATTTTCTATATGGTGGATTGGTTCAGAGAAAACAAAAGAGAACAAGTGGATTGTTGGTTTGTTGTTTGAAAAATGGGAGAGACGTTACCAAGGGCATGATGCGTCACTTTTTTTTGAGTGGTCTCTCCTTTCATTTTGCTAATGGTGTCACCATATATAGCATGAGTTTTAGGATTGCAACTTTATTTAATACCAACAATGCCCTTTAGAGTGTTGTTAGTATAAAAATAGATATAAACAAATTAGATTAAATAAAAATAATACTAATATAAATAAATAAAATTAAATCGGAACCAAAACATAAAAAATCATAATTAATTATTATGAACTTTTTGACAAAGAAATAAAAATAAAATGACTCAAGATGAATAAAACTCGGGCACGAAAAATGCTCGAAAAAATTAAACTGACTACACCAAAATGATTAGCGCGAAATAAACCTCTCGAAAATATACAACATTTGAACCAATTTTGAAATAAAATTTGACCGATTAAAAGGCTCAGACTGACCGAAATGCGACCGAAAAAGTAGTCGAAAAATTAAAACGAGCATGTCAGGTTAAACTACGCGAATCGTAAGTTAATAAAATTAGCGTCTGCAAGATCAATTTTGAAATTTTTTGCCCACTGATTTGACGCACATTTGAAAATTGATTCAACCGGTTTTCCTTTAGATCCAAAAATTTATTTTGACTGATATTCTAGGCATTATGCGGTATGAGATGCTTGTTATGATATGCAGAGATGCAAAAGGTATAATTTATGTATCAATTTATTGAATGAGGGGAAAAATTGGAGTATGGCACACCTGATCTGAATGTAGTTAACCATCCCCGTTGTGGCGTAATGTCGTAAGAACAACCAGAGTCAAGAATCCACATATTTGTGCACTTGTAGGATGAAACACATAGTATATATGCTTTACTGTCATAATCACCAATATGAACCACATTTGTATAATAAGATGAGCCATGCTTTCTATTCGAACAATCCCTCCTCCAATGCCCAATATGCTTACAATTATAACACTAAGTTGTTTTCCGATTCTTATATTTAGACCTCTTATTTCTAGAACTTTATTTACCCTTGTTCCGCCCACGATCTTGACCCCCCTCACATACAAGCCGTCTCCTTGAGTTTCTTCCTCTACACTCTGTCTCCTTTGAAAATGAAACAAAAATGTATATGTACTCACATCAAGATTGATAGTGTTTTTCACATAGGTAAAAGTAGTCATCAAGTGGTCATAATAACATCGTAACAAGAACAACACAATAATTTTCTTAACCTCGTCATCAATCTTCACCCCAAGTCTCACAAAATTGGTAATTATATTATTAAAGACATTGACATGCTTCAAAATTAGATCATTCATGCATCTTTAGATTTTATAGTCTTTGCTTCAAGAATAATTCGTTCATCGTCATTTTTGGACATATAATGACTCTCTAATTTGTCCCAAACCTCATTCAAGGTCGTTAGGTCCAGAATATAATACATCACTTTTCTAAGAACATATAGGCAAATCAATCTCGCATCCTTATCAATATTGGTGAGCATTGTGAGTGTCAATGGACTAAATATTAAGGATTAAAAAGAACTTAACACCAAATATGAATCCAAAACCTTAAGGAAATGATATTATAAGTCCTCCCTCTTATAAATTCAATATTTCCACGATTTCGAGTTGATGCTTGACTTAACCATTCACACTTGAATTTAACAATCTTCCCCATAAGTGTGAGTCACCAATATCTCTAGTCATGATCCATACTGAGATCTCACTTACACTATCCCACCGAGTCTATCCATGGATGATACCAATTATTAGAATAACAACCAGTATTGAATATTAAAGAGAAACAAAAGTAGAAGACATTGAGCACAATAAATATTTGTTAACGCAGACCAATAATGTTTACATCTGCGACTATAAAGCATCTATAGTTTCTTTCATTCTTTTCTAATAACTAATGTTATAGTGTTTAAGCAATTTATATAATACTACGACTTAATTTACATTAATACACCTGAACCGTATCATGGGGGCTACTGCTCCTGCAACCCTAGTCACCAACCCATAAAAAAATAGTTGAACTTAAGACCCATTTAAAATTTTCACATATAGTGCTCTTCTATGTATTAATATGAGCCATATTTAACATTTATATTTTAGATATTGATAGAAAAATGTATTCTTCTTTGCAGATCTTTTACCTTATTTTTATTATGACAATATGTGGCAATAATAAACTTTTGCATGTCAAATCGTGATAAAATGTAAACATATTTTATTTAAGTAGTTTAACTATAGTAAATGTATAATGAAATTTATTTAATATTGGTTTAAGTGTAACAAAATTTTAGACTATGTATTGTAGTCCATATTACACACTCTTATCATCGACTCTCAACAAATATTATTAAATTTTTATATTAGATATTGATGGTATATCAAGTGTGCTAATGAGTGTCACATTAGATGAAAAAATGGATGTTGAACACTTTATAATTGAAAAGATCCATGTACTAAACACCTTATAGTTTTGGGATAATACTATTGAGAAAACTTCAATCTTGAAGTTAGCTTAATCAATTTTGATGAACAAGAATTAATCTTTCTGAACGATCACGCCTCTTCTTCTTCACCTTTCACTCAGGTGAAACAACCACTCTTTGGTTGCAAGATGATTCTACACCACACATAGAATTGAAAGAAGAAAATAATAGTATTGAAAAGAGAGAAAAAAGAAATTCTGGAGGAAGATGATGAATGTATTACTATGCAAACTGCACTCTAAGTGTTTGATACAATGTGTGTCGATCACAACTGTGATTTCTGAAAACTACATAATGAAAAACTTATTCCAAATGAAATGGAGTTCCTATCTATTTGTATATTGATTACTTTCACTCCAAGTAATTAAAAAAATAACTAACTCAACTAAACTAAGCTAAGTTAATCTATTTCGACTATGCCTACTCCTTCGATAGCTATATGCTTTGAGTGCATCCTTCGACAGACTTCATTTGACTTTCTATTAAAATCTAAAAAATACATACTTTGCTCGACACAAACTAAACACCTTTCGACACCTGTGAAATATAAACACACTATTTTTACTTCGACATAAAGAATTACATATTTAACACACCACTTAATTCATTGTGTCTACGATATCTACATTCATCATTGTTCTTTATCTCTTGAATAATTTGACATGCACAAGCTTCATCATTATATATGCATTCTGATTCTCTGATCTGTAATGCTCCAAGCTCAACTTTCCATTCGCTACCTGCTCTCTCAGGTAATTGAACCTTATTTTGATGTGTTTGCTTCATCCGTGTGCTATCGTATTCTTTTCCAAGTTGATAGATGACATGTTGTCGATATTCATGGTCATTGGTCCATGATTATTCCCTATAATTTCTTCGACTAGATTCATCATCCATGTTGCTTGGCATGCACATAGTGAAACTGCTAACTCCATACGGCTGGCGCACCACCTAACATGAACACATATCATGTTGTCAATTTTCTATCTTTAGCATCACCGTACCAACTAGAGTCAGTGTAGCCCACAAGCTTGCATTATTTTCCTTTATCGACTGAAGGAAACAAAATACAATAGTCGAGTGTTCCTTTGAGATACCTTAGTATCCTCTTGGTGGCTGGAAGATGAGATACCTTTGGCTTTTACATGAATCTACTGACCATGCCTACACAATAAGCTAAATATGGCCTTGTGTGACTGAGGTATTTAAGTAATCCAATGAGTCTTATATATTGTGTTGTATCGATATCATATTCAGTCAGATCTTTTGTCCGTTGCAATTTGGGCTGAACTGGAGTCAAAGTTGGATTGCAATCTTGTATCTTAAATCTCTTGAGTATTTCACCTACATATCTTCTTTGGTGAATCATTAAGCCTCTTCTAATCTTGTATAATTCGATATGAAGTGTCATACGGTGAACTGACTTGGGGTATTTTTCTTTTTATCGCAATGTCGCGGATAGCAAGAGTCGCCACCGACTTTTCTTTTATCCAATAAGGAAAGGTGGAAAAGAACAGGAAAGACCTTAATTTAGATTCTTAGGTTCGGGAGGTACATTATACAAAGGGAAGGTATTAGCACCCTTTGTATCCATGGTTATCCATGGGCTCTTAATTGCTGGATCACTCATATTTTTGTCTGAAAAGTGTTGGTGAATTGTTTAAAAATGTTTCGAAAAGAGAGTTTAACTTTGTAATGATTCTCGTATGAATGTATACAAAGTAGTTATCTCGTTTGATTTTGAAAAATGGTTTAGAAAAATATAACTTGGTAATGATTCTAGTATGAATGTATACCAAGTGGTGATTTTCTAGGACTTGCAAAGTGTGAGGGGTGGAAAATGTTTTAGGTTATGATCCAGTAATTGAGAGTTATACCTTCCTAAGGTCGTTATGGGCATTTCCTATCCTTATGAGGGTAAAACTGTCCTTACTATTGAGAAGTAAGTAGTTTTATCCTTTGGATGTAAAAGGGTCATTGTAGGGTCATCGATAGGTCATTGAAGGCAACAGTTGTAAGGATACCTTAGCATTCGAAGGGACGATCATCATTTAACCGTAGGCTACACCGAAGGGTCATCGAGGGACAAAATCGCATTTTCGAAGGCAACATCCGAGGGACCATGATTTATTTTATGATGATTTAACCGAAGGGTCTTTGCTAAGTGTATCCCTACATTCGCGGGACACGACCATTATACCGTAATACCGTAGGGCAGCAAAGAGAGGTCCAAGATCGCATATTTAAAGGCCGTATTTTACAATCGATTAGGTAATTAGGATGAATCTCCACATTAAAATTAATACATTAAAATTAATACATTAAAATTAATTAGGTAATTTAGGGTGAAACTCCACAAGGGTATCCCACAAATAAAGTGGAAGACCCAGACAGCAATCTTTTCCTGGGAAAGGTGAACCTTTACAAAATTCAGCAAACGGGTTAGAGTACCAAGTCAGGATGCAATCAAGGATTGCACCGCAAAAGAAACCAGAACAGCAGTAGGGTCAGATAAACAATGCATGGCTATGATAAAAACATGACAGGTTAGCAAAGGACAGAACAAAAAAATCAGCGACTGTCCCGGTCGCCGCTGCCTCGCCTAGCGAAGGCTTAGCGAATACTCGCTGCATGCTCGCTTAGCGATGTGCTAGCGAGCGGCTGCGGATTCTGGTTTTGATAACAGCATAATGTCAGCAAGCTTCACACCTTATAGCATCCATTACAAAGATTATATGGTTAGACATTCAGATGTTCATGCATACTTAAATTCATATGTAAAACTTAAGATAGTTTCATAAATTCAATCATGATACCATGTGCAAATTAAGAACATAAGGTAGTAATAGCAATGCCAACCTGTTTGTAATCGAATTGTAACCTTGAATTGGCCGATCGGATCGAATTGAGCGGAAGTGACCTTGCTGCCGCCGGCTTTTCCTTCAGGGTTTTCTTTAGGGTTACTCGGAATTCTCAGGGTTAGCCTCCAGGGTTTTCCGTCTGTGAGCGCTAGGGTTTGCTTGCTAGGGTCCTCCTTTCGTCCTTTTTTCGTCCCCCTTTCATTACTGAAGTGCTGGTATTTATAATGCTCTTTTTTGTAACCTAATGGGCTCAGAGTGAAGCCCAGAATTTTCTGTTATCTGTCAGCTTCGCTAGGCGAGCGTGTAGCGAATGTTCGCTAGGCGAGCGTGCAGCGAACGTTCGCTAGGCGAAGGATTTGCTCGCCTAGCGAGCAGGCCAGTTTGGGCCATTTTCTGGATTGGGCCACTCGTGAGCTGGGTCTTTGTTCCTTTAAGATCAGTGTCATAAAAATGAGTCGGAGTGCCCTGAAAAATGTCTTAAAATATTAATGGGCAAATTTTGGGGTATGACAGCTGCCCCTGTTCAATATTCTTGAACCGAGAGAGTCAGAATGGTATGTACGCCATTCATGGTCTGGAGGTGGAAGATTATTGAACACTTAGAACGCCCCAAAAATTTGCACTTGTCAATTAGTTAGTCTTGATGGAGATGGGCTTAAAGATGCCATCTAGGAAGTTTGATGATGAGAGCTTCAGAGTGCGTCGTACGTTAGAAGATATCTGAAGTCATGGGTGTCACTGGGTCATACGCCAGACCGTATAGTGAGTCATTCATTAGGCCGTCGACTTCACTGGGGAGTTAGAATGGGTCATACGCCGCTGGGGATAACATATTAGAATGGATCATACGCTAGATCGTATCTGAGTTGCAGAATGAGCCGTCCGTTAGGCTGTATCGTTACTGGGGGTGAAGGATCAGAATGGATCGTATGCTAGATCGTATCTGAGTTGTAGACTGAGCCGTCCGTTAGGCTGTACCTGATGATGAAGGGGGTAGTCATACGCCAGACTACACTTCAGATTGTACCGTACACTAGGTAGCATTTGAGGCCTTGAAGGTCCAAATGGGTCGTATGCTAGACCGTATTGGAGTTGTTGAAGGTCGGAATGGATCGTACGTTAGATCGCATCTGAGTTGAAAGAGTCATATGTTGAGCTGAATCAGAATGAACCGTACGCTAGGCTATATCTGATAGTATTTGTATATGTTGTATTTGCAATAAATGTCTGGGATGGGCTTATAGATGCCATCGTTAGGAGGATGTCAGAATGAATGTTGACATGGAGTATATCTGAAAGATGTAGTTGAATCCTGAACGTAATTGATGAGGATGTCCGTCTGAATGGACCTTTGTTTTGACTGTATCAGGGGAATAATTAACCTGAAAAATAAAGTTAGCTTCATGCCATGTCATGATGCATGAGATGTTTTATGCTTTCGAAAATAACTGCGAACGATATATGCATGCGTATGCTGTGAAATGATGTAATGAATGAATTATGCATCTGAAAAGTTCTTCCAGAGGACTCTACTGGGGAAAACAAATCTCAATCTTCTGGTTGGGAGATACTGGTATCGATGACCCTTTCTTAGCCGGGGATGCTTGATTTCTGTGTGATGGTAGAAATGTTCAACAGAAGCCTGGCTGGGGGTGGAAGAGATGACCCATTTGTCTAGTAATGCCACTCTCTTCTGGGAATGACTGGCTTTGATGGGGGATAGGATTAGCAACGGATTCATTGGAAAGCATGATTAGACCTTCTCCTCGATCCTGAAGTCTAGTAGTAATCGCTATTTCTATTTTATGCACGCATTTTTGGTAAACATCGATCATATCCAAATGCATATATTAATTCGAATTAAATCAATGGACGTTTATGCAGACAAAACAGAGAAAGTAAAACAAGAGCATTTTTTTTGAAACTAAAATCATATTGATTTTGAAAGAGGGCCTATAAACAGGCAATTTGTGTACAAGGAGACAAAAATCCTAGTAAGAGGAAATTGTCAAGAAAACAAAGAGAAAGCTATGCCGAAAACGTCCTATTGACTTTAATTCCACTACTGCCATTATGTCTTCAAGCCTCTCATCTCCTGCTGTCGGATAGAAGTGATTAGCTTGTTCAGTCCTTTGAACTTGGATGAAGCTGTCTGAGAACGGGACATAGTCATACGCTTTAATCCCTAATTTTTGCCTGGACCGCCTTTTCAGGTTTTCAATCCACCAGGATACCCCTTTTTGCCCAAGCCGCCTTTTCAGGTTTTCGACTTGCCGGGTGCACATTTTTTATGTTTATCCCTAATTTTTGCCCGAACCTTTTTGGTTCGCCGGGATGCCCTTACTTTTGCCTAGGTACGTCGACCTAGCAGGTCTCTTTTATGCGTAGTATTTTTTGACTATGTCTGCGTTCACGGGATGCGGGAAGTCTTCGCCGTCCATTGTAGCTAGCATCATGGCTCCACCAGAGAATACCTTCTTAACTACAAACGGCCCTTCGTACATGGGAATCCATTTGCCTCTGGGATCACCTTGTGGTAGAGTGATGCGCTTTACCACCAAGTCGCCAATTTGATACACCTGTCTCTTGACTCTTTTGTTAAATGCCTGGGTCATGCGCTTCTGTTATATTTGTCCATAACAAACAGCCGCAAGTCTCTTCTCATCAATCAAGTTTATCTGATCGAGTCGAGTCTGAATCCATTCCTCTTCATCTAAGCCCGCCTCTTTCATGATTCTTAGAGAGGGAATCTGAACTTCCACTGGTAAAACGGCTTCCATTCCGTAGACTAAAGAGAAAGGAGTTGCTCTTGTCGAAGTGCGTACTGAAGTGCGATAACCATGGAGAGCAAATGGTAACATCTCATGCCAGTCTTTGTACGTTACTGTCATCTTTTGTATGATCTTCTTGATATTCTTATTAGCAGCTTCCACGGCACCGTTCATCTTTGGCCGGTACGGAGAAGAGTTATGGTGTTTTATTTTGAACTGCGTGCAAAGTTCAGCAATCATCTTGTTGTTCAAATTAGTGCCATTATCAGTGATAACTCTTTCGGGGATGCCATATCGACAGATGAGATTATTCTTGATGAATCGTGCCACCACATTCCTGGTAACAGAAGCAAATGAGGCTGCCTCTACCCACTTCGTAAAGTAATCAATAGCAACAAGGATGAAACGATGCCCATTAGAAGCCGTAGGTTTAATCTCCCCAATCATATCAATGCCCCACATTGCAAAGGGCCAAGGTGCGGTCAACACGTTCAATGGAGCAGGAGGTGCATGTACTTTATCCGCATATACCTGGCACTTGTGACAAGTTCTGGCATGATGGTGGCAATCAGCTTCCATGGTAGACCAATAATACCCTGATCTCAGAATCTTCTTGGCCATCGTATGCCCACTAGAATGAGTCCCAAAAATACCATCATGCATGTCTTCCATAATCTTTTCTGCTTCCTTTTTATCCACACAGCGAAGCAAAGTCGAATCATGATTACGTTTGTATAATAATCCATTACTCAAAAAGAATTTAGCGGAGAACTTCCTCAGAAATTTTCTGTCATTGATAGATGCCTCTTCAGGGTATTCCTGAGTTTCCAAATATCTTTTTACTTCGTGGAACCAAGGTTTCTCTTCCACTTCATCAGTATTAAGCTCATAACAATGCGCTGGTTCATCCAATCGCTCAATGGTGATCATGGGAGCTTCATTGTCCCATCTGACTCTGAACATAGATGACATGGTAGCCAATGCGTCTGCCAACTGATTCTCTTCTCGTGGGATATGTTCGAATGTAATCTCTCCAAAGTATGGGATTAGTGACAACACCTTCTCTCGATAAGGGATGAGATTCGGATGTTTAGTGTCCCATTCTCCTTTGATCTGACTGATTACTAAGGCTGAGTCTCCGTATACGCTTAAAAACTTGATTCTCAGATCTATAGCAGCTCTGAGTCCCAAAATACATGCTTCATACTCGGCCATATTATTGGTACAATCGAAACATAGTCTAGCAGTGAAAGGCGTGTGACAACCCTTGGGGGAAACGATTACAACACCAACGCCATTGCCCAACGCATTAGAAGATCCATCGAAAACCATAGTCCATCGGGATCCTAGTTCGGGTCCTTCATCCGGTCCAGGTTCTTCATAATCAGTAACAAGCATGACATCCTCATCTGGGAACTCAAAATTCATAGATTGGTAATCATCCACCGCCTGATGAGCCAAATGATCGGCCAGCACGCTTCCTCTGATTGCTTTCTGGGTAGTATACTGGATATCATACTCTGTTAAAATCATCTGCCATCTCGCTATTCTTCCGGAGAGGGCAGGTTTCTCAAATATGTATTTGATGGGGTCCATCTTAGAAATCAATAAAGTGGTGTGATTCAACATATACTGTCTCAGTCGGCGAGCAGCCCAAGCCAAAGCACAGCAAGTTCTCTCGAGCAGTGAGTATCTTGTTTCACAGTCGGTAAACTTTTTGCTAAGGTAGTATATGGCATGCTCTTTTCGACCAGACTCGTCATGTTGCCCCAACACACACCCCATTGAATTTTCTAATACGGTCAAATACATGATTAGAGGTCTTCCTTCAACTGGTGGTATCAGGATCGGAGGTTCCTGGAGATACTTCTTGATTTTGTCAAAAGCTTCTTGACATTCGTCATTCCATATCATCTCTTGATTCTTCCTTAGTAGTTTGAAGATGGGTTTGCAGGTAGCAGTTAAATGGGAGATAAGCCGGGCAATGTAATTCAAACGTCCCAAGAAACCTCTGACTTCCTTATCTGTACGGGGCACTGGCATTTCTTGGATAGCTCTCACCTTAGCCGGGTCAACCTCAATTCCTTTACCACTGACAATAAATCCCAAGAGTTTACCGGATCTTACTCCAAAGGTGCATTTGTTCGGGTTCAATCTCAGCTTGTATTTCTTCAACCTCTCAAACAATTTGTACAAATGATCGAGATGTTCTTCTTCAGTATTAGATCGGGCTATCATGTCATCCACATATACTTCTATTTCATGATGAATCATGTCATGGAACAAAACCACCATAGCACGCTGGTACGTTGCCCCAGCGTTCTTTAAACCGAATGGCATTACTTTGTAACAGAAAGTGCCCCATTGCGTCACAAACGTAGTTTTCTCCCTGTCTTCAGGTGCCATCTTAATCTGGTTGTAACCCGAGAACCCATCCATGAAGGAGAATACTTTGTGTTGAGCGGTATTGTCTACCAGAACATCAATGTGCGGGAGTGGAAAGTCATCTTTGGGACTCGCTTTATTCAGATCTCTGTAATCGACGCACATTCGTACCTTACCATCCTTCTTTGGCACTGGTACCACATTAGCAACCCATTGAGGATAAGAAGTAACAGCCAGAAAACCTGCATCAAATTGTTTCATCACCTCGGCTTTGATTTTCTCAGACATTTCAGGACGCATGCGACGAACCTTTTGCTTAACAGGACGACATTCTTCCCTCATTGGCAGTCGATGCACTACTATATCGGTATCTAGTCCTGGCATGTCTTCATAAGACCAAGCAAAAATCTCTACATAGTCATGCAACATCTGAATCAACCTTCTCTTGACACTGTTTTCCAAGCCTGCTCCTATTTTGACTTCTTTCTTGTTTACTTCAGTACCCAGATTTACAGTCTCAACTGACTCCTCGTGTGGTTGTATAGTCCTTTCTTCCTGCAGTAACAGTCTGGCAAGTTCTCCAGGTACTTCACAATCTTCCTCACTTCCATCCTCGGCTTGGTAGATCGGATTTTCAAAGTCATAATGAACAGTAGTAGAACTATTATCAACAGGATCCAGAGTGGGTATGGATCTGCAATTCGTTACGTGAGTGTGTGTAAGAAAACATAGCTCGTTTGGAAGATGACAGAAAAGATAAAGAGCACAATATTTGAATGCAAAAAGTCCATTGATTTATTGAATATGAATATGCTTATGTAGATGACAAAACCCTTAACAAATTAGCTATTGTGCCCCGGGCATAGACACAACGCTTGGAGAAGTTCAATTGTAAAAAAAACAAAAATTTGCAACACTAAAATAGACAATAACAATTACTCCTGACTAAAGGAAATCGGGATAGTGTCTTCAGCCTTCCAATTATTGAGTCCGTCACCAATTGTTGGGAAAATCCAGCTATCCAGGTCGCAATCGCTGTCAGCATCTTCTACAGCATTAATTTGACTCTTGTCAGAGCTGAACCCCAGGCCAAATTTGTTAGACTTGTACGGTACGTCGATCAATTGACCCCAGCCAGTACGACCACCATCTTCAACCACGGCCTGAGCGTCCTTCAGAGAAATCATAGCAGGAGGAGCACGAATAACCTTGGGTACACAGGAAGTTGGCTTAAGGACAGGATTGGTCGGAGGAACTACTTCAAATGACTGACAAGGAGTCTCAATGAATTCACCATCCATCTCGACGTATCTGAAGGTATGCACACTACTGACAATGTACTCTTCTTCTCCACACACGGTGACAATTTTGCCCTTTGTGGGATACCTCAACTTTTGATGGAGAGATGAGGCTACAGCGCCTGCCCCATGAATCCAAGGGCGTCCCAGTAAGCAGGAATAGGCAGGACGAATGTTCATTACATGGAAGGTAGTATTGAAGACTTGAGGTCCTATCTTGATAGGAAGGACTACTTCGCCATGGACAACACTCTTCGCACCATCGTAAGCACGTACCACAATGTCACTAGGTTTCAGTTCAATGCTTTTACAATCCAGCTTATCCAGCACAGCTGTCGGCAGCACATTCAAGGAAGAGCCATTATCGATCAACACATGAGACAAAGTAATTCCCCTACACTCAATGGAGATATGCAGGGCTTTATTGTGATTCTTTCCTGCTGGTGTCAGATCAGCGTCGGAAAAGCCTAGGCCATCGTCAACAGCCAAGTGAGCAACATAACGTTCGAACTGATCGACAGATGTCTCCTGAGGTACATGAGCGGTCTTCAAGAATTTTATCAATGCATTGGCATGAGGTTCAGAAGATAACAGCAAGGATAACATCGAGATCTTAGACGGGGTATGCCCCAACTGTTCTACCACATCGAAATCACTCTTGCAGATGATTTTCAGCACTTCTTCCATTTCCTGTTTGGCAACATCTTCGGGAGTAACTTCGACCGGTGTCTCTGACTGAGAAGGATTGACTGGTTCCTTTCCTCGAGTTTCAAGGACAGGAGGTGAGATTTCTGGAGAGAAGATCCTTCCACTTCGAGTAATTTTACTAGTCCCAACGATGCCATTAGGATTAGTAGAATTGTCAATTTGCTTTACGCCATGGACGTAAACATCACCGCCATAATTCCACGGAATAGCTTTGCTTGAGGAATACGGGATCGGGCCAGGTGCAGTAATGATTAGGGGAGCAACCCTGGGCTCAGCAGTAATCTTCACAGGCGCCCTGGTAGCGGTAATCTTCACTGGAACTTTGGACCTAGCAATCACAAATATTTCTTCAATAGGGTTTTCCGCCTTAGGAATCCTTTCGAAGAGAACTGTACGATCGTCCATCAGCCGTTGAATACCATTCTTCAATTTCAAATAGTCCTCGGGCCGGAGTATGCAGAGATTGCAATCTTCAGCACAACCTGGAAATAAACCAGCTTGCAATAAATTCCTCTTTATGATCGGGAGAGGAGATGTTAAGTCCGCCACATTGGAAATGTGAGAATCGTCATCCATAGCATTAACAGTCTTGTCATGGTTAGGCATAGGAGCAGTGATGACATTAGGAGTCTCCGGAGGCTCAAACTCAATTTCTCCAGCTTCGATCATATCCTGAATCTTATTCTTCAATGACCAGCAATCGTTTGTATCATGCCCGGGGCTATCGGAGTGATATGCACACCTGGCATTGGGATTATAACGAGAAGAGGTAGTGTTAGGATTTGTAGGAGGATCTCTAAGGGTGATCAAATTTGCCTTTAGCATTCCCTGCAGTGCCTGTGCCAAGGTCATATTGATCCTGGTGAACTGCCTTCTTGGCCTGTCTTGTTTGGGCTGGAAGTTTTGAGATGGTGGTGCTGCAATCGTAACTGCTCCAATGTCGTGGTCACGGTTTTTCTTGTTACGACCCTTTTGACCGTACACAACATTTGATTCGTTCCTCCCCTGATAGGACCTTTTGGTGCTTGCAGAGGTAGCCGCCTGTATCTTTCCACTTCGGATGCCGCTTTCAACACGTTCACCTGTTAATATAAGTTCAGTGAAACCTGATGAAGAACTTCCCAGTAGATGGCTGTAGAATGGGCCGGTCAGTGTGCCCATGAACATGTCCACCAATTCTCTGTCAGTCATAGGGGGTTTGACTCTGCCAGCCAAATCTCTCCACTTTTGAGCATATTCTTTAAAGCTTTCTTTAGATCCCATAGTCATATTCTGCAACTGTAGCCGGGTAGGTGCTAGTTCAGAGTTATACTGGTATTGTTTATAGAAAGCTGTTGCTAAATCAGTCCAGGTGCGGATGTCAGAACTCTCGAGCTGATAATACCATTCCAACTGTGTGCCAGACAGGCTCTCTTGGAAGAAATGGATCCATAGCTTCTTGTCAGTGGTATGCGGCTGAATCTTTCTCACATAAGCTCTCAGATGCATCTGAGGACAAGACGCACCATCGTACTTAGTGAAAGTGGGGATTTTGAATTTGCGAGGAATGGTCACATCGGAGACCAGACCCAAACTTTCGAAATCCAGACCGGGCGCCTTCTGACCCTCCATAGCTAGCATACGTTCTTCCAGCAACCTGTACTTATCATCTCTTGGAGAGTACTGTTCATTTTCATAATCTTCCTCGTCATCCTCAGGGTTGGAGAAATCAGCATTCTCTTCCTCCGAATCATTCTCCGCCCCCTCTTCTGGACCATTCGGGATTCCAAACTTGACTCCTGCGGCCTGTCCTTTACGCCTTCTTCCCGGGTTAATGAAACTCACAGCTTTCTTGTCTTTCTTCTCTTCGAGCAAAAGAGCCTTCAGCTCCTCCTGCCCCTTGGATAAGCTTAGCATCATCTCCTTGAATTGAGCATTCTGAGTCTGGAGATCTTTGACAGTTTGTTCGAGATCCATTTTTCTGTTTGTAATGAAGACCGTGAGAACATTGAACTTGTAGAATACCTGTTATGCAGTGTTATGTTATGTTATGCAATGCATGAAATGTTTTCAAGGACTTTTGGAATTTAACTTTGCGTAAATCACCAACAAGAGAGAAATGTTTATTGCTAATTTCTTTGATCAATGTTCATTACAAAAGGAATAATAATAAAAATACAATGAAAGCTCAAGTCTCCCAGGGGCGACTTCTTTTTGGGCGAAGATACGCATTGAGTCTTCGTTCCTCATTAAGCTGACTGGTAAGTTCTAACACTTTCTTCCTTTCTGCGACGAACTGAGTCTCGAAAGTATCCCTTTCTTCTCTCAACTGGATCCAGGATCTCTTTAGTTCCTCAACATTGGTAGGCACATCTGGATAAGGAATGATCTGAGGAACACCTCCTTCAGCTTCAGGTTCGACAATCTGAGGTCCGATTGCAAGATATGGCATGACAAGTTCACGAGCTCTGGCGCGTACCCATCTGAGATAAGGTTCCATAGGAATATAATTTTTCTGTCCTAACGTACCTCTCTTTACCATGCCCCAAGCTCGTACAAATCTTTGACGGAGGCCTTGGGAATCGTTGTCATAGTCGAACACAATGCCTTCGATGATCATTTCATGTGGACCATCTCTTCGAGCACAACCAAACTGTCGCAGAGCCAAAGCAGGATTATAAGTAATACCTCCTCTTATTCCTAGGAGTGGTACATTAGGGAACTCGCCACAACGGTCAATGATGGTAACATTTTCCTTGAACTGAGGACACCAACAGATGTCTGGGTGGGAGAGCGACATTATCCTTTGAGACCATTTCAAATTCTGCTCGTTCTTCAAGACTGATTGAGGAAGGTGCGAAATAAACCACCTAGACAACAAAGGTATGCAGCACATGAGAGTCCCTTGCTTCTTCATGGTACGAGTGTGGAGGGAATGCAAAATGTCTCCCAGCAAGGTAGGTACAGGGTTATGAGTGAGAAATATCTTGATAGCATTCATGTCTATGAATTGGTCTGGATTAGGGAATAACACCAAGCCATAGATTAGCAATGCCAGGATGTCTTCGAAAGCACGGACATTCATAACTTTTAAGAATTCTCGGGCCTTATTTATCAGAAACTTGGCAAGTAAACCCTTAACTCCACTTCTTGTTACGCAATTGGTTTCAATATCGGACTTCGTCATGTGTAAAGCCGCGGCCACTTCTTCAGGCTTCGGAATCTTTTCCAAACCACTGAAAGGTATTTGATCAAGGATAGGTATCCCAAGCAGCCTGGAGAACTCTTCTAATGTGGGTACCAACTGATAATCTGGGAAAGTGAAGCAATGATGTTTAGGATCGAAGAACTGGAACAGAACTCTCATCATATCTTCCTTGAAACCAGTAGTAACCAAATTGAGGAGGGAACCATGTCTCTTGATGAACTGAGCCCGATCAGGAAGTTCTGACACTAAATCCTTGAGTTGAGGAGAGATTGCTACAAGATTAATCCGGATGGTCTTCCTGGGAGCCATAGCCTTACAAAATAGAGCAAAGTTAAATCCCTAAGTCCTTGAAATGGTTAGTACAATGTTATGATGTCATGATGTTATGATGTTAAGATGTTATGATGTTATGAGGTTAAATAAATAACAAGCACAAGCAAGTCACACAACCATCATTCCTAGGTTTTAAGGCTTGCATGAGTTCCATAGGTAAGTACCCTCCCCACTGAAGTTTAGTTGGTTCAACCTGTCCTAGAATAGTAACCGGGTTCTAGAAGGATCTCAAATCACCGACCTTCCTTTAAGTCCGCTTCAGTGCAACACCAAGTGGTTGACCGAAGCTTCCCTAAAGTCCAATCTCAAAGAGTGTAGTATCGAGTCTCAACCAACCCCAGTCGGAACCGAAGTCAGTTATCTCACTACTTTCTAATGGCCAGGATGAGTCAATTAGGGTTCTAAAGGTCTGGTTAATGCTTTAATGACACCACGCGGAAGCCAAATTTTTCCTCAAGTGAACATGAGGAACATCAGGACATCCAAAGTGTCACATTAACCGTAGCCATCATTTTAACCATTCCAGTATACGCCGGATAGTCGCGATGATCTATTGCTACTTACCTAAGGTACACTAGATCCGGGTGTAGGATCTTTCACTCAAGAATACCCAAGCAATCCCTTAAAAGTAAATCAGACAATTTTAAACAAGTGATCTTGTTTTTTTAAGGTAACCTCTCTTGTAATATTTCCCCAGCAGAGTCGCCAGTTCTGTCATACGGTGAACTGACTTGGGGTATTTTTCTTTTTATCGCAATGTCGCGGATAGCAAGAGTCGCCACCGACTTTTCTTTTATCCAATAAGGAAAGGTGGAAAAGAACAGGAAAGACCTTAATTTAGATTCTTAGGTTCGGGAGGTACATTATACAAAGGGAAGGTATTAGCACCCTTTGTATCCATGGTTATCCATGGGTTCTTAATTGCTGGATCACTCATATTTTTGTCTGAAAAGTGTTGGTGAATTGTTTAAAAATGTTTCGAAAAGAGAGTTTAACTTTGTAATGATTCTCGTATGAATGTATACAAAGTAGTTATCTCGTTTGATTTTGAAAAATGGTTTAGAAAAATATAACTTGGTAATGATTCTAGTATGAATGTATACCAAGTGGTGATTTATTTTCGAAGGCAACATCCGAGGGACCATGATTTATTTTATGATGATTTAACCGAAGGGTCTTTGCTAAGTGTATCCCTACATTCGCGGGACACGACCGTTATACCGTAATACCGTAGGGCAGCAAAGAGAGGTCCAAGATCGCATATTTAAAGGCCGTATTTTATAATCGATTAGGTAATTAGGATGAATCTCCACATTAAAATTAATACATTAAAATTAATACATTAAAATTAATTAGGTAATTTAGGGTGAAACTCCACAAGGGTATCCCACAAATAAAGTGGAAGACCCAGACAACAATCTTTTCCTGGGAAAGGTGAACCTTTACAAAATTCAGCAAACGGGTTAGAGTACCAAGTCAGGATGCAATCAAGGATTGCACCGCAAAAGAAACCAGAACAGCAGTAGGGTCAGATAAACAATGCATGGCTATGATAAAAACATGACAGGTTAGCAAAGGACAGAACAAAAAAATCAGCGACTGTCCCGGTCGCCGCTGCCTCGCCTAGCGAAGGCTTAGCGAATACTCGCTGCATGCTCGCTTAGCGATGTGCTAGCGAGCGGCTGCGGATTCTGGTTTTGATAACAGCATAATGTCAGCAAGCTTCACACCTTATAGCATCCATTACAAAGATTATGTGGTTAGACATTCAGATGTTCATGCATACTTAAATTCATATGTAAAACTTAAGATAGTTTCATAAATTCAATCATGATACCATGTGCAAATTAAGAACATAAGGTAGTAATAGCAATGCCAACCTGTTTGTAATCGAATTGTAACCTTGAATTGGCCGATCGGATCGAATTGAGCGGAAGTGACCTTACTGCCGCCGGCTTTTCCTTCAGGGTTTTCTTTAGGGTTACTCGGAATTCTCAGGGTTAGCCTCCAGGGTTTTCCGTCTGTGAGCGCTAGAGTTTGCTTGCTAGGGTCCTCCTTTCGTCCTTTTTTCGTCCCCCTTTCATTACTGAAGTGCTGGTATTTATAATGCTCTTTTTTGTAACCTAATGGGCTCAGAGTGAAGCCCAAAATTTTCTGTTATCTGTCAGCTTCGCTAGGCGAGCGTGTAGCGAATGTTCGCTAGGCGAGCGTGCAGCGAACGTTCGCTAGGCGAAGGATTTGCTCGCCTAGCGAGCAGGCCAGTTTGGGCCATTTTCTGGATTGGGCCACTCGTGAGCTGGGCCTTTGTTCCTTTAAGATCAGTGTCATAAAAATGAGTCGGAGTGCCCTGAAAAATATCTTAAAATATTAATGGGCAAATTTTGGGGTATGACATGAAGGAAGTATTAGAGATTTCCCAAGTATGACATTACAAACTCCTTACTTAAGTCATGTTTAAAATAGTTGATCTTCTTCTTGCCACTACCTGTTATTAATAAGTCGTCGACATAGAGACATAGTATAAAACCTCACTAATTCTTCTCCTGACATACACATCATGCTCGGCCGTGGACTTATCAAACTCTTTCTCTCTTAGAAAGTAGTCTATTTTCTTGTTCCAAGCTCTTGAAGCTTGTTTTAGTCCATACAGGGCTTTATACAACTTGTATATTTTCCTTTCTTGGTCCTATTCTAGAAACTCAACTGGTTGTTTCACATACACCTCTTCGTCTAGAGGACCATTCAAGAATTAACATTTCACGTCTATCTTACATATCAACCAGTTATGCATATTGGCTAGACCAACAACCAATCTAATTGTTTTGATTCTAGCTACTGGTGCAAAAACTTCATCATAGTCGATTCCTTCTTTCTGAAGAAACCCCATTTCAATAAGTTTTGCCTTGTGTCAAATCACTTCACCTTTTGGATTCAGCTTGACTTTGTATACCCAGTTCACATCAATTTCTTTCTTCCCTTTTGGAAATTTGACTAGTGACCAGGTATCATTGTCTTATATGGATTTTATCTTATCCATCATAGCTTTCATCCACCTTGAGTCTTTAAATGCTTCAGCTGCATTGACTAGCTAAGTATTTGCGTAGAAGACATATTGCACTAACTCATCTTCATCATCAACCATATCGTCTAATGTTATTACACATTCTTGTAGCCTCGCCTCCATGATTCTGGTTCTATGAGGTCTGCTTGTACTAGCTTAACCTTTGACAGTTTCTTGTCGAACTTCTCTAACAGCTTGTTAAAAATCTCTAACAACTTCACTAGCTGGTTCATCATGCATGATTCTTACTGAATCCTTCTTGATGTTCTTAGTCCAATCCCACTCCTTAAGCTTATCTACGACCACACCCCTACTCATCATGACTTGCTTGCTCACTGGGTCGAACAGTTTTTATCCACCAGTCGAATGATATCCCACTAGGATCATTTGACTAAATTTATCATTCATCTTTCTTCTCAAGTGATTTGGCACATGCCTATGTGCTATGGATCCAAACACCTTAAAGTGGCTTAAACTAGGTTTGACATCAGAACAACATCCTTCTGGTGTGACGCCTTTAAGCCTCTTTGTCGGACATCTGTTTAGTATGGATGTTGTTTTCGACATAGCCTCACCCCATAACTTATTTCGGAGATGCTTGCCTTTTAACATACTTCTCACCATATTCACAATGATTATGTTCTTTCTTTCAACAGTACCATTTTTTTGAGAAGTGTATGATGGTACCACCTTATGCATAATTCCTTCTTTTGTACATAATGCGTTGAAATCTTTTGACACATGATTCCACCTCCATCTACCCTTAGAACCTTAATTTTGTGACCACTCTATCTTTCCACCATTGCTTTGAACTTGGTGAATACATCGATCACATCACTTTTCTTCTTAGTTAAGTAGGTCAACAACTTTTTGTTGTAATCATCAATAAATGTAATAAAGTACTTGTTACCTCCAAGTGAATTTACCTGGAGAGGACTACACACGTCTGAGTAGGTTATCTCGAGAGTGGATTTTGACTTGCTTCTTGCATCCTTGTTGAATTTATTATTGTGTTGCTTTGCTTTAACACATTTTTCACATACTTCTTCTGGAATATGGATTTATCGTAGGCTTGAAACCATGTTCTTCCTCTTCAGATTATTGATGTCATGAAAATTCAAGTGACCAAGTATGTAATGCCATAGCCATTCATTTTTGATAGTTGCGGTTTCCAGGCACTTGTGTTCCAACATATCAAGTTCAATCCTGAAGGTTATATTCTAACACATAAGAGCCTTCAAGATTAACATGTTTCTCAAGTTGATCACTCTCATCATTCTATCTTTGATCAGTACTTTGTCATTTCTCTCGATCATCTAACATATACTTAGCAGATTACTCTTTATGCCATGTATGTACAACACATTGAAAATTAATGATCATTTACCATCCTTTATCTTAATCAGAACATCACCAATACCTTTAGCAGACATGGTATTTCCGTTTGAAAATTTTACCTTGTTCTTCGACGAGGGACTGCTGTTGATAAACGAATCTTTTCTGCCAGTCATGTGTGACAAACAGCCTGAGTCGAGATACCATTGATCTTTGAATCCTTCTTCTTCTTCTTTTGTTGTGACCATTAACATCATTCCATCTTCTGCAAGCTTTGCATCCCTTTCTTGCTATTTCTTTCCTCCTCAGCATTGACTTGCATAATGGTCATATATTTTACAATGTAGCATTGAATATGACTTTTATCAGGTTTTCCTCCTTTGCCTCTTTCTATACCTGCATCACCACCTCTGTGATTTCCTTGGTTAGAAGCTTGTCTCTGATTTAATGAACTACCTTCTTAATAGTTTCCTCTGCCTTTGCCTCCATTCCATTTTTCTTTGGTTTTCTTTTCTTTAGTCGACTAAGCTTGCAAAGCCACGTCACTCTTCGACTTGCTTGTATTTCTTTCATCCATTCTTTATTTGTGAGATTCAAGCGTCCCTTAAAGCTCTTCTTTTGTTACTCTAGTGAATAAATCAGTCATGTTATCATTGTCTTCCATCTGAAGCAATTCATACATTTTTTGTGAGTTTGTGACCTCACCTCCTTCACTTCCTCAACACCTTCAAATGATTTCTCCAGGACGTCCCATGTTTCCTCTGCTGAATTTACATCATCAACTTTCTCAAAGTTGTTTGGATCAATGCATTGGTGGATTAAAAAGAGAGCCTTGTAATCTTTCTTCTTCAAATCTTTGTGTCCAACCTTTTGTTCATCCGTAGCATTATCTCCAATTGGTGTTACTTCATTCTTCACAAGATCCCGAAGGTCTTAATAACAAAAAATAACCTTCATCTACTTACACCAATTTTCGTAATTCTTACCATTCAAGATTGAAAGATTCGTTGGAAAATACTCGTTCGGATGATTCGTCGTGATTCAATGTGTTCCAAAGATCACATAATCAGTGCTCTAGATACCATATGTTGGGAAAACTCCAATCTTGAAGTTAACCAAATTAATCTTGATGCACAAGAATCAATCTTTCTTATTGATCACGCCTCTTGTTCTTCACCTTTCACTCAGGTGAAACAATCACTCTTTAGTTGCAAGATGATTCTACACTACACATAAAATTGAAAAAGGAGAACAATAGATTTGAAAAGAGAAATTATGGAGGAAGAAGATAAATGTATTACTGTGCAAACTGCAGTCTAAGTGTTTGTTATAATGTGTGTTAATCACAACTGTGATTTCTGAAAACTACACAATGCAAAAACTTATTACAAACGAAATAGAGTTCCTCCCTATTTATAAATGAGATTACTTGCACTCCATGTAATTACAAAAATAACTAACTCAACTAAAATTAAGCTAAGTTAATCTATTTCGACTCCGTCGAGTTCTTCGACAACTACATGTTTCGACTGCATGCTTCGACATGCTATATTTGACTCTTTGTCAAAGTAGCAAATACAGACTCTGTTCGACACAAACAAAACACCTTTCGACACCTATCAAATACAAACACACTATTTCGACTTCAACATAAAGAATTACATATTTAGTAAAGACGTGATGTTTTTCTCATTTGTGTTGTTGCTCTTATCCCAATGTGATCATCCTTAATCTCGACCATGACCTAACATATATAATACATATATAATACTCCCTCTGTTTTTTATTATAAGTCGTTTTTTACGTTTCATGCGTATTAAGTAATGTAATGATTGTGGTATAAAAAAGAGAAATTATGAAGGATTTTACAAAATTGTTATTCATTAATGGTATTAGAAAGATAAATTAACATAATTGAAAAGAGAGATAATAATAAATATTTAAGGGTATAATAGAAATAATAATATTAATGATTCATTGATAATATAAAACGATTTATAGTGTGATACAAAATATTTTTCCAAAATAACTTATAATTAAAAATGGAAATAACATGTATATAATATATAATGTATTCTTACAAAAGAAGACTTATATGGGATAAATGTCTCTTTTTCATACTTAAATTAAGTCTTTTATGTCTTTTATGTCTTTTATGTGAAATTTATTTATTTTTAAACTGTCTCATAGTCATCACTATTAGATTTGATAAATAGATATAATGATTTGTGGTATAATTAATTAAATTGTAACACTATTATATATTTATATCAAACTCAAATCATTTGTATAAAACTAGTCTCTAAGATGAATATGTCGCTCCTTATAAACTCACACATGTACATGTCAATTTTTGTTGGGATTTGAGTTTTTTTTACTTGTTACACCATTAATATGAAATATGTGAAATGCTAAGTGGTGTTACTTTAGAATTATAGTCAAATATTGTCTTTAAAAATAAGTCTTTATCAAGGCAGTAATCACACTATCAAATTATTATATTTTAAAAGAAAAATCTCCACACTTTTGGGGATGGAACCATTCCATTCCAATGAGCCTTTAGATAGAAGTTTACAACAAACTCTTGAACTTGAGAGGAGAGAAAAGTTAGGAAGTTGAAATAACATTGCAACAACAGCTTTGATCAAATATTGCAATCCTTGTGATATTTCTAAGTGAAGAAAGAAGGAAAAACTTCAATATAAAAGGAAATGAAAGAGAGGAAAGAGGGTCCATGATGTTGTGATGCTTCAAGTGATATATAATAAATTAGGTCCAACAATAAAGAATATTTTCTATGTGTAGGCAGAGTATATGGGACAAAAAGAAAAAAATAGAGAGAATCCTATGCAAAATAGTGTCAGAAATATATTTATACAGACAAAAATAATAGTACTATGCTTTCTTATTCTTGGTTTTTGTAAACTCATGTCCCTGACTGTTTGTTTCATTATTTTCTCATTATTACACATTCCTTTAAATGTATAAATTGTAAAGAAATAAGTGAGATATAGATATAAAAAACAAAAACACATACAATGTATATTCAAATTATATAATTGTTATGATCTAAACCAATGCTCAATCGACTATAAGATTAACAATCTAGTTTAACAGACTACAGGGTAGTTTTTGTAATCAAATCATAACCCTTTGACGACAATCAGATGACGACGATTGGTAAATCACTTTAGAATCCCCACAACAGAATAATTGTCACAAAACCCATCTTTTCTTGCACATCACTTATAAAGGTCTATTACTCTTGGAGGCACATTTTAAATCTCTAGGCTATCCTAAAACATGTTTTGTGTTAAAATCAAGGGTTTTAAATAGAGTGGAAATATGCTAGGTTAAGTTAGGTTTTAGAAGGTCTGATTGGGTTTAGGATAAATTTACAAAGTCCGTGTTTGGCCTATATAGTTTACTATAGATTTTTTTTATCTGACTTAATATTTTTAAAAGTTTGGGCTAACCTAAAAGCCTATTTAAAAATCGTTTTTTTATTAAGATTTTTAATTAATCCATATTACTTTAAGAAACTTTATACGTCGGTCTATATATGCATATATAAGCTGATCTACTGAGCATTCTTTTATAATATATATGTATATGCATGTCAATCTATTTAGCATTTTTTTCTAATATATATGTATATATAGGTCAACCTATTTAGATTATTTTTAATATATATGAAAATATAGGCCGACTTATAAGGCTCCATAGGTTTTTTTTTAATAGTTTAAGCTTGGTCTATTTTATTAAATAGGTCTGGTATGGTATGACCTTAAATAGATTAGGCTATAGACTCATGTAGGTCGGTCTAACCTATTCTCACCCCTAATTTCAAATACGAGAGTTATAATGAGCACGAATCACTCGTAAACTATTCGGTAAGTGTATTAAAATATCATAAAATAATAATTTAGAAGTTCATATTTACATGTTGATTTTAATTTCTAAACTCAACAATTCTTATATTACTTAGAGGTGAGACTCCTCTCTTATAGAACTTATGTCTTTGTCCATTCACCATAAAAATAATTGTTTTGTGTGGTTCTTGTAATTCCATTGTTTCATAAGGAGACATTTCATTTACAGCAAAAGGACCAACCACTTTCATTTTAGCTTTCTAGAAAATAATTTTAGCCTTAAATTGAATAATAGAACTCGTTGACCACGATGAAACTCCCTCTTCACCAAACTCTTGTCATGATACCTTTTTATTCTTTCATTGTAAAACACTACAGTTTTATAAACTCAAAGCCTCATTTTCTTCAATTTATTCAGCTTAACGAACCTTTTTCTAGTTAGTGTCAATGCACTTGGGGTGAGGAAGGAATGAGAGAGAAGAGAAAGAATGAATGAAAGGTAATTGTATTGAATTGTTAAAATTGAATTACACTATACATGTATTTATATATAATAGGTTACTTGTAACTCAAGTAGCTAGCATAACAAACTAACAAACTTGCTAACTAACTAATTTGAATTATATCATAACATAACCCCTTATAATCCAAGTTGTTAAATACAAGTTAATCGACTTGAACTATTCCTAATTTCTTTCTCAAAGTTAGGAGTTTGTCGATCTTCAGTCTTTTGGTGAAAATATAGGCCAATTGTGCTTCACTCGAGCAATGCCTCACTTCAAGTTCACCTTGATTTACCTTCTTCCTTAGGAAGTGAAATCTAGCTTTAGTGTGCTTACTCCTTCCATGAAGAACTGGATTCTTTGCAAGATTAATGGATGACTTGTTGTCAAACAACATAAGATACTCAACCTCACATGATGGTAATGCCACCATACATTTTTTTCTTAAGCACAATGAGATTGGGGCACCAAATACTTGAAAGAAATAATCAATTATGCTTTTTCGATCTTTCTTATCTCCACACCAATCAACATCTGAATAGAAATTAATCACATCTTCTTTGCTTTAAAGAATCTCGTGGGAACATGATTCCACATTTTATTGATCCTTTTAGGTATCTCAAGATTCTTCTTGCAACTTTCATGTGTGACACATTTGATTCATCCATGTATCTACTTACCAATCCGACTGAGAAACTTATATCAGGTATAATGTTGCACACATACCTCAGAGATCCTACAATTTGTTTGAACAAAGTGACATCGACTTTGTCCTCTTCTACATGCTTCTTTAGTTTCATATTAGGTTCGACATGTGAGGATGTAAGATTCGAATCACCCATCCTGAATCTCTTGAATATTTCTTTGACATACTTCCTTTGATGCAG
This sequence comes from Lathyrus oleraceus, assembly GCF_024323335.1. Classification (NCBI taxonomy): domain Eukaryota; kingdom Viridiplantae; phylum Streptophyta; class Magnoliopsida; order Fabales; family Fabaceae; genus Lathyrus; species Lathyrus oleraceus. The sequence continues at coordinate 327,046,238 of NC_066584.1, read as the reverse complement.
CACCATACCTTGCTTGGTAGCTTGAAATTCCATGCCTAGGAAATATGACAAGTTTCCTAAATCTGAAATTTCAAATCCCCTCTTCATCATCTCCTTGAACTTCGAAAAGTTCTCCATGATATTTCCAGTTACTAGCAAGTCATCGACATATAAGTAGATGATGATTATATCTTGTGCCATGACTTATACATAGACACCATACTCAGACATGCATTTGATGAATCCTAATTCGACTAAGTATGAGTCAATCTTCTTGTTCCATTCCCTAAGTGTCTGTTCGAGACCATAAAGGGCTTTATGTCACATGTACACTTTCCATGCTTCCTCTTGTATCACAAACCCAAGAGGTTGTGTGACATACACGACTTCATCTAGGGAACCATTTAAAAATGATGATTTCACATCTAAGTGAAATGTCGACCAACCTTGCTTGCATGCCAAGGCTACCACAATTCTGACAGTCTCTAATCTTGCAACTGGTGCATATACTTCAGAGTAGTCGAGTCCTGCTCTATGAATAAATCCTCGATCTACCAGTCTTGCCTTATGTCTTAAAATTGACCCATTAGGATTATGCTTCAGCTTGAACACCCAATTTACCTTAATAGCTTTTGCATGTGTTAGAAATTTGACTAGATCACTGTGTATTTTTTCTTTTGGTCGCTTATAACTCTTCGACTATAGCCGCCTTCTAGTGTTTATTCTTTAAGGCCTCATTATAGTTGATTGGTTCAGCACCTGCAAGTAAAGAAAAATGAACCAAATCTCCATCTGGTGTGACTTCATAATCATCAACCACTACACAGTCTTGAAGTCTTGTTGGGAGAACTCTAGTTCTTTGAGGTCTTTGGCTTGTTCTAGCCACACCCTTTCTATTGCCTTATTCGACTTTGACTGTGATTGGAATGTTATTAATTGGAATTTATTCGTGTTCACTAATTTCTTCATCAAAGCCATAACTCGTCAATGGCTTGTTAGTTGCATCACCTAAATTCCAATCCCAGGAAGAGTTCTCATTAATCAAAATGTCTCGACCCATAATGATCTTATCATTCATTAGATTGAATAACTTATATGCTTCACTCTTATGATATCCTACCAAAATCATAGGTTCACTCTTATCATCAAGCTTCCTTCTCCTAGCATCAGGAACATGCTTGTAGAAAATAGAACCAAACACCTTCAGATGACTCATTGATGATCATATTCACCATGTTCTACATAAAACTCTTCAAATATATTGGATTTGTATTCACCACCTCCATCTATTTGCAGAACCTTGATCTTCTTTTCACTCTGTTTTTTTACAAGCGTTTTGAATCTCTTAAAGATTTAAAATACTTCGTCTTTGCACCTTATCCCATAGATCCAAAGCTTTCATTTGTACTCACAAATGAGACAATATACATGTTTCCACTAATGGTATGATCCACAAACGGGCCACATTGGCATAGTCGAAATGAAAGACTTTATAGGTTGCTTCCCTACTAAGCAACCTTCACAAAGTTTGTCGGGAATCATAAGACTTTGTATACCAGTAAATTATCTTAAGTAATTGGTTGATTGAGTGACCTAAAATTCAAATGGCCAAACCTCAAATTCCATAACCAACTACGCTTGTGGTCGACCACTATTTTTAGTCATTGTACCTCTGTTAAACTGATCATGGTCTTAAATGTCTTATTCTTTGATATAGGAGATTTTAAGACCAAGTTATTATGGGTGTCGAACAATTTAAAGGCTCCCTCTTTCATAACCAATGAGAAGCCTTTTTCGACTAGTTGTCTAACACTTAGCATATTACATTTCATTCCAGGTACATAGAGTACATCTTTGATCATAACTTTTGCTCTATTACTTCTTTGAATTACTATATTTCCAGTACCTTGTGCTTGTAGTGAATTATTATCTACAAGAATGGCCTTTCTCTTCTCTGGCTCGTCGAAATTTGCTAACCACACTCTTCAACCAATCATGTGATTCGAGCATCCTATGTCGAGGAACCAGGTCTTGGAGTCGACATGCTCATCTACAACTGCAACCATAAACATCATACCATCTGAATCATCTGAATCTTGACATGCAAGGTTTTCTCCTTTATCATCCTTGCCTTTTGTCTCTCCCTTGTATTTCTTGTACCAACAATAATTAGCCAAGTGACCCCACTTTTCACAGTTATAGCATTATACACTTTTTTTCTCTTGTTTGTCTTTCTGATATGAGGTTCCTTCTCCTCTTTTTGAGGATTCAGAATCCTTATCATCAACCTTGCTTTTGAGGATTCACCCAAGACTTCTTGCTCCGAGTCTTGTCTCATTTGCCCTTGAAATCGATGGACTGACTATTACTTTTTCATGTTTGGGCTTGTAGTGCTTATACTGAATCTTAAACCTGTTTCCTCTTGACAATCCTTAACTCATGTGCCTCCAAAGAACCAACCAAATCTTCAAGTTTCAAGGTTTCAATATTTTTGGATTCTTGAATGTCTATGATAACATCATTAAAGTGAGAGGTCAATGTAAGCATTACCTTCTTAAATATCATTTTATCAGTTAGAACTTCACCACAACCTTTCATGAGATGAACAAGATTCTACACCTTAGAGGCATAACCTATAATTTTTTCATCTTATCCCATTTGCAATAACTCATACTGCATTCATAGTGTCTGCAACTTGACAACTATAACCTTCTAACCACCTTCATAATACTTGACAAGAATATATCATTCCTCCTTCGCCGATTCAACATGAGATATTCGATCAAAATTGGTCATATCTACTGCAAATTGAATACAGGATGCATCCTTGCAATCTATCTTCTTTGTATCCTTGTGAGTAACTCTCTGAGTAGCGTTTGCATTTTGGGAAAGCTCAATGATGCCATTAGTAACCACTTATAGGGTTTCATGAAAACCAAACAATGAGTGCATTTGTTTTCTCCATCGGATCCAATTTTTTCCATCAAGAATTGGGAATACCATTGCTACCATTCATCTTTGTAGCAAACACGATTCACGATCCCCGGAAACACGACCACCAACATGTGGTTCTTGAATTCACGATCAAGAAAATGAACCAAAAGCTATAGATACCAATTCGTTAGTGTCAATGTACTTGGTGTGAGGGAGGAACGAGAGAGAAGAGGGAGAAGGAATGAAAGGTAATTATATTGAATATTTAAAACTGAATTATATTATACATGTATTTATATACAATAGGTTACTTGTAACTCAAGTATCTAGCATAACAAACTAACTAACCTCCTAACCAAGTAACTAACTAACTTGGATTTTATCACAACATTTCTTCTAGCCAATTTCTTATCAAAATTAAGAAACTTCATCGGTTAATATGTTTAATGATCTAGCTCCACCAAGAGGGGACAACCTTTCCCATCAACTAATTGATAAAGTAATAAACTCAAATGAGTTTTGAAAGTTGTCATGTACGTCTACATTGGACCAATTCTTCATAGAAGTGACCATAATGTGTTCTTGTATATGCTTTAGTTGTTTGTTTGACACTTCAAATGTCCACTAATTTGAGGGTTATAGGGGTAGAAAATTGGTGTTTCATATTATATTTGGCTAAAACATTATCAATATATTTGTTATAAAAATGTTTCACTTGTTGCTAAATAAAAATAATTGACACTATGAACCTAGAAAACACATTCTTCTTAAAAAAATTCACTACATTTTTGGAATCATTGGCAAAATTGGTTATGAATTCTATCCACTTGGTGACATAACAAACACACTCTAAGATGAAAAGGTTTGAGTATGAAGAGGGAAATGGACCCATGAAGTCAATTCCTTAACAATTGAAAGGTTGTATCCCTATTATTCCATGGTACCTCTAGCTGAGACATCAAGGATCAATCACGTTTGAACTCTCAAGTCTTGTGTAAATATTTATACCTAAGCCACATCATTTTGACCACGTAATAAACATTTTTTTCATTGAATCTTTCCCTTGAGTCATTGATAGATTATGCGTAAATTTGTTCTAAGTTTGTTATTTTGGCCCTCTTCTCTAAGAATTCACTGATGGGAAAAAACCTTGATGAATTATTTAATAAGTGTACTAAATCTTTGTCAAGTAATAATATTTATAAGTCCATCTCCACACAGAGAGCTTAATTGTAACACAACATTGCCATCTTACTAAAATTATTAAATTGGTTTTTCTTCGTAAAATGTTTGGGTTAAAATAGAAAATAAAAGAAACAAATGAAAATTATAAGAGATTAAAAATGATAAGGCATTTCTCGAATCATTTATTTATCATTCTTTACTAATTGCGTCTATTACCTAAAATTGTTTCTCTAGTATTAGGATAAATTAACAAATTTGTTATACCCAATTCTTTGGAATATAACCATCTCTTTTAATAACAATCCTTTTATCCTTAGGCAAATTCGAAATCAAAACAAATTTTATAACACGTTAATTCCTATATTATAAATTTATAACTCTATATTCCTATTTTATAAATTTATAACTCTCTATTCCTAAAGTAATTACTAATTTTAAGAATTTAAATTAGACTGAGTTCAAAAGTTAAGGTCAGTAATCATTTAACTGGGTAATACTAGAATTGTAATTTTATAAATAATAATTAATCAATTACATGTTTCAAATGGATCAAGATAAATTCATCTCAAAAGACCCAATCTAGGGAAATTTAATAACTCGTGATTAAATTATTCTTAGTAAAAAATTTAGAAGAAAAAAACATGAATTTGGATATAACTATAGATCTTCAATGGTGAAAAGCATTCAATCATTGCTCCTAAAATCCTTGTAGCCATCAAAACGTCTTCAAATATCCTCCCTAAAAAAATTATAAAAGTTGTTATTCAAAGAAATCCAAAACGCGTCATAAATCGCACGACGATGAAAAGGGATTGCGTGGCGATTTCAAAAACGTGTCAGAATCGCGTGACGATTTTCTCAACGACTTCCTCAAATTTTCAACTTTCCAAAATTATTATTTTTCTCTTCTTTTGACAAATTTGATCTTAACATATTGCCAAATTTTATTCTAAAACCATGTAATTATTCCCTAATTACTACTCACTACGCCAAAAACTGGAATAGACAGCGCACCTTAGAGGGCGCTTTATTACAAAAGCGCTCTCTAAAGTGAAGCGAAAAAATAAGGAGCAATAGACAGCGCACTTTAGAGGGCGCTTTTGTAATAAAGCGCCCTCTAAGGTGAAGCGAAAAAATAAGGAGGAGATAGAGGGACAACAATACATGGCGCTTTTTAGAAAGCGCCCTCTAAGGTTACCCTTAGAGGGCGCTTTTAATAAAGCGCTGTTATAAGTCCATGTGCATTTCCAGTTTATAAAGCGCTTCTGGAAAGCCTTAGAGAGCGCTTCCATAAGCGCCCTCTTAGGCCCCCTTTAGAGGACGCTTTTTTTCCACAAGCGCCCTCTAAGGTCCCCTTTAGTAAACATTAAAATTATAACATACTGCGCGTTTTGTTATTTCACTCTCTGTTATTTTCGTTCTTTTTCACGTTAGGGTTCTAAGGCGTTCTCCTTCCACCTCTGTTAGATCTACGAAGTTTCCTCCTTCTACCAATCAAAGGTACACGGTGCATGTAACACCCCGATAATAATAAAATAATTATTTAAATTGAGTTAATAATGTAATTATTAATTTAATTGAATAATTAGAAATTTTATTATTATTTTTTTTTGGATTATTATTATTTTGGAAAATATATATATATGTTGGAATAAGGAAAAGTTCTCATTTGGAAAAGCATTTCACGTGAAAACAGAACAGAGAAGCATCGTGAGAGAAAAGGGAAAAAGGGCAGAGAAGAGGAGCTGAAGAGCAAAGGTTGGAGAACGAAAACTTGAAGCTCAAAGATTTTGCCGGATTGTTAAGGTAAGGGGGGTTTATCTCGATTAATGGGTATTATGGGAGAATATGTGATGGGTAGTAATAAGCTGTTAATTCGACCCTAATTGGGAATTGTGAATGCTGAAAAGTTGTTAGATGAACCGTGTTAGAAGTTGAAATTAAATCGGTAATTGAGTCTGTTGTAATTTTCCGATCGTATAGCTTTTTACGGAATCGGATTCGGAGGTCCGGAAGTCCTCCAATGGCGGAAAATGCGGAGAATTCTGCATTCTGCCTTGAGTTAGCGCAGGAACAGCTTCTGTCTTGCGTTAACCGGTTAACCCAGGGTGTTAACCGGTTAACACTGTGTTGGATTATGAATATGTGTTGTTTTGTCTGCGTTAACCGGTTAACCCAGGGTGTTAACCGGTTAACACTGTTGTCATTTCTGATATTTGGCTGTTTGTGCTGCGTTAACCGGTTAACCCAGGGCGTTAACCGGTTAACACTGTTAAAAAAAAATTGAGACAGAAGGCGTGTTGTGCTGCGTTAACCGGTTAACCCAGGGCGTTAACCGGTTAACGCTGTAGCAGAATGGAAAAATTGTTGTTTTAATTGTTGTGTACCTATGTGAGGGTTGGCCTATGTTGCCGATGGTGTGATAGGGATTAATTCCCGCTGTTTTGAGCAGGAGATGTAATATTAGAATGTACTAATATTGTAGTGGTTGTTTGACATAATCTGACATGCTTATGTGATGAAATATTGCTGATGTATATGATGCGGTGAATGTATATATTATACCTGATGTTGTGAATGTATGCAGTTGTGAATAGACTATTCGATGGCGTAGAGTGCGAGCATGTGTCTATTCTTGAGTTGTTGTTGATGTTGTATTGCTAGGTGATTAGCATGCGTAGTTTAGCCTTGGGGCTGTAGCTGATTCCCATGGTGAGGAATTAGTGAGTTATGAATTGTTGTTGATGTTTGCATACTAGATGATTAGTGTGCATAGTCTAGCCTTTGGGGCTGTAGCGAATTCCCATGGTGAGGAATTAGTGAGTGAGGCATTAGATCTCAATGAGTGAGACTAGTGAGCTCAGTAGCCGTATCTGGAGGGATCGGTGAGCTTGAACTATATGTTCGAGAAGAGTCGGTACCGCATTTCATGGAGTCTCATTGCATAATGAATGCATGGCATAGCCTGAGGGGCTGTAGCTAATTCCCATTGTGAGGAATTAGTGAGTAAATCGTTGTGTTGCGTTGTTGGTGTTGAATATGGTTTGAGGATTTTACATATGATATATATTATTGTTGAATATGATGTTTGGACGGATATTGCCGTTGCTGAATGCGTCGTCTGGTTAGGGTGAATTGATGTGTTATTTACTTAGCATTACATGTTGTTCTATAATGCTTATTATATTGATTGAGGAACTCACCCTTACAACCTATTTTTCAGGTAACGAGAAATGAGTCGAGTAGAAGCTAATGCTTGGAGTCTAGAGTAGTTCTTATGGGTCATGCTCTGATAGATGTAACATCGGGCGGGAACACTTTGATTATTATTGTAGTTGTTGTTGAACTAAATTACATGTGATGTTACATGTTTTGCATGATTGAGTTGATCTCTATCTGCTGCGTAACTGTGCAAATACTTTATATTTAAATTAAATAAAAGAGCATGACTGTTATATTGGTTGAATGGTGTGGAATGTTTGTGTGACACCCTTGGTGCACTATTACTCTGATTATATGTTTATTATTTTAAATAATTTTTGGGGTATTTTAGAAGGGTGTTACATTAGTGGTATCAGAGCATAGTCGGTCGTGTCGGGTCGTGATTATTCTGTCCCCCTGTACGGTATAGGTGTTGAGTAACCTATCAGTACTTATTGTTTTAGTTTGTTTGGGTTTTCAGAATAGAGATGGCTGGAAGAGGTAGAGATGATGCTGCAATCGCTGAGGCTCTGGGTATGCTAGCTGGAGTGCTTGGAGGAAATCAGAATGTTATGGGAATGGGAGCTGCTCGTCAACTGAGTGAGTTCCAGAAGAACAATCCTCCAATGTTCAAGGGAGCATACGATCCAGATGGTGCTCAGAAGTGGTTGAAGGAGATCGAGAGGATCTTCAGAGTAACTGAGTGTGCTGATAACCAGAAGGTCAGGTTCGGTACACATATGCTGTCAGAGGAAGCTGATGATTGGTGGGTTGCTACCCGCACTGAGTTGGAATCTGCTGGGAATGCTGAGATTACTTGGGCTGTGTTCAGGGAGAGATTTCTGAGGAAGTATTTTCCAGAGGATGTCAGAGGGAAGAAAGAAATAGAATTCTTGGAATTGAAACAGGGTAACAGGACTGTTACTGAGTATGCTGCGAAGTTCACAGAGCTGTCAAAGTACTATACTCCCTATAATGAGGCTGCTGGAGAATTTTCGAAGTGTGTGAAGTTTGAGAACGGGTTGCGTCCTGAGATCAAACAAGCTATTGGATATCAGAGGATTAGAGTGTTTTCTGATTTGGTTGACTGTTGCAGAATTTTTGAACAGGATTCCAAGGCGAGAGCAGAGAGCTATCAGCAGAGGGTTGATAGGAAGGGTAAGAATCAGATGGATCGTGGAAAACTGTATGCAGCTGGCAAAGGTTTTCAGAAGCAGAGTGGGATGAAGAGGCCTAGTGGGGGAGACTCTAGTGCTCCTGTTAAGTGTTATAGATGTGGTCGGGCTGGACATCGTGTTCATGAGTGTACCAGTGCTGAGATGAAGTGTTTCAAGTGTGGGAAAGGTGGTCACTTGGCTGCAGAGTGCCGATTGAAGACTGTAACTTGTTTCAACTGTGGAGAGTTGGGTCATATCAGTCCCCAGTGTCCTAAGCCGAAGAAGGAGAATCAGTCGGGAGGCAAGGTTTTTGCTCTATCAGGTTCTGAGACTTCTGCAGATGATCGTTTGATCAGAGGTACGTGTTATATTAATGGCTTTCCTCTTATAGCTATTATTGACACAGGTGCTACTCATTCTTTTATATCTGTGGATTGTGCTGTGAGACTTAAGTTAGAGATATCTGAGATGCGTGGAAGTATGGTGATTGATACTCCTGCAAAGGGTTCAGTGACTACTACTTCGGTTTGTTTGAGTTGTCCTTTGAATATTTTTGGTAAAGATTTTGGGATAGACCTTGTGTGTCTTCCATTAGTGCAGATTGACGTTATCTTGGGTATGAACTGGTTGGTGTTTAACCGAGTCTATATCAACTGTTTTGATAAGACGGTGATATTTCCTGAGATTGAGGAAGGGCAGAGTCTGTTTCTATCAGCCAGGCAGGTGAATGAGGAAGTGGCAGATGGAGCAGAGTTGTTTATGCTGTTGGCAACTTTAGAGGTTAAAGATAAACTGGTGATTCGTGATCTAGCAGTGGTGTGTGACTTTCCTGATGTGTTTCCGGAAGAAGTGAATGAGTTACCGCCAGAACGTGAAGTTGAGTTCTCGATTGATTTGGTACCTGGTACTAGACCGATATCGATGGCTCCGTATCGTATGTCTGCTGTTGAGTTAGCTGAATTGAAGAGTCAGTTGGAAGATTTGTTGGATAAGAAGTTTATTCGTCCAAGTGTGTCACCGTGGGGTGCACCAGTGTTGTTGGTTAAGAAGAAGGAAGGTACTATGAGGTTGTGTGTGGACTACAGGCAACTGAATAAAGTGACGATCAAGAATCGGTATCCTTTGCCGAGGATTGATGATTTGATGGATCAGTTGGTTGGTGCGAGTGTGTTCAGCAAGATAGATTTGAGATCTGGGTATCATCAGATACGTGTGAAAACTGAGGATATTCAGAAGACTGCTTTCAGAACAAGGTATGGACATTATGAGTATTCTGTAATGCCTTTTGGTGTGACTAATGCGCCTGGAGTATTTATGGAGTACATGAATAGGATTTTCCATCCGTACTTGGATCAGTTTGTTGTGGTGTTTATTGATGACATTTTGGTGTACTCGAAATCTGAAGAAGAGCATGCCGAGCATTTGAAAGTGGTTTTAGGAGTGCTGCGAGAAAAGCAGTTATTTGCTAAACTGTCTAAGTGTGAATTTTGGTTAGAAGAGGTTAGTTTTCTTGGTCATGTGATTTCAAGAGGTGGTGTTGCTGTTGATCCTTCTAAGATAGAAGCGGTATCTAAGTGGGAAGCTCCGAAGTCTGTGGCTGAGATTCGAAGTTTTCTTGGATTGGCTGGTTATTATAGGAAGTTCATTGAGGGATTTTCCAAGTTGGCGTTACCATTGACGATGTTGACTAGAAAGGGGCAAGCATTTGTTTGGGACTCAAAATGTGAAGAAGGTTTCCAAGAGTTGAAGAGAAGGTTGACTACTGCTCCTATTCTGATATTACCGAGTTCGTCGGAACCATTTGAGGTTTACTGTGATGCTTCATTGTTGGGTTTGGGTGGTGTGTTGATGCAGAATAAGCAGGTTATAGCTTATGCTTCGAGACAGCTGAGGGTTCATGAAAGGAACTATCCGACGCACGATTTAGAGTTGGCAGCTGTAGTGTTTGTTTTGAAGTTGTGGAGGCATTACTTGTATGGATCAAGATTTGAGGTTTTCAGTGACCATAAGAGTTTAAAGTATTTGTTTGATCAGAAAGAGCTGAATATGAGACAAAGGAGATGGTTCGAGTTTCTGAAGGATTATGACTTTGGTTTGAATTACCATCCGGGTAAAGCAAATGTAGTGGCTGATGCATTGAGTCGGAAATCATTACATATGTCTATGTTAATGGTTAAGGAATTGGATTTAATTGAGCAGTTTAGAGACTTGAGTTTGGTGTGTGAGAGTACTCACAATAGTGTTAAATTGGGAATGTTGAAATTAACAAGTGGTATTCTGGAGGAGATCAGAGAGGGTCAGAAATCTGATATGCTTTTGGTTGATAAGTTGACTTTAGTGAATCAAGGCCAAGGTGGTGAATTCAGAGTTGATGAGAATGGTGTTTTGAGATTTGGTGACCGGGTGTGTATTCCGGATGTTGCTGAGCTTAAGAAGAGTATTCTGGAAGAAGGACATCGTAGTGGCTTGAGTATTCATCCTGGAGCTACGAAGATGTATCATGATTTGAAAAGGTTATTTTGGTGGCCGGGAATGAAAAGAGAAATTGCAAGTTTTGTGTATTCCTGTTTGACTTGTCAGAAGTCGAAGATTGAGCATCAGAAGCCGTCTGGGCTAATGCAACCGTTGGCTATTCCAGAGTGGAAGTGGGATAGTATCAGTATGGATTTTGTTTCTGGTTTGCCGAGGACAAATAAGAATTTTGAAGCCATTTGGGTGATTGTGGACAGGTTGACAAAGTCGGCTCATTTCATTCCGATCAGAATGGATTATCCGTTAGAGAGATTAGCCGAGTTGTATATTGAGAAGATTGTAAGCTTGCATGGTATTCCGTCGAGTATTGTTTCGGACAGAGATCCTAGATTTACATCGAAGTTCTGGGAAGGTTTGCAGAAGGCTTTGGGAACTAAACTGAGATTGAGTTCTGCATATCATCCGCAGACTGATGGTCAGACTGAGAGGACGATTCAGTCGTTAGAGGATCTTTTGAGAGCTTGTGTTCTGGAAAAAGGAGGTGCTTGGGATTGTTATTTGCCTTTGATTGAGTTTACCTACAACAATAGTTTTCATTCGAGCATTGGTATGGCACCGTTTGAAGCTTTGTATGGTAGGAGATGTCGGACACCTTTATGTTGGTATGAGTCCGGTGAGGGTGCTGTGGTTGGACCGGAGATTGTTCAACAAACCACGGAAAAGATTAAGATGATTCAGGATAAGATGAGAATTGCTCAGAGTCGTCAGAAGAGTTATCATGACAAGAGGAGGAAGTCACTTGAGTTCCAAGAGGGAGATCATGTGTTTCTTCGTGTCACTCCGATAACTGGTGTTGGTCGAGCTTTGAAGTCGAAGAAGTTGACACCTCGATTCATTGGTCCTTATCAGATTTTGGAGAGGATAGGAGAGGTAGCCTATCGTATCGCTTTACCGCCGTCGCTTGCGAATTTGCATGAGGTTTTTCATGTGTCTCAGTTGAGGAGATACATTCATGATCCGTCGCATATAGTCCAAGTAGATGATGTACAGGTGAGAGATAACCTGACTGTTGAAACATCACCTATGAGGATCGAGGATCGAGAGTTGAAGCAGTTGCGGGGTAAAGAGATTGCCTTGGTGAAGGTAGCTTGGGGAGGACCAGCAGGTGGCAACGTGACTTGGGAACTGGAGAGTAAGATGAAGGAGTCTTATCCAGAGTTGTTCGCTTGAGGTATGTTTTCGAGGACGAAAACTCGTTTAGTGGGGGAGAGTTGTAACACCCCGATAATAATAAAATAATTATTTAAATTGAGTTAATAATGTAATTATTAATTTAATTGAATAATTAGAAATTTTATTATTATTTTTTTTTGGATTATTATTATTTTGGAAAATATATATATATGTTGGAATAAGGAAAAGTTCTCATTTGGAAAAGCATTTCACGTGAAAACAGAACAGAGAAGCATCGTGAGAGAAAAGGGAAAAAGGGCAGAGAAGAGGAGCTGAAGAGCAAAGGTTGGAGAACGAAAACTTGAAGCTCAAAGATTTTGCCGGATTGTTAAGGTAAGGGGGGTTTATCTCGATTAATGGGTATTATGGGAGAATATGTGATGGGTAGTAATAAGCTGTTAATTCGACCCTAATTGGGAATTGTGAATGCTGAAAAGTTGTTAGATGAACCGTGTTAGAAGTTGAAATTAAATCGGTAATTGAGTCTGTTGTAATTTTCCGATCGTATAGCTTTTTACGGAATCGGATTCGGAGGTCCGGAAGTCCTCCAATGGCGGAAAATGCGGAGAATTCTGCATTCTGCCTTGAGTTAGCGCAGGAACAGCTTCTGTCTTGCGTTAACCGGTTAACCCAGGGTGTTAACCGGTTAACACTGTGTTGGATTATGAATATGTGTTGTTTTGTCTGCGTTAACCGGTTAACCCAGGGTGTTAACCGGTTAACACTGTTGTCATTTCTGATATTTGGCTGTTTGTGCTGCGTTAACCGGTTAACCCAGGGCGTTAACCGGTTAACACTGTTAAAAAAAAATTGAGACAGAAGGCGTGTTGTGCTGCGTTAACCGGTTAACCCAGGGCGTTAACCGGTTAACGCTGTAGCAGAATGGAAAAATTGTTGTTTTAATTGTTGTGTACCTATGTGAGGGTTGGCCTATGTTGCCTATGGTGTGATAGGGATTAATTCCCGCTGTTTTGAGCAGGAGATGTAATATTAGAATGTACTAATATTGTAGTGGTTGTTTGACATAATCTGACATGCTTATGTGATGAAATATTGCTGATGTATATGATGCGGTGAATGTATATATTATACCTGATGTTGTGAATGTATGCAGTTGTGAATAGACTATTCGATGGCGTAGAGTGCGAGCATGTGTCTATTCTTGAGTTGTTGTTGATGTTGTATTGCTAGGTGATTAGCATGCGTAGTTTAGCCTTGGGGCTGTAGCTGATTCCCATGGTGAGGAATTAGTGAGTTATGAATTGTTGTTGATGTTTGCATACTAGATGATTAGTGTGCATAGTCTAGCCTTTGGGGCTGTAGCGAATTCCCATGGTGAGGAATTAGTGAGTGAGGCATTAGATCTCAATGAGTGGGACTAGTGAGCTCAGTAGCCGTATCTGGAGGGATCGGTGAGCTTGAACTATATGTTCGAGAAGAGTCGGTACCGCATTTCATGGAGTCTCATTGCATAATGAATGCATGGCATAGCCTGAGGGGCTGTAGCTAATTCCCATTGTGAGGAATTAGTGAGTAAATCGTTGTGTTGCGTTTTGGTGTTGAATATGGTTTGAGGATTTTACATATGATATATATTATTGTTGAATATGATGTTTGGACGGATATTGCCGTTGCTGAATGCGTCGTCTGGTTAGGGTGAATTGATGTGTTATTTACTTAGCATTACATGTTGTTCTATAATGCTTATTATATTGATTGAGGAACTCACCCTTACAACCTATTTTTCAGGTAACGAGAAATGAGTCGAGTAGAAGCTAATGCTTGGAGTCTAGAGTAGTTCTTATGGGTCATGCTCTGATAGATGTAACATCGGGCGGGAACACTTTGATTATTATTGTAGTTGTTGTTGAACTAAATTACATGTGATGTTACATGTTTTGCATGATTGAGTTGATCTCTATCTGCTGCGTAACTGTGCAAATACTTTATATTTAAATTAAATAAAAGAGCATGACTGTTATATTGGTTGAATGGTGTGGAATGTTTGTGTGACACCCTTGGTGCACTATTACTCTGATTATATGTTTATTATTTTAAATAATTTTTGGGGTATTTTAGAAGGGTGTTACAGTGCATACATTATTACTTGCACTATTGCTTTGTTTTAGCTTTGCCCCATTTCAGTTTTATGTTATTGTTGTCTATGCTACGTTTGTTTCGACCTGTAAAGTTTCAATATTCATAGTCATTTAAATAGTTTGGGTTTATTAGGCAATTGACGGTTGGTTTTTAAATTGCTGAATTTGATATCGCTATGAATCACATTCAAAGACTGTTGTTAGGGTTCGGTTATGGTTGCATTATAGAGACATTAGAAACCTTTGATTCTAGTAACTTAGCGTACATAGCGTAGCTAGTAACTTAAGAAGTTTAGGTATGGATGTTATTTGATAGAGTAAATGGAGACATGAATGCCCTGCACATAGACTAACTCAATAAAGCGAAATTGTTTTGTCTCATCCCATTTTTGGTTTCTCTTCTGAAATTGTTTTTTGTTTATTCTAATTAGTAATGGATAATACATGGATGTCTTCCAATCGATTGTTGAGAGAGTACGAGAATGGGGTATCAGAATTCGTTAAGTTTTCCGTTGCGCACGCCGAAGACCCCAGTAGAATGATATGTCCTTGCTTGGATTGTTGTTATGGGAAACGGGTTGACGCAGTTCAGTTGACATCGCATCTAATGAGGCATGGAATTGATCAAAGTTATACATGTTGGAATTTGCATGGTGAGAAAAGTAACGAGAATGTTGAACCGGGGGATAGTACGACCTATGCCTCAAACTATAGTGGCGCAGATACATACGATTGTGATCGAGTTGAAGAGATTGCAGAAGCACTTGAAGGAGATCTTAAGGATTGTCCCGAAATGTTTGAGAGGTTGGTAAGTGATGCAGAGAAACCTTTGTATGATGGTTGCACTAAATTCACAAGATTGTCTGCGGTATTAAAGTTGTACAACTTAAAGGCGGGCAATGGATGGTCGGATAAAAGTTTCACATAGTTATTAGCCCTTTTGAAAGATATGCTTCCTGAGGATAATGTTCTTCCCAATCGAACATATGAGACCAAAAAGATGTTGTGCTCTATTGGCATGAGCTATGATAAGATACATGCATGTCCAAACGATTGCGTTTTGTTTCGAAATGAGTATGCATCGTTAAATGAGTGTCCTAAATGCGGTGTCTCGCGATATAAGAACAAGTTGTCTCCAGCAAAAGTCTTGTGGTATTTTCCTGTTATTCCGAGATTTAGACGCATGTTTCATAGTGAAACCGATTCAAGACACTTGACCTGGCATGCAGATGAAAGAATTATAGATGGAAACTATCGACATCCGGCAGATTCACCACAGTGGTTGAAAATTGATAATGATTATCCTGAATTTGGAGAAGAATCAAGAAACCTTCGCTTGGCATTATCTACTGATGGAATGAAGCCACACGGTATCCAGAGTATCTCACACAGTACATGGCCTGTGATTATTATGATTTATAACCTACCTCCATGGCTATGTATGAAGCGTAAGTACATGATGTTGTCTATGTTGATTTCTGGACCTAAACAACCAGGGAATGACATAGACGTGTACTTGAAGCCCTTAATCGAAGATTTAAAGATTTTGTGGGAGACCGGTGTGGAGGTTTATGATGGATATAGGAAAGAAAGTTTCAACTTGAGGGCGATGTTGTTTGGCACAATTAATGATTTTCCAGCATACGGAAATCTATCAGGGTATAGCATAAAAGGTCAATGTGCGTGTCCTATTTGTGAAGATAAAACAGATTGGAAGCGCTTGGAGTTTGGTCAGAAGAATGTCTTTCTCGGTCATCGGAGATTCTTAAATTCAAATCATCACTACCGTGGATGGAGAAAGGCGTTCAATGGAGAGACAGAACAAGGCATAGCTCCACCTATATTGACGGGTGATCAAATTTTTGAAAAGGTGAAAGATTTGGATACTCAGTTTGGAAAGCCTTTTGCCCAGACACTTGTCAAAAGTGGGTGGAAGAAGAGGTCAGTTTTTTTTGAATTGCCGTATTGGAAGTCCTTGTATGTGAGACATTTTCTTGGTGTTATGCATATTGAAAAAAATGTATTTGAAAGTGTTATTGACACGTTACTCAATATACAAGGAAAGTCTAAGGATGGCCTTAAGGCAAGAAAGGACTTGATAGCGATGGGAATAAGAACTGAATTAGGACCCTTGAAGAAAGGAAAACGAACATATCTACCGCCTGCTGCTTATACTCTATCTAGAAAGGAGAAAAAAACATTGTGTAAGTTTCTAAGTGAAGTTAAAGTTCCAGAAGGGTACTCTTCAGATATTAGAAGACTTGTGTCTATGAAAGACCTCAAGTTAAAGAGTTTAAAGACCCATGATTGCCATGTTATAATGGAACATTTTCTCCCAATAGGTATACGTTCTATTCTTCCAGAAAAAGTAAGAAGCTCTATAACTAAGTTGTGTTCTTTCTTCAAGTCAATTTGCAATAAGGTGATCAATCCTTCGATCTTACCAATGTTGCAAAAAGAAATCGTTATTACTTTGTGTGAGCTTGAAATGTTTTTTCCTCCATCATTTTTTGACATAATGGTACATCTAGTTGTTCATCTTGTGAGAGAGACACAATTGTGTGGACCAGCTTATATGAGATGGATGTACCCTGTTGAACGTTATATGAAAAATATTAAAAGGGTACGTGAAGAACCGAAGTCGACCAGAAGGTTGTATGGTTGAAAGATACATTGTTGAAGAAGCGATTGAGTTTTGTACTGAATATTTGTCTAATGTTCAGTCAATCGGACTCCCCAAGTCTCAGCTTGTCGAAAAGAAAGAAGGAAAAAATCTAATTGGAAATAAAATCGTGGCAGTATCAAGGGTCGAACGGGATCAAGTGCATTTGTATGTTCTGCATAATGAGAATGAGGTTGAGCCGTATGTTAAAATTCACAAGGATGTTCTCCGAGGTTTAAATCCCAATAGAAATGAAAATTGGATAGTACGAGAGCACAATCGATGTTTTATACCTTGGTTTAAGGATCATATTTATTCAAAGTATTATTCAGATCCCGCTTCAATAACAGAAAGGTTGAGATGCTTAGCATATGGTCCAAGTTTCCATGTTTTTTCTTATAGCGCATACGCGATTAATGGATACACATTTTATACCAAAGAACAAGATGATAAAAGTACTATGCAGAATAGTGGTGTCACCGTGGTAGCTGAAGCAATGCACATATCAAGTGTGAAGGACTTAAACCCCAAATTTGCAAATCTGTCGTATTTTTGTGTTATCGAGCGCATTTGGGTGTTTGATTATGAGAAGTTTCAGATTCCTATATTTGGTTGCAAGTGGGTTGAAAATAATAACGGCATTCGAATGGATAAGTCAGGATTTTTGCAAGTGGATCTTAATAGGGTGGGATACAAAGATGAGTCTTTTATTCTAGCCTCTCAAGCTAGACAAGTGTTCTATGTCAATGATCCGAAAATTACGAAATGGTCTATAGTTCTTTTTTCCAACAAAGTAATTGATGAAAACACTGGAGATCAAGGTGATATTGATGTTGAGATTGAATCGTTTACCAGAAATGATCAAGATGAGAATATTATATCAAATGATTCATATATTAGAAATGATCATAATGAGGGTATTTGGATCAATCCAACCGTTCGTGTTGTTAAGAGACATGTAGAACATATTCCAACCAAGAAAAGAAAGAGAACTTAGTGAAAAAGGTACAAGTCAAATGATTTTAATTGTTTTCTTTATTACAGGTAAAATGACTTTTATGATTTTAATTGTTTTTACATTTGTCATCTGATTTTAATTGTTTTCTTTATTACAGGTAAAATGGCTATTATGAAGTCAATCATTCGTGCAAGGGGCAAGGGATACTTGAAAGTATCAATTGATATTTGTTTAGATGGAGATGTTCCATTGTCGTCAAGCCTCATTCGCGTAGATGATGATGCTGGATATTTGAAAGTATCCCTCTACGACAATGGAACATGTCCATCTAAACAAATATCAATTCTATCTTCAAAAGATAAGGGACCAAAAATATAAGGGGATTACACAGCAAATCGAGTCAGTTGCATCAAAAGAAAAGGTATAAACACAATTATATGATATTTATGCATAGAAAATGTTAATTCTTGATCTTATACATCACCTAACTAATTTTATGATATTTTAGGTTCATGCTATTGATATTGAACAAAAAGAGGTTGTTGCTAAGAAGACTGATGCTAGCAAAAAAAACATACATCTCAGAGATGTTTTTGCTACTTAGTTTTATTTCTTTTTAAGTTATGAATTGGTTGTATATTTAGAATCTTTAGAAGTTAAACGATTATATATCAGTGGATTGTTGTATATGTATGGATTGTTGTATATAAGGCTTGTTGAATGCAATGTGTGAAAAAGGGCTTCAAATTATACAGTTTTGGGTGTACTGCTTCAATATACAGGTTGTCTAAAATAAATAAATAAATATAGCGCTTTTTAAAAAAAAAAAATTAAATAACCACCCACTTTAGAGGGCGCTTCCCAAAATAAGCGCCCTCTAAACCCTTTAAATTTCCACTTTAGAGGGCGCTTTCCAGTAAAAGCGCCCTCTAAACCCTTAAAAGTTTCCACTTTAGAGGGCGCTTTCCAGTAAAAGCGCCCTCTAAACCCTTAAATGTTTCCACTTTAGAGGGCGCTTTCTTTAAAAAGCGCCCTCTAAAGTGGCCCTTAAAGGGCTTAAAGAGCCACTTTAGACAGCGCTTTCACCAGGAAAAAAAGCGCTGTCTTTACCTATGCCAGCGTCAGATTAGAGGGTGCTTTAAAGCGCTGTTATAGGCCAAAAAAAGCGCCATCTTTTCCCTTATTTGGCGTAGTGACTAAAACATACGAAACTGCTGATAAAATTGGATGATGTTTGTATGTCATCACAACCACATATTTGAACTGTTACTTGTCCTCAAGGAACCTGCTTGCAAACTAAAATTTTAAATAGTAATAGCATGCTTACTCAACCAATGATCACCATACAATTTTGGCTCAGATTTTACTTTTGTTCTTTGCTTCAATTCAGACAAGTGCAAAGAATTCTTCCAACTTTTACATATAATGAACTTGTCTATCTCTTTTCACCTTTTCTCTCAAGAGGAATAATTAGGTAACCACTCAATAAACCTATAATAATTATTTTTACCATATGCTTGAAAATTTTCTAAACAGTCAATCAAAGTCGAAATTTGAATACACACTTTTAAGTTCTTTTTGAGTTATAGATAGGCTTATGTCAAGGTGAGATATTTTTGGATAGTTGGCTTAAAGTTTTTCCGGAGTTAAATACCGGCTAGTTTTCCTTGTTTCATAATCATCTTAAACATAATACCAATTATCTAATCAAAAGTACTAGAGAATAAATTTTTCTTCGTTTTTTTTTGTTGAAAAAGTCATTTTAACTTTTTTACTAACCATGTTCTCTAGTACACTAACTCCAAACTTAAAATGCTGCTAGTTTCAAGAACAATCCCAAACTTAATCATTTGCATTAACAAGGAAAAATAAAAGTTCTACCTAACTCTAAATAGAGTGGAAAGAGTAACCTTTCAAGTCAATAGTCTTATAATATGTTTATGTCATCGAAGAAAAGTGATAAGGATCAAAGGGGAATTAAAATAGATGAATTCATTACATGGTGACTTGAAAATGCTCAGAGTTTCAACAAACAAGTGCCTCAGTGTGAATAACAAATAAGAACAATAAACTACTTTAAAATAATGCAACTTCTAGAAAATAATAAATTTTATAAATACTCTCAATAGAAAGTAAAAAGTAAAAAGTGACATATATGGGCTCAAACCACTTGTTAAGGATTACAAATGTTGAGTATACATAAGTTAGATATCATTCTTTTACTTTATCTGTCAATATATATTCAAAACTTCCATAGAAATTGAGATCTTATTCTTTTATATGGTGTCTCTTTTATTTTTCTCTTGTGGTGTATGTTATGTACTAGAACATAAAATGGAGGATTTGAGCTTCTGGTGCGGTGGAGAGGGGACTAACCTATAAGGTTATCACTCTAATTCTTAAGTCAGTATGTGAAAGACAAGAGTTAATTAAAATTGAATTTGTAACTGAGTACTTGAATTGGCATGCTCTCTATTTATAGTAGAGAGAGAATAACAAACTAGTTATTTGTTAGGCGTAGATCACGGGGAGTCGTTGGATGTATCTTAAGTCAACATATTTTACAACCATCAGTAGGGTGGTTTTCATGCATTGAGAAGATTATGGAAAGATTGCAACTCCTTCAGAATGGTCGGCCCAAAACATATGCCCTCAAGCCCTTGTCTGTGTATTGGCAAGGAAAGGGTTGATCATATTAGCCTTGAATGTCGTCGCTCTATTATTTATCTTTGGAAGGATGAAAAGAGAAACACTCCAGTTTCTTGGGGATTTGCGCCTTTGTTACCCCATACTTCAAAAATATTTTCAAAGGAACAATCATTAGACCATTGGAAACTGAAACACTCGAGTGTTGTGTGCCATTGATTTGACATATTTGATAGAGTCTTTTTTTTGCATGCTAGATCATAATTATTGAAGAGTCAATGTTTATTTTATTTATGTACTTTCTCCTAGCGTACGTTTATCTTCTTCTCTTTTTGACGTTTTGTTCTCCTACATCTAGAAAAGTTAGTGTATTATGGGTAAAAAAATCACAAAATAATGCTCACAAATTCATGAAGAATGCTAAATATTATTGGGTGAACTCTTTCTATTCTTCCACCATTTTTATTTTTTCCATAGATGGTAATCTTGATGGAGCCTTTCTTGAAGTTGGCCCATCCTCAGATTGGGATGTCTTAAACCCTATCAAGAATGAAATGATATGTAATGAGTATGGAAATTATGTCATTCCCTTTTAGAAATGAACTTTCTTAGTTATGGTTTTTTTGCCCTTCACCACTTTTGAGACAAAAGTTCTCAAGCATCTGGTAATGGCTCTGTTGCAACATGATACATCAAGTTGGGCATACATAAAAGTCTACCAATATTTGTGATAATAGTTGAAGGGAAAGCCTTATGTGACCCTTTTCTTTAATATCTTTGGATGCCACTATAGGACTGCAACTCAGACGCGAAGTAGAGGATTAATTTATCTAGTGTCGACCATCTGAGGCATTAGGTCTCTTCCTTAGTTACAATCTTTAAAATATCAGTTCTTTCTAGTTACCCCTACCCCCCAGAGAATCACGCTGTGATTTAAGTTGATGGGGACGATGTGGAGGGTATATACGATAGGATATTCCCCAAGTACTAGATTGAGAGTCATTTGCTTATGGGAAACGGGATGTGTAACACCCCAAATAAAGAAAAAAGAATTATTTAATTAAGTTGATAATATATTTATTAATTTAATTAAATAAATGGGATTATTGGATTATTATTATTATTATTATTATTATTATTTGGGAATAATAATATTTGGAAAATATATAAGTGGGAATAAAGAAAGGGTTTCATTTTTTTTGGAACAGAAGAGTTTTTTCACGTGAGAAACAGAAAAGCTGCAGAGAAGAGGAAAAGGGCAAAGAGCTGTAGAGCAACGGTTGAGGAACGGAAAAGCTAAAGCTTAGAGATTTGCCGGATTATCTCAGGTAAGGGGGGTTTATCGTCGTTTAATGGGTATTATCGATTAACATGTAATGGGTAGTGATAAGCCGTTGGTCTAACCCTAATTGGAACTGTATATGCTGAAATTGATGTTGGTTAAACGGTGTTAAAAATCTGTAAATTGAATCGGTAGTTGTGTGAGTCTTGAATGTTAGACTAGGGTAAGAATCCCAACCAAAAACTTGAATCGGCGTTACCAATTTACAAGACAAATTGTGTTTCTAGAGGTGGTTTCAGATGAGGAAACGGCCGGAAAAACCGGACAAGCAGAAGCTGGTAGAACCCTAGGAATAACTCAGAAAAATCTGAGTCTGCGCGCGAGCGGTCGACCATAGGGTCGGCGTGCGCTGACCCGTGGGGCATGCGCCGACTGCATGCGTCGACGCAAGGCGTTTTGGCGCCGATCCGTGACTTAAGCGTCGACCCCATGCGTCGACGCAAGGGGTCTTTGCGCCGACTCCCTCCAGTTGAGCAGAGTCTTTGCGCCGACCTGTGAGTTTTGAGCTGTGGAAGAATTTGATATAGTATGTTGCAGTGTGGGAAAATAGTTGATTTTTATGTTGAAAACGTGATTGGTGATTTAACCATTTTAGTTAATTGTGATGAATGAATTTATTAAGTTTATGTTGTGAAATGTTGATGCAATGATGTTGAAAAGTTGATTTTTGTAGTTGTTTTGTGGAAAATACTGAGTTGTAGGCTGATGAGCCAAAGTTGAATATAAGTTGCTTCGTTGAAAATACCAAGTTGTAGGCTGATGAGCCAAAGTTGATTTTAAGTTGTTTTGTGGAAAAGCTGTTGTGTTGCTGTTGTTATTATGTTGTTGAAGTTGCAATGTCGTACATGCCATATACATTCATATGCATAGAGTCGGGGCTTTTGCTCACACCACGTTGGCCTGGATTGGCAAAATTATGGGGCTTTTGCTCACACCACGTTGGCCTGGATTGGCAAAATTATGGGGCTTTTGCTCACACCACGTTGGCCTGGATTGGCAAAATTATGGGGCTTTTGCTCACACCACGTTGGCCTGGATTGGCAAAATTTTAAGTTGAAAGTTGAAGGCTTATGCCTTGATGCCCACTAAACTGGCAATGATTTTAAGTTGGGAGTTTTACTCCAAATGGTACCACATGCATGAAGAGTCGAGTCTCATTGAGTTGCATTTTATGTTGTTATTGAGTTGCATTGTATGTTGTTATGGAGTTGTATTGACGTTGTGATTGAGCACGATATTTTAGTTGATATGCCGTAAATGACTGCAGGATATAATTAGGGTGATTTAACGTGTAGAATTACTTAACATAACATGATAAATTATAATATTTGTTATATCGATTGAGGAACTCACCCTTACAACAATATTTTTCAGGTAACGAGCAGTGAGTGAGTAGAAGCTAGTGCTCGGAGTCTAGTATGCTTTAGTGGGTCATGCTCTGATAGATGTAACATCGGGACGGGATGTTTTATCTGTTGAATAAATGTTAATTTTAAGATATTACAGTTGTTGAATGATTTTATCCGCTGCGTATTTTGCAAGGAGTTTTATGTTGAATTAAATAATGAGCATGACTGCTTTTATGTTGAAATTTTGTGAAGAAGTTGTTATGTGACACCCTTGAGTTGCAATATTTACTCTGATATGTATGAATTATTTGTTGTTGTTTTGATTAAATATTTGGGGTATTTAGAAGGGTGTTACATTAGTGGTATCAGAGCAGGTCGGTCCGTCCGGCCAGTTGTCGTGTCGTTTTGTCTAACGATTGTGTATTGTTACCAATCTAACTTTAAGTTGTGTTATTGATAAGTTGAAATGGCTGGAAGGAATGACGCTGCAATGGCTGCCGCAATGCAAGCGATGGCACAAGCTGTGCAGAACTTGCCAAATGCTGGTGGAGATGCTGGATCACGTAGCTTGGCGACTTTTCAAAGAGAGAATCCGCCGGTGTTTAAAGGGAAGCATGATCCAGATGCAGCCTTGGGATGGTTGAAAGAGATTGAGAGAATCTTCCGTGTTATGGATTGCACTCCAGCTCAGAAGGTTCGGTATGGTACTCACATGCTAGCAGTCGAAGCTGATGACTGGTGGCTAGAGACTCACAAGAGGTTGACCGTAGCAGGTGAAGACATTACTTGGGATGTATTCCGTAGGGAATTCCTGAGGAAGTATTATCCGGAAGATGTTCGTGGTAAGAAGGAAATCGAGTTCCTTGAGCTGAAGCAAGGAAACATGTCTGTCACTGATTATGCTGCGAAATTTGTGGAGCTGTCCAAATTTTATCCTCATTACACTGGTGCGGGTGCTGAATTTTCAAAGTGCATCAAGTTTGAAAACGGACTGCGCTCTGAAATTAAGAAGGCTGTTGGGTATCAGAAGATACGCATTTTTACTGAACTGGTTGATAGCTGCAGGATATTTGAAGAAGACAATAATGCTCATTACAAGATTGTCAGTGATCGCAGAGGCAAGCAACATCAAAACCGTGGCAAGCCGTATGATGTTCCAGCTGGGAAGGGGAAACAAAGAGCTGCTCCGACTCAGAGAGCTAGTGGGGGAGGTGCTCCTACTGGTATAGTTTGCTTCAAATGTGGTCAGGCTGGTCATAAGAGTAATGTATGCACTGCTGAAGTAAAGAGGTGTTTTCGCTGTGGTAAGACTGGGCATGCAATAGCTGATTGCAAGCACAAAGAAGTGATTTGTTTTAATTGTGGCGAAGAAGGGCATATTGGAAGTCAGTGTCAGAAGCCGAAGAAAGGGAATCAGTCTGGAGGCAAGGTCTTTGCTTTATCGGGTTCTGAGACTTCTGCTGATGATCGTTTGATCCGAGGTACGTGTTATATTAATGGCTTTCCTCTAGTAGCTATTATTGACACAGGTGCGACTCATTCCTTTATATCTTTGGAGTGTGCTGTGAAACTTAAGTTAGAGATATCTGAGATGTTTGGTAGTATGGTAATTGATACTCCTGCGAAGGGTTCAGTGACTACTACGTCGGTTTGCTTAAATTGTCCTTTGAGTATTTTTGGTAGAGACTTTGGGATGGACCTAGTGTGTCTTCCACTAGTGCAGATTGATGTTATTCTGGGTATGAACTGGTTGGTGTTCAACCGAGTTTCTATCAATTGTTTTGATAAAACGGTGATCTTTCCTGAGATTGTAGAAGGAAAGAGTTTGTTCCTATCAGCAAGGCAAGTGGATGAGGCAGTAGCTGAGGGAGCAAAGTTGTTCATGCTGTTAGCGACTTTGGAGGCCAAGGATAAGATGGTGATTTGTGATCTAGCCGTGGTGTGTGATTTTCCTGATGTGTTTCCTGAAGAGGTGAACGAATTACCACCAGAACGCGAAGTGGAGTTCTCGATTGATTTGGTACCTGGTACTAGACCGATATCGATGGCTCCGTACCGTATGTCTGCTGTTGAGTTAACTGAATTGAAGAGTCAGTTGGAAGATCTGTTGGATAAGAAATTTATTCGTCCGAGTGTGTCACCGTGGGGTGCACCAGTGTTGTTGGTTAAGAAGAAAGAAGGTACTATGAGGTTGTGTGTGGACTACAGGCAACTGAATAAAGTGACGATCAAGAATCGGTATCCCTTGCCGAGGATTGATGATTTGATGGATCAGTTGGTTGGTGCAAGTGTGTTCAGCAAAATAGATTTGAGATCTGGGTATCATCAGATACGCGTGAAGACTGAGGATATTCAGAAGACTGCTTTCAGGACAAGGTATGGACATTATGAGTATTCTGTAATGCCTTTTGGTGTGACTAATGCACCTGGAGTATTTATGGAGTATATGAATAGGATTTTCCATCCGTACCTAGACAAGTTTGTTGTGGTGTTTATTGATGATATTTTGGTGTATTCGAAATCCGAAGAAGAGCATGCTGAACATTTGAGAGTGGTTTTGGAAGTTCTCCGAGAAAAGAAGTTATTTGCTAAACTCTCTAAATGTGAGTTTTGGTTAGAAGAGGTAAGTTTTCTTGGTCATGTGATTTCAAGAGGTGGTGTTGCTGTTGATCCTTCTAAGATAGAAGCGGTATCTAAGTGGGAAGCTCCGAAGTCTGTTGCTGAGATTCGAAGTTTCCTTGGTTTGGCTGGTTATTATAGGAAGTTCATTGAAGGGTTTTCTAAGTTGGCGTTACCGTTGACGATGTTGACTAGAAAGGGGCAAGCATTTGTTTGGGACTCAAAATGTGAAGAAGGTTTCCAAGAGTTAAAGAGAAGATTAACTAGTGCTCCTATTCTGATATTACCGAGTTCATCGGAACCATTTGAAGTTTACTGTGATGCTTCATTGTTGGGTTTGGGTGGCGTGTTGATGCAGAATAAGCAGGTTATAGCTTATGCTTCGAGACAACTGAGGGTTCATGAGAGGAACTATCCGACGCACGATTTAGAGTTGGCGGCTGTGGTGTTTGTTCTGAAGTTGTGGAGGCATTATTTGTACGGGTCAAGATTTGAGGTTTTCAGTGACCATAAGAGTTTGAAGTATTTGTTTGATCAGAAAGAGCTGAATATGAGACAGAGGAGATGGTTAGAATTTCTGAAGGATTATGATTTTGGTTTGAATTACCATCCGGGTAAAGCAAACGTAGTGGCTGATGCATTGAGTCGGAAATCATTACATATGTCTATGCTAATGGTTAAGGAATTGGATTTAATTGAGCAGTTTAGAGACTTGAGCTTGGTGTGTGAGAGTACTCACAATAGTGTTAAATTGGGAATGTTGAAGTTAACAAGTGGTATTCTGGACGAGATCAGAGAGGGTCAGAAATCTGATATGCTTCTGGTTGATAAGTTGACTCTAGTGAATCAAGGTCAAGGTGGCGAATTCAGAATTGATGAGAATGGTATTTTGAAATTTGGTAGTCGGGTGTGTGTTCCGGATGTTACTGAACTTAAGAAGAACATTCTTGAAGAAGGACATCGTAGTGGGTTGAGTATTCATCCTGGAGCTACGAAGATGTATCATGATTTAAAGAAGTTATTTTGGTGGCCGAGAATGAAAAGAGATATTGCGAGTTTTGTTTATTCTTGTTTGACTTGTCAGAAGTCAAAGATTGAGCATCAGAAGCCGTCTGGGCTAATGCAACCGTTGGCTATTCCAGAGTGGAAATGGGATAGTATCAGTATGGATTTTGTTTCTGGTTTACCGAGGACAAGTAAGAATTTTGAAGCCATTTGGGTGATTGTTGACAGATTGACAAAGTCGGCTCATTTCATTCCGATCAGAATGGATTATCCGTTAGAGAAATTGGCTGAGTTGTATATTGAGAAGATTGTAAGTCTGCATGGTATTCCGTCGAGTATTGTTTCGGACAGAGATCCTAGATTTACATCGAAATTCTGGGAAGGTTTGCAGAAGGCTTTGGGAACTAAACTGAGATTGAGCTCTGCATATCATCCGCAGACTGATGGTCAGACTGAGAGGACGATTCAGTCACTAGAGGATCTTTTGAGAGCTTGCGTTTTGGAAAAGGGAGGTGCTTGGGATTGTTATTTACCGTTGATTGAGTTTACCTACAACAATAGTTTTCATTCGAGCATTGGTATGGCGCCGTTTGAAGCTTTGTATGGTAGGAGATGTCGGACGCCGTTATGTTGGTACGAGTCCGGTGAGAGTGCTGTGGTGGGACCGGAGATTATTCAACAGACTACAGAAAAGATTAAGATGATTCAGGAGAAGATGAGAATTGCTCAGAGTCGTCAGAAGAGTTATCATGACAAGAGGAGGAAGTCACTTGAGTTTCAAGAGGGAGATCACGTGTTTCTTCGTGTTACTCCGATAACAGGTGTTGGTCGAGCTTTGAAGTCAAAGAAGTTGACACCGCGATTTATTGGTCCTTATCAGATTTTGGAGAAGATAGGAGAAGTAGCCTATCGTATCGCTTTACCGCCATCACTTGCGAATTTGCATGAGGTTTTTCATGTGTCTCAGTTGAGGAGGTATATTCATGATCCGTCGCATGTGATCCAAGTAGATGATGTACAGGTGAGAGATAACCTGACTGTTGAAACATCGCCTATGAGGATTGAGGATCGAGGGTTGAAGCAGTTGCGGGGTAAAGAGATTGCCTTAGTGAAGGTAGCTTGGGAAGGACCAGCAGGTGGCAATGTGACTTGGGAACTCGAGAGTCAGATGAAGGAGTCTTATCCAGAGTTATTTGCTTGAGGTATGTTTTCGAGGACGAAAACTCTTTTAGTGGGGGAGAGTTGTAACACCCCAAATAAAGAAAAAAGAATTATTTAATTAAGTTGATAATATATTTATTAATTTAATTAAATAAATGGGATTATTGGATTATTATTATTATTATTATTATTATTATTTGGGAATAATAATATTTGGAAAATATATAAGTGGGAATAAAGAAAGGGTTTCATTTTTTTTGGAACAGAAGAGTTTTTTCACGTGAGAAACAGAAAAGCTGCAGAGAAGAGGAAAAGGGCAAAGAGCTGTAGAGCAACGGTTGAGGAACGGAAAAGCTAAAGCTTAGAGATTTGCCGGATTATCTCAGGTAAGGGGGGTTTATCGTCGTTTAATGGGTATTATCGATTAACATGTAATGGGTAGTGATAAGCCGTTGGTCTAACCCTAATTGGAACTGTATATGCTGAAATTAATGTTGGTTAAACGGTGTTAAAAATCTGTAAATTGAATCGGTAGTTGTGTGAGTCTTGAATGTTAGACTAGGGTAAGAATCCCAACCAAAAACTTGAATCGGCGTTACCAATTTACAAGACAAATTGTGTTTCTAGAGGTGGTTTCAGATGAGGAAACGGCCGGAAAAACCGGACAAGCAGAAGCTGGTAGAACCCTAGGAATAACTCAGAAAAATCTGAGTCTGCGCGCGAGCGGTCGACCATAGGGTCGGCGTGCGCTGACCCGTGGGGCATGCGCCGACTGCATGCGTCGACGCAAGGCGTTTTGGCGCCGATCCGTGACTTAAGCGTCGACCCCATGCGTCGACGCAAGGGGTCTTTGCGCCGACTCCCTCCAGTTGAGCAGAGTCTTTGCGCCGACCTGTGAGTTTTGAGCTGTGGAAGAATTTGATATAGTATGTTGCAGTGTGGGAAAATAGTTGATTTTTATGTTGAAAACGTGATTGGTGATTTAACCATTTTAGTTAATTGTGATGAATGAATTTATTAAGTTTATGTTGTGAAATGTTGATGCAATGATGTTGAAAAGTTGATTTTTGTAGTTGTTTTGTGGAAAATACTGAGTTGTAGGCTGATGAGCCAAAGTTGAATATAAGTTGCTTCGTTGAAAATACCAAGTTGTAGGCTGATGAGCCAAAGTTGATTTTAAGTTGTTTTGTGGAAAAGCTGTTGTGTTGCTGTTGTTATTATGTTGTTGAAGTTGCAATGTCGTACATGCCATATACATTCATATGCATAGAGTCGGGGCTTTTGCTCACACCACGTTGGCCTGGATTGGCAAAATTATGGGGCTTTTGCTCACACCACGTTGGCCTGGATTGGCAAAATTATGGGGCTTTTGCTCACACCACGTTGGCCTGGATTGGCAAAATTATGGGGCTTTTGCTCACACCACGTTGGCCTGGATTGGCAAAATTTTAAGTTGAAAGTTGAAGGCTTATGCCTTGATGCCCACTAAACTGGCAATGATTTTAAGTTGGGAGTTTTACTCCAAATGGTACCACATGCATGAAGAGTCGAGTCTCATTGAGTTGCATTTTATGTTGTTATTGAGTTGCATTGTATGTTGTTATGGAGTTGTATTGACGTTGTGATTGAGCACGATATTTTAGTTGATATGCCGTAAATGACTGCAGGATATAATTAGGGTGATTTAACGTGTAGAATTACTTAACATAACATGATAAATTATAATATTTGTTATATCGATTGAGGAACTCACCCTTACAGCAATATTTTTCAGGTAACGAGCAGTGAGTGAGTAGAAGCTAGTGCTCGGAGTCTAGTATGCTTTAGTGGGTCATGCTCTGATAGATGTAACATCGGGACGGGATGTTTTATCTGTTGAATAAATGTTAATTTTAAGATATTACAGTTGTTGAATGATTTTATCCGCTGCGTATTTTGCAAGGAGTTTTATGTTGAATTAAATAATGAGCATGACTGCTTTTATGTTGAAATTTTGTGAAGAAGTTGTTATGTGACACCCTTGAGTTGCAATATTTACTCTGATATGTATGAATTATTTGTTGTTGTTTTGATTAAATATTTGGGGTATTTAGAAGGGTGTTACAGGATGTATGTCTATAAGGAGACTAACCTTACCACTGAAGATTTTTATCATAAGAAGTGACTGATGAACTTCATTATCGACCTGGGTTACTTCGAGGGTGGTGTCCCCTTGGAGGAGGCCGGTTGGAAACGTTTGCAGCGCCTCATTGACATTCAATTATTGACGGGGGCATGTTCCCGAGAAGAAAGATGTGTTATTTTTGGTAAGTTTTGGAAGCTCGTAGCTTCTTTATCTTTAATTTTCTTAGTCATGACACATTTTATTTGACTATGATTGTGTGCAAATTTGATGAAGGATGAAGTACATCTCTGACTCTTAAAATAGAGAATATGGTCGGATGGGACTGAAGCAGGGCCCTTTATTACTTTGGATCCTTCTAGAAGTATTGCTGCTTTGATTTCTATTTAGACTCCACATAGTAATTAGGGTCCTTCGTCATTCAAAGAACATTGGGGATTCTCCTCCGGAGGATGATTATTCCTATTTGGTTAATCTGCATAGGCATGTTGTGGAGGAAGAAATGGAAATTGGCTTGGTATACCTGGCGTGCCTTTGCTGCTTTAGCCCCGGGGGAACCGGTTGTCGAGAAGCTTTTTTGTCTAACTAGCAACACAAGGAAAATAATCTATTGGAGGAGAGCCTTTGAAATTTGACTCTTAAGTGGGATATGTACCTCTAGGAAATACAAACAGATTCTACCTCTCTCCTTGTTATACAAGACAGTTTACTCTTTCTTAATCTCGCTAGTTCTCTAATCTACCAGGTAATTCATGTAGTAAGGATCGTGGCGAGGAAGAACTAGGTTCTAGTTTCTGCTCAAGGAAATTTATCATGTGCTCAAGCATCCTTTTCAGCAACTTAGAGGGGATTATAGTCTTTGTGTCTTGAGAATGCCTCTCTCAGTTAGCATATACCAGTCTTGGGGAAGTTTTGTAGTCTTTTGAAAAGCCTTTCAGCATTTGGAGAACTTTCACCGCCATTTTCTTGTATCGAGGGAGCACGTTCGGTCAGATCAAGTGTTCAAATATGGAGAGATTATCTCCATGTTGGAGTATACCTCTAGGCCCTTTTTGTGTGCATTGTTTGCATAGTAGATTGTAATTGAAGAATATATTATATATATTTGTAATGAAGTTTTATGTTACCTATCTTAGGTATATTAGTGTGATACTGAGTATGGAGCTCTAGATTTCATGCAAACTTATAAGGTATTTCCTTGAAGTTTATTGGATGTCTCTATGGTCCTTCCCGACCAAAGGTTTGATCCATTTCCCCTGTCTAGGTGAAAATATGGTCGAAGGTTGACGTGTGGTTGACCTAGTGTATCCTTTAGAGTGGTTAGCTACTAGAGGGGGGGGGGGGGGTATGTCATTATTGCTTGTGGGGAATTGATTGTTGTAGTCGCATGAGTGAGGCATCTGCGACAACACCCTTTACTTTTGACGGGGAATTAATTGTGGTAGTCGCATGGACAAGGCATTTGCGATAATACCCTTTTCTTTTGGTGGGGAAGTGATTGATGTGGTCGCACGAGCAAAGCATCTACGAAAACACCTATGGATTTCAGTGGGGAAGTGATTGTTATGGTCGCACGAGAAAAGTGTATGCGATAACACCCCTGGATTTTGGTAGGGAAGTGATTGATGTGGCCGCACAAGAAAAGCGTTTGTGATGGCACCCTTATTTTCTTGGTGCATACTTTACGCGATATAGGTTTGATCATTTCGACCGTACCCCTGATTTAGTGTTACTGTACACAACCACAAAGAAATGAATATATTAAATTTGCAATACTCCATTATATTTGAGAATTAATCTTACATAAGGGGAGAGTAAGCTTATAGACATAATGTGTAATACAAATAATAAGGAAACATAACTAGGAGGGCTACCCCTCCTTATTCTCCCTGTCTACTTTCTTATAGTTCAACACTTCTTAGTGGGCGTATGTTCATTCTCTGGAATTGACCAATAGGGTATGCCACATTGATCTCCATGGCTACGTCTTCCCATTGGAGTGTTTGATATATTATTTTTTCCCTTCAAGATTGGACTTGATAATGACAGGTTCCCCTAGATATTATAGTACTTGAGCTTTAGGTGGACTGGCGAGGCTACATCATCCAGCATGACTGTGAAGGGTCTTCCCATGATGCAATTGTAGACGCTCTGGTAAGAGACAACAAGGAATTTTGAATTAATTGTTCGAATGTCTTTTCCTTCAGCTACTGATACCATCAACTCGATATACCCCCACAGACGAGTGGTTGTTATATTGAACGCTTGCAAGTCTGAGTCTTTATATGTCCATAAACTTCCTCTTTATAGGCCTATCTTTTCAAACAACTTGGAATACATGATGTATCAAGAGTGGCCACCACCAATCAGGATTTTGAAGATGTCAATCTGCCTGATTGTAATTGTAATCATTATGGGAATATTTCACTAGGAATACCACCCTTCTTCTTAGAGTCTCGGAATCCCAACATTAGTCGATTAGGATTTTTTTCTGATGTACTTCCATCCTTTTATGGACGGTCAGCATCTCAGTGATCTTCTTTTCATGGTTCCCTTAGATGGGAGGTTTTCCCGGGATGCTTCTGTTGCTTGAAAACGTGTGGTGTCAAATACAAGTATACATGTATGTTTTAAGTAGCAAGTGATAAATTATTAGGGATTTCGAACCCACAGGGAGTGAAAGGTATCTTAGAATGGTTTTATAAAAAACTATCTTTTGTAAGTAATCATGAGCAAGATAAAAACATTTTATGATTGTCACAGGTTCAATTTAGTAACAAACAATTAGTACAATAATGTTTAGATAGTAAATGAGTTCAAAAATTTAGAGCATGTTAGGAAATGATCCATTAATATAACTTGGTTGCTTATGTGTGCATGATGTATTATGTCATCCCAGGAAAGGTCAGAACTTGATCTAAAAGTGTATCTCTACATCATCAAAAGCATATACTTTAGGGCAAGTGGACAAATCTCTAAGCCCCACTTTCAACCCTAAGGCATGTTTGGTTTTATTCTGAAAATCGTTTATTGTTGTAGCCACTTATCTCTAAGAGACTAATCTAGTGAATATCGCTATCCTACTATTTTCAACCACTTTTTTCATGAAATCTTCTTGATGTTGAATCTCTCATAACAACAAGCTTTTATCTTTTTCCAAGTTGAACAATTAAAGAAATAAATTTATAATAGTTTAACACATAAAAAACAAAGCATTAACAACACATCACTTAACATAAAAACTACATTACATTAACTTCTCATTGCTCAACATAAAAGTTTTAGCTCATAATGAGCTGAGTACTTACCACAATACTAGTTCTTAAGCTAATTATTCTTAAGCACGTAGTGAAAAAGAAATAACAACCTAAGAGAAACTTCTTCGTCTTCTTGTAGGGTTAATCGTCAAGAGACAACTTCTATCGTGTCAGGTATCAACAGTAATCACTTGAGGTGGTGAAAAGAAGAATGTTCTTGATTTTCACTCAACTCATTAGTTTATTCTGTGTTTTTTTCTCGAGAAAATGTCGAACTCTTTTTCCTCCCTCAAAAGCTTCTTTTATAGTTGCTTCAGCTAGCTTTTATGCAAAATTTCTTGGATCATGGACTTAAGAATAAATCAAATCAGGCCCAAAAGAAAATAACCAAAGTTCCCTCCATTTCTTCTCATTCGTACAATATTAGAATCAAGTACAAACAATACTGGGAGACAAAGTGTAGTGTGGCAGACTACTGCCGCAAAGGAGCAGGTTACGCTGTCATTTATGTTGCATGGCGCGCTTAATGGTTGTACTACATACTTGATTTTTGTCTTCTAGTACCTTGTTATTATTATCCTTTAAAATATCTCTCCTACCAACACAAATTGCTTCCACATGTGCCCTTGGAATACAAGTGATGCTTCTCATTTTCTCCCAACTGCTTCTAGCCTTCTTCTTTCCTATGAGTACACGTTGATGCCATAAACTATTGTGCTTGACCTCATCAAAATTAACCTTTCAAAATCAACAAACACATAAAAACTACAAAAGAGAGCCCCTATTTTTCTCTTTACAAATTACCCTAAAAAAAGCAAAATGCAAAGAATTTAACTACTTAATGGTAAAACAAATGAAATTATCCAAGTATAAGGACTTGTAATAACTCACAAAATATGGGTTATCACACCCCCAAACTTGAATCATTATCGTTCCTCATGTGATGTGACGTGTAACAATAGAAAAAAATTCACTACCCTTTCTCTCCTACTCTAACGACTCAACTCATAATCAACACAAAAGTCATCTAAGGGGGCTGTTTTCAAAAATTGGCACAACTCAGTCTTGTATTATCTAGCTTGTGTGTGTGTGTGTGTGTATGTGTGTGCTCTTCCTGATGCTACCTCTCATGCTGGTATTCTTCAGTTAAGATAGTCAACTTAAATCCTAGTCTGATTATCTTATCCTATGGTCCAAGAATTCATTTCTTTCAATTTTAGGAGGGGGAATTGATTGCTTGCCTTAGACTTTTTGTTCATTTTGAACTAGAGGCTTACACATGCGCTTTTATTTTTGTTAAGTTTTGCTAGATGCACCACCTTTTCACCTGACGGGGTCTCACTTGTAATGAGTCCAACCTATTACTAATGGTGGAGACATTTATTGTTCCTCTAGTTTAGGCCACATGATTACGATATATTGGGTTTTAGTAGACATATGTCATGATAGGAGCTTCCACACCCCCAAACATAGAGTAAGGCCAGGGTCCTCACTGTCATTTGGTAAGTATTACATGCCATGACTCGTTAACCTGCAGAGATAGAAGGAAATACCACCCTAGGCTCAAAGTTTGTTGCTCTTCCTTACAACTTGGTCTTCCTTCTTTTTCTTAGCTTCTCCTTCTTGTTTTCAGCTTCTCCCTGAGGTTTTCTTTTTTTGGTTTAGGCACTTCACTGACAGCTTCTGTCCTAACATAAGGCTCTTTGTCTTTAGCTTTAGGCTCTTGTGAGTTTTCAACATAGTCATTCTCCCCAGTTTCAGTAGCATAATATTCTTGTCATCGGTTTCATACTCTTCCACCATTTTGTTTTGCTCCTCTTGCACAACTCAACTTCCTCCTCATGGTCATTTTGTTCATGGTTTTCCTCATTCACTTGTTTATCTTCATCATTCTAACTATCCTCTTTAGTATATTTCTCTTTAATAACTTATTTTTTCTTCAACTCAGCATTGTCTTTGTCAACCTTCTTGAGTACGTCATTCAAGGCCTTCTCGTATTCATATGAATCATCTTCTTTAGCTTGTTGATTCATGTCAAAGTCCCTAGCTGGACTGTTTGGTACTGGCTGAGTAGTGGTATTCACTTTCTTTGGTTTCTTATTCTACCTAGGCCCGTTATTGGGTTTTTCAACACTGTATTATTCTAGCACGCCTGAACTAGACTCTGGTTCTGATCCAAAGGAGACATTTTTCTTACTCTTCTTCTTGTCCTTCTTCTTCTTCCCCTTTAGCTTCTTTTCTTCTCCTTCCGATTTTTCTTCCTTATTGTCGTACCCCATTTTTGTCCAGGCATTTCTTTTAATTCATCTGGTCAATTTTCACTTTTGTCACATTTTTGTATTTTGCATTTTTATTCATAATTTGATTTATTCATTTTATTTTTTATTTAAAATATCATGCCTTGTTTCTACATTTTGATCATATGTATTTTTATTACAAAATACATGATTATTTTCTTATAACGAGAATGGTCACGTGCATGTGCATTCATTTAGCTTTTCCATCAAGTTTCTAACTTTCATATACGACAGAACAAAAAGAAATCAATTTAAATCAATCATTATCATAATAAAGCATGCATTTCATCACTGGATAATCATAAGCACTTGTTTTTCCTAATTAACTATGCATGATCATACATCCATACATCATTTAATCCCTAACTAATTTCACAATGTATCAACACTAATTCACATTACAATTCAGATTTTTTAATTCAAATTTCACTAAATTACATCCAAATTTTGATCACACATCGTGAATTTTTACATAATCCCTAGACTAAAATTTAACCTAGCCTATAAATCAAGCTTTTCTATCAGAATGACAATAAGAATCATACAGAAACATATCCCAATATCTGCAGAAACTCACCTTCATCTTCAAGTTTCTTCACTTTGAAGAAACTTTGAAAACTTACACCAAAAGCCTTAAATGTTTCTCAATTTCCACCCTAACCTCTTTATTCATTGTTCAGTGTCACTACACATCCAAACACTTTCCGAAAACATCCCAATCACCTTCAAAATTCAGATTCAACTTGAATTCAAAATTTGAAATTTTGGCTCAATTCGAGTTAATATTGGCTGGAAGAGATAGAAGAGATCACAAGGAGTCCAAACATGCAAAGAAAAATGGAAAACAAGCTTTGACGAAGCTTGGGCAGAGCTTGATCGAAATCTATGTTTTTGTCAGAATCTTCATAGGTGTTCTTGGTGTTTTTCGTTCAGGTATCCTCTAATTCTTAGAAATTTTTGAATTTCTTCGTACCATTATGTTTTTGCACTTCTTATGCATCTTATTCCTTAAACAATTTTGCAAAATCACGCTGAATTAAGCAAATCTGGAAGCCTAGGGTTCTTGAGCTCATGAATGTTCGTGAACATTCATGAGCTTCAATCCAGAAATCACCATTAGGGCATTTCTTAATCAACAAATGATCTATAAACCTTTGCAATGCAATACTAAACATAAATCTATAAACCTTTGCAATGCAATACTAAACATAAATCCATAACCAATTTTACTTGAAAACCCTTCACGTGACCGAATTGAAACCATTTAAGTATTGTCTTGAAAGTTCGATTCTACCAACATTATTGTTAATTGATGTGTGTGGATTGATGTTGCGTGTTTGTAATTCACCATAGATTACTTCTGCACATTTCTATTCAATTTCATACGTGATTTTGAGTTTCCAAATTGTTTGTTGTTTTGGGTTCCATCTGCGTTTGAGGATGATGGAGGAAGAAGATGAAATCTCCATATTTCATCTCAGTCGTCAATTTCATCTGATTTTTTTATGGCTTGATTTGTTGAACCGCTCTAGGGCATGGGCCCTAGGTCCTTGCTAATGCTCACGGCTCATTATGTGTCACACCCTTGTTGGTATGAGACGTTTGTGTTAGGCCTTCGTCTAGTCTTGGGCCCTAACTGACTTGATATGCCATATCGTCCCCTTTTATTGGGTGAATCCCTTTGATTCTTATTTTTATTGCTTCTTGGGCTTTAGGACCATTTCACTTAATTTTGCTCATACACCATGTATTAATTTCTTTCACCCCTCTTTTGTTTGTCTTAATTTTTTATTTTATTTTTAATAGCTTTATTATTTTATTATGATTATTATTAATGAAAAATCAACTCCAAATTAACACTCAGTCTTACAATTAAAGTAACTAAAACAAAAAGTATTTTCTCAATTAAATTGGATGAAAAGGTATTAGTTGGATGTATATCCCTCTTTTCCCCGAGTACTTGGATACATGATGTATAGCTTTGCTTTCAAATACTCATCATCCTTTCAAAACACAATAACACAATTGAATTGAAATCATTCCTAATTGGACCAAAAAGCACTAGTTGGATGTATATCCCTCTTTTCCCTGAGTACTTGGATACCTGTTGTATAGCTTGCTTTTCAAGAACTTGTATTCTTGAAAAGACTTTGACTAAATACATATCAAATCTTTTTTGCAATTAAATTGAATGAAAAAGACTAGTTTGATGTATATCCCTCTTTTCCACGAGTACTTGGATACCTGCTATATAGCTTGCCTTTCAAGTACTTGTCATCTTCAAAAGACTTTGATTAAATTCATATCAAACCTTTTCACAATTAAAATGGATGAAAAAGGACTAGTTGGATGTATGTCCCTATTTTCCCTGAGTACTTGGATACTTGTTGTATAACTTACCTTTTAAGTACTTGTCATCTTCAAAGGACTTTAATTCGATTCATATCAAACCTCTTCATAATAAAATCGGATGAAAAAGGACTAGTTGGATGTATATCCCTCTTTTCCCCGAGTATTTAGATACATGCTATATAACTTGCCTTTCGAATACTCTTCTTCCACCCAAAAACAAACTAAATTAATCAAACTCATGTTTGCTCAAGTACAATAAAAAACCAAACCTTTTCATAAAATGACTGTGTTTTATCCATTCCGACGCAAATAAACAATGCAGCATCCTCTCATGTGCAAGCAACAAGCAACGTATAAACGCTCAAATGTGATCCAAGCGAGATCTATTCTGAAGTGAACAAACAAATGCTTTTGACTCCCATGCGCGAACAACAAGCAATGTTTAACCGCTCGAATGCAACCTAAATATCGTTCCCTAAAACCAACCAACCAAAAAAATTTACTACAAAGAAGTACATAGATTTTAATTCTCCGTTGCACTGGGAGATACGTAGGAGCAAGATTCACATTTTGTGAAGCACCATAATTAATAACTATATATGTTCTCACCAAAACTATGTAGCTTTTAGTTCACCATCACACCTGGGAATTCCTAGGAGAGAGATTCAACATCTCATCAAGAACCCTAATAAAAAACCTTTTTTTAGTCCTTATTTTCCTTTCAAATAAATATTTTCAGTAATTAAAAGAAATCATAAACACATTACGCTAATGCTCATATTCATAAAGTTAAATGGTTCCCGTTGAGTATAACAGATGTGTAGGATACTAATACCTTCTCCATGCATAATTGACTCCCGAAACTGAATTTGGTTGTGATGACCAAATTTTTGTTCTTTTAGGGTTTTATCGATATTTTTCATTTACAAAATAAACTTCGGTGGCGACTCTGTTGTATTTCGAGTGTTCGTACACTCGAGTATTTTTCGTGCACTGATAGCTGGCGTCTTTACTGGGATTACTTGAGACTCAATCCCAATTTAGTCAATTTTGTGTTAAGTGTTATCTTTGTTTATTTTCCTTCTTCTGATATCTGTTTATCTCTTATGTGCTATCTTGGTTGCATGTTTATCTGTTATATGGTTCTTATGCGTTGTGGTATGGATATTCTGGTTTCTTATACACATTGTGAGAAATGCTCTATACCAGAATTTGAGAAAGAACCTAAGATTAGGATAAATGATTGTATAGCGTTAGCCTTCTTGACGTATGTATCGTTTGGTTGGCATAAAAACCTCACTCATAGTAGACCCTCTTAAGAGTATTATTGTCTAACGAGTATTTGTTATTACTGAAAATATTCTCATGTAGGATATGTGACTCTAGGAGCCATGTCTAGAACCTTGGAGTCAATGATTGCATAACGTTGACCTTCTTGACCGATGTCTCGCTTGATTAGCATGAAAACCCCGCCTAGAGTAGATTGATCGCTCGACTGCGTGAGTCGAGAATGGGATACAAACTGCAAGTGCACAGTTCTATCGCGTAGTTTTAAAAGATATCGATCCCACAGGGACTTATGAATCGATATACCGTTATCTAAGGTTACTACGTAAATCTAAGGTGAAAAATGTTTGATTGTTTGGGGAAAAACTAAAGGCTAAACTAAGATCTAGATTAAATATTAATAAAACGGATATCGGTATGTAGTTCGTCAAAACTAGGGAATCAAGCCTTTGTCGGTTTCTTGGTTTTAAAGTAAATCGTTTCAGTTAACTTTATTGGTTAAAGGTTTTATCTCAAACTCTCGCTCTGTTGAATAAACCATGATTTTATATTAATGTAGCTGTCACTTATAATTAAGTCAAAAACCATATTTTGAAAGCAATAAAGTTGCAGAAACTCTTTTTAAGAAAACACTGACCGTTTTAAACACCCTTATCTCAAACTCTCGCTCTGTTGACTTAGGTTATACAATTAAATCCAAATGCTTAACTCTCGTCCTCACATTCAATCTTTAAAAATACTTTTTGGAAAAGGTCAGAATTTAATTAACTCTAAAACTTGCTCTCGCCCTGATCTAGAATTAATGCCTAACTTACACTGTCCAGTTAAAACCTCAAACTCTCGCTCTATTGATTTTAACTTCTTTATGTCCTTTACTTTTTGTAAAAAATCTTGTTATTAAACCTGTAAGTTGAGACCGTAAAAAGATTGATTTTAATTTTAAGTTTAAATAGACCGACTCAGTCTTGATCCCTTATTCTGCTTACTTTACATACCGATACCTAGGCGAATTAGCCAGACATGCTAAATAAACAAGCATACATATCATGCATAAACAGACTCATTCCAGGCAGATAATATAGATAAATAATAAAACAAAATATTAAATAATGATTAAAGAACCTGAATGCGTAATACAATAGTCTTGAACACTCCACCACAAGCCGGTAGGATTTGTTCTTCGATTCTTCAATTAAACAATAAATTAAACCAAGGAAATAAAACTAGAATCTAACGTAAGGTTAGATCCGATAAAAAGTTGCACAATAGTTTCCGGTGTAGAAACTATTATGCGAAAAATATCTAAATGCTAAAAGGGGAAAGGTAAATTGCAAGGGAAAAAGAATGTAGAACTTGCAAAAGAAATAAATAAAATAAACGATGTTAAGTTGCTGGAAAAGAAAAAATAAGCAAAAGCGTGAAAAGAAAATTGGCAAAGCTTCGGCAATATGAGCGTGGAAAAACCGAGGAACCCTTTTAGGTTTTAGAGATAGCTATTTATATTGGTGCTGGTAACTGCTTTCCGTTTCTCAAGTTCTTCAACGTGGCTAAATGCACGGCGTGGATATAGGACACAAACTCCTCAACGTCTCTTCTTCAAGTCTTCTGAGGGCGTTACTTGCGCCAAAAAAATAGTGGAACGGTGTGACGCTCGTCACACCATGTGTGACGTCCGTCACAAGGCTGCTTTGCGTGATGCTCGTCACGCACCCTGTGACGTCCGTCACAGGCACAGCATTGGTGACTTGTGCGCTTTGGGCTGGGCTTTGGCATTTGGTTCCTTTTCTCTCCTTTTTGCACCTCCTTTTCTTCCATTTTCACTTGTTCTTCAAAATAGACTACCTGAGACAAATAGGAAGAAAATACCACGTAATATCTCATAAAATGCAGTAAACCGAAATAAATAGTCATAGAATTTAATGGAATTAAGTCCTAAAATATGATATAATTTCGTGTTATCAAACTCCCCCATACTTAGATCTTTGCTTGTCCTCAAGCAAAATTCAGTATAGAAATCGTTTTCAAAAATTTAGCCAGGCGAAGTTTCAAAACACACATCAATTCGTAATAGGTTGCAAATGGATTTTGTTTAGAAGCAATTTGAGTTTAATCTTGACATCAACAACTACCGTTACAACTTAGATAACCCTACCTTATGCAAATCAGTTCAAGTAATGCCATTATAGTTATCCTAGTTCCTTTACTTTTATTTCACCCGCTTTCATTCTAGCGAAATCACATTAAGCCCTTTGTCTTTTCGCACACATAGTGGAGTAACCGGTTAGTGATTCTGATCCGCTTTTAGCTAGAAGTTCTGGTACATAAGTCGGATAACTTCGTTATTCAGTCCATTGCAAATCGTGGGGGATCGAACCGTAGTCCACCCTACCGAGTTCAGTACCAGATACCTACTGAACCAACTCATAATGGATCTTTCATATTGTGCTTTTGCATGATCCGCAACTTTTAGATTAAATGATCTGGTAAGGATCACCTAATTTAATCATTGCATTTCCTGATATATTCATATATTTTATGTTACTTTGGGGATCATTCACTTATATTCATCGGCTCTCCACGTAGTTTGCTATTAAGATGGTGCTGACTTCTCGTATAAACTACTCGGGGTTACTCTAAAGCTAAAAGTTCGAGGAATCGGTATAATAGGTACTTATCCTGATCTAACATGTTGAGGTTCTCAGAGCGTTGTTATGGTAATGATTTTTTTTGTCTTGATTTCACTCAAGTTTTATAAAGTAAGCAACCTTTATACTTATTGGGTGTGTTAAAATTTGTTTTGTTATGGCTCAAGAAAATTGAGGGGAATAGATAATAGAAATATTTCACACAAGGGACTTAACTTAAAATTATAATAAATTTTTTTTTTTTTTTCAGATAATAAGAAAGGGAAATAACAATGAAAGGGAAGGTAACATACTTGAAAAATGGAAATGGAAGAAATAAGTTTTCCCCCCCATACTTAAATTAAACATTGTCCCCAATGTTTTAAGGAAATGAAATACAAAATGGAAAGGAAAAGGAAACTACAACTAAGGTTGTCTTCCGCCTCTGGTTCTTGGACCTGGTGATCTCTGACGTAAGTCTAAGTTGTCGAACCTGCTGAACAACTCAGTAAACCGCTGGTCGGTTATGGCATTCCTAGCGTCCTGTTGCTATTGCATTTGACGCATCATCTGCAGCATCTCGACATTCTGTGCTTGCATTCCATCGATAGCATCCATAATGTCGTCATTGGTTGCAGGCCTTCTTCGTCGACGACGTTGGGAGGATGGGCCAGTTGTATTGCCGGAAGGGTTGAGCGGGACTGACTGTTGTGTAGGCGGATGATCACCTTGTTCCATTTCTTCAAACTCATCTATT
Organism: Lathyrus oleraceus; assembly: GCF_024323335.1. Taxonomy (NCBI): domain Eukaryota; kingdom Viridiplantae; phylum Streptophyta; class Magnoliopsida; order Fabales; family Fabaceae; genus Lathyrus; species Lathyrus oleraceus. The sequence goes on along the minus strand of NC_066584.1, from coordinate 327,003,540 downwards.
TGCGGGTTTGTTTGTGAAGGCTCGGTGGTTTCAGGAGCGTTGAGATCATAGAGGTGGCGCTCGGGGTTTGTGACATCAGTGAGGGCAGTATTTGGTAGAACAACGCTTGGGACTGCCTGGTTGTTCACCATAAGATAATATCCTCCGCCTACTCTGTTCTTAATCAAGCGGCTGGATCGACAGTAGCTGGTATCCATAGATAGGGGAGGTAGGGATTCTAAAGTTTGGAGTTTATCCCCTAGGTTTAGGCCAAGTGCGATGGTGGTGATTAAGCCACCAATTATAAAAGGTTGCCTGCCTCTAGCACATAAGGTGCGGATGTGATGAAAGAGAAAGGAGGCGGCGTTTACCTGAGTATCTGGTTCGAAAACGCACTGGAGGAAAAATAGTTCCTTTGAGTTGACCTTGCTGTTGTTTGGCCTTCCAAAAACTGTGTTTTGCAAGATGCGGATAAAGTACCGGATAGTGGGGTTATGTATATGGGAGAGAAGGAGTTCTTCCCAGTTGTAGGTATCTATACCGGAAATTTTCTTAAAAAGGCCAAAAACGCCAACTGTGTTCCAGTTTGAGGTTGGAGGGATTCTGGCATGCAGTAGACCTTCTGTGGGAAATTGTAGCATGGTACTCAATTGGTTTTGGGTTAGAGAGTACTCGGTGTTAAACATACGGAAGGTTGCCGTACCGGTTAGAAATTCGTCTTCACCGGCGGGAGTGGTGTAGTCGTATGAACTTAAGAATTCTAAGGTTAGGGATGGGTAGGTGGGTTGATTATGAGTGCAAAGGAAGGTTAAGTTGGCTTGACGGAGCATCCATTCGATACCTTGGAGTAAGCCTAATTGTTGTAAACAAGGTAAATCGGGGTACCTGGTGGAAACGACGCCTCGCTGTTGGAAACGCTCTAATTGCTCCCTCTGATAATTGTCATCTACGGATCGGAAGATGATGTTTCCGAAATTCTGATTTCTCGCCATTGTGATGAATTTTGAAGGGGTGATTTGGAAAGAAAAAGAAATGTATTGGATAGGAGAGAATTGTTTGTGGTGAATGAAGGAAGGTTTGGTGGGTATTTATAGGAGAAGAATTTGGAAGGTGGAAAGAAAAAGTGGTTGAAAAGTAATTTAGTGTGGTTGAATGAAAAATGAATGGGGAAGGTAAAAAGTTAAAGGTGTAACGTTCGTCTCCAACGGCTCCTTAACGTTCACTAGTCTGAGGAGTGTTACGCTCGTCACAGGGATGTGACGCTCGTAACAGGCACTAAGCGTGCCGGCCGTTATGGATAGTGTGACGCTCGTCACACTTTCCTTTTTGGAAAGGCCTCAGTGGCGCTTCACAGAATTACTTTGGTTGGTGAATATATTAGTTTTGTTTTGCTTATGATCAGTTTAGTCTGCAATTTAATTTATTGTGCACGCTTAATCTGCTTTGTATAGTAATAATTCATAGGAAGCAACAGTAGAGCATAATAGCTTTTGCATAATAAAATTAAATAAACAACTTCAATAAAAATGATCATAATGTAATACAGGAAAGGAAAATAATGAAATGAAAGAGAAATAAACATGAATTCAAATAACATTAATAAATAATCTAACTTGAAACTAAATAACTTAGAAAAATAACTAAACTCTATCCCTCTGTACGATCTCTGGCCGGAGGAGCAAAAGAGTTAACATGATGTAGCAATTCGTGAAACTGATTCGTCATACTGCTCATGTATCCTAGAACTTCGTCTCTCATGTTAGTAAATTCTCCTCTGAGGGCGTCTTGTTCTGACATCAAAGCTTCAATGGCGGTGTTATAATCAGTTCCGGGCATATGATGTCGGAGGTCAGGTATGGCTGATTCTTCGGTCGGAACAGGCTGAGGAGGAGGGTCAATATCATGATAGTCGGATGGTGTCTGAGGGTCAGATTCAGCATGAGAGATCTGGTCAACATAATTCTCATAGTCATTACAAATCTCATAATCCTGGATGGATTCAGTGGATCCAGCAGGAGTTGGGGTTTCATTCAGGTTATAGAGCCAGTTCCTTTGGTTATGAACACTAGTCCTAGGATCGGGCATGGTGAATAGGCAGAGAACCTGGTTATCAATAATAAGCTCAAACTCATCAGACCCTAGGTTTGCTATAAACATAGTGTTGAAGAGGAAAGGTATACTCATAGTAGTAATGCCACAAAAAGGGCTAAGGTCAAGCATAGGCTGACGTAATCCAATGGCATTACCTATCATAGTTATCAAACCGCCTATTCTAATGGGTGCTCGCTCATCCTGGATAAGGTAGTCCAAATTAGCTAACATAAAAGTGGCACCGTTTACTGGACGGTTCTGGGAAGCACAAAATATGATGAAAAGTTCATCACGTGAAACTGAAGTACTGTTTGGCTTCTCCCCAAATAAAGTGTGGGTCAGGATCTTATGGAAATAGCGAAAAGCCGGATTATGTATGTTTCCAGAGAGAAACTCATGTTCTTCGGGCTCATCATTTCCAGTCAGCTTACCCCAAAAGTGTTCAAGCTCTCTATATTCAAAAAGTTCTTCCTGGCTTACAGTGAATGTATCAAAGGAGGTAGGGAAACCCAAAAGGTTGGTGAAGTCTCTAATATTAAATTGGTACTTCATATTGAACATTCTGAACTGGATAAATCCTCTGCTAATTCCTTTTCCATGGCTGGGTAGATAGATTAATGAGCTAAGGAATTCTAGTGTGAGTCTCCGGTAGGTGGTGAAATGTCTCAGGATAGGGGAGGTCTCCCATCCTATCTGATTCAGCAAATACAGGACAGTCTGTCTCAGTCCAAGGGCAGTCATAGCCCAATCATCAGCATATAAACTAGGTAGCATCTCTCTAGCGGCTAGTTCTTCAAACTTTTGTTTCTGAGCCATTCCTCTGAACTTGATACCCATACGATCAATATGTCCCATCTGGTTAGTGTTAGCTAGAGAAAAGAAAACATGAGTTTAAGTCAGGATTTGGCCAAATGCCGAAGGAAGAGAAAATTATTATTATTATTATTATTATTATTATTATTATTTTTTTTTTGAATAAATCAAGAATGAATATTAAACAGAAATTAAAAGAATAATTAAGAAAGAAATAGGGAAATGATAATAATAGAATAATAAAATAACAAATTAATTTGTGGGTTGTCTCCCACTAAGCGCTTTGTTTAAATGTCGCAAGCTCGACAAAGAAACTGTTAAATATAATCTATAGGTCCTGGGGGCGTTTCGTCTAAGTGTAGGATTTGCGAATCCTCGTTGGTTTCCGCATAGTGATAGTGTTTCAGACGTTGCCCGTTTACGGTGAACGGTTCTGTAGATTGTCCTTTTATTTCTACCGCTCCACTGGGAAAGACTTTAGTGATATGAAAAGGCCCTGACCATCTGGATCGTAGTTTTCCCGGGAATAACTTTAGTCTAGAGTTAAATAAAAGTACTGCGTCGCCTTGCTTGAAGATTTTCCTTGATATACGCTTGTCATGCCATTGTTTTGTTCTTTCTTTATAGATTCTGGCATTTTCATAGGCGTCTCTTCTGAGTTCCTCTAATTCGTTTATGTCAAGGATTCTCTTTTCACCGGCGGCTTTATAATTCAAATTTAAATTTCTAATAGCCCAATAGGCTTTATGTTCTAATTCTACCGGGAGGTGACAGGATTTTCCATAAATGAGCTTAAATGGGGTCGTCCCTATGGGGGTTTTATAAGCAGTTCGGTATGCCCACAAAGCTTCTGGTAATTTCAATGACCAATCTTTCCTTGAAGTGGCTACCGTTTTTTCTAGTATTTGCTTGATTTCTCTGTTAGATACTTCCACTTGTCCACTGGTTTGAGGGTGGTAAGGTGTCGCTATCCTATGTCTCACTCCATACTTAAGTAGTAGTTTTTCGAGTACCTTGGATATAAAGTGTGATCCACCATCACTGACTACTATTCTTGGGATGCCAAATCTCGGAAATATTATATTTTTAAAGAGTCTAGTTACTACTCGGGTGTCATTTGTTGGAGAAGCTATAGCTTCGATCCACTTTGATACGTAGTCAACTGCCACGAGTATGTATTTGTTACCGAAAGAGGATGGAAAAGGTCCCATGAAGTCTATCCCCCACACGTCAAAAATCTCTACTTCCAAAATACCTTTTTGCGGCATCTCGTCACGTCTAGATATGTTTCCCGTGCGTTGACATCTGTCACACTCCTTAATAGCCGCATGTACGTCCTTCCATATAGTTGGCCAATAAAAGCCAGCTTGTAGGATTTTAGAGCAGGTCTTGGATGTACTTGTGTGTCCACCATAAGGAGCGGAGTGACAGTGTTGGATTATATTTTCTACCTCTTCTTCGGGTATACATCGACGGAAAATACCATCGGGGCCTCTTTTGAAAAGTAAGGGATCATCCCAGTAATAGTGTTTTATGTCGTGGAAGAATCGTTTCTTCTGCTGGTAAGATAAAGTAGGTGGAACTATTCCGGCAGCTAAATAATTGACTAGATCAGCGTACCATGGTGTGACAGATATAGCTAAGGTGGTTTCTACTTGCATGTCGGAGTTGTTCTCATCCAAAGTAGCTATAAGTTTGTCATACGAGAAATCATCATTAATTGATGTTCTTTCCGGTTCAAGGTTCTCAAGTCTAGAGAGGTGGTCTGCTACTACGTTTTCAGTTCCTTTCTTGTCCTTGATTTCTAAGTCGAATTCTTGTAGCAACAAGATCCATCTTAGGAGTCTAGGTTTAGCATCTTTTTTTGTTAGAAGGTACCTGATAGCAGCGTGATCAGTGTAGACTATTATTTTGGCTCCTACCAAGTAAGAACGAAATTTATCTAGCGCAAATACCACTGCTAGGAGTTCTTTCTCGGTAGTGGCGTAATTCATTTGCGCTTCATCCAGGGTTCTGCTAGCGTGATATATAACGTGAAGCTTTTTATCCTTTCTTTGTCCTAAAACAGCACCTACAGCATAATCACTGGCATCGCACATTATTTCGAATGGTTCATTCCAGTCTGGTGTCTGCATTATGGGTGCTGAGATCAATGCTTGTTTAAGAGTTTGAAATGCTTTTAAACAGTTATCGTCGAATATGAATTCGGCATCTTTCATCAACAGTCCGGTTAAGGGTTTAGTTATCTTAGAGAAGTCTTTGATGAATCGTCGGTAAAAACCGGCGTGTCCTAAAAAGCTTCGTACTTCCCTCACGGTTCTTGGGGGTTGAAGATTTTCGATTACCTCTATTTTGGCTTTGTCTACTTCAATTCCTCTGTTCGAGATGATGTGTCCTAAAACAATTCCTTCTTGTACCATAAAGTGGCACTTTTCCCAATTAAGTACTAAGTTTACTTTTACACATCGCTCAAGAACTCTTTCCGGGTTTTCAAGGCATTCTTCGAAACTTTGTCCGTATACAGAAAAGTCATCCATAAATACTTCCATGATGTTTTCGAGAAAGTCGGCGAAAATTGCCATCATGCATCTTTGAAAGGTTGCAGGAGCATTACACAGACCAAACGGTATTCGTCTATAAGCGAAGGTACCAAAAGGGCATGTGAACGTTGTCCTTTCTTGGTCATCAGGGTGAATTGGTATTTGAAAGAAGCCTGAATAACCGTCTAGATAACAGAAATGTGAATGTTTTGCTAATCGTTCTAACATTTGGTCAATGAATGGTAAAGGGAAATGATCTTTTCGGGTTGCTTTGTTTAGTTTCCTATAATCAATGCACATTCGCCATCCCGATTCGATTCGTTTAGTTATAGTTTCTCCTTTTTCGTTTTCAATAACGGTTATGCCTCCTTTCTTTGGTACAACGTGTACAGGACTGACCCATTTGCTATCAGATATAGGATATATAATACCTGCTTCCAATAACTTGGTTATTTCTTTCTTTACTACCTCACTTAGGATCGGATTTAGTCTTCTCTGGTGTTCCCTAGAGGTTTTACAGTCTTCTTCTAACATGATGCGGTGCATACAAATAGAAGGGCTTATTCCTTTAAGATCGGTGATGTGGTATCCTAGTGCGGTTGGATATTTCCTTAAGATATGTAAGAGTTTTTCTGTTTCGAGTCTTCCTAGATCTGCATTAACTATCACAGGTCGTTCAAGTTCTAAGTCTAGGAATTCATATCTCAGATTTTTGGGAAGTGTTTTCAAATCAGGGGTTGGTTTGTTAAGACATTGCGTAGGGTCCGGTGTTATTGCTAAGCATTGGTTAGATTTGTCCTCTAAAAGATAGTCTGATGATTTGTCTTCTCCTAACTCTGCTTCTTTTATGCATTCATCGATGATATCCATGAAGTAACATGTATCTTCTATTGCAGGTGCTTTCAAGAATTGGGAAAGAATGAATTCAATTTTCTCTTCACCTACTTCGAAGGTGAGTCGTCCTCGTTTTACGTCTATGATTGCACCGACAGTTGCTAAGAATGGTCTTCCTAGTATAATAGGTGTAGTATCATCTTCTCTAATGTCCATAATTGTGAAGTCAGTGGGAATGTAAAACTGACCTATGCGTACGGGAACGTTTTCAAGGATTCCTACAGGATATTTGATGGAACGATCTGCTAGTTGCACGAACATTTTGGTCGGTCTTAATTCTCCCATTTCCAGTTTCTTACATATGGATAAAGGCATAACGCTAATTCCGGCTCCTAAATCGCATAAGGCTTTGTCGATGACAAATTTTCCTATGTGACAGGGTATAGAGAAACTACCCGGATCCTTGAGTTTAGGAGGCATGTTTTGGATTATAGCGCTACATTCGGCAGGGAGTGTAACGGTTTCGCTATCCTCAAGTTTCCTCTTATTAGAAAGAATTTCTTTTAAGAATTTAGCATATGAGGGCATCTGCGTAATAGCTTCGGTGAACGGAATTGTAACGTTTAATTGTTTAAGGAGATCAACAAATTTTCTAAATTGGCCCGCATCTTTGGTTTTAACAAGCCTTTGAGGGTAAGGTATAGGTGGTTTGTAAGGTGGTGGAGGTACATAAGGTTCCTTCTTTTCTAGGGTTTCCTTATTACTCTCTTCCTTTTCCTTAGGTTCACTTTCCTCAGTTGATTTCTTAGGGTTTTGGTTTTCTATCCTTGGATCAGACGGTCCTTCCACTTCCGTTCCGCTTCTTAATATAATTGCATGAGCTTGGCTTCTCGGATTAGGTTGGGGCTGTCCAGGGAATGTACCAGTTGGTGCAGCAGTAGGTGCTTGTTGTTGAGCTACTTGAGATATTTGTGTTTCCAGCATTTTGTTATGGGTAGCCAAGGCATCTACTTTGCTTGCTAGTTGTTTAAGTTGTTCGCCAGTATGTATGTTCTGGTTTAAGAAATCTTTATTGGTTTGTTGTTGGGAAGCTATAAAGTTTTCCATCATGATTTCCAAGTTGGATTTTCTAGGGGTATTATTGTTAGGCATGGATGGATTCGGTTTCTGATATCCCGGTGGTATAGATGGGGCTTGATTTGGAGACTGTCCAGGTGCGTATAAAGCATTAATACTCTTATATGAAAAGTTTGGATGGTTCTTCCAATTTGGGTTATAGGTATTCGAATAGGGGCTTCCTTGAGCATAGTTTACTTGCTCTGCTTGGATTCCAGTCAAGAGTTGACATTCCGCAGGAGTGTGGCCTTGGATTCCACAGACCTCGCAATTCTGAGTTATAGCAACCACGGCGGCTGGAGGTGATACGTTTAAACTTTCAATTTTCTGGACCAAAGCATCCACTTTTGCATTGACGTGATCAAGGTTACTTATCTCGTACATGCCAGTTTTCGGTTGAGGTTTTTCCACCGTTGTTCGTTCGGTTCCCCACTGATAGTGGTTTTGGGCCATGCTCTCGATAAGCTGGTAAGCATCAGCATAAGGTTTGTTCATTAGTGCACCACCTGCAGCGGCGTCTATTGTTAACCTTGTGTTGTATAAGAGACCATTATAAAATGTGTGAATTACTAACCAGTCTTCCAAACCATGGTGTGGGCAAAGTCTCATCATGTCTTTGTATCTTTCCCATGCTTCGAAAAGAGACTCGTTGTCTTTCTGTTTAAATCCGTTTATCTGGGTTCTTAACATAGCTGTTTTGCTTGGCGGAAAATATCGGGCAAGAAAAACTTTCTTCAACTCGTTCCAGGTGGTGACTGAGTTGGAAGGAAGAGATTGAAGCCATCTTCTAGCGCTATCTCTTAAGGAGAAAGGAAAAAGACGAAGTCGAATTGCCTCTGAAGTGACACCATTAGCTTTAACAGTATCAGCGTATTGAACAAATACGGATAAATGAAGGTTTGGATCTTCGGTAAGATTTCCAGAGAATTGGTTCTGTTGCACAGCCTGCAACAGCGAAGGTTTAAGTTCGAAGTTGTTTGCTTCGATTGCGGGCGGAGCAATACTTGAATGTGGTTCATCTTGCGATGGAGCGGCGTAATCTCTAAGAGCACGAGCTGGTTCTGCCATCTCGGGTATCGAAGGAAAAAGGTTTTTGATATCAGGAAGTTCGATAGGAGGGAGATTGTTTTCAGCACGATATTCCCGAATTCGTCGTAAGACTCGGAGATATAGTTCGATATCGTTGATTCGTAGATAGAGCGGTTCGCCTTGTGAGCGAGTGCGTGGCATACAAATCAACGAAAGAAAGAATAGAAGAAAAAGAAACCTTAGTCTCTACAGCGTAACGGAAGAGTTACGATATCGATTAAATAAAAGTCCCCGGCAACGGCGCCAAAAACTTGATCGCTCGACTGCGTGAGTCGAGAATGGGATACAAACTGCAAGTGCACAGTTCTATCGCGTAGTTTTAAAAGATATCGATCCCACAGGGACTTATGAATCGATATACCGTTATCTAAGGTTACTACGTAAATCTAAGGTGAAAAATGTTTGATTGTTTGGGGAAAAACTAAAGGCTAAACTAAGATCTAGATTAAATATTAATAAAACGGATATCGGTATGTAGTTCGTCAAAACTAGGGAATCAAGCCTTTGTCGGTTTCTTGGTTTTAAAGTAAATCGTTTCAGTTAACTTTATTGGTTAAAGGTTTTATCTCAAACTCTCGCTCTGTTGAATAAACCATGATTTTATATTAATGTAGCTGTCACTTATAATTAAGTCAAAAACCATATTTTGAAAGCAATAAAGTTGCAGAAACTCTTTTTAAGAAAACACTGACCGTTTTAAACACCCTTATCTCAAACTCTCGCTCTGTTGACTTAGGTTATACAATTAAATCCAAATGCTTAACTCTCGTCCTCACATTCAATCTTTAAAAATACTTTTTGGAAAAGGTCAGAATTTAATTAACTCTAAAACTTGCTCTCGCCCTGATCTAGAATTAATGCCTAACTTACACTGTCCAGTTAAAACCTCAAACTCTCGCTCTATTGATTTTAACTTCTTTATGTCCTTTACTTTTTGTAAAAAATCTTGTTATTAAACCTGTAAGTTGAGACCGTAAAAAGATTGATTTTAATTTTAAGTTTAAATAGACCGACTCAGTCTTGATCCCTTATTCTGCTTACTTTACATACCGATACCTAGGCGAATTAGCCAGACATGCTAAATAAACAAGCATACATATCATGCATAAGCAGACTCATTCCAGGCAGATAATATAGATAAATAATAAAACAAAATATTAAATAATGATTAAAGAACCTGAATGCGTAATACAATAGTCTTGAACACTCCACCACAAGCCGGTAGGATTTGTTCTTCGATTCTTCAATTAAACAATAAATTAAACCAAGGAAATAAAACTAGAATCTAACGTAAGGTTAGATCCGATAAAAAGTTGCACAATAGTTTCCGGTGTAGAAACTATTATGCGAAAAATATCTAAATGCTAAAAGGGGAAAGGTAAATTGCAAGGGAAAAAGAATGTAGAACTTGCAAAAGAAATAAATAAAATAAACGATGTTAAGTTGCTGGAAAAGAAAAAATAAGCAAAAGCGTGAAAAGAAAATTGGCAAAGCTTCGGCAATATGAGCGTGGAAAAACCGAGGAACCCTTTTAGGTTTTAGAGATAGCTATTTATATTGGTGCTGGTAACTGCTTTCCGTTTCTCAAGTTCTTCAACGTGGCTAAATGCACGGCATGGATATAGGACACAAACTCCTCAACGTCTCTTCTTCAAGTCTTCTGAGGGCGTTACTTGCGCCAAAAAAATAGTGGAACGGTGTGACGCTCGTCACACCATGTGTGACGTCCGTCACAAGGCTGCTTTGCGTGACGCTCGTCACGCACCCTGTGACGTCCGTCACAGGCACAACATTGGTGACTTGTGCGCTTTGGGCTGGGCTTTGGCATTTGGTTCCTTTTCTCTCCTTTTTGCACCTCCTTTTCTTCCATTTTCACTTGTTCTTCAAAATAGACTACCTGAGACAAATAGGAAGAAAATACCACGTAATATCTCATAAAATGCAGTAAACCGAAATAAATAGTCATAGAATTTAATGGAATTAAGTCCTAAAATATGATATAATTTCGTGTTATCATAGATCCTCTTGAGGGTATTGCTGTTTAACGAGTATTTGTTATTAATATCAATATTCACATGTATAATCCAGAACTCTAGAAACCTTATAAATCCCTAGATCCACCCTTTGTGGCATCCATAACGTACAAAGTAATCAGAAGTGTCCAGTGATTTGTACCTGGACCATTTGAAACCATAAAACCAAAAACATGCATGAAATAACATTGCATTTTCATAAAAACCTTTTGGCATATCAAAAACAAAAATTAATGCATCCATATTTCATCAACATGCATATATTTTTCACAAAAACAAAAAAAAAACTCTTCCCACTTTTTGCCCATAACCAGTAAGTTAAATTCCCAGCACTCGCTTCGAACTCGAAGCAACCCCATAAGAGCCATGGATGAACTTAGGAAAGGCCAATAACTGTCAAAAGAGGAAGTCAACCAGTCATAAAGTGATATGGGCCTGGTCATGGAAACCTTGCAAGTTTTATTAAGCAGAGAAGGAACCCTTCCACCAACAGCTGCAACGGAAATTGTTACCTTTCTACATCTGTCCAACTCCACCCAGGTCAATGGTAGTCCCACACGCCGACCACTCATTTTCTGGTGTATGGTCATCCTACCGGATATCATCCTCAACCATTACTTCCCAGGCCTCAATACCAACAACCGTGGCCAAGTAAGCATGATCAGCAGATTCAAAATCAACACCATAATCAAGCTCAAATCAGACCTCAGGTTAACCAAGAGTGAAGGCAACCTTATTTTGACCCTATACCTATGACATATAGTCAATTGTTACCACACTTAGTCCAAAATGCATTGGTGGATCCCAAATCACTCAAACAATGGATATCTCCAAATCCGAAATGGTTCAATCCAAATATTAAATATGAATATCATACTGGAATAGTGGGGCATTCTACCAAAGACTGCATAAGTTTTAAAGCTAAGGTGCAAGAGTTTATTGATAACAAGCTATTGACATTCAATATGGACAACCCAAATGTAGACATCTTGACTACCAGGTCGTGTAATGACGAAAGCCAGGGATCACCAAAACCCTTTGAAATTCTTTATTCCAAGGAAACAGGCAAAAGCTTGAAAACCAATGCCACTAACATCATGGGAGCCAGTGAATTGACCTAGAGTGATCAAGTGTTTTCTTTAGGGAAACTTAAGGAAGAAGTTAATAAGGCGATATTGGGATCCTCGAACAGAAAAGAGATTCCAAATCCTATTAAGGGGCAGTCACCAGTTATACCATATCGTCCATATCCACATGTAGCGGTCGCATCACCAACTCACTACCCTCAATCAACGCATTCCCGACATACACATCAGTAACCTCTGTCTAGTCCTCCACACTAGATTCAGAATCAGAACCATAATCAGTTAAGGCCCCAAAATAACCTAGAAAGAAGGAATACTCCCATTGCCCCAACTCCTATACACTATAGTCAACTCCTACTACATTTGATTCAAAACTCGATGGTGGTTCCCAAATCTCCTAAGTCGTTGCTACCACCATTCTTGCTAGGGTACGACCCAAATGTTAGATGTAGATACTATGTTGGGTAAGCAGGGAAATCTGTTGAAGATTGTAAGGCATTCAAAGCAAAAGTTCAAAAGTTGATCGACGACAAGAGTCTAGTCTTCGAAGAGGACAACCCAAAGGTTAAGTATGAATATCATACTAGAAAAGTGAGTCATTTTATCTAAGAATACAAGAGTTTTAATATTAGAGTGAAAAGGTTAATTGATGCAAGGCCATCGACCCTTAAGAAAGAAGACTCAAATGAGAATGTCTCGATTCCTAAGATATGTAATGAGGAAAGCAAGGAATTTATAAAACCCCTTAAAATCTTGTACCACTAAGAAAGCGTCACACAAGTTGCAAATGATATATTGCTATTTTCCTATGAGAGAACTGTGGTAGTTCCATGGAATTACAATGCCACAACCTATGCAAGTGGAAATAAAGAAGAAACGGGTGATGGATCTGGAAAGGCCGCATCGTGTGAAGAATCTGAGGGAAGAGATTTGGGGAGAACCGTATCATTTTGAGCGAGCGTAATGACAACAACCTTTAGGTGGGAAAATACCAATAAAACAATGAACCAAGAATGTGTGTTGATCCTCGACCTGATGATAATGTGGCTATGTCAGTATCTTGCTTTGTAATTTCCTAGTTTACTAAGTACTATTTGCTTTTAAACCTTGTTTTTTTAAAATCATAATATTAATGAAATGAGCATGCATATTTTGACTTCATCATTTCGTGTTCACTGATTTTTTATTGTATCACTTTCAAAAAAATATATTAGTATTTCTGACCTCACTTTCCTTTAACAAATGTTGTTTAAGCAAGTATTGGATGCATGATGATGTAAATAAAATACCCAAAATTACTAAAATATTCTTTTAAACAAAACCTTAATGCCGATGTAAGGCATTGTTTCAGATCCCAAACACTAAGGACTTTAAGAGTTAATCCCTAGTAAACCCCTTTCAGCCTAGAAATTTGTGTTTCTATCTGTATAATAAAAACCTCACGCTTAACCAATGGCAGGGTAGTTTTTACAGTTAGTCATACTATGAATTCATATTTCAAGAGAATCATTCCAAACACTTTCTAATAAGAGGTTCGACCATATTTTTTTACTCATACACATCATGAAGTGTCGAAGAAGTCGTGAAAAACAAAAAAGTTTATAGTGGTTATTCATCATCAATCATTAACATGACATTCACAATCTTTTCACTGAAAGAATAAGTTTCGTGGAAATTGTTCCAAAAATAGAAAAGATGTCGTTAAGTCAAGAACCCAAAAAAAATGACTTAGGCAAAAATTAGGGCACCCCGATGGACTGAAAACTCGAAAGTGTGGTCTAGGAAAAAATTAGGGATAAAAAAGAAGAAAAAAACATCCAAAAAAAAGGTGTCACCAAAATTCTTAGCAAAAAAAAACAAGATTATGTGACCACCATGTCAAAAAAAGAGAGGATGACTTCCATCTCAAAAATCGAGCTCATTAGTTCTTGAACCATCATATCTTCACCATCAAAATTTTCTTGGAAATTGAATGCATGTGTCAAATTAATTGAACGTAGGAATGAAGTTCATCAGAAGGAGAATGGGTGGGTTAAAATTAAATATTTGAGCCTTATATCCTTTTGTTTTAAAAACCGTGAACCATACCATGTTACAACCCTTAAAAGACCTAACTGAAGTAAGGTTTATTTTGAAATCATACTACAACAAGATTGTGTTAACCTGAATCCAAAGATATGTGTTAATCATCTATATTGATATCATGCTCTCGCATCATCTTTCATGACTTGAATATCTAAATCAAAATTGCATTCTAATTAGTGATCCATTCATTGTACATCACAACATTATCTCACTAATCACTTTAATTTCAAAACCTACATGAGAATTGCATTAGAATTGCCATTTTGAAGAAACTATTTTATCTGCAAGTCAGCACTTAGTATCAAGGAAGTTCCAACAATATGTAATCATTTTTCCTGGATCAACTTCACAGTTGAGACAAAGTCTTCACTTCCTCTAGATCAATTTTGCAATTGATTCAGACCATTTACTTTCTCCATATCAACTTCGCAGTTGAGTCAAACCATTTTCTTGGGATCAACTTTGTAGTTAAGATTGACTATTCACTTTCTCTGGATCAACTTTGCAACTACATTAGACCATTTACTTTCTCAAGATCAACTTTGTTGTTGAGTTGGGTCATTTACCTTCTCAAGATTAACTTTGTAATTGAGTCAGACCATTCACTTTTTATGGATCAACTTTGCAGTTGATATAGACCATTCACTTTCTCTGGATTAACTTTGTAGTTGAGTCATACCATTCACTTTCTCTGGATCAACTTTGCAGTTGAGCCAAATCTTTCAAATCAGCATTCCTGGATCAACTATGAAGATGAGCCAAATCTTTCAAATAACATTTCTTGGATCAAATATGATATCGATCTAAATCTTTCAAATCAACTTTCTTGACCAACTATGCAGTTGAGTCAGGCCTGCCACATATCTCCACACACCTTTCAGTAGACAAAATTCAGGTTCGTTATACCTAATTATCTTTCACAAATATTATATGAATACTCATGTCATTCATACTTTCTAAGTTAAAAATAATTAGTCGGGGGCATCTATCGTACCATAATTTTGTGTGAGCATTTCTTTTAATCCATCTGGTCAATTTACATTTTTGTCACATTTTTGTATTTTACATTTTAATTCATATTTTGATTTATTCATTTTATTTTTTATTTAAAATATCATGTCTTGTTTCTACATTTTGCTCATATGCATTTTATTACAAAATACATGATTATTTTATTTTAATGAGAATGGTCATGTGCATGTGCATTCATTTAGCATTTCTATCATGTTTCTAACTTGCATATAAGACAAAACAAAAAGAATGTATTCTAAACCATTAAAGGTCATAGTAAAACATGCATTACATCATTGGATAATCATCATACATCATAAGCAAAAGTCAACAAAAGTTAAGATTTTGCCACTAAAAGACAAAGCTAAATCACACTTGTTTTGCCTAAATAACTATGCATGATCGTACATCCATACACCATCTAGTCTCTAACCAATTTCACAATGTATCATCATTAATTCACATTATAATTCATATATTTTCAATTCAAATTCAAATTCATTTTAAATTTCACCAAATTACATCCAAAATTTGGTCACACATAGTGCATTTTTACATAATCCCTAGACTAACCTTTAATATAATTTCTGAGCCTATAAATCAAGATTCTTCTATCAAAAAATGATAATAACAATCATACAAAAACAGATCCCAAATCTACATAAAGTCACCTTCATCTTCAAGTTTCTTCACTTTGAAGAAACTTTGAAAACTTACACCAAAAGCCTTCAATGTTGCTCAATTTCCACCATAACCTCTTTGATCATCATTCAGTGTCACCACACATCCAAACACTTTCCAAGAACATCCTAATCACATTCAAAATTCATATTCAACTTGAATTCGAATTTTAAAAATTTGGCTTAATTCGAGTTAATTTTGGTTGGAAGAGATAAAGGAGATCACAAAGAGTCCAAATCTTTAAAGAAAAGTGGAAAATAAGCTTCGTCGGAGATTGATTGGAATATGTGTTTTGGCCGGAATCTTCAAAGGTTTTCTTGGTGTTCTTCGTTCAGGTAGCCTTTAATTCTCATGATTTTGTGAATCTCTTGGTACCATTACGTTTATGCACTTATGCATCATATTCCTAAAAAAAATTGCAAAATCATGCTGAATTGTGCAAATATGGAAACCTAGGGTTCTTGAGCTCTTAAATGTTCATGAACATTCATGAGCTTCTCTAATATCCCATATTACCTTAAATTTTTATTTGGGTGTCAGTCGATATCAATTGAGTTCCTATGTACTCTATCTTTTGTCTATTGGAACAATTAGAGCTCTTAAGTGCTCTAAATGTTGTCAATGGGGACCAATAGAGTAACCAGTGAACTTTGGAGAAATTAATTATTAATAAAAGAGAGAGACCAATATTAATAAGTACAAGAGGGAATATTTTGGTAACATTAAATATTGGTCAATTGGTATCAGATGACAAATATCATTTGGGATATTTTTATATCATTATATATATATATATATATATATATATATATATATATATATATATATATATATATATATATATATATATATATATATATATATATATATATATATATATATATATATATATATATATATATATATATATATATATATATATATATATATATATATGTCTGTGTGTATGTGTCGATGAAAGAAAAGAAGGAAAAAGATAGAAATGAAAAGAGAAGAAGAGAAGAGGAAAGTAGAAAACATAGTGGGAGAAGAAGAAGAAAATTGGAAGCTCATCATCATCACTT
Organism: Lathyrus oleraceus; assembly: GCF_024323335.1. Taxonomy (NCBI): domain Eukaryota; kingdom Viridiplantae; phylum Streptophyta; class Magnoliopsida; order Fabales; family Fabaceae; genus Lathyrus; species Lathyrus oleraceus. Next base: position 326,987,119 of record NC_066584.1, on the reverse strand, counting down.
CATCAATCTCATTCTATCTTCATCATCCAACATTTATTTATCATCTCCATGTGGTAAGGTGAGTTCTTAGATAGTTGTAGCAATTGGGAAGAGAATTTCATGTTAGGGAAAATTAGGTTTTGTGTGATAAAATGATAATTTTGATGATTTGCATGCCTATATATGTTAAAACATGTTAATTTAAATTATTGGATGCAATATGATCATATGGGTTGAAGGATTTGGTAATTTTCATCTCCCAAACACGTATTTGGGAATTCTGGTTTTTCCATCTTGTCGGGCGAGCTCGGGGTGAGCTAGCTCGCTTTCAGTTTGTCGTGCGGCCATGATAGAATGCAGAAAAAAAATATTATTTTCTTATTTTCTCCGTAACTTGAGAACCGTAACTCGGAATGAGACACAGTCGAAAGAGTTGGAAAGATATTTCAATGCTCTATTTGATAATGAAGTAGGAATGTGGGTATATTATATTTATTGATAGGGTAGAGAGGAAATCTAAGTGAATGTGAATAGTATGGTTCTCGTTTCCATCATAATTCAAGAATCGAGAGTCTGGTTGATATGGGACTTGAAGCATTTGAAAGATAATCCAATGAGTTATTTCATGGTGATATGAGACAATGAACTAATCAAGGATTCTTGGTAGAGGGTAGTGAGGACTATATGCCTTAGGTGAATTATTTATGGGGATCATGTTTGACTTGTTTATGTTACTAAATGTGTTGCATGTATGGTATTGTGTTATGCTATTATGTATGATGTATATATGGATTGGATGTTTCAATTGTGAAATAACATGTTTAAAACATTATGAAGATGAGTGAGGAAACCTAGGCTTGTAACTAGGTAAATGACTTAGTAAGATAACTTAGGGTATTAAATGGCTTAGATAGTGATGCTTGGACATGATTGTGCCACGGTGCGTACAACGGATAAGTAGTCACGTGATTAATGAATAATATTATTTGTATGGAACATGTGTGTTGTTATGTGATTAAGGTGAATGTGATTACCTTGTGATTATCAAATACGATCATGTTATGTTATATTTTATCACATAGTCAGAAACAACCATTTACTTGTGTCGTCCCGAGAGAGATGCTTATATAGAGCTCCATTGAGATGTACACACCATTACATTGACTAGGGCCTGGTCCCAAAGATAAAATATGGAACCTTAAGTGGATTAGAGTCCCATACAAGTGAAAGGATTGAAATGGATTTGGATTCCCATAGGAAGCGATGATTCATAAGTTTGAGGAGTCCCTTAGAATCCGAAATCCATGCGTATGCCAAAGTATGATACAAGGATCAGTGACCCGTGTCGATAACCCTAGACATAGAGCTTGTCGAGGAAAAATGCCTTGATTTAGTTTCTGAGCTAGTGATTGTTTGAGTTGGTGAACTCAAGAGACAAGTTTCCATACATTGTGAGTTTTATGAACTCAAGTTTTATTCCTCCTTTATGACTTGAGTTAGGGTTTGATTAGAACCCTATAAAGCCGTGTGAACCCATAAGATATGGAAACTCACTGAGATTATTATCTCACCCCAATATTGTTATTTTTCAGGTAATGTTTGCAGGTTTAGTATGCAATAAGAACTGTGCATTGATGTTTCAAGGGAAGATTTTATTGTGATCTACCACCGTGAATCTTGTACAATGACGGATATTATACTTAGATCTTTGATTTTCATTATGAAACTTTCCATATCTTTTACCATATGTTGTCTTTTATGTTTTATAATTTGGTAAAGCATCTAAATGTTTCCAATAGGAACTTATGATTGTGTCAGTACCAAAGAATAACACTTGTAAAATATTATTCTAGATATATATTTTATGGGTTGTTACAATTGGTATCAGGAGCAAGTCGATTCATGACCTAGACTTGAAACATCATAAGTAAATCTATTCTTGCCTCATATGTGTATTATGCCAACATGATTCTTAATGTCACATTATTTAGTATTGGGCCTGATCAACCTAATGTTATGTGTGTAATAGATAGGATCATGATTGAGCGATCACGAGGACTCCGAAGTGTTGAGGGAGCTTATAATTCGAGGGTGGACTCAAGCCAAGAGTTAGCACGCAAGGAGAACCGGTGAGCGCGGTTAAAACCGTAGTAAGAGTTGTGCATCAGGTAGAGTGGAAATGCAATATGGTGTTTGGGTTAAGAAATCTTATACGGCTTGAGGAGTTAGAAATTAAGGATTTCTATCAGATAAATTTATCTAAGTTTGAGAAATGAGTGAGCCTGTTGTATGCACCAGAAGTATGTATGAGTTTAAGATGGTGGTAAAGTGTAAGAGGAGACTCATGGACACGACTGTATATTCTTAGTGAAGTATGTATGCACCAGAAGAAGAGTGGAAGATAAATCAAGTATATTCAGTCTTGGAAGGGAGATCAGGTTCAAAATAATTCATCAGAGGTTTAGTTTTAGTAAGAGATCAATTTGGAAATATTGAGTTACCCAAGTATATGTTATAAGAGATTATGTTGAAGAGAGGACAAGCATTATATAATAATGAAAGTTCTAGTGGTATGGGTTAAAGGAGGTTTGTGTTGAAAGATAGAGCACGTAATATGGATTCGAGGAAACTCTAGTAAGATAGTTTTATAACCGGAATTAAGAGAAATACGACAGGGAGAAAAGAAAATGCATAGTGGAGGATGGTGTAAACATTATAATATGGAAGTGGTATCAGGATGTATTTTGGATGAAAGCATAATGGAATTATTAAGATTTTGTTAGGATAAGATAAGTGTGAGTTATTAATGATTGTTCACATATGAAGACTTTTTAGAGTGTGAAGTGAAGGAAGCTACATCTCGGTACTAAGAAGTGTTGATAGTAGCATCATGGTCACAAGTGTATGCAATTGATTCTTTGTTATGAGATGGAGGTGAAATAACACACTCTTTGTTGAGTGGCAAGTCATGGGTTTCTAAGAAGATGAGGTTATGGTAAACAATCGAAGACAAATGAGGCTTGAGTACAAAAACTAAGTGTGAATCATGAAATGGAATACATTGTATGGACTTGCATGTAGTTTTCAAGAGTCATCATTTGTAAGCCATCTAGATATGTAACCAGTGTATGACAAAGCAGATAGTGAGTGTTTAGCTCAGAAGGAAATCCTAGTGAATTAGTGTGTGAGAATGCCAAGGTTATCTTGAGTTTTGATATTTGGTTGACAAGATTGGGAGTAATTTATTGGAAGTCTTGTTGTTGTTTTCCTTCATAAGTAGTATCTGGATTGATTGAGGAAGTAGTACAATGCTCACACCTTATTGGATGTGCTATTAAACATCTATTGTGTTTATGTAGAAAGCGATACTCTTATCGGGCGAGCTTTGGCGAGTTCGTGGCGAGATGTTTTTTTCTAGCATCGTCGGGCAAGCCTTGATGAATAGAAAGTGAGCTAGCTCGTTGGTTGCTCGCCGGGTGACCATGATGAAATTTTGGTTATGTCTAGGTCTCGACTAATTGCTCGCTAGGCGAACCAAAAGTGAGCTAGCCTCGTTGTCTGCTCGTGAGGCGCCCATGACAGAGTTTTGGGGGATTGTTTGGCATCTTATTTGGATTGCTTCACATGTATGCCTAGATATGTTATAAATTACCTTATGTTAATTATCACGGTTGGTGATTATTATGCAAGTTAAAGATGTACGGGTTGAGGATGAAAATGCAAATTAATGCAAGCCATATCGATAGTTTTGAAATTGGAATTTTTGGAAGGGTGTTGCATAGTTGACCATTTGTTTAGATGCCAAAAGAGTTTGAAATTTGGGGAGACAATCTAATGAACCATACTCAGTGTGAGTAAGTCTTTGGTGTACCACTATTATGACTAATGAGAACCATAAGGAGTGAAATTGGAAGAGACTTACTAAGTGGTGAGCTTGCAAAGATCAATTTAGTATTTTGCATATGTGTTAGCAAGGTGGAAGTGGTTAATCATTGTATGAGATTGGACAATTTCTCGGATTCATGGATGCGGATGTGGACCCCGGGAGTGTAGTACTTGTTGTATAAAATGATAGTTTATCCTGTTGGAAGGATTAGTGAGTTGTACTTCCAAGAAGGAATGAGAATCGGATATTCCTGCAGTTAAACATGTAACTCAAATTGAATATTAGTCAAAGCATAAGCTAAGATTATGGAAGATGGTACATGAAGATTGAGAGGGGTGAATTTAGATAGGAAGTGCAGTGTTATCTCCAGATGTGTGTGAAACATGGTGTGTGACTCGGTGAGTTGCATGGACACTCAAAATCATGTTCTAGATTGCTTAAGTTGTTTGAAGGTGGTGTCTCGTGGATAATTTGATGTTCCTTGATGATGTTATGTTGTTATAGGTTGAGATCTCGTGACAATAGAAACCTTGAATAAATCAGAATCATATAAGAGGATTTGATATGGAATGTAGTAACCAGAACCGGATATTGTCAACAGATTTGGATTAATTGATTCGAGCTCAGGGTAAATATGAAGGTTGTGCACTTTTATGATTTTAGTCGTGTGACTCTTGCATATCCATCTTCTAACAAGTGTTGGTCCTATTCTAAACCTTTGTGTGTCAGCCAGGAAGTTATTCTACTAATGGAAGTCGGTAAGGTTCTGGTACGTCTCGGATAGTAAGCACTCTAGAGGATAAGTGTGATTTTCTATGAAGATTGTTATCTAGCCAGTAGTGCCTAGGAATTCGAGGTATTCCACTATTAGAATAGAGTAGAACAATGGAAGATGGTGAATGAGAGAGTTCAATAAAATAGGGATCAGAGAGATAGTTACTTATATGAATGAAATTAAGACTATCTTGTGTTAAGTGTACTATTTGATTGGAATAGTACTAGAGAAATGAAGCATCAAGTGTAGACGCTTGTAGTTTATAGTATGAGGTCAAGTGAAGTTGATAAGGATATTAATTGATGGATTATAAATTTTGTCACAATTGTTGAAGGATTCATATGAGAAGATTCTATAGTATCATGTGTAGTCAAGAAATCAATAAAATATCTCATGAAGATTCGAGGAGTGTTGATTATCTAAATCAAGATAAGATGTCATGGTTATGTTTTGTGTGACTCAGTTCAAGAATATGGAGTTGTAGGTTCCAGAATGGAAGTGACCAAGTGTTTCAGAATGGCATGTCAGATAAATAAAGTGGGAACCAGGTTAGAAGTTGATCAAAGATTGGAATAAGAATATGGGCCAGATCATAAATCTTCGGGAATTCTTGATAGATGGGAAATTTCCAGTGAAGGCAAGTCGAATGATTGCCTATGTTAGAGGATTGAACTAAAGCAAAGTTAAAAGTTGACTTAGGACAAGGATGTAAGAAACATTCTTTGTTGAGTGGAGGAAATTCGGGGGCGAATTTCAATTTAATGGGTGTCAGTTGAGATCAACTGAGTTCCTATGTACTCCATCTTTTTTCTATTAGAACAATTAGATCTCCTAAGTGCTCTAAATGTTGTCAACTGTGACCAATAGAGTAACCAGTGAATTATGAAGAGATTAATTATTAATAAAAGTGATAGACCAATATTAATAAGTACAAGACGAGACATTTTGTTAACATTAAATATTGGTCAATTGGTACCAGCTGACAAATATCATTTGGAATATTTTTATATCATTATATATATATATATATATATATATATATATATATATATATATGTGTGTGTGTGTGTGTGTGTGTGTGTGTGTGGAGGAAAGAAAAAGAAGGAAAAAGATTGAAGGGAAAAAAGAAGAAGAGAAGAAGAAAAAATAGAGAGAAAGAAGAAGAAAATTGGAAGCTCATCATCATCACTCCATCAATCTCATTCCATCTTTATCATCCAACATTTCTTCATCATCTCCATGTGATAAGGTGAGTTCCTAGATAGTTGTAGCAATTAGGGGGAGAATTTCATATTGGGAAAAATTAGGTTTTGTGTCATAACATGATAATTTTGATGATTTGCCTGCCTATATATGTTAAACCATGCTAATTTGGGTTATTGGGTGCAATATGATCATAGGGGTCGAAGGATTTTGTCATTTTCATCTCCAAAACATATTTGGGAATTTTGGTTTTTCCAGTCTCGTCGGGTGAGCTAGCTCGCTTTCAGTTCGTCGGGCGACCATGAAAAAATGCATAAAAAAATATTATTTTCTTGTTTTTCCCGTAACTTGAGAACCGTAACTCGGAATGAGGCACGGTCGGAAGAATTGTAAATCTATTCCAATTCTCTATGTGATAATAAAGTAGGAACATGAGTATATGACATTTATTGATACGGTAGAGAAGAAATATACGTGAATGCAAATAATATGGTTCTCGTTTCCACCATAATTCAAGAATCGAGAGTTCGGTTGATATGGGACTTGAAGAATTAAAAAGATAACCCAATGAGGACTATATGCCTTAAGCGAATTATTTATGTGGATCATGTTTGACTTGTTTATGTTACTATATATGTTGCATGTATGGTATTGTGTTATGCTATTATGTATGATCTATATATGGATTGCATGTTTTGATTGTGAAATAACATGCTTAAAATATTATGAAGATGAGTGAGCAAACCTAGGATTGCAACTAGGTAAATGACTTAGTAAGATAACTTAGGGTATTAAATGGCTTAGAAAGTGATGCTTGGACGTGATTGTACCACTGTGTGTATAACGGACAAGTAGTCACATTACTGATAAATAATATGCTTTATATGGAACATGTGTGTTGTTATGTGATTAAAGTGAATGTGATTACCTTGTGATTGTCGAATATGATTACATTATGTTATATTTTATCACATAGGCGGAAACAACCCCTTACTTGTGTCGTCCTGAGAGAGATGCTTATATAGAGCTCCATTCGGATGTATGCACCATTACTTTGACCAGGACTGGGTCTCAAAGAAAAATGATGGAACCTTAAGTAGGTTAGAGTCCTATAGCGGTGAAAGGCTTGAAATGGGGTTGGAGTCCCATAGGAAGCAAAGTTTGAGGAGTCCCTTAGACTCTGAATCCATGTGTATGTCAAATTATGATACAAGGATCCATGACTTGTGTCAATAATCCTAGACGTAGGGCTTGCCGAGGAAAGATGCCTTGATTTGGTTTCCGAGCTAGTGATTGTTTGAGTTAGTGAACTTAAGAGACATGTTTTCATACATTTCGAGTTTTATGAACTCAAGTCTTATTACCCCTTTGTGACTTGAGTTAGGATTTGATTAGAACCCTGTAGAGCCGAGTGAACCCATAGGATAAGGGAACTCACTGAGATTATAATCTCACCCCAATATTATTGTTATTTTTCAGGTATTGTTTGCAGGTTTAGTATGCAAGAAGAACTGTGCATTGATGTTTCAAGGGATATTTTATTGTGATCTTCCACTGTGAATCTTGTATAATGACGGATATTGTACTTAGATCTTAGATTTTCATTTTGGAACTTTTCATATCTTGTACCATATGTTATATTTACATTTGGTAATTTGGTCAAGTATCTAAATGTTGCCAATAGGCACTTACGATTGTGTCATTACCAAATAATAACACTTGTAAGATATTATTCTAGATATATATTTTACGGGTTATTGCAGTTGGTATCAGAGTAGGTCGATTCTCGACCACGCCTTAAAACATCACAAGTAACTCTATTTCTACCTCATGTGTGTTATGCCAACATGATTTTTAATGTCATGTTATGTAGTATTCGGCCTGGTCAACCTAATGCTAGGTGCATGGTAGGTAGGATCATGATTGAGCGGACATGAGGACTCTGAAGTGTTAAGGGAGCTTGTAATTCGAGGGTAGACTCAAGCCAAGAGTTAGCAAGTAAGGAGAACCGATGAGCTCGGTTAAGACCATAGTAAGAGTTGTGCGTCAGGTAGAGTGGAAATGCAATATGGTGTTTGGGTTAAGAAATATTATATTGCTTAAGGAGTTAGAAATTGAGGATTTCTATCAGATAAATTTGTCTAAGTTTGAGAAATGAGTAGGCCTGTTGTGGAACTGGATTGACCACTGGTATGGACAAGAATTTCAAGCAATCTCTTAAAGTGAGGAAGAAAGGATATTTTGTTGAGTGTAGGACATAAAGTTTGGAAGTGAGGTAGTTTATCCATGCTTCAGTACCCAAGGTCATTATTGCACCTTGGAGGAACAAGTGTATTTGAGGGAGTATGTTTAGAATGGTACCTTTCAAATGGTTGAGATCTTGAGATATAAGGACATTCAATATCTTTGTAAGAGTTTAAGATGGTGGTAAAGTGTAAGAGGAGACTCGTGGACACGACTGTATATTCCTAGTGAAGCATGTCTGCACCAGAAGAAGAGTGGAAGATAAATCAAGTATATTCAGTCTTGGAAGGGAGATCAGGTTTAGAATAATTCGTCAGAGGTTCAGTGTTAGTAAGAGATCAATTTGGAAATGTTGAGTTACCCAAGGATAGGTTATAAGAGATTGTGTCGAAGAGAGAACAAGCATTATATAGTAACGAAATTTCTAGTGGTATGGGTTAAAGGAGGTTTGTGTTGAAATATAGAGCAAGTAATATGGGTTCGAGGAAATTCTAGTAAGATGGTTTTATAATTGGAATTAAGAGAAATACCACAGGGAAAAAAGAAAATGCATAGTGGGGGATGGTATAAACATTACAATATGAAAGTGGTAACAAAATTTATTTTGGATGAAAGCACAATAGAATTATTAAGGTTTTGTTAGGACTAAGGTAAGGGCGATTCATTAATGATTGTTCACATATGAAGACTTTTAGAGTGTGAAGTGAAGTGAAGGAAGCTACATCTCGATACTAAGAAGTATTTATAGTAGCATCATGGTCACAAGTGTATGCAATTGATTCTTTGTTATGAGATGGATGTGAAGTAACACACTCTTTGTTGAGTGGCAAGTCGTGGGTTTCTAAGAAGATGAGGTTGTGGTAAACAACGCAAGACAAGCGTGGCTTGAGTACGGAAAATAAGTCTGGATCATGAAATGCAATACATTTTGTGGACTCGCATGTAGTTGGCAAGAGTCATCAGTTGTAAGTCGTCTAGATATGTAACCAGTGTGTGATGAAGTGTATAGTGAGTGTTAAGTTCAGAAGGAAATCCAAGTGAATTAGTGTGTGAGAATGCCAAGGTTATCTTGAGTTTTGATATTTGGTTGACAAGAGTGGGAGTAGTTTATTGGAAGTCTTGTTGTTGTTTTCCTTCTAAAGTAGTATTTGGATTGATTAATGAAGGACTACAATGCTCACACCTTATTGGATGTTCCATCAAACCTCTGATGTGTTTATTTAGAAAGCGACGCTCTTGTCGGGTGAGCTTTGGCGAGTCTGTGGCAAGTTGTTTTCTTCTAGTTTCGCCGAGAGAATCTTGGCGAACAAAAAATAAGCTACATCATTGATTACTCTCCGGGAGACCATGATGCAATTTTGGTTCTGTCTGGGTCTCATATGGGGTTCACAGGGCAAACCAAAAGCGAGCCAGCCTCGCTGGCTTCTCGCCGGGCGACCATGACAGAGTTTTGGGGGATTGTTTTGTTTGTTGTTTGGATTGTTTAACATGCATGCCTAGCTATGTTATGAATTACCTTATGTTAATTATAACGGTTGGTAAGTATTATGCAAGTTAAGGATGTGTGAGTTGAGGATGAAAATGCAAATTAGTGCAAGCCAGATTGATAGTTTTGAAATTGGAATATTTGGAAAGGTGTTGCATAGTTGACCATCTATTTAGATGCCAAAAGAGTTTGACGTTTGAGGAGACAATATAGTGAACCATACTCATTGTGAGTAAGTCTTGGGTGTACCACTGTTATGAACAATGAGAACCATAATGAGTGAAGTTGGAAGAGACTTACTAAGTTGTGAGCTTGTAGAGATCAGTTCAGTATTTTGCATATGTGTTAGTAAGCTGGAAGTGGTTAATCATTGTATGACATTGGATGATTTCTCGGATTTATGGATGAGGATGTGGACCCCCAGGAAAGTAGTACTTGTTGTATACAATGATACTTTACCCTATTGGAAGGATTTGTGAGTTGTAATTCCAAGAAGGAACAAGAATCAGATATTCCTGCAGTTGAACATGTAACTCAGATTGTATATTAGTAAGAGCATGAGGTAAGATTATTTAAGATGGAACATGACGATTTAGAATGGTGAATTTAGATAGGAAGTGCAATGTCATCTCCATATGTGGGTGAAGCATGGTGTGTGACTTGGTGAGTTGTATGGACACTCACAATCATGTTCTAGATTGCTTATGTTCTTTGAAGGTAGTGTCTCGTGGATAATTTGAAGTTCCTTGATGGTGATATATTGTTATTGGTTGAGATCTCATGTCAGCATAAACCTTGAATAAATCAAAATCCTATAAGAGGATTTGATATGGAATGTAGTAACCAGAATTGGACATTGTCAGCTGATTTGGATTAATTGATTCGAGCTCAGGGTAAATCTGAAGGTTGTGCACTTTTATGATTTTAGTCGTGTGACTCCTGCATATCTATCTTCTAGCGTGTGTTAGTCCTATTCTAAACCTTTGTGTGTCAGCCACGAAGTTATTCTACTAATGGAAGTCAGTAAGGTTCTGGTACCGTCTTGGATAGTAAGCACTCTGGAAGATAAGTGTGACTTTCTATGAAGATTATTATCTAGCCAGTAGTTCTTAGGAATTCGAGGTGTTCCACTATTAGAATTAGAGTAGAACAATGGAAGGCGGTGAATGAGAGAGTTCAATAGAATGGGGATCGGAGAGATAGTTACTTGTATGAATGGTATTAAGACAATCTCGTGCTAAGTGTACTTTTGATTGAAATAGTACAAGAGAAGTGAAACATCAAGTGTAAACGCTTGCAGTATATAGTATCGGGTCAAGTGAAGTTGATAAGGATATTAATTGATGGATTATAAATTTTGTCACAATTGTTGAAGGATTTATATGAGAAGAGACTCCAATATCATGTGTAGTCAAGAAATCAGTAAATTATCTCATGAAGATTCGAGAGTGTTTATTATCCAAATCAAGATAAGATGTCGTGGTTAAGTTTTGTGTGATTTAGTACAAGAATATGGAGTTGTAGGTTCTGGAATGGAAGTGACCAAGTGTTTTAGAATGGCATGTCAGATGAATCAAGTGGGAACCAAGTTAGAAGTTGATCAAATATTGGAATAAGAATATGGTCCAGATCATAAAGCTTCGGGAATTTTTGATAGATGAGAAATTGCAAGTGAAGGCTAGTTGAATGATTGTATATATTAAACCATGCTAATTTGGGATATTGGGTGCGATATGATCATATGGATTGAAGGATTTGGTTATTTTCATCTCCCAAACACGTATTTGGGAATTATGGTTTCATCTTCTAGCCTGCCTCAGCCTTCCGTTGCTTGGAAGAAGGTTGTTGATCAGCTGTCCTCGAGAAGACTCAGACGAAGGCTTCTTTGGAGGCTGAGATTCGACGCATTCGGAGGAAGTACGTGCCTTCAGCCAGATCTTCTGACGTTGTTAGGGATCCTTAGGATGACTAGTCTCCTTTTCTCTTATATTTTCATTTGGTTTTTGAAATTGTACTCAATGTAATCCTTCCAATTACATAAATAAAAAGATATTTTGTGGTCATATTAAATTGTTGCAATTATTGTTATATATTTGCAAATGATATAGTAAGTTCCTTGAAAATAGAAATAAATAAACAAGCATTGCATGCATCATTTGCATAAGCAGATTTCTCTTTCGCCAGATGTCTCATTGGTGTTTCTTATGTGCTTTAACCAAGCTGACTCATTGGTATAACACCCGTGCCAATCATCTCAGAATTATGGAGCATCTAGAGCAAGAGAATAGAGAACTGAAGGACGAGATTGCCCGACTGAGTGCCATGATGGAGTCAGTGTTGGATGCTCAAAGCCAAGCTTCTCCAACGCCTGCAACTCCTCCTCCTTAGAGGACAGTTATTTCAGAGGTGGCTACCTATACCATGTCTGCTGCTACCGCTCATTTTGCGCCTACTATGCCTGCCAGATTTTCGTGGGGAATGTCACCGAACTTTATGCCTGAAGGCTTTGCGCCTACTTTTGCTTCCATGTCGGCATCTAGCCTTGTCATGTCTGTGCCACCTCCCGTTGTGCACACTATACCTCGTGTATAAGACACCATTTATCATTCTGCGCCGTCGGAGGGTCCGGATGTTTACGAGAAAATGGATGAAATGAAGGATCAGTTTCTTGAGTTGCACAAGGAATTGAAGACGCTAAGGGGTAATGACTTGTTTGGAAAGAGTGTTGCTGAGTTGTGTTTAGTGCCCAACGTCAAGATCCCGGTAAAGTTCAAAGTGCCTGACTTTGAAAAGTATAAAGGGAACACATGTCTGCTCAGTCATCTAGTGATGTATGTTCACAAGATGTCTACCCAGACTGACAATGATCAACTGTTGATTCACTACTTCCAAGACAGTCTGACCGGTGTTGCGCTCAGATGGTATATGGGGTTGGATAGTGCAAGCGTTCACACCTTCAATGACTTGGGAGAGGCTTTTGTCAAGTAGTATAAGTACAACGTGGATATGGCGCCTGATAGAGACCAGCTGAGGTCTATGTCTTAGAAGGATAAGGAGACATTTAAAGAGTATGCACAGAGATGGAGGGAATTGGCTGCCCAGATCACTCATCCCTTGGAGGAAAAAGAGATGACAAAGATCTTTCTAGAAACTCTGAGTTCATTTTATTATGAACAAATGATTGCTAGTGCCCCCAGTGACGTTACCGAAATGGTAAACATGGGGATGAGGCTTGAGGAAGGAGTCCAAGAAGGACATTTATCGAAAGATGAAGCATCGTCAAATAAGAGGTATGGCAGCAATTTTGGGAAGAAGAAGGACAGTGAAGCGAATGCAATTTCTAGTGGGAGGCAAAGGAGGCCTCGGATCAGAAGGAATCAACCATCCCATCAACGTCACCGTCAAGTATCTTCAGTCATTCCGGTTTTCTCTAATAATCAGTCAACACCAGTTCAAAAACAACAACATCAACAACAACAACTGCAACAATGAATACACACCTACAACAACAGCAATACCAACAACAATCATCATCAATAAAACTTTGAGAGGAAGAAGGTCTCTTTCGACCTGATTCCTATGTCTTATGCAGAATTGTATCCATCTTTGGTTCTCAAGAACCTAATCCAACCAAGAAACCCTCCGCAAATTCCAGAACCACTTCCATGGTGGTACAAGCATGAGCTCTATTGTGCTTTTCACCAAGGAGCACCCGGACATGACATCGAGAATTGTTATCCGCTCAAGTATGAGGTTCAAAAGCTGATGAAGAGTGGAATGGTGCCCTTTGAGGACCGCGCGCCAAACGTGAAAGCAAATCCATTACCCGCCCATGGGAACTCTTCTGTGAATATGGTGGATGGTTATCCTGGCGAGTTTAAGGTTTTTGATGTGCATTTTATCCGGAGGTCCTTAGTGCAAATGCATAAGGACATTTGTTTGGTGAGTGATTGTGAGCATGACCATGATGGTTGTGTTGTTTGCAGTGTTAATTCAAGGGGTTGCAAAGTTGTGAAAAGGGACATCCAATGACTGATGGATGAAGGTATGATTCAGATTTTTCAATCCCGTCATGTAAATGACGATGTGAATGTCATAGTGCCCATTTTCAAGCAGTCGGAGAAATTGGTAATCCAGTATGATAGTAGCAACAGTAATAATGTCAATAATATATCAGTATCGTCGTTGGTTATACGGTTAACGGGCCCAGTCCCGTATTCATCTGATAAAGCTGTGCCATATCAATATAATGCTACAATGATAGAAGGTGGTCAAGAGGTACCGTTGCCCACAACTAGCTATGTAGTGAGAATTGTTGATGTTACCAAGGTGACCTGCAGTGGTCGAGTGTTTGGGCCGGTGTTCCCAAAGGATAAAGAAGAATCAATTGTTGGAAAAAAGGTGGAAGTGCCTGTTGTAGATCCAGTTGGTGCTTCAAAGGGTAAGTTTGGTGAATCCAACAATTTGAAGGCTAACGATGATGATGAGGAATTTCGTTTGATCAAGAGAAGTGAGTTCAATATGGTGGAGCAGCTGCTCCAAACCCCCTCAAAAATATCAGTGTTGTCTCTGCTCATGAATTCTGAAGCGCACAGAGAAGCACTACAGAGAGTTTGGAACAAGCATTTGTAGAACATGATGTTACATTGGATCAATTTGATCATATCATGGCTAACATCACTTCTTGCAATAATCTTAGCTTCTGTGATGAAGAACTCCCTAAGGAGGGTAGAAATCATAATCTGGATTTGCACATTTCTATGAATTGCAAAGATGATGCTTTGTCAAATGTGCTTGTTGACACCGGGTGGTCACTGAATGTATTTCCGAAGTCAACCCTGTCAAAATTGTCATATCAAGGAACACCTATGAGGTATAGTGGTGTAATCGTCAAAGCTTTTGACGGTTCACGCAAAACAGTTATTGGTGAAGTTGACCTTCCAGTTAAGATAGGTCCGAGTGATTTTCAAATTACTTTTCAAGTAATGGATATCCACCCGGCCTACAGTTTCTTGGTCGGAAGGCCATGGATCCATGAGGCAGGAGTTGTTACCTCCACTTTGCATCAAAAACTCAAATTTGTGAAGAATGGAAAGCTTGTGATCGTTGGCGGGGAGAATGCGTTGTTGGTTAGCCACCTATCATCTTTCTCTTATGTTGAAGCTGAGGATGAGGTTGGAACTCCGTTCCAAGCCTTGTCTATTGCTTCTGAAAAGAGAGTTGGGGCACCTATGTCCTCATTGAAAGATGCAAGGAAGATTGTAGAAGAAGGCAATGTTGATCAGTGGGGGCGCATGGTAAAGGACTCCAACAACAAAGATAGAACTGGTCTGGGCTTTCAGCAAGGTTCATCAACCGCAAGGTATGAGGATATGCAACTTAGCTTCCGTAGCAGATGGTTCATTCATGGTAATGAACAACACTTAGCTGTTGTGCTAGAAGATGACGAAGAGGAAGACTGCACCAATTTTGTGACGCATGGAAAGGCTTGCAACAATTGGATTGCTATTGATGTTCCTGTTATTTTGCATCGATCTAAGTAATTTCTTTTATATGTTTTAAAATCCTTCTCCTATGCCTAAGGGAGAAGCGAACATTGTTTGGGCATTTTCAAATTGACCATTAATAAAATTAATTCTATTCATCCACATCTATGATGTCTGGTTTTTACTTTTTGCTTTATTCTGAAAATGG
Source organism: Lathyrus oleraceus (assembly GCF_024323335.1). Lineage (NCBI taxonomy): Eukaryota > Viridiplantae > Streptophyta > Magnoliopsida > Fabales > Fabaceae > Lathyrus > Lathyrus oleraceus. The sequence continues at coordinate 326,971,852 of NC_066584.1, read as the reverse complement.
TAATCACAAAAAACATAAATAAACAATATAATTGTCCATCTGCACAATATTTGGTCACAAATCCACTTCTCTAAAATCAAAATATCAAATCATTATGCAGGTTGGTTTCTAACCCCATTGAATACATTTATCCTTTTGCTTCTCCAAATTTTAAATTCCTTATGTTTGAGGTCGAGGAGGAAAGTGATGAAGAAGTAAGTGAAGAATTATCGCATCTTCTTCAACTAGATGAAAAGACCATTCAGCCGTTCGAAGAGCAGATTGAGCTAGTCAACTTGGGTTCCGAGGATGATGTGAAGGAAGTCAAGATTGGGTCTCGACTGTGTCCAGATGTCAAGAAGGGGTTGATTGATCTTCTTCGAGAGTATTCAAATGTGTTTGCTTGGTCCTATCAAGACATGCCTGGTTTGGATTCTGAGATTGTGGAGCATAGATTGCCGTTGAAGCCAGAATGCCCGCCAGTCAAGCAGAAGTTCAGAAGAACGCATCCTGATATGGCTATGAAGATCAAAGAGGAAGTGCAGAAGCAGATTGATGTCGGTTTCCTTGTAACTGCTGAGTATCCGCAATGGGTAGCCAATATTATACCTGTGCCGAAGAAAGATGGAAAAGTCCGCATGTGTGTCGACTATAGAGATTTGAATAAAGCAAGTCTGAAAGATGATCTCCCTTTGCCACACATTGATATGTTGGTAGACAATACTGCTAAATTCAAAGTCTTTTAATTTATGGATGGATTTTCCGGATATAATCAGATCAAGATGGCACCCGAAGATATGGAGAAGACCACATTCATTACGCATTGGGGAACATTATGCTATAGAGTGATGCCTTTTGGTTTAAAGAATTGCTGTGCAAATTACCAAAGAGCAATGACTACTCTTTTTCATGATATGATGCATAAAGAGATTGAAGTTTATGTCAATGACATGATTGCTAAATCGATTGATGAAGAGGAACATGTTGAGCATTTGTTGAAGCTATTCCAGCGTTTGAGGAAGTATAAACTCCGCTTGAATCCCAATAAGTGTACATTTGGTGTCCGTTCTGGTAAGTTGTTGGGCTTTATTGTCAGCGAGAAGGGTATTGAGGTTGATCCTGCCAAGGTCAAAACAATACGAGAGATGCATGCGCCCAAAATCGAGTAGCAAGTCATAGGTTTTCTCGGCCGCTTGAATTATATCTCCAGATTCATTTCACACATGATTGCCACATGTGCGCATATATTCAAGCTTCTTCAGAAAAATCAGTCTTGTGATTGGAACGAAGACTGTAACACCCTTCTACCCAAACGACATATTTAAATAGATTATCAGAGTACAACATGTAGAAGAGTTTACATTTCTTACAACATAACAATTATCGCATCACAACATAAAACATATTATTTATTTTATTAAAACTTCGCAGCGGACAACAACATTAATATTATCATTCATCATATAACAATTCATAATAATGGTTCAACATTATCTCAACAAAACGTCTCAACATGTTAGTCATCATAAACAACGTAAATAATAATCAATTATCTATCGAATCCCATAACCCCGGTGTCACATGACCAGAGCATTTGACTCGACTCTGTAGAATAACTCTACACTTATTCTTCAAACCTCAACAATAGCTACTCCTCTTTATCTGCACATTGCTCATCATAGATGAACATAAACACATGCAGAAGGGGTGAGAATTACATTATTAAATAATAATATAACGACAGAAATATAAACATAAATATATTTCTCATATGCCAACACAGCTCATCATAATCATCATAATCAACATATTCATGAATATCAACAAAATAACATATCAAATGCAATGCACACACCCATGCATGACTCAACACGACTCGGTATACCCATTTTGTGACCAACTACAGGATCACCACTCCCAGATTCATCACCATAGAATCCGAGTTCCCTGTAAGGAACCAAGCCTCTCAACAAGCCCGGAGTCAACAACATCATTGGAACTCAGTCCGTTCATCACTAGGCATCGGCCTTTCATGAATGCATGCACACCAAGCATGCATCATAATCAACATAGCAACAACAGCATCATATATTCATGTTATCATCATCATTAACACATTCTATCACAAAAGCATATCACATCATGCCACATAATCAAACACGGTATTATCACACTCTACTAATATCTATACCACTCAAAGCAACGTGAAATGATCCCTCGTATACCATGCATCAGCTAAGTTACCTCGCTCAGCCTAACAAACCAAAACTGCACAACAACAGCCCAGGAAAGACCACAAGTCTGCCCATACGCGTATTGCCTATGCCCATACGCGTATTACCCACGCCTGACCAAATCCATACGCGTATTGCCCATATCCATACGCGTATGCTACGCGTATCACATCCCCATACGCGTACCAACAGAGACCAAAACACGTTCAAAACATCATCTTCTTCATCCATACGCGTATTGCCTAGTGCCATACGCGTACCGGCAATCTCATACGCGTATTGCCTAGTGCCATACGCGTATGACCAGAAACCAGATTTCCAGATCTGCAATGGCTTCTTCTGCTACGAGATCTATCCAAATTCATCCTTCCACAGTCCAAATTTCACACAAAATCACTCATATCATCTAATACAAATAGTTCCCTATTCGATTTCACAAATCCTAACATCATTGCATATAATTTCTACGAATTCCTTCGATTAAAAACCCAAATTCGTTCATCCAATATTTCACCATTTTCAGCATATTATTGTTTAATAAGGTTCAGACCCCTTACCTCTTTGGATTGAAGGAAGCTCTGAGCAATCTTTGGCCTTTTCCTCTTCCTTCTCTTTCTCTTCAGCGTTTCTCCCCCCTTTCTCTGACTCTGAGGCAAAACACGTGAAAAACAACCTGAGTCCTCACTTTGGCCTCTTTTATCCAATTTCCACTTTTACCCTTCCACTCTTCATATTCCATTTATTTATTTAACTATTATTAAAATAAATAACATCTATAGTAATAATAAAAATAATCCAATAATTCAACTTTATTTAATTAAATTAATAAAATAATATTAACTCAATTAAATAATTCTCTTATTTTAATCGGGGTGTTACAAAGACTGCCAGAAAGCTTTTGAAAGTATCAAAGAATATTTGCTTGAACCTCCAATTTTGTCTCCACCTGTTGAAGGAAGACCGTTGATCATGTATCTGGCAGTGCTCAAAGATAGTATGGGTTGTTTTCTTGGTCAGCAAGATGAGATTGGAAAGAAAGAATTTGCAATTTACTACCTCAGTAAGAAGTTCACCGACTGGGAGACTCGGTATTCTATGCTTGAGAAAACTTGTTGCGCATTGGCTTGGGCTGCTAAGCGTCTGCGCCAGTATATGTTGAATCATACCACTTGGTTGATATCCAAAATGGATCCGATCAAGTATATATTTGAGAAGCCTGCTCTAACTGGGAGGATTTCCCGTTGGCAGATGTTGTTATCAGAGTATGATATTGAATACCGATCTCAGAAAGCAATCAAAGGTAGTATCTTGGCTGACCATTTGGCTCACCAACCAATTGAAGATTACCAGTCAGTGCAGTATGACTTTCCTGATGAAGAGATTTTGCACTTGAAAATGAAAGATTGTGATGAACCATTGCATGAAGAAGGGCCAAAACCTGGTTCCCGTTGGGGCATGGTATTTGATGGAGCTGTTAATCAGTATGGTAATGGCATTGGGGCACTGATTATTACTCCTAAAGGCACGCATCTACCATTTACAGCTAGATTGACTTTCAAGTGTACAAACAACATGGCAGAATATGAAGCTTGCATTTTGGGGCTTAAAGAGGCCATGAATCTCAGAATCAAGTATTTAGATGTCTTCGGAGATTCCGTTTTGGTTGTGAATCAAATCAAAGGTGATTGGGAGACAAATCAACCCGGTTTGATACCATATAGAGATTATGCGAGGAGGATTTCGACTTTCTTTACAAAAGTTGAGTTCCATCATATTCCTCGGGATGAGAACCGAATGGCAGATGCTCTTGCAACATTGGCATAAATGATTATAGTGAAGTATTGAAATGAGGTTCCCAATTTGTTAGTGATGCGTCTTGATAGGCTAGCTCATGTGTTCGCTGTTGAAGAAGTCAGAGACGAGAAGCCGTGGTAATATGACATCAAGTGTTTCCTCCAAAGTCAAATTTACCCATCTGGGACATCTTTGAAAGATAAGAAGACTTTGAGAAGAATAGCCGGTAATTTCTATTTGAATGGTGATATACTGTACAAGAGAAACTTTGACATGGTTTTCCTCAGATGCATGGATAGACACGAAGCAGACTTGTTGATTACTGAAGTGCAGGAAGGTTCGTTTAGTACTCATTCCAACGGACATGCAATGGCAAAGAAGATGTTGCGAGCAGGTTACTATTGGTTGACAGTGGAATCTGACTGTTGCAAGTTTGTGAAGAAATGCCACAAGTGTCAAATATATGTTGATAAGATTCATGTTCCTCCGACACTATTGAATGCTATTTCCTCCCCATGGCCTTTCTCCATGTGGGGAATTTATATGATTGGGATGATTGAGCCCAAAGCTTCGAATGGACATCGTTTCATTTTAGTGGCAATTGACTACTTCACAAAATGGGTTGAAACGACATCGTATGCAAATGTAACCAAGCAAGTTATTGTAAGGTTTATCAAGAATCAGATCATATGCCGTTATGGTGTGCCAAGAAAGATCATTACTGATAATGGATTGAACTTGATTAATAATATGGTGGAAGTTCTTTGCAAAGACTTCAAGATTGCACACCATAGTTCTTCTCCCTATAGACCCAAGATGAATGGGGCTATTGAAGCTACGAATAAGAACATCAAAAAGATTATTCAGAAGATGGTTATCACATATAAGGATTGGCATGAGATGCTCCCGTTTGCTTTGCATGGGTATCGTACGTCCGTCCACACTTCAACAGGGGCAACCCCTTTCTCTCTTGTATATGGCATGGAAGTGCTCCCCGTAGAGGTTGAGATTCCTTCATTACGTGTGCTCATGGAAGCCAAGTTGACTGAGGCTGAATGGTGTCAGACCAGGTATGACCAGCTGAATTTGATTGAAGAGAAGATATTGACTGCCATGTGTCATGGTCAGTTATATCAGCAGAGAATGAAGAAAGCTTTTGATAAGAAGGTCAGACCTCGGGTGTTCAGAGAAGGTGACCTTGTGCTCAAGAAGATTCTCTCATTCAAACCAAATTCTAGGGGAAAATGGACTCCTAATTATGAAGGCCCATATGTTGTTAAGAGAGCCTTTTCATGCGGCGCTTTGATTCTTACAACTATGGATGGTGAAGAGTTCACTCGTCATGTGAATGTAAATGCAGTCAAGAAATACTTCGCCTAAAAAAGGAAAGAACAGCTCGCTAAGTTGAAAACCTGAAAAGGTGGCTTAGGCAAAAAAGAGCGTCTCAGTGGATTGAAAACCCGAAAGGAAGATCCAGGCAAAAATTAGAGACATAAAAACAGAAAGAATTTCCCGATAAGTTGAGTACCCCACCTTGGGGCAACTTATGCAAAAATTAAGGATTATGGCAAGTAACTGCAGTCTGCTGATCGTCCAGTTTTGGAAAGACATTAGTTGAGCACAAAGGTTGACATCGATTCATCATCCCAGTAGAGGTCAAGAGCACAGTGGATATCAAGAATTGGTAGAAGGATTAAGGATCAGTTGTATTCAATGTAACCCTTTTCCATGTAAATTACCATTTTTAACTTTGTAAAAATCTATGGAGTCTTGTCATTTATAGACTACCATCCCATTAAATAAAGTTGAGCTTTTTTCCAATTGTTTTTACTCTTATTTAGTTCAGCCAATAGTTTAAATTTTATTATGATCATTTTTGAAATTTAAATTTTTTTAATCAAAATCTTTTTTTCTTAAAACATATAAAAACAAGAAATTTGTCAAAGCAATTAAAAGGAAGTATCAACAGCGCTTCAAAGAGCAGTAAGTCCTTAAGTGCTAAGCATCAGAGGTTCCCCAAGCAGTTAACCCTTCAGGTATCCCTAGTTGTTTGTGTTGATCCGGTCCCCCTACGAAGTGTTTGTTCCTTAGCGGAGTTCCGATTCTTTTCCCTAGCTGAGTTGGTTGATTCAGTACCTTGCGGCGTGTTTTTCCCCAACAGAGTTTATGTGTTCCCCAACAGAGTTCGTGCTTTTTCAGCAGGGTTGATCTTCAGCAGGGTAAGATGTTTTTCCCCAGTAGATCGCGTTGGTTTCTTCACCCGTGATCACCCGACTTGCTCCCAATCAGAGTTTCCGCCTGGTTTCTGAGCAGCTATTGTATGTTTATCCTCTGCATGGTTATCTCCCATTTGATATGGCGTTGACTTAAAATTCCCTGCATACCCGATGATGATTCCTCTCCTCAGCAGATCTCCTCCATCGGCTAGATTTTGAGCCTTTGGATGTTGATTTCTCTGTTCTCCAGCAGTTGTCTGCCTCTTTTTGTGGATTGACCGAGGATTATATCGATGATTCAAATTCTTTGCGACACCTTTGTATCCTTTGTGATCGTTTTGTCAGCATAATCATCATATATATACATATACATTCATATAATTTCATAATTGCATATTTGCATCATCATATCTGATTAACTTGAGATCCCCATTCTCTGTTATGACGATACTTTATCCCCATACAAACCTCGGTGTTTGTCCTCCCTCAATTGTAGAGTGTCAGCCCCTTAGGAAGAAAGACTTTAACATTTCTCCTCTTCTCCACTAAGTTGTTTTCTCGTGGATGATTATTACTTCAGTTTCCTCCCCGGTTGTTTATCTGGATGGAACCACTCCCCTTGAGTTATATCCTCATTAGGTTGAGTCTTAATTGACTGTTTCTTTCTAGATCATGCCTAGATAGATGCTTTGGGTCTTCTAAGAGTCTATTACCCAGTAACTGGTAATATTCTTCTTAGTTGGCAGTTTGTTACTTCTTTCCTAGTATCCGACAAAAGTATCCCAGTGTTCCCAACACTCGAATCCCTAGTAGATTCATTTGTTTCTGATTCCCCAAGAAGTATATCCTTGATATGCTCATCCTAACCGGTGATGAATATCTTTCTTTCCCCTGCCTGAGTTTATCCTTGATATGTTCATCCTAACCGATGTCGGGATTCCTCCTCTTTGTGGTATTCTACCCAGTAAATGGTAGTTGTAAACCATACTTTATCCCGCAGAGTCTATCCTTGATATGTTCATCCTAACCGGTGACAGATTTTCTCTTCAATGGTATTCTATCCAGTAACTGATAGATGTAATTCCTATTTTCTCCCCTCACAGAGTCTATCCTTGATATGTTCATCTTAACTGATGACATATTTTCTCTTTGATGGTCTTCTATCCAGTATTCGATAGATGTAATTCCTACTTTTTGTTCAGTTGGTATATCCTTGATATGTTCATCCTAACCGATGACGAATATTCTCACCTTGGTCTTCTGCCCAGTAACTGGTAGTTGTAAATCCTATTTTCTGCAGTTTTCCCCAGCAAGGCTATTCTTACCCAGTAACCGGTAATGAATACTCTTTCTTGGCGATTCTCAGCGAGTCATCCTTAATATGTTCATCCTAACCGATGACGGATGTCCTCTCTGTCAGATCTTTATTATCCCCTCACCCAGTAACAGGTAGTAGATAATAGATTTCTGTTCCTCCTAGGTTGAAGTTTATTTCATCCCCAGTCGAGTTAAGTGCGCGTTTCCTTAGCGAAATCGTTTTTCCTGCATGATTCAAGTACTTCAGTTTTATCTTGACTTACTCGTATCCCCTGCAGATGTTATTGTTCCCCGGCTGAATCTTTTCCATTTTTTGGAATTCCTCGAGTCTCCCAGCAGTTTTAAGTCGTAGCTTGGCCTACGCATAACTCCTTTATCCCCCAGAGTCTCTGTCTCCCCCGTGAGTTTTCCTTACGGAATACATTATACTCCTGCGGACTTTCAGTCTCTCTGATTTCTTTTCCTTTGTGGCAATATTTCCCCATGAGGCATTAACTTTTGCATTCATATAATAAGCATCATGAGGTCTCTTAGGGACCAAAATTTGTTTCTATATGTTGTTATTTAAGCCCATTCTACTGAGTCGATAAGAAGATTTTAACCTTCGCCTCCTCAGTTAGAATGTCCTTAAATTAGGGCAGCTGTAAGACCCCAATTTTGACCCTAAGATCCCTCATGCAATTTCATCATAAGCATTAGCATTGGGATCATACCTTGGAATCCTCCTTACCCCTCTTTCATTGGTTTGTTTTGGGAGAGATCACCAAGCATTATGTGATTGTATCATACTTGCATCTTATCATTTTACTAACCAAAATATCAAAAATATGTCTTTGCATTTGCCTAATTCTTTTGTAGGTAAGGCATGATCACCATTGGTCTATCAAGTTCACATCTAGGGTTTGAGACCCTCATGACAAAGAGCACAACTATGAATTGATCCAAGAATGTTTATGAGCATCATATATGAGTTCCATTGATTCCTACATGATATATTGATCAAGTGTTCTTCAAGAGTTTGGAAGTGATTTGCCTTGGAAACCCTAGTTTGACTGGGTATCTTAAGTAGTTTCTCCAACAAGCTATCTAACAAATTGATCAAATTTTTCAAGGGACACTTCAAAATTCATCATTCTTATGCATATATGATCTACCATGATCCAAGAAAGTCAAAATAATTTAAGGTTAGCAAGTTGGTTGATGGTGGTTGGCCAGATGAATTCATCTGATCAAAACTAGGTCTCCCTAGACCCTATCTCCTACAATTATCACCATATGAAAATGATTCCAAGAGAAATGTTACTCTAAATGACATTCCAAACAACTTTCATGTTGAGACCTCGAGCTAATTTTTCTTGGAAAATCATCTTCTATGTTGAAACATTATAGGTCATTTTGTCTAAACCCTAATTTGAAAGTCAACTCCCCATGGCCATAACTTGCTCAATTTTTATGATATGAAATATTTCCAAGTTGCAAAATCAAATTCAAGATGTATATTTCAACTTTTATGTTTGGAGTGAGAGCTAAATCAACTTTTATGAGCATGTGATATGAGGATACATTATAGGTCATTTTTGACCTATACCATTGAACAAGTGATTTTTCCAAACTTCAAAAATGCATAACTCTATCATTCTAAATACAAATGACATGAAATTTGTGACAATTTTGAAGGTCTTTGAAAGAGCTACAAATTTTATGAAGACACTTTTCTCATTTGAAGCTCACATAAAAAGTTAAGCAAGGCGAATATTGAAGTATATGGCTTGACACTTAGAAATTTTTTCAACATGTTGAAGTTTCTAAACTTCCACCTCAAAATTCTCCATGTTCCAAGCTCCAAATGAAAAAGTGTTGAAAATCAAACTTGTTCCCCTTGATCCAAGCTTTCCAAATAACCCAAGTTCATGCATTTTGGATGAAGATTGCTAGGTTTGCGCATGGCTTTAACAGGACTGCATCATTGGAAAGAATGAAATGTATAAACTTTAGTTCACATTGCCTTGCCATTCAAGCTTCATTCATACTTCAGTATGAATCATTTTGGTCCTTAATGCATTGCACATTGCCAATTTTGGACAGATTTTGAAGTGTGCAAATATCATTCCCTTTGGCTATAAATAGAAGGCTGATGAGCTCATTTGAAAGACACCTTGCGCGCCAACTTTTCCCCCATCGAAACCCTCTCATTCTAAAGGAAAACCTGAGAAATTTCAATTTGAAATTTGAGTTTGAATCTCAACTGTTGGAGATTCAAGAACTCCAGGATCCACAGCCTTGTAACCTCTCCAATCACTTCCTTCTAGCTTCTCAAGTATGATCGGATCGTGTTTGAAGCAAGCAACATCAAGTTTTGCATAACATTGAAGGTGATTTTCAGAAAACTTCATCTCTTCGATTCTCACTCAATTCTACTCAATTATCTTGGATCTTTGATTGTCTGAAGTCTTACCAATGCAGGCAAGAAGATTGAGTTTCTTAGAGGTCAAATCGAAGCAACTCATTCGACACACCTCAAAATTCAACTCCTCATATCTTTTTATATATTTGGAGTTAATTAAATTTGAGGTCAGATTCGTGCTCTACGCTATTTTTTCTTTCAGATAATGTCCTCCTTTTTTATTTTGGTGATGGTTGAGGGTAGACCAGTCTGGTGAGGTTCATCGGAGAAGAAGACCAGAGTTACAGCTCCGGCGGTGCGTTGGCACGTCTCTCAGCCATATGATCCAGTTGATTTGTTTTAATCTCACGCGTTGCTTGTAATTACCATTTGTGTTACGCATTGACTCGTGACTATGGTGGAAAGCGCGCTGATGGCCACTTGATCTGCCACCTCAATTAATGAGGGAGATCAAGTGGTCCACGTTTTTTTGATATTTTCAGATTTTCTTTTATTCCTTTTATTTTTATTAATTCATATTAATTTTAATATTAATCCAAAAAATATGAGAGTTTCACCAAAAAATTTCAAATAATTTCCTCTTTCATATTTTGAATTAAAATTATTTTTTTGGGTCATTATTAATATTTTTCATGATTTAATTAATTTTGTGTTTGTTTTTAATTGTTTAAAAATTCTTTTAAGTCTTTAAAAATTCTGAATTTTTTTCTCCAAGGTCCTTTGACCTTGTTTGACCTATGATAAATCTCATGACCATTTCTTTGGTGTTTTGATGAGGTTTTAGGAATTTGACAAACCATATTTAATTTAAATGTATTATTTTAGTCTTTTTTAATTTGAATAAATGCCAATTAATTGTGTTGACCAATTGTGATGACTTGTATGAGTTTGACTCTTGTTGTTGGGCCTTGGTCAAGGTTGATTTGACTTTGTCAAGTTAATATCATTGGATTTAGGGGATTGATGGAATGTACATTCCATCTCCCAAAATTAATGGATGATATTAATTTGGTAAAAGTCCTCCTTTGACCAATTTGAGTTTTGATCCATTCCCCTCCCTCTTCATCTCATTCCCATTCTTTATGCATCTATCTCATTTGAACTATGATATCTAAAAGTCCTAAGGCTAGTTGATTGAAAAATCAAGATAAGTATGGATGAGATTAGGCCACCTCTTTTGCATATTCTTTTTGTGTGTGGTATGTTTCATGAGCATAGTCCATTATACTATGTCTCTGACATGCATTAACACCAAAATTCTATTGTCCGACCTCAAATAATTGTGACTTCTACATAAGTCCAATTACGAATGCTTAACATAGCGCTAAATTTTGACACAGAAGGCATATCATTCTAGTTAGTGAGATTGTAAGTCTCCCCTCTTTCATGGTATTGTGTGGAAACTTGGCCTTTTTTCATTCTTTTGGAAGATGTATTGGTTCAAGGATCCATGCTTGTCATAAGTGGGTTGAGTATTCTCCAAAGAATGACTTAAAAATAAAAAAGCAAAAGCAAAACAATACTAACTTCTAACTCATTAACAACTAACATTTAATTTCAAGCAATTTACTTGAATGCCATTTAATTTTAGTCTTTATTCATTTGCCATTATTCATACCATTCTAATTGTTTATGTTAATGCAATTTTCACTTTGTCCATTTGGACCATATTGTGTGTTATACCTTGTTTGTATATTTTTTTTGTGTGGTCTTTGACCATTAATGTACATAATAAGAACAAAAACCCTAAAAAACTTTTGTGTGGATTGTTGACTTGATCTTGGACAAATGGACTTAGAACTTATGCAACATTCCTATGCTAAAAGACTTGGCCAATGCCAACTTTCATGTAACCAAGTCCTTGCAATTTGAAACTTCATCTGATACATCTTTGGAGATCCCTTTGAGTTCATCTGCAATATGATTATTGTGAGGCTATTATTTTGAACCTGTGACTTAGGAATTAATCTGTTACCTGGGCTATCTTGAAGAAGATCATGGAATGGCTAAGCTTGGATGTGGAAATCTTTATTTGATGACTTGCTCTTCAAGATTGATATAATTGTGCATTTGGGTGTTGCTTTATTCTAATGTCCAAGGGAATTTGGGTTTCTATGGCATTCTTGCCTATTGGATTGCTACCCTTTGGTCAGATCTTTTCAACCCTTAACTTTTAATTTTGTGCATAGGATTAGTCTCTTCATTTTCTCCCAATTTCTTTAATTTTAAAATCTTTCCCTCCTTTTAAAAAATTTCTTTGTTTGAACTCATTTTGTTCTAAACTTTGACCACTTTGCAAAAGATAGAAACTTTGGCCTTATGCCATTGAATTTTCAAACTTCCTTTTCTTAATCAAACTTGTAAGTAGACTTAACTATACTTGACCTAAACTTTCAAAAAGCTAAAAAAGAACTAACTCATTCAAATCATTTTTGGGCCTTTGTTCCTTTCAAACTTAATTTTTGTTAAAAGCAATACATCCACTTTGAAATTTGTATCACAAACTACGAGGTTTTGATCCCTCATTTTTATGTTGGTACGTAGGTGTAACACCTCAAAATTTACCCTCGTCTTCTTGAGACTAGTTTGACACATTTCATTTCATAGTGTAGAGCATTAGGAATTGCATTTTTCATATCATATGGAAATAAGAAGGTCATCCTCCAAAGTCTTTTCAAAAGATGGAGAAGGTACATGATTCAAGCCTGAGGGTCTCTATGAATTGATGATCAACCATCTGAGGGCATGGGCTTCAGTTAGGGTTTCTTGATTCTTCAAAGGTCTTGAGTATCATCTTGTTTGCAAGGATATATTACCATGATCATGGTTCTATCAGCATCAAGGGTTTCATAGTTCATTCTCAAGTTCCTTTGGATTAGGTTTGTGACCTCTGGTCAACCATGATCAATGCATTTCTTCCAACCAGGGCTTCTCAAAGAAATGAGGAATTTTCTTGGGATGAAGATCACATGATTGTTATGAGGAGCTTACATGAGCTAGGTTTTCATTTTGAGCAATTTCCCCAAGTGGTAGAGGCTCAAGTGGATCAAGGCATTTCAAGATCATCTAAGGACCAAAAAGTCAACTGTGCAGTCAACTGAGGGTTATGAGGTGGGGAAATGAGTTGAGACACCTCAATCATGTTCAAAGGAGGTCCATTCATCATTCTAAGCATCCATCTTGAAGATTCAAAGGTCATGGCAAAAGTTACCAAAAATGGAAAGTGACCTATAATTCAAAGTTTCCAAATTTGGCAAGTTTTTGGTCCACTTTCAACTTGACTTTTCAATATCAAAGAGGTTTCAAATGAATTTTTGGTGAACATGAAAGTTGTAGATCTTTGTCTCCCCGTTTCAAAAAGTTCTAATTCATGTCCATATGATGAGTGGTTGAGGAGTTATAGTCATTTGATCACAAAGTGTGCATTGAAATTCAAAATGGCCTAACTTTTGATACAAAGCTCCAATTTGGTCCATTCTTTTTGCAAAATGCTCCTTTTGATCAAGACATCTCAAAATAGCCTTTGCCATGCATGGGAAAAGTGTGTATGCTCATCATTTCTCATGTGATCATTTTGGAGGGAATTTCCACAATTCAAATTTGACTTATGATACAAGTAAAATACCAATTCCATCATGACCATTGGCTAATTTGGAGTGGATTAGAAGCTTAACATGGGACTGTACACGTGTGTTTTGGACATGCTAGCTTCATTTGCATTTTTGCACTTTGCTTGAAATCTCACTAATCATGATTAAATAAAGGCTAATGTGATTATCATTGTGATTAGCATGGAGTATAAAAGCCAAACCCTAACCATAACCACCATAACAGAAAATTTCATATCAAAAATTCAAGAATTCTCTCATTTTTCTCTCTCTTCGAATTTCCAATTTCTTCACACAAACACCAAAAATTCTTGTAGATTCTTGATTATCAGGCTTCATTGAACAAGAATCAACCATTGATTGGAGCAATTCAGCCATAAATCGAGCAGTGCAAGAGCATGAACATGTTGATGGAAGTTGAAAATTGAAGTAGATCCAAGTGGTTTCAAGTGTTCCTGTTTGCATAAAGCTTCAAGGCAAGTGTAGTGGAAGAGATCTGGAGCTGTAGAGCGCTTGAGGACACGATTTCAGAAGCTTCCATTTCAAGGTGACCAAATTTTCGTCCTCTCTTTTTGCTGTTTTATGTACATAGATGTGTAGATCTTGACTAGTGGAGCATGTACATATGTTTAGATTTGAGTTTGGCTTAGAATTGAGCATGTAGTGATGAATATAAGTTTTGATTTCATAAATGTTTTCACTCGAGCTGGAAAATTCATGAGGAATTAGGAGATTTGATTATGATATTTGGACTGTACATGGAAAGAGGATTCGAATGATATAGATTTTATACATTTCTGGAATTTTGCACGGCGCCGCCGCCGCCTAGTTCGCCTGAGAAGACGACCAAAGACTGTAGCTCCGGCCTCTGGTTATTCCTAGGGTTTATGCCATGTGGATGCTGATGTGTTGTCTTGCGTGTCTGTTTGTTTGGCTGTGATTTGTTTGACTGATCCACGCGTGCTTTGACCTAGCTGACTGAGCATGCCACCGTGTTTAATGAAACGGTGAGTTTTGAGGTTTAAACTTGGACCTTAGATCTTGATTGCGCGCCTTGTCCAACGGTCCCTGTTTTATCTGGATTTTATTTGAATTATTTTGTTTCCCTCCTTTTTCTTATAATATTTCAATTATTTTATTTGTCTTAGAAAAATCATAAAAAATAGAAAAATGATCCAAATGAACTCCAATTTTTTTTCCTAGTTTTGTATGAATGTCTATTTTTTTATGGTATTAATTTCATGAATTGTTGATGGCTGGACTTTTTATGTGTGATTTTTGAATCCATGTTGTGCTATTTTGATCATGTGCCTTAAATGTATTGTGAAATCATCATCTTTGAGCCAATTGATCCAATTTTTTGCATGCTTGATCTTCATACATGATGTGATTTTTTGGTCACTGGTTTGGATTTTTTCTCATATGTTATCATTGTTTTTGACACATAGAGAATAATGTGACAATTTGTGTCACATTTTTGACATGGAATTTGTGCATTTTTGTTCATATATCATTTGAACTCTTCTGGATTTGATTTTTTTGCATGTTGACTATTCATGACATGAGGAACTTGTATGAAAAATCTCAAGGTCATTGCATACATCTCTGTTTTGATTTGAATTTTCTAAATTGGAAGTCCATTTTGTGCATATTTTTGGTCCTTGCATGACATAGGCCATTTGAGATACTTGCTTTTTGAATTGATGTTGGTCCTTTTGAGGATATTTTATTGATTGTTTGAATGTGCATTATGTAAAAGATTGGGTTCTGTTTTGATCATTTGGTTTGGTTTTGAACTTAGTCTTTATACTAGTGTTTTGTGCATAAACTAACTGTGTTTTGTGTTTCAGGTTTGGACATTTAACATTGATGGTTGATTTGTTCTCACTTTGTGAGATGCAAATGATTTGAGTTCTAACATATGTTTGTTTTGTAGGTTCTAATTGATGTGCTTGAGCTCTTGAGTTCATTTGAATGCTTGAGCATTGTTCATTGGATTGTGTAACTGTGAATGGTTTCACTGTTTGTCTGTTGGTTTTCTGACTGAAGTATTAACTGTTTAGCTTTTGTACAGGTACATTAGTTGCTTGCTTTTAGCTCTTGCTTGAGCTTTGGATTGTGGTTGATACACCACTTAGGTAGTTATCTTCTTACTTCATGTAGTCTGGAAGTCCTGTCACCTTTTTGGCAGGCATTTTGCTGGCAAGTCCTCCTTCAGAGGCTCTGTTTGTGTTTGTTTACAATTGTGCCAAAGACCTCCAAGATGAGGCATGTGTTACTTGATAAGACCTCCGAGAGTAGAGGCAATTGACGGATAAAAGGGATTAGTAGCCAATCCCCCGTTATTCAGTGAGTCGTTCAGTATGCTCGCACTACATGCTGATGCTTCTGAACATGTGCCCAAGATCCTTGTCTAGTGTCTATCAAGTGGAATAGGATCCCACTTTCTGGATCCCCACGCTTTCTTTGTCATGAGCTCACCCTGGCCAGGGTTAAGAGCATGAGGTCTCATCCTCATTTCCATTTTAATCAGCTTCACCCTAACTCTCAATGTTAGTGGTTAAGAGCTACAAATTACCCATTACAGTTTGGCCTATTTGTCGAGGTTGACATGACCCCTCTTGACTAAAGCCTACCCATTGTTTGGGCCTCTTGTATGGATATAGTGTGTGATGCTTGTTCACATGTGCTGGTGTGTTTATCTGCCTTCCTCTTCTCATCTCCATTTCTGTAGGAGTTGTATGATTGATTTCTGAGGAAGTAGGATTCTTGTTAGAGACCTCAATTTAGGGATATTGATGGCATGACAACTATTAGGCTCGAGTCTTACTATCCCTTTTAGTTTGTTGTTTCCCTGGTCTCTGGTTAGGAGAGTGTTGTACCCCTGTTAAGGGGAACTACGTCGCCCTGATTCTCATACCAGATGAGATACGTAGGCAAGAGGTTGTAAGCAATCTCTCCGGGCAACCTTTTATTTTTTTTGTTGTTTTGTGTGTGTGTACCCTTTATTTGTTTCTTTGATGTGAGTACTCGTTTGTTCAGCGTATGCATGTGTTGTACGTTCATACCTTGGAGATTTCTTCTGTTATCATTTGGGGTTCATATTCGGGGTTCATTGGTGATGATTGTTATCATTGGGGTTCATATTGGGGTTTATTTGTGATGATTGTTCACTTGGGGTTCATCTTTGGATATTTGATTACTTTGTTGGGGTAATCTGATAACCTTTTTCTTCGGTGTTTGCTGGTTAGCGTTTGCTATTGTTTGGAGTTGGATGTAAGTCCATGTATTGGCATTCTGTTTCCTTTTGTTTGGTTGTTGTTAGGAGTCGGGTGTAAGTCTATGTATTGGCATTCTGTTTCCTGTTGAGTGTTTCTTTTGATGTCTCAACGTCCCTTTTTGGCATTTTGTTTCGGCGTGCGTTAGCCGAGCTACGAGTGCTCTGATTCTCCTCTGGATAGAGAAGATACGTAGGCATAGGATGTGATATCCTATCGAGCATGTCTCCTTTTCCCCGAACTACGTTGACTCTGATGTTTGTTTCTGACAAACTACGTAGGCCCAGGATGCGACATCCTGCCGAGTCCACTTCCTCCGTTTTCTTTCTTCATCCACCGGTTTATTATTCCTGTTTGTACAATTTCTTTGAGCAGTTTTATTAGTAACCTTTTCCTATTCTTTGAACTATCTTTTGAGCGTGGATCCCGTCGAGTACGGCGGACGTGAGGGGTGCTAATACCCTCCCCTTGCGTAACCGACTCCAGTACCTTATAATCTCTGGTCGTAAGACCGTTCCTTTCCCTTTCTTAGGTTAGTCCTGCGCTCCCTTTCCGTCATAGGATGAATAGCGTCGGTGGCGGCTCTGTATTTTTCCCGCCGCTTGTTTTTCGCGTTGCGACAGCTGGCGACTCTGCTGGGGAGATTGTTGATCTCTTGTTGGTCCATCTTCCCTAAGCGAGTCAATCCTAGCGCTCTCTAGCGTAGTTTTTAGGGTAGTTTGGGTTGTTTTTACTGCTTATTTATTACATTTGTGATTATTATACTGTGATTGTATATATTTGCATATATGTTTGCATGCATCATATTATCACTGGTGGATTCTGGACAGGTGTGGTTCCTATGATTTAGGGTGGGTGTTCTGAGTGGGGCTAAAACCCAGGCCCGAGTATACACCTAGGATTAGTGTGGTCTCATGTCTCTGCTTATGTTGGTTCAACATGATGTTGAGACGTGACATACCACAGTCGGACGAGGTTCTTCTGAGAGAGCTCTTCCTTGTGGAGTTTCCACTATGGTTGGGTTACCTCTTTTGAGCTGTTGACTTCGGTGACCGTTCTTTCCCGGATCTTTGGTTTAGATGATCTTATGAGAGCTGCACGGCACACCCGAAAGGGCAAACCCGTTGAGTATTGTCATACCCCAAAATTTGCCCATTAATATTTCAAGACATTTTTCAGGGCACTCCGACTCATTTTTATGACACTGATCTTAAAGGAACAAAGGCCCAGCTCACGAGTGGCCCAATCCAGAAAATAGCCCAAACTGGCCTGCTCGCTAGGCGAGCAAATCCTTCGCCTAGCGAACGTTCGCTACACGCTCGCCTAGCGAAGCTGGGAGATAACAGAAAATTCTGGGCTTCATTCTGAGCCCATTAGGTCACCACGATCACTATAAATACTGGCACTTCAGCCACGAAAATGGACAGACCAAGGAGGACGAAAAAGGACGAAAGGAGAACCCTAGCAAGCAAACCCTGATACTCATTGGAGGCAAACCTGGAAGGAACTCGGCGGCACCAAGTTCTACCTCCACCCAATTCAATCCGATCTGCCGATTCGAAGTCACAACTCAGCTGCTAACAGGTTTACATTGCTATCATTGTTTTATATTCTTAATTTGCATATGACTTTATGATTAGATTTATGAAATACCTTAAGCTTGGCATGTGAACTTTAGTATATACCATGCATACCTTAAATGATTAATCGTATAATTGCAGTAATGAGATCCATAAGGCATAAAATTGGTTGAGATTGTACTGATATCATATTCAAAAACCAGCAGCGCTCGCTAGCACATCGCTAAGCGAGCCAGTAGCGAGTACTCGCTAGGCCTTCGCTAGGCGAAGCAGGGGCGAATGGAACAGCGGCTGTTTCATTTTTTTTTGGCTGTTCTATCTTATGTTATTATAATTCTGCATCATTTGGTTTGAGTTCATGATTGTTGTGTTTATTTTATGGTGCAACTTTCAATTATATTTTATCTCGATGCTCTAATCCGTTTGCTGAATTTTGTAAAGGTTCACCTTTCCCAGGAAAAGATTGCTGTCTCGGTCTTCCACTTTATTTGTGGGATACCCTTGTGGAGTTTCACCCTAAATTACCTAATTAATTTTAATGTATTAATTTTAATGTATTAATTTTAATGTATTAATTGTAATGTATTAATTTTAATGTGGAGATTCATCCTAATTACCTAATCGATTGTAAAATACGGCCTCTAAATATGTGATCTTGGACCTCTCTTTTGCCTTACAATATTACGGTACCACGGTCATGTCCCGCGAATGTGGGGATACACTTAGCAATGGCCCTTCGATTAAATCATCATAAAATAAATCATAGTCCCTCGGATGTTGCCTTCGAATATATGATTTCGTCCCTCGATGACCCTTCGGTGTCGCCTACGGTTAAATGATGATCGTCCCTTCGAATGCTAAGGTATCCTTACAACTGTTGCCTTCAATGACCTATCGATGACCCTACGATGACCCTTAAACATCCAAAGGGTAAAATTACTTACTTCTCAATAGTAAGGACAGTTTTACCCTCATAAGGATAGGAAACGTTCATAACGACCTTAGGAAGGTATAACTCTCAATTCTGGATCATAACCTAAAACATTTCCCACCCCTCACACTTTGCAAATCCTAGAAAATCACCACTTGGTATACATTCATACTAGAATCATTACCAAGTTACATTTTTCTAAACCGTTTTCAAAATCAAACGAGATAAATACTTTGTATACATTCATACGAGAATCATTACAAAGTTAAACTCTCTTTTCGAAACATTTTTTTTTAACAATTCATGAACACTTTTCAGACAAAAATATAAGTGATCCAGCAATTAAGAGCCCATGGATAACCATGGATACAAAGGGTGCTAGCACATTCCCTTTGTATAATGTACCTCCCGAACCCAAAATCTATTGAGGTCTTTCCTGTTCTTTTCCACCTTTCCTTATTGGATAAAAGAAAAGTCGGTGGCGACTCTTGCTATCCGCGACATTGCGATAAAAAGCAAAACACCCCAAGTCAGTTCACCGTATGACAGAACTGGCGACTCCACTGGGGACGATTACAAGAGAGGTTACCTTAAAAAACAAGATCACTTATTTAAAATTGTCTGATTTACTTTTAAGGGATTGCTTGGGTATTCTTGAGTGAAAGATCCTACACCCGGATCTAGTGTACCTTAGGTAAGTAGCAATAGATCATCGCGACTATCCGGCGTATACTGGAATGGTTAAAATGATGGCTACGGTTAATGTGACACTTTGGATATCCTGATGTTCCTCATGTTCACTTGAGGAAAAATTTGGCTTCCACGTGGTGTCATTAAAGCATTAACCAGACCTTTAGAACCCTAATTGACTCATCCTGGCCATTAGAAAGTAGTGAGATAACTGACTTCGGTTCCGACTGGGGTTGGTTGAGACTCGATACTACACTCTTTGAGATTGGACTTTAGGGAAGCTTCGGTCAACCACTTGGTGTTGCACTGAAGTGGACTTAAAGGAAGGTCGGTGATTTGAGATCCTTCTAGAACCCGGTTACTATTCTAGGACAGGTTGAACCAACTAAACTTCAGTGGGGAGGGTACTTGCCTATGGAACTCATGCAAGCCTTAAAACCTAGGAATGATGGTTGTGTGACTTGCTTGTGCTTGTTATTTATATAACATCATAACATCTTAACATCATAACATCATGACATCATAACATTGTACTAACCATTTCAAGGACTTAGGGATTTAACTTTGCTCTGTTTTGTAAGGCTATGGCTCCCAGGAAGACCATCCGGATCAATTTTGTAGCAATCTCTCCTCAACTGAAGAATTTAGTGTCAGAGCTCCCCGATCATGCCCAGTTCATCAAGAAACACGGTTCTCTCCTCAATTTGGTTACCACTGGTTTCAAAGAAGATATGATGAGAGTTTTATTCCAGTTCTTCGACCCTAAACATCATTGCTTCACATTCCCAGATTATCAGTTGGTACCCACATTGGAAGAATTCTCCAGACTGCTTGGGATACCTATCCTTGATCAAATACCTTTCAGTGGTTTAGAAAAGGTTCCGAAGTCTGAAGAAGTTGCCGCAGCTTTACACATGACGAAGTCCGACATTGAAGCTAATTGGGTAACAAGGAGTGGAGTTAAGGGTTTACTTGCCAAATTCCTGACAAATAAGGCCCGAGAATTCTTAAAAGTTATGAATGTCCGTGCTTTCGAAGACATCCTGGCATTGCTAATCTATGGCTTGGTGTTATTCCCTAATCCAGACCAATTCATAGACATGAATGCTATTAAGATATTTCTCACTCATAACCATGTACCTACCTTGCTGGGAGACATTTTGCATTCCCTCCACACTCGTACCATGAAGAAGCAAGGGACTCTCATGTGCTGCATACCTTTGTTGTCTAGGTGGTTTATTTCGCACCTTCCTCAGTTAGTCTTGAAGAACGAGCAGAATTTGAAATGGTCTCAAAGGATAATGTCGCTCTCCCACCCAGACATCTGTTGGTGTCCTCAGTTCAAGGAAAATGTTACCATCATTGACCGTTGTGGCGAGTTCCCTAATGTACCACTCCTAGGAATAAGAGGAGGTATTACTTATAATCCTGCTTTAGCTCTGCGACAATTTGGTTGTGCTCGAAGAGATGGTCCACATGAAATGATCATCGAAGGCATCATGTTCGACTATGACAACGATTCCCAAGGCCTCCGTCAAAGATTTGTACGAGCTTGGGGCATGGTGAAGAGAGGTACGTTAGGACAGAAAAATTCTATTCCTATGGAACCTTATCTCAGATGGGTACGCGCCAGAGCTCGTGAACTTGTCATGCCATATCTTGCAATCGGACCTCAGATTGTCGAACCTGAAGCTGAAGGAGGTGCTCCTCAGATCATTCCTTATCCAGATATGCCTACCAACGTTGAGGAACTAAAGAGATCCTGGATCCAGTTGAGAGAAGAAAGGGATACTTTCGAGACTCAGTTCGTCGCAGAAAGGAAGAAAGTGTTAGAACTTACCAGTCAGCTTAATGAGGAACGAAGACTCAATGCGTATCTTCGCCCAAAAAGAAGTCGCCCCTGGGAGACTTGAGCTTTCATTGTATTTTTATTATTATTCCTTTTGTAATGAACATTGATCAAAGAAATTAGCAATAAACATTTCTCTCTTGTTGGTGATTTACGCAAAGTTAAATTCCAAAAGTCCTTGAAAACATTTCATGCATTGCATAACATAACATAACACTACATAACAGGTATTCTACAAGTTCAATGTTCTCACGGTCTTCCTTACAAACAGAAAAATGGATCTCGAACAAACTGTCAAAGATCTCCAGACTCAGAATGCTCAATTCAAGGAGATGATGCTAAGCTTATCCAAGGGGCAGGAGGAACTGAAGGCTCTTTTGCTCGAAAAGAAGAAAGACAAGAAAGCTGTGAGTTTCATTAACCCAGGAAGAAGGCGTAAAGGACAGGCCGCAGGAGTCAAGTTTGGAATCCCGAATGGTCCAGAAGAGGGGGCGGAGAATGATTCAGAGGAAGAGAATGCTGATTTCTCCAACCCTGAGGATGACGATGAAGATTATGAAAATGAACAGTACTCTCCAAGAGATGATAAGTACAAGTTGCTGGAAGAACGTATGCTAGCTATGGAGGGTCAGAAGGCGCCCGGTCTGGATTTCGAAAGTTTGGGTCTGGTCTCCGATGTGACCATTCCTCGCAAATTCAAAATCCCCACTTTCACTAAGTACGATGGTGCGTCTTGTCCTCAGATGCATCTGAGAGCTTATGTGAGAAAGATTCAGCCGCATACCACTGACAGGAAGCTATGGATCCATTTCTTCCAAGAGAGCCTGTCTGGCACACAGTTGGAATGGTATTATCAGCTCGAGAGCTCTGACATCCGCACCTGGACTGATTTAGCAACAGCTTTCTATAAACAGTACCAGTATAACTCTGAACTAGCACCTACCCGGCTACAGTTGCAGAATATGACTATGGGATCTAAAGAAAGCTTTAAAGAATATGCTCAAAAGTGGAGAGATTTGGCTGGCAGAGTCAAACCCCCTATGACTGACAGAGAATTGGTGGACATGTTCATGGGCACACTGACCGGCCCATTCTACAGCCATCTACTGGGAAGTTCTTCATCAGGTTTCACTGAACTTATATTGACAGGTGAACGTGTTGAAAGCGGCATCCGAAGTGGAAAGATACAGGCGGCTGCCTCTGCAAGCACCAAAAGGTCCTATCAGGGGAGGAACGAATCAAATGCTGTGTACGGTCAAAAGGGTCGTAACAAGAAAAACCATGACCATGACATCGGAGCAGTTACGATTGCAGCACCACCATCTCAAAACTTCCAGCCCAAACAAGACAGGCCAAGAAGGCAGTTCACCAGGATCAATATGACCTTGGCACAGGCACTGCAGGGAATGCTAAAGGCAAATTTGATCACCCTCAGAGATCCTCCTACGAATCCCAACACTACTTCTTCTCGTTATAACCCTAATGCCAGGTGTACATATCACTCCGATAGCCCCGGGCATGATACAAATGATTGCTGGTCATTGAAGAATAAGATTCAGGATATGATCGAAGCTGGAGAAATTGAGTTTGAGCCTCCGGAGACCCCTAATGTCATCACTGCCCCTATGCGTAATCATGACAAGACGGTTAATGCCGTGGATGACGACGATCACGTTTCCAATGTGGCGGACTTAACATCTCCTCTCCCGATCATAAAGAGGAATTTATTGCAAGCTGGTTTATTTCCAGGTTGTGCTGAAGATTGCAATCTCTGCATATTCCAACCAGATGGTTGTTGGGAATTGAAGAATGGTATTCAACGGCTGATGGATGATCGTACAGTTCTCTTCGAAAAGATTCCTAAGGCGGAAAACCCTATCGAAGAAATATCTGTGATTGCTAGGTCCAAAGTTCCAGTGAAGATTACCGCTACTAGGGCGCCTGTGAAGATTACTGTTGAGCCCAGGGTAGCTCCCCTAATCATTACTGCACCTGACCTGATCCCGTATTCCTCAAGCAAAGCTATTCCGTGGAATTATGGCGGTGATGTTTACGTCCATGGCGTAAAGCAAATTGACAATTCTACTAATCCTAATGGCATCGTTGGGACTAGTAAAATTACTCGAAGTGGAAGGATCTTCTCTCCAGAAATCTCACCTCCTGTCCTTGAAACTCGAGGAAAGGAACCAGTCAATCCTTCTCAGTCAGAGACACCGGTCGATGTTACTCCCGAAGATGTTGCCAAACAAGAAATGGAAGAAGTGCTGAAAATCATCCGCAAGAGTGATTTCGATGTGGTAGAACAGTTGGGGCATACCCCGTCTAAGATCTCGATGTTATCCTTGCTGTTATCTTCTGAATCTCATGCCAATGCATTGATAAAATTCTTGAAGACTGCTCATGTGCCTCAGGAAACATCTGTCGATCAGTTCGAAAATTATGTTACTCACTTGGCTGTTGACAATGGCCTAGGCTTTTCCGATGCTGATCTGACACCAGCAGGAAAGAATCACAATAAAGCCCTGCATATCTCTATTGAGTGTAGGGGAATCACTTTGTCTCATGTGTTGATCGATAATGGCTCTTCCTTGAATGTGCTGCCGACAGCTGTGCTGGATAAGCTGGATTGTGAAAGCATTGAACTGAAACCTAGTGACATTGTGGTACGTGCTTACGATGGTGCGAAGAGTGTTGTCCATGGCGAAGTAGTCCTTCCTATCAAGATAGGACCTCAAGTCTTCAACACTACCTTCCATGTAATGAACATTCGTCCTGCCTATTCCTGCTTACTGGGACGCCCTTGGATTCATGAGGCAGGCGCTGTAGCCTCGTCTCTCCATCAAAAGTTGAGGTATCCCACAAAGGGCAAAATTGTCACCGTGTGTGGAGAAGAAGAGTACATTGTCAGTAGTGTGCATACCTTCAGATACGTCGAGATGGATGGTGAATTCATTGAGACTCCTTGTCAGTCATTTGAAGTAGTTCCTCCGACCAATCCTGTCCTTAAGCCAACTTCCTGTGTACCCAAGGTTATTCGTGCTCCTCCTGCTATGATTTCTCTGAAGGACGCTCAAGCCGTGGTTGAAGATGGTGGTCGTACTGGCTGGGGTCAATTGATCGACGTACCGTACAAGTCTGACAAATTTTGCCTGGGGTTCAGCTCTAACAAGAGTCAAATTAATGCTGTAGAAGATGCTGACAGCGATTGCGACCTGGATAGCTGGATTTTCCCAACAATTGGTGACGGACTCAATAATTGGAAGGCTGAAGACACTATCCCGATTTCCTTTAGTCAGGAGTAATTGTTATTGTCTATTTTAGTGTTGCAAATTTTTGTTTTTTTTTACAATTGAACTTCTCCAAGCGTTGTGTCTATGCCCGGGGCACAATAGCTAATTTGTTAAGGGTTTTGTCATTTTCATAAGCATATTCATATTCAATAAATCAATGGACTTTTTGCATTCAAATATTGCGCTCTTTATCTTTTCTGTCATCTTCCAAACGAGCTATGTTTTCTTACACACACTCACGTAACGAATTGCAGATCCATACCCACTCTGGATCCTGTTGACAATAGTTCTACTACTGTTCATTATGACTTTGAAAATCCGATCTACCAAGCCGAGGATGGAAGCGAGGAAGATTGTGAAGTACCTGGAGAACTTGCCAGACTGTTACTGCAGGAAGAAAGGACTATACAGCCACACGAGGAGTCAGTTGAGACTGTAAATCTGGGTACTGAAGTAAACAAGAAAGAAGTCAAAATAGGAGCAGGCTTGGAAAACAGTGTCAAGAGAAGGTTGATTCAGATGTTGCATGACTATGTAGAGATTTTTGCTTGGTCTTATGAAGACATGCCAGGACTGGATACCGATATAGTAGTGCATCGACTGCCAACGAGGGAAGAATGTCGTCCTGTTAAGCAAAAGGTTCGTCGCATGCGTCCTGAAATGTCTGAGAAAATCAAAGCCGAGGTGATGAAACAATTTGATGCAGGTTTTCTGGCTGTTACTTCTTATCCTCAATGGGTTGCTAATGTGGTACCAGTGCCAAAGAAGGATGGTAAGGTGCGAATGTGTGTAGATTACCGACACCTGAATAAAGCGAGTCCCAAGGATGACTTTCCACTCCCGCACATTGATGTTCTGGTAGATAACACCGCTCAACACAAGGTGTTCTCATTCATGGACGGATTCTCAGGTTACAATCAGATTAAGATGGCGCCTGAGGACATGGAGAAAACTACGTTTGTGACGCAATGGGGCACATTCTGTTATAAAGTAATGCCATTTGGTTTAAAGAATGCAGGGGCAACGTACCAGCGTGCTATGGTGGTTTTGTTCCATGATATGATCCATCATGAAATAGAAGTATATGTGGATGACATGATAGCCAGATCTCATACTGAGGAGGAACATCTCGATCATTTATACAAACTGTTCGAGAGGTTGAAGAAATACAAGTTGAGGTTGAACCCGAACAAATGCACCTTTGGGGTAAGGTCCGGCAAACTCCTGGGCTTTATTGTCAGTGGTAAAGGGATTGAGGTTGACCCGGCCAAGGTGAGAGCTATTCAAGAAATGCCAGTTCCCAGTACAGATAAAGAAGTCAGAGGTTTCTTGGGACGCTTGAATTACATTGCCCGATTTATCTCCCATTTAACTGCCACCTGCAAACCCCTCTTCAAGCTACTGAGGAA
Organism: Lathyrus oleraceus; assembly: GCF_024323335.1. NCBI lineage: Eukaryota > Viridiplantae > Streptophyta > Magnoliopsida > Fabales > Fabaceae > Lathyrus > Lathyrus oleraceus. The sequence goes on along the minus strand of NC_066584.1, from coordinate 326,945,273 downwards.
AAATCAAGAGATGATATGGAATGAGGAATGTCAAGAAGCTTTTGACAAAATCAAGAAGTATCTTCAAGAACCTCCAATTCTGATGCCACCAGTTGAAGGAAGACCTCTAATCATGTATTTAACCGTGTTAGAAAATTCAATGGGGTGCGTGTTGGGACAACATGACGAGTCTGGTCGAAAAGAGCATGCCATATACTACCTTAGCAAAAAGTTTACCGACTGTGAAACAAGATACTCACTGCTCGAGAAAACTTGTTGTGCTTTGGCCTGGGCTGCTCGCCGACTGAGACAGTATATGTTGAATCACACCACTTTATTGATTTCTAAGATGGATCCTATCAAATACATATTTGAGAAACCTGCTCTCTCCGGAAGAATAGCAAGATGGCAGATGATCTTACCAGAGTATGACATCCAGTATACTACTCAGAAAGCAATCAAAGGAAGCGTGCTAGCCGATCATTTGCTCATCAAGCGGTGAATGATTACCAATCTATGAATTTTGGGTTCCCGGATGAAGATGTCATGCTTGTTACTGATCAGGAAGAACATGGACCGGATGAAAGACCCGAACTTGGATCCCGATGGACTATGGTTTTCGATGGATCTTCTAATGCATTGGGCCATGGTGTTGGGGTTGTAATTATTTCTCCCGGGGGTTACCATACACCTTTCACTGCTAGACTATGTTTTCATTGTACCAATAATATGGCTGAGTATGAAGCATGTATTTTGGGACTCAAGGCTGTTATAGACCTGCGAATCAAATTTTTGAGTGTGTACGGAGATTCGGCCTTGGTAATCAGTCAGATCAAAGGAGAATGGGATACTAAACATCCAAATCTCATCCCTTATCGAGAGCGGGTGTTAACATTAATCCCATACTTTGAAGAGATTACATTCGAACACATTCCACGAGAAGAGAATCAGTTGGCAGACGCATTGGCTACCATGTCATCTATGTTCAGAGTCAGATGGGGCAGCGAAGCTCCCATGATCACCATTGAACGGTTAGATGAACCAGCGTATTGTTATGAACTTAACGCTGACGGAGTAGAGGAGAAACCTTGGTTCCACGAAGTAAAAAGATATTTGGAAACTCAGGAATACCCTGAAGAGGCATCTATCAACGACAGAAAATTTCTGAGGAAGTTCTCCGCTAAATTCTTTTTGAGTAATGGATTATTATACAAACGTAATCATGATTCGACTCTGCTTCGCTGTGTGGATAAAAAGGAAGCAGAAAAGATTATGGAAGACATACATGACGGTATTTTTGGGACTCATTCTAGTGGACATACGATGGCCAAGAAGATTCTGAGATCAGGGTATTATTGGTCTACCATGGAATCTGATTGCCACCATCACTCCAGAACCTGTCACAAGTGCCAGATATATGCGGATAAAGTACATGCACCTCCTGCTCCATTGAACGTGTTGACCGCACCTTGGCCCTTTGCAATGTGGGGCATTGATATGATTGGGGAGATTAAACCTACTGCTTCTAATGGACATCGCTTCATCCTTGTCGCTATTGATTACTTTACAAAGTGGGTAGAGGCCGCCTCATTTGCTTCTGTCACCAAGAATGTGGTGGCACGGTTCATCAAGAATAGTCTTATTTGTCGGTATGGTATCCCTGAAAGGATTATCACCGACAATGGTACTAATTTGAACAACAAGATGATTACTGAACTCTGCACGCAGTTCAACGTAAAGCACCATAACTCTTCTCCGTACCGACCAAAGATGAATGGCGCTGTAGAAGCTGCTAATAAGAGTATCAAGAAGATCATACAAAAGATGACGGTGACGTACAAAGACTGGCATGAGAGGTTACCGTTTGCTCTTCACGGTTATCGCACTTCAATACGCACTTCGACAGGAGCAACTCCTTTCTCTTTAGTCTACGGAATGGAAGCCGTTTTACCAGTGGAAGTTCAGATTCCCTCTCTAAGAATCATGAAAGAGGCGGGCTTAGATGAAGAGGAATGGATTCAGACTCGACTCGATCAGATAAACTTGATTGATGAGAAGAGACTTGCGGCAGTTTGTCATGGACAGATATATCAGAAGCGCATGACCCAGGCATTTAACAAAAGAGTCAAGAGACAGGTATATCGAATTGGCGATTTGGTAATAAAGCGTATCATTCTACCACAGGGTGATCCCAGAGGCAAATGGACTCCCACATACGAAGGGCCATTTGTAGTTAAGAAGGTATTCTCTGGTGGAGCCATGATACTTGCTACGATGGATGGCGAAGACTTCCCACATCCCGTGAACGCAGACATAGTTAAAAAATACTACGCATGAAAGAGACCCGCTAGGTCGACGTACCTAGGCAAAAGTAAGGGCATCCCGGCGAACCAAAAGGGTTCGGGCAAAAATTAGGGATAAACATAAAAATGTACACCCGGCAAGTCGAAAACCTGAAAAGGCGGCTTGGGCAAAAAAGGGTATCCTGGTGGACTGAAAACCTGAAAGGGCGGTCCAGGCAAAAATTAGGGATTAAAAGCGTATGACTATGGCCCGTTCTCAGACAGCTTTATCCAAGTTCAAGGGACTGAACAAGCCAATCAATTCTATCCGACAGCAGGAGATGAGACGCTTGAAGATATAATGACAGTAGTAGAATTAAAATCAACAGGGCTTTTCCTTCATAGCTTTTCTTTATGTCCTCGACAATTTCCTCTTACTAGGATTTCTGTCTCCTTGTACACAAATTGCCTGTTTATAGGCCCTCTTTCAAAATCAATACAATTTTATCTCCGAAAAAAAAGATGCTTTTGTTTTCACTTTTTCTGTTTTGTTTGCGTAAACGTCCATTGATTTAATTTGAATTGATTTTATGCATTTGAATATGATCAATGTTTACAAAAATTGCATGCCTAGAATAGTAATAGCAATTACTATGCAACTTCAGGATCGAGGAAAAGGTCTAACCATGCTTTCCAACGAATCCGTTGCTAATTCTACTCCCCAACAAAAGCCAGTTATTCCCCAAAAGCAATTGGCACTAATAGACAAATTGGTCATCTCTTCCACCCCCAGCCGGGCTTCTGTTAAATATTTCTACCATCAGACAGAATCAAGTATCCCCAGCTAAGAAAGGATCACCGATACCAGTATCTCCAACCCGAAGACTAAGATCTATTTCCCCAAGTAGAGTCCTCGGGAAGAACTTTTCAGATGCATAATTCATTCATTACATCATTTCACAGCATACGCATGCATACATCATTCGCAGTTATTTTCGAAAGCATAAAACATCTCATGCATCATGACATGGCATGAAGCTAACTTTATTTTTCAGGTTAATTATCCTCCTGATACAGTCAAAACAAAGGTCCATTCAGACGGACATCTTTATCAATTACATTCAGGATTCAACTACATCTCTCAGATATAATCCATATGAACATTCGTTCTGACAAACACTCGGATATCCTCCTAATAGTGGCATCTTTAAACCCACCCCAGACATTTATTGCAAATACAACATATACAAATACTATCAGATATAGCCTAGCGTACGGTTCATTCTGATTCAGCTCAATGACTCTTTCAACTCAGATGCGATCTAACGTACGATCCATTCCGACCTTCAACAACTCCAATATGGTCTAGCATGCGACCCATTTGGACCTTCAAGGCCTCAAATGCTACCTAACGTACGGTACATTCTGAAGTGTAGTCTGGCGTATGACTACCCCCCTTCATCATCAGGTACAGCCTAACGGACGGCTCAGTCTACAACTCAGATACGATCTAGCATACGATCCATTCTGATCCTTCACCCCCAGTAACGATACAGCCTAACGGACGGCTCGTTCTGCAACTCAGATACGATCTAGCGTACGATCCATTCTGATCCTTTATCCCCAGCAGTGTATGACTCATTCGGATTCTTATCTCCTTTTGATTCGGCACAACATATTACTCCTCCAATAATACGGTCTAGCGTACGACCCATTCGGATCTTCATTCCTCAGATACTACCTAGCGTACGGTACACCCCGAGGTGTAGTCTAGCGTACGACTACTTTTCGTCAGATACAGCCTAACAGACGGCCCATTCTACAACTCAGATACGATCTAGCGTATGATCCATTCTGATCTGTTGTCCCCCAGCGGCGTATGACCCATTCTAACTCCCCAGTGAAGTCGACGGCCTAACGAATGACTCACTATACGGTCTAGCGTATGATCCAGTGACACCCATGACTTCAGATATCTTCTAACGTACGACGTACTCTGAAGCTCTCATCATCAAACTTCCTAGATGGCATCTTTAAACCCATCTCCATCAAGACCAACTAATTGACAAGTGCAAATTTTTGGGGCATCCTAAGTGTTCAATAATCTTCCACCTCCAGACCACGAATGGCGTACATACCATTCTGACTCTCTCGGTTCAAGAATATTGAACAGGGGCAGCTGTCATACCCCAAAATTTGCCCATTAATATTTCAAGACATTTTTCAGGGCACTCCGACTCATTTTTATGACACTGATCTTAAAGGAACAAAGGCCCAGCTCACGAGTGGCCCAATCCAGAAAATAGCCCAAACTGGCCTGCTCGCTAGGCGAGCAAATCCTTCGCCTAGCGAACGTTCGCTACACGCTCTCCTAGCGAAGCTGGCAGATAACAGAAAATTCTGGGCTTCATTCTGAGCCCATTAGGTCACCACGATCACTATAAATACTGGCACTTCAGCCACGAAAATGGACAGACCAAGGAGGACGAAAAAGGACGAAAGGAGAACCCTAGCAAGCAAACCCTGATACTCATTGGAGGCAAACCTGGAAGGAACTCGGCGGCACCAAGTTCTACCTCCACCCAATTCAATCCGATCTGCCGATTCAAAGTCACAACTCAGCTGCTAACATGTTTACATTGCTATCATTGTTTTATATTCTTAATTTGCATATGACTTTATGATTAGATTTATGAAATACCTTAAGCTTGGCATGTGAACTTTAGTATATACCATGCATACCTTAAATGATTAATCGTATAATTGCAGTAATGAGATCCATAAGGCATAAAATTGGTTGAGATTGTACTGATATCATATTCAAAAACCAGCAGCGCTCGCTAGCACATCGCTAAGCGAGCCAGTAGCGAGTACTCGCTAGGCGAAGCAGGGGCGAATGGAACAGCGGCTGTTTCATTTTTTTTTTGGCTGTTCTATCTTATGTTATTATAATTCTGCATCATTTGGTTTGAGTTCATGATTGTTGTGTTTATTTTATGGTGCAACTTTCAATTATAATTTATCTCGATGCTCTAATCCGTTTGCTGAATTTTGTAAAGGTTCACCTTTCCCAGGAAAAGATTGTTGTCTCGGTCTTCCACTTTATTTGTGGGATACCCTTGTGGAGTTTCACCCTAAATTACCTAATTAATTTTAATGTATTAATTTTAATGTATTAATTTTAATGTATTAATTGTAATGTATTAATTTTAATGTGGAGATTCATCCTAATTACCTAATCGATTGTAAAATACGACCTCTAAATATGTGATCTTGGACCTCTCTTTTGCCTTACAATATTACGGTACCACGGTCATGTCCCGCGAATGTGGGGATACACTTAGCAATGGCCCTTCGATTAAATCATCATAAAATAAATCATAGTCCCTCGGATGTTGCCTTCGAATATATGATTTCGTCCCTCGATGACCCTTCAGTGTCGCCTACGGTTAAATGATGATCGTCCCTTCGAATGCTAAGGTATCCTTACAACTGTTGCCTTCAATGACCTATCGATGACCCTACGATGACCCTTAAACATCCAAAGGGTAAAATTACTTACTTCTCAATAGTAAGGACAATTTTACCCTCATAAGGATAGGAAACGTTCATAACGACCTTAGGAAGGTATAACTCTCAATTCTGGATCATAACCTAAAACATTTCCCACCCCTCACACTTTGCAAATCCTAGAAAATCACCACTTGGTATACATTCATACTAGAATCATTACCAAGTTACATTTTTCTAAACCGTTTTCAAAATCAAACGAGATAAATACTTTGTATACATTCATACGAGAATCATTACAAAGTTAAACTCTCTTTTCGAAACATTTTTTTTTTAACAATTCACGAACACTTTTCAGACAAAAATATAAGTGATCCAGCAATTAAGAGCCCATGGATAACCATGGATACAAAGGGTGCTAACACCTTCCCTTTGTATAATGTACCTCCCGAACCCAAAATCTATTGAGGTCTTTCCTGTTCTTTTCCACCTTTCCTTATTGGATAAAAGAAAAGTCGGTGGCGTCTCTTGCTATCCGCGACATTGCGATAAAAAGCAAAACACCCCAAGTCAGTTCACCGTATGACAAGTATCTTATCCGATTGTCGAGACCGATTATCCGCCTTAGGATGACCTTATTAGAATTCACCTGTGAGGGGAGGGTTTGATTCTTACAGATACAGGTTCTGTTGGTGACTCTTTGATGGTGACTTTGGTTCGGTTTGTGATCTGAGTTCTATTTATAAGTCGGATTTATGCATATTTATTTCTGACACGCCGGAGTTCTGTCTGTGGTATTTATCAGCGGGTTCCGTTTATTTCGGATCCCCGGGTTGAATTTAAGGGTTACTTGTTCAGATGGTTTTGTGGTTATCTGTTATGTGGCTTTCCTGTGATGATGGTGATATATCCTCCGGTTCCGTTTATTTCGGAACCCCGAGTTGGATTTGTGGTGACTTAGTCCCTTGGGTGGTTGTGATCAGTTCAGAGACCGGAATCCAGCATAGTTGATGTTCAGATGACTTGGAGGATGGCATTATGCATTGCATACATGCATCTGCATCATTCCCATTTTGCATTTATCCGCATCTGACTCATGTTTATCCATATGCAGGGTACATTCTTGATTGAGATCCTGGTTGAGAGGCATCCTTGTTCCAGATATGAGGACCAACTTGAAAGTTGATGTTGTCTACAGTTTCTTTGATCCAGAGATTGGCGTGTTGAAAGGTATGGTAACATTGATTACGCCTGACCATGTGGGGATGTTCCGTGAGGCTTATGGTGGTATTTTGAAGATGGTTTTCAGGCTCATAGATGGGGATAGGAGTGTCATCCATACTCTTCTCCAGTTTTATGATCCGGGTTTGAGATGTTTTGTCTTCCCGAATTACTTGTTGGGACCTTTGATGGAGGACTATGCCGGCATCTTGGGTATTTAGGTCAGAAACCAGATTCCTTTCTATGTCACTAAGGAAGAACCTGATAATGCTGAGATTTCTCGTGCTCTTTATTTGAGCCAGGAAGTGACTAAGAGAGGTTTGAAGGAGAAAGGAAAGTTGCCTGGTTTTCATCTGAGTTTCTTGGAGGCTAAAGCCAAGGAGCATGCTGTTTTGGGTAATTGGAAGGTCGTTTGTGCTTTACTTGCCGTAAGCATTTATGGAGTTATTTTGTTCCCTAATCAGAAGAATTTTGTGGATATTAATGCCATCCGAGTGTTTGCTCAAAGGAATCCCATTCCTACCTTGATCGGGGATGTTTATTACTCGGTCCATAATCGGAACGAGAAGCGGCGTGGAGGATTGGTTAGATGTTGTGCTCAACTGTTATATAAATGGTTCATGGGATATTTGCCTTCCAGAGGTGCCCTTGGCTTTCTTGACCATACGGTTAATTGGGCAACCAAGTTGAATGGGTTTGCAAGCCAAGGACATAGCTTGGACTCACATTGATATGGCTGGGCGAGACTTTATTTGCAGTTGCGGGAGTTTTCCCAATGTGCCCCTTATAGGAATTCAAGGGTGTATTAATTATAACCCGACGCTTCTTAAGAGACAAATGGGATTTGCTATGGAGGTTCCTCCTCTCAAGTGTGAGATTCAGGAGTCTGTTTATTTCCCGGTTGAGGGTAATCAGTCATTGTTGAGGCAAGTGTCTGAGGCGTGTCGCAATATTCAAAGGAAGGGCAAGATTCCTTTTAGTAAAGCTAATAACAGGTCTTTTCCTCCGTTTGATGATTGGCTCAGAAAGAGGTTTGAGCTCACTCGTCTACCATTTCCTGTGGGTGATCTTTGGTACCCGTTGATTGAGGAGCCATGTTCTGCTGTCAGTATGGATGAATTTCTTGAGATGAGGAGGGAGAGAGATCAACTGCAAGCAGAGAAGACTGAAATAGAAATTAGTGTTGCTAGAATTCAACTGGCTAATCAGGAAATCAAAAGGAAAGCAGAAGACTAGGCTAAGAGACATGCTCTAGAGGTGAAGCATTTTGAGATAGACACCGCCTATTACTGTAAGATCAACCAAGCTTTAGAGTCATCTACGAACGAGAACGGCCTTACCAAAGAGTAGTTGGCTAGAACTTTGAGGATTATTGAAGATGAAAAGAAGAGACAAGTCCTTGTGAAGACTCAGAGGGAAGCTAGAGCCAAAGCCCTTACTACAGAGTGGGAAGCAAAGCTAAGGGTTAAGGGAGAAGAGGAAGCGAAGATTATGGCCGAGAGAGATCATTATCTTGCTGAGAGGGACCATTATTTCCGACAGATGAAGATTCATCAGAAAAAGGTGGGAAGACTTCGGCTGGAGAAGACTGAGCTCAGGTTCGCTATGAAGTTTACCAGGATGGTTGATGGTGCAGAGTCTTCTGTGGGACCTTCTTCAGATTAGCTTTTATTGCAGTGTTATCATGTGTTGGATTACCGTCAGGCATGTTGACGGAATTCACTTGCTTGTATTTCTTTCCGATTCTGGAGGATTGTAAAGTTGATTTGTATCAAACATGATGTATGATTCTCGCACGTGTAGTGCACTTTTGCTATACAATGGTTATTATCAGTTAATGATTGATCTTCAAGCTTTATTTGCTTTTCTGTGTACACTCACCTAACACACACATGGTCGAGTGATATCTTTGCTAAATCATGACTCTCTGCTCTGTATGGTAAAACCAAATGATTGATGTCAGAATGTTGCCGTCGGATTATTATCCGTCTCAATGAAACTAGGATCGAAAGACAGAGTGTTCCTCATATGGATAGGCATTGCATTCATGCATGAATCATAATAACTGGTCTTCTATTTTGCAGGTGTCGGTTTCTAACGTGTTTGATTGTTTCAGGAATCATTGCTCGCGCACGCAAAATCATTCCTTTGCACGTAGCTCGTCCGCACAGATGCCCTACCAGACGCAACAAACCCAAACTGATGGATCCACCCAACGCTGACATTCTCGAGCTGAAAGAGAAGATGAGTGACTTGATCAACGTCATGCAAGGGTTCGCCTTGGGCCAGAAAGCACTTGTTGAGAAGGTGGAGAAGCTTGAGCGGGCTTCGGTTGCCAATAGTGGCAATAATCAAGAGGGTACCTCCAACAATGGTCCTGGTGGTTCTAGGGATGGTGGCGATCCCAGAAGGAAGGCAACTACTGCTGGTGTAGTTATCAACAATAGTGGTGGTTTTGGTTTTGCTGCAAGCGGGGGACTAGGTCCTGTGGGCAATACTCTAAAGGATAATCAGTTTCCTCCTTTCTTTGGGGCTGTGGAGGATAAAGAAGAAGATCAGTTCTCTGTGCTGAACGAGCAATTTGGTCAATATGGTGTTCAACCTCCGAACAAAGAGATTCAGGTACTGGCAGAAAAGATCAGGGCTCTGGAAAGCCATACCTCTCTTGGGACTATCAATATGACAAAAATGGGGCTGGTTGAGGGGATTGTGATCCCACAGAAGTTTAAAGTGCCCATGTTTGATAAGTACAATGGGAGTTCTTGGCCGGAAACTCATCTTCAGGCCTTTGTCCGAAAGATATCTGCCTACACCATGGATCAGAAGCTCTGGATGTACTTCTTCCAGGATAGCTTATCTGGCGGGTCTCTTGAGTGGTATACCAAGTTGAGATCATCAGATATTAAGAGCTGGCAGGATTTGGGAGATGCTTTCTTTAAACAGTACTGTCATACGGTGAACTGACTTTGTGTGTTTTTGCTTTGGAAAGCAAATGTCGCGGATAGCAAGAGTCGCCACCGACTTTTCTTTTATCCAATAAGGATAGGTGGAAAAGAACAGGAAAGACCTTAATTAGATTTTGGGTTCGGGAGGTACGTTATACAAAGGGAAGGTGTTAGCACCCTTTGTATCCATGGTTATCCATGGGCTCTTAATTCCTTGATCACTTATGTTATTTTTCTTGTCTGAAAAAGTGTTTGTGAACTGCTTAGAAAATGTTTTGAAAAAGAGAGTTTAACTTTGCAATGATTCTTGTACAAATGTATACAAAGTGTTTATCTCGTTTAATTTTGAAAGTTGTTTAGAAAAATATAACTTGGCAATGATTCTAGTATGAATGTATACCAAGTGGTGATTTTCTAATAGATGTTTTGCAAAGTGTGAGGTGTGAAAAGTATTTTAAGTTGTGATTCAGCATTTAAGAGTTATACCTACCCCAAGGTCTTTATGGGTATTTTCTATCCTTATGAGGGTAAAACTGTCCTTACTATTGAGAAGTAAGTAGTCTTATCCTTTGGATGTAAAGGGTCATCGTAGGGTCATCGATTGGTCATTGAAGGCAACATTTGTAAGGATACCTTAGCATTCGAAGGGGCGATCATCATTTAACCGTAGGCTACAGCGACGGGTCATCGAGGGACAAAATCATATATTCGCAGGCAACATCCGAGGGACTATGATTTATCTTATAGGGACATGATGATTTAATCGAAGGGTCTTTGCTAAGTGTATCCCCACATTCGCGGGACATGACCGTAATACCGTAATACCGTAAGGCAACAAAGAGAGGTCCAAGATCACATATTCAAAGGCAATATTTTATAATCAATTAGGTAATTAGGATGAATCTCCACAAGGGTATCCCACAAATAAAGTGGAATACCTAGCAAGCTACCTTTTCCGGGAGTATGTGAACCCTTGCAAAATTCAGCAAACAGGTCAGAATACCAAATCTGGGTGCAATCAAGAATTGCACCAAACAAAAGGAATCTCAACAGTAATAGTGTCAGGTAAACAATGCATGGTTACAATAAAACGTGTCAGATTAGCAAAAATCAGAACAGAAAAATCAGCGACTGTCATGTTCGCTGCTGCCTCGCCTAGCGAGGGCCTGGCGAATACTCGCTACATGTTCGCTTAGCGATGTGCTAGCGAATGGCTGCGGGTTTTGAATTTAAGAACAGTAAGATTTCAGCAAGCTCCAAACCCTATGGCATCTATTACATAAATTTTATGGTTAAACATTCAAGATATCCATGCATATTTAGATCCACATGCAAAACCTAAGATATATTCATAAATTCAATCATAATACCACATGTAAATTGGAAGCATAAAGAGGTAGTGGTAGTGCAAACCTGTTGGCAATTGAATTGCAACGTTGAATTGGCGGATCACTCTTAGGGTTGGTGTCGGATTGAGTTGGGCGGAAGTAACCTTTGTGCAGATGAGTTTCCTTCAGGGTTTCCTTTAGGGTTGCTCTGAATTCTCTTGGTTAGCCTCCAGGGTTTGCTCGGTTGCTTCTGTTAGGGCTTCCTTGCTAGGGTTTCTGTCTCTCTCCTTCTGTGTATGAAGCTCTGCTATTTATAATGATTTTTTGTGACCTAATGGGCTCAGAATGAAGCCCAAAATTTTCTGGTATTCGCAAGCTTCGCTAGGCGAGTGTTGTAGCGAAGGGTTCGCTAGGCGAAGGATTTTGCTCACCTAGCGAGCAAGCCATTTTAAGTCATTTTCTGGATTTGGCCACCTGTGTGCTGGGCCTTTGTTCCTGTAAGACCAGTGTCTTGAAAAATGAATTGAAGTGCCTTGAAAAATGTCTTGCAAGATTAATGGGTAAATTTTGGGGTATGATAGCAGCCCCTGTTCAATATTCTTGAACCGAGAGAGTTAGAATGGTATGTACGCCATTCGTGGTCTGGAGGTGGAAGATCATTGAACACTTAGAATGCCCCAAAAATTTGCACTTATTAAATAGTCTTGATGGAGATGGGCTTAAAGATGCCATCCAGGAAGTTTGATGATGAGAGCTTCAGAGTGCGTCGTACATCAGACCAATTTGAAGACATGGGTGCCACACCGGGTCGTACGCTAGACCATATACTGAGTCATCCGTTAGGCAATATTAGGGTGAGCTGAACCCGATAAGATAAGGATCCGAATACACTGCTGGGGATAAAGGATCATAATGGATCATACGCTAGATCGTATCTGAGTAGCAGAATGAGTTGTCCATTAGGCGGGTGACTTCACTGGGGATAAAAGATCAGAATGGATCATACATTAGATCGTATCTGAGTCACAGAATGAGCTGTCTATTAGGCTATATCTGAGGATAAAAGGGGTAGTCATGCGCTAGACCACGTTTCAGAACGTACCGTACGCTAGGTAGTATTTGAGGAATAAAGATCAGAATGGATCGTCCACTAGATCGTATCTGAGTTGCAGAATGAGCCGTCCGTTAGGCTGTATCTGGAGAAATAAAGGTCAGAATGGATCGTACACTAGATCGTATCTGAGTTGCAGAATGAGCCGTCCGTTAGGCTGTATCTGGAGAAATAAAGGTCAGAATGGATCGTACACTAGATCGTATCTGAGTTGCAGAATGAGTCATCTGTTAGACTGTATTTGGAGAAATAAAGGTCAGAATGGATCGTACACTAGATCGTATCTGAGTTGCAGAATGAGCCGTACGTTAGGATGTATATGACAAAAGGTAGTCGTACGCTAGACTACACCTCGGAATGTACCGTACGCTAGGTAGTGTCTGAGGAAATGAACATCCAAATGGGTCGTACGCTAGACCGTATTGAAATAGTTGAAGGAATCATATGTTGGGCTGAATCAGAATGAACCGTACGTTAGGCTATATCTGATAATATTGGTATATGCTGTATTTGCAATAACTATCTGGGATTGGCTTAAAGATGCCACCATTAGGAGGATATCCGAGTGTTTGTCCGAATGAATGTTCACATGGATTATATCCGAAAGATGTATTTGAATTTTGAATGTAATCGATAAAGATATCCGTCTGAATGGATCTTTATTTTGACTGTATCAGGAGGATAATTAACCTGAAAAATAAAGTTAGCCTCATGCCATGTCATGATGCATGAGATGTTTTATGCTTTCGAAAATAAATGCGAACATTGTATGCATGCGTATGCTGTGAAATGATGTAATGAATGAATTATGTGCCTGAAAAGTTCTTCCAGGGAAAAATAAATCCCAATATTCTGGTTGGAGATACTTGTATTGATGACCCCTTCTTAGCTGGGGATACTTGATTTCTGTCTGATGATAGAAATATTCAACAGAGCCTGGCTGGGGATAGAAGAGATGACCGGTCTGTCTAGTGATGCCAATTTCTTTTGGGGAATAACTGGTTTTTGCTGGGGAAAGGATTTATAACCGGACTTGTTGGAAAGCATGGTTAGACCTTATCCTCGACCCTAAAGTCTTTTAGTAACTACTATTGCTATTTTATGCATGTATTTTCGGTAGACATCAATCATGTTCGAACGCATATACTCATTCGAATCAAATCAACGGACGTTTATGCAAATAAAACAGAGAAAGTAAAACAAAAGCATCTTTTTGGAAATAAAGTTGTATTGATTTTGACAGAGGGCCTAAAAACAGGCAATTTGTGTACAGGGAGACAGAAATCCTAGTAAGAGGAAGTTGTCAAAAAACAAAGAGAAAGCTATGCAGAAAAAGTCCTATTGATTTTAATTCCACTACTGTCATTATGTCTTCAAGCCTCTCATCTCCTGTTGTCGGATGAAAGTGATTGGCTTGTTCAGTCCTTTTGACTTGGGTGAAGCTGACCGAGAACGGGACATAGTCATACGCTTTAATCCCTAATTTTTGCCTGGACCGCCTTTTCAGGTTTTCAGTCCACCAGGATACCCTTTTTTGCCCAAGCCTCCTTTTCAGGTTTTCGACTTGCTGGGTGTACATTTTTATATGTTTATCCCTAATTTTTGCTCGAAGCCTTTTGGTTCGCCGGGATGCCCTTACTTTTGCCTAGATACATCGACCTAGCGGGTCTCTTTTATGCGTAGTATTTTTTAACTATGTCCGCGTTCACAGGATGCGGGAAATCTTCGCCATCCATTGTAGCAAGCATCATGGCTCCCCCAGAGAATACCTTCTTAACTACAAATGGCCCTTCGTATGTGGGAGTCCATTTTCCTCTAGGATCACCTTGTGGTAGAATGATACACTTTATTACCAAGTCGCCAATTTGATACACCTGTCTCTTGACCTTTTTGTTAAATGCCTGGGTCATGCGCTTCTGATATATCTGCCCATGACAAACAGCCACAAGTCTCTTTTCATCAATCAAATTTATCTGATCGAGTCGAGTCTGAATCCATTCATCCTCGTCTAAACCCGCCTCTTTCATGATTCTTAGAGAGGGAATCTGAACTTCCACCGGTAAGACGGCTTCCATTCCGTAGACTAAAGAGAAAGGAGTTACCCCTGTCGAAGTGCGCACTGAAGTGCGATAACCATGAAGAGCAAAGGGTAACATCTCATGCCAGTCTTTGTATGTTACTGTCATCTTTTGTATGATCTTCTTAATATTCTTATTAGCAGCCTCCACGGCGCCATTCATCTTTGGCCGGTACGGAGAAGAGTTATGGTGTTTTATTTTGAACTGCGTGCAGAGTTCAGCAATCATCTTGTTGTTCTTCCGGAGAGAGCAGGTTTCTCAGATGTATATTTGATAAGATCCATCTTAGAAATCAATAAAGTGGTATGATTCAACATATACTGTCTTAGTCGGCGAGCAGCCTAAGCCAAAGCATAGTAAGCTTTCTCGAGCTGTGAGTATCTTGTTTCATAGTCGGTACCTTTTGCTAAGGTAGTATATTGTATGCTCTTTTCGACCAGACTCGTCATGTTGCCCCAACACACACCCTATTGAATTTTCTAACACGGTCAAATACATGATTAGAGGTCTTCCTTCAACTGGTGGCATCAGATTTATAGGTTCTTGGAGATACTTCTTGATTTTGTCAAAAGCTTCTTGACATTCATCATTCCATATCATCTCTTGATTTTTCCAGCGAAAACCTCTACATAGTCACGTAACATCCGACTCAATCTTTCTTTGACACTGTTTTCCAAGCCTGCTCCTATTTTGACTTCTTTCTTGTCTACTTCAGTACCCAGATTTACAACCTCAATTGATTCCTCATGCGGCTGTATAGTCTTTTCTTCTTGTAGTAACAGTCTGGCAAGTTCTCCAGGGACTTCACAATCTTCCTCACCTCCATCCTCGGCTTGGTAGATCGGATTTTCAAATTCATAATGAACAGTAGCAGAATTATTATCCACAGGATCCAGAGTGGATATGGATCGGCAAATTGTTACGTGAGTGTGTGCAAGAAAACATAGCTTATTTGAAAGATGACAGGAAAGATAAAGAGCGCAATATTTGAATGCAAAAAGGTCCGTTGATTTATTGAATGTGAATATGCTTATGAAAATGACAAAGCCTTTAACAAAATTTAATACATTAAAATAAGCAATAACAATTACTCCTGACTAAAGGAAATCAGGATAGTGTCTTCAGCCTTCCAATTATCGAGTCCGTCACCAATTGTTGGGAAAATCCAACTATCCAAGTCACAATCGTTACCAGCATCTTCTACAGCATTGACAGTCTTGTCATGATTAGGCAGAGGAGCAGTGATGACCTTAGGAGTCTCCGGAGGATCAGAGGTAGGCGCCTGTATCTTTCCACTTCGAATGCCGCTTTCAACATGTTCACCTGTCAATATAAGTTTAGTGAAACCCGATGAGGAACTTCTCAATAGATGGCTGTAGAATGGGCCAGTCAGTGTGATCATGAACATGTCCACTAATTCTCGATCAGTCATAGGGGGTTTGACTCTGCCAGCCAAATCTCTCCATTTTTGAGCATATTCTTTGAAGCTTTCTTTAGATCCCATAGTCATGTTCTGCAATTGTAGCCGAGTAGGCGCCAATTCAGAATTATACTGGTAGTGCTTGTAGAAAGTTATCGCTAAATCAGTCCAGGTGCGGATGTTAGAGCTCTCGAGCTGATAGTATCATTCTAACTGTGTGCCAGACAGACTCTCTTGGAAGAAATGGATTCATAGTTTCCTATCAGTGGTATACGGCTGAATCTTTCTCACGTAAGCTCTCAGATGCATCTGAGGACAAGATGCACCATCGTACTTAGTGAAAATGGGGACCTTGAATTTGCGAGGAATGACCACATCAGAGACTAGACCCAAGCTTTCGAAGTCCAGACCGGGTGCCTTCTGACCCTCCATAGCTAGCATACGTTCTTCTAGCAACTTGTACTTATCATCTTTTGGAGAGTACTGTTCATTCTCATAATCTTCATCTTCATCCTCCTGGCTGAAAGGATCAGTATTCTCATCTTCTGAATCTGTCCCCTCTTCTTGATCCTTTGGAATTCTAATCTTGACTCCTGCAGCCTGTCCTTTAAGCCTTCTTCCCGGGTTAATGTAACTCACAGGTTTCTTGTCTTTTTTCTTCTCGAGCAAGAGAGCCTTCAACTCCTCCTGCCCCTTGGATAAGTTCAAGATCATCTCCTGGAATTGAGCATTTTGAGCCTGGAGATCTTTGACAGTTTGTTCGAGGGCCATTTTTCTGTTTGCAATAGGAAGACCGTGAGAACATTGATCCTTTAGAATACCTGTTAGGCAATGTTATGTTATGCTATGCAATGTATGAAATGTTTTCAATGTTTAAAGCCCTTGAAATGGTTAGTACAATGCCACGATGTCATGATGTTATGATGTTAAGATGTTATGATGTTATGATGTTATGATGTTATGTAAATAACAAGCACAAGCAAGTCACACAACCATCATTCCTAAGTTTTTAAGGTTTGCATGAGTTCCATAGGTAAGTACCCTCCCCGCTGAAGTTTGGTTGGTTGAACCTGTCCTAGAATAGTAACCGGGTTCTAAAAGGATCTCCAATCATTGACCTTCCTTTAAGTCCACTTTAATGCAACACCAAGTGGTTGACCAAAGCTTCCCTAAAGTCCAATCTCAAAGAGTGTAGTATCGAGTCTCAACCAACCCCAGTCGGAACCGAAGTCAGTTATCTCACTACTTTCTAATGGCCAGGATGAGTCAATTAGGGTTCTAAAGGTCTGGTTAATGCTTTGATGACACCACGTAGACGCCAAATTTCTCCTCAAGTAAACATGAGGAACATCAGGACATCCAAAGTGTCACATTAACCGTAACCATCATTTTAACCATTCCAGTATACGCCGGATAGTCGCGATGATCTATTGCTACTTACCTAAGGTACACTAGATCCGGGTGTAGGATCTTTCACTCAAGCATAGAATACCCAAGCAATCCCTTAAAAGTAAATCAGACAATTTAAATAAGTGATCTTGTTTTTTTAAGGCAACCTCTCTTTTTAAGTTATCCCCAGCAGAGTCGCCAGTTCTGTCATACGGTGAACTGACTTTGTGTGTTTTTGCTTTGGAAAGCAAATGTCGCGGATAGCAAGAGTTGCCACCGACTTTTCTTTTATCCAATAAGGAAAGGTGGAAAAGAACAGGAAAGACCTTAATTAGATTTTGGGTTCGGGAGGTACGTTATACAAAGGGAAGGTGTTAGCACCCTTTGTATCCATGGTTATCCATGGGCTCTTAATTCCTTAATCACTTATGTTATTTTTCTTGTCTGAAAAAGTGTTTGTGAACTGCTTAGAAAATGTTTTGAAAAAGAGAGTTTAACTTTGCAATGATTCTTGTACAAATGTATACAAAGTGTTTATCTCGTTTAATTTTGAAAGTTGTTTAGAAAAATATAACTTGGCAATGATTCTAGTATGAATGTATACCAAGTGGTGATTTTCTAATAGATGTTTTGCAAAGTGTGAGGTGTGAAAAGTATTTTAAGTTGTGATTCAGCATTTAAGAGTTATACCTACCCCAAGGTCTTTATGGGTATTTTCTATCCTTATGAGGGTAAAACTGTCCTTACTATTGAGAAGTAAGTAGTCTTATCCTTTGGATGTAAAGGGTCATCGTAGGGTCATCGATTGGTCATTGAAGGCAACATTTGTAAGGATACCTTAGCATTCGAAGGGGCGATCATCATTTAACCGTAGGCTACAGCGACGGGTCATCGAGGGACAAAATCATATATTCGCAGGCAACATCCGAGGGACTATGATTTATCTTATAGGGACATGATGATTTAATCGAAGGGTCTTTGCTAAGTGTATCCCCACAATCACGGGACATGACCGTAACACCGTAATACCGTAAGGCAACAAAGAGAGGTCCAAGATCACATATTCAAAGGCAATATTTTATAATCAATTAGGTAATTAGGATGAATCTCCACAAGGGTATCCCACAAATAAAGTGGAATACCTAGCAAGCTACCTTTTCCTAGAGTATGTGAACCCTTGCAAAATTCAGCAAACAGGTCAGAATACCAAATCAGGGTGCAATCGAGAATTGCACCAAACAAAAGGAATCTCAACAGTAATAGTGTCAGGTAAACAATGCATGGTTACAATAAAACGTGTCAGATTAGCAAAAATCAGAACAGAAAAATTAGCGACTGTCATGTTCGCTGCTGCCTCGCCTAGCGAGGGCCTGGCGAATACTCGCTACATGTTCGCTTAGCGATGTGCTAGCGAACGGCTGCGGGTTTTGAATTTAAGAACAGTACGATTTCAACAAGCTCCAAACCCTATGGCATCCATTACATAAATTTTATGGTTAAACATTCAAGATATCCATGCATATTTAGATCCACATGCAAAACCTAAGATATATTCATAAATCCAATCATAATACCATATGTAAATTGGAAGCATAAAGAGGTAGTGGTAGTGCAAACCTGTTGGCAATTGAATTGCAACGTTGAATTGGCGGATCACTCTTAGGGTTGGTGTCGGATTGAGTTGGGCGGAAGTAACCTTTGTGCAGATGAGTTTCCTTCAGGGTTTCCTTTAGGGTTGCTCTGAATTCTCTTGGTTAGCCTCCAGGGTTTGCTCGGTTGCTTCTGTTAGGGCTTCCTTGCTAGGGTTTCTGTCTCTCTCCTTCTGTGTATGAAGCTCTGCTATTTATAATGATTTTTTGTGACCTAATGGGCTCAGAATGAAGCCCAAAATTTTCTGGTATTCGCAAGCTTCGCTAGGCGAGTGTTGTAGCGAAGGGTTCGCTAGGCGAAGGATTTTGCTCGCCTAGCGAGCAAGCCATTTTAAGTCATTTTCTGGATTTGGCCACCTGTGTGCTGGGCCTTTGTTCCTGTAAGACCAGTGTCTTGAAAAATAAATTGAAGTGCCTTGAAAAATGTCTTGCAGGATTAACGGGCAAATTTTGGGGTATGCCGAGTACCAATTCAATGCTGACATGGCACCTAGCCGTACCCAGTTGCAGGGTATGTCTCAGAAGCCGAATGAAGGGTTTAAGGAGTATGCATAAAGGTGGAGAGAGTTGGCTGCCAGAGTTCGACCACCGTTAGTGGATCGGGAGATGTCTGATTTGTTCATGGGTACCCTTCAGGGGACTTTTGCGGAAAGGATGGTGGGTTGTCCCGTCACTGGTGTTACAGACATAGTAGTGGCTGGTGAGAGAATTGAAAGCTGGTTAAAAATAGGAAAGATATAGGGAAATGCTTCGTCGTCTGGATCGAAGAAGCCATTTGGGAACGGTTAGCGTAAGAAGGAGGGTGACACGAGTGTTGTGTATGCCTAGAGAGGACATGGTAGAGATCGTTACTACCAGCATATTGCTGTAGTAACAATTCCTGCTGATAATCAACCCGCACAACAACAACAACAATGGCAGCCATTTCAGCAGAGAACACAACGGCCCGTGTATCAAGTGAGAGGAAGGATGATTGATCATCAGTTTGATAGGCCACCCGTGACGTATGCATTTCTGTTAAAGAAGTTGAAGGATCTTAAGTTGGTTCAGCTGAGGACGTTGGCTCCGTTAAGACCAGATCAGAGGCCTGCGAATGGCAATGAGAATGCCAAGTGAGAATTCCATTCTGGTGCTCCCGGGCATAACATTGAGGGTTGTAAGGCCTTTAAACATGTTGTTCAAGATTTGGTGGATTCTAAAGCCATCAATTTTGCACCATCGCCGAATGTTAATGCTAATCCCATGCCGACGCATAGTCAGATGGGGGTGAATGCAATTTCGGAGGATAAGAGGAAAATTGGGGTGATGGACGTGGATCAGATAAGGACTCCAATGTCTGTGGTCAAGAGACAGTTGTTAAAGAATGGAGTTTTTCCGGGTTGTGATAATTGTTGTGCTGCTTGCACTGTCGCTACAGATGGGTGTGTACTGTTGAGGGAGACGATTCAGAGAATGATGGATGAGGGAAGTCTCCGATTTGAGAAAGTTGATTTGGAGAAGGAGGATGTTTCAACAATAACCATTTATTTTGATCATGTCCACTTGTCAGCGCCGGCAGATGCGGCTCCAGTTACCATCACGATACCGGGACCCATTCCATATGAAAATGATGATGTTGTGCCGTGGGACTATGGTGGGGAGGTGTATTGTAATGGAAAGAAGCAGGAAGATCAGGCTGCAGGTGATACCACCGTTTTAAAGGTGGATAATGCCGGACTTAGTGGTTTCCCTCGCAGCAGGAGGTTGTTTGCGCCTGACACGTTAAGGAGTGGGGATGCAGAAAAAGAAAAGAGAGATAAGGCCGAGGCTTTAGCCAGGGCAAAAGGTAAACAAGTGGTGAATGAGGGTACTCCTAGAGCGGCACCGGTGCCTGTTGGGTCGGAGAATGAGCTTGATGATGAAGCCAAGGAGTTTTTAAGGATTATCAAGAAGTCTGAGTACAAACTTGTTGACCATTTGCAGCAGACTCCGTCCAAGATTTCAATCTTATCTTTGTTGTTAAGCTCAGAAGGGCATAAAGATGCTTTGTTAAAAATCTTGAAGAGGGCCTATGTCCCGCAGGAGATTATGGTCAATCAGCTGGAGACAGTGGTGTCAAATGTCAATGCCAGCCATGGGTTGGGTTTCACTGATCTCGATCTTACTGTGGATGGACGTAATCACAATAAGGCATTACACATTTCGATGGAGTGTAAAGGAGCATTGCTTTCGCACGTTCTGGTTGATACCGGCTCGTCACTTAATGTGTTGCCTAAGAAGGCCCTGGCTAAGTTGGATTGCGAAGGAGTGGTGTTAAGGCCTACTGATTTGGTGGTTAGAGCGTTTGGTGGCTCTAAGAGGGTTGTGTTTGGGGAAGTTGAGCTCCCTGTGAAGATTGGGCCCGAGGTGTTCAAGTCTGTGTTCTATGTCATGGACATTCAGCCAGCATACAGTTGCTTGTTGGGTAGACCATGGATACACGCTGCTGGGGCAGTAACTTCGACTTTGCACCAGAAGTTAAAGTATATCTGGGACGGGCAGGTCGTAACAGTTTGTGGGGAGGAGGATATTTTTGTCAGCCACTTGTCATCGTTCAAATATGTGGAAATGGACGGTGAAATATTTGAAACACCTTGTTAAGCGTTTGAAACCGTTAAGGTGGAGAATGCCATTTTTGCTGAGAAAGAGAAAAAGCCGTCCATTGCTTCTTATAGACAGGCTGTAGAAGTGGTGAAAAATGGAGAAGCCCCAGGTTGGGGAAGAATGATAGACATTACGGCGAAAAAGGACAGGTTTGGGATTGGCTATCAGTCGGGCCAAGGCTCGTCTGGACAGAATATAGGACGTCGTCAGCCGTTCACATTCACCAGTGCTGGAATGCTAGATCCAGACCGCGTCTGTGCGGTGGGTGAAGAGATTGACAGTGATTGCGAGCTCGACTCGTGGATAAAACTGTGCGTACCAGGGATGAAGATCCAGAACTGGAAGGCCGAAAAGATCATCATTGTCACTCTGCGTGAAGAGTAATATTTCTGTTTTTCAATTCTGTTTGTATGAAAGCCATACGTTTTGCCCGAAACGTAATGGTTCATTGTAAGGGCCACCTCATGTGTTTCATTTTTGCAATATTTGCATCAGTAATAAATGGAAGTTTTCACATTAAAAGAGGTGTTCCCTGTTTTTCATTTATTTTTGCAGTTTAAAAATATATATATAATAAAAATGGCAATATTTATTTTCATTTTCCTTCCTTTTAATTTGTCTCGTTCTGGCTCTAAAGCAATGCATGAATCAACATTCATGCATATGCGATTATTCTCCGGATCTCATTGATAACAATCTTGTTACACCCTCATATGACTTCGACAACCCGATATATCATGCCGAAGAAGAAGGCGAAGAAGATTGTGAACTGCCGGAAGAATTAGCCAGGTTGTTGAAACAAGAGGAGAAGGTGATTCAACCGCACGAGGAGCAAGTTGAGATTGTTAATCTGGGTACCGAGGAGGTCAGAAAGGAAGTGAAAATTGGGGCCGCTTTGGAGGTGAATGTCAAGAGCAGAATGGTAGCACTGTTGAAAGAGTATGTTGATATCTTCGCCTGGTCTTATCAAGATATGCCAGGGTTGGATACCAATATTATTGTACACAAGTTGCCATTGAGAGAAGACTGTCCTCCAGTGAAGCAGAAGTTGCGTAGAACTCGACCCGAGATGGCCATGAAAATTAAAGAGGAGGTTCAAAAGCAGTTGGATGTTGGTTTCCTAGCTGTCACTAACTATCCGCCTTGGGTCGCGAACACTGTGTCGGTGCCAAAGAAGGATGGAAAGGTGAGGATGTGTGTGGACTATCGGGATTTGAACAGAGCTAGCCCGAAGGATGATTTCCCATTACCTCACATCGATGTGTTGGTAGATAATACAACTCAATTCTCGGTGTTTTCCTTCATGGATGGCTTTTCTGGCTATAATCAAATTAAAATGTCGCCAGATGATATGGAGAAGACAACGTTCATCACACCATGGGGCACTTTTTGTTATAAGGTGATGCCATTCGGTCTCAAGAACGTCGGTGCCACGTATCAAAGAGCTATGGTGACTTTGTTTCATGATATGATTCGTCATGAGATTGAATGCTATGTTGATGACATGATAGCAAAGTCCCAAACAGAAGAGGGGCATCTGGTAGACTTGGCCAAATTGTTTGACCGGTTGAGACAATTCAAATTGAGGTTGAATCCGAATAAGTGCACTTTCGGAGTGATGTCTGGTAAGTTGTTGGGGTTTATTGTAAGTGAAAAGGGAATCGAGGTTGATCCTGCTAAAGTAAAGGCGATACAAGAAATGCGTGAACCGAGAACAGAAAAGGAGGTTTGTGGCTTCTTAGGTAGATTGAACTACATTTCACGGTTCATATCTCATCTAACAGCCACGTGTGAACCCATATTCAAATTGTTGAGAAAGGATCAAACGGTCAGGTGGAATGATGATTGCCAAGCGGCATTTGAAAAAATAAAAGAATATTTGCAGGAGCCTCCGATTCTGATGCCTCCTGTGGAAGGGCGATTGTTAATCCTGTACTTGACAGTCCTCGAGGGGTCTATGGGGTGTGTATTGGGGCAGCATGACGAGTCTGGTCGAAAAGAGCATGCAATTTATTACCTTAGCAAAAAGTTTACCGACTGTGAAACAAGATATTCACTGCTCGAGAAAACTTGTTGCGCATTGGCATGGGCTGCTCGCCGACTGAGACAGTATATGCTGGTTCATACCACTTTGTTGATTTCCAAAATGGATCCGATCAAGTATATATTTGAGAAGCCAGCATTGACCGGACGGGTTGCGAGATGGCAAATGATTTTGACTGAATACGATATCCAGTACACCTCTCAAAAAGCAATAAAGGGGAGTGTATTGTCTGATTACCTCGCCCAACAACCCATTGAGGATTATCAATCGATGAAGTTTGAGTTCCCTGATGAGGACATCATGTTTCTCAAATCGAAAGATTGTGAGGAACCTTTCCCGGAGGAGGGGCCTGACCCTGAGTCCGAATGGATTCTGATGTTTGACGGGGCCGTTAACGTGAATGGTAGCGGAGTTGGTGCTGTTTTGGTTACGCCGAAGGGATCCCACATTCCTTTTGCTGCCCGGCTAACATTTGAATGTACCAATAATGTGGCTAAATATGAAGCTTGTATCTTGGGTGTCGAAGAGGCGATTGATTTGCGAATCAAGAACCTTGTTATCTATGGAGATTCAGCTTTGGTTGTGAACCAGGTTAATGGGAAATGGTATATGCATCAATCTCACTTAATTCCATATCGGGATTATACGAGGAGGTTGTTGACGTTCTTCACCAAGGTGGAATTACACCATGTGTCGAGAGAAGAAAATCCTTTAGCAGATGCTTTGGCTACTCTGGCCGCCTTGATTAAAGTGCAGTGGTGGAATCAATTCCCTAGTGTTGAGGTGGGACGACTGGATAGACCGGCTTATGTGTTTGCTGTCGAGACAGTGCCTGATGATGAAAAGCCGTGGTATTATGACATCAAGCGTTATCTGGAAACCCACGAGTATCCTGAGGGAGCGTCTAAGAAGGACCGAAAGACTCTGAGGAGATTGGTCATGGCGTTCTATCTGAATAAAGATGGGGTTTTATACAAGAGGAATTTTGATTGGGTTTTGCTCAGATGTGTTGATGACAAAGAAGCAAGCCAATTGATGAAAGAGGTGCACGAGGGGTCGTTTGGTACCCACGCCAGTGGGAATGCAATGGTGAAAAAGTTGTTAAGAGCTGGATATTACTGGATGACAATGGAGGCTCAGTGTTTCAACTTCGTGCGGAGATGTCATAAACGCCAGATTTATGCTGATAAGGTGCATGTGCCTCCAAATCCTTTGAGTTTGATTTCGTCTCCGTGGCCGTTTGCTATGTGGGGCATTGATATGATTGGAAAGATCGAGCCTACGACTTCAAATGGGCACCGGTTCATATTAGTGGCTATTGATTACTTCACCAAGTGGGTGGAAGTGGCGTCTTATGCAAACGTGACGAAACAGGTCGTAGCCAGGTTCCTGAAAAGAGACATCATTTGCAGATATGGGGTTCCCGAAAGAATCATCATGGATAATGGTTCTAATCTCAACAACAAGATGATGGCAGAACTGTGTCGGGAGTTCAAGATCGAGCATCACAATTCTTCTCCTTATCGTCCGAAGATGAATGGGGCGGTCGAGGCGGCTAATAAGAATATTAAGAAGATTGTGCAGAAAATGGTCGTGACCTATAAGGATTGGCACGAGATGTTGCCATTTGCATTGCATGGGTATCGAACCTCGGTGCGTACATCTATTGGGGCAACGCCTTTCTCGCTTGTGTATGGGATGGAAGCTGTGCTACCGGTTCAGGTCCAGATTCCGTCATTGTGTATGGGATGGTTATGGAGCATTACGCCATTGAAAAATTCAAACATACGCATATAAAGCATGAACTAGTCTCAAGCCGTGGTTACCGTTTGAGAATTGGTTTAGCTGGTTGGTGAAGATGTTACTCTGAGGAGTTTGGCATCGTGATTTTGAATCCACAGTATTCCCCAGTAGTGCGATATTGGGGGGAAAATTTCCGTCGTTCGGAAAGGGAAGTCAAGATTGAAGAACGTTACGCGATCAGCGCGGAGATCGGGGTCCATCAGGAGAAAAGGAGACGCAGAGTGTCTTCTGGAGAACGGGGTTCATTGTTTGACAGTAAAAATCAAAGAAGTTTTTGGGGTCCAAGAAAAGAAAAAATAATAACAACAAGGAGAAAATCCCCAGCAGAAGTGGCATTCAGGCCAATTTTCCGATGTTCAGATCGAAGAAGTTTCCGACATTCAGGTCGATGCAACTTGTGGTATTCAGGCCAATTTTTCGGTATTCAGACCGAAGTGGCATTCAGGCCAGGTTTCCGGTATTCAAACCGAAGTGGCATTCAGGCCAATTTTCCGGTATTCAGACCGAAGTGGCATTCAGGCCAGGTTTCCGGTATTCAGACCGAAGTGGCATTCAGACCAATTTTCCGGTATTCAGACCGAAGTGGCATTCAGGCCAGTCTCTCGGTGTTCAGACCGATATTAATAATCTCATATCTTCTGATGCTCAGATCGAAGTCATTTCCAGTATTCAGACTGATGAGCGGCGTTCAGGCCATGGTTATTTCTGTGTACCATTTATTTTGGTATCCAGGTTAACATTTTGTTTCGGTATTCAGACCGACTATCACCGTATCAGATGGATTCTTCTTTCAAAACCACCTCTTTGCCGATTCTAACGGGCATTGTTACTTAATTTCTAACGGGCATTGGTTCAAGGATCCATGCGTGTGATAAGTGGGTTGAGTGTTCTCCAAAGAATGACTTAAAAATAAAAAAGCAAAAGCAAAACAATACTAACTTCTAACTCATTAACAACTAACATTTAATTTCAAGCAATTTACTTTAATACCATTTAATTTTAGTCTTTATTCATTTTCCATTATTCATACCATTCTAATTGTTTATGTTAATGCAATTTTCACTTTGTCCATTTGGACCATATTGTGTTTTATACCTTGTTTGTATATTTTTTTTTGTGGTCTTTGACCATTAATGTACATAATAAGAACAAAAACCCTAAAAATCTTTTGTGTGGATTGTTGACATGATCTTGGACAAATGGACTTAGAACTTATGCAACATTCCTATGCTAAAGGACTTGGCCAATGCCAACTTTCATGTAACCAAGTGCTTGCAATGTGAAACTTCATCTGATACATCTTTGGAGATCCCTTTGAGTTCATCTGCAATATGATTATTGTGAAGCTATTATTTTGAACCTGTGACTTAGGAATTCATCTGTTACCTGGGCTATCTTGAAGAAGATCATGGAATGGCTAAGCTTGGATGTGGAAATCTTTATTTGATGACTTGCTCTTCAAGATTGATATAATTGTGCATTTGTGTGTTGCTTGATTCTAATGTCCAAGGGAATTTGGGTTTCTGTGGCATTCTTGCCTATTGGATTGCTACCCTTTGGTTAGATCTTTTCAACCCTTAACTTTTAATTTTGTGCATAAGATTAGTCTCTTCATTTTCTCCCAATTTCTTTAATTTTAAAATCTTTCCCTCCTTTTAAAAAATTTCTTTGTTTGAACTCATTTTGTTCTAAACTTTGACCACTTTGCAAAAGATAGAAACTTTGGCCTTATGCCATTGAATTTTCAAACTTCCTTTTCTTAATCAAACTTGTAAGTAGACTTAACTATACTTGACCTAAACTTTCAAAAAGCTAAAAAAGAACTAACTCATTCAAATCATTTTTGGGCCTTTGTTCCTTTCAAACTTAATTTTTGTTAAAAGCAATACATCCACTTTGAAATTTGTATCACAAACTACGAGGTTTTGATCCCTCATTTTTATGTTGGTACGTAGGTGTAACACCTCAAAATTTACCCTCGTCTTCTTGAGACTAGTTTGACACATTTCATTTCATAGTGTAGAGCATTAGGAATTGCATTTTGCATATCATATGGAAATAAGAAGGTCATCCTCCAAAGTCTTTTCAAAAGATGGAGAAGGTACATGATTCAAGCCTGGGGGTCTCTATGAATTGATGCTCTCTGTAGGAATCTCTCCTCGTGGAATGTGTCCAAAGGTAATCTCTTCAAAATGTGGGATCAAAGACAGCACATGCTCTCTGTAGGGAATAAGATTTTCATGCTTGGTATCCCAATCTCCTTTAATCTGACTCACTACCAGGGCTGAATCTCCATATACGTCCAGGAACTGAATTTTCATATCAATGGCAGCTTTGATGCCCAGGATACATGCCTCATACTCAGCCATGTTATTGGTACAATAGAAACAAAATCTTGCAGTAATCGGGGTATGACAACCTTCAGGGGAAATGATCACAACACCAACACCATTACCAAGTGCATTAGAAGCTCCATCAAAAACTATAGTCCATCGGGATCCTTGTTCCGGTCCGTCATATTGTCCAAGTTCTTTGGTAATAATCATAATGTCTTCATCGGGGAATTCAAAACTCATTGACTGATAATCATCCACTGCCTGATGAGCCAAATGATCAGCTACAACACTTCCTTTAATGGCCTTCTGAGTAGTGTACTGTATATCATATTCTGTTAAGATCATTTGCCATCTCGCTATTCGTCCGGAGAGAGCAGGTTTCTCGAATATGTACTTGATTGGATCCATCTTAGAAATCAATAAAGTGGTATGATTCAACATATACTGTCTTAGTCGGCGAGCAGCCTAAGCCAAAGCATAGCAAGCTTTCTCGAGCTGGGAGTATCTTGTTTCACAGTCGATACCTTTTGCTAAGGTAGTATATTGCATGCCCTTTTCGACCAGACTCGTCATGTTGCCCCAACACACACCCTATTGAATTTTCTAACACGATCAAATACATGATTAGAGGTCTTCCTTCAACTGGTGGCATCAGATTTATAGGTTCTTGGAGATACTTCTTGATTTTGTCAAAAGCTTCTTGACATTCATCATTCCATATCATCTCTTGATTTTTCCAGCGAAAACCTCTACATAGTCACGCAACATCCGACTCAATCTTTCTTTGACACTGTTTTCCAAGCCTGCTCCTATTTTGACTTCTTTCTTGTCTACTTCAGTACCCAGATTTACAACCTCAATTGATTCCTCATGCGGCTGTGTAACTTTCTCTTCTTGTTGTAATAACCTAGCAAGCTCTACAGGTACTTCACAATCTTCATCCTTTCCATCTTCAGCTTGATAGATCGGATTCTCGAAATTATAATTGGCAATAGTAGAATTGTTATCAACAGGATCCAGGGTGGATGAGGATCTGCATTTTAGTGATGTGGGTGTGTGTAAGAACACATAGCTGATGAAAATAAAATAAAAGAAAAACAAAGAGCCCAATATTTACGAAAACGAAACGTCCATTGATTTTTATTGAATGAAGTATGCAAATGAAATGACATCCCGAAACAAGCATACCATTGTGCCCCGGGTAAGGCACAAGGCTTAAAAATAACAACGCAGTAATAGTATTTACTCCTGACTAAAGGAGATAGGAATAACGTCTTCAGTCTTCTAATTGTTGAGCCCATCACCCACAGTAGGAAAAATCCAGTTATCCAGATTGTAGTCTTCATTATAGTCACCCACAACATTGATTTGATCTTTCATGTTCCCTTGATTGGTGATACGAACAGCACGAGCACGACGAACAGCCTTCTGGGACTCTGCAGTGAAACCCAAACCAAACTTGTCAGACTTGTAAGGAATGTCGGGAAGCTGATCCCAAATAGTGCAACCACCTTCTTCAACCACAGCTCTAGCATCTTTGAGGGAAGCCATTGTAGGAGGTACTCTGGTAACCACAGGAACTCTTTTAACCACAGGAGGAGCTTCAGTAGCGGGAACGACCCAAGGAACTACTTCAAATGTCTGGCAAGGAGTCTCAACATATTCACCTTCCACTTCAACATACTTAAATGTATTCACATGACTGACCATATATTCTTCCTCTCCATAAACAGTTACGATCTTTCCCTTCACTGGATATCTCAACTTCTGATGTAGAGTGGAGGTCACAACACCTGCCCCGTGGATCCAGGGGCGCCCAAGCAGACAAGAGTACGCAGGACGAATATCCATTACATAGAAGGTAGAATCGAAGACTTGAGAGCCTACTTTGATCGGGAGATCTATTTCTCCATGCACCACTCTTCTTGAACCATCAAAGGCTCTCACCACTATATTACTTGATCTTAACACAGTATCTTCAGGACTGAGCTTGTTCAGAACCTCTTTGGGAAGTACATTCAATGAAGAGACATTGTCTATCAACACATGAGACAAGGTAGTGCCCCTACATTCAATGGAGATATGTAAAGCTCTGTTATGGTTTCTTTTGGCAGGAGTCAAGTCAGCATCAGAAAAACCTAACCCATTATCATAAGTCAGATGTGCAACACAATTTTCAAATTGATCCACAGAAATTTCATTTGGTACATGAGCAGTCCTTAAGAATTTGATCAAGGCTTTAGCATGAGCCTCAGAACACAGCAACAAAGACAACATGGAAATTTTGGAGGGAGTATGCCCCAACTGGTCAACAATATCATAATCACTCTTACGAATGATCTTCAGCACTTCTTCCATCTGTTTAGAGAGATTTTCAGCAGTCGGTGCTTCAGCTTGCACAGGTTCAACCACAGGACCTTTGCCTCGAGCATCACTACTTGGCTCAGAAGTGGAGGTAGTAGTTGGAAGAACTGTATTTTTTGAGGTAGCTGGAGGAGGGAAAATTCTTCCACTTCTGGTGATCTTACTAGATCCAGCAATATTATCAACATCAAGGTTATCATCAGTAACAGGTGTATCAGTCAAAGGTTCCTGCTTAACACCATGGATATAAACATCAGAACCGTAATTCCAGGGTATAGCTTTATCCGAAGTATAAGGAATAGGGCCAGGAGTTGTAAAAATCATGCGAGGCACTCTAACTTCAGCAACAGTCTTCACCAGGCCTTCAGCAGTAATTTTGATAGGACCCTTGGAAGTGATCTTGACAGGGCCTTTGGAGGTAATCTTCACTGGCACTTTATCAACCATATCCACATCTTCAAACTTCTTACCTCGAGTTAGGTGTTCACACATACTTTCCACAGAAGGAGTTCTCTCAAACAATATAGTGTAATTGTCCATGAGGCGTTGAATACCATCTTTCAACTTCCAGCAGCTATCAGGTTTGTAGGCACAATAAAAATAGTCTTCGTTGCAACCTGGAAAGAATCCAGCCTGCACCAACTTCTTCTTGATAATAGATAAGGGAGTAGTCACATCTACTACTGAGGAAACATATGAAACTTCATCAATAGCATTAACAGTCTTCTCATGATTGGGCATGGGAGCAGTAATCACATTTGGAGTCCCAGGAGGGTCAAATTCAATCTCCCCAGCTTCAATCATATCTTGAATCTTATTTTTCAGCACCCAGCAATTGTTGGTGTCATGTCCCAGACAATTAGAATGATAGGCACATCGTGCATTAGGATTGTACCGAGGAGAGGAAGTATTAGGATTCTGAGGAGGGTCCTTCAAAGTAATGAGTTCCCCTTTCAACATGTGTTGCAAGGCTTGGGCCAGTGACATGTTGATCTTGGTGAATTGTCTTCTAGGCTTCTGTTGATTGCTCTGTGGTAGCTCTGGTGTTGCAGGAGTAGGATTAGAAATGTGAACTGCTCCTACGGATTGGTGACTTCTGTTACGGCCAGGTTGACCATACACAGCATTAGACTCCTTCTTTCCACTAGGGGGCTTCTTTGCAGTGCTTGATGAAGAGGCACCCACCTGTATCTTACCACTTCTTATACCACTTTCCACACGCTCTCCAGTCATTATCAGCTCAGTGAAACCAGATGATGAGCTTCCAATGAGGTGACTATAGAAAGGACTATTCAGCGTACTCATAAACATATCCACTAGCTCCCTGTCAGTCAGAGGAGGTTGAACTCTGCCAGCCAGGTCTCTCCATTTCTGGGCATACTCCTTGAAATTCTCCTTAGCACCCATTGACATGCTTTGTAGCTGCATGCGAGTAGGTGCTAAATCAGCATTGTATTGGTATTGCCTGTAGAAGGCCTCAGCAAGATCATTCCAATCACGGATATTGACACTCTCCAATTGATAGTACCATTCCAATTGAGCTCCAGACAAGCTCTCTTGGAAGAAATGAATCCATAACTTCTTATCAGCAGTATGTGGTTGAATCCTCCGGACATAGGATCTTAAATGCAACTTGGGACATGAGACACCATCATACACCACAAAAGCAGGAACCTTGAAACCAATAGGTATAACCACTCCAGATATTAAACTCAGATCTTCAAAATCCATCCCAGAAGATTTTTGTAACTCCATAGCATTCATTCTATCCACCAGCATCTTGTACTTATCTTCATTAGGATCATGATAATAATTTGCTTCAGAATCAGAATCTCCCACAGTATCATGGGGACTACCTCCCTCTTTCTCAGAATTTTCAGACTCATAATCATCAACCTGTTCCTTTGTCTTGATAGGGCCTCTGAATCTTCTTCCCAGATTGATAAGGCCTCCTGATCTTCTAGTCTTCTTCTTCTTCTTAGCCAGCAATGTCTTCAACTCATCTTACCCCTTGGACAAGTTCAGAATCAACTCTTGGAATTGTGCATTCTGAGCCTGGAGATCTTTGACAGTCTGTTCAAGAGCCATTTCTGCTAAGGTAAGCAGCGAGAAGATAAGATACATGTTCATAAGAAACCTGTGATGCAATAATATGGTATGTAGATGCTTATGCAATGTTTTCAAGGACCGTAGGATTTAAATTTGTTTAAACCACCAAAAAGTAATATTTTATTAGTAATAAACTTGTTTGCCCCTTGGGCTTACAATAAAAATGAAATGAATACAAAAAATGGGGTTTTAAGTCTCCCATGGACGTTTCCTCTTTGTGTTGAGGTATGAGTTGAGATTCCGCTCCTCGTGAAGTTGTTTTGTTAGCTCCAGGATTCTTTCCTGACTTGCCTTGTAATGAGTCTCAAAAGTATCTCTTTGCTCCTTCAACTGGATCCAGGACCTCTGTAACTCTTCCATGTCAGTGGGCATGTCTGGATGAAGAATGATGTAAGAAGTATCTCCTTCAGCAACAGGCTCCATGGTAACTGGCAGGATAGCAGGATATGGCATCATAAGAGTCTGAGCACGAGATCGTACCCATCTGAGATATGGTTCCATAGGAATAGTGTACTTGGGTTCCAGAGTCTTGCTGTCAACCTTGTTCACTTTACCCCATGCTCGTATGAACCTTTGACGGTAACCTTGAAGATCGTTGTCGTAGTCGAACATAATACCCTGAATAAGCATGTCATGAGGACCATCAGTCCGAGCGTAACCAAACTGACGTAGAGCTAAAGAAGGGTTGTAGGTAATGCCCCCTCTTATGCCAAGGAGTGGCACATTAGGGAACTCCCCACAACGGTCAACGATGGTAACATTCTCCATAGATCTAGAGCACCAACGAATATCTGAATGAGAAAGTGACATAATCCTCTTGGACCACCTGAACCCTTGTTCATTCTTCATCACTGATCGAGGAAGGTGAGAAATAAACCACCTAGATAATAGAGGTATACAACACATCAGAGTTCCTCGTGCCTTCGTAGTACGGGTATGAAGAGAGTGTAAGATGTCTCCAAGTAATGTAGGCACTGGATTGCGAGTCAGAAATATGTTGATGGCGTGTACGTCTATGAACTGGTCTGGATTGGGGAACAGTACTAAGCCATAAATCAATAGGGCTAAGATCTCCTCAAAAGCATCATAACTCATAGCCTTCAGGAATACTTGAGCTTTCTCCATCAATACCTTAGCAAGAATACCCTTAACTCCACTCCTTGTTTCTAGGACAATGTCTGATTTCTTTAAATGTAAGGCTGCAGCAATGACTTCAGGTTTAGGCTCTTTTTCTAAGCCTGTGAAGGGTTTCTGATCAAGAATAGGTATACTCAGAAGCTTGGAGAACTCTTCCATTGTAGGAACCAGCTGATAGTCGGGAAATGTGAAGCAATGATGTTTAGGGTCAAAGAACTGAAACAGGACACTCATCATGTCTTCATTGAACCTTGAAGTGACTAGATCCAGTAGGTGACCATGCCTCTTGATGAACTGGGAGTTTTCAGAAACTTGAGAGACCAATTCCTTAAGCTTAGGAGGTATTCCTACAAAGTTGATCCGGATAGTATTCCTACGAGCAGAAGCCATGACCTGCAACAAAGAACAAAGATAAATCCTTTGGTCCTTGAAATGGTTAGTGAAAATGCTATGCTTATGATGCATGATGATGCTATGATGTTATGCTCAATCACAAACATGTGGCACACACAAACAAGTCACACAATAGCCCTAGTTTTGAAGGCTTGCATGAGGTTTAAAGGTAAGTACCCTCCCCTGAAGTTTAGTTGATTCATCCTGTCCTACAAAAGTAACCAGGTTCTAAGGGATCTCAAAATCATTGATCCTTCACAAGGGTGGTTGTTCAGTAGGCAACTTACTTGCCAACCAAAACCCTCCAAGTTTAGGATCTCAATGAGTGTAGTATCGAGTATCAACCAACTTCAGTCTTCACCAAAGCCGGTTATCTCACTACTTTCTAAAGGCCAAGATGGGATGACTAGGGTTCTAAAAGTCAGTTAGTGTATTGACAACATATGGCAGCCTCATATTATCCTCAACTTGCTTAAGGAACATAAGCACCAACCAAGAAGTCACACTAACTATGGCCACCAGATCAACCATATCGATATACGCCGTACAGTTTCCTTGGTCTATTGCCATTTACCTAAGGTACACTAGATCCGGGTTAGGGTCTTTCACACATAAGAGCCCCAACAGATAAGTATAAAGCAAACAAGGCAAACAATTTTAAAGTGATCTAATTCCTAAGGGTACCCCTCTTTTATTAAGTCCCCAGCAGAGTCGCCAGTTCTGTAACACGGTGGGAGAACTGACTTTAGTTAAATGTTGCGGATAGCAAGAGTCGCCACCGACTTTTATTTTATCCAAAAGGAAAGGACATAAAAGAACAGGAAAGACCTTAAAAAGATTTTGAGTTCGGGGGGTAGGTTATACAAAGGGAAGGTATTAGCACCCTTTATATCCATGGTTATCCATGGGCTCTTAGTTACTTAGCTCACTTTGTTTGTTTGCAAGAGTGTAGTGTGTGATTAGAAAAATTTCTTTAAGTACTTTGTAATGACCCTCGTATGGGTGTATACAAAGCCTAGTTTAGAAATTATGAGGTGTAAAAGTAATTTTGAAAAGTGTGAGCAAGTAACTATGAGATATCTACCCTAGATTAAGTCTTTCGTGTTCTCGTATATTCTTTCAATGGTAAGACTGTCCCTATTATTAAGGAATAGGTAGTCATTACCTTGGATGTGTTTAAGGGATGGGCGTAGGGTCATCGTATGGTCAATGAAGGCAACATAAGGGGTGTCTTTAGCAACTCGTAGGGACTATCATCATATTTACCGAAGGGACAAGATCATTATATCGTAGGCAACCTCGTAGGGACTTGATCTTTTAAGTTTATAGGGACTTGATGATTTTTCTGTTTGAAGGGACTTTGCTTAAGACACCCCTATTTTCGAGGGACTTGACAATTTAAAGAAGGCAACCAAGAGGAATACCCTAGGAAGTACAGATGGCGATCAAAGATCGACTTACGTGTGCGAGTGTTATTTTTCAGATATTTGTCTTGAATTTAATTTTCTAAGTTCAATTATTTACAGTTAGTTTTTTGCACTCCCTAAATTACTAACCACGCAATAAATATTTACAAAAATAAAAGTAAGAAAAATAAATTTCTAAATTATTACATGGCTATGGGACGGATACATAATAATCAGGCGAGAAAGAATAAATTTACAACCTATACATTTGTTCCTAATATTATAAATAAAACAAAATTAAAATAAGGAAAATAATGAAGCAAAAATAGAATAGATAAAAGCAAATAATAATAAAATAATAAATAAACAATGGTAATAAAGCAATAATAAAATAACAATAATAATAAAGTGATAATAAAAAGGTTACAATTTTAAAAGAAATTATTTTAGGTTAAACAAGTTAGATTTTTTTAGAAGTTATTAGAAAAATATGAGTTTAAAATAAATTAGTAATAATAAAAGAATTTAAAATACATTAA
This sequence comes from Lathyrus oleraceus, assembly GCF_024323335.1. Classification (NCBI taxonomy): domain Eukaryota; kingdom Viridiplantae; phylum Streptophyta; class Magnoliopsida; order Fabales; family Fabaceae; genus Lathyrus; species Lathyrus oleraceus. Next base: position 326,909,608 of record NC_066584.1, on the reverse strand, counting down.
TGTACAAATTATAAAATAAAAGAGTTATATGAAAAATATTAAGTTAGTTATTTACAAAATAAATAAAGATTATAGAAAATATCAAATTATTAGATTAATAGGTTTATTATTATTATTCAATTAGAAAAATGGTCAATTAGATTTTATTTACAAAATATATAAGGATTTATTATTATAAGTAAGTAATAAAAAAAAGTTATTAAAATAGTTAGTATTTATTATTTATTTACAAAAAATATAAAGGTTATAGAAAAATATTAAATAATTAATTTAGTAGGTTTTCACGCTCTACATTACTAAACCACGCAGTTAATATAGGATCAATGGCAGGAATTTAAATGGCAGAAAAATAAATGGCAGAAAAATAAAATGGCAGAAAATAAAATCCTAATTATTACAACACTTTGGTGCAGTTACATAATAAAGATGGCGAAAAGTAAAACTGAAAATATTACAAGATAAAACTTAAAATATTACAAGGGCGAAGCAGTTACAGTGTATGAATAACATAAATATGAGCGAAAATAGGAAATAATAATAAGGTTTGTTAAGGTTTAAGAAAAGGTTTATGGTTTAGAGGAAACAACACGGTTAAAGTTTTAGGTTTGAAATTTAGAGTTTGTGGTGAAATTGTCAAAGTTTAGGAAAAATCAGGGTAGTTAGTTATGAAAAAAACTGTGCAGATCTAAATATATGTATATAAAAAAAATATGAATTAAAAAAAACAACGGCGTTGCTAGCGCAAAATTGCGATCATCGCAACTGGATCAGATAACACAAATGTCACGCCTCATACACGTATATGTGAAAACGGCGTATTGACACGATCCGATCCGAAAACATAATCAAATTATAACATAAAATAGAAATATATATATATTTAACCAAACCGCATGTATCTGGAATACATAACACAGTCACACATATGAACATGTATTTGAAACACAGTAACAAATATATCAACAAAATAGATAAAGTATATATCATATATAAACTATTACCAAACTGTGTGTACGATAGTATAGATCAGCCACTCTCAGTTTCTCTTTTTTGTTCTGTCTTTCGGCCTCCCTCTATCAGTCATGCTAGTAAATATATATAGGAACAAATTAGGTTAATGATAATGGGCCTAAGTTTATTTTGAAACCCAATATTAAATTAAAAACTGAATAAAGTTAAATAATTAAAATAGTTAAAATTAAAATAAAAACTAATTAACCTATTTATTTATTCTAGACCCAATATAAAAATAAATAGACTCAAAAAAAAAAGTCGGGCACCAAAATGCTCGAAAAAATAAAATGAACACGTCAAAATAATCAGCGCGAAATAAATGACTCGGAAAAATACAACGTTTGGTCGGATTTTGAAATAAAAATTATGACCGTTTAAACCGCTCAGACTGATCAACATATGACCAAAAATAGTCGTAAAAATATTTTTAGCATGTCAAATTAAATCACGTGAACCGCAGATTAATGTTACCGACATTTGCAAACTTAAACTTGACATTTTTTCGTTGACTAATTTTAGGCACAGTTAAAAAGTTAATTTGACCAGTCTGTTTGTAAATTCCGAGAAATTATTCCGGCTAATATTAAGACAGAAAAAAATGTTATGCTATGAAGATGATGCAAATGAATGTGAAACAAAAAATTGGTTAGAGTTAAAAATAGAGGGCAAATTTTGGGGTGCAACAGCAAGTCCTCCTTCAGAGGCTCTATTTGTGTTTGTTTACAATTGTGCCAAAGACCTCCAAGATGAGGCATGTGTTACTTGATAAGACCTCCGAGAGTAGAGGCAATTGACGGATAAAAGGGATTAGTAGCCAATCCCCCGTTATTCAGTGAGTCGTTCAGTATGCTCGCACTATGTGCTGATGCTTCTGAACATGTGCCCAAGATCCTTGTCCAGTGTCTATCAAGTTGAATAGGATCCCACTTTCTGGATCCCCACGCTTTCTTTGTCATGAGCTCACCCTGGCCAGGGTTAAGAGCATGAGGTCTCATCCTCATTTCCATTTTAATCAGCTTCACCCTAACTCTCAATGTTAGTGGTTAAGAGCTACAGATTACCCATTACAGTTTGGCTTGTTTGTCGAGGTTGACATGACCCCTCTTGACTAAAGCCTACCCATTGTTTGGGCCTCTGGTATGGATATAGTGTGTGATGCTTGTTCACTTGTGCTGGTGTGTTTATCTTCCTTCCTCTTCTCATCTCCATTTCTGTAGGAGTTGTATGATTGATTTTCGAGGAAGTAGGATTCTTGTTAGAGACCTCAATTTAGGGATATTTATGGCATGACAACTATTAGGCTCGAGTCTTAGTCTCCCTTTTAGTTTGGTGTTTCTCTGGTCTCTGGTTAGGAGAGTGTTGTACCCCTGTTAAGGGGAACTACGTCACCCTGATTCTCATACCAGATGAGATACGTAGGCAAGAGGTTGTAAGCAATCTCTCCGGGCAACCTTTTTTGTGTGTGTGTGTGTGTACCCTTTATTTGTTTCTCTGATGTGAGTACTCGTTTGTTCAGCGTGTGCATGTGTTGTATGTTCATACCTTGGGGATTTCTTCTGTTATCATTTGGGGTTCATATTCGGGGTTCATTGGTGATGATTGTTATCATTGGGGTTTATATTGGGCTTCACTTGTGATGATTGTTCACTTGGGATTCATCTTTGGGGTTCATCTTTGGATATTTGATTACTTTGTTGGGGTAATCTGATAACCTTTTTCTTCGGTGTTCGCTAGTTAGCGTTTGCTATTGTTTGGAGTTGGATGTAAGTCCATGTATTGGCATTCTGTTTCCTTTTGTTTGGTTGTTGTTAGGAGTCGGGTGTAAGTCCATGTATTGGCATTCTATTTCCTGTTGAGTGTTTCTTTTGATGTCTCAACGTCCCTTTTTTGCATTTTGTTTCGGCGTGCGTTAGCCGAGCTACGAGTGCTCTGATTCTCCTCTGGATAGAGAAGATACGTAGGTATAGGATGCGATATCCTAGAGAGCATGTCTCCTTTTCCCCAAACTACGTTGACTCTGATGTTTGTTTCTGACAAACTACGTAGGCCCAGGATGCGACATCCTGCCGAGTCCACTTCCTCCGTTTTCTTTCTTCATCCACCGGTTTATTATTCCAGTTTGTGCAATTTCTTTGAGCAGTTTTATTAGCAACTTTTTCCTATTCTTCGAACTATCTTTTGAGCGTGGATCCCATCGAGTACGGTGAACGTGAGGGGTGCTAATACCTTCCCCTTGTGTAACCGACTCCAGTACCTTGTAATCTCTGGTCGTAAGACCGTTCCTTTCCCTTTCTTAGGTTAGTCCTGCGCTCCCTTTCCGGTCATAGGACGAATAGCGTCGGTGGCGGCTCTGTATTTTTCCCGCCGGGTGTTTTTCGCGTTGCGACAGTAGGCACAAGTCCAAAGGTCTTGTCAAACACAAAAATATAATTAATGAATTCTTTTCTCATCCCCCCATTCTACTTGTTTATAAACATCATTTTATACCAAATACATATGCACACAAAAAGGGCTCCCTAGGAGTACCTAGGACACTTTGGGTGCTAACACATTCCCTCTGTGTAACCAACCCCCTTACCTATAATCTCTGACATTTTATTAGTTTTGATTTGAAAACTTCTTACTTTTGGGTTTTGTTCGTACTTTTTCCCTTTTTCCTTGGAAACAATCAAAGCGTGGTGGCGACTCTTGTTATTTGATGTCTAGCTTATCCATAGCTTGATGATCATGAATTTATCGCTACACTCATATTTCAGAGTCAACAAATAAGATTCTCATAATCTAATCTAGAATTCTGTAGACTTAAACATTATGAAATACATCTTTTCATTTTGGACATAAATCTATAAAAAAGTTTTTCATAATGAAAATGAATCTATCTTCAGCAAGGGATTTTATAAAGATAGCAGCTCATTGATGGTCTGTATCAACAAATTTTAGATGAAAAATACCCTTCTGAACATGGTCACGTAAAAAGTGATGTTTAATTTCAATATGCTTACCCTTAGAATACAAAATAGGATTCTTAGATAAACAAATAGCAGAAGTATTATCATAGAGAATAGGAATGTTACTCTCAGACATATGGTAATCTTCTATCTAACTCTTCATCCATAATATTTGAGTGTTGCACCCAGAAACTGCAATATATTCAGCTTCGACTATTGAAAGTGCAATTGTTGATTGTCTCTTGTTGAACCATGAGATTAGATTGTCTCCCAGAAATTGATAACTTCCAGAAGTACTTTTCCTTTCTATTCTGTCTCCAGCACAATCAACATCACAATAGCCTACTAATTTGTATTCACTTGATTTTCTATAAAATAAACAAACATTAGTAGTACCTTTCATATACCTAAAGACTCTCTTAACAGCAGTTAAGTGAGTTTTCCTAGGATTTGATTGGAAGCGAGCACATAAGCAGACATTGAATAAAATATCAAGTCTATAAGCAGTTAGATAAAGGAGAGAGCCTATCATACATCTGAATAGCTTATGATTTACCTTACTGCTTACCTCTTCTTTCTCCAGAATACATGTGGGATGCATTGGATTCTTTGCTTGCTTACATTATGATAAGTTAAACTTCTTCAGAAGTCCCCTTGTATATTTGCTCTGATGAATGTATGTTCCTTTTGGACGTTGATCAATCTGGATTCCCAGAAAGAACTTGAGTTCTCCCATCAGACTCATTTCAAATTCTTCATGCATTAACTTAGAAAAAACCTTGCACAATGAAACATTAGCAAAACCAAAAATAATATCATCTACATAAATTTGCACAACCATAATATCATTCTTATAGGTTTTGTAAAAGAGAGTTGTTTCCACTTTCCCTCTCGTAAATTTATTTTCCAAAACGAAGTTACTCACTCTATCATACCAAGCTCTAGGAGCTTGTTTAAGACTATATAATGACTTTTTCATTTTAAAAACAAAGTCAGGATTTTGAGAGTTTTCAAAACCAGGAGGCTGATGCACATATACTTCTTCAGAAATATATCCATTTAAGAATTCACTTTTGTATAGTTTATATCCATTTAAGAATTATATCCATTTAAGAATTCAGAAATATATCCATTTAACATCCATCTGATAAAGGATGATGATATGATTGGCTGCAAACAAAATTAAAAGACGAATAGACTCTAACCTGGCAACTGGAGCAAATGTTTTTGTATAGTTTATACCTTCTTGCTGACTATAATCCTATGCTACCAGTCCAGCCTTGTTTCTGATAACCTCACCCTTCTCATTGAGCTTGTTTCTGAAGACCCATCTGGTTTCAATGATATGAAATCCTTTTGGTTTCTGAACAAGATCCCAATGTTGTTTCTGGTGAATTGGTTCAATTCCTCTTGCATATCCAGAACCAATTCATTATCCAGAAGAGCTTCATCAATAGATGTGAGTTCTGTCAGAGATGCCAAACCTAGAAGAGTCTTTTCAGAAGGTTTGAATGAAGATCTAGTTCTGACTAAAGCATTTTTATCTCCCAGAATCAGTTCTTCAGAATAAGGGGTTCTTGATCTACCCTGCTTCTGATGATTTGGACCAACAACAGCTTCTGATTGAGTCGTATTTGAATCGTTTGCTTCAGATTCTTTATCTTTTCCTTCTGAGTCTTTTTCTCTAGAATCAGTATCCTTGGATTCTAAAAGATTGATCTTCAAATCTGTAAATTTCTCAACTTGCTTTTACTTTTCAGGGTCAAGCTTATCATTGAATCTAACATGAATTGATTCTTCAACAATTTGTGTTTCAGTGTTAAATATTTTGTACCCTTTAGAATGTTTATAATATCCTAACAATAAACACTTTTGTGCTTTAGAATCAAACTTGCTCATATTCTATTTAGTGTTCAACATAAAAGATTAACATCCGAAAGGGTGAAAGTAAGAAATGTTGGGCTTTCTGTTCTTCCACAATTCATAAGAAGTGTTACCCATAATAGGTCTGATAGAAATCTTGTTCTGAATATAACATGTTGTGTCAACTGCTTCGGCCCAGAAATGCTTAGCCATGTCAATTTCTTGGATCATGGTGCGAGCCATTTCTTGCAAAGTCTTATTCTTCCTTTCTACAACTCCATTTTACTGTGGAGTTCTAGGACAAGAGTAATCATGGGAAATGTCATTTGAATCAAAAAGATTTTCAAAATGTTTATTTTCAAATTTGCCACCATGATCACTTCTGACTTTGACTATTTTGCAATTCATTTATGTTTGCACTAGTGAGCAGAAAGTAGAGAAATTCACCCATGTCCAACGACTATAGTCATCAACGGTGACCAATCCATACTTTTTCCCATTGATAGAGGGAATTTTTTACTGGTCCAAACAAATCAATGTGCAGAAGTTATATCTGTCTAGAGGTAGAAACAACAGTTTTCGCTTTGAAAGATGTTTTAGAAAACTTGCCTTCCTGACATGCTTCACAAAGAGCATCTGAAGCGAACTTCAGGTTGGGTAAGCCTCTGACTAAACCAAGCCTATTTAGATGACAAATCCTTCTCATGCTAATATGGCCCAAACGTATATGCCATACCCATTTTTTCTCATTAATAGACATTAGACATTTTACATTTTGATCCTCAAGATCAGAAAGTCTGATTTTGTAAATGTTGTTATTTCTCTTTCCGTTAAAAAAGGTTGTACCATCTTTCTAACTAACAACCTTACAGGACTTTTGATTTAAAATGATATCATAACCATTGTCACTAAGTTGACTAATAGACAATAGGTTATTCATCAGACCATCAACTAAAATAACATTAGTAATAGATGGAAGTTTATTGTTACCAATAATTCTAGAGCTAATGATCTTTCCTTTCCGGGTTCCTCCGAAATCAATGAAGCCTCTAGGCTTAAGTTCCAAATCTTGGAACATAGACCTTCTGTCTGTCATATATCACGAGCATCCATTGTCCAGGTACCATGACCAGTGTTTCACTTGAGCTGCTAATGATGTATGCAACATAAATTATTTTATCCTTAGGTAACCACTTTCTGGGTCCTCTTTTGTTAGTTTTCCCAAAGTTTCTTACAACTTTGTGTCTTTTAGCATAAGGAGAATTTGTGCATGATACTTAAGTTTCAGAACGGAGGTCTTACCCTTTGTATGTTTCTATGTCTATGCAGAAATATCAATCTCAATGCCATTAGGCATGAAATGCACATAGAGAGGTTTTGGTTCTACCTTCTAACTTTCGTCAGGTTTTATAGTTTTTGTACAACCTAAACCTTTCTTGTAATTTCTGCAAACTCCATAGATCATAGAAGTCATTTTGCTTATATCAATGCTTTTAGCTAGAAAGTATTGGAATGCTCTGTCATATCTAATGACGCAATCAGTACCAGAAACTTCTGAGACTCTTTCCTCCTCTAGTTTTGAAATTTTTCTTTTAAAGCAGAGTTCTTACTTTCTAAAGAAAATAATTTTTCATTTAGAGAGGAAATATCTTCCTCAAACTCACTGTGAGTTTCAGAAGCAACTATTTGAACTTGTTTAAAGTCCTTGTATTTACTCTGAAGACTCTAATACTTTTCCAGCATTTCAGAGAGACATAATTCAAGATCATAACGAGATAGGTTAGAAAATACCTCTTCAGAATCTGAGTTGGATTCTGATTCTAATAATACCTTGTCTTCTGATTCTTTAGAGCCTTCAGGATCATATGTAGTTTCCATCAATGCAACATTAGCTTTTTCTTCGTCAGACTCTTCTTCTTCGGATTCTGATTCATCCCATGTAGCCATCATCCACTTCTTGCCTTTAGAAGAATTCTTCTTAGGCCTTTTGTCCCTTTTTAGGTTAGGAAAATCATTTTTGTAGTGGCATGGCTCCTTGCACTAAAAGAAGATAACTTCTTTTTCAAAACCTTGCTTCTTTTGTCCAGACGAAGAATCAAAATGACCAGCAGTCGTTTTGGCTCCTCTGAACTTTCCTTGACCATTTTGCTTGTGCTTCTAGAGTCTGTTGACTCTTTTTAAAATTAGAGACAACTCATCATCATCTTCTGAGTCTTCATCAGATCCTTCTGATTATTCCTCGGCTTGATAAGCTTTTGTCTTCTCGGGCTTAGACTTTAAAGCAACATATTTACCCCGCTTATGAGGTTCATCTTCCTCGAGCTCAATCTCATGGCTTCTTAAAGAACTAACAAGTTCTTCAAGACTGATACTGTTTAGATCCTTTTCTAGCTTTAAAGCAGTTACCATAGGTCTCCAACTTTTAGGAAGATTTCTGATAATCTTTTTGACATGGTAAGCTGTAGAGTATGCTTTGTCCAGAAATTTCAGTCCTGCAACAAGCATCTAAAACCTTAAGAACACAGTCTCAATTGTTTCATCATCTTCCATTTTGAATGTCTCTTACTTCTGGATTAAGGCCAATACCTTTGTATCCTTTACTTGAGCGTTCCCCTCATGAGTCATCCTCAAAGAGTTAAAAATAGATTTGGAAGAATCTTTGTTTGTTATCTTCTCATACTCAGTATAAGAGATAGCATTTAGCAATATAGTTTTGGCCTTATGATGATTTTTGAAATCTTTCTTTTGTTGATCAGTCATATTTGTTCTTGCTATAATATTTCCTTCAGCATTAACTGGGTGAACGTAATCATCGACTACAAGATCCCAAAGATCAACATCATAACCAAGAAAGAAGCTTTCGATTCTATCTTTCCAATAATCAAATTTCTCACCATCAAATATTTATAGTTTTGCACTGTAGTGATCTCTTTCATTATTGTTAACAACGTCAGCAACTGCCATTGTTTCTCACACAAACTGGATCACTATTGAACACGGTGAAGATTTGATAAAATTTTATCACAATCAGTACCGGAGCTCTGATGCCAATTGAGGTGTGAAAAACACAAGAAGGGGTGTTTGAATTGGGGTTTACAAAAAAAAACTTTTTCCAACTCAAGAACACCACTTAACAAGTTAATGAAAATTAGATAAAAACACAAGTATTTTTATCCTGGATCGCTTGAAACTCAAAGCTACTCCAGTCCACCCGCCAAGGTGATTTTTCCTTATACACAAAAACTTAATCCACTATAATCAACAGATTACAATAATCACAGAGAATGCCCTTCTTTGTCTTCTCAAGGATCCAACTATGCACTAGTCTCCTTAAGGACTCACAAAGAATAACCTTCTTTGTATTCTCAAGGATAACCTCCTTAAGGAATCAAACAAACAGTTTGAATAATATATTGTGTGTTACAAGTTGCTTATATACAAGCAGATTTTACACAAATGATAAATAAACACTTAAAGAAAAACTATGTACAAAAGAATGATAGTTTTTCACAAAGAAATTGACTTGTCAAAATGTTGTATCACTGACAGATTTCTTCAACTCTCCAAGTCTCACATATATAACATTAGAAGAAGACCATTGGAGGGAAAATAGGGAAAGCTCATAGAGTGGTTGTCCACTGTTAGATGGTGAAAGGAGTGATATTGTGTATTGTCATTCGCCCATAAAATGAGTGACATGTGTGATGTATATTACTGTCCCTGCCCATGAAAATAGGTAGTGGAAAGGATATTCAATTTGTACTATGTACTATTTGATCACGTTCTCATTTGATCTTATCTTCAAGTTCATTGGCTTCTGATGAAAGTTGATGAAGCATGAAATGAAGAAATAGAGAGCTGGATTCAGAAACTTCAAAATCTTCGGTTAGAACCTTGACAATGTCAGTGGTCTGGCTTGAGATCTTTAGTATCTTTAGAATCTTTAGAGTCTTCAGAATCTACAATCAGAACTTTGATAACATCAATCGTCTGGCTTGAGATCTTCAGAATCTCTAGCTACGTGACACAACTTCAGAAGCTTGCCATTCTTCAGAATCTTGGCAATCAGAGTCACGTCCAGAAGCATGTACTGAGAGAATGTTGCAGCAACAACATAATATTTCCTCGGAATAATTTTAGGAGTGAATTAGCACACAAGCAGAAAGATAATTGCATTAGCAATATCAAACGTCTTTTAGAATTTCTAATAACTAGCGCATAAGCAAATTTGAAACTCATTGTTCAGAAATTGATGACGTTGCACATCATATACTCTGAATTAGAACTGGATGTTAAATCTATACAATAAAAAACCATTAGGATACCAAAATTGTTCTCATACAAATACAATATTGTTATCTTCAAAACTCAAGGTATAGATGCAGAACCAAATCTTGTTCTAACAATTTCCAGCCATCAAGACAATATGAAAAGTATTAACAATAGGTGTTATTTCAATAGATTGAACCTGAGAGCTCCACAAAGTCTTGCAACTCTAAAAAATAGATAAGAAATTGTACAATCAAAAGAAATACTAATAAAGGAACCCAACCAACTCCAGATCGTCAGTCATACTCTGTTGAACATCAGTCTTTGGAAGCATATCGTTTATGGACGATCCGATGAAACTAGAGATGGAATAAAACCTAGCCTGGAATTTTGTCATGCGAATTAGCCACCAGTCTTTGAGGTCTCCCATGGTGTAAGGACATTATAAAAATAAATGCTCCAAACTTTCATGATTTTTCATGCAAAGGAAGCACTTTGAAACCATAAAACACTCGCGTTTCTGAAGATTTTCATATGTAGGAGTTTTGTTATGAAGCGCTCTCCATACAATGAAGGAACAACAATGAGAAATAAAATCATGAAAAATCTTGACAGACCATGCAACATGATAGTGAAGATAAAATAACTGATAAGCTTGCCTCGACATAGGATACCCATCCTTAAATAGCTTCCAAACGAGGTGATCATCATGCATAAGCTGTTTTGGAATAGTTATCGAGAGAATATCCGCCACCAACTCAGGGGTAGGAGTTATTATGACATTCGAGATACGCCATGAGAAGTTGTCAATCAAATCTACAACTTTGGAATTGAGAGATCTATGAGCTTCCTTTGATATATTTAACGCTTCCACTAGAGGGGTACCTACAATTGTTTTTCCAATAAGATATTCTATTACCATTACCTATTATTCTGAAGAACTATATCCACATAACCCTTTATCTCATTCCAAACCGATGATTTAGTAACAAAACAACAAGGAGTACCATTTGATAGGAAATGAGATCTACACATTACTACCCAATTCTCATTACTAGAAAAGAATTTCTAACATAGATGCATCATAAGAGATTCATTAATATCCACTACTGACCTCAAATCCAACCACCATCCTCATATAGGGTGCAAACTTGCGTCCAAGAGACTATACATATTTTGCGAGTTAAAAGATCCCCAATCCAGACAAGTTTTCTAATCCAGCAATCAAGACTTTTGATATTATTTTTAGGCCATTGATAAATACCTAATTACCTAATTAAACTTTTCTAAATGCGAAGTAGAGAACCTTTCTAAATACCTAATTAAACTTTGATTTTATCTGCCAATACCTAGAAATGCAAAGTTTTAGGTTTCCTCACAAATACGAGACAACTCAGATAACTGAACGGAATACTTCCCTTGTTAAAACCAAGTAAAGTATGTAATACCCCAATTTTGACCCTAAGATCCCTCATGCTATCTCATCATATGCATTAGCATTGGGATCATACCTTGGCATCCTCCTTACCCCTTTTTCATTGGGTTTGCATTGGGAGTGATCACCAAGCACCATTTGATTGTATCATACTTTGTATTTTAACATTTACTAACCAAAATACCAAAAATATGTCTTTTGTATTTGTCTAACTATTTTGTAGGTAAGGCACATGATCACCTTTGATCTATCAAGCTTACATCTAGGGTTTAAGACCCTCTTTGCCAAGAGCACAATCAAGGAATGGTCCACAATGTCTTTAGACATCATATATGAGTCCCCGTGAGCTTCATATGTTATTTTGATCAACAAATCATCAAAAGTTTGGAATTGGTTTGCCTTGGAAACCCTAGTTCATTTGGGTATCTTGTGTAACTTCTTCACCAAGATTCTTCAAAAAATGGTCAAATATTTCAAGGGATACCTGGAATTTCATCATATTATGCATATATGATCTCCCATGAGTCCCAAAAGTCAAGAGAATTGCAAGCTAGCAAGTTGGTTAATGGTGGTTGACCAGAGGAATTCATCTAATCAAATATGGGGTTCCCTAGACCCTATCTCCTACAATTTTTATCATGTGAAAATGATTCCAAAATACAATTTACTCTAAATGACATTACTAATAACTTTCATGTTGAGGTCTAGAGCTAGTTTTGCTTGGAAAGTTATTTTTTATGGTGAAAGATTATAGGTCATTTTGTCTAAACCCTAATTTGGAGGTCAACTTCTCAAGGCCATAACTTTCTCATTTTTTATGAGATGAAAGATTTCCAAGTTTCACAATCAAATTCAAGGTGTATAATTCAAATTTTATGTTTGGAGGAAGATCTAATTCAACTTTTATGAGCATGTGATATGAGGATACATTATAGGTCATTTTGGACCAATACCATTGAACAAGTGATTTTCCTCAACTTCAAAAATGCATAACTCCTTCGTATCAAACCCAAATAAGGTAAAATATGTGACTATTTTGAAGGACTTTGAAAGAGATAAAACTTTTATGAAGGGACTTTTATCATTTGAAGCTCACATAAAAGTTAGCCAAGGTGGAATAAGTGAACATATGGTCTGACACTTAAAAAAACTTTTGATATGTTAAAATTTCCAAACTTCCACCTCAAAATTTACCATGATACAAGCTTCAAATGGAAAAGTGTTAAACATAAGAGTTGTTCCTCTTGATCTAAACTTTCCAAAAAGTCTAATTTCATCCATTTTGGACAAGATTTGAGTGGGCTGCGCATGGCTTGAACATGGAATCATCATTTGGCAAAATCAAAACTTCAAACATCCATACACATTTGCCTTGCATTCTAAGTTGATTTCAGACTCATTCACACTTGATTATGGACCTAAGAGAGTGACTTCATGGGCATGTACACACCCATGCAAGCATGCATCATCCATTGCCAAATTTGGGAATCCAATTTGAAGGTGCAAATAACATGTGCTACAGCTATAAATAGAGGCCTTTGGCATCAGAAATAAGGATCCCCTCTCGCCATCTTTGCTCCAATACCCCAAACCCTTCCATTTGAAAGGAGAAACCTGAGAATTTTCTTTAAAAATTGAGTTTGAATCTCACTGTTTTGAGATTCAAAACTCTAGGGATCCAAAGCCTTTGGTTGATTCTAGTCTACTTCTGCAAGCTTCCTGAGTGAGATCAAGCAAGAACCAAAGCAAGAGCAATCGAATTCTGCACTGCATTAAAGGTATTTTCCAGAATTTTTTATCTCTTCGATTCTCACTCAATTCTCCATAATTCTCTTGGTTCTTTGGTTGTCTGAAGTCCTACCAATTTAGGCAAGAAGATTGAGTTGTTTTAAGGTCAAATCGAAGCAATTCAAATCATGTACCTCAATTTTCAACTCCATGTATCTCTCAATATATTTGAAGATAGGATGAATTGAGACCAGACTCGTGATCAGTGCCATTTTTACTTTAAAATCATGTCCTTCTTTTTTGTTTTAGTGATGGTGATGAGTGGACCAGTCCGGCGAGGCTCGCCTGGGAAGGTGACCGGAGTTTTGCTCCGGTGATGAGTTGGCTTGGTCCAGAGCCACATGATCTGTTTGAATTAATCTAATCACAAACGTTGGTTTTGAATACCTTATTTGTGGCGCGCTGACTCTAGTCCATGGTGGAACACGCGTTTGGATCCACTTGATTTATCACCTCAATTAATGAGGGAGATCAAGTGGCCCACGTTTTTTCTGATTTTCCAATTTTCATTTTATTTGTGTTATTTTCATTAATTCATATTAATTTTAATATTGATCCAAAAAATATGAGAATTTCACCAAAACATTTTAAATAAATTCCTCTTTCATTTTCTGAATTAAAATTATTTTTTGGATCATTATTAATTTTTTTCATGATTTAATTGATTCTGCGAATATTTTTAATTGTTTAAAAATACTTTTAAGTTTCCAAAAATTATGAAAAAATTTCTCCAAGGTCCTTTGACCTTGTTTGACCTATGATAAATCTAATGACCATTTCTTTGGTATTTTGATGAGGTTTTAGGAAATTGACCAACCATAATTTAATTTAATGTATATTTTAATTGTTTAAATGCCAAATAAATTGTGTAGAGCCATTTTAATTGACTTGTTGAGTTTGACTTGTGTTGTTGGGCCTTGGTCAAGGTTGATTTGACTTTGTTAGGTTAAGATCATTGGATTTAGGGGATTGATGGAATGTACATTCCATCTCCCAAAATGAATGAGTGATCTTAATTTGTTAAAAATCCCCCTTTGACCAATTTGTGATTGATCCATTCCCTCTCCCTCTTAATCTTATTCCCCTTCTTTATTCATTCATATCATGGACCTATGATATCTCTATATCCTAAGGCTAGTTGATTGCAAAATCAACATGAGTATGAATGAGATTAGGTTCACTACTTTGCATATTCTTTTTGTGTGTGGTATGTTTCATTAGCATAGTCCATTATACTATGTATCTAACATGTATTAACACCAAAATTCTATTGTCCGACCTCAAATAGTTGTGACTTCTACATAAGTCCAATTACGATTGCTTAACATAGCGCTAAATTTGTGACACAAAAGGCATAGCATTCTAGTAAGTGAGATTGTAAGTCTCCCCTCTTTCATGGTATTATGTGGAAACTTGACCCTTTTTCCTTCCTTTGGAAGATGTCTTGGTTCAAGGATCCATATTTGTGATAAGTGCGTTGAGTGTTCTCCAAAGAATGACTTAAACAAAACAAAGCAAAAGCAATACTAACTTTTACTCAACTAACAACTAACATTTAATTTCAAATCATTTACTTTTATGCACTTTAATTTTGAGCTTTTAATTCATTTTCCATTTATTCATACCATTCAATTTGTTTACTTAATGTCATTTTCACTTTTCCCACTTGGGCCATAATTTATGATATATTGTGTTTGTATATACTTGTTTGTTTGTGTGGTCTTTTGACCTTAATGTACATAATAAGAATAAAAGCCCTAAAAAACATTTTGTGTGGACAGTTGGTTTGATCTGAGACTATTGGACTTAGAATTTAGGCAACACTCCCTATACAAAGGACTTGGCCAATGCCAACTTTCATGAAACCAAGTGCTTATGAAGTGAACTTTCCTCTGATACAATATTGAAGATCTATTTGAGTTCATCTACAACATGATCATAATGAAGTTGTTATTTTGAACATGTGCCTAATGCCATCTTTGGAGTCATCTGATGCATGGGAATTTTGAAGAAAAGATCATAGAGTTGCTATGCTTGGATGTGATTATATTTATTTGATGCCTTGTTTTTCACCTTGCTATTTGTGTACTGATGTTGCTTAATTCTAAAGTCCAAGGGAAATTTGGGTTTCTATATGACATTCTTGTCTGTTGGATTGCATCCCATTGGTCAGATCTTTTCAACTCTTAACTTTTAAATTTATGCTTAGGATTAGTCTCTTCATCTCCTCCCAATTTCTTAATTTCAAAATCTCTCCCTTCTTTTAAAATCTTCTTTGCTTGTGTTTGTTTTCAAAACTGAGACGATATTGCAAACTAGAAACTTTGGCCTTATGCCATTGGATTTTCAAATTCCTTTTCTTAATCAAACTTGTAAATAAACCTAACTATGCTACACTTAAAATTTCAAAAGACAAAAAGAACTAACACTCATTCAAACCTTTTTAGGCCCTTTGTGCCTTTGTTAAACTTAAAATTTTGTTAAAATCAATGCACTCACTTTGAAATTGATACCACGAACTATGAGGTTTTGATCCCTCATTTTATGTTGGTACGTAGGCACAAGTCCGAAGGTCTTGTCAAACACAAAAATATAATTAATGAATTCTTTTCTCATCCCTCCACTCTATTTTATTGCAAACATCATTTGTACAAAAACACATATGCACACAAAAAAGGGATCCCTATGAGTATTTAGGACACTTTGGGTTGCTAACACCTTCCCTCTGTGTAACCAACCCCCTTACCTATAATCTCTGGCATTTTATTAGTTTTGATTTGAAAACTTCTTATCTTTTAGATTTTGTTCGTACTTTTCCCTTTTTCCTTGGAAACAATAAAAGTGTGGTGGCGACTCTGGTTTAATTGACGTCTAGCTTATCCATAATTTGATGATCATGAATTTACCTCTACAAAGTAGACATTTGCATTGTACGCCTATTGAAGATGGATCATGCGTAGATCTTACTCTTAGCATGATTGATCTTTTGACCTGAAGCCTCTCCATACTTATTAAAAAATCTCAACACATTTTGGATATTTTCTTGGAGCCCTTAAAAAAATCATAATGTCATCCGCATAAATCACATGGGAAGGAATAGCAACCCCTCTATAAAGGGAGATAGAAGAGATATTACCATTATTATAAGCATTAATAAAACTTCTACTCATAACTTCTTCTGCGATACAAAACAGAACTGGAGACAACAAATCACCTTATATCACCTCATTGATGCAACTAAAAACACCAATCGCCTTACCACTAACCAAAATAGACATTCTAGCCGAGTGTAAAATTTATGTGATCCAGGCACAAAAAGTATTATTAAAACTAAATTGGCACATCACGTTAAGGAGAAATTTCTAGTCCATAATGTCTAAGGCCTTTTTGATATCTATTTATAAATCCATAGACGGTCCGCCAAAATTTTCATGATAGTTTTAAATTGAAAGTTGCCTAAAGTGATTGGACGAAATTCCTCCGCTTTATCAGCCACCGGAGTTTTGGGAATCAAGACAAAAAAAACTGAATTTAATTAATAATATCCATTCCCACCACTTCCCATAAAAATTGAAAAAAAACATCCGCTGAATGCGTCCGGTCCTGGGGAAGCTTCACCGTTCATATCAAACACCACCTCCTTTATATGCTCAGCTGAAGGCATTGCAGTAAGCAAATCATTATCCTGCTGCGAAACAAGAAATGGTATATTATCTTGAATCATATCACTTCCTCCGACGCCATATTTGCATAGCTATCGACATTTCCGAACACTGTTTTGTTCCAATTCTTGAAAGCCATCTTTAAACGTTTCAACTTAATTGGAGAATAGTCGTTGGATTCCCGATAACATAATTGTTCCACACCTCTTTAACCAACATTTCATAGCCTGGATTAGTTGTCCAAGCTTTGAAGAATTTGAAAGGTGCTTTAGCATGCCATTCATCTTGTTCTCACATAAAAGGCTTGAGATTATGATCGGAACAGATTTTAACTAGAGTGCAGCATGAAACAGTTTTCTTGTGCAACAACCAATCTTGGTTATAAATTGTATGATCCAACCTAAGCGCCACAACTTGACTACATATTCTACCATTTGACCATGTGAAATGAGTTCCAATCGCATTCAAATGAATGAGATGATTTACATTCATATATGTTGTAAATATTAGATTGTAAATAGTAATTATTTCTATTAGTAATGAGGCCCATTAGTCAAAGCCCATTAGGTCTTCTATTCTCTCTTATTTAAAGCATGTAGATGTAACATGTAAGAATCACTTTTTAATATATCAGTAAAATATTTTATAACATGGTATCAAGAGCTCCCGATTTTGGGGGATTCGCTTCCGCCTAAACCCTAGCCGCCTTGTAGCGGAGTTTTTTTTTACTGCAGTTTGCAGTTTGTTGTTGTTTTTGGGTGTTTGGGTCATTGTTGTTTTGCGTGCTTCTTGTTTTTGTTCACTCATCTTTGAAACCCTAACCCATCCTGTTTCTTGGTTTGTTTTCTCTCGATTGTCCTTTCAATGGCTGAGATTATTAACGATCAACCACCTCCACCTCCACCTCCACCTCCACCTCCCACAAATCCACCAGCCCCATTTAATGCTAAGGATTTTGTCGTTCAAAAAGGTTATTGGCTTACCGGCAAAAATTATTTTCAATGGTCTCAGTTCATCAGACACACTCTTAAATGTTGCGACATGCTTGATCATATTGAAGGAAATCCTCCTCTGGTTACTGCTCCTAACTTCCCTTCCTGGGATAAAGATGATTCTGCTATTATTACTTGGCTTTGGAACTCCATATCTCCAGAAATTAGTAGAAATTGCATGTATCTCTCAAGTGCAAAGGCAGTTTGGGAGTATCTTCGTCGCAGTTATTCCATGAAACAAGATATGTCTGCTTGTTATGATTTAAAGAGGAAAATCTTCAACACTAAGCAGGGAAATCTTTCGATCACTGAGTATTTTGGAGTTCTCAATGGTTTTTGGATTGAGTTGGATCAGTATCAGAATTTGAAGATGGAGTGCAGCAAGGATACTACCACCTTGAATACTGTTGTTGAGCGGGATAGGATCTTTGATTTCCTAGCAGGCCTTAATGCTGAATTTGACCCTATTCGGGTGCAGATTTTGGGTAAGGAAAAATTTCCTGATCTTAATGAAGTTTTTTACACTATCCGTAGTGAGGAAACCCGTCGTCAAGCTATGCTTCATGAACAGCCCCCGGATGTGTCAGCATTAGTAGCTAGCAAAACAACAAGACAAGGACCACCACCATCATCATCCAAGAATGTTCGTGACAAATTCTATTGTGAGCATTGTAACCGATCAGGGCATACAAAGGATAGGTGTTTCAAACTTCATGGGAGGGAGCAGGTTCTTAGCCGAGGTGGCGGTTCTCGCAACATGCACCAGTATCAGGCACATGTTGCTACACATGTCCAGGATACTGAAAGCTTTGAAAAGAGGGGAACTGATCTTTCCTCCTTCAGTCAGAATGATGTGGAACGGTTGAAATCTATGCTTGACTCCATGAGTAAGCCTTCTGGTTCTGGGTCTCTAGCAGTTACTGGTAAGAGTTTGTGTTCTCGATCTCTTACTGTTTGTGGTAATATTCCTAAGAATGCGTGGATTCTTGACTCTGGTGCTACTAATCATATGACATTTGATTCCACATTATTATGCTCTTATACCACACCTTCGAGTATTCCTTATATCACTGTTGCTGATGGCTCTCATGTTTGTGTTGTTGGCACTGGAAATATTGACTTGCAACCTCCATTCCAGTTGCAATCTGTGCTTCATGTTCCCACACTTTCCCACAATTTAAATTCCATCCATAAGCTTACCCGTGATCTGAATTGTAAAGTAATTTTTTCTATGTCCCATTGTGTTTTTCAGGACCTTACCACGGGGCAGACGATTGGAATTGCTAAGGAAAAGGAAGGGTTATACTACTTCTCTGATGATCATCCAAAGGTGTTGTCCTCCTGTTTCCAGTCTCAGTCTTCCTCTTCAGCCTCACAAATTTGGCTTCAGCACAAGCGTCTCGGTCATCCTCCATTTTATATAATTAAGTCTATGTTCCCGTCGTTGTTCTTACACCATTCTGTTGAGTCTTTTAAGTGTGATGTTTGTCAGTTGGCAAAACACAATCGTGTATCTTTTCCTTCCAGTTTTAATAAAAGTGATGAACCTTTTGATTTGATTCATTCTGATGTTTGGGGACCTGCCCCTACCTCTAATATTTTTGGTGCAAAATGGTTTGTCTCATTTATTGATGATTGTACTCGGGTAACTTGGATTTTCTTGATGAATACTAAATCCGAAGTACCACAAATATTTATCCAATTTTATAATATGGTACAAACGCAATTTGGGAAAGGCATAAAAAGAATTCGTTCTGACAATGGTAAAGAATATGTCAATCATACCTTTTCCAACTTCACTAGTAAACATGGCATTCTCCATGAATTCACATGTGTTGACACCCCACAACAAAACGGTGTCGCAGAAAGAAAAAATCGTCATTTACTTGAAGTTGCTAGATCTCTCCTTTTTCAAATGTCTGTTCCTACCTCTTATTGGGGTGAGGCAATTCTTACTGCTGCCTATCTGATTAACCGGGTCCCATCTCGAGTGTTAGGTAATCAAAGTCCTGCCCAATTTATGCTTTCACGTTTTCCATCTGTTCCTATCTTACACACTTTTGAGTCTCGCATTTTTGGTTGTGTTGCTTTTGTTCATGTTCATAAACAATATCGCAACAAATTGGATCCTCGTGCTGTCAGATGTATCTTTCTGGGTTATGCACCCAACAAAAGAGGGTACAAATGTTATCATCCTCCGAGTCGAAAATTCTTTGTCTCCAAAGATGTCACCTTTCATGAAAATGTGTCATATTTCACTCGTTCTCAGTCTCAGGGGGAGAACATAAGTGACTTAGAGTCAGAGTCAGAGTCTGAGTCCGAGTTTCTGATCCTTGGTCCTAGCCTCCCTAGAACACCTATCAGTGTTCCCTCTCTTGAACCCGAGTTGTCACCTAGTTTGAGTTTGAGTCCTAGTTCAACACCTGAATCTGAGCCAGTAAGTGTTCCTGGTCCTTCAAGGCCTTCTGTTTTACAGGAATCAGCACCTCCAGCACCAACTCTAGTTATCAGAGAAGAAGTAAACCTGACCTTCTCCAGAAACAAATTCAATCGCCTGAACCGGAGGTAAGTACTGAAAATGATTCCTCTAGTGATGATTGTGCCATTTCTGATACTTGTGACACTAATCCAGTTGATTTACCCATTGCTTTGAGGAAGGATAAAAGATCTTGTCCCTCCCTATATCGACACCCTATCTCTCAATATGTCTCCACTAAACATCTTTCCACACAATATCAAAGTTTTGTTGCAGTTGTTGGTTCTGTGAAAATCCCATCATCTGTTGAAGAAGCATTGCAAAATAAAAATTGGGTCCAAGCTATGGATGTGGAAATGAGAGCACTTGAAAAAAATGGTACTTGGGAGATTATTGAAAGGAAAAGAGATAAAAGTCCAGTTGGATGCAGATGGATCTATACTGTAAAGTACAAATCTGATGGTACACTTGATCGGTACAAAGCAAGACTAGTGGCAAAAGGTTATACTCAGACGTATGGTATTGATTATGAGGAGACATTTGCCCCAGTGGCAAAGATGAATATTGTTCGAATTTTACTATCTCTTGCTGCTTCATGTGGATGGGAATTGCAACAGTTTGATGTTAAAAATGCGTTCTTGCATGGAGACTTAGAGGAAGAAGTGTATATGGAGATTCCACCAGGTGTTGGCATAACAAATGGAGCTAACAAGGTGTGTAAATTGAAGAAAGCCTTATATGGACTAAAGCAGTCCCCTCGGGCATGGTTTGGAAGATTCACAAAGGCAATGATGTGTTTGGGCTATAAGCAAAGTCAAGGAGACCACACTTTATTTTTTAAACATTCACAAGGAGGAAAACTGACTATACTTCTTGTTTATGTTGATGATATTATTGTTACAGGAGATGATTTGACTGAGAGACATTTCCTCAAAGAGAAATTATCAGCAGAGTTTGAGATGAAAGACCTTGGGCAACTCAAGTATTTCTTGGGAATTGAGGTAGCCTACTCAAAGTAAGGCATCTTTATTTCTCAAAGGAAGTATGTGCTTGATCTTTTGCAGGAAACTGGCAAACTTGGATGCAAACCTGCAAGTGTTCCCATTGAACAAAATCACAGGATAAGCTTTGAGGAGGAAAGTGACAAAGTTGACAAGGGTCAATATCAGAGATTAGTGGGAAAATTGATTTACTTGGCACACACTAGACCAGATTTGGCATATGCAGTCAGTGTGGTGAGCCAATTCATGCATGATCCGAGGGTGAGACATTTGCAGGCTGTAGACCGTGTTCTACAATATCTTAAAGCAACTCCAGGGAGAGGACTTTTGTTTAAAAGAGGTGGAAATCTAACTATGGAGACTTACACTGATGCGGATTATGTCGGATCAGTGAGTGACAGAAGATCTACGTCAGGCTATTGTACTTTTCTGTGTGGTAACCTTGTAGCTTGGAAGAGTAAGAAGCAAAGTGTAGTTGCTCGATCAAGCACCGAGGCAGAATTTAGAGCTATGGCATTAGGAATTTGTGAGCTATTGTGGATGAAACAAATTCTAGAAGACTTAAAGATACAATGTGAAGGTCCTATGACATTGTTTTGTGACAATAAATCAGCTATTAGTATTGCTCATAATCCTGTTCAGCATGACAGGACTAAACACATTGAGATTGACCGACATTTTATCAAAGAGAAGTTGGATAGTGGACTGATAACTACATCTTACGTTCCTTCCGGGCATCAACTGGCAGATGTGTTAACAAAAGGCTTACCAACAGAAAGATTCAGGCAACTTACTTGCAAGCTGTCGCATCACGCGAAAAACCGGCGGGAAAAGAAGAACAACAGAGCCGCCACCGTGCGTTATTTATCCCAAAAGAGGGAAAGGAAACGCTCAGAGTAAACCTGGAAAGAACATGGTCTCGCGACCAAAGAGAATGGGTTCGGGAGCCGGTTATGCGAAGGGAAGGTATTAGCACCCCTACGCATCCGTAGTACTCTACGGGATCCACGCACAATAGGAAGGAAAATGGTTGCTAAAACACTGCTCATAAACACACACACACTGGCTGAAAGAGACACAAGAAAACAGACAAGACTGACTCGGCAGGATATCGCATCCTGGGCCTACTTAGTCTATCAGGCGTAGACATCAGAGTCGAAGTAGTTCGGACTGGGGAAACGACACATGCTCGCTAGGGTATCGCATCCTATGCATACGTATCTTCTCGGACGAGAGAAGAATCAGAGCATTCGTAGCTCGGCTGACACACACAAGCAGACAAAACACACAGGCAAACGTGGAGCCTGAATGCCAATAGCTGGGCTTACATCAGCATCCGAACCAAACACACGCACACTGGAACCTAACTG
The DNA here is from genome assembly GCF_024323335.1 of Lathyrus oleraceus. Taxonomy (NCBI): domain Eukaryota; kingdom Viridiplantae; phylum Streptophyta; class Magnoliopsida; order Fabales; family Fabaceae; genus Lathyrus; species Lathyrus oleraceus. The sequence goes on along the minus strand of NC_066584.1, from coordinate 326,886,790 downwards.
CCACTCGATGGACTTACATCAGCTTCCAAGCACACAACAAGGCAACAAGTTAATAGGGAGTCGGGGACTCGAGCCTATAACTGTCAAACACACACAAAAGAAAAGAAAAGGCGCCCGGAGAGATCAGCTCAATCTCCTGCCTACATACTTCATCTGGTATGAAGATCAGGGCGATGTAGTTCCCCTACGCAGGGATAAAGGACTAGCCTAACCAGATAACAGAGGGAGACACAACTAGGGAGACTACGACTCGAGCCTAGATGTTATCATGCAAAATCATCCCTAAGTTAAGGTTTCTAGCTAACTGGCACAGGGAGCCAGCCTATCCTAAACATAACTTGCACAGGAAGCAAGCCAAGCAAAACCTAACTTGCACAGGAAGCAAGTCAAACAAACCCTAACTTGCACAGGAAGCAAGTCAAACAATCCTAACTTGCACAGGAAGCAAGTCAAACAATCCTACAAGCACAGATAGCACACACTATACACAAGCAAGTGGCTCAAACAAGGCTAGGTTTTAGTCGAGGGGTCATATCAACCTCAACAAACAAACCTCTGGAACTGGGTGAATGTGCTCTTAACCTTGCCATTGAGAGACTAAGGTGAAGCAGATGAAAGGTGAGTGAAGATAAGACTTCACAGCTCTTATCCCTGGCCTGGGAGAGCTTAAGACAAGAATGTGTGGGTTCAAAAAGTGGGAACCCTTCTACACATTTGAATACTGACTCAACTGTGCAATTGCACAAGATCTTGGGTTTTTATCTGTAATGCATCAACACAGTGGTGTGAGCAAAACAGAAGACACACTGAATAGCAGGGGATAGGTTGCATATCCCTTGGGTTCTGCCAATTGCCTCTTCACTTAGGAGGTCTTTGACTCTATGCAAGGACAAAATTAAACAATCACAAACATTGCCTCTTAAGGAGGACTTCAGACAGTTGCCTGGCCAAGTAACAGGCCAGGTCTTCCAGACTACATGAAGAAAAAGAGATATACCTCAATGCAAATTGCTTATACAAGCAAAGCAAAGCAAAAGTTCACAAGGAACTAAGCAACTAAAAGCACCTGAAACAGTCAAGCAGATGTTAGTATGCAACTTCAAACAAAGCAAAAGGAAACAGACATTAACAGTTAATCAGAAGCAAATGAATGTGCAAGGCACAAGGCTTAAGGCATGTGAGCCAAGCCACCTACAAAACAATCAAGTTAGACAATGATATTCAAACAAGCTCAATCAAAAAGAATTGGTCTCATTGGTCATTTGTTGGTCAACCTGAAAACACAAGCTCAAAAGTGAGTAACAGGACCACTAGGGCAAGCCTAGGGTCAAAGAGGAATGAAAAAGTCAAAACAGCAAAGGGCAAGCATCCAAAATCATGTTCAAACCATTAAGAAACACAACCAATTGGGTTCACATTCATATCAATCATCATCATCATTTCATGAACAAATTAGGTCAAAACATGGCATTTAGAAGCTCATAGAAGTCAACAGCAAGACTTGCATCAAAACCAATCTCAAACATTTCCAAAAATCACCAAATAACTCATGATCAATCACAACCCATAGCATAGTAAGCATGTCAAGTTTCATCTCATTTGGACAAGTGGAAGGCAGTCAATGAAAATCAGAAAGTCAAAGCAATTTTGAACATGCTCAAAGAAGTCAACCAAACATGCATCAACTTAGAAAAATCATAAGTCAGAGATGGTGTATGATAAATGAATGGGGTCAAAACCATGGCAAAGATGAGGATGTCTAGTTATATCATGTAAAATTTCATGTCCATCTAATAAAGTATGAGAATTTCACAAATGAAATGGGAACAAGTGTCACAAAAAGTCAACATATGACCAAGCAGGGGAGAAAATCTCAAACAATTAGGAAATGCCACAAATAATTCCAAGAAAATTCACATGTGAACTAGACATACAAGAGTAGGTTCATGCAAAAAATCAGATCCATTGGAGGTCAAGAAGCATGGTAATGAAAATCATGAAGTTGGACATCAATGGTGTGACACAAATTGTCACACCCTAATTCAAAAAATCATATCTCACAAACCAGCAATGATAAATTCACAAACTCTACACCAAAATCACCATGAGTGTGTCTAGTTTAAGCACAAAAAATTTGGGAGCCATTGGATAAAGCATCATCATTTCACAAATGTTTTGGCAAAGTGTACAATATTTGGTCACATGTCATAAACCCTCATACAAATTAAAAACCAACCATCCAAAAATTCTGGAAAAAATGTGATAAAAAAGTAGAGATCATGATGAACACAACACAAAAAATCCCACTAAATTTGGATTAAAATTGAACAAGTTATGATTTTTGTAAGGTTGGTGATTAAATGAAATAAAAATTGCAAAACAACATATTCCAATGGGACACATGCCACGCTGAATGGCATTTTTGTAAATACCAGGGTCACTAAATCAAACGGCCGCGTTTTGGCCAAGGAAAGGAAATGATTTCATTGGTTGTTAGCAAAAGAAGCCATGCAGTATGTGAGAAAGAGGAAGAAATCTGGGAAAAAAAATGGCTTTAGGGTTTGCAGCTACAGTGAACGCATTCATCACCTTCCCAAATCGATTTTCACAAATTTTTCCAGAAATCAAGATTGAGTACACATAAATGATCAGCAAGCAATGACAAACATGAATCCATCATTGGTTTTCATTAAAACACCATGCAAGTCAAGAATCGAGCAAAACAAATAAGCATCATCAAACTTCAAAACGACATAACTTCATGAATAAGCAGCCATTTTCAAAAATGAAAGCATCATGACACTCAGCATGGATAGACCTATACTAAGCATAGCATGGATTTTGGAATGGTGAAAGTCGAAAACTCACCCAATCTGTAGAACAGTCGTGGCACAGTGGTTTCTTGGTGGTAAATGCTTGTAACAGATGTCCCCAAGGTCTTCAAAAGATGAATGATGAAGAAGGTTTTGCTTGAGATGGCTTGGTTTGGATGCTAACAACTTCTGCCATTGATGAGGCTTGTCCACAACAGTCCATGAATATGGCTCTACAGCTGCCTTTTCTTGCTTGCAATAGCCTCCATTATGGTTATGAATGATGGCACAAACAAGTATGGCTCGGGCCCTTTGGTGTTTTCTCAAGAAAAATGCAAAAATGCAAAAGATGACTTTTAGAGAATATGAGTTTTTCTGTTTAGGCCAAGTGATTTTGTGTGGCTGCTAGTAGTGGTTTCTAAATGATGAATGGATGGTGAGAAAACAAAGGCCAGGGTTTTGTTCTTTGGAAGTTCTTGACAGCCCTTTGGAAAATGCAAAAATGAAGCCTTTAGGATGAGTGAAGTTCTGTGAGTTAAATGGCTGCAATTAGGGTTTTCCAAGACAGAAAATGATGTTCAAATGTTCTGTTTTATGTTGTTTGTGGTAGGGCAATGCTTTGTCTCTTTGGAGTTTTGACCAATTTTTAGAAAATGGCCAAAAGTGAAGCTTGAGAATGAGTGAAGTTGGTTTGTGTCCGCTGTCCAATGTGGCTGCAGCTGGTTTTCCAATGACAGAACATGACCATAACATCTGCTGCTTGCTAGTACAAGGCATGGTTCATGGATTTGTGGGATAGGTTTGGTGAAATGGTACTTTCTTTCCAAAATTCAAGCAAACTACCATGGGCTGTATGTACTGCATAAAATGACCTTGCAAACATATTTTAATTAACATTTCTGAACATATTCCAATGGCCAAGTGGTAAAAAAATGATTATATCAAAAAGTCAACCCTTGGTCAAACTTGAATTTAAATGAGACAAGTCAAAAAATGCCATTTTGATTGGTGAATTTTTGGTACATGAAAGTTACATTTTTGTAAAGATGGGATCAAATGTGGTTTGTAGGAAAAAACCCCACCCAAATTGGCCAAATGGTTTGAGAGATATGGCCTTTTGAAGTTCAAGAATTTCTGAAAACGATTCGACCATAACTTGCCAACCATACATGGGAATTGAGAGTTCTTGGACTTTTTGGAAATGGGAGAACAAGATCTTCAACTTTCATGTTGGGCAAAAATTCATTTGAATCTTGTATCATGATGTAAATTTGAGGATCAAGACTTTCCATTTTTGGTAAGTTTCAGTTACAGGCCCAGTTTCCATTTTTGGAAATTTCTGATCTGGCTTCAAATTCTTCCATGATGGTGTTTGACATGATATATGAGGCCTATATGGACATGAATGAGACCTCTCAAACCAATTTCCATCCTCAAATCACTGATTAAATGGACAGTTGACCAATAGTTGACTTTTAGGGTTTCTGGCTGTCTGTGCATTGACTGATGATCTCCAAACCCTAATTCCTTGAGAACTTGACTTCAAATGATGTCCCAAGACATATGAACTCTTGATTAATGAGCATGGTGTCCAAATTCCACAAGAATGGCCATCATCCACTGCTTTGACTGACTGTTGACTGTCTAGGGTTCTTTGCCTGACTGTGTATGAACTGATGACTTCTGAACATCCAATCTTTGACCAAAACACTTCAAATGGATCTCCAAGTCATGTGAACTTGATGGACAAACCCTAGGGCCTTGGCTCCTTGAGAAACACCCTTGCTTGCTTGGTTGACTGATTTCCTGATCAGTTTGACCTAATCCCTTGATTGGCTTGCACTTGAGGCAAAAGAGGCAATGCAATGCTATGCAATGGACCATGATATGATATGACCTAATATGAAAATGTATGTATAATGATAGGTGCAAATTTGAGGTGCTACAGCTGCCCCTATTCAATCAGCTGGGAACCCGAATGGATGAGAGCAACGGCTGTCAGACTTTCAGGGTAAACAGGGATTGAATACCAAGAACCGTAGAAATTTGCACTCTGCTGGATATGATACAAGGAGAACCTCATCATTTACCGATGACACCTACAATTGACAACTTCAGAAAGGCGAAACCATTTACCGATGGTTAGAAACTGGAAACTTGACATTTACCAATATCAACCTCAGCAAGACCATTTACCGATGGCTGTTGGGAAACAAATCTTGATGTAAAAGGAGGCAAGACCATTTACCGATGTGTGAAGGCAAGCCTCTAAATGGTTTTGATGAAGACAACATTATTCATTCAAGATGTTATGCATGCTCAAAAAGGAAATGGATCAAGACATTGAAGCGAGAACAAGATTTCATATAATTTAAAGTCTTGAAGATTTATCTTAGATTGATCAAAGGTATAACATTCATCTCTTGATAATGTTTATGCAAGTGTTCAAAAGTGTCTCATGCATGTTATATAAGTTTAAGGGTGTTAGAAAATATATGCCATGAGTTTCATGCTTTTAAAGAATTGTTTTTAAATCCTTTTTACTTTTTAAATTTGAATATTTTTTAAAACATGCAGCTGTAGGTAAATTATGGCGTTTTGAACCGCCGTAATTTGCAGCGTTTGAAATTTGAATATTTTTAAACATGCAGTTGTTGGTAAATTATGGCGTTTTGAACCGCCATAATTTGCAGCGTTTTGAAACAGTTTTTTTTTTTTCCTTTTGAAATTTGAATATTTTTAAACGTGCAGTTGTTGGTAAATTATGGCGTTTTGAACCGCCGTAATTTGCAGCGTTTTGAAACAGTTTTTTTTACTTTTGTTGTGTCTAAAAATTTTCTCAAATGAATCATGGCATCCCCTCATCATTGATACTTTTTTGTAGAGATGTTTTAGCAATATATAAACATCATAATGTCAGAATTTCAAAGACACCTCCTTTGCATAAAACTTCAAAAACAATCATTTACATAAAATATTCATTTTCACAAAGTGTTCATAAAACTTTCAAAAGTGTGAAACTTGTGCATCAAACTTTCATATATTATTCATCTAAGTTTCATCATACACTTGAACACTTGCTTGTACATTATTAAAGTGATTGTTACATAAGGAGAAGATCAATCAAGAGAAGATTGATAGTACTATACTTTACTAAAATCATTCATAGAATTATTTCTGTTTGACTTGTGATCCAGGATTGTTGGACACAAGGGTTGGTGTTGAAGAGGATTGTTCTTCATACACTTGTTTACCTATAGGTTAGATAGTATGCATCACCGTTTGTGTGAATAGGCTGTACCATAATTCTAACTATAGTGAATTCTCTTTCGTGTGGAAAGGGGAGTGGATGTACCTTCGGATTGTGAAGGGAACCACTATAATTTCCGGTGTCGTTTAATTTCCGCATTTTAATTTTCCGCACTTAAACAAAAATAATCAAAAACCGGAAACTAGATCGAAGAATTTTTTACCACCTAATTCACCCCCCCCCTCTTAGGCGCATTTACAACTTACAATTGGCATCAGAGCAAGTTATAGGTAACTTGTTCCTAGAGATCCAGCATGGCTTCCGCAAGCATAAATCCGGTTTTCAAAGACGGTGGAAGTAGCAACAAGCCCCCACTCTTCTCCGAAGAATATTTCGATTTCTGGAAAATCAGAATGAAGGCACATCTTGAAGCCCAAGGGGAAGGTATATGGGAAGCAGTTGAAGAAGGTCCACACAAACCGGTGAATGTGGTGAATGGAGTTGGTACCGCAAAGTTGAAAAACACTTATGACGAAGATGATAGGAAAAAGATTCTGAATGAGAAAAAGGCAATCAACATACTCCAAAGCGCTCTAAGTATGGACGAGTTCTTCCGTATATCTCAATGTAAATCGGCAAAGGAGATTTGGGACACGTTGGTTGAAACACATGAAGGAACCACCGAAGTGAAGAGATCGAGGCTAAACACCCTAAGTCAAGAATATGAGATGTTCCGCATGCAGCCCGGTGAATCTATAGTTGCCTTACAAAAGAGATTTGTCCATCTAACAAATCACTTGATTGCTCTCGGTAAAACTTTCACAAATGATGATCTCAACCTGAAAGTCCTAAGATCTTTGACAAGAGAATGGCAACCGAAAGTGACCGCTATTTCGGAAAAGAAAAGTCTCTCAACGATGACATCCGCGTCTCTATTTGGCAAACTTCAAGAACACGAATTGGAACTTGGAAGGCTCGAGAAGCACGAAGGTCTAGAAAAGAAATTCAAGGGAATTGCCTTGAAAGTTGATTCAAGAAATGACAAAGACGATGAGACGTCCGAAGATGAGAACCTTATGCGTCTTGTAAAGAAGCTTGGTAAGTTTTTTAATAAAAATAAAAATTCCTCTTATCCTAAAAAGAATAACCATTTCAGGAAAAAGGAAGCATCCACATCAATACAAGACGTCACTTGTTACGAATGTGGACAGCAAGGTCACATAAAGCCGGATTGCCCAAAACTTGCAAAGAAAGGAGGATTCAAAGGCAAGAAGGAATTCAAAAACAAAAAGGCTTATGTTGCGTGGGACGATAATGAGATCAGTTCATCTTCGGAATCGGAAAGCGATGAATGTGTGAACATGGCTCTTATGGCTTCACATCACTCCGATGAAGAAATCGATGAGGTTAGTAGCAATTTTTCAGTTTATGACAATGACGCACAAGATGTTATAGATGAACTCTTAAAAGAATGCAAGACCTTGTATAAAAGCATTTCATCCCAAAAGAAACAAATTTCATCCTTAGAAGAAAAAAATATTGCTTTGGAAAAATATATTGAAAGTGGAAAACAAAAATTGATGGATGAAAAACAAAGTCTTGTATGTAAGAATTGTGAATCTTTATCTTTTCAAATTGTTCAACTTAAAAGAGTTTTAGAAAGATATGAAAAAGGTCAAATTGGCTTGGAGGAAATTCTTAAGCATCAAAGATATTCTAATGATAAAAGTGGATTAGGATATTCTAAGTTTTCGAAACCAAGCACAAATAAGACCATTTTTGTTAAAGCAAGTGAACAAGTTGATAAAGAAAAAGGAAACAATTCTAAAAGTGTGCATCAAAGTCATAAAAAGAAAATGATTGTTAAGAAGAAGAATTATGTTTCTAGATATAGAAGTGATTTTCAACCTACATGTTTCTATTGTGGTATTAAAGGTCATACTCCTAATGCATGTTATGTTAGAAACTTTAGTGTTTCTCAAGGCCATTATGTATGGGTTAAGAAAGGAACTAACTATCATGGACCCAAAGCACATTGGGTACCAAATAAAACTTAATTGTTTTGTAGGTTTACTTGGAGACCACTTCAAAATCTATGCTTTATTGATAAAGTGGTTGTTCTAAGTTTTTGATGGGAGGAATAAACTAACTTTCAAATCTAGTTCCAAAGTCCAAGGGTTATTTCACATATGGGGAATACCTTAAAGGAAGAATTCTTGGCATTGGCAAAGTTGAAGCACTAATATTCACTAAACCATTGGCTAAAGAGCAATTCTTCAAGATTCGGCGAGAACTTGGTATTCTCAATGAAGGTGACATCTAACCTTTCTTAAACATTGCTTGTTATGTGGTATAGTATCTTAAAATATGTTGATTTTCAATTTTTATGTTATGCAATGCTAGCACTTCTGTTTCGCCATTTTTAGTTTCTCTTACTTTCGCATATCCAAAAATTATCCGTTTTAAAATTATTATTTTTTTATCGAAAGTTGCGTATTGATAAGTGCTAATACTCTGTGAAATTTTTTTGTAAAAATCTTTTCCCATTGTTTCAAACAGAGCTGCTGTTTTTTAATTATTTTTTGAAAATTTTAGCCCGTTAACAGGTTAGCGGAATCGGTTAACAGGTTAACGCCTCCAAAACAGCACTTCTGCATTAGCTTTAAAAATCCAGAATTTTTTAATATTTTTGGTATATGTGTTTATGGTTAGTGCATGTGCTTGAATGCTTATCTAATGATCACATAATGTGTGTATGCTTGTCTGCTTTTCTTTTTTAAGGTTCTTCCTTTTTGCTAATGACAAAGGGGGAGAAGAAATATGTGTTTGTGTGTTTGTTTTTCTCTAACAAAATGCAGCTAGAAAAGACTCTCTAAAAATCATGAATTTAGGGGGAGCGTTGATCAAGGGGGAGCCTTGTGTGTTAGAGAAACAAAAGTAGAGCAAACTTTCAAAATTGGGTTGTCATCATCAAAAAGGGGGAGAATGTGAAGGCAAGCCTCTAAATGGTTTTGATGAAGACAACATTATTCATTCAAGATGTTATGCATGCTCAAAATGGAAATGGATCAAGACATTGAAGCGAGAACAAGATTTCATATTATTTAAAGTCTTGAAGATTTATCTTAGATTGATCAAAGGTATAACATTCATCTCTTGATAATGTTTATGCAAGTGTTCAAAAGTGTCTCATGCATGCTATATAAGTTTAAGGGTGTTAGAAAATATATGCCATGAGTTTCATGCTTTTAAAGAATTGTTTTTAAATCCTTTTTACTTTTTAAATTTGAATATTTTTTAAAACATGCAGCTGTAGGTAAATTATGGCGTTTTGAACCGCCGTAATTTGCAGCGTTTGAAATTTGAATATTTTTAAACATGCAGTTGTTGGTAAATTATGGCGTTTTGAACCGCCATAATTTGCAGCGTTTTGAAACAGTTTTTTTTTTTCCTTTTGAAATTTGAATATTTGAATATTTTTAAACGTGCAGTTGTTGGTAAATTATGGCGTTTTGAACCGCGTTTTGAAACAGTTTTTTTTACTTTTGTTGTGTCTAAAAATTTTCTCAAATGAATCATGGCATCCCCTCATCATTGATACTTTTTTGTAGAGATGTTTTAGCAATATATAAACATCATAATGTCAGAATTTCAAAGACACCTCCTTTGCATAAAACTTCAAAAACAATCATTTACATAAAACTTCAAAAACAATCATTTACATAAAACTTCAAAAACAATCATTTACATAAAATATTCATTTTCACAAAGTGTTCATAAAACTTTCAAAAGTGTGAAACTTGTGCATCAAACTTTCATATATTATTCATCTAAGTTTCATCATACACTTGAACACTTGCTTGTACATTATTAAAGTGATTGTTACATAAGGAGAAGATCAATCAAGAGAAGATTGATAGTACTATACTTTACTAAAATCATTCATAGAATTATTTCTGTTTGACTTGTGATCCAGGATTGTTGGACACAAGGGTTGGTGTTGAAGAGGATTGTTCTTCATACACTTGTTTACCTATAGGTTAGATAGTAGGCATCACCGTTTGTGTGAATAGGCTGTACCATAATTCTAACTATAGTGAATTCTCTTTCGTGTGGAAAGGGGAGTGGATGTACCTTCGGATTGTGAAGGGAACCACTATAATTTCCGGTGTCGTTTACTTTCCGCATTTTAATTTTCCGCACTTAAACAAAAATAATCAAAAACCGGAAACTAGATCGAAGAATTTTTTACCACCTAATTCACCCCCCCCCCCTCTTAGGCGCATTTACAACTTACACGATGGTGGCTTCAAAGAAACTTGACATTTACCGATATCAACTTCAACTTGACCATTTACCGATGGCTACTGCGACTGGAGATCCGATATTTACCGATATCGAAGAAAACGGGGCCATTTACCGATGGCGTCTCCACTTGGGGAGGAACGAACTTTCTTTGTGGCGTAATCAGACAAGACGTTTACCGACGACTTCCGGGGGTCTTGATTTTATCAACAAGGAAACAAAGCATGACCAGACATTTACCGATGACTGGGATGAGACTCGACGTTTACCGACGTCGAAAGATGATGTTTACCGACATCCAAAAGAATGACCAGACATTTACCGATGACTGGGATGAAAAAAATACTGGTGAAAGACAAACAAATATTTGCAACTGGAAACCAGGTAGGACATTTACAGATGACTCTACTGGGGATTTCTAGCTGGGGATTATCAGACATTTACCGATGACTGCAGAAAAGACTCGATGTTTACCGACATCGAAAGATGATGTTTACCGACATCAAAAAATGACCAGACATTTACTGATGACTGGAGAGAAAACCCGATGTTTACAGACACCGAAGCAATGGTATTTACAGACACCAACAATAAAGACGACCAGACATTTACTGATGACTGGGGAGAATACCCGATGTTTACAGACACCGAAACAATGGTGTTCACCGACACCAAACAAAGAAACACACGCGGGTGCTAGTATGACACTTACCGGTATCACAAGAACGACTTTTTAGATATGTCACAGCAAGGTTGACCACTTGCTGGGGGTCTCACTAGGGAGAAACAAACTTTCTGTCACCAACGGGCGAGATAATAAACTTCTGTGGGGATATCAATCCTGAATGCTGTCAAGAGCAACTGTAGCAGACTTGCTGTGCTAATGTTGAATGAAATGATCCGCCTCTGCCGGGGATACAGTCTGGTGAGGTTAACACATGAATGCATATGTTTGAATTTTTCTATGGCGTAATGCTCCATTTATGAATGGAAATGCTACGCGATTTTTGAGGATGCAATGATTACTACATGCAAAATGCAAATGAACCCTGGCTAGGGAGCCGGAATGATCAGGTACTCTGACTCTGTGGGGAGACTCCTCTTGGGGAAATACTCTGCGGGGAACTCTGCTTGGGGAATGGTAAAGCGACTTCACACTCATGTTGAAGAATAGCACTGCTGCTGGGGGAAGGTAAACTCCGCTGGGGATATCCTTTAGTCCTCAGATAGGATAAATGCTGGAGATGAATTTCAATGAGTCTGCCTCACTCGGGGAGGAAATCGTAAAATACAGGCCTGCTGGGAATAGGCAATCCTTAGATCTGTTGGGGAATAGAAAGCACTATCCACAGACGTCTCCGCAGGGGGACATAGCTCTGATAGCTTCCAAACTTGCTTGGGGAGAATATCTGCTGAGGAAACGTCCTCACAGATGCCAATCTGAAAAACAGCACAACAAGATGCCCCCAGGGGATACATGGACAAGATACGCTCAAGTGTCCTCAACATTCAAAATGATTTTCAAATGTTTTGTCATCCTGCACATTATTGTGTAGCCTTCATGTTCTTATATACAATGCTTATCAAAAATTCGGACATTTTTGCAAACAAAACAGTAAAAATAAAAACAAAAGAGCCATTTATCTGAATAACGACTTTTATTGACTGAAAATGTGCCTGAAAAGGCAAATACATTGGGAGGCAATTCCTAGAAAGAGGTAATTGCGCACAAAAGGAAAAATCTATCCTAATGGCAACGTGAACACGGCATCCACTATTTCCCAATTCTGTTATGACTCACAGATCATCAGTTTTACTCCCAACTCCTTGCTTTCTGAGAAGAATGACTGGACGGATCACATCTTTCGAGATGGCAGACGACAAAGCTTGATGAAGTACAGACAACTCAGACTGTAGTCTTCGCTTTAATCCCTAATTTTTGCCTGGATCGCCCTTTCGGGTTTTCAATCCACCGGGATACCCATTTTTGCCTAAGCCGCCCTTGCGGGTTTTCGACTTACCGGGTGTACAATTTTTTCGTTTTTATCCCTAATTTTTGCCCGAACCTTTTCTTTCTGTTTTTTGGTTCGCCGGGATGCTCATTTTTTACCTGGACTCTTTTTTTTTTCTGTCCAGCGGGTCAATTTATGCGAAGTATTTTTTGACTACATCTGAGTTAACAGGAGACGGAAAATCTTCACCATCCATAGTTGTAAGCATCAAGGCTCCACCGGAGAAGACCTTCTTCACAACATAGGGACCTTCATAATTAGGAGTCCACTTGCCCCTGTTATCTGTACCGGGAGGGAGGATCCTCTTCAAAACTAGATCACCGATCTGATAGCTTCGAGGACGCACTTTCTGATCAAAGGCTCGCTTCATCCTTCGCTGATACAACTGTCCATGGCATACAGCTGCTAGCCGTCTCTCCTCGATAAGGCTCAACTCGTTAAACCTCGTTCGAATCCACTCGGCTTCGTCCAGCTTGACATCCAATAAAACTCTTAGAGAAGGAATCTCCACTTCAACAGGTAGGACAGCTTCCATACCATACACAAGGGAGTAAGGGGTTGCCCCGGTCGACGTACGTACTGAGGTACGGTACCCATGCAAAGCGAAAGGCAGCATCTCATGCCAATCCTTGTACGTAACGACCATCTTCTGCACAATCTTCTTGATATTCTTGTTCGCCGCTTCTACAGCACCATTCATCTTCGGTCTGTAAGGAGAAGAATTGTGATGTTCAATCTTGAAATCTTTACACAGCTCTTTCATCATCTTGTTGTTGAGATTCGAACCATTGTCAGTGATGATTCTCTCAGGAACTCCATAACGACAGATGATTTCTTTCTTGATGAACCGGGTAACCACTTGTTTGGTAACGTTAGCATAGGAAGCCGCTTCCACCCATTTGGTGAAATAGTCAATCGCTACCAAAATGAAGCGATGTCCATTCGAAGCAGTAGGCTCAATCTTCCCAATCATATCAACGCCCCACATGGCAAACGGCCAAGGCGAATTCATGACATTCAGAGGGCTTGGCGGTACATGCACCTTATCAGCATAGATTTGACACTTATGGCACTTCCGAGCATACTTGAAACAATCGGATTCCATAGTCATCCAGTAATAACCCGCTCTCAACAATTTCTTAGCCATTGCATGTCCGCCGGCATGAGTACCGAAGGAACCTTCATGAACTTCCTGCATTAACATATCCGCCTCGGGTCTGTCCACGCATCTGAGCAAGACCATGTCAAAGTTTCTCTTATACAGCACATCATCCTGATTCAAATAGAAGCTTCCAGCTAGCCTCCTCAGGGTTTTCTTGTCATTCTTCGACGCACCTTCAGGATACTCCTGAGTCTTGAGGAAGTTCTTGATGTCATAATACCACGGCTTCTCATCAATCACAACAGACTCGGCTGCAAACACATACGCAGGCCTCTCGAGTCGATTCACCGCAACATGTGGCACATGATTCCACCAATGAACTTTGATCATAGACGACAAAGTTGCCAAAGCATCAGCCATTTGATTCTCATCCCGGGGGACATGATACAACTTCACCTTCTTGAAGAACGTCAGTATTCTTCTGGTGTAATCTCTATACGGAATCAAATGCGGCTGGTTCGTATTCCAATCTCCGTTGACTTGATTGATCACTAGAGCGGAATCTCCATAAATGTCAAGCGTTTTGATCCTCAGATCAGTGGCTTCTTCTATCCCCATGATACAAGCCTCATACTCAGCTTCGTTGTTGGTGACGTCAAACGTCAATCTGGCAGAAAAAGGTATATGAGCACCTTTAGGATTGATCAATACTGCCCCAACACCATTACCGTTCATATTCACAGCCCCATCAAACATCAGTGTCCATTTGTCATCCGGATCCGGTCCTTCCTCGACAAGGGGCTCTTCACAATCTTTCATCTTAAGATACATGATGTCTTCATCAGGGAATTCAAACATCATAGGCTGATAATCTTCAATCGGTTGCTCGGCGAGGTAGTCTGACAGAATACTACCTTTGATGGCCTTCTGTGACGTGTACTGAATGTCATATTCTGTTAGAATCATCTGCCAACGGGCAACACGTCCGGTGAGAGCCGGTTTCTCAAAGATGTACTTTACTGGATCCATCTTAGAAATCAACAGAGTAGTATGGTTCAACATATACTGTCTTAGTCGGCGAGCAGCCCAGGCCAAAGCACAGCAAGTTTTCTCGAGCAGTGAATATCTTGTTTCACAGTCGGTAAACTTTTTGCTAAGGTAGTATATGGCATGCTCTTTTCGACCAGACTCGTCATGCTGTCCCAATACACACCCCATCGAGTTATCAGTCACTGACAGGTACATTATCAGAGGTCTCCCTGGAACTGGAGGTATCAGAATTGGAGGTTTCTGTAAATACTCCTTAATCTTGTCAAAAGCTTTCTGACAATCATCATTCCACTTGATCGCTTGATTCTTTCTGAGCAGTTTGAAAATTGGTTCACATGTAGCAGTTAGATGAGATATGAACCTTGCAATGTAGTTCAATCTCCCTAAAAACCCACGGACTTGCTTTTCCGTTTTTGGTTCAGGCATCTCTTGAATAGCTTTGACTTTTGCTGGATCAACCTCAATCCCTTTCTCACTGACAATGAAGCCTAAAAGCTTCCCTGATCTCACTCCAAACGTACACTTGTTCGGATTCAACCTCAGTTTGAACTTGACCAACCTGTCAAACAACTTCTGCAGATTAACCAGGTGTTCCTCTTCTGTCTGCGATTTCGCGATCATATCATCTACGTACACTTCAATTTCTTTGTGCATCATGTCATGAAAAAGAGTCGTCATTGCCCTCTGATAGGTAGCACCAGCATTCTTTAGCCCAAATGGCATCACCTTATAGCAGAACGTGCCCCAAGGTGTGATGAATGTCGTCTTTTCCATGTCCTCTGGCGCCATCTTGATCTGATTATATCCGGAGAAACCATCCATGAAAGAGAATACCGAGGATTGAGCCGTATTATCAACCAATACATCAATGTGAGGTAATGGGAAATCATCTTTCGGACTCGCTCTATTCAAATCCCGGTAATCGACACACATTCTGACTTTACCATCCTTCTTCGGCACAGGAACGATGTTGGCCACCCATGGGGGATAACTTGTAACAGCCAAAAAACCTGCATCCCACTGCTTCTGAACCTCTTCCTTGATCTTAGTTGCCATATCAGGACTCGTTCTACGAAGCTTCTGCTTGACCGAAGGACATCCTTCTCTAAGAGGTAATCGATGCACCACAATATCTGTATCTAACCCAGGCATATCTTGATATGACCAGGCGAATATCTCCACATATTCTCTTAGCATCTCAACCAGCCTCCTCTTGACAGAGTCCTCTAAAGCAGCCCCAATCTTGATTTCTCTTTTGGCGTCTTCAGTACCCAAATTAACAACCTCCAACTCCTCCTGATGAGGTTGGATGACCCTTTCCTCCTGCTTCAGCAATCTGACCAATTCTGCAGGGAGTTCACAGTCTTCCTCACTCTCCTCTTCAGCTTGGTAGATGGGATTGTCGAAATCATACTGAGCCATAACAGAACTGTTCATAGTGAATGCCATAAGATCGCTTCTGCATGTTTAATGCTTTGTTTTAGAAAAAGAGTTCAATAAAGTCACAAAAAACAAAAACATTGCCATTTTTATTATTTTTTTGAAAAAAAAAATGAAAACAACAAAAATAGAAAAACAGGGATCACAAAGTTTGATTGCAAAAAATGTCCTTCATTAATGATAATCATTAAAACATGATGAGGCCCTACAATGAATCACTACGCCTTGGGCAGATCGTAGGATTTTCATGCAAAAATGACAAAACAACAGAAAATTACTCTGTCAGAAGAGTAACTTGAACCACTTCTTCAGCCGTCCAATTGTTGATAGACCCCCCTGGTGCACACGGATGAACCCAGTTGTCCAAATCACAATCACTGTCACAGTCTTCACTACCGGTTGCAGAGACGTCGCCATGATTCATCAGCCCAGCGCTGGTAAAGGTACTCGGACCCGCTTGACCATTCTGCTCTGCTTGGAGAGGCTCATAACCAACGCCAAATTTGTCTTCTTTAACAGGCAAGTCCACCATCTTGCCCCAGCCTTCAGCTTTGCCAGAATCAACAACCTCCTTAGCCTGCTTGTAAGAAGTGATTGAAGCACCTGGCTTCCTCTGCTCAGCGTACGCCACTTTCTCAAGAGCCACAGTCTCAAACGCCTGGCATAAGGTTTCATGGATCTCGCCATCCACCTCCACATATTTGAACGAGGACAGATGACTCACCAGAATCTCTTCCTCACCGCACACGGTCACAATCTGACCGTTCCAGACATACTTGAGTTTTTGATGGAGAGTCGACGAGACTGCCCCTGCTGCATGAATCCATGGACGCCCCAATAAACAACTATAGGCGGGCTGGATGTCCATAACATAGAAGATGATATCGAATACTTCGGGACCTATCTTCACAGGCAAGGTAACTTCCCCACACACAGAACGTTTGGATCCGTCGAAAGCACGAACGATCAGGTCACTGGGATTAAGCACAAACCCTTCCACATCAATCTTCTTCAGAATCTGCTTAGGCAACACATTCAGCGACGACCCGGTGTCTACCAATACATGAGACAACACTGCCCCCTTGCACTCCATGGTGATGTGCAAGGCTTTGTTATGGTTTCGCCCTTCAGGCGGTAAGTCCAGGTTGGTGAATCCTACACCATGCCTGGTGCTCACATTGGCCATCACACCCTCCAGTTGATTGACAGAAATCTCCTGAGGCACGTAAGCCAGATTCAACATCTTCAGCAATGCATTACGGTGTGCCTCAGAGCACATCAACAGTGAAAGTATAGAAATCTTGGACGGAGTTTGATTCAACTGATCTACAATCTTGTAGTCACTCTTCTTGATTATCTTCATAAACTCCTCCACATCCTTCTCAAATGTCCCCTCAGGCGCTTCCTTCTGGACAGGTTCTTCCTCAACCACAGCTTGCTTACCCTTCGCTTTGGCGAGAGCCTCAGCATTATTGTCCCTCAAAGGCTGCGGTGCGAACAGACGACCGCTTCTGGTAAAACCTCCTGGACCCCCTACATTATCCACAGCCGGACCAACAGTTGCAGGAACTCTATTCGGTAAACCAATTGTCACTGGAGTTTGATTCACTGGTCTCGTCTGACCTTCAGCCCTTCTATAACTGCGGTGAGCATTATCATACTTCCACGGCACGGCTCTACTATTCTCAACAGCCCTTCTTCCAGACGCGGCGATAGTAGTTGGAGCACTGATGGTTGCAGGCACGGAAATGGTAACTGGGGTACCATTTGTTGCAGGTGCACTAACGACCCTTTGTCCACGTCCTTCAGACGGTTTAAAGTAAATGGTGATAGTTGACACTGTTCCACGATCTTTTACAGCCCTACCGAATTGCAAACAACCCTCATCCATCATACACTGGATACCGGCCCTTAACTGGTCGCAACCATTCTCAGATTCTGCACAGCCCAAACAATCCTCATCACAGCCCGGGTAGACACCCCCATTCAGCAGACGGCCCTTCACAACTAGCAGAGAAGTCTGAACATCATCAACATTAACAACCAGATCTTCAGCTTCTTTCCCCTCAATATTGTTCACTCTATGCCCACCATGCTGAGGCATAGGGTTGTTTACGACGTTAGGCACTGGAGCGAAGTTGATTGCCTTGGCATCGATCAGATCTTGGACCTTGTGCTGGAGAGCCCGACACTTCTCAGTATGATGCCCTGGTGCCCCAGAGTGAAAGTCACAGCGGACGTTGGCGTCGTACCCCGGAGGCAATACTGTAGGCGGAGCCATTGTACGTAACTCAACCATCCCCAACCTGAGTAGTTCGGGCAGCAGCTCGGCGTACGACATGGGTAGCGAATCAAAACGTCGATCAGGCATCCTTTGTTTGGGCTGATACGGACGTTGCTGTTGTTGTTGTTGTTGCGGTTGTTGAACTCTTTGTTGTTGTTGTTGACGAGGTTGAGGTGCCGGAATGGTTACTGCAGCAGCTTGACGGTATTCACTTCTGTTCTGATCTCTGCGGTGTTGAACAGCATTAGTTTCACCCTCTCTTCGACGAGGTGCCCCACCAAATGGCTTCTTAGAAGAAGAGGAACCAGCATCTTGGATCTTCCCAGTTTTAATCAAGCTCTCAGTCCTCTCTCCACAAATGACAACATCAGAAAAACTACCGAATGGGCAGCTCCCCATCCGGTCCATAAACACACCTTGAAGAGTACCGATAAACATATCTGTCAACTCCCTCTCCAGCATAGGGGGTTGAACTCTAGCAGCCAGTTCACGCCACCTCTGGGCATACTCCTTGAAGCTCTCATTGGATTTCTGACAAAGACTCTGCAGCTGAGTCCGGCTTGGCGCCATGTCCATGTTGTGTTTGTATTGCCTCAAAAAAGCCTCACCCAGATCCCTCCAACAGCGGATAGAATCTCTCTTCAATTCCATGTACCAGTCCAAAGAAGCCCCAGATAGACTATCTTGGAAAAAATACATCCACATCTTTTCATCATCTGTATACGCAGAGATTTTTCGATAATAAGCCTGCACATGGGTGCGAGGGCAAGAAGTACCGTTGTATTTATCGAAGGACGGTGCTTTGAACTTGTGAGGGATTCTCAAACCTTCAACCAATCCCATATTGGTAACATCAAAACCGAGGGAATTTTGACACTCCATAGCACGGATCTTCTCAGCAAGAGCCTCAACTTTGCGGTCTCTCTCATTAACCCTTCCCAGAACGTCTTCGTCTTCACTGAGCAGAGAGAACATATCCTCTTGTCTGTCAACAATCGGAACAGGATTACGGGCTGGGGCACGGACTGCTCTGGCATTAGCGGCTTCTGGAGCAATAGGTTGACCGTTGATTCGAATACCCCCCCAACTCATCACCTACAGCATAGTTGTTGATGGGTACAGCAGTAGCAGCATTGTTATCATTGACCGGGCCTCCCTCTGGCGGAGCATGGTTGACCGGTGGAATTGCAGCCTCTTGTCTCTGAACCATGGCTCGAAGCTCTTCCTGACCTTGTGCAACCCCTTGCATCATATTCATAAACTGGGCCATGTTAGCCTTCATCTCAGCCAACTCTGCTTGAACTTGATCCATACCTCTCTGTTGATTCAGTCTTGTTGAGTAGCGGTGCGGACGTTGATCAGCTATCCTGCCTAAACAGGAACCAAGAGTGAGAAGTCACGACCAAGAACACCTGTTATGCAAAATGATATGAGTATGATGCTAATGATGTGTATGATGCACATGATATGCTCATTTCTCAGGCATTCAAAGAGCCTGAGTCATCCTCAAAAGATGGCAACCTGCAGCAAGAACAACATAGAAGCATAGAAACAACATACACAAGAGTGATGAGTACAAGGTGAAACCAACAACCTCATCTGTATGAGTAACAGGATCATACAACAAAGTCGACAAAGAAAATCCAAACAATCGGAGTACAACAATGAATCCCATCCAACAAGCCTGGAGGTGATTCTCAACATACATATCAAAGATACAAGCTAAGACAGACGGTCTTCTGGAATGAGGGTCTTCAGGTAATGGCACTGGTCTATCAACAGGTCACATTCTGAACATTCTGGCAAAAGAGTGATCTTCTCCTTCAGTTGTCGTCTAAGCTCTACCACTTCTCCTCCAAGGTGGTTCTCTGATGCTTGTCTTCCTTCTTCAACTGGATGTCTTTATCTCTGAGTTGCTTCTCCAAGTCTCTGATCTTCTTCTGATAGCTGGCCTCAACTCTCTGCAGCCTCAAGCACTCCCGGTGTTCTGCATCTAACATGCTCTCCACCTCCTCGTAGGATCTCTTCTTGCTTCTCGGTCTGCTAGCATCTTCTTCTCGCACTCCTCTGAGTTGGTGAGCCAAGTTCAAACTATCAGCTTTGGCTTTGTACAGCTCCATCTGGGTATCTTGCTCCTTCCCTCTCAAACGGCGATTCTCCATCAGGGCTTGCTTGTAGTGCTCCGCGGGCACACTCTCAGCAAGGATCAAAGGTGGTTGCTCCTGCAACGGCTCCATCCTATCGTAGGGTAACAACAAAGTTTCTACTCTCTCTTTGACCCAATCAGTGTAATCAGGCATTGCAACGGCAAACTTCTTCCCTAAGACAGATCCATCCTTCACACCAATAGACTTCCAAGCTCTCCCTATCTGCTCCAATCTAGTTGGGTCACTCTGCTTCTCAAAAAACACACTTTCAGCTACCTCAGCCTCAAGTGGTCTTCCCTTCATCACAAACCCCAACTGGCGAAGAGAAAGAACCGGGTTGTAATTGATGCAACCCCTAGTCCCTACGAGTGGCACATTACGGAATCCTCCACAGCTCATAATGACGTTACGCACATCCATCCGGTAAGATTGCCACCTGATATCATAGGAGGTAAGAGACATAACCCTCTGAGTCCATTTATGCGTGCTCTGAGCATCCACAAAAGGTCCACTGACTGGCAGAAGAGACAAGAACCATCTGAGCAAAAGCGGGAGACAACACCTGATAGCCCCACCCTTACCATGCCTACTGTGAATAGCATAGTAAGTATCAGCTAAAAGAGTAGGAACTGGATTTCCTCCAATGAAAATACTGACTGCAGCATAGTCAACAAAATTGGGCATACTCGGAAACAAGACGATCCCATAGATCATGACGGCCACTTGAGCATGAAAGGCTTCCCAACTTCCCTTCTCTGCTTCTTCTCTAGCTACCCTCAACAGAAACTTCAAAGGCAATCCTACAACATCCCCACTGGACTTCCAACTATCACTGACTTCCTTGATACCCAAATGGAGAGCTCTGGCAACCACTCTGAAATCAACCTCCTTGGGCACATCCAAGAAAGGAACCTGATGCCGGACCGGGACACTCAGCAGAATGGAATACTCCTCAAGAGTAGGCGCTAACTGATAATCTTGAAAGGTGAAACAATGAAGCTCTGGGTCGTAGAACTGTAGAAGAGTCTGCAACGGCACCGGGTCGACTACCATCTTCAACAGTGTCAGAATATCTCCATACTGGTCAACGAACCCCTTCTGGTTACCACTGGTCATAAGGTTACTCAACTCAATCAGAGACGTCAAAGGTTCACGGTGAAAGCTGTAGGAACAAGTCTTCCGCTTCAACTCTAGGACTGTTGCCATCTCTATCAGTGAACAAGCTCTGGAATGTACCTGAGAAATGATATGCATGCAGGGATTAGTTTTTTTTTTCTTCCCCCCTTTTTTTTTGTATTATTTTTTTTATTGCGTTTCTTTTGAAAAATAAATATGCTATGATGCAAATGATGCAGACACGACTGGTTGGCTGTGTCTCTCAGAACACAGGATCAAAGCTTCGGCTTGAACTCGGAACCACAAATTCATCTGAAACCCAAAGTCATCTGAGACCCCAAAATTCTGAACCAATAGTCACCAACAGGATCACAAGTCACCAACAAGTCACCAACAAGTCACCAACTGTACCTGTAATAATGATCATTCCCTCCCCACTCACGGGTGTCATCTAGGCCAGGGTAAGGTCGAGAGAAACGCAGCATAAATAACCTTTCGCAGAATATCATCATATACACACCCGAAGTATGTAACGATAATATCCCACCAGGGTCTGAACTGCTCGTGATATCAATGTTCTGCTAAGTGGCGCAATACCACCCGCTTCCCATGAATCACTCTATTCCTAAGTATCCTAGATTTCACTCATGGCCTGGGTATTGGGCCTTTTACCTCATGTAACTCCCACCCCAACAGAGAGAAACAGACAACCAACCAGGTGAACAGATGAATATGAATGCAAACATAATTACAAACATAAATGCAAACAATGGACAATGAATGCAAGCAGTAAATAATGAATGCAATAAATAAACACAGCACAAAGCAACCAAACCCTAACCTAGAGAGCGCTAGGAGAGACTCGCTTAGGGAAGATGGACCAGCACAGGTCAACTTCTCTATTAATCCCCAGCAGAGTCGCCAGCTGTCGCATCACGCGAAAAACCGGCGGGAAAAGAAGAACAACAGAGCCGCCACCGTGCGTTATTTATCCCAAAAGAGGGAAAGGAAACGCTCAGAGTAAACCTGGAAAGAACATGGTCTCGCGACCAAAGAGAATGGGTTCGGGAGCCGGTTATGCGAAGGGAAGGTATTAGCACCCCTACGCATCCGTAGTACTCTACGGGATCCACGCAAAATAGGAAGGAAAATGGTTGCTAAAACACTGCTCATAAACACACACACACTGGCTGAAAGAGACACAAGAAAACAGACAAGACTGACTCGGCAGGATATCGCATCCTGGGCCTACTTAGTCTATCAAGCGTAGACATCAGAGTCGAAGTAGTTCGGACTGGGGAAACGACACATGCTCGCTAGGGTATCGCATCCTATGCATACGTATCTTCTCGGACGAGAGAAGAATCAGAGCATTCGTAGCTCGGCTGACACACACAAGCAGACAAAACACACAGGCAAACGTGGAGCCTGAATGCCAATAGCTGGGCTTACATCAGCATCCGAACCAAACACACGCACACTGGAACCTAACTGCCACTCGATGGACTTACATCAGCTTCCAAGCACACAACAAGGCAACAAGTTAATAGGGAGTCGGGGACTCGAGCCTATAACTGTCAAACACACACAAAAGAAAAGAAAAGGCGCCCGGAGAGATCAGCTCAATCTCCTGCCTACATACTTCATCTGGTATGAAGATCAGGGCGATGTAGTTCCCCTACGCAGGGATAAAGGACTAGCCTAACCAGATAACAGAGGGAGACACAACTAGGGAGACTACGACTCGAGCCTAGATGTTATCATGCAAAATCATCCCTAAGTTAAGGTTTCTAGCTAACTGGCACAGGGAGCCAGCCTATCCTAAACATGACTTGCACAAGAAGCAAGCCACACGCACACCTAACTTGCACAGGAAGCAAGCCAAGCAAAACCTAACTTACACAGGAAGCAAGTCAAACAAACTCTAACTTGCACAGGAAGCAAGTCAAACAATCCTAACTTGCACAGGAAGCAAGTCAAACAATCCTACAAGCACAGATAGCACACACTATACACAAGCAAGTGGCTCAAACAAGGCTAGGTTTTAGTCGAGGGGTCATATCAACCTCAACAAACAAACCTCTGGAACTGGGTGAATGTGCTCTTAACCTTGCCATTGAGAGACTAAGGTGAAGCAGATGAAAGGTGAGTGAAGATAAGACTTCACAGCTCTTATCCCTGGCCTGGGAGAGCTTAAGACAAGAATGTGTGGGTTCAAAAAGTGGGAACCCTTCTACACATTTGAATACTGACTCAACTGTGCAATTGCACAAGATCTTGGGTTTTTATCTGTAATGCATCAACACAGTGGTGTGAGCAAAACAGAAGACACACTGAATAGCAGGGGATAGGTTGCATATCCCTTGGGTTCTGCCAATTGCCTCTTCACTTAGGAGGTATTTGACTCTATGCAAGGACAAAATTAAACAATCACAAACATTGCCTCTTAAGGAGGACTTCAGACAGTTGCCTGGCCAAGTAACAGGCCAGGTCTTCCAGACTACATGAAGAAAAAGAGATATACCTCAATGCAAATTGCTTATACAAGCAAAGCAAAGCAAAAGTTCACAAGGAACTAAGCAACTAAAAGCACCTGAAACAGTCAAGCAGATGTTAGTATGCAACTTCAAACAAAGCAAAAGGAAACAGACATTAACAGTTAATCAGAAGCAAATGAATGTGCAAGGCACAAGGCTTAAGGCATGTGAGCCAAGCCACCTACAAAACAATCAAGTTAGACAATGATATTCAAACAAGCTCAATCAAAAAGAATTGGTCTCATTGGTCATTTGTTGGTCAACCTGAAAACACAAGCTCAAAAGTGAGTAACAGGACCACTAGGGCAAGCCTAGGGTCAAAGAGGAATGAAAAAGTCAAAACAGCAAAGGGCAAGCATCCAAAATCATGTTCAAACCATTAAGAAACACAACCAATTGGGTTCACATTCATATCAATCATCATCATCATTTCATGAACAAATTAGGTCAAAACATGGCATTTAGAAGCTCATAGAAGTCAACAGCAAGACTTGCATCAAAACCAATCTCAAACATTTCCAAAAATCACCAAATAACTCATGATCAATCACAACCCATAGCATAGTAAGCATGTCAAGTTTCATCTCATTTGGACAAGTGGAAGGCAGTCAATGAAAATCAGAAAGTCAAAGCAATTTTGAACATGCTCAAAGAAGTCAACCAAACATGCATCAACTTAGAAAAATCATAAGTCAGAGATGGTGTATGATAAATGAATGGGGTCAAAACCATGGCAAAGATGAGGATGTCTAGTTATCTCATGTAAAATTTCATGTCCATCTAATAAAGTATGAGAATTTCACAAATGAAATGGGAACAAGTGTCACAAAAAGTCAACATATGACCAAGCAGGGGAGAAAATCTCAAACAATTAGGAAATGCCACAAATAATTCCAAGAAAATTCACATGTGAACTAGACATACAAGAGTAGGTTCATGCAAAAAATCAGATCCATTGGAGGTCAAGAAGCATGGTAATGAAAATCATGAAGTTGGACATCAATGGTGTGACACAAATTGTCACACCCTAATTCAAAAAATCATATCTCACAAACCAGCAATGATAAATTCACAAACTCTACACCAAAATCACCATGAGTGTGTCTAGTTTAAGCACAAAAAATTTGGGAGCCATTGGATAAAGCATCATCATTTCACAAATGTTTTGGCAAAGTGTACAATATTTGGTCACATGTCATAAACCCTCATACAAATTAAAAACCAACCATCCAAAAATTCTGGAAAAACTGTGATAAAAAAGTAGAGATCATGATGAACACAACACAAAAAATCCCACTAAATTTGGATTAAAATTGAACAAGTTATGATTTTTGTAAGGTTGGTGATTAAATGAAATAAAAATTGCAAAACAACATATTCCAATGGGACACATGCCACGCTGAATGGCATTTTTGTAAATACCAGGGTCACTAAATCAAACGGCCGCGTTTTGGCCAAGGAAAGGAAATGATTTCATTGGTTGTTAGCAAAAGAAGCCATGCAGTATGTGAGAAAGAGGAAGAAATCTGGGAAAAAAACTGGCTTTAGGGTTTGCAGCTACAGTGAACGCATTCATCACCTTCCCAAATCGATTTTCACAAATTTTTCCAGAAATCAAGATTGAGTACACATAAATGATCAGCAAGCAATGACAAACATGAATCCATCATTGGTTTTCATTAAAACACCATGCAAGTCAAGAATCGAGCAAAACAAATAAGCATCATCAAACTTCAAAACGACATAACTTCATGAATAAGCAGCCATTTTCAAAAATGAAAGCATCATGACACTCAGCATGGATAGACCTATACTAAGCATAGCATGGATTTTGGAATGGTGAAAGTCGAAAACTCACCCAATCTGTAGAACAGTCGTGGCACAGTGGTTTCTTGGTGGTAAATGCTTGTAACAGATGTCCCCAAGGTCTTCAAAAGATGAATGATGAAGAAGGTTTTGCTTGAGATGGCTTGGTTTGGATGCTAACAACTTCTGCCATTGATGAGGCTTGTCCACAACAGTCCATGAATATGGCTCTACAGCTGCCTTTTCTTGCTTGCAATAGCCTCCATTATGGTTATGAATGGTGGCACAAACAAGTATGGCTCGGGCCCTTTGGTGTTTTCTCAAGAAAAATGCAAAAATGCAAAAGATGACTTTTAGAGAATATGAGTTTTTCTGTTTAGGCCAAGTGATTTTGTGTGGCTGCTAGTAGTGGTTTCTAAATGATGAATGGATGGTGAGAAAACAAAGGCCAGGGTTTTGTTCTTTGGAAGTTCTTGACAGCCCTTTGGAAAATGCAAAAATGAAGCCTTTAGGATGAGTGAAGTTCTGTGAGTTAAATGGCTGCAATTAGGGTTTTCCAAGACAGAAAATGATGTTCAAATGTTCTGTTTTATGTTGTTTGTGGTAGGGCAATGCTTTGTCTCTTTGGAGTTTTGACCAATTTTTAGAAAATGACCAAAAGTGAAGCTTGAGAATGAGTGAAGTTGGTTTGTGTCCGCTGTCCAATGTGGCTGCAGCTGGTTTTCCAATGACAGAACATGACCATAACATCTGCTGCTTGCTAGTACAAGGCATGGTTCATGGATTTGTGGGATAGGTTTGGTGAAATGGTACTTTCTTTCCAAAATTCAAGCAAACTAGCATGGGCTGTATGTACTGCATAAAATGACCTTGCAAACATATTTTAATTAACATTTCTGAACATATTCCAATGGCCAAGTGGTAAAAAAATGATTATATCAAAAAGTCAACCCTTGGTCAAACTTGAATTTAAATGAGACAAGTCAAAAAATGCCATTTTGATTGGTGAAGTTTTGGTACATGAAAGTTACATTTTTGGAAAGAGGGGATCAAATGTGGTTTGTAGGAAAAAACCCCACCCAAATTGGCCAAATGGTTTGAGAGATATGGCCTTTTGAAGTTCAAGAATTTCTGAAAACGATTCGACCATAACTTGCCAACCATACATGGGAATTGAGAGTTCTTGGACTTTTTGGAAATGGGAGAACAAGATCTTCAACTTTCATGTTGGGCAAAAATTCATTTGAAGCTTGTATCATGATGTAAATTTGAGGATCAAGACTTTCCATTTTTGGTAAGTTTCAGTTACAGGCCCAGTTTCCATTTTTGGAAATTTCTGATCTGGCTTCAAATTCTTCCATGATGGTGTTTGACATGATATATGAGGCCTATATGGACATGAATGAGACCTCTCAAACCAATTTCCATCCTCAAATCACTGATTAAATGGACAGTTGACCAACAGTTGACTTTTAGGGTTTCTGGCTGTCTGTGCATTGACTGATGATCTCCAAACCCTAATTCCTTGAGAACTTGACTTCAAATGATGTCCCAAGACATATGAACTCTTGATTAATGAGCATGGTGTCCAAATTCCACAAGAATGGCCATCATCCACTGCTTTGACTGACTGTTGACTGTCTAGGGTTCTTTGCCTGACTGTGTATGAACTGATGACTTCTGAACATCCAATCTTTGACCAAAACACTTCAAATGGATCTCCAAGTCATGTGAACTTGATGGACAAACCCTAGGGCCTTGGCTCCTTGAGAAACACCCTTGCTTGCTTGGTTGACTGATTTCCTGATCAGTTTGACCTAATCCCTTGATTGGCTTGCACTTGAGGCAAAAGAGGCAATGCAATGCTATGCAATGGACCATGATATGATATGACCTAATATGAAAATGTATGTATAATGATAGGTGCAAATTTGAGGTGCTACACAAGCTGGGAATGATAGATATCCATTCACCAGCTTGAGGGGGAGTGTTGTAAATATTAGATTGTAAATAGTAATTATTTCTATTAGTAATGAGGCCCATTAGTCAAAGCCCATTAGGTCTTCTATTCTCTCTTATTTAAAGCATGTAGATGTAACATGTAAGAATCACTTTTTAATATATCAGTAAAATATTTTATAACAATATATGCCAAGAAATCCTCACAAGAGATACGCGACCCCAGACTGTTACCCAGTTTCTCATGAGACCCCAACACTATATTAAAGACACCAGTGAATAGCCAACGTCCAATATGAGTGTTTTAGAGATCCGATAAATGCAACCAAAACTGCTTCTTTAACATATAAGACGTACATGCATACTGTCGCAACAAACATAACACCATGGCATGAGGACATTTCCATCATAATGCATTAATTAGATGTAAATATTACTATCATTCTTATATCCTTTCCCCATAGCACTCACCCGAGTTGCAGGAAATGAACAATATAAATGAAAAATAAAAACAAGCCGAAGTTTCTGGAACCGAGGTATCAGGATCACCCTCTTGAGTCACACCGAGAGCAGGCTGCAATGGGTTCTACTCCTCGGACAAAATTATAGCACTAGAACAAAACTTCCTCATCTGATCCACAACTTAGCCACAAACCCCAAGTACGGTCTGCATAGTTTGCTGAAGGAAATCACGCAGTATCTGCTTCAGACTAAAAACTTCCCATCTTTAAGGGTTTTCAGGGTCTCAGCTTAAACCCCAGTTTCCTTAAGGATAGTTTTCTAATGCTCCTCTGCTTGTAGATTCTTCTGCTCAACAACATCAGAGGAATTGTGAAGGAAGCAACCAAAACCAAAGTAGCAGGGGAGTTGTGGATTTTTACCTCCTTCTACAAAGAGTCAACAACCAAGATCTACTCTTGCAGTGCAACAAATTCCTCCTGAAGAGTATACGGCATATGTTTCATAGCTTCACATTTTCCTTTCCAAGTGTCCCTTTCCTTGGTGGGATTTCCTAGAGCCATGACACTGTCGTGCATGCAGAAACAAGGTAGAATAGGGAAGTAGCCCGATACATGCTATGAGTAATGTCGAAGAAGAGTTCCATCTTATCCCCTTCTTAGAGATTATGGACGAAGGATAGACCCAACTCCAAAATAGTAGTAGTTTCCATCTTAGGAGTGTGAGAAAGCTGGGAACAGAAAACGTCCTGCATCTGCATGAAATGAGTTACCTCCCCAAAAAGATAATCCCTAACAACACGAGTTCATTTTAGAGAACCATCTTCCTTGGGGGGATTGTTAATCTTTATCCAGGACCTTCTTTGTTGAAATCAGAGACAAGGATAACTCCCCTACAATCAAAGTGGTTGCAGCATCCACAAGTTGATCTAGCTCGGGCATAGAAATAGAAGTTTCAGTAGCCGAGATAAGAGTTAGGGTCGTGGCAGAATCATTGGTCGCTAGAGGAGGCACCACGACTTGAATAACTTGAGCATTCGCAAGGTTGTATAACAACTTCAGCTTGTTCACCTTTTCCATGTTGTCGCGGGGCGAAAAATACCCTAGCGTATGAACACTCGCAATAAACATAGTCGCCACATAATTTTTATTTTTAAAGGGAAACGTCAATAAAACCCTTAAAGAATAAAAATATGGTATTCACAACAAAATTCGGGTTCGGGAGCTGGTTATGCAAGAAGAAAGTATTAGTACCCCTCACATCGGTTGTATTCAATGGGAAGCGTTTAGTTAATTTTGGAAAGTGTTAGCTTGAAATTGTTTGAGCTTCTTCTTTATCTAATTGAAATTATTTACAAAATAAATTGAAAGACTGAAAATAGGCTTTTTTATTAAAGTTCTTAACGAGACGTTTAATCCCGCTCATACGAATCCTCAGGTGCAATGAGGAATTCAAAGTTACGTAGTTCCGTGTATCAAATGTGTGTTTGTTGGTCGATTTTAGCAAAATGTATTTAGTCGCATTTGAGCGAAAAACATTGCTTACTACCTAAACACGGAGAAGTAAACATTTGCATCGCGTCAGAATGGACAACATAATTTGGATTCTCACAGATTTATGTTCTCATCACATTCGAGCGAAAAAGGATGAAGCTTTATTTGCATCGTCTCGGAATGGACGAAACATCTTTCGTTTATGAAAAAGGTTTTGACATCGCGTTAAGGTGAAAAATGATGATTTGAAACAACGAGCTCTATAACCAATTTTTAAATACTCGGGAAAAAAAGAGGTCAATGCTCAATTAATCATTTTTCATGTGAATTTCTTGTGAAAGATGTGAGACGAATTGAGTTAAAGATCTTTAACGGAAGACGAGTATTCAAACAACGAGCTCTACAACCAGTATCCAAATACTTGGGGAAGAAAGAGGCCTACGCTTAATTAATATTTTTTCATCTATGAAAGAACGAACTAAATTCAATTAATTATTGCATTCTTGTAGGGAATGCGAGTATTCAAACAACGAGCTCTACCATTGGTATCCAAATACTCGAGGAAAAAAGAGTCTTATGCCTAATTAGTCCTTTTCCCATTCGATTTATTTGAAAAAATAATTTCATTATAATTATGAAAATAATTGGATTTAATTATGAAAGTAAATTTAATTTTTTATTATTCCAAAATAATGAGAGAGAAAATTAATCAAATTATAAATATAAAATCAAATAAATAAATAAATAAGTGATTCCAGTTTTTTCCAACAATTCCAACAATTAATCAGTACAACGGCAACATCAGCAACAACCGCAACAAAGAACCAACAACAACAACAACAATCATCAGCAAAATTTTGAGAGGAAGAAGGTCTCTTTTGACCCTATTCCTATGACGTATGCAGAGTTGTACCCGTCTTTGGTACTCAAGAATCGAATCCAACCAAAAAACCCTCTGCAAATTCCTGAGCCACTACCATGGTGGTTCAAGCCTGATCTTCATTGTGCTTTTCACCAGGGAGCCCCTGGTCATGATATAGAGAATTGCTATCCACTAAAGTATGAACTTCAGAAGCTTGTGAAGAGCGGTATGGTGTCCTTTGGGGGTAGAGCGCCAAATGTGAAAGCCAACTCATTGCCTGCTCATGGTAACGCTTCTGTCAACATGGTGGACGGATGTCTAGGAAATTTTAGAGTTTTTGATGTGAGGCGTATCCGTTGATCTTTGGTGAAAATGCATAGAACTCTGTGTTTGATTAGTGATTGTGGACATGACCATGATGGTTGTGTCATTTGCAGTGTGAACCCCCGTGGGTGTATGATTGTCAAAAGGGATATTCAGAAGTTGATGGATGAGAATGTAATCCAGATTCAACAGTCAAGGGATATGGGAGATTATGTGAACGTCACCGTGCCAGTGTTCAAGACCCTTGAGCGGGTAGTTATTCAATTCGATAGCAGCAACAACAATAATGTCAATAGATCAGTATCGCCGTTAGTTATACGGTTAGCGGGCCATGTCCCCTATGCATCCGATAAAGCTGTGCCATACCAGTATAATGCCACAATGATTGAAAATGGTCAAGAGGTTTCTCTCCCAATTGCAGATTCAGTGGTAAATATTGTAGATATTGCAAAGGTGACCCGTAGCGGTCGTGTGTTCAGTCCAGTATTTCCAAAGATTGTAGAAGACATTTTAGTGGGAAAGAAAGCAGAAGTTCTTGCAGTTGATCCAGTTAGTGCTCCAACGTGTCAGTCTGGTGAATCCAGCAAGTTGAAGGCTAATGATGATGATGAGGTATTACGCCTGATCAAGAGAAGTGAATTTAACATTGTAGAGCAGCTGCTCCAAACACAGTCAAAGATCTTTGTGCAGAGAAGCATTGGGAAGAGTGTTGAAACAAGTTTATGTTGAACACGATGTTACTTTGGATCAATTTGACCACATTGTTGCCAACATCACTTCTTGTATTAATCTGAGCTTTTGTGATGAAGAGCTCCCTGAGGAAAGCAGAAATCACAATTTGGCGCTCTATATTTCGATGGATCGTAAGGAGGGTGCTCTGTCCAATGTTTTGGTTGATACAGGATCATCGCTAAATATATTGCCAAAGTCAAATCTATCAAGACTCTCCTATCAGGGCGCCCCAATGAGGTTTAGCGGTGTGGTTGTTAAAGCGTTTGACGGTTCTCGTAAAACTGTCATTGGAGAAGTGGACCTTCCGATGAAGATAGCTCCGAGTGATTTCCAAATTACTTTTCAAGTGATGGATATCCACCCGGCCTATAGGTGCTTATTGGGAAGGCCATGAATTCATAAAGCTGGAGTTGTGACGTCTACTCTACACCAAAAGCTGAAATTTGTGAAGAACGGAAAGCTTGTTATTATTGGTGGAGAGAAGGCGTTGTTGGTGAGTCATTTGTCATCTTTTACTTATGTTGATGCTGAGGAGGAAGTTGGAACGTTGTTCCAAGCTTTTTCCGTTGTTGATGAATTAAAGTAAGCTAGGGCACCCATGTCTTCTTTAAAAGATGCACAATAGGCTATTCAGGTTGGCAGTATTGATAAGTGGGCTGTGTTGTGGAAGTCGTTGAGAGTAAGAATAGAGAAGGGCTAGGATTTCAACCAGAGTCGTTCAACGCCAATGTCAAGGCTATGCAACCAGTATTCCGCAGTGGAGGGTTCATTCATGAGAATGATCAACACTCAGTTGTCGTTATAGAAGACAATGATGAAGACGAAGCTTGCGCCAACTTTGTGACACATGGACAGACTTGCAACAACTGGGTTGTTGTTGATGTTCCCACTGTCATTCACCGTTCTAAGTAATTTGTTTTCATTATTTTTTAGAAAAAATCCTTCTCCTATGCCTAAGGGAGAAGTGAACATTGTCAGGCATTTTCTTATTATCATCAATAAAGTACAATTTTATTCATTCACATCTATGATGTTTTATTTTTACTTTTTGCTTTTTATGAAAAATGGTAATCACAAAAAACATAAATAAATAATAATCTTTCCATCTGCATAATATTTGTTTGCACTCCACTTCTCTAAAATCAAAATATCAAATCATTATGCAGGTTGGTTTTCAAACCCATTGAATATAATGATCTTACTCCCTCTCCAAACTCTGATTTCCCTGTGTTTGAAGTTGAGGAAGAGAATGATGATGAAGAAGTATCTGATGAGTTATCCAGTTTGCTTGAGCACGAGGAAAAAGCCATTCAGCCATTTAAAGAGCAGATTGAATTAGTCAACTTGGGTTCCGATGATGATGTGAAGGAAGTCAAGATTGAGTCTCAACTGTGTCCAGAAGCTAAGAAGGGGTTGGTTGATCTTCTTCGTGAATATTCTGATGTGTTTTCTTGGTCCTATCAAGTTATGTCTGGTTTGGATTTTGAGATTTTGGAGCATAGATTGTCGTTGAAGCCAGAATGCCCACCGGTCAAGCAAAAATTGAGAAGGTCGCATCCTGATATGGCAGTGAAGATTAAAGAGGAAGTGCCGGAGCTGATTGATGTTGGATTTCTTGTTACCTTTAGGTATCTGCAGTGGGTGGCCAATATTGTGCCTGTTTCTAAGAAAGATGGAAAAGTCTGCATGCGTGTCGATTACAGAGATTTGAACAAAGTCAGTCC
Source organism: Lathyrus oleraceus (assembly GCF_024323335.1). Classification (NCBI taxonomy): domain Eukaryota; kingdom Viridiplantae; phylum Streptophyta; class Magnoliopsida; order Fabales; family Fabaceae; genus Lathyrus; species Lathyrus oleraceus. Next base: position 326,853,375 of record NC_066584.1, on the reverse strand, counting down.
GAAAGATGATTTTCCTCTGCCACATATTGATATGTTGGTAGACAATACAGCTAACTTCAAAGTCTTTTCGTTTATGGACAGATTTTCCGGTTATAATCAGATCAAGATTGCACCTGAAGATATGGAGAATACCATATTCATTACACTCTGGGGAACATTCTGTTATAGAATGATGCCTTTCGGTTTAAAGAATGTTGGTGCAACGTACCAGAGAGCCATGACCACTCTTTTTCACGATATGATGCATAAAGAGATTGAGGTTTATGTTGATGATATGATTGCTAAATCTAGTGATGAAGAAGAGCATGTTGAGCATTTATTGAAGTTATTCCAGCATTTGAGGAAATATAAACTCCGTTTGAATTCTAATAAGTGTACGTTTGGTGTTCGTTCTAGTAAGTTGTTGGGTTTCATTGTCAGCGAGAAGGGTATTGAAGTTGATCCTGCCAAGGTCAAAGCAATACCAGAGATGCCTGCGCCCAAAACTGAGAAGCAAGTTAGAGGTTTTCTCGGCCACTTGAACTATATCTCAAGATTTATATCGCATATGACTGCCACATGTGCGCCTATATTCAAGCTTCTTCGGAAAGATCAGTCTTGTGATTGGAGCGAAGATTTCCAGAAAGCTTTTGATAGTATCAAAGAGTATCTGCTGGAGCCTCCAATTCTGTCTCCGCCTATTGAGGGAAGACCTTTGATCATGTATTTGACTATGCGTGATGATAGTATGGAATGTGTTCTTGGTCAGCAAGATGAATCTGGGAAGAAATAATATGCAATTTACTACCTCAGTAAGAAGTTCACCGATTGTGAGACTCGGTATTCTATGCTTGAGAAGACATGTTGCGCATTGGCTTGGGCTACTAAGCGTCTGCGCCAGTATATGTTGAATCATACTACTTGGTTAATATCCAAAATGGATCCAATCAAATACATTTTTTAGAAGCCTGCTTTAATTGGGAGGATTGTCCATTGGCAGATGTTGTTATCTGAGTATGATATTGAATAGCGATCTCAGAAAGCTATTAAAGGTAGTGTCTTGGATGACCATTTGACTCACCAACCTATTGATGAATATCATTTAGTGCAGTATGATTTCCCTGATGAAGAGAGTTTGTATTTGAAGAAGAAGGATTGTGATGAACCATTGCTTGAAGAAGGGCCAGAGCCTGGTTCTTGCTGGAGCATGGTGTCGCACCTCGAAAAATGAGAGCACGACTTAGCGAAGCGCAATCGCACGCTCGCATGATGGACTAAACAGAGTCGCCACCGAACTTTATTTATTCCTAAAAAGGAAAGGGGAAATATCGATAAAACCCAAGAAAGAGCGACAATGATTATGGTCGTCGCAACCAATATCAGGGTTCGGGAGTCGATTACGCAAGGGGAAGGTATTAGCACCCCTTACGTCCGTTGTACTCAACGGGAACCATTAGGTTAATTGTGTGCGTTATTGTTATCTTAGAAATGTTAGGCTTCCCGAGTTATTAGGTGGGAAAGAAAGAAAGGGTGAGAGGAGAATGTTTTTGGATTTTTAACGAAGGACTAAACCTAAGTTTTTTATTAGTGGGTCTGACAAGATTTCGCAATCCTGCTCCTACGTATCTCAATAGAGAACTCAAGGCTTACGTAGTTCTGGATGGAAAATGTTTGTTTCTTGGTCGATTTTAGCGAAAGTTATATTGTATTAATCGACGAAAAAATTGTTTTACCCACAACATATGAGGAGCGGAGGTATACCACACATCAAATGGATTTACAAATCAACATTCGGAAAAACATCACTTATCTCAACTCAACAATTGTGGCCGAAGCATTGTTTTGCATCATCTCAAGACAAGATGTCTTTCGTTTATGAAAATGGTTTTTTGATTAATCGCACGGCGGTGAAAAAGAGTTTGATTGGTTAGATGTATTTTTGAGTAATGGCGAGAACTTGGATGAGCGAGATATCCATCTCGAATCCTAGTCTCAGGAGTGCGTGGTATCCACCACGTTCCATTTCCATCTTACTGGCAAAAGTATTTAATAAAGATTAAGTGTTTTGAATTTGATTGAGAAAGGGGTTTGAAGAAACCGCATTGACAATGACGGCGAGAGTCAAGATAGGCGAGGCATCCACCTCGAATCTTAATCTCAGGAGTGCACGGTATCCACCATGTTCTATTTCCATCTTTATTGAAAGGGGTTAAGATAGGAATTAAGTATTTTGGAGTTTGAAAGACGAGTACTTATGACTTGCAAGCTCTTACAGCTTGGGTCTAATACTCGGGACTACGTCTGGATATTTCACCCAGGTAATCTTTTTCTTCCAAATTTTCTTAAGGAAATGGTTCGAATATTTACAAGTGTTTTGGAGGAAAGACGAACACTTATGGCTTACAAGCTCTTACAACTTGGGCCTAGCATTCGGGACTACGACTGGATATTTCATCCAGGTAATCTTTTTCTTCCAATTTTATTGAGAAAAGACGTTTGAATATTTACAAATATTTTAAAGAGAAGACGAATACATATGACTTACAAGCTCTTACAACTTGAGCCTAATATTCGGGATTACGACTGGACATTCCATCCAGGGTAATCTTTTTCTTCAGATTTACTTAAGAAAATGGTTTTAATAATTACAAGTGTTTTATAAAGAAGACGGACACTTATGGCTTGCAAGCTCTTACAGCTTGGGCCTAATATTCGGGATTATGACTGGATATTCCATCCAGGGTAATCTTTTTCTTCAGATTTTATTTAAGAAAATAGTTTGAAATTAAATTAAAAATGATTAATGTACAAAGGTTTGAAATTATTGAAAATTAAGTTGGTATTGTTTAAAAGTTCATTCTAAAGAGACCCCAAAAATAAGTCAAGTGTAAATAAACAAATAAGTAAAAAGGTATTTACAACACACTTAAAAATAAAAAATGGAAAAAATAAAATGTACAAATATTTCTAAAAAAAATGGATTAAATAAAAGGGTATAAAAGTAAATAATAAAATCAGAAGAAGTTATAAAAAGAGAATCAATAGAATGAAAATTATAAATAAATAAAAAAGTGAACTTAAAAATTGCTAACATCAAGGATTGAACCCATCACATAGTGGAAATCAAAGAATGCATTAACCACCCAGCCATGAATGACTAGCTGGGAGATAAATGTACTAATTAATATAAGTAACAAAATTCACTGAAAGTTTAAAATAAAGAAAAAATAGTTGGACCGGGCCTAGAGCGGGTCGGATCCAATCCAGCTCAACCTAACTAAAACCAATAGCAAGCCAAACCCTAGAATTCTAAACGGCCGCTCACACTCTGTCTCTTCCAAACAACATTACGACATTCCAAAAGAAAGAAAGAAACGACTGTTCACTCTCTATCTCTTCCTCATGATCTGTTTCAATGAATCCAACCACAATCCTTCCTCTCAATCGATTTTGGCCCTCATACAAACTCAATCGTCCGCTCACACGCTCATGCTTTCGGCCACTTCAACGGACACACAACGATCCTGCCTTACCCAACCGTGATTTCGGTCGTCTTGCCCAACCGTGATAATGGCCATCTCACCCAAACGCGATTACGACGGCCAACACTCAACCGTGTTCAGACGGCCAACACTCAACCACAACATTTACATCGGTTGCAAATTTTTTATTAAAATGCAAAACAGAATGGAATATGTACAGAGTGGTTTTAAGGGCACAAGAGGGTTACCTTCTATCAGAAAGGAGGAAAGGAAGTGACTTTTTCTTGCTTTCAGGTAAAATAATTTGTCTCTTAAATTTCCTTATTTCGCAATCCCTTCTATGAGCTTCAATGTGAAGCTTAATGAATTCAGAAAATTTAGATGATGTTTGGGTAAGAAAATTATGCAGTAGTGTCTTCTTTTCTACGTTGCTGCCTGTGGATGATTTTATATGATGGAAATTAGGGTTTAAAACAGGTGGTATTACGAAAATGACATAGAGCAAAAGGATCAATCCCTGCACAAACTGTTTTTGACCTTTTTTGTGAAACTCTCTATTGCTGTAATTGTGAAAGGAAAATTACCACAGGAACTGCAAATTGAAAATATGTGTTGTCTACTCTCTTGTTTTGTATCACCCTATGCTAATTCTGCTATGGTCTTATGCATAACCTGAAATAACTTTGTAACCCTGTAAACTTGATGGGTCCCCAATTGGAAATAACTTTGTATAATATTATTGTAAAAAAAAAGTACAATCTTATCATATTTTTTGAAATCCTTTCTATTATTTTGGTTTTAGTTACTATAACCTGAAATGAACTTGTAACTATAAGACTTTTTTGCTTAATTATTTTGTTTTTTCCTTAGGATGTTTACAAAAAGTAACATGAACATTTTTTAAATTAATTTTTTTTATAAATAAAATAAAATAAAAATAATCTAATTATAAATGTTACAAAATATTCAAATTAAATGAATAAATTGTAAAGCCAAGTTAAAATTGTGAAACAAATTATAAAACAAAATATAAAATAAATTGTAAAACAAATTGTAGAACAAACAAAAAACAAAAAAAAACAAAAAAAAACAAAAAAAAAGAAATTATCATTATCATTATTTTTTAAATTCATATCTTAATTTGTGAAATAAAAATTAATTTGTCAATACTTATTTAAACATAACATAAAACTTTCTTGTTAGAAATTTAAAAATAATACCAAGGCAAACCAAACTAAATAGAAAAAATTCTAATGAAAATTAAATTAATGATATTAAAATGAAATTAAAAAAAATGGAATAATGTATGAATATGAATGCTTATGAATAAAGATCATGTTTTTTATGTGAATTGGTAAATAGAAAAAATTCTTATGAAAATTAAATTAATGATATTAAAATGAAATTAAAAATATAGAATAATTTATGAATATGAATGCTTATGAATAAATGTCATGTTTTTTATGTGAATTGATAAATAGAAAAAAAATCTAATGAAAGTTAAATAAATGTCAGTGAAATAATAATTTTTTTAAAAAAATGGAATAATTTATGTCAATGAGTGGATGTAAATTGATGAATACAAATGCTTGAAATGTATATGAATGTCTTTAGGCAGGGCAAATTTTAGGGTATGACAGTTGCCCCTATTTAAATATCTTTACTAGATGGCATGAGTGATGATAATCCTCATGGTATCAAAAGTGAAAGGTATTTGAATACAAAATACCCAAATTTTGCCCCTATATGTGATGACATGTCGTGCTATGAGTTGAAAGAACTCTTTTTGGTTTGCTGGGCTTATGATGGACCCTAGCGTGGTTTTTATGATGAATTATGGACAAACCTGTGGGGATGATGAGAATACGGTAGCGGTATTTCATAGGAAATATCAAAGGCAATGAGTGGAGACTTATTGGGGATGACAATTTGCTAGGGAAAAGACACTGGGGAACACCCAAAGTACAATTTATCAATAGTTCCAGACAGACCTGACACTTTAGAATGTATTTGATAGTTCTTAAGATTTATCATAAGAAATATTCAAAGTATGTTTTATCAAACAGGTTCAGACATGACCTGACAATTCTTGAGGTTTCACAGAGATTTTAACAACAGGTTCATACATTACCTGACAACACTAACCCAAAGAAAACTTCAACAACAAGTTCATACATGACCTGACAATATTGGAAGACATACCAAGCAAGTTTCATCAACAGGTTCATACATGACCTGACACTTTACAATACATCTAACAATTCTGGAGATTTCTCACAAGAAATTCATCTGATCAAAGACTTTGGAGATTCCTAACAGGAAATTTTTACAAAACAAAGATAAACAGGAGTCTTCTTATAAGTAGATCATCCACACAAAAGGCTACGATGATTCTTTACAAAGAAATCAAACAAAACCAACATCATTGGAGTTTTCTAACACGAAAATCTCCAAGCTTCTGGGAATTCCTCAAGATGATGAGTCATACATGACTTTCACAGAACCATCAGGAAAGATAGGGTAATCAAACTCTCTGTATATGCCAACAATTGGACTTGGACCGTAAGCAATGGATTACAACCAGCTTCTAACGGATTGGTGACAACTTCAACTGAACCTCAAATGGTGTTGGCAACAACCAAACTTCAGGTACCAATTACGATTGTATTTTCAAACGGAGTGCCAGTTATAACTGGACTTTTTAGAGAAAACCAACAATAATTGATTTTTTTAAGACCAAAGTGCCAGTTACTACTGGACTCTAGATAAACTCCAATGACCATGGGATTTTGGAAAGATACTAGTAACCACTAGATTTTTGATGATAATGCCAGTAACAACTAAATTTTAGAGATGCCAATGACAATTGAACTCTTAAAACAATACTAGTGACAACTAGATTTTAAGGGTACCAAATAACAATTAGATTTCTGATAAGATATCAATGACAACTGAACTTGACATACCAATGACAATCAGATTGGAGATAACACCAGTGACAACTGGAACTTACAGGATGCCAATGATGATTGGACTTTGGATGGAGTGCTAGCGACAAATGGTCTTTGGGTCAAGAGATAACAATCAACGACGATACCGAAGGGGTAACACAAATGAGTACAAAGTACATTTTGAACCATGCATGATTTAATTTTTGTTTTATGCATGATATATGAATGATCATGATATGCAATGCTGGCAATAAGCAGACTGGGAGTTTGTAGGGACTGTTTATAGAGATTCTGATTCCTCAACACCAATAACTCAAACCCATACAAGTAATAGGCGTATCCAGAGGAGAATCTATCAAGATTGACAGTTATAAATAACCAAAGGTCCATCCTTCCAGAGGATTAATAAGTTGTGTTCCATGGAGATTTTTGTTGGTGATCCAGGAGTATTTATGCAATTTTGAGACTTTCGGAAAAACAAATGATTTTCTCTTGATTTTCACATATATCAAAGTAATTTTGTTCCTTTCACTAAATTTAAAATTCTTTTCAAGTTTCAAAATTTCATTATTAACAAATAAATGACACTTTGCATAACAAATAAAAACATAGAAGAACACAATTAACAATGATTGATAGGCAAAACTTGTATTTTATTCAAGGATGGTAGCACACAAATGGCGTAGCTCCATGGAATGTTACAATTTTGAAAATGGCAATAAGGAAAGGTTTACGTTGAATTCAGTGACCACTAACATCCCCAATAGATATGATTCCCCAAAACCTTGCTTCTAAGGGGAGTAACTGGATTGATCTTCCGCCTCAGATTCTTCGGTGTCAATCAGTAATAACCGGTGCAGTTTATGCCTTTTGCCCCTAACTTTATCCTGGATCGCCCTTTCGGGTTTTCAATCCACCGGGACGCTCTTTTTTTGCCTAAGTTGCCCTTTCAGGTTTTCAACTTAGCGAGCTATCATTTTTTATTCATCCCTAACTTCTGCCTGGATCACCCCTTCTGGTTTTTGATCCACCGGGATACCCTTTTTTTTTGCCTAAATCGTCCTTTCAGGTTTTCGACTTAGCGGGTTTTTATTAGGCATAGTATTTTTTAACTGCATCAGAGTTCACGGGGTGTGAGAGCTCATCATCATTCATAGTTGTGAGAATCAAGGCACCTCCAGATAAGGCTTTCTTCACAACATATGGGCCTTCATAATTGAGAGTCCACTTCCCATGTGAGTCCTTATGTAGTGGCAAGATCTTCTTGAGCACGAGGTCTCCTTCTCTGAATTCCCGAACACGTACTTTCTTGTTAAAAGCCCTCTTGAGCTGTTTCTGGTATAACTGTCCATGGCATAAAGAAGTCATTCGCTTCTCATCTATGAGGTTTAACTGATCAAATATATTTTGAATCCATTCAGCCTCTTCTAGCTTGGTCTCCACCAAGATTCTCATTGAAGGTATCTCCACTTCAATTGGGAGAACCGCTTCCATCCCATATACCAAAGAGAATGGGGTTACCCCTGTTGAAGTGCGGATGGAAGTCTGGTATCCATGCAGTGCAAAGGGTAGCATTTCGTGCCAATCCTTATAGGTTTTCACCATTTTCTGCAGGATCTTCTTGATGTTTTTATTAGCGGCTTCAACAACGCCATTCATCTTTGGACGATATGGTGAAGAGTTATGGTGCTCAATCTTGAAGCTTTCGCATAGTTCTTTCATGGTCCTTGTCATACCCCAAAATTTTCCCGTTAAGTGTTCAGGGCATTTTTCAAGACATTCTAACCCATTTTCAAGACATTAATGTTAAAGGAACAAGGGTCCAGCGCACAGGTTACCAAATCCAGAAGATGACCTAAACTGGCATGCTCGCTAGGCGAGCGAACCCTTCGCTAGGCGAATCCTTCGCTACCTCACTCGCCTAGCGAGCTCACGAAATACCAGAAAATTTTGGGCTTAATTCTGAGCCCACCAAGACACTACTATTATAAATACCAGAACTTCGCACAGAGAAAGGGACGCATAGACAGACGGAGGACAAAGAGGGAACAAGCAAACCCTAACAGAGGCAACCGGAAAAACCCTGGAGGCTAACCAAGAGAATTCAGAACAACCCTAAAGGAAACCCTGAAGGAAACTCATCTGCACAAAGGTTACCTCCGCCCAACTCAATCCGACACCAACCCTAAGAGTGATCTGCCAATTCAACATTGCAATTCAATTGCAAACAGGTTTGCACTACCACTACCGCTTTATGCTCCCGATTTATATGTGGCATTATGATTGAATTTATAAATATACCTTAGGTTTTGCATGTGGATTTAAGTATGCATGGATGTCTTGAATGTTTAACCATGTAATTTCTGTAATGGATGACATAGGGTTTGGAGCTTGCTGAAATCGTACTGTTATTAAACTCAAAACCCACAGTCGTTCGCTAGCACATCGCTAAGCGAACATGTAGCGAGTGTTCACCAAGCCTTCGCTAGGCGAGGCAGTAGCGAACATGACAGTCGCTGATTTTTTTCCGTTCTGTTCTGTACTTATCTGACATGTTCTATCATAGCTATGTATTATTTGCCTGACATTATTACTGCTGCGATTCCTTTGTTCGGTGCAACTATTGATCGCACCCCATTTGGTATTCTGACCTGTTTGCTGAATTTTGTGAGGGCTCACATACTCCCGAAGAAGGTAGCTTGCTAGGTATTCCACTTTATTTGTGGGATACCCTTGTGGAGATTCATCCTAATTACCTAACTGATTACAAATGTTGCCTTTGAATATATGATCTTGGCCCTCTCTTTGTTGCCTTACGGTATTACGGTCATGTCCCGTGAATGTGGGGATACACTTAGCAAAGACCCTTCGATTAAATCATCATGTCACTATAAGATAAATCATAGTCCCTCGGATGTTGCCTGCGAATATATGATTTTGTCCCTTGATGGCCCGTCGTTGTAGCCTACGGTTAAATGATGATCGTCCCTTCGAATGCTAAGGTATCCTTACAAATGTTTCCTTCAATGACCAATCGATGACCCTACGATGTCCCTTACATCCAAAGGACAAGACTACTTACTTCTCAATAGTAAGGACAGTTTTACCTTCATAAGGATAGGAAATACCCATAAAGATCTTGGGTAGGTATAACTCTTAAATGCTGACTCATAACTTAAAATACTTTTCACACCTCACACTTTGCAAAACATCTATTAGAAAATCACCACTCGGTATACATTCGTACTAGAATCATTGCCAAGTTATATTTTTCTAAACAGCTTTCAAAATTAAACGAGATAAATACTTTGTATACATTCGTACAAGAATCATTACAAAGTTAAACTCTCTTTTCAAAACATTTTCTAAACAGTTCTCAAACACTTTTTCGGACAAGAAAAACATAAGTGATTAAATAGGGGCAGCTGTAATCAAACACTTTTTCAAACACTTTTTCAAAACATTTTCTAAACAGTTCTAAACAATTCTCAAACACTTTTTCTAAACTTTGCCGAGGCTATTCATATCGACAGGTTCATAGTGGATTGAATAGGGGCAGCTGTAACACCTCAAAATTTGCCCTCCTCTCTTGGGACTAGCTTAACATATTGCATTTCATTTGTAGGTCATTAGTCATTAGCATGTTGCATATCATGTGGCTACATTGAGCAAGTCATCCTCCTAAGTCTTGATCAGAAGATAAAGAGGTTAAGATGCAAGTTAGGGTTTGATTGAATTGATCATTAATCATCTGAGGATGTGTGGTACAAATTAGGGTTTCTTGATTCTCAAGGGGGTTGAGCATCATCTTGGTTGAAATGGTACATCATCATCATCATGGTTTTGTCATCACCAAGATATTGATCAGATACCTTGGGATTAGGGTTTTGACCACTGGTCAACCCTAATAAGTTGAATCATCTGCATTGGGCCAATCAGGGCTTGGCAAGGAGATGAGGTTTTCAGTGGATATGGGGATCATTTTATGATTGTTTTGAGCTTATGGAAGCTAGGGTTTCATCATTGAGCCATTTCATCAGGAGTTTGAGGCTCAACTTGCTCAGTGCATAGCCAGATTCATCTATCAGTCAGAAAAGTCAACTGTGGTCAACTGTGCCTGAATTGATGGATTTGGAGGTGGGAGAGAGTTAGAGACACAACTTTCATGTGTGAACAAGTTTCATTTGACATTTCAAACATCAAGAATGAAGAAAATAAGGTCAGATGAAAAGTTTCCAAAAATGGCAGGTGACCTGTAATTGGAAACTGCCAAAAATGGAAAGTTTTTTTCCTCAAAATTACGTGTCCAAAAATGCTTCAAATGAAATTTTGTCCAACATGAAAGTTGTATATCTTGCTCTCACCTTTCCAAAAAGTCCAAGAACACTCATTTCTCATGTGTGGTTGGCAAGTTGTGATCAAATCATTTTCCAAAAATGTTGAATTTCAAAGTGGCATAACTTTCACATGCAATGGCCAAATTGGGTGATCTTTCTTGAGCAAACCACATTTTACATGTAATTTCATGATGCATCATCATATTTCATCAAAAATCATCATGGCAAAATGTCATTTTTCAAGTGAACTATTTGAAAATTGGTGGGAAAAATAGTGAATTTCCAAAATACAAGGCATTTGCATACAAAACTCATTCCAACACATTATAAACATAAAATAGAACTTGCTTGGACTGGTTTGGTACTGTTACATTGACTGGTTTAGAAAAGGACATATTGGCCATTTCACATAAAAAGTGCATTTTGCTAATTTCACTTGATTTTGCTAATTGTGATTAACAAGTGGATTAAGGCATGGTATAAAATGATAATTGTAACAAAAAAGCATAATCACATTTCACAATTTCAGATCTAACAAACTTTCCCTCCAAAAACCTCTCAATTCTCTCCAAAAATTTTCACACTTTTTTCATCATTTCTCATTGAGTTCATCAATCTTTTGGCTGTTTCTTGTTGGATCCATCATCTACATGTGTCATTGAGGATCTGTTTCATCAAAATCGTGGCAAAGCATTGAGGAATTGGACTGTTGAAAGCAAGCTCATCCATGGCAAATTGAAAGTTCTTCAACCTGGTGCACAATTGAGCTGCAAGACCTCCTTCAATCATCTTCCACATCATCAATCTTCATTTGTTTTGGCTTTTTGGACCTTGAAGCTCGCGATTTCAACAGCTGCCATCACCACAAGGTTAGAACTCAATCTCAATGATTCTCAAAATCATGATGTGTCTTTGATAGTTCATTCATTGCTGAGCATACTGCAACTTGTGAAATTGATTTCCATTGAGAATTGCTCTAGTTATCATGATTTGAACATTTGGATATGAAACTTAATTCGATCGATCCCGTTGATATGATTAGAGTTAGGTCAAATGCTTGTTAGATTCAGGATCCTGGTTGAAAGACGAATCCAATGATGTATGATTTGTTCGTTTTAGTGAAATTTTGTTCATATGGATTTTCTGGAAATTTGTTTGTTGAACATGGTGAAGAACGCGTTCCAGATGTATGTTTGATCTTCATGGCCTGGCTTTGTGTTTGAAAACCTGTTTGCCGCGTGTTTGAACCAATCGCGTGCTGCCAACGAATAAAATGAAACTCTGCGTTTCACTTACTGAACGCAATAATTACCACTTTGCCATTTTCAATATTAATTTCATTTTACTTCATTTCTTTTTTCCATTTCATTTCACTTTGATCATGCATCTTCAAAAATCCATATCTAATTCATTTTTGATCCAAATTTGATGAAACGTTTTGCACCATTCTCCTTGTGATGTGTAGTTTTTTATGGTGATTTTTAATATTTTTGTGCACGTGTGGAAAAAGAAAATGCCTAGAGATTGTTTGAATGTATCCAATTTGTGTATGCCATGCCATTTTGCTTGTGAAATATTGATGCTTCCATAGAAATTCAGGACATTTTACATGCCTATTCTTGACTCTTTTCTGGTGATTTTGATGTATGGTTTGCTAATTTTGAGTTCCTGGTTGATGAGATATGATTTTTTGAATAGAGGTGTGACAATTTGTGTCACACCATGCTTAGTGCAATTTCATGATTTTATTTGCCAGGCTTGTGGATGTTGGATTGAGTTGAATTTTTGCATGATTGAGCATATGTATGTTGAGCACACATGTGAATTTTTCTGGAATTTTTGGTGGCATTTCCTATTTTATTGGAATTTTCTCCCCTGTTTGGCCATTTGTTGATTTTTTGTGTCACATGTTTGTATTTGGTTTGTGAAATTCTGGTCATTAATTGGATGGATGTGAAATTTGACATGTGACTTCTAGACACATTATAGGTCATTGTGGTTTTGATCCCATTCATTTATCATGTTTTTTCACTGTTTTATGATTGATGGAAGTTGATGCTTGTTTTGATGCCTTGTGTTGGCTTGTTTGAATTTGTGTTGACTTTCTGATTTTCATTGACCTATTTTTTTTATCCAAATGAGCTGAAATTTGGTATGCCTGACATGATATGTGTTCTGTTTAGACTTGAATTTTTGTGGAATTTATTGAAATGTTTTGATGTTGATTTGATTGAGATCATTCTATTTGGTCCTTTGAGGTTGCAAATTGCATGTTTTGTGCCTTTTCTTTCATGAAATGATAATGGTGAATGATATGAGCATGGGACCAATTGGTTTTGTTTCTAAATTGTTTGATTGTGATTTTGGATAATTTTCACTTGCTGTTTTGGATTTTTGATCTCATTTTGACCCTAGGCTTGTCCTAGTGGTCTTGGTTCTCATATTTGAGTTTGGCTTTTCAGGTTAAGAGGCAAATGCTTTAAGGAGATTAATGCAAGTTGATAGAGTTTGGTTTGTATGCTTGTTATGAACTAACTTGGTTTATTTTGTAGGATGCTTGGCTCACTTGAGTTGATTGTGCTTTGCACATGTGTCTGATTATGCATTGTCTGTTGGTTCTTATGCTGTTTGTTTTGACTCTATGATTGGTATACTAACTGTATTTGATTGATTTCAGGTACATTAGTTGCTAATAGTTCTTTGAGAACTTGCTGTGCTGCTGCTTGGTTGTATAAACCAATTGAGGTAGACTCTCTTGTCTCCATGTAGTCTGGAAGACCTGGCCTGTTACTTGGCCAGGCACCTGTCTGAAGTCCTCCTTAAGAGGCAATGATTGTGATTGTTTAACTTTGTCCCCAAGCAGGAAAAGACCTTGATTAAGGCAATTGGCAGACACAAGAGGTGTGTAGTCCACCTCCTGCTATTCTGTTGAGTCGTCCCTCTGCTCACACCACTGTGTTGATGCATTGGGACATTAACCCAAGATCTGGTACATTTGTACAGTCGAGTCAGAGTCTTGAGTGTAGAAGGGTTCCCACTTTCTGAACCCACGCTCCTTTGTCTGAAGCTCTCCCTGGCCAGGGATAAGAGCTGTGAAGTCTCATCTTCACTCACCTTTCCTCTGCTTCACCCTGACTCTCAATGTCAGGGTTAAGAGCGAACACTACCCTGTACAGCTGGCTTGCTCTTGCAGCCTCACCCTTGTTTGAGCCTCACTTGACTGGATATAGTGTGTGTTACTTGTGAATGTTTGCTTTATTTTGATTGAGCATGTGTGTTTTGCTTTTCTTGGTTAGGATTAGCTTGATGTTGTGCAGGTTGATAGAAACTATAACATAGGGCAATGATGCATGATAACATCTAGGCTCGAGTCCAGCTCCCTAGTAGTGTGTCTCCCTTTGTATCTGGTTAGAATTTCTTTCCCGTTCAGGGGAACTACGTCGCCCTGATCCTCATACCAGATGAGGTACGTAGGCAGGAGACCGTGCGAGGTCTCTCCGGGCACTTTTTTTCTTTTTGTGTATGTTTGTTTGTTTCTTCTTGTGTGTCAGGATATGGACGTAAGCCCAGCGATTGGCTGTCCGTATCCTGATTGTGTTTGTTTGGTTCGGAAGCCGATGTAAGTCCAGTGATTGGCGTTCGGGTTCCAAGTTTGCCTGTGTTTGTGTGTGTCTTGTTTGGCGTGCGTGAGCCGAACTACGGCAGCTCTGATTCTCGTTCCAGACGAGATACGTAGGCATAGGACGCGATGTCCTAGCGAGCCCTCTCCTATTTTCCCCCACCTGTGTTGTTTTCAGTGTGTGTGTGTGTGTGTGTGTGTGTGTGATGTTTGTTTTAGCAACCTTTCTATCTTTTAGAGCGTGGATCCCGTCGAGTACGACGGATGCGTAGGGGTGCTAATACCTTCCCTTCGCATAACCGACTCCCGATCCCATCTCTTTGGTCGCGAGACCATGCTTTTCCCAGGTTTACTCTGAGCGTTTCTTTCCCTCTTTTGGGATAAATAACGCACGGTGGCGGCTCTGTGTTGTTTTTGTTTTAGCCCGCCGGTTGTTTTTCGCGGATGCGACAGCTGGCGACTCTGCTGGGGACTATAGAAGTTGACCTATTGCTGGTCCATCTTCCCTAAGCGAGTCTCTCCTAGCGTTCTAGGATAGTTTAGGTTGCTTGTGTTGCTATTTATTGCATTTATTATTCTGACTGTGTATATATTTGCATAAATACTTGCATGCATCATACTATCATGTTGCCGTCCTCTGTGCAGGTGGTTCCACTGTTTGGGGTGGGTGTTCTGAGTGGGGCTAAAACCCAGGCCCGAGTATACACCTAGGATTAGTGTGGTCTCATGTTGCCTCCTTCATGTTAGGTCAACATGTGCTTGGCAATGTGATGTACCACAAGCCGGACGAGGTTCATTTGATAGTGCTCTTCCTTTGTGGGGTACTCCACTCTGGTTGAGTCACTTCATCTGAGCTATTGACTCTGGTGACCGATCATTTCCCGGATCTTTGGTTTAGATGATCTCAGGAGAGCTACAATGGCACACCCGAAAGGGCAAACCCATTGAGTATCTCTGCCCGATTGTCGAGACTATTATCCGCCTTAGGATGACCTAATTAGAATCTACCTGTGAGGGGAGGGTGATTCTTACAGATGCATGTTCAGATGGTGACTTTGATGGTGACTGATGGTTCCGCGGATCAGAGTCCTATTTATAAGTCGGATTTATGGATTTATTTCCGAGACGCCGGAGTGTTGTCCGAGTTATTTATCAGTGGGGATCCGTTTATTTCAGGATTCCCCGGGCCGATTCAGAGGATTGAGGTTATCTGCTCAGAGATTGTTTGGTGATGATGATGGTGTATCATTCCGTTCCGTTTATTTCGGAACCCCAAGTCGGATTTGTGGTTACATATTCCTTCAGATGGTTGTGATCAGTTCAGAGATCGGGCTTCAGAGCAACAGATGATCAGATGACTTGGAGGATGGCAATGCATTGCATTCATTCATCAGCATCATCACATTTTGCATTTACCTGCATCTAACACATGTTTATCCATATGCAGGGACATTTTGATTGAGATCCTGGTTGAGAGACTTTCTGCTCAGACATGAGGACCGGTTTGAAGCATGATGTTGCCTACAGTTTCTTCGACCCAGAGATTGGGGTGCTGAGAGATATGATAGCCTTGATTACACCCGACCATGTGGGGATGTTCCGTGAGGCATACGGTGGTATTCTGAAGATGGTTTTCAGACTCACTGATAGTGACAGAAGCGCCATTCATACTCTTCTCCAGTTCTATGACCCGGGTCTGAGATGTTTTGTGTTTCCGGATTATTTGTTGGGACCTCTGATGGAGGACTATGCTAGCATCCTGGGTATCCAGATCCGAGATCAGATTCCTTTCTTTGCCACTAAGGTGGAGCCTGTTGTTATGGAGATCTCTCGTGCTCTTTATTTGAGCCCGGAGATGATCAAGGAGGGTTTGAAGGAGAAGGGCAAATTACCGGGTTTTCATTTGAGTTTCTTGGAGGCTAAGGCCAAGGAACATGCTGCTGCGGGTAATTGGAAGACGGTTTGTGCTTTGGTTGCCGTGGGCATTTATGGGATCATTCTGTTTCCTAATCAGAAGAGCTTTGTCGACCATAATGCTATCAGATTGTTCATGCAGAGGAGCCCTATTCCTACTTTGATCGGAGATGTCTATTACTCGGTTCATAACAGGAACGAGAAGCGGCGTGGTGGTCTGATCCGATGTTGTGCTCAGATGCTATTCAGGTGGTTTATGGGGTATTTGCCTTCCCGAGGTGCTTTTGCTCATCTCGATCCGACTGTCAAGTGGTCATTCAGATTGATGGGTTTGCGGGCTGCTGATATAGCGTGGACTCATAACGGTATGGCAGGACGGGATTTCATATGCAGCTGTGGGAGTCTTCCCAATGTGCCTCTTGTGGGAGTTCAGGGTTGCGTCAATTACAACCCGGTGCTTCTCAGGAGACAGATGGGGTTTGCTGTGGAGGGTCCTCCTCTTGGACGAGAGATTCAGGAGTCTTTCTACTTCCCGATTGATGGAAATCAGGCCAAGTTGCGGCAAGTATTGGAGGAGTGGCGTGACATTCAGCGAAAGGGTAAGGTTCCTTATGGCAAGGTCAATAGCCGGTATTTTCCTATATTCGATGATTGGCTTCGGAAGAGAATTGAGATCACACATCTACCATTTCCGGGAGGTGATCCTGGGTGTCTTTTGATTGAGGGTCCGCGTTCTTCTGTCAGTATGGAAGAATTCCTCGAGGTAAAGAGAGCCAGAGATCAGTTGCTTGCAGAGAAAGCTGAATTGGAGATAAGTGTTGCTCGGATTCAGACGGCCAACCAGGAGATCAGAGTGAGAATGGAAGATCAAGACAAGCGACATGCCCTGGAAGCAAAGCGCTTTGAGACGGATACTGCTTACTATGGGAAGATCAGTCAGGCTTTGGCATCTTCAACAAAGGAGCACGACATCACCAAAGAGAGATTGGCTAGAGCTTCAAAGGTCATTGAAGATCAGAAGAGGAGGCAGATCCTCGTGAGGGATTAGAGGGATGACAGAGTCAGGGTTCTCATGGCTGAGTGGGAGTCAAAGCTGAAGATAAGGGAAGCAGAGAATGTGAAGATCATCGCCGAGAGAGATCATTACATTGCTGAGAGAGATCATTACTTCAGGCAGATGAAGATTCACCAGAAGGAGGTGGGGAGATTACAGCAGGAGAACACCGAGCTCAGGTTCGCCGCAGAGTTCGCGAGGATGGTCGATGATATAGGGGCTTCTGTGGGACCCTCGTCAGGATAGCCTGTATTGTTTGTGTGGATTACCGTCAGGCTTGTTGACGGAATTCATTTTGCTTGTATTTCTTTCCTGATTCTGGAGATTTGTATCTGATTTGATGTATGACTATGGCACTTCTTGTGCATTTTGATATGTGATGATTGTTTTCATTCAGTGATCAGTCTTCAAGCTTTATTTGCTTTCCCGTATGCACTCACACAGCACACACATGGTTGGGCGGTATTTTGCTAAATCATCTATCTCTGATCTGTATGTTGAAATCAAATGATGAATGTCTGAATATTGCTGCCGGACTATTGTTTGTCTCGATGAAGCCAGGATCGAGAGACAAAGTGTTCCTCATATGGATAAATACTGCATTCATGCATGATCATAATAACTTGTGTTTTATTTTACAGGTATCAGTTCTAACGTGCTTGATTGTTTCAGGAATCATTGCTCGTGCTCGTAGAGTTGTACCTTTGCACTCAACCCGTCCGCACAGATATTTTACTCGACGCAATACTCCCAGACTAATGGATCTCCCAAATTCAGATATCCTCGAGTTGAAAGACAAGATGACCGAGCTGATCAACATCATGCAAGGTTTTGCAGTTGGTCAGAAAGCTCTAGCTGACAAAGTCGAGAAGCTCGAGCGGGCTTCAGCGGCAAATAGTGGTGTCAACCTGGATGGTGTCTCCAACCAGGGGCTGGGTGGTTCCAGAGACGGTGGAAAAAGAACAACAGTGGGAATAGTGAATAATGCTGCTGGTTTTGGTGTTGCTGGTGGTCAACCTGGTCCGATGGGCAATAACTTGAAAGACAGTCTTTTCCTTCCTTCTTCGGGGTTAATGACGACAGAGAGGAAGACAGAGAAGCCGATCAGTTCTCGATGCACAATGAACCGTTCGGTCAATACGGTGCCCCGCCACAGAACAAAGAGATTCAGCTGCTGGCTGAGAAGATCCGAGCTTTGGAGAGCTATGCCACTCCGGGGGTGGTCAACATGTCAAACATGGGGCTAGTGGAGGGGATTGTGATCCCGCAGAAATTTAAAGCGCCCACATTTGATCGGTATAATGGGAGTTCCTGCCCCGAAACTCATTTGCAGGCGTTTGTCCGTAAGATCTCAGCTTACACCATGGACCAAAAGCTGTGGATGTACTTCTTCCAGGACAGTTTGTCCGGAGGCTCACTGGAGTGGTACACTAAGCTCAAGTCCTCAGATATCAAGAATTGGCAAGATCTTGGGGACGCATTCTTTAAATAGTATCAGTTCAACGCTGATATGGCTCCGAGTCGTACCCAGCTGCAGGGTATGTCTCAGAAGAATAACGAAGGGTTTAAAGAATACGCTCAAAGATGGAGGGAGTTGGCCGCCAGAGTGCAACCTCCACTTGTGGACAGAGAGATGTCTGATCTCTTTATGGGTACTTTGCAAGGGGCGTTCGCCGAGAGAATGGTTGGTTGTCCGGTGACCAACTTTTCAGACATAGTGGTGGCTGGCGAGAGGATAGAGAGCTGGCTGAAGCTCGGAAAAATACAGGGTAATGCTTCGTCGTCTGGGTCGAAGAAGCCTTTCAGTAATGGCCAGAGAAAGAAAGAGGGTGATGCCAGCGCGGTTTATGCTCAGAGGGGACCCAGTAGGGATCGTTACTTTCAGCACACTGCTGCGGTAACTATTCCTGCTGATAATCAGCAACAACAACAACAACCTCAACAACAAAGACAATCATTTCAGCAGAGGCCTCAGAGGGCTGGTTATCAGGTGCGGGGGAGAATGAACGACCGGCAGTTTGACAGGCCTCCTGTAACCTATTCCTTTTTGCTGAAGAAGTTGATGGATTTGGGGCTGGTACAACTCAGGACTTTGGCACCTTTGAGACTTGATCAAAGGCCAGCCAATTTTGATGAGAGTGCAAAGTGCGAATTTCACTCAGGTGCGCCCGGACACAACATAGAGAACTGCAAAGCTTTTAAGCACACAGTTCAAGACCTGGTGGATTCGAAGGCAATCAACTTTGCACCATCTCCCAACGTGAATGCTAATCCCATGCCCGCGCATGGTCAAAGGGGGGTGAATGCTATTTCTTAAGAGAGTAGGGTTGGGCTGTCTACTGTTGATCAACTGAAGACTCCGTTGGCTGAGGTCAAGCGGCAGTTATTGTTGAATGGGGTTCACCCGGGCTGTGGTATTGATTGTGCTGAGTGCACTGTTGTTCAGAATGGGTGTGAGTTATTGAGGAGGACTGTCCAGGGTTTGATGGACGATGGGAGTATTCTGATCGAGAAGGTCGATTTGGGGAAAGATGAGGTCTCCACCATAACAATTTATTTTGATCCGGTGGATTTGTCTACTCTTGCTGAGGCGGCTCCAGTTACCATCACGGTACCTGGACCAATTCCGTATGACAAAGATGATGCCGTGCCATGGCATTATGGTGGGGAAGTGTACTATAATGGTGAGAAGGTGGAAGATCAGACTGCAAGTGAAACCACCATTTCAAAGGTGGATAATGCCGGTCCCAGCGGTTTCACTCGTAGTGGCAGACTGTTTGCTCCTGATGCCTTAAGGGGAGGAGAAGGAGAAAAAGAGAAAAAAGAAAAGGCCAAGGCTTTAGCCAGGGCGAAAGGGAAAGCAGTGGTGAGCGATGGTACTCCAGTGGTGACACCGGCGCCCGTGGGGTCGGAAGAGAAACTTGATGATGATGCAGAGGAATTCTTAAGGATCATCAAGAAGTCTGAGTACAAGTTGGTTGACCATCTGCAGCAGACTCCCTCTAAAATATCGATTCTGTCGTTGCTGTTAAGCTCTGAGGGGCACAGGGAGGCTTTGTTGAAAATTCTGAAGAAAGCCTATGTTCCTCAAGAGATAACAATAAACCAGTTGGAGACGGTCGTGTCTAATGTGCATGCCAGCCATGGGTTGGGTTTTACTGACATGGACCTGACTGTGGATGGGAGAAATCATAACCGGGCTCTACACATCGCGATGGAGTGTAAAGGGGCCGTGCTTTCGCATGTGCTGGTTGATACCGGCTCCTCATTAAATGTGTTGCCGAAGAAAGCTCTGGCTAAGCTGAATTGTGACGGGCTGATCCTGACTCCCACCGATCTGATAGTGCGGGCATTTGACGGGTCGAAGCGGGCCGTATTCGGAGAGGTTGAGCTGCCAGTGAAGATAGGCCCGAAGGTGTTTAAGTCGACTTTCTATGTCATGGATATCCAGCCGGCATACAGTTGCTTGTTGGGTAGACCATGGATCCATGCTGCTGGGGCAGTGACCTCGACTTTGCACCAGAAGTTGAAATATATCTGGGAAGGACAAGTCGTCACTGTGTGCGGAGAAGAGGACATCTTTGTCAGCCACCTGTCCTCATTCAAATACGTTGAAATGGACGGAGAAATATGGGAGACACCCAGTCAAGCTTTCGAAACCGTTAAGGTGGAAAATGCTCTGTTTGCGAAAGAAGAGGAGAAACCGTCCATTGCTTCGTATAAACAGGCCGCCGAGGTGGTGAAGAATGGAAAGGCTCCTGGTTGGGGCGGGATGATGGATATCTCTGCAAAGAAAGACCGCTTCGGAGTGGGGTATCAGCCAGGAAGAGGCTCGGTGGGACAAGGCAGAGGACGCCGTACGTCAGTAACCTTCACTAGTGCCGGAATGCTGGATCCGAATCACATCTGCATGATGAGTGAGGAAGCTGATAGCGACTGCGAAATTGACCAATGGATAAAGCCGTGCGCACCAGAGATGGGAATCCAGAACTGGAAGGCTGAAAAGATCATCCGGGTCATTCTGCTCGAAGAGTAATATTTTCCTGTTTTTGATTTTATATGCATGAAAGCCATACGTGTTTCCCGACACGTAATGGTTCATTGTAAGGGTCACCTCATGTTTAAAATTTGCAGTTTTGCATCCTCAATAAAAGGATGTTTTTCAGTTAAAAGCGGTGTTCCCTGTTTTTCATTTATTTTTGCAGTTTAAAAATAAAAACAAAATAAAAATGGCAATGTTTTCATTTTTCTTTTTTGTTTTGACTCGTTCCGGTTCTAAGCAATGCATGAATCCACATTCATGCAGATGCGATCATTCTCCGGATCTCATTGATAACAATCCTGTTACACCCTCGTATGACTTCGACAATCCGATCTATCAAGCCGAAGAAGGCGAAGAAGATTGTGAACTGCCAGGGGAATTATCCAGGTTGTTGAAACAAGAGGAGAAGGTGATTCAGCCGCATGAAGAGCAGATTGAGGTTGTGAATCTGGGTACCGACGAGGTCAAAAAAGAAGTGAAAATCGGGGCTGCTTTGGAGGAAAGTGTCAAGAGCAGAATGGTGGCATTGTTGAAAGAGTATGTCGACATCTTTGCCTGGTCTTATCAAGATATGCCAGGGTTGGATACCGATATCGTTGTGCACAAGCTACCGTTGAGAGCAGATTGTCCTCCAGTGAAGCAGAAGTTGCGCAGAACTCGACCTGATATGGCGATGAAGATTAAAGAGGAGGTGCAGAAGCAGTGGGATGCTGGTTTCCTTATTGTCACTAATTATCCGCCTTGGGTCGCGAATATCGTGCCAGTCCCGAAGAAAGATGGGAAGGTGAGAATGTGTGTGGACTACCGAGATCTGAATAGAGCTAGTCCGAAAGATGATTTTCCGTTACCTCACATTGATGTGTTGGTAGATAATACAGCTCAATTCTCGGTGTTTTCCTTCATGGATGGCTTTTCTGGCTATAATCAAATCAAAATGTCACCAGATGATATGGAGAAAACAACATTCATTACACCGTGGGGCACCTTCTGTTACAAGGTGATGCCATTCGGTCTCAAGAACGCCGGTGCTACTTATCAGAGGGCCATGGTGACTTTGTTTCATGATATGATTCATCATGAAATTGAATGCTATGTTGATGACATGATAGCAAAGTCCCAAACAGAAGAGGGGCATTTGGTAAATCTGGCCAAGTTGTTCGACCGGCTGAAACAGTTCAGACTGAGGTTGAATCCGAACAAGTGTACTTTCGGGGTGCGGTCCGGTAAATTGCTGGGGTTCATTGTAAGTGAAAAAGGAATCGAGGTTGATCCTGCTAAAGTAAAAGCAATAAGAGAAATGCCTGAACTGAGAACGGAGAAGGAGGTTCGTGGTTTCTTAGGTAGATTGAACTATATCTCACGGTTCATATCTCACCTAACAGCCACGTGTGAACCGATTTTCAAATTGTTGAGAAAAGATCAAACGGTCAGGTGGAATAATGATTGCCAAGCGGCATTTGAAAAAATCAAAGAATATTTGCAGGAGCCTCCGATTCTGATGCCTCCTGTGGAGGGGCGACCGTTAATTCTGTACTTGACGGTCCTCGAGGGGTCTATGGGGTGTGTATTGGGGCAGCATGACGAGTCTGGTCGAAAAGAGCATGCCATATACTACCTTAGCAAAAAGTTTACCGACTGTGAAACAAGATATTCACTGCTCGAGAAAACTTGCTGTGCTTTGGTCTGGGCTGCTCGCCGACTAAGGCAGTACATGCTGGTTCATACCACTTTGTTGATTTCCAAGATGGATCCAATCAAGTACATTTTTGAGAAGCCAACATTGACCGGACGGGTTGCGAGGTGGCAAATGATTTTGACAGAATATGATATCCAGTATACCTCTCAGAAAGCGATCAAGGGGAGTGTATTGTCTGATTACCTCGCCCAGCAACCCATTGATGATTATCAACCGATGAAGTTTGAGTTCCCTGATGAGGACATCATGTTTCTCAAATCGAAAGATTGTGAGGAACCAATCCCGGAGGAGGGGCCTGACCCTGAATCCGAATGGATTCTGATGTTTGATGGGGCCGTTAACGTGAATGGAAGCGGTGTTGGTGCTGTTTTGGTTACGCCGAAAGGATCCCACATTCCTTTTGCTTCCCGGCTGACATTTGAGTGCACCAACAACGTGGCTGAATACGAAGCCTGCATATTGGGGATTGAAGAGGCGATTGATTTGAGAATCAAGAACCTTGTCATATATGGAGATTCAGCTCTGGTGATAAATCAAGTTAACAGAAAATGGTATACGCATCAATCTCATTTAGTTCCATACCGGGATTATACGAGGAGGTTGTTGACGTTTTTCACCAAGGTGAAGTTGCACCATGTGCCTAGAGAGGAGAATCCTTTGGCAGATGCTTTGGCTACTCTGGCCGCCTTGATTAAGGTGCAATGGTGGAATCAGTTCCCCAGTGTTGAAGTAGGTCGTCTGGATAGGCCGGCTTATGTGTTTGCTGTTGATACAGCGCCTGATGATGAGAAGCCGTGGTATTACAATATCAAGCGCTATCTAGAGACTCAAGAGTATCCTGAGGGAGCATCGAAAAAGGACCGAAAGACTCTGCGGAGGTTGGCCATGGTGTTCTACTTGAATAAGGATGGGGTTTTGTACAAGCGGAATTTTGATTGGGTCTTGCTCAGATGTGTTGATGATGGAGAAGCAAGCCAATTGATGGAAGAGGTTCATGAAGGATCGTTCGGTACCCATGCCAGTGGGAATGCGATGGTAAAGAAGCTGCTGAGGGCAGGTTATTATTGGATGACCATGGAGGCCCAATGTTTCAATTTCGTGCGGAAGTGTCATAAATGCCAGATTTATGCTGACAAGGTGCACGTGCCTCCTAACCCGTTGAGTTTGATGTCGTCTCCATGGCCGTTTGCTATGTGGGGCATTGATATGATCGGGAAGATTGAGCCTACAGCTTCGAATGGGCACAGATTCATATTAGTGGCTATTGATTACTTCACCAAGTGGGTGGAAGCAGCCTCTTATACGAACGTGACAAAGCAGGTCGTTGCCAGGTTTCTCAAGAGAGACATCATTTGCAGATATGGGGTTCCCGAGAGAATCATTACTGATAATGGTTCTAATTTGAACAATAAGATGATGGCAAAACTGTGCCGGGAATTCAAGATTGAACATCACAATTCTTCTCCCTATCGTCCGAAGATGAATGGGGCGGTTGAGGCAGCCAACAAGAATATCAAGAAGATTGTGCAGAAAATGGTGGTAACCTATAAAGACTGGCATGAGATGTTGCCGTTTGCATTGCATGGGTATCGAACATCGGTGCGCACATCCACTGGGGCAACTCCTTTCTCATTGGTATATGGAATGGAAGTTGTGCTACCGGTTGAGGTTCAAATTCCCTCTTTGAGAGTCCTGATGGACGTGAAATTGCAAGAGGCAGAATGGGTAAGGACCCGGTACGAAGAGTTGAGCCTAATTGAAGAAAAGAGGCTGGCAGCCATCTGTCATGGGCAGTTGTACCAGTAGCGGATGAAGCGTGCTTTTGACAGAAAGGTACGACCTCGAGTATATCACGTTGGTGATATGGTGCTGAAAAGGATCCTTCCTCCTCAAAACGATCGAAGGGGCAAATGGACACCAAATTATGAAGGTCCATTCGTGGTCAAAAAGGTTTTCTCTGGTGGAGCCTTGTTGCTAACGACCATGGATGGCGAGGATTTTCCATCCCCTGTGAATGCGGACGCAGTTAGAAAATACTTCGTATAAAAAGACCCGCTGGACGAAAAGAATAAAATAGTCCAGGCAAAAATGGGCATCCCGGCGAACCAAAAAAACAGAAAGAAAAAGGTTCGGGCAAAAATTAGGGATAAAAAGAAAAACTGTACACCCGGCAAGTCGAAAACCTGAAAAGGCGGCTTGGGCAAAAAAGGGTATCCCGGTGGACTGAAAACCCGAAAGGGCGGTCCAGGCAAAAGAGGGATTGAAACGAACAACTGCGTCTAGCATGGTCGTTTGCGCTTTGGTTAAGGCAACATGGATAATACCCGGTAGGGATCAATCAGAAGCGTCTTTTTCAGAAGGCAGAAAGCACGGAGAGTCTGAGGACATATGGGGTGTAACCGAGTTGGAACTCGATGAGATCGCGGGTTTCACGTTGCCATTAGGATAGATTTTTCCTTTTGTGCGCAATTACCTCTTTTCAGGAATTGCTTCCTTTGTATTGCTCAATTTGAGCCACACACTTTTCCAATCAATAAAATGCATATTTAGTCAAATACTTTTGTTTTTGTTTTTCATTACCGCTTTGATTGCAAAACCATCCAATTGTTTGTGATAAAGAATCTTGCATTTTAAGACATACATGTCCCTTCCAATGCATGCTTATAAGATTGAAAATTTTAAATCTTATTCGGAAGGTTGAGTGACCCAAGTGTTGAAATCTTGACACGCCTGGGGCACGGTTTTATCTAACGATCTCTTTTGCAGGTGTTGTTAGGTATTTTTCACTCACTTGCATGTTGTGATGTGGAAGCTATTGACGAAACAATCCCCATGGAGTCCAATCAGGGACGAATGAATAGGGGAACGGTGAAAAGACGACGAAGGGCATACGACGATCCTTGGAAATTAATCAAGAAGACTCTTCAAAGTCGGAAGATTGGAAAGTCTGTATAAATCCCAGGAGTTCGTTCTCCGTCGAGTACGGAGCGGTTTGGAATACAAGATGATGGAGCAGAAAAGGTCCAGACGAGTCTGGGAGTTCTCAAAATTGGAAAGCTGACATGGGAGTTGGATATGAATACCAAGGTTCGACGAGTCGACGGGTGTTCAGTACCAGATTTTCCTCATCTCTCCAAGCAGAGTCGTGATGACTAATTCCCCAGCAGATCCAAGGTCTATGGCTTCCCTAGCAGGGTCAGGATGGTTATCCCCAGCAGGTTTCAGATTGATGCTTCCCCAGTCGCCAGGTCTGGAGGTTGCAATTTCCCCAACGGAAGTATCTGTGTGCGGTGGATTCCCTAGCAGAGTCGAGATTGATATCCCCAGCAAGTCAAAGACCGGTGTATCCCCACAGAGCGTTGGTGGTTCTTATCCCCAGCAATCCCCAAGCGGATCGGGTGCAAAGGAGGTTATCCCCAGCAAGGGTTGCCTTTTCCTAGCAGCAGCGCTATTCCCCAGCAGGGTGGAGATTGGAGTGGTGGCGAGTTCCTCAGCAGAGTGTCTCGAGCTCCTCAGAAGAGTCCCTTGAGGGGGATGCTTTTTATACATGCATCATGTAAATAGCATAGCATATTGCATAATAAATCGCGTAGCATTTCCATAATTGTGGAGCATTACGCAGAAAAATCAATCATGCATCATATTGCAAGCATAGGCTAGTCTCAAACCGTGGTTACTGTTTGAGAGGTGGTCTTGCCCGAAGGTGAAGGTGTTACTCCGAGGAGTTTGGCACCGTTTTTTATCAACAATACTTCCTCAGTAGTGCGATACTGGAGGGAACTTTTCTATCGGACAGAGATGGAAATGTTACGCGATCAGCGCAAGTCAAGTCGTGGTTACCGCTTGAGATTTGGTTTCGCCGGATGGTGAGGATGTTACTCTGAGGAGTCTAGCATCATGATGTCAGATCAGCAATGTTCCCCAGTAGTGCGATACTGGAGGAAATTTTTCCGTCGGACGGAGATGGAAATAAAATCAAAGGACATTACGCGATCAGCGCGACAATCGGGGTTCAAACGGAGATAGGGAAATGTTGAGGCATTTTCTGGAGAATGGGGCCAAATAGAGATTGGAGTTGAAGATTGTATCCGAGATGAGGTCCTCAGGATTATCTTCTGTTCATGTGCCACCTTAGACTTTGGCTGAGGCCAATAGAAGTCGTTATGGGTGTCTTCTGAGGAAGAGATGCACATGTTACCTTCCTTTTGTGAAGGTATACCCTCTGATATGTCGCCCTCAGAGTGGTGTTTAGTGTTATTTCCGACGTTGCCAGCGGAATTGTCACAAGAAAGCGGAGAACGGGGTTCAAATGGAGAAAGGGAAATGTTGAAGCATTTTCTGGAGAGCGGGGTTCAAACGGAGAGAGGGAAATGTTGAGGCATTTTCTGGAGAACGGGGTTCACAATGGCGATCGCAAGTTATCGTCAGGCGACTGGGGTTCAAAATGGAGAATGGGGTTCATTATTTTGGCAAACAAGATGTTGGGGTTCAAATGCAATGATCCGGGATCATTTGCGCGAAGGAAAATTTCGGGGTTCAAGAAAACGAAAAAAGAGAAAATTTTCGGGGTTCAAGAAAAGCATTAAAAAGTAATAATAATCCCCAGCGGATGTGGTGTTCAGGCCATGGCTATCCCTGTGTTACCATTTATTTTGGTATACAGGTCGACGGTTCTGTTTCGGTGATCAGGTCGACTTTCTCCGTACCAGACGGATTTTTCTTCAAGGTTGTTTCTTCGCCGATTCTGACAGGCGTTGTTAATTATTTCCCATCAGAGTGCAAATTGTTCGTCTGTTCTTGGTATTCAATCACTCTTCACCCTGATCATCTGAAAGCCGAGGCTATTCATATCGACAGGTTCACAGTGGATTGAATAGGGGCAGCTGTAACACCTCAAAATTTGCCCTCCTCTCTTGGGACTAGCTTAACATATTGCATTTCATTTGTAGGTCATTAGTCATTAGCATGTTGCATATCATGTGGCTACATTGAGCAAGTCATCCTCCTAAGTCTTGATCAGAAGATAAAGAGGTTAAGATGCAAGCTAGGGTTTGATTGAATTGATCATTAATCATCTGAGGATGTGTGGTACAAATTAGGGTTTCTTGATTCTCAAGGGGGTTCAGCATCATCTTGGTTGAAATGGTACATCATCATCATCATGGTTTTGTCATCACCAAGAGATTGATCAGATACCTTGGGATTAGGGTTTTGACCACTGGTCAACCCTAATCAGTTGAATCATCTGCATTGGGCCAATCAGGGCTTGGCAAGGAGATGAGGTTTTCAGTGGATATGGGGATCATTTTATGATTGTTTTGAGCTTATGGAAGCTAGGGTTTCATCATTGAGCCATTTCATCAGGAGTTTGAGGCTCAACTTGCTCAGTGCATAGCCAGATTCATCTATCAGTCAGAAAAGTCAACTGTGGTCAATTGTGCCTGAATTGATGGATTTGGAGGTGGGAGAGAGTTAGAGACACAACTTTCATGTGTGAACAAGTTTCATTTGACATTTCAAACATCAAGAATGAAGAAAATAAGGTCAGATGGAAAGTTTCCAAAAATGGCAGGTGACCTGTAATTGGAAACTCCCAAAAATGGAAAGTTTTTTTCCTCAAAATTATGTGTCCAAAAATGCTTCAAATGAAATTTTGTCCAACATGAAAGTTGTAGATCTTGCTCTCACCTTTCCAAAAAGTCTAAGAACACTCATTTCTCATGTGTGGTTGGCAAGTTGTGATCAAATCATTTTCCAAAAATGTTGAATTTCAAAGTGGCATAACTTTCACATGGAATGGCCAAATTGGGTGATCTTTCTTTGAGCAAACCAAATTTTACATGTACTTTCATGATGCATCATCATATTTCATCAAAAATCATCATGGCAAAATGTCATTTTTCAAGTGAACTATTTGAAAATTGGTGGGAAAAATAGTGAATTTCCAAAATACAAGGCATTTGCATACAAAACTCATTCCAACACATCATAAACATAAAATAGAACTTGCTTGGACTGGTTTGGTACTGTTACATTGACTGGTTTAGAAAAGGACATATTGGCCATTTCACATAAAAAGTGCATTTTGCTAATTTCACTTGATTTTGCTAATTGTGATTAACAAGTGGATTAAGGCATGGTATAAAATGATAATTGTAACAGAAAAGCATAATCACATTTCACAATTTCAGATCTAACAAACTTTCCCTCCAAAAACCTCTCAATTCTCTCCAAAAAATTTCACACTTTTTTCATCATTTCTCATTGAGTTCATCAATCTTTTGGCTGTTTCTTGTTGGATCCATCATCTACATGTGTCATTGAGGATCTGTTTCATCAAAATCGTGGCAAAGCATTGAGGAATTGGACTGTTGAAAGCAAGCTCATCCATGGCAAATTGAAAGTTCTTCAACCTGGTGCACAATTGAGCTGCAAGACCTCCTTCAATCATCTTCCACATCATCAATCTTCATCTGTTTTGGCTTTTTGGTCCTTGAAGCTCGCGATTTCAACAGCTGCCATCACCACAAGGTTAGAACTTGATCTCAATGATTCTCAAAATCATGATGTGTCTTTGATAGTTCATTCATTGCTGAGCATACTGCAACTTGTGAAATTGATTTCCATTGAGAATTGCTCTAGTTATCGTGATTTGAACATTTGGATATGAAACTTAATTCGATCGATCCCGTTGATATGATTAGAGTTAGGTCAAATGCTTGTTAGATTCAGGATCCTGGTTGAAAGACGAATCCAATGATGTATGATTTGTTCGTTTTAGTGAAATTTTGTTCATATGGATTTTCTGGAAATTTGTTTGCTGAACATGGTGAAGAACGCGTTCCAGATGTATGTTTGATCTTCATGGCCTGGCTTTGTGTTTGAAAACCTGTTTACCGCGTGTTTGAACCAATCGCGTGCTGCCAACGAATAAAATGAAACTCTGCGTTTCACTTACTGAACGCAATAATTACCACTTTGCCATTTTCAATATTAATTTCATTTTACTTCATTTCTTTTTTCCATTTCATTTCACTTTGATCATGCATCTTCAAAAATCCATATCTAATTCATTTTTGATCCAAATTTGATGAAACTTTTTGCACCATTCTCCTTGTGATGTGTAGTTTTTTATGGTGATTTTTAATATTTTTGTGCACGTGTGGAAAAAGAAAATGCCTAGAGATTGTTTGAATGTGTCCAATTTGTGTATGCCATGCCATTTTGCTTGTGAAATCTTGATGCTTCCATAGAAATTCATGACATTTTACATGCCTATTCTTGACTCTTTTCTGGTGATTTTGATGTATGGTTTGCTAATTTTGAGTTCCTGGTTGATGAGATATGATTTTTTGAATAGAGGTGTGACAATTTGTGTCACACCATGCTTAGTGCAATTTCATGATTTCATTTGCCAGGCTTGTGGATGTTGGATTGAGTTGAATTCTTTCATGATTGAGCATAAGGATGTTGATCACTCATGTGAATTTTTCTGGAATTTTTGGTGGCATTTCCTATTTGATTGGAATTTTCTCCCCTGTTTGGTCATTTGTTGATTTTTTGTGAAACATGTTTGTATTTGGTTTGTGAAATTCTAGTCATTAATTGGATGGATGTGAAATTTGACATGTGACTTCTAGACACATTATAGGTCATTGTGGTTTTGATCCCATTCATTTATCATGTTTTGCCACTGTTTTATGATTGATGGAAGTTGATGCTTGTTTTGATGCCTTGTGTTGGCTTGTTTGAATTTGTGTTGACTTTATGATTTTCATTGACCTAATTTTTTTGATCCAAATGAGCTGAAATTTGGTATGCTTGACATGATATGTGTTCTGTTTAGACTTGAATTTTTGTGGAATTTATTGAAATGTTTTGATGTTGATTTGGTTGAGATCATTCTGTTTGGTCCTTTGAGGTTGCAAATTGCATGTTTTGTGCCTTTTCTTTCATGAAATGATAATGGTGAATGATATGAGCATGGGACCAATTGGTTTTGTTTCTAAATTGTTTGATTGTGATTTTGGATAATTTTCACTTGCTGTTTTGGATTTTTGATCTCATTTTGACCCTAGGCTTGTCCTAGTGGTCTTGGTTCTCATATTTGAGTTTGACTTTTCAGGTTAAGAGGCAAATGCTTTAAGGAGATTAATGCAAGTTGATAGAGTTTGGTTTGTATGCTTGTTATGAACTAACTTGGTTTATTTTGTAGGATGCTTGGCTCACTTGAGTTGATTGTGCTTTGCACATGTGTCTGATTATGCATTGTCTGTTGGTTCTTATGCTGTTTGTTTTGACTCTATGATTGGTATACTGACTGTATTTGATTGATTTCAGGTACATTAGTTGCTAATAGTTCTTTGAGAACTTGTTGTGTTGCTGCTTGGTTGTATAAACCAATTGAGGTAGACTCTCTTGTCTCCATGTAGTCTGGAAGACCTGGCCTGTTACTTGGCCAGGCACCTGTCTGAAGTCCTCCTTAAGAGGCAATGATTGTGATTGTTTAACTTTGTCCCCAAGCAGGAAAAGACCTTGATTAAGGCAATTGGAAGACACAAGAGGTGTGTAGTCCACCTCCTGCTATTCTGTTGAGTCGTCCCTCTACTCACACCACTGTGTTGATGCATTGGGAAATTAACCCAAGATCTGGTACATTTGTACAGTCGAGTCAGAGTCTTGAGTGTAGAAGGGTTCCCACTTTCTGAACCCACGCTCCTTTGTCTGAAGCTCTCCCTGGCCAGGGATAAGAGCTGTGAAGTCTCATCTTCACTCACCTTTCCTCTGCTTCACCCTGACTCTCAATGTCAGGGTTAAGAGCGAACACTACCCTGTACAGCTGGCTTGCTCTTGCAGCCTCACCCTTGTTTGAGCCTCACTTGACTGGATATAGTGTGTGCTACTTGTGAATGTTTGCTTTATTTTGATTGAGCATGTGTGTTTTGCTTTTCCTGGTTAGGATTAGCTTGATGTTGTGCAGGTTGATAGAAACCATAACATAGGGCAATGATGCATGATAACATCTAGGCTCAAGTCCAGCTCCCTAGTAGTGTGTCTCTCCCTTTGTATCTGGTTAGAATTTCTTTCCCGTTCAGGGGAACTACGTCGCCCTGATCCTCATACCAGATGAGGTACGTAGGCAGGAGACCGTGCGAGGTCTCTCCGGGCACTTTTTTTCTTTTTGTGTATGTTTGTTTGTTTCTTCTTGTGTGTCAGGATATGGACGTAAGCCCGGCGATTGGTTGTCCGTATCCTGATTGTGTTTGTTTGGTTCGGAAGCCGATATAAGTCCAGTGATTGGCGTTCGGGTTCCAAGTTTGCTTGTGTTTGTGTGTGTCTTGTTTGGCGTGCGTGAGCCGAACTACGGCAGCTCTGATTCTCGTTCCAGACGAGATACGTAGGCATAGGACGCGATGTCCTAGCGAGCCCTCTCCTCTTTTCCCCCACCTGTGTTGTTTTCAGTGTGTGTGTGTGTGTGTGATGTTTGTTTTAGCAACCTTTCTATCTTTTAGAGCGTGGATCCCGTCGAGTACGACGGATGCGTAGGGGTGCTAATACCTTCCCTTCGCATAACCGACTCCCGATCCCATCTCTTTGGTCGCGAGACCATGCTTTTCCCAGGTTTACTCTGAGCGTTTCCTTTCCCTCTTTTGGGATAAATAACGCACGGTGACGGCTCTGTGTTGTTTTTGTTTTAGCCCGCCGGTTGTTTTTCGCGGATGCGACAGGTTGATACTCGATACTACACTCTTTGAGATTGGACTTTAGGGAAATTTTGGTCAACCGCTTGGTGTTGCACTGAAGTGGACTTAAGGAAAGGTCGATGATTTGAGATCCCTCTAGAACCCGGTTACTATTCTAGGACAGGTGGAACCAACCAAACTTCAGTGGGGAGGGTACTTACCTATGGAACTCATGCAAGCCTTAAAACCTAGAAATGATTGCGGTGTGACTTGTTTGTGTTTGTTACTTACATAACATCATAACATCATAACATCATAACATCATAACATCATGACATTGTACTAACCATTTCAAGGACTTAGGGGTTTAACTTTGCTCTGTTAAACAGGCTACGGCTTCCAGGAAGACCATTCGGATCAATTTTGTAGCGACCTCTCCTCAACTCAAGGATTTAGTGTCAGAACTGCCCGATCATGCTCAGTTCAGCAAGAAACATGGTTCTCTCCTCAATTTAGTTACCACCGGTTTCAAAGAAGATATGATGAGAGTTCTATTCCAGTTCTTCGATCCTAAACATCATTGCTTCACCTTCCCAGATTATCAGTTGGTACCCACATTAGAAGAATTCTCCAGGCTGCTTGGGATACCTATCCTTGATCAAACACCTTTCAGTGGTTTAGAAAAGATTCCGAAGTCTGAAGAAGTTGCCGCGGCTTTACACATGACAAAGTTCGACATTGAAACTAATTGGGTAACAAGAAGTGGAGTTAAGGGTTTACTTGCCAAATTTCTGATAAATAAGGCCCGAGAATTCCTAAAAGTTATGAATGTCCATGCTTTCGAAGATGTTCTAGCCCTACTAATCTATGGTTTGGTGCTATTTCCTAATCCGGATCAATTCATAGACATGAATGCTGTTAGGATATTTCTCACTCATAACCCTGTGCCTACCTTGCTTGGAGACATTTTGCATTCCCTTCACACTCGTACTATGAAAAGGCAAGGGACTCTCATGTTCTGCATACCTTTATTATCTAGGTGGTTTATTTCGCAGCTTCCTCAATCAGTCTTGAAGAATGAGCAAGATTTGAAATGGTCTCAAAGGATAATGTCGCTCTCACATTCAGACATCCATTGGTGTCCTCAACCCAAAGAAAATGTTATCATCATTGACCATTGCGGAGAATTCTCTAACGCACCACTCCTGGGGATAAGAGGAGGTATTACTTATAACCCAGCTTTAGCCCTACGTCAGTTCGGTTATGCTAGAACAGACGGTCCACATGAAATAATTATTCAAGGCACTATGTTTGACTATGACAACGACTCTCAAGGTCTGCGTCAAAGGTTTGTACGAGCTTGGGCCATGGTGAAAAGAAGTACTTTAGGACAGAAAAACTCTATTCCTATGGAACCTTATCTCAGATGGGTGCGCGCCAGAGCTCGTGAGCTTACCATGCCATATCTTGCAATTGGACCTCTGATTGTCGAACCAAAAGTTGAAGGAGGTGCCCCTCAGATCATTCCTTATCCAGATATGCCTACCAATGTTAAAGAATTGAAGAAGTCCTGGATCCAGTTGAGAGAGGAAAGGGATACTTTTGAAACTCAGTTCGGTGCAGAAAGGAAGAAAGTATTAGAGCTCACCAGCCAGCTTAATGAGGAACGAAGACTCAATGCATATCTCCGACCAAAAAGAAGCCGTCCCTGGGAGACTTGAACTTTCATTGTATTTTTATTATTTTTTGTAACGAACATTGATTAAAGAAATTATTAATAAAAGTTCCCTTTTTTTTTGGTGGTTTACGCAAAGTTAAATTCCAAAAGTCCTTGAAAACATTTCATACATTGCATAGCATAACATAACATCGCATAACAGGTATTCTAAAGGATCAATGTTCTCACGGTCTTCCTTCTAAACAAACAGATGGCTCTCGAACAAACTGTCAAAGATCTCCAGGCTCAGAATGCTCAATTCCAGGAGATGATCTTGAACTTATCCAAGGGGCTGGATGAGCTGAAGGCTCTCTTGCTCGAGAAGAAGAAAAACAAGAAAGCTGTGAGTTACATTAACCCGGGAAGAAGGCTTAAAGGACAGGCCGCAGGAGTCAAGATTAGAATTCCGAAGGATCAAGAAGAGGAGACAGAAAATGATTCGGAAGAGGAAAATGCTGATCCCTTCGACCCTGAGGACGACGATGAAGATTATGAAAATTAACAGTACTCTCCAAAAGATGATAAGTATAAGTTGCTGGAAGAACGCATGCTAGCTATGGAGGGTCAGAAGGCGCCCGGTCTGGACTTCGAAGGCTTAGGTCTGGTCTCTGATGTGGTAATTCCCCGCAAATTCAAAGTCCCCGCTTTCACTAAATATGATGGTGCGTCTTGTCCTCAGATGCATCTGAGAGCTTATGTGAGAAAGATTCAGCCGCATACCACTGATAGGAAGCTATGGATCCATTTCTTCCAAGAGAGTCTGTCTGGCACACAGTTAGAGTGGTATTATCAGCTCGAGAGCTCTAACATCCGCACCTGGACTGATTTAGCGACAGCTTTCTACAAGCACTACCAGTATAATTCTGAATTGGCGCCTACTCGGCTACAATTGCAGAATATGACTATGTGATCTAAAGAAGGCTTCAAAGAATATGCTCAAAAATGGAGAGATTTGGCTGGCAGAGTCAAACCCCCTATGACTGATCGAGAATTAGTGGATATGTTCATGGGTACACTGACTGGCCCATTCTACAGCCATCTATTGGGAAGTTCCTCATCGGGTTTCACTGAACTTATATTGACAGGTGAACGGGTTGAAAGTGGCATTCGAAGTGGAAAGATACAGGTGGCTACCTCTGCAAGCACCAAAAAGTCCTATCAGGGGAGGAACGAATCAAATGCGGTGTACGGTCAAAGGGGTCACAACAAGAAAAATCGTGACCATGCTGTTGGAGCAATTACAATTACAGCACCGCCATCTCAAAACTTCCAACACAGACAAGACAGGCCAAGAAGACAGTTTACGAAGATCAATATGACTTTAGCACAAGCACTGCAGGGTATGCTAAAAGCAAATTTAATTACCCTCAGAGATCCTCCTGCAAATCCCAACACTACTTCTCCTCGTTATAATCCCAATGCCAGGTGTGCATATCACTCCGATAGCCCCGGGCATGATACAAACGATTGTTGGTTGTTGAAGAATAAGATTCAGGATATGATCGACGCTGGAGAAATTGAATTTGATCCTCCAGAGACTCCTAATGTCATCACTGCTCCTACGCCTAATCATGACAAGACTGTTAATGTTGTGGATGACGATTCTCACATTTCTAATGTAGCTGACTTAGCATCTCCTCTCCTGATCATCAAGAAGAATCTATTGCAAGCTGGTTTATTTCCAGGTTGTGCTGAAAATTGCGATCTCTGTATACTCCGACCCAATGATTGCTTAAAGTTGAAGAATGGTATTCAACGGCTGATGGATGATCGTACAATTCTCTTAGAAAAGATTCCTAAGCTGGAAAACCCTATCGAAGAAATATCTGTGATTGCTAGATCCAAAGTTCCAGTGAAGATTACCGCTACTAGAGTGCCTGTGAAGATTACTGCTGAGCCCAAGGTAGCTCCCCTAATTATTACTGCACCTGGCCCAGTACCGTATTCCTCAAGCAAAGCCATTCCGTGGAATTATGGAGGTGATGTTTACATCCACGGCATAAAGCAAGATGATAATTCTGCTAATCCTAATGACGTTGACATTGTCGGGACTAGTAAAATTACTCGAAGCGGAAGGATCTTTTCTCCAGAATATCACCTCCCGTCCCTGAAACTCGAGAAAAGGAACCAGTAATTAATCCTTCTCAGTCAAGGACACCAGTCGAAGTTACTACCGAAGATGTTGCCAAACAGGAAATGGAAGAAATGCTGAAAATCATCCGCAAGAGTGATTTTGATGTGGTAGAACAGTTGGGGCATACTCCGTCTAAGATTTCGATGTTATCCTTGTTGTTATCTTCCGGATCTCATGCCAATGCATTGATAAAATTCTTGAAGACCGCTCATGTACCTCAGGAGACATCCGTCGATCAGTTCGAAAATTATGTTGCTCACTTGGCTGTTGACAATGGCCTAGGCTTTTCCGATGCTGACCTGACACCAGCAGGAAAGAATCACAATAAAGCTCTACATATCTCCATTGAGTGTAAGGGGATCACCTTGTCTCATGTGTTGATCGATAATGGCTCTTCTTTGAATGTGCTAACGAAAGCTGTGCTCGATAAACTTGACTGTAAAAGCATTGAACTGAAACCTAGTAACATTGTGGTGCGTGCTTACGATGGTGCGAAGAGCGTTGTCCATAGCGAGGTGGTTCTCCCTATCAATATAGGACCTCAAGTCTTCAACACTACCTTTCACGTAATGAACATTCGTCCTGCCTATTCCTGCTTGCTGGGACGCCCTTGGATTCATGGGGCAAGTGTTGTAGCTTCGTCTCTCCATCAAAAGCTGAGGTATCCAATAGAGGGTAAGATTGTCACTATGTGTGGAGAAGAAGAGTATATTGTCAGTAGTGTGCATACCTTCAGATACGTCGAGATGGATGGTGACTTCTTTGAGACTCCTTCTCAGTCATTTGAAGTAGTTCCTCCGACCGGTCCTGTCCGTAAGCCAACTTCCCGTGTGCCCAAGGTTATTCGTGCTCCTCCTGCTATGACTTCTCTGAAAGACGCTCAAGCCGTGGTCGAAGATGGTGGTCGTACTGACTGGGGTCAACTGATCGACGTACCGTA
This sequence comes from Lathyrus oleraceus, assembly GCF_024323335.1. Taxonomy (NCBI): domain Eukaryota; kingdom Viridiplantae; phylum Streptophyta; class Magnoliopsida; order Fabales; family Fabaceae; genus Lathyrus; species Lathyrus oleraceus. Next base: position 326,815,827 of record NC_066584.1, on the reverse strand, counting down.
CAAGTCTGATAGATTTGGCCTGGGATTTAGCTCTGAAAAGGCAATCAAAGATCAGATTAATGATGTAGAAGATGCTAATAGAGATTGCGACTTGGATAGCTGGATTTTCCCAACAATTTGTGACGGACTCAATAATTGGAAGGCTGAAGACACTATCCCGATTTCCTTTAGTCAGGAGTAATTGTTGTTGCCTATTTTAGTGTTGCAAATTTTTAATTTTTACAATTGAACTTCTTAAAGCATTGTGTCTATGCCCGGGGCACAAATAGCTAATTTGTTAAGGGTTTTGTCATTTTCATAAGCATATCCATATTCAATAAATCAATGGACTTTTTGCATTCAAATATTGCGCTCTTTATCTTTCCTATCATCTTTTAAACAAGCTATGCTTTCTTACACACACTCACGTAACAAATTGCAGATCCATATCCACTCTGGATCCTGTTGATAATAATTCTGCTACTGTTCATTATGACTTTGAAAATCCGATCTACCAAGCCGAGGATGGAAGTGAGGAAGATTGTGAAGTACCTGGAGAGCTTGCCAGACTGTTACTGCAAGAGGAAAAGACTATACAGCCGCATGAGGAATCAATTGAAACTGTAAATTTGGGTACTGAAGTAGACAAGAAAGAAGTCAAAATAGGAGCAGGCTTGGGAAACAGTGTCAAAGAAAGATTGATTCAGATGTTACATGACTATATGGAGATTTTTGCTTGGTCTTATGAAGACATGCCAGGACTGGATACTGATATAGTAGTGCATCGTTTGCCAATGAAGGAAGATTGTCGTCCTATTAAGCAAAAGGTTCGTCGCATGCGTCCTGAAATGTCTGAGAAAATCAAAGTCGAGGTTATGAAACAATTCGATGCAGGTTTTCTAGCTGTTACTTCTTATCCTCAATGGGTTGCTAATGTAGTACTAGTGCCAAAGAAGGATGGTAAGGTGCGAATGTGTGTAGATTACAGAGATTTGAATAAAGCGAGTCCCAAAGGTGACTTTCCACTTCCGCACATTGATGTTCTGGTAGATAACACCGCTCAACACAAGGTATTCTCATTCATGGATGGATTCTCAGGTTATAACCAGATTAAGATGGCGCCTGAAGACATGGAGAAAACTACGTTTGTGACGCAATGGGGCACTTTCTGTTACAAAGTAATGCCATTCGGTTTAAAGAATGCAGGGGCAACATACCAGCGTGTTATGGTGGTTTTGATCCATGATATGATTCATCATGAAATAGAGGTATATGTGGATGACATGATAGCCATATCTCATACTGAAGGAGAACATCTCGATCATTTATACAAACTGTTTGAAAGGTTGAAGAAATACAAGTTGAGATTGAACCCGAACAAATGCACCTTTGGAGTGAGATCCGGTAAACTCTTGGGCTTTATTGTCAGTGGTAAAGGAATTGAGGTTGACCCGGCTAAGGTGAGAGCTATTCAAGAAATGCCAGTTCCCCGAACAGATAAAGAAGTCAGAGGTTTCTTGGGACGCTTGAATTACATTGCCCGATTTATCTCCCATTTGACTGCTACCTGCAAACCCATCTTCAAATTACTGAAGAAAAATCAAGAGATGATATGGAATGATGAATGTCAAGAAGCTTTTGACAAAATCAAGAAGTATCTCTAAGAACCTCCAATTCTGATGCCACAGTTGAAGGAAGACCTCTAATCATGTATTTGACCGTGTTAGAAAATTCAATGGGGTGCGTGTTGGGGCAACATGACGAGTCTGGTCGAAAAGAGCATGCCATATACTACCTTAGCAAAAAGTTTACCGACTGTGAAACAAGATACTCATTGCTCGAGAAAACTTGTTGTGCTTTGGCTTGGGCTGCTCGCCGACTAAGATAATATATGTTGAATCATACCACTTTATTGATTTCTAAGATGGATCCTATCAAATATATATTTGAGAAACCTGCCCTCTCCGGAAGAATAGCAAGATGGCAGATGATTTTAACAGAGTATGATATCCAATATACTACTCAGAAAGCAATCAAAGGAAGCGTGTTAGCTGATCATTTGGCTCATCAAGCGGTTGATGATTACCAATCTATGAATTTTGAGTTCCCAGATGAGGATGTCATGCTTGTTACTGATTATGAAGAACCTGGACCAGATGAAGGACCCGAACTGGGATCCCGATGGACTATGGTTTTTGACGGATCTTCTAATGCGCTGGGCAATAGTGTTGGTGTTGTAATTATTTATCCCAAGGGTTGCCATACGCCTTTTACTGCTAGACTATGTTTTGACTGTACCAACAATATGGCTGAGTATGAAGCATGTATTTTGGGACTCAAGGCTGCTATAGACCTGAAAATCAAGTTTTTGAGTGTGTACGAAGACTCAGCCTTAGTAATCAGTCAGATCAAAGGAGAATGGGACACTAAACATCCGAATCTCATCCCTTATCGAGAGCGGGTGTTGACATTAATCCCATACTTTGAAGAGATTACATTCGAACATATTCCACGAGAAGAGAATCAGTTGGCAGACGCATTAGCTACCATGTCATCTATGTTCAGAGTCAAATGGGACAATGAAGCTCCCATGATCACCGTTGCACGATTAGATGAACCAGCATATTGTTATGAACTGAATACTTATGAAGTAGAAGAGAAACCTTGGTTCCACGAAGTAAAAAGATATCTAGAAACTCAAGAATACCCTGAAGGGGCATCCATCAATGACAGAAAGTTTCTGAGGAAGTTCTCCGCTAAATTATTTTTGCGTAATGGAGTATTATACAAACGTAATCATGATTCGACTTTGCTTCGCTGTATGGATAAAAGGGAAGCAGAAAAGATTATGGAAGACATACACGACGGTACTTTTGGGACTCATTCTGGTGGACATACGATGGCCAAGAAGATTCTGAGATCAGGGTATTATTGGTCTACCATGGAAGCTGATTGCCACCATCACTCCAGAACTTGCCACAAGTGCCATATCTATGCGGACAAAGTACATGTACCTCCTACTCCATTGAACGTGTTGACAGCACCTTGGCCCTTTGCAATGTGGGGCATTGATATGATTGGAGAGATTAAACCTACTGCTTCTAATGGACATTGTTTCATTCTTGTTGCTATTGATTATTTTACGAAGTGGGTAGAGGCAGCCTCATTTGCTTCTGTCACCAAGAATGTGGTGGCACAGTTCATCAAGAATAGTCTTATTTGTCGGTATGGCATCCCTGAAAGAATTATCACTGACAATGGTACTAATTTGAACAACAAGATGATTAATGAACTCTGCACGCAGTTCAAAATAAAACACCATAACTCTTCTCCGTACCGGCCCAAGATGAATGGCGCCGTAGAAGCTGCCAATAAGAATATTAAGAAGATCATACAAAAGATGACAGTAACATACAAAGACTGGCATGAGATGTTACCCTTTGCTCTTCATGGTTATCGCACTTCAGTACTCACTTCGACAGGGGCCACGCCTTTCTCTTTAGTCTACGGAATGGAAGTCGTTTTACCAGTGGAAGTTCAGATTCCCTCTCTAAGAATTATGAAAGATGCAGGCTTAGAGGAAGATGAATGCATTCAGACTCGACTCGATCAGATAAATTTGATTGATGAAAAGAGACTCGCGGCTGTTTGTCATGGACAGATATATCAGAAGCGCATGACCCATGCGTTTAATAAGAAAGTCAAGAGACAAGTATATCAAATTGGCGACTTGGTAATAAAGCGTATCATTCTACCACAAGGTGATTCTAGAGGCAAATGGACTCCCACATACGAAGGGCCGTTTGTAGTTAAGAAGGTATTCTCTGGCGGAGCCATGATGCTTGCTACAATGGATGGCGAAGACTTCCCACATCCCGTGAACGCAGACATAGTTAAAAAATACTACGCATAAAAAAGACCCGCTAGGTCGACGTATCTAGGCAAAAGTAAGGGCATCCCAGCGAACCAAAAGGGTTCGGGAAAAAACTAGGGATAAATATATAAAAATGTACGCCCGGCAAGTCGAAAACCTGAAAAGGCGGCTTGGGCAAGAAAGGGTATCTTGGTGGACTGAAAACCTGAAAAGGCGGTCTAGGCAAAAATTAGGGATTAAAGCGTATGACTATGTCCCGTTCTAGGCCAGCTTCACCCAAGTCAAAGGGACTGAACAAGCCAATCACTTCTATCCGACAACAGGAGATGAGAGGCTTGAAGACATAATGACAGTAGTGAAATTAAAATCAATAGGACTTTTTCTTCATGGCTTTTTCTTTGTTGTCTTGACAAGTTCCTCTTACTAGGATCTCTGTCTCCTTGTACTCAAATTGCCTGTTTATAGGCCCTCTTTCAAAATTGATACAATTTTATTTCCAAAAAGACGTTGTTGTTTTACTTTCTCTGTTTTGTTTGCATAAACGTCCATTGATTTAATTCGAATTAATATATGCGTTTGAACATGATTGATGTTTACCAAAAATACATGCATAAAATAAGAATAGCAATTACTAAAAGACTTTAGGGTCGAGGATAAAGTCTAACCATGCTTTCCGATGAATCCAGTTGCTAATCCTATTCCCCAGCAAAACCAGTTATTTCCCAGAAGAAATTGGCATTACTAGACAGACTGGTCATCTCTTTTATCCTCCAGCCAGGCCCTGGTGGATATTTCTACCATCAGACAAGAAATCAAATACCCCCAGCTAAGAAAGGGTCACCAATACAAATATCTCCAACCAGAATATGGGGATTTATTTTCCCCTGGCAAAAAATTTCAGACGCATAATTCATCCATGCATCATTTCACATCATATACATGCATGCAATGTTCACATTTATTTTCACAAGCATAAAACATCTCATGCATCATGACATGGCATGAGGCTAACCTTTTTTCAGGTTAATTATCCTCCCGATACAGTCAAAATAAAGGTTCATTCAGACGGACACCCTCATCGGTTACATTTTAGATTTAGATGCATCTTTCAGATATAATCCATATGGATGTTCATTCTGATGAGCATTCTGACATCCTCCTAATGATGGCATCTTTAAGCCCATCCCAGACATTTATTGCAAATACAACATATACAAATATTATCAAATATAGCCTAATGTACGGTTCATTCTGATTCAGCCTAACGTATGGTTCCTTCAACTGTTCCAATACGGTCTAGCGTACGACCCATTTGGATGTTCATCCCCTCAGATACTACCTAGCGTACGGTACATTCTGAAGTGTAGTCTAGTGTATGACTACCCCCTTTTATCATCAGATACAGCCTAACGGACGGCTCATTCTGCTACTCAGATACGATCTAGCGTACGATCCATTCTGATCTTTATTCCTCAGATACTACCTAGCGTACGGTACATTCTGAAGTGTAGTCTAGCGTACGACTACCTTTTATCATCAGATACAGCCGAATGGACGGCTCATTCTGCTACTCAGATACGATCTAGCGTACGATCCATTCTAACCTTTATTTCTCCAGATACAGCCTAACGGACGGCTCATTCTGCTACTCAGATACGATCTAGCATACGATCCATTCTAACCTTTATTTCTCCAGATACAGCCTAACGGACGGCTCATTCTGCTACTCAGATACGATCTAACGTATGATTCGGCCTGATCTTCCATCCCCAGTGAAGTCACCCGCCTAATAGACGACTCATTCTGCTACTCAGATACGATCTAGCGTACGACCCATTATGATCTTTACCTCTCCAGATGCAGCCTAACGGACAGTTCATTCTGCAATTCAGATACGATCTAGCGTATGATCCATTCTGATCCTTTATCCCCAGCAGTGTATAACCCATTCGGATCCTTATCTCATCAGGATGACTCATTATACGGTCTAGCGTAAGGCCCAGTATGACACCCATGTCTTCAGATATGGTCTAATGTACGACGCACTCTGAAGCCTCCATCCTCATACTTTCTGGATGGCATCTTTAAGCCCATCTCCATCAAGACTAACTTTTAATTAACAAGCGCAAATTTTTGGGGCATTCTAAGTGTTCAATAATCTTCCACCTCCAGATCACGAATGGCATACATACCATTCTAACTCTCTCGGTTTATGAATATTGAACAGGGGCAGTTGTCATACCCCAAAATTTTCCCGTTAAGTGTTCAGGGCATTTTTCAAGACATTCTAACCCATTTTCAAGACATTAATGTTAAAGGAACAAGGGTCCAGCGCACAGGTTACCAAATCCAGAAGATGACTAAACTGGCATGCTCGCTAGGCGAGCGAACCCTTCGCTAGGCGAATCCTGCGCTACCTCACTCGCCTAGCGAGCTCACGAAATACCAGAAAATTTTGGGCTTAATTCTGAGCCCACCAAGACACTACTATTATAAATACCAGAACTTCGCACAGAGAAAGGGACGCATAGACAGACGGAGGACAGAGAGGGAACAAGCAAACCCTAACAGAGGCAACCAGAAAAACCCTAGAGGCTAACCAAGAGAATTCAGAACAACCCTAAAGGAAACCCTGAAGGAAACTCATCTGCACAAAGGTTACCTCCGCCCAACTCAATCCGACACCAACCCTAAGAGTGATCTGCCAATTCAACATTGCAATTCAATTGCGAACAGGTTTGCACTACCACTACCGCTTTATGCTCCCGATTTATATGTGGCATTATGATTGAATTTATAAATATACATTAGGTTTTGCATGTGGATTTAAGTATGCATGGATGTCTTGAATGTTTAACCATGTAATTTCTGTAATGGATGCCATAGGGTTTGGAGCTTGCTGAAATCGTACTGTTATTAAACTCAAAACCCGCAGTCGTTCGCTAGCACATCGCTAAGCGAACATGTAGCGAGTGTTCGCCAAGCCTTCGCTAGGCGAGGCAGTAGCGAACATGACAGTCGCTGATTTTTTTTCCGTTCTGTTCTGTGCTTATCTGACATGTTCTATCATAGCTATGTATTATTTGCCTGACATTATTACTGCTGCGATTCCTTTGTTCGGTGCAACTATTGATCGCACCCCATTTGGTATTCTGACCTGTTTGCTAAATTTTGTGAGGGCTCACATACTCCCGAAGAAGGTAGCTTGCTAGGTATTCCACTTTATTTGTGGGATACCCTTGTAGAGATTCATCCTAATTACCTAACTGATTACAAATGTTGCCTTTGAATATATGATCTTGGCCCTCTCTTTGTTGCCTTACAGTATTACGGTCATGTCCCGTGAATGTGGGGATACATTTAGCAAAGACCCTTCGATTAAATCATCATGTCACTATAAGATAAATCATAGTCCCTCGGATGTTGCCTGCGAATATATGATTTTGTCCCTTGATGGCCCATCGTTGTAGCCTACGGTTAAATGATGATCGTCCCTTCGAATGCTAAGGTATCCTTACAAATGTTGCCTTCAATGACCAATCGATAACCCTACGATGTCCCTTACATCCAAAGGACAAGACTACTTACTTCTCAATAGTAAGGACAGTTTTACCTTCATAAGGATAGGAAATACCCATAAAGACCTTGGGTAGGTATAACTCTTAAATGCTGACTCACAACTTAAAATACTTTTCACACCTCACACTTTGCAAAACATCTATTAGAAAATCACCACTCGGTATACATTCGTACTAGAATCATTGCCAAGTTATATTTTTCTAAACAGCTTTCAAAATTAAACGAGATAAATACTTTGTATACATTCGTACAAGAATCATTACAAAGTTAAACTCTCTTTTCAAAACATTTTCTAAACAGTTCTCAAACACATTTTCGGACAAGAAAAACATAAGTGATTAAGCAATTAAGAGCCCATGGACAACCATGGATACAAAGGGTGCTAACACCTTCCCTTTGTATAATGTACCTCCCGAACCCAAAATCTAATCAAGGTCTTTTCTGTTCTTTTCCGCCTTTCCTTATTGGATAAAAGAAAAGTCGGTGGCGACTCTTGCTATCCGCGACATTTGCTTTCCGAAGCAAAAACACACAAAGTCAGTTCACCGTATAACAGTCCTATTGTTCAGATTCGTCCCATTATCTGTAATGATCCGACTTGGAACTCCATAACGGAAAATAATCTCTTTCTTGAGGAACCGTGCAACCACTTGTTTTGTCACATTAGCATAAGAGGCGGCTTCTACCCATTTGGTAAAGTAATCAATGGCAACCAGGATGAAGCGGTGGCCATTGGAAGCTTTAGGCTCGATGGCGCAAATCATGTCGATGCCCCACATTGAGAAAGGCCAAGGTGACGTCAAAACATTTAGTAGGGTCGGAGGCACGTGTACCTTATCGACATAGATTTGGCATTTATGACATTTTCTAGCATAATTAAAGCAGTTGGATTCCATGGTCAACCAGTAATAACCAGCTCTCAAAATCTTCTTGGCCATGGCGTGCCCATTAGCATGAGTTCCAAAGGATCCTTCATGAATCTCCTTGATCAACAGGTTCGCTTCATGTCCATCCACGCATCTGAGCAGAATCATGTCGTGGTTCCTCTTGTATAACACACCATTGCTTAAGAAGAATTTGGATGCTAACTTCCTCAATGTTTTCTTGTCAAGGGTTGTTGCATCTGTTGGATATTCTTGGTTTTGCAAAAAGAATTTGATGTCGTGAAACCAAGGTTTACCATCGGCTTCCTTTTCAACCAACTGGCAGTAGGCAGGCTCAACTTTCCGCTTTATCTGAATGAGAGGCGCTTCATTATGGAATCTGACTTGGTACATTGAATCCAGCATAGCTAAAGCATCAGCAATTTGATTATCAGTTCTCGGGATATGATAGAAAGTGATTTCGTCAAAGTATTTTATTAGTTCCATGACATATGCCCGATATGGGATTAACTTAGTATCACGGGTTTCCCATTCGCCTTTGACTTGATATATCACCAAGGTTGAGTCTCCACATACTTCAAGGATTTTGATTCGGAGGTCGATTGCTGCTTCAATGCCTAGGTGTCGCATCCGCGAAAAAACAACCGGCGAAGCTCAAATAAAAACACAACACAGAGCCGCCACTGCGCGTTATTTATCCCAAAATAGGGAAAGGAAACGCTTAGAGAAACCTGGAAAGGAAATGGTCTTGCGACCAAAGAGAAAGGGTAAGGGAGTCGGTTACGCGAGGGGAAGGTATTAGCACCCCTCACGTCCGTCGTACTCGACGGGATCCACGTTCTAAAATAAAGAATAGGTTGCTAAACATCACACACACACACGGGGAACGCAGGTGGGGTTAAGAGGAACGAGCTCGATAGGGTATCGCACCCTATGCCTACATATCTTGTCTGGAACAAGAATCAGAGCCACTGTAGTTCGGCTTACACACGCCAAACAACACAAAACACCAAACAAGCAAGGGTGGCAAACATGGAGCCCGACAACCACTCGATGGAATTACGTCAGCATTCGAACCAAAACGCACTCAAAAGGGCAAACGTGGAGCCCGACAGCCAATCACTGGGCTTACGTCGGCATCCGAACCAAAACACAATCAGTCAACAAGTAAACACACACAAAAAAGAAAAAGGTTGCCCGGAGTGGTCTCGCACGACCACCTGCCTACATACCTCGTCTGGCACGAGGATCAGGGCGATGTAGTTCCCCCGAAAGGGACAGAAAGAACATACAAACTAGTAGGGAGTCGGGAACTCGAGCCTACAAGTCATCAAGCAAGCCAGAAGAGACGCTGAGACGTCAGAAGAAACGGCACACACAGACTAACAGGGAGTCAGGAACTCGAGCCTGATAGCTGCCAAACAGAACACACGCAAAAAAGAAAAGGGTGTCCGGAGTGGTCTCGCACGACCACCTGCCTACATACCTCGTCTGGAACAAGGATCAGGGCGATGTAGTTCCCCCTCAAGGGACAGAAAGAACATGCAAACTAGTAGGGAGTCGGGAACTCGAGCCTACAAGTCATCAAGCAAGCCAGAAGAGACGCTGAGACGTCAGGAGAAACGACACACACAGACTAACAGGGAGTCGGGAACTCGAGCCTGATAGCTGCCAAACAAAACACACGCAAAAAAGAAAAGGGTGCCCGGAGTGGTCTCGCACGACCACCTGCCTACATACCTCGTCTGGAACAAGGATCAGAGCGATGTAGTTCCCCTGAAAGGGACTGAATTACTAGCCAGAAACCAGGGAAAGACACACTACCAGGGAGCTGGACTCGAGCCTAGTGTTGTCATGCATCGTTACCCTACGTTCAGGTTTCTATCCTACTTGCATAAGCAAACTACTCCTATCCAGGAAATAAGCAAGCATACAAGCATACAAAATAATTCAAGCATACATCAAATGAGAACAAGCATCTCAAACAGATATCCACATAGCACGCACTATAACCAAACAAGTGGGCTCACACAATAGGTTTGACTGCCCTAGCAAGTCATCTGTACGGGCTGTGTTTGCTCTTAACCTTGCCATTACGAGGCTAAGGTGAAGCAGATGAAAGGTGAAGTGAGGATCAGACCTCACAGCTCTTATCCCTGACCAGGGAGAGCTTCTGACAAATGAGCATGGGTCCAGAATGGGGGAACCCTTCTATACTCAGAGACTCTGACACAATGTGCACTGCACAAGATCTTGGGCTTGTGATCTCAATGCTACAACCATGTAATGGGAGCAAGGAGAAGACTCAACTGAATAGTGGGGGATAGATTGCATATCCCTACCTTCCACCAATTGCCTTGATTAAGGACTTTACCTGCTTAGGCACAATATTAAACAATCACAAACATTGCCTCTTAAGGAGGACTTCAGACAGTTTGCCCGGTCAAATAACAGACCGGGTCTCCAGACTACATGAAGTTAGGAAGTTATACCTCAATGCAAGTTGCTTAAGCAAAGCAAAGCAAAAGTTCACAAGGAACTGAGCAACTAAAAGTACCTGGAAACAGTCAAACACAGTTAGTACTCAGACAGACAAAAATAAACAGCAAATATTAATCAGTCAGACTATACAAACTAATGCACAACAAAGGCAAGCTATGAGCTCAAGCCCAAACTTCACAACCTACAAAACAAAGTTATGTTAGTGTACAAACATCAAACAACATCAATTGAATTGACTTGGATCATTCTCCATAAGCATTGCACCTTTTCATCCTGAAAACTCAATCAAATGTTAGAAACTAGACCACTAGGCCAAGCCTAGGGTCCAAAGGTGACAAAAATGTCTAAACAGCAAGGGATATCCAACCAAAGTCAAATTAATGTCAAACAAAAGCCAACACAATTAGTCCCATGTCCATATCATTCATCATGTTCATTTTATGCATAAAACAAGTCAAACTAGTTCAAATGGAACACCAAACATCCAAACAGAACTATTGCATTCAAATCCATATTAAAACAAATCCAAAAAATCTCAAATAAATTACACCTAAACAGGACATAATCAAGGTCCAGCATGTCAAATTTTAGCTTAATTGGACAAAGGAAACCATGTCAATGAAAATCAACAAAAACAGACACAATTATGTGAGCCAAATCACAACATCAACACATGCATTCACTTCAAAAATTCATAATTCAATGAAAACAATAAAGAAATGACTAGGACCAAAAGCATCATGTTCTACCATGTGTCTATAACCAGCAAGCCAAATTTCATGTTCATTCACTACCATATGAGCATTTCACATAAGATCTACCAACCTATGTCACACAAGCTTGCACAATTGACCAACAGAGATGAAAAATAGCAATCAATTTGAAAATGCCACATAAAATTCCACAAAAATTCACATAGCATCTTAACATGTTAATGAACATCCATGCAAAATTTCATATCATTCTAACAAGCCTAGGTCATTCAAATAAATCCAGCAAGTTGACATAATGAGGTGTGACACAAATTGTCACACCTAGGTTCCAAAATTCATAACTCAAACACCAGGAATCCAAAATTCATGAAATTTACATGTAAATCACCATTAACCAGTCCACAATCACCACAAAAATTTTCAAGCATTTATTTTAGAGCATGAGGATTTCACAATGGATATGGCAAAGTGTATCAAAATATATCACATGTTAATCAACCCTAGGTCAAACACAATTTCTACCAAGCACAACTTCAATCAATAGGTCAATAAAATTCTACAGTCAAAAAGGAAGTCAACACAAAAATCCCCATATTTTTATGATTTTTTATTAATTTTTGGTGAATTTTTTAAAGTGATTATGAATTTTTTGAATTAATATAATTAAATGGAATTTCAGTAATGGCAGTATTGTAAATAGTTACACGCGGGGCGGTAAACAGCTTATTTGAATTTTCAAACCAAAAATTGGATCAAACACAGTTTTATTTCCAGAACTTCATCTTCCAAGTCCAGCAATGCCAAGAACACGTGAATACGGAATCATCATCAAAACGCACAATCAAACATCCGTTGGAAAGGTCTTCTAACATAGAATACGAATGTGAACTCGATTTAACCTAAATGTTGCTATATTATCTGAATCGATCGAGTTAGGGTTTTGGTTCGAAACTTCTAATCAAGATTACGCGATCTATAGTTATCCATTCCTAAAACTAAAAGCATCACCATGATCTACGTGAACAGCTCTACCAAACGCATACAATAATTAACCAAATCGTGACATTCGAAAAAATGAAAACCTGGCAATGGCAGTGTTGTTCTTGCTGTTCTTCGCGCGATTCAACCTCAAACAGATGCAGTAGTGTGATAAGGAAAGTGAATGACGCGTTCAGGTTCAACTGTAGTAGCTCATAATGCTCCAAATCGCAATTCACCATGAATGATGCAAACTTGGACAGTTGAGTTTTGGTGCGAATTTGATGTTGAGATGCAAAAACAGATGTAGATGATGATGAATCAAGATCAACACAACAAGAATTTCGAAGATTGAGCAAGAATTGAGGAAGTTCTTGTCAATTGAAGTTCTATGTGTTCTTGAGAATTTGAGAGAATCTCAAGAATTTGAGATCTGATTTTGGGAAATGTGCATTTCTGTTATGATTAGATGATGATTATGAATATATATGATTGCTTAATCACCACTTAACCATGTTTAATTAACCAAATGGAATGATTAGTGAAATTGGTTAATTTCAAGTAAGGGCAAAATTGGAACTTCCCATGCCAGCTCATTGCCACCTCATGGACAGCTCACACACTCTCAAAATGACATGTGTGAGCTGTTGCAACTTGTTTCACCTTCATTGGATGAGTATTTTGGAAATTCCACATGTGATGGCATTTTGTCCATTTTTGCAAGTTCATTTTACAAGCCAATTTCCAAACCACAAGGCCTAGCCATGTTATGATGATTCCAACAACTTTCAAATACCATTTATGAGGTGTTGCAAAAATCCCCACTCAAAAATTCCAATTATTTCACAAGTTGGACAATTTTGCCCCTGGTCCATTTTAACTGTCCAATTGAAATTTGACTTTTTGCATTGGCCACTTTTGAGAAAATCCAATTATGCACCATGAAAGTACATGTCAAATGGAGTTTGTGCATATAAAGAACTTGCAATTTGGACAAACCATGTGGAAGTTATGGCCTCCTGATTATGGGTCATTTTTGAAATTCACTGAGCCATAATTTTCCAACCATACATGGGATTTTCAAGTTCTTGGACTTTTTGGAAAGGTGAGAACAAGATCTACAACTTTCATGTTGAACAATTTTTCATTTGAAGCTTCCTTGGACACGTGGTCTTGAGGTCAAAAACTTTCCATTTTTGGAAACTTCTATTACAAGTCACTTTCTATTTTTGGCAGTTTTTGTCCTGACTTGATTTTCTCCATTCTTAAGCTTTGAGATGTCAAATAACACTTGTTCCAACATGAATGAAGTGTATCCAACTCATTTCCACCTCCAAATCCATCAGATCATGTACAGTTGACCACAGTTGACTTTTTCAACTAATAGATGAATTTTGCCATGCATAGATCAATCTGAGCCCCAATCTCCAACTGAAATGGCTCAAAGGTGATACCCTAGCCTCAATTAGCTCAAAATAACCATATAATGAACCCCATAGCCATCATAGACCCCATCTCCTGATTATGCCCTGACTGGCCCAATGCAACCGATTAGGGTTGACCAGTGGTCAAAACCCTAATCTCAAGGAATCCTGCTTCAACACTCGATGATAATAATGTATCATTTCAATCAAGATAAAGACCAACATCCATTGAGAATCATGAAACCCTAATTCACAGCCCAATCCTCAGATGGCCCATGATCAGTCAATAAACCCTAGGCTTGCACTTAGACTTCCTCATCTTCTGATCAAGACTTGGGATAGTGGCTTGCACAATGTAACCACATGATATGCAATATGCAATGCTAAATGACCTAAAAAATGTATGCAATATGTTTAAGCTCAGTCCCAAGAGAGGAGGGCAAATTTTGAGGTGTTACACTAGGATGCACGCCTCATATTCTGCTATATTATTTGTGCAATCAAAACACAACCTTGCTGTGAAAGGAGTGTATCCATCATTCGGATTCAATAGAACATCTCTTACGCCATGCCCCATGTAATTGGAGAACCATCGAACATGAGCTTCCACCGAGATCCGGGTTCAGGTCCTTCATCAACTCCTGGGATTTCACAATCCTTTACTACCATAATGTCTTCATCAGGGAAGTCAAATTTCAACGGCTGGTAGTCTTCAACAGGCTGGTTTTCCAGGTAATCAGATAACACACTTCCTTTAATGGCTTTCTAGGATACATATTGGACGTCATACTCATACAGTAACATCTGCCAACGGACGAGTCTTCCAGTTAAAGCAGGCTTTTCAAAGATATATTTTATTGGATCTATTTTTGAGATCAACAAAGTAGTGTGACAAATCATGTATTGTCTTAGACGGCGAGCGGCCCATGCTAAAGCACAACAAGTTTTCTCCAAGAGTGAATACCGGGTTTCACAATCGGTAAACTTCTTGCTCATATAGTAGATGGCATGTTCTTTTCGGTCGGTTTCATCATGTTGTCCTAGAACACATCCCATTGACTTTTCTAGCACAATTAAGTACATAAAGAGTGGTTTCCCCTGAACAGGTGGAATTAGAATAGGGGGCTCTTGCAGGTATTGTTCGATCTTCTCAAAAGCCCTTTGGCAGTCAGAGTTCCATTCAACTGCTTGATCTTTTCTAAGCAACTTGAGTATATGTTCACACGTAGCAGTCATATGAGATATAAACCTAGAGATATAATTCAAACGTCCCAGGAATCCTCTAACTTCTTTCTCTGTACGTGGAGCAGGCATTTCTTGTATTGCCCTAACCTTGTCTGGATCTACCTCAATTCCTCGTTGACTAACAATGAAACCAAGCAACTTTCCAGATCGGACACCGAAGGTGCATTTAGTAGGATTCAGCCGTAGTTGAAATTTACGAAGACGCTCAAATAGCTTTTGCAAGTGATCTATATGATCCTCTTCACTTTGGGATTTTGCAATCATATCATCTACATAAACCTCAATTTCCTTGTGCATCATATCATGGAAAAGAGTGACCATTGCTCTTTGGTAAGTTGCCCCGACATTTTTGAGACCAAATGGCATTACCTTGTAGCAAAATGTTCCCCAAGGGGTGATGAATGTGGTATTTTCCATGTCTTCTGGATCCATCTTAATTTTATTATAACCCGAGAATCCGTCCATAAAGGAGAAGACCGCGAACTTAGCAGTGTTGTCTACCAGAGTGTCAATATGTGGCAGGGCGAAATCGTCCTTTGGACTAGCTTTGTTTAGATCCCTGTAATCAACACACATCCTGACCTTGCCATCCTTTTTGGGTACTGGTACAATATTAGCTACCCATTGGGGGTACTTCGCAACTCCTAGAAAACCGACATCAAATTGACGTTTCACCTCGTCACAAATCTTTAGAGCCATGTCGGGTCTTGCTCTTCGGAGCTTCTGCTTCACTGGCGGGTAATCTGGCTGTAGTGGTAACTTGTGGACAACAATATCAGTATCTTAACCTGGCATATCCTGATACGACCAAGCATATACATCTACATATTCTTGTAGCAACTTGATCAATCTTTCTTTGATGCTTGCCCCAAGTGTAGTCCCAACTTTGACCTATTTCTTTTCTTCCTCAGTGCCAAGGTTGATTGTATCCACTAGTTCTTGATGTGGCTGAAGGGCCTTTGACTCGTGCTCGAGTAGCCTTTCCAATTCTTCAGGGAAATCACAATCTTCCTCACTATCCTCTTCCGCTTGGTAGATGGGGAGTTCAAAGTTATAGGAAGTAGTGGGGTCATCGAATTCAACTGGTTTATTGATTATTCTGCATGTTTTTTAAATGATGGTTTTTTAGAAAAGTGGAAATAAAGTGCAAAAGAATTAAAAATATTTTTGTAGTTTTTGAAAGGATTGCCATTTTAAGGAAAGAAAAACAAATGAATGAACGATAAGAATTTGAACAAAATGCTCTTTATTTGTCATAATGATTTTGAAATTTAAAGTGGCCCTACAAATGATCCGTTAGCCTTGGGCAGAGCTAAGGATTTTCAAAAAACAAAGGAAAACACAATTACTTTGACATAGGAAAAACTTCTGGAATCTCAATTGCTTCCCAATTTGTTAAGGCTGCTTCACACCGATATATCAGATTTGATGCTTTTCCATCTTCAGTGTCATCTTCAACGGCACCAACTTGATCCCCATGGATAAATCATGTGCTTAGGAAAACTTCTTGTATGCTCCGCACGCGGTCCTTTGCAGGGACCAGGGCTCCTTCCTTAGCAGAAGGCTTGTACCCCAAACCAAATCGATCATTTTTCTCGCTAACATTGATGACTTGCCCCTAACCTGTAGGACCTCCACTTTCAACTACTGACCTTGCACTATTCAAAGAGGCGAATGACAAACTGGTTTTCTCAATAGGATCCTTTATTTCTGCAAGTGTGGCATTGGTTATTTCAAGTGCTTGGAAAGAGGTCTCTAAGGCATCTTCATCATCCTCGATATAACGGAAAGAGGAGAGTTGACTAATGATAAAATCTTCTTCACCCGAGACAATGACGAGCTTGTCATCGATGACAAACTTCATTTTCTGATGCAAAGTAGAAGTCACTGCCCCAGCAGCATGTATCCATGGACGTCCCAAAAGGCAACTATAAGCAGGATTTATGTCCATGACTTGGAAATTGATAGGGAATACGTGCGGTCCGATTTGGATTGGTAGCTCTACCTCCCCAACTACTGTCCTCCAAGAACCATCAAATGCTTTTACCACAAGTGCACTAGGTTTTATTTCCGAACCTTGGTAAGTTAATTTAGCAAGCGCCCTCTTTGGTAGAACATTGAGGGACGATCAAGTGTCAACTAAGACCCTAGCCAGAGCATCTTCTTGGCACTTTATGGATACATGTAAGGCGCGGTTGTGATTCTTCCCTTCCTTGGGTAGCTCTTCATTGCTGAAACTTAGAGTGTTGCAGGCTGTGATATTGGCAACCACCCCATCGAATTGGCCAACTGTTATATCTTGGGTAACATGAGCTTGAGCAAGCACTTTCAGTAGAGCCTCCCTATGAGCTTGGGAATTCAGAAGCAAGGACAAGATAGATATTTTTGACGGTGTTTGATGTAACTGATCGACTATCTTGTAGTCACTTTTCTTTATCATTTTTAGAAATTCAATTGCTTCATCTGACTGCACTGTCGGCTGTACCCCTCCATACTCTGGGGCAGGATTTACAGTTGTAGCTTCCCTTGTTGATTCTTGAGGGATTATATTGACAGCGGGAGTATAAATCCGACCGCTGCGGGTCATTCTACTCGTCCCTGCGATGTTAGTGATATTGGTGTCAACATTCTCCAAGCCTTTCTCACCTTCAACATCTTTGGGTTCTTCATCTACCACTCCATCTACCACAATTATGTCATATTTCCAAGGTACCGCTTTGGTGCTTTCAAAGGGAAAGGGGGTATGCATACAAACTACCACGGGTGATGGATGAACAACATCTTTTCTTTGATAAGTTATCTCAACTGGTTCTGGTAGATTGAAAAAGGGTTCAATGACTGAAATTTCCTCGTTTGTTGCAGGACCACAAACTTGTAAAACGCCTTGATCCATCAAGTTTTGAATATCAGTTCGTACCACTTTACATCCCCTTGGATGAACGACACATTCTTCACAGTTGTCGTGACATGTATCAATCACACTAGCTCCCACCAATCTTGCATGAAGTGCTAGCAACGGAGTTTTAACATCTTCAACATTTTTGATTATACAAACATCAGAAGCATCCTTAATGGCATTAACATCACCATGTGCCGGCAGAGGGTTACTTTTTACGTTGGGTCCGACATCTCGAAATGAAAGAATCTTCTTCTCAACCAGCTCTCGCACAATATGCTTCAAAGCATAACATCCCTCTAAATCATGCCCAGAGGCACCCTCATGGAAAGGACAATGGGCATCTTGATTGTACCATGGAGGTAAAGGATTTGGTGGAGGACCCAGAGGTCTGGGAGTCACCAACCCTTTCTGCAGTAACGATGGGTATAACTCAGTGTATGTCATAGGGATTGAAGCGAAAGGAGGTCTACCTCTTTGTACCCTATTTTGATTTGGAAGATTTTGTGGACGTGGAGCTTGTGCCCTTGGCTGTTGATAAGCGGGTGGCATGGGTGCTTGCTGGTATACTGGTGCTTGTTGAATAGGTTGATAGACAGGAGCTTGTGATTGGTTGAAATTTGGTGTGACTGCTGCCACATGCGGTTGTTGAATATACTGCACTGGATAAGTTGGTTGTTGCTGAGCAAATTGATGTTGCTTCTTCCATGAATGACTCCTTCTTTGACTGGTTGACACTGCGTTTGTTTCACCCTCTTTCTTTCTTTGAAAACTTCTGAGAAACTTTTTGACATTATTACCAGATGTTTCAGAGGTGGTTATCATTTTTCCATTCTTCAATCCAAGCTCGACCTTTATGCCCACGGCAACCAAGTCAGAGAAGCTTGTCGATACACTACTCACCATCCTTTCATAGAACATAGGCTTTACCGTATCCATGAACCAATCTGGTAACTCCTTCTCAACAAGGGGTTGTTCGACTTGCGAGGCCACTTCCCTCCATCGTTGTGCATATTCCTTAAAAGACTCGTTATCTTTATGGGACATGTTGAGCAATTGCCTCCTATCTGGGGCCATATCCATGTTATACTTATAATGTTGGATGAAAGCATCAGATAAGTCTTGGAAACAACGAATTCTACTTTGATCAAGGCTTAAGTACCACTTAGAGGGAGCACCCCTCAAGCTGTCTTGGAAGCAATGTATCATAAGTTTATCATTCTCTACGTGCGCAGCCATTTTTCGATAGTACATAATAAGGTGACTTTTAGGACATGAGTGGCCCTCGTACCTATCGAAATCTGGGGTCTTGAATTTCGCGGGAATCACAAGACCTGACACTAAGCACATCTCCCTAGCAGCAGCACCAAAGACTTGGTCACCTTCCATATCCCTTAACCTTTTCTCAAGAATCTGGAAATTCTCTTTCATTCCTCTTATGTCTTCATGCCTTTCATCATCTTCGTCCGAAAAATTCGGAGCATGTTGTTGATCTTCAAAATAAGGTTGCACGTGTGCATGGACAAGGGGCGGTGCGAACGTGTGGACCACGGGATGAGTTTCATTGATAGTTGGTAGAGGAACCGTTTGCTGAATGGATTGTGCAAAACCAGGGGCGCCTTCAACTGGAGGTGTGAAACCGGGAGGTAATCCATAGACTGGCCAAGTGGTCGGCACTGTCATCGCAGGTTGGGGTTCAATTGTAGGACCAGTGATTTCTGAAACGACCGTCGTTTGGGTGTCCAACTTGGCCTTAATGACTTGTAGTATCTCCATGACTTGACCCATGTTTCCTCGTAGGTCTTCAAGTTCTGAGCTTACTCTCTCCAATTCTTGTTCTTGATCTGCCATTCTTTGACGAGCGCTGGCTCTAGTGTTGTAGTGGTGTTGAGGACTCAGTGTGGAACTGAAGAAGACACAAAAATGAGTTTTTTTGTTTGAAGAATGGCATGAGTGTATGTTAAGGGTGCATTTTGTGCAAAGCTCTTAGTTATCTTTATTATTTATTCCAGCAATATAAGAATAACATGTAATAATTGAGGCCCAAAATGACAACTTCCATTTAAAATCAAATTCGAATACAAAAGGATTTAACTTCAAGTACAAATGATTCAAATACAAAAGATTTAAACACCAACAATTCAAATTCAAGTACAAGTAAACTTAAGTTCTGTCTCAGCTCTTATGATCGTAGCAAGATCTGTGGTGAGCTCCTTCATCATTTTCTTGCAAAACTTGACGAAATTGAAAACTTGAGGAGGCGTGTTTTCGGGACACATACACCAATCTGCTTCCTGGAGTTTTTTTGGGAGTTCCAACATGTTGAGGTTAACAAATCTAGCTAAGTTGCGGAACTTGCCATTCCATTCAACATAGAGCTCTTGGAGTTTCTTGATGACCTGTTGATCTTCATCTAAGGTTGCTCTAGCCTCTCTATACAACCTTTTCCAGTACACACAATCATTCTTTAGGAGCAAGTAGGCTGCATCACCTTCTTGGCTCTCCAAAACTGCAAACCTCCTATTAGCTTCTTCAAACTGGTACTTGAGATGGTGACAGTTTCTTTCAGCTTCTTCCTTTTGGAGTATCTCGCGAGACAACTTTTCCTTGCATTTCTTCAGAGTGTCCCTTAGTTCACGGATTTGTGCCTCAAAGTCGAGCTTAATTTCTTTCTTTTCCATAAGAGATCAATCCAACATTTTCCCTAACTCACAGATTCTATATTCAGCTTTCTTGAGCTCTTCCTTCTTGGTTCGGATCACTGATGTGGAACCTATAAGGATATGATCAAGATCGTCCTTCTGGTCTTCCAATAGCCTGGCTCTCTTGTTACTATCCTCAAGTTCCTGGGCTTTCCCCTTACGTTCCTCCTTCAAATTCTGATTTTCCAAGATAACTCGGTTCATCTGAATCCGTAATTCAGTATTCTCCAATTCGAGCTCCTTAACCTTAGTAGTGAGTTTCTCCATGTCCTCAGGTAGTATAAGCTTGGGCTCAGGAGTTTCGGGAAAAGCTGAAGCCTTTAAGATAAATGGCAAATGGATTTCCCCAACTCTTTCTCTCACCCATCGGGTGTAAGGTTCTTTGGCAAGAAGGTTTCTTTTTCCAAACTCTTTACCCTTCCTAACAACCTTTAACCAAGCCTTTCGTATCGCTCTTACATCAGGATTACTTGCTTGGATGTTAAAGAGCACAAATGGCTGTAAGTCCTTTTCGTCAGGAGGACCATCCATGGAGTAGCCGTGTTGCATTCGAGATAATGTAGGGTTATAATTGATGCAACCTTTAGTACCCAACAACGGTACATTAGGAAATTCCCCACAACTGACTATAATGTCTGGGGTTTCCCACTCTCAGATATACCATCGGATGGAACTTGCAGTGAGAGACGCTAATCTTTGAGGAGATTTAAGTTCTTTTTCCACAAAAGGGCCTTCTTCGGGCATATGTTGCATAAACCAAGTATAAAGCAAAGGAGCACAGCACAACAAAGTTCCACCCCTCTTTTCATGTCGAGCGTGAAGGGCATGGTAAATGTCAGCTAAGAGAAATGGTACGGGATTGCTAGAGAGAAAGACTTCTATGGCTACCTGATCCACAAGTTTTTCAACGTTTGGGAAGAGCACAATCCCATGGATCAACAAAGCCAACACAGCATAAAATGCATTCCAATTTCCCTTCTTATTGAACTTCAGAGCTAAATCTTCCAAAAATGTCATGGCAAACCTTCGCAACCCCCTTTCTCAACCCAATTGTCTAGAACAGTCGGGACATTGATACTTAGGGCTGAAGCTATCTTCTTTGGGCCCGCTTCTTCTTCGAGCTTTGGAAATGGATTGAAATCTTTCAATTTGAGACTCACGATTCTCTCAACTTCTTACAAAGTAGGAGCTAGTTGGAAATCAGCGAATGTGAAACAGCGTAGAGGTGGGTCATAATATTGTGCAAAAGAGCTGATAATCCCATAGTCAACTTTCTTAGTCAGAAGGCTCAAAATTTTCCCATAGTCTTTTCCGAAGTCATCACGTTTACTGAGAGTCAAATCAGAGATCAAACCCTTCAGACTGTCCAACTTAGGTTCCTTGTACTTAAGTGTGAAAGTGTTTCTCCTTGGAGTTGTCATTTTCAAGTTCTCAATTCCTGAAACAAATAAGAGACAACTAAGAGCTTGCTTTTTATGATGTTGATGCAATGTATGTGAATGAATGTGATGCATTTTTTTGTATAAGTTCAATAGGCTTAAGGCATAGATAAGTCTGATTGCTTCGTATAGAACATGGTTCTCACCAGGTATGATCTAAGGTTTCAAAAAAAGTTCCTAGAGTCATGGATCCATTAGACTGTTTGCTACCTGCGGCAACTTACTTGCCGGGCATCAACTCCATCTAAAGAATCTACTCTAAGTGAGGTTCTCGCATCGATCCAACGAGAAATTCAACTCGCAGACCCATACTACACAACCATCTTTCCTAGTTGGACAAAGGATTAAGGTTCTACAAATGGTTCTTAGAGTCATGGATCCTAAAGAAAATATCGAAGCTTATGGAAACTTACTTGCCGAGCGACAACATCCTCTCAAGAATCTACTCTAAGTAAGGTTCTCGCACTGACCCAACGAGAAATTCATCTCGTGGACCCGCACTACTCAACCTCGTCCTATCTTATGTTTTACTCGAGACTCGGGTAAAAAGTCTTTCCCACATGGTTTGCAATCAGAGTATCCAAGTACCAAAGCATAATCGAACCAATACAACAGATTTATATCAATATGACAATAAAGATAGCAAAAACAATAAAGAAAAGCCACACAAGTAAACAAATAAAGGCACACAAATGACCTAACTAGGCTTGACTCACTTAGGGAGATATCTAGTCCCCAGCAGAGTCGCCATCTGCCGCACCTCGAAAAATGATAGCACGACTTAGCAAAGTGCAATCGCACGCTCACATGATGGACTAAACAGAGTCGCCACCGAACTTTATTTATTCCTAAAAAGGAAAGGGGAAATATCGATAAAACCCAAGAAAGAACGACAATGATTATGGTCGTCGCAACCAATATCAGGGTTCGGGAGTCGATTACGCAAGGGGAAGGTATTAGCATCCCTTACGTCCGTTGAACTCAACGGGAACCATTAGGTTAATTGTGTGTGTTATTGTTATCTTAGAAATGTTAGGCTTCCCGAGTTATTAGGTGGGAAAGAAAGAAAGGGTGAGAGGAGAATGTTTTTGGATCTTTAACGAAGGACTAAACCTAAGTTTTTTATTAGTGGGTCTGACAAGATTTCGTAATCCTGCTCCTACGTATCTCAATAAAGAACTCAAGGCTTACGTAGTTCTGGATGGAAAATGTTTGTTTGTTGGTCGATTTTAGCGAAAGTTATATTGTATTAATCGACGAAAACATTGTTTTACCCAAAACAGATGAGGAGCGGACGTATACCACACATCGAATGGATTTACAAATCAACATTCGGAAAAACATCACTTATCTCAACTTAACAATTGTGGCCGAAGCATTGTTTTGCATCATCTCAAGACAAGATGTCTTTCGTTTATGAAAATGGTTTTTTGATTAATCGCACTACGACGAAAAAGAGTTTGATTGGTTGGATGTATTTTTGAGTAATGGCGAGAACTTAGATGAGAGAGATATCCATCTCGAATCCTAGTCTCAGGAGTGCGTGGTATCCACCACGTTCCATTTCCATCTTACTGGCAAAAGTGTTTAATAAAGATTAAGTGTTTTGAATTTGATTGAGAAAGGGGTTTGAAGAAACCGCATTGGCAATGACGGCGAGAGTTAAGATAGACAAGGCATCCACCTCGAATCTTAATCTCAGGAGTGCACGGTATCCACCATGTTCCATTTCCATCTTTATTGAAAGGGGTTAAGATAGGAATTAAGTATTTTGGAGTTTGAAAGACGAGTACTTATGACTTGCAAGCTCTTACAGCTTAGGTCTAATACTCGGGACTACGTCTGGATATTTCACCCAGGTAATCTTTTTCTTCCAAATTTGCTTAAGGAAATGGTTCGAATATTTACAAGTGTTTTGGAGGGAAGACGAACACTTATGGCTTACAAGCTCTTACAACTTGGGCCTAGCATTCGGGACTACGACTGGATATTTCATCCAGGTAATCTTTTTCTTCCAATTTTATTGAGAAAAGACTATTGAATATTTACAAATATTTTAAAGAGAAGACGAATACATATGACTTACAAGCTCTTACAACTTGAGCCTAATATTCGGGATTACGACTGGACATTCCATCCAGGGTAATCTTTTTCTTCAGATTTACTTAAGAAAACGGTTTTAATATTTACAAGTGTTTTATAAAGAAGACGAACACTTATGGCTTGCAAGCTCTTACAGCTTGGGCCTAATATTCGGGATTATGACTGGATATTCCATCCAGGGTAATCTTTTTCTTCAGATTTTATTTAAGAAAATAGTTTGAAATTAAATTAAAAATGATTAATGTACAAAGGTTTGAAATTATTGAAAATTAAGTTGGTATTTTTTAAAGTTCATTGTAAAAAGACCCCAAAAATAAGTCAAGTGTAAATAAACAAATAAGTAAAAAGGTATTTACAACACACTTAAAAATAAAAAATGGAAAAAATAAAATCTACAAATATTTTTTTAAAAATGGATTAAATAAAAGGGTATAAAAATAAATAATAAAATCAGAAGAAGTTATAAAAAGAGAATCAATAGAATGAAAATTATAAATAAATAAAAAACAAGTCAACTTAAAAATTGCTAACATCAAGGATTAAACCCATTACATAGTGGAAATCAGAGAATGCATCAACCACCCAGCCATGAATGAGTAGCTAGAAGATAAATGTACTAATTAATATAAGTAACAAAATTCACTAAAAGTTTAAAATAAAGAAAAAATAGTTGGATCGGGCCTAAAGCGGGTCGGATCCAACCCAGCTCAACCTAACTAAAACCAATAGCAAGCCAAACCCTAGAATTCCAAACGGCCGCTCACACTCTGTCTCTTCCAAACAACATTACGACGTTCCAAAAGAAAGAAAGAAACGACCGTTCCCTCTCTATCTCTTCCTCATGATCTGTTTCAATGAATCCAACCACAATCCTTCCTCTCAATCGATTCTGACCCTCATACAAACTCAATCGTCCGCTCACACGCTCATGCTTTCGGCCACTTCAACGGACACACAACGATCCTGCCTTACCCAACCGTGATTTCGGCCGTCTTGCCCAACCGTGATAATGGCCATCTCACCCAAACGCAATTACGACGAATAACACTCAACCGCGTTCGGACGACCAACACTCAACCACAACATTTACATCAGTTGCAATTTTTTTATTAAAATGCAAAACATAATGGAATATGTACAAAGTGGTTTTAAGGGCACAAGAGGATTACCTTCTATCGGAAAGGAGGAAAGGAAGTGACTTTGTCTTGCTTTCAGGTAAAATAATTTGTCTCTTAAATTTCCTTATTTCACAATCCCTTCTATGAGCTTCAGTGTGAAACTTAATGAATTTAGAAAATTTAGATGATGTTTGGGTAAGAGAATTATGCAGTAGTGTCTTCTTTTCTATGTTGCTGCCTGTGGATGATTTTATATGATGGAAATTAGGGTTTAAAACAGGTGGTATTACGAAAATGACATAGGGCAGAGGGATCAATCCCTGCACAAACTGTTTTTGACCTTTTTTGTGAAACTCTCTATTGCTATAATTGTGAAAGGAAAATTACCACAGGAACTGCAAATTGAAAATATGTGTTGTCTACTCTCTTGTTTTGTATCACCCTATGTTAATTCTGCTATTCTGCACATACAGGTGTACATAGGACAAAACTTGTGCTCAAAGAATCAAAGGTGTTGCTGCTATGGTCTTATGCATACAAGCAAGCAAAAATTGTCAATAACAGTAACCCTGTAAACTTGAAGGGTCCCCACTTGGAAATAACTTTGTATAATATTATTGTAAAAAAAATGTACAATCTTATCATATTTTTTGAAATCCTTTATATTATTTTGGTTTTAGTTACTATAACATGAAATGAACTTGTAACTATAAGACTTTTTTGCTTAATTATTTTGTTTTTTCCTTAGGATGTTTACAAAAAGTAACATGAAAATTTTTTTAATTATTTTTTTTTATAAATAAAATAAAATAAAAATAATCTAATTATAATTGTTACAAAATATTCAAATAAAATTCAAATTAAATGAATAAATTGTAAAGCCAAGTTAAAATTGTGAAACAAATTATAAAACAAAATATAAAATAAATTGTAAAACAAATTGTAGAACAAACAAAAAAAAATTATCATTATCATTATTTTTTAAATTCATATCTTAATTTGTGAAATAAAAATTAATTTGTCAATACTTATTTAAACATAACATAAAACTTTCTTGTTAGAAATTTTAAAATAATACCAAGGCAAACCAAACTAAATAGAAAGAATTCTAATGAAAATTAAATTAATGATATTAAAATGAAATTAAAAAAAAAAGAATAATGTATGAATATGAATGCTTATGAATAAAGATCATGTTTTTTATGCGAATTGGTAAATAGAAAAAATTCTTATGAAAATTAAATTAATGATATTAAAATGAAATTAAAAAAATAGAATAATTTATGAATATGAATGCTTATGAATAAATGTCATGTTTTTTATGTGAATTGATAAATAGAAAAAAAATCTAATGAAAATTAAATAAATGTCAGTGAAATAATAATTTTTTTTTAAAAATGGAATAATTTATGTCAATGAGTGGATGTAAATTGATGAATACAAATGCTTGAAATGTAAATGAATGTCTTTAGGCAGGGCAAAATTTAGGGTATGACACATGGTATTTGATGGAGTTGTTAATTCGTATGGTAATGACATTGGGGAAGTGATTATTACTCCTCCCGACACTCATTATATGTTTACAGCTAGATTGACCTTCAAGTGTACAAACAATATGGCTGAGTATGAAGCATGCATTACGGGGCTTGAAGAGGCCATTGATCTCAGAATTAAATATCTTGATGTCTACGGATATTCAGCTTTGATTGTAAATCAGATCAAAGGTGAATGGGAGCTGAATCAACCCGGTTTGATACCATAAAGAGGTTACGTGAGGAGAATATCAACTTTCTTTACAAAGGTTGAATTTCATCATATCTCTCGAGATGAAAACCGGATGGCAGATGCTCTTGCTGAAGGTGAGAAAAACAAGAAAGGGGGGTTTGAATTGTTTTGGAAATAAAAGTTTTTTCAAAGAATAAGAACACACAGAATTTTATACTGGTTCGCTTAGAAAACAAAGCTACTCCAGTCCACCCGGCCAAGGTGATTTCGCCTTTAAAATGGACTTAATCCACTAATCTTGAAATATTACACAACCAATCGTCTAAGAGAATAATCTCTTAGCCCTCTCAAGTATACAGACTACGTAGAGTCACTTGAGGAACAAAAGTAATTTAAGCAAAATAGAGTTGTAATGTAAAGCGCTTCTAAGAGTAAGCAAGTTTTACAGAAAAGTATTAGAACAAGAGTTTTTCACGTAAGAGCAGCAGCTCGTGAAAAAATGAGAGAATATGAATGAAGTTTCTGTGCGTTGCAGATATATCTCTCTAGTGAGGTAAACTGTCCTTTATATAGTAGTTGAGAAGGACCGTTGGAGTGATGACAGAATCTTGGTCTTTGATGAGTATTCAATGTCATTACTTCTGTGTTTCTTGCTATAACCATTTTGTATTCCTTTTAAATTCTTTCTTAAAATACTTCCTTTCCATTGTGAAAATTATTTATGTTACACTTTCTGGACTTGTGAATCTTTATCAGAGTCTTGATGTACCGGAGTTATTCTTCAGAGGATGATCACGTTTGACTTCATCAGAGCTTCTTAGAGTACTAGTCTTCTAAAGTATTAGAGTCTGCGACTAGTAGAATGTTTGGAGCTTCTGGTTCTGTCTTTCTTTAATCAGAATCAGAACTTCTTGGATGTATTCCTTTCTCAGCGGCGTCTGATCCTTTAATACTTTGTATCTGACATACGTTTGTATCTGATATGTGATCAGAGTCCTTCATAACTATTCAGAGTCCAACGTGAATATACAGATTCCTGCATGAATGTTCAGAGTCCTGCATACTTAGAAAAAATCTTGTTAGAGTGCCATTTTTGGTTTCATTTTTGTTATCATCAAAATCTTACAAATCTATTGTAGAACTAGTTTTGTTCTTACAATCTCCCCCTTTTTGATGATGACAAAACTATTTAATTTAGAGATGAAACATTTTCAGAAAAGAGTCTTAGATCAGATTTGTAGTGAGCTCCCCCTGAGTTAGATCTGGGAGTTCAGAAGTTCTTACTGGACCTTCCATGGTTTGGTGTTTCTAGTTACTTTCCTGCATATCTTTAAGTCATAATGTTTGCAGAGTTTGAAAGGAAATAGATATGTTTTCATCAGAGCTGTTTTTAGTTCTCCCCCTTTTTCTCAGAATC
The DNA here is from genome assembly GCF_024323335.1 of Lathyrus oleraceus. NCBI lineage: Eukaryota > Viridiplantae > Streptophyta > Magnoliopsida > Fabales > Fabaceae > Lathyrus > Lathyrus oleraceus. The sequence goes on along the minus strand of NC_066584.1, from coordinate 326,787,249 downwards.
AAAAAGACTTAGCAAAAAAAAACATATGAGCAAAAGGTTGATATTAACAGGTAGCATTTATAGAAGTCAGAAACGTAGAAAGCAAACATGGAAACAAAACAAACAATCAAGCAGAGCAGGTAAACGCAACAAGCAAATCAGAAAGAACACAGATAACCCTAGGTGCCTAAGGGTTTGGAGGTGGAGGCATCCTCTGGAGCAGCTGGGACAGCATGTTCTGAATGTTGACATTAACAGAATCCTGTTGGTCCAATCTGGCTCGAACTACCTGTTGTTCTTTCTGCAGCTCTTCCAGGGTCTTCATGACTAAAGGGACGAAGGTGAAGGACTCCCCCTGGGTCAGTGCATCCTTTTTTACTCTGGCAGTAGTATTGTCACAAAAGATAGGAATGTTACTCTCAAAAATTTAAAGATCCTCTAGTTGATTCTTCATCCAGAGCATCTGAGTGGTGCATAATGATGATGAAATATATTCTGCTTCTACAGTGGACAAGGCTATGGTTGATTGTCTTTTGCTGGCGCAGGATATCAGATTCTTTCCCATGAGCTGAAAATTTCCAGATGTGCTTTTACGTTCCATTATGTCCCCTGCGTAATCTGCATCACAATAACCAGAAAGTCTATACTCTGATGTTTTCTCATACATCAGGCCCATGTTAGGAGTTCCTTTCAGATATCTGAGTATTCTTTTAACAGTTGTTAAATGAGATTCTCTAGGATCTGATTGGAATCTGGCACAGAGACAAACACTAAACAAAATATCAGGACGTGTAGCAGTCAAATAGAGAAGAGAGCATATCATACCACGATAGAGCTTCTGACAAACCTTTTGACTAACTTCTTCTTTTTCCAGAATGCAAGTTGGATGCATGGGTGTCTTAGCAGGTTTGCATTCCGCCATTTCGAATTTCTTCAGAATGTCTTTTATGTATTTATTTTGATGAACATAGGTGGCTTCTGAAGCTTGATTGATTTGAATTCCTAGAAAGAACTTTAGTTCTTGCATTAAGCTCATTTCAAATTTTGCCTGCATTAGCTCAGAGAATTCTTGACATACAGAGGGGTTAGCTGAACCAAAAATGATGTCATCAACATATATTTGACATATCATGAGGTCATTATTAATGTTTTTACAGAAGAGTGTAGAGTCAACTTTCCCTCTGATAAAATCATGTTCCAGAAGAAAATTACTTAGCCTTTCATACCAAGCTCTAGGAGCTTGTTTTAGTCCGTATAAAGATTTCTTAAGTTTAAAGACATGTTCTGGACAAATTGAATTTTCAAAACCTGGAGGTTGATTGACATACACTTCTTCTGATATATAGCCATTAAGAAATGCGCTCTTGACATCCATTTGATATAGTTTGATAGAGTGATTTACAGCAAATGAAACAAGTAAACGAATAGATTCTAACCTGGCGACTGGGGAAAAGGTTTCATTGTAGTCAATGCCTTCTTGTTGATTGTACCCTTGAGCCACCAGTCGAGCTTTATTTCTGACGACTTCGCCTATCTCATTTAGCTTGTTTCTGAACACCCATCTGGTTCATAATGTGAGTGCCTTTGGGTTTAGGAACAAGATCCTAGACGTCATTCTTTGAGAATTGGTCTAGCTCTTCTAGCATGGCTAGAACCCAGTCGTCATCTAGAAGTGCCTCATCACAGGAAGTAGGCTCGATCAGAGATACTAGTCCCAAAGGGGTTTCTTCAGGTACTTTGAAGGTTGACCTAGTTCGGATAGGTTCATCCTTGTTTCCGAGAATCAACTCTTCAGATATGTTAGGGTGACTTTTTGATTTCTTTTGGATCGCTGGGGCTTTTGTTCCTTCTGAACTTTGTATATCAGATACTTCTGGTGCTTTGATCTTCTCGTTAGAACCTGCAAGAGTAATCTCAAGATCTGCAAGTTTCTCAACTTACTTTGACTTTTTAGGGTTAAGCTTATCATCAAATCTGACGTAAATTGATTCTTCCACAATTTTGGTTTCTGTATTGTATACTTTGTAGCCTTTAGAGCGTTCTGAGTATCCTAACATAATACCTTTTTGTGCTTTTGAATCGAACTTGTTCAGATGTTCTTTAGAATTCAGAATAAAGCAAGAGCATCCAAAAGGATGAAAATAAGAAATGTTGGGTTTTCTTCCTTTACATAGTTCATAGGGAGTCTTCTCCAGAATAGGTCTGACGAAGATTCTATTCTGAATATAACACGTTGTATTTACTGCTTCAGCCCAAAAGTGCTTAGCCACATTTGTTTCATTGATCATGGTTCTGGCCATCTCTTGGAGTGTCCTATTCTTCCTTTCTACAACTCCATTTTGTTGTGGAGTTCTAGGACAGGAGAAATCATGGGATATTCCATTAGAGTCAAACAGTTCTTCAAAAAATTTATTTTCAAATTCTCCACCATGATCACTTCTGACTCTGATGATTTTAGAGTTAAATTCGTTTTGCACTTTGGAACATAAGCTAGTGAATACAGAGTGAGACTCACTCTTGTGCTTTAAGAATTTTACCCATGTCCAGCGACTAAAATCATCAACAATAACTAGTCCATATTTTTTGATTGAAGATTACGTCATACCCGTTATCACTTAATTGACTTATAGATAACAAATTATGCATTAATCCTTCTACATAGAGAACATCAGATATAGAGGGAAGAGTACCATTACCAATAGTTCCGGAGCCTCTGATCCTTCCTTTTTGATTTCCTCCGAAACCTACGAAGCCTGCATCTTTAAGTTCCAGGTTTTGGAACATATACTTTCTTCCCGTCATGTGTCTCGAGCATCCAGAGTCCAGGTACCATGACTGGTTTCTTAACTCTACTGCATAAGATATCTGCAACATAAACAATCTTATCCTTTGGTACCCAAAATCTTTTGGGTCATTTGTGATTAGTTTTCCCAAAGTTTCTTAACACTTTGGGTTTTCTAGCATTATCAAAGCGTTGTGCTTGTGTATGTGTATAGTGATAGGAAGACGGAGATTTAGGTTTGTCATTAGTAGAAGTTTTATCTTCACTAGGATCATACCCAATTCCTCTTCTATTGTTCTGACTGACCCCATAAATCTTGGATACCATTCTGCTTCTTTCTATCGCATTCTTCAGAAACTTTTGAAAAGATTTTTCATATTCATAAATTACTGTGTTTGAAGTTTGTGGAGCTTGAGATAACGCTTCTTCAAGTTTTGAACATTGTTTATTTGTGGAATCTCTTTCTAACATCAAAATTTGGTTCTCATCTTTTAGATCTGAAACTGTTATCTCAAGTTTACCACATTCTTCGAGGGTTTCTTCAAGCACCTCTTTCACATCTTTATATTTTTGTTTAAGTTTCTGATATGAGTTTAGAGTTTCAGATAGGCATGATTCAAGGTCAGAACGAGAAAGATCAGAAAATACCTCTTCGGATTCAGATTCTCCATCTGAAGTATTCTTGGAGGTGGTAGCCATGAGTGCCACATTTGCCTGTTCACCAGAGTCTGATTTTGATGAGTCAGATCCACTGCCATCCCAGGTAGCCATCAGTCCCTTTTTGGTTTTGAAGGAGTTTTTCTTGAAGTTCTCTTTTCTGGAACTTTCTTTCTTCAATTTGGGACATTCGTTTCTATAATGACCTGTTTCCTTACATTCATAACAAGTTATATCTTTGTTAGATTTACCTTTTGAATTTGGTTCTGATCGATCTCCCTTGGATCTTGGTCTTTTGAAGTTATTATTCCTTTTTCTCCAGAGTTGTTTTACTCTTCTGGTTAAAAGGGATAATTCTTCCTCATCGTCAGAGTCTTCTTTTTCAGAGTCATCAATGTCTTCTTCCTCAGCCTGAAAGGCTTTGTTTCTATCAAACTTGCGTCTTTCTGATATGGACTTTAGTGCTACAAACTTGATCTTCTTCTGAGGCTCATCTTCCTCCAATTCTATCTTGTGACTTCTGAGTGAGCTGACGAGTTCTTCAAGGCTGATGTTGTTCAGATCCTTTGATAGTTTTAAGGTTGTGACCATAGGTCTCCACTTCTTTGGCAAGCTTCTGATGAGCTTCTTGACATGGTCCACAGTTGTATATCCTTTATCTAGCACTTTGAGTCCTGCAATTAAAGTTTGGAATCTAGAAAACATTACCTCTACAGCTTCGTCGTCCTCCATTTTGAAGGCTTCATATTTCTGGATTAAAGCCAGAGCCTTTGTTTCTTTGACTTGAGAGTTTCCTTCGTGAGTCATCCTCAGGGAGTCAAGTATCTCTTTAGTTGTTTCCCTGTTGGTGATTTTTTCATATTCATTGTAGGAAATGGCATTGAGAACTATCGTTTTAGTTTTGTGATGGTTCTTGAATTCACGCTTCTGATCATCTGACATTTTGCTTCTGGGAATAACAACTCCAGCATCTGTTACAGGTGGTGTGTAGCCAATTGTGACAATGTCCCAGAGATCAGTGTCGTAGCCCAGAAAGAAACTTTCAATTCTGTCTTTCCAGTAATCAAATTTCTCTCCATCAAAGACTAGAGGTTTAGCATTGTAACTATCTATTTCATTGGTGTTGGTCATAGTTTCTCACTCTGGATCTCTCTACACTGTTAAGTGTTTGATTAGAAAATCAATAACAAAGTCGAAGCTCTGATACCAACTGAAGGTGAGAAAAACAAGAAAGGGGGGGGGGTTAAATTGTTTTGGAAATAAAAGCTTTTTCAAAGAATAAGAACACACCGAATTTTATACTGGTTCGCTTAGAAAACAAAGCTACTCCAGTCCACCCGGCCAAGGTGATTTCGCCTTCAAAAAGGACTTAATCCACTAATCTTGAAAGATAATACAACCAATCGTCTAAGAGAATAATCTCTTAGCCCTCTCAAGTATACAGACTGCGCATAGTCACTTGAGGAACAAAAGTAATTTAAGCAAAATAGAGTTGTAATGTAAAGCGCTTCTAAGAGTAAGCAAGTATTACAGAAAAGTATTAGAACAAGAGTTTTTCACGTAAGAGCAGCAACTCGTGAAAAAATGAGAGAATATCAATGAAGTTTCTGTGCGTTGCAGATATATCTCTCTAGTGAGGTAGACTGTCCTTTATATAGTAGTTGAGAAGGACCGTTGGAGTGATGACAGAATCTTGGTCTTTGATGAGTATTCAATGTCATTACTTATGTGTTTCTTGCTATAACCATTTTGTATTCCTTTTAAATTCTTTCTTAAAATACTTCCTTTCCATCGTGAGAATTATTTATGTTACGCTTTCTGGACTTGTGAATCTTTATAAGAGTCTTGATGTACCAGAGTTATTCTTCAGAGGATGATCACGTCTGACTTCATCAGAGCTTCTTAGAGTACTAGTCTTCTAAAGTATTAGAATTTGCGACTAGTAGAATGTTTGGAGCTTCTGGTTCTATCTTTCTTTGATCAGAATCAGAACTTCTTGGATGTATTCCTTTCTCAGCGGCGTCTGATTCTTTAATACTTTGTATCTGACATACGTTTGTATCTGATATGTGATCAGAGTCCTTCATAACTGTTTAGAGTCCAGCGTGAATATACAGATTCCTGCATAAATGTTCAGAGTCCTGCATACTTAGAAAAAATCTCGTTAGAGTTCCATTTTTAGTTTCATCCTTTGTTATCATCAAAATCTTACAAATCTATTGTAGAACCAGTTTTGTTCTTACAATCTTCCCCTTTTTGATGATGACAAAACATTTTAATTTAGAGATGAAACATTTTCAAAAAAGAGTCTTAGATCAGATTTGTAGTGAGCACCCCCTGAGTTAGATCTGGGAGTTCAGAAGTTCTTACTGGACCTTCCATGGTTTGGTGTTTCTAGTTACTTTCCTGCATATCTTTAAGTCATAATGTTTGCAGAGTTTGAAAGGAAATAAATATGTTTTCATCAGAGTTGTTTTTAGTTCTCCCCCTTTTTTTCAGAATCAAAAAGACTTAGCAAAAAAAAACATATGAGCAAAAGATTGATATTAACATATAGCATTTACAGAAGCCAGAAACGTAGAAAGCAAACACGGAAACAAAACAAACAATCAAGCAGAGCAGGTAAACGCAACAAGAAAATCAGAAAGAACACAGAAAACCCTAGGTGCCTAAGGGTTTGGAGGTGGAGGCATCCTCTGGAGCAGTTGGGTCAGCATGTTCTGAATGTTGACATTAACAGAATCTTGTTGGTCCAGTCTGGCTCGAACTACCTGTTGTTCTTTCTGCAGCTCTTCAAGGGTCTTCAGGACCAAATGGACGAAGGTGAAGGACTCCCCCTGGGTCAGTGCATCCTTTCTGACTCTGGCAGTAGTATTGTCACAAAAGATAGCAATGTTACTCTCAAAAATTTAAAGATCCTCTAGTTGATTCTTCATCCAGAGCATCTAAGTGGTGCATAATGATGCTGAAATATACTCTGCCTCTACAGTGGACAAGGCTATGGTTGATTGTCTTTTGCTGGCCCAGGATATCAGATTCTTTCCCATGAGCTGAAAATTTCCAGATGTGCTTTTACGTTCCATTATGTCCCCTACGTAATCTGCATCACAATAACCAGAAAGTCTATACTCTGATGTTTTCTCATACATCAGGCCCATGTTAGGAGTTCCTTTCAGATATACGAGTATTCTTTTAACAGTTGTTAAATGAGATTCTCTAGTATCTGATTGGAATCTGGCACAGAGACAAACACTAAACAAAATATCAGGACGTGTAGCAGTCAGATAGAGAAGAGAGCCTATCATACCACGATAGAGCTTCTGATAAACCTTTTGACTAGCTTCTTCTTTTTCCAGAATGCAAGTTGGATGCATGGGTGTCTTAGCAGGTTTGCATTCCGCCATTTCGAATTTGTTCAGAATGTCTTTTATGTATTTACTTTGACGAACATAGGTGGCTTCTGAAGCTTGATTGATTTGAATTCCTAGAAAGAACTTTAGTTCTTACATTAAGCTCATTTCAAATTCTGCCTGCATTAGCTCAGAGAATTCTTGACATACAGAGGGGTTAGCTGAACCAAAAATGATGTCATCAACATATATTTGACATATCATGAGGTCATTATTAATGTTTTTACAGAAGAGTGTAGAGTCAACTTTCCCTCTGATAAAATCATGTTCCAGAAGAAAATTACTTAGCCTTTCATACCAAGCTCTAGGAGCTTGTTTTAGTCCGTATAAAGATTTCTTAAGTTTAAAGACATGTTCTGGACAAATTGAATTTTCAAAACCCGGAGGTTGATTGACATACACTTCTTCTGATATATAGCCATTAAGAAATGCGCTCTTGACATCCATTTGATATAGTTTGATAGAGTGATTTACAGCAAATGAAACAAGTAAGCGAATAGATTCTAACCTGACGACCGGGGAAAAGGTTTCATTGTAGTCAATGCCTTCTTGTTGACTGTACCCTTGAGCCACCAGTCGAGCTTTATTTCTGATGACTTCGCCTATCTCATTTAGCTTGTTTCTGAACACCCATCTGGTTCATAATGTGAGTGCCTTTGGGTTTAGGAACAAGATCCCAAACGTCATTCTTTGAGAATTGATCTAGCTCTTCTTGCATGGCTAGAACCCAGTCGTCATCTAGAAGTGCCTCATCACAGGAAGTAGGCTCGATCAGAGATACTAGTTCCAGAGGGGTTTCTTCAGGTACTTTGAAGGTTGACCTAGTTCGGATAGGTTCATCCTTGTTTCCCAGAATCAACTCTTCAGATATGTTGGGGCGACTTTTTGATTTCTTTTGGATTGCTGGGGCTTTTGTTCCTTCTGAACTTTGTATATCAGATACTTCTGGTGCTTTGATCTTCTCGTCAGAACCTGCAAGAGTAATCTCCAGATCTGCAAGTTTCTCAACTAACTTTGACTTTTTAGGGTCAAGCTTATCATCAAATCTGACGTACATTGATTCTTCCACAATTTTGGTTTCTGTATTGTATACTTTGTAGCGTTTAGAGCGTTCTGAGTATCTTAACATAATACCTTTTTGTGCTTTTGAATCGAACTTGTTCAGATGTTCTTTAGTATTCAGAATAAAGCAAGAGCATCCAAAAGGATGAAAATAAGAAATGTTGGGTTTTCTTCCTTTACATAGTTCATAGGGAGTCTTCTCCAGAATAGGTCTTACGAAGATTCTATTCTGAATATAACACGTTGTATTTACTGCTTCAGCCCAAAAGTGCTTAGCCACATTGGTTTCATTGATCATGGTTCTGGCCATCTCTTGGAGTGTCCTATTCTTCCTTTCTACAACTCCATTTTGTTGTGAAGTTCTAGGACAGGAGAAATCATGGGATATTCCATTAGAGTCAAACAGTTCTTCAAAAATTTTATTTTCAAATTCTCCACCATGATCACTTCTGACTCTGATGATTTTAGAGTTAAATTCGTTTTGCACTTTGGAACAGAAGCTAGTGAATACAGAGTGAGACTCACTCTTGTGCTTTAAGAATTTTACCCATGTCCAGCGACTAAAATCATCAACAATAACTAGTCCATATGTCTTCCCATTGACTGATGCTGTTTTCATAGGACCAAACAAATCAATGTGAAGAAGTTCCAGAGGCTTAGAGGTAGAAACAATATTTTTCTTTTTAAAAGATGATTTTGAAAATTTTTCTTTCTGACATGCTTCATATAGAGCATCTGAAGAAAACTTCAGCTTGGGTAGACCTCTGACTAACTCGAGTTTATTTAGCTGAGATAGCTTTCTCATGCTAATGTGGCCCAAGCGTCTATGCCATACCCATTGCTCTTCATGAACAGACATTAAACATTTTACATTTTGTTCTTTTAAATCTGAAAGATTTATTTTATAAATATTTTTTTCCTCTTGCTAGTGAATAGGACTGTTCCATTATTTTGATTTATTGCTTTACATGTTTTTTGATTGAAGATTACGTCATACCCGTTATCACTTAATTGACTTATTGATAACAGATTATGCATTAATCCTTCTACATAGAGAACATCAGATATAAAGGGAAGAGTACCATTACCAATAGTTCTGGAGCCTCTGATCCTTCCTTTCTGATTTCCTCCAAAACCTACGAAGCCTGCATCTTTAAGTTCCAGGTTTTGGAACATATACTTTCTTCTCGTCATGTGTCGCGAGCATCCAGAGTCCAGGTACCATTACTGGTGTCTTAACTCTACTGCATAAGATATCTGCAACATAAACAATCTTATCCTTTGGTACCCAAAATCTTTTGGGTCATTTGTGATTAGTTTTCCCAGAGTTTCTTAACACTTTGGGTTTTCTAGCATTATCAAAGCGTTGTGCTTGTGTATGTGTATAATGATAGGAAAACGGAGATTTAGGTTTGTCATTAGTAGAAGTTTTATATTCACTAGGATCATACCCAATTCCTCTTCTATTGTTCTGACTGACCCCATAAATCACGGATACCATTCTGCTTCTTTCTATCCCATTCTTCAGAAACTTTTGAAAAGATTTTTCATATTCATAAATTACTGTGTTTGAAGTTTGTGGAGCTTGAGATAACGCTTCTTCAAGTTTTGAACATTGTTTATTTGTGGAATCTCTTTCTAACATCAAAATTTGGTTCTCACCTTTTAGATCTAAAACTGTTATCTCAAGTTTACCACATTCTTCGAGGGTTTCTTCAAGCACCTCTTTCACAGCTTTATATTTTTGTTTAAGTTTCTGATATGAGTTTAGAGATTCAGATAGGCATGATTCAAGGTCAGAACTAGAAAGATCAGAAAATACCTCTTCGAATTCAGATTCTCCATTTGAAGTATTCTTGGAGGTGGTAGCCATGAGTGCCACATTTGCCTGTTCACCAGAGTCTGATTTTGATGAGTCAGATCCATTGCCGTCCCAGGTAGCCATCAGTCCCTTTTTGGGTTTGAAGGAGTTTTTCTTGAAGTTCTCTTTTCTGGAACTTTCTTTCTTCAATTTGGGACATTCGTTTCTATAATGACCTATTTCCTTACATTCATAACAAGTTATATCTTTGTTAGATTTACCTTTTGAAATTGGTTCTGATCGATCTCCTTTGGATCTTGGTCTTTTGAAGTTATTATTCCTTTTTCTCCAGAGTTGTCTTACTCTTCTGGTTAAAAGGGATAATTCTTCTTCATCGTCAAAGTCTTCTTTTTCAGAGTCATCAATGTCTTCTTCCTCAGCCTGGAAGGCTTTGTTTCTATCAAACTTGCGTCTTTCTAATATGGACTTTAGTGCTACAAACTTGATCTTCTTCTGAGGCTCATCTTCCTCCAATTCTATCTCGTGACTTATGAGTGAGCTGACGAGTTCTTTAAGGCTGATGTTGTTCAGATCCTTTGATAGTTTTAAGGTTGTGACCATAGGTCTCCACTTCTTTGGCAAGCTTCTGATGAGCTTCTTGACATGGTCCATAGTTGTATATCCTTTATCTAGCACTTTGAGTCCTGCAATTAAAGTTTGGAATCTAGAAAACATTACCTCTACAGCTTCGTCATCCTCCATTTTGAAGGCTTCATATTTCTGGATTAAAGCCATAGCCTTTGTTTCTTTGACTTGAGAGTTTGCTTCGTGAGTCATCCTCAGGGAGTCAAGTATCTCTTTAGTTGTTTCCCTATTGGTGATTTTTTCATATTCATTGTAGGAAATGGCATTGAGAATTATCGTTTTAGCTTTGTGATGGTTCTTGAATTCACGCTTCTGATCACCTGACATTTTGCTTCTGGGAATAACAACTCCAGCATCTGTTACAGGCGGTGTGTAGCCAATTGTGACAATATCCCAGAGATCAGCGTCGTAGCCCGGAAAGAAACTTTCAATTCTATCTTTCCAGTAATCAAATTTCTCTCCATCAAAGACTGGAGGTTTAGCATTGTAACTATCTCTTTCATTGGTGTTGGTCATAGTTTCTCACTCTGGATCTCTCTACACTATTAAGTGTTTGATTAGAAAATCAATAACAAAGCCGAAGCTCTAATACCAACTGAAGGTGAGAAAAACAAGAAAGGGGGGGGGGGTGAATTGTTTTGGAAATAAAAGCTTTTTCAAAGAATAAGAACACACCGAATTTTATACTGGTTCGCTTAGAAAACAAAGCTACTCCAGTCCACCCGGCCAAGGTGATTTCGCCTCCAAAAAGGACTTAATCCACTAACCTTGAAAGATTACACAACCAATCGTCTAAGAGAATAATCTCTTAGCCCTCTCAAGTATATAGACTGCGCATAGTCACTTGAGGAACAAAAGTAATTTAAGCAAAATAGAGTTGTAATGTAAAGCGCTTCTAAGAGTAAGCAAGTATTACAAAAAAGTATTAGAGCAAGAGTTTTATACGTAAGAGCAGCAGCTCGTGAAAAAATGAGAGAATATGAATGAAGTTTCTGTGCGTTGCAGATATATCTCTCTAGTGAGGTAGACTGTCCTTTATATAGTAGTTGAGAAGGACCGTTGGAATGAGGACAAAATCTTGGTCTTTGATGAGTATTCAATGTCATTACTTCTGTGTTTCTTGTTATAACCATTTTGTCTTCCTTTTAAATTCTTTCTTAAAATACTTCCTTTCCATAGTGAGAATTATTTCCGTTACGCTTTCTGGACTTGTGAATCTTTATCAGAGTCTTGATGTACCGGAGTTATTCTTCAGAGGATGATCACGTCTGACTTCATCAGAGCTTCTTAGAGTACTAGTCTTCTAAAGTATTAGAGTCTGCGACTAGTAAAATCTTTGGAGCTTCTGGTTCTGTCTTTCTTTGATCAGAATCAGAACTTCTTGGATGTATTCCTTTCTCAGCGGCGTATGATCCTTGAATACTTTGTATCTGACATACGTTTGTATCTGATATGTGATTAGAGTCCTTCATAACTGTTCAGAGTCCAGCGTGAATATACGTATTCCTGCATGAATGTTCAGAGTCCTGCATACTTAGAAAAAATCTCGTTAGAGTGCCATTTTTTGGTTCATCCTTTGTTATCATCAAAATCTTAGAAATCTATTGTAGAACCAGTTTTGTTCTTACACTTGCAACGTTGGCCTCAGCGATTGTGGTGGATTTTTGGAATGAAGTTCCTAATTTGACCGTAATTCGTCTTGATAGGCTAACTCATGTATTTTCTATTGAAGAAGTCCAAGATGAAAAGCCTTGGTATTTTGATATCAAATATTTCTTCCAAAGTCAGATTTACCCGTCTGGGGCACCTTTGAGATAAGAAGACTTTAAGAAGATTAGCTGGCAACTTCTACCTAAACGGTGATGTGCTTTACAAGAGAAACTTCGATATGGTTTTGCTTAGATGCGTGGATAGACACGAAGCAGACTTGTTGATGACTGAAGTCCATGAAGGTTCCTTTGGTACTCATTCCAATGGACATGCTACGGAAAATAAAATGTTGAGAGCAGGTTACTATTGGCTGGCAATGGAATCTGATTGTTGCAAGTTTGTGAAGAAGTGCCACAAGTGTCAAATTTATGCGGATAAGATTCATGTTCCTTTAACACTGTTGAATGTCATTTCCTCCCACATTGCCCTTCTCCATGTGGGGAATTGATATGATTGGGATGATTGAGCCCAAAGCTTCGAACGAACATCATTTCATTATGGTGGCTATTGATTACTTCACAAAGTGGGTTGAAGCGGAATCATACGCGAATGTAACCAAGCAAGTTATTGTAAGGTTTATCAAGAATCAAATTATATGTCGTTATGGTGTGCCAAGTAAGATCATTACTGATAATGGATCTAACTTGAACAATAATATGGTAGAAGCTCTTTGCAAAGACTTCAAGAGTGCACATCATAACTCTTCTCCCTACAGGCCTAAGATGAATGGGGTTGTTGAAGCTGCAAACAAGAACATCAAGAAGATTATTCAGAAGATGGTTGTAATGTATAAAGATTGGCATGAAATACTCCCATTTGATTTGCATGGGTATCGTACATCCATTCGCACTTCAACAGGGGAAACCCCTTTCTCTCTTGTTTATGGCATGGAAGTTGTGCTCCCCGTGGAGGTTAAGATTCCATCATTGTGTGTCTTGATGGAAGCCAAGTTGACTGAAGTTGAATGGTGTCAAACCATATATGACCAGTTGAATTTGATTGAAGAGAAGAGATTGACTGCCATGTCTCATGGTCAGTTATATCAGCAGAGCATGAAGAAAGCATTTGATAAGAAGATCAAGCCTCGTGTATTCAGAGAAGGTGACATCGTGCTCAAGAAGATTCTATCTTTCAAACCTGATGCTAGGGGAAACTGGACTCCTAATTATGAAGGCACATATGTTGTGAAGAGAGCCTTTTCAAGCGGTGCTTTGATTCTTACAACTATGGATGGTGAAGAGTTCACGCGTCCTGTGAATGTCGATGCAGTAAAGAAATACTTCTCCTAAAAAAATAAAAAAATGGCTCGCTAAGTCGAAAACCCAAAAGGGCGTCTTAGGCAAAAATGAGCGTCTCGATGGATTGAAAACCTGAAAGGGAGATCCAGGAAAAAGTTAGAGACATTAAACAGAAAATTTATCCTTGTAGATTGAGTACCCCACCTTGGGGAAATCTAGGCAAAATTTAGGGATTATGGCAAGTAACTGCATCCGGTTGTTCCTAATCTTTGAGGCAGTTCTTAGCAGTCATTTGGTTTTGATTCATCATTCTCAACCGAAGACAAGTACATTGGACTTTGAAGTTGGTAGGGAGAGTAGTGATCATTGTATTCAATGTAGCCCTTTTCCATGTAAATTACCAGTTCTCGAACTTTGTAGAAATCCATGGAGTCTCGCCATTTGCGGACTACCATTCTATTAAATGAAGTTAAGCTTTTATCCAATTAATTTTATTCTTATTTACTTCTGTTAAATAAAATTGAATTTTTATGATGATAATTTTGAAAAAAATCAATGAATAATTATCTTTCTTAAAATAATAAAAACATGCACATTAAGAATAATCGATTTCAGCGGGGAATGTCAACAGCAATCTAGGAACATGTAAGTCTTTAAGTGTGAAGCATTGTTGTCTTCCCCAAGCAGTTGGTTTGGTAACAACAATTATGAGAATTGGTGCAAGCAGATAAAGGTTGTGTTCTGTTATCAAGATCTTTGGGATCTTGTGAAGGAAGGAGTAACAACGCTTGCAGAAGCCGCAACAGATCAAGAAAAAGTTGCACATAAAGAATTGAAGAAGAAAGATTATAAATCTCTCTTTATAATCCATCAATGTGTTGACACAGATAACTTTGAAAAGGTTAGTGATGCAGAGTCAACGAAAGAAGCATGGGAAATTCTGGAGAAATCGTTTGGAGGCGCGGAGAAGGTGAAAGAGGTGAGGTTACAAACTCACAAAAGAATGTAAATTGCTTCAGATGGAAGACAATGAAAGCATAACTGATTTTTTCACCAAGGTTACAAAACTGGTGAATCAAATGAAGGTATGTGGAGAAATGTTGACATCAAGATCTGTTGTTGGAAAGATCTTGAGGTTGTTGGCTACAAAGATCGACCACGTGGTAGTAGCCATAGAAGAGTCGAAAGGTTTGTCAAAAATGACAAAGGAAGAGCTTCAAGGGACGCTTGAATCTCATGAATAAAGAATGGTTGAAAGAGATACAGGAAAGTCGAAGAGTGATATGGATTTGTAGGATCAATCAGCAAAAGAAAGAAAAGGAAGCTGGAATGGCAACAAAGGCAGGGGAGGCTACAACAATTCGACTAGTCAAAATCAACAAGAAGGAAACTGGTCAAATCAGAGAAAACCCTAGAACCAAGGAAACCAAAGAGGTGGTGTTGCAGGTAGAGGAAGAGGTAGTGGTCAAAAGCCAGACAAGAGTCACATTCAGTGTTACAATTTTCAGAAGTATGGTCACTATTCTAGTGATTGTCCAGAAAAGTAGAAGAATTAAGAAAGATTCGAAGTGGATGAAAGCAATGGACGAAGAACTGAAGTCAACAACACTTGGTTACTTGTCGAATTTCCCTAAGACAAGAAGGCAATCGATGTGAAGTGAGTATACAAGGTGAAGTTGAATCCCAGAGGAGAAGTGATTCGACACAAGGCGAGACTTGTGGCGAAAGGATTTCTTCATAAAGAAGGAATCGACTTTAATGAAGTTTTTGCACCTGTTGCTAGGATCGAAACAATCAGGTTGGTTGTTGGTCTAACAAACATAGACAACTGGAAGATGTGCTAGATGAATGTGAAATGTGGATTCCTGAATGGACCCTTAGAAGAAGAATTTTATGTTGCACAACCAGCTGGGTTTGTGAAACATGGCGAAGAAAGAAAAGTGTACAGGCTGAATAAAGCCTTGTACGGACTTAAAGAAGCTCCAAGAGCTTGGAATAAGAAGATAGATGGCTTTCTAAGGGAGAAGGAATTTGTGAAGTGAAAATATGAACATGGAGTATATGTAAGAAGAAGCAAGAGTGAATTGCTTATACTATGTCTCTATGTCGATGACCTGTTGATAACAGGTAGCTGCATGAAGGAGATCGAAGACTTCAAAGGTGATCTCAACAAGGAATTCAAAATGTCAGATCTGGGTGACATTTCATATTTCCCTGGCATCGAATTCTACAAGAGTGGTAGAGGTTTGATGATGCAACTAAGAAGGTATGCAAGCGAAATACGCAAGAGATTTGAGATGCAAGATTGCAACCCAACTTCGACTCCAACTGAACCCAGATTACAACTGTCGAAAGATTCAGATGAAGATGATGTCGACCCAACCCAATATAGAAGACTTATTGGGTCACTTCGATACCTTTGTCATACAAGGCCTGACTTAGCATACAATGTAGGTATGGTGAGTAGATTCATCCAGAAGCCAAAGGTATCACATCTAGCAACGGCAAAAAGGATACTAAGGTATCTGAAAGGAACTCTCGACTATAGTATTTTGTTTCTTGCAACTGATGAAAGAAATTAATGCAAATTAGTGGGATACACCGACTCAATTTGGTGTAGTGATGTTGAGGATCGAAAATTCACAATTGCCTATGTGTTTATGCTAGATGGTGCACCAGTTGCTTGGAGTTCGAGAAAGGAGTCAGTAGTGGCATTATCGTCATGCGAATCAGAATAGATAGTTGTTTCTCTTTGTGCATGTCAAGCAACGTGGATGGTGAATCTGGTCGAAGAGATAACAGCAAAGAGTCATAGAGAAATTACCATGAGGATCGACAGCATGTCAGCTATCAATCTGGAGAAGAATCTGATAGCACATGGTCGAAGCAAGCACATCGATATGACGTTCCATTATCTTCGAGAGTAGGTAGCAGATGGGAAGATGAATGTGGAACACTGTAGAACTGAGAATCATATTGCAGATATCATGACAAAGGGAGTGCAGGTCGAGGTGTTCAGAAGACTAATAACTATGATGAATGTAGATAGCATAGACACAATGAATTAGGTGGTGTGTTGAATTGTAATTCCTTGTGTCGAAGCAGGTTGCTCGACAGGCCAAGGAAGTGTCGAACCACCTAGTGTGTTGAGTTGTGTTAGTGTGTCGAAGTATCGAATCATGTTGATTCACATAGGATTTCGACTTATGCCTATTTTAGTAGTGTTAGCTATTTTGGGCTTTGGCTTGAGGTCCAAGTTAACCTAAATCTATAAATAGAGGGAGTAACCCTTATTTTTGTAATGAAGTGAATAAAGTATTCATAACATTGTAATTCACACTATTTTGCAGTTGCAAAGTGAATAAGAAGTTTTCCACAGTTTGTGGGCAGAGAGAAACTCTACAGAATTTTATTACTCTTCTCATTCATCGTTCTTTACTTTCCTTCTTTCTCCATTGTTCTTTTCTTTTATTGTCATTGTGTGGGTGATAACAATCTTATTAATCAAGATTGATTGAAATTCATCATAGGTTTTTGGAGATTTCCAACAAATTGTATATGAGAGAGGTTGGCGAATTTTAAGAAAGGAAAAAGATGATGTGAGGCTAGGAGGAGGTGAGACCGTGTGGGATGGGGAAAGGTGATGTGTTGGCTGATTTGTTTTTTAATTAGGTGAATTTTTTTACTAAATTATCTTTGTTGACATTTAATTAATTAATTAATTACTTCATTAAATATTTATTGAATTAATGAAAAATATATTAATAGCACTAGCATTAAATATCTTTAAAATTATTTATTTTTATTTATAATAGTGATTAGGATTTTTATCTAATAGTTTTCAAAGTTTCGTGGTTGAGTATAGTAAATGTAGTCGATTATTCTTTTGTAAAGGCGATTGCGGTTGTGGTTTGTCCCCTTTTTCCTTCTTTTTTTGAATGATTTATGGTCTATCCTTTTTCTTAATCATGTATCTGATTTGTATTACGGTTTTTTTATAAACAATAGAATTATATTGAAAAGAGTATTAAGGGTGCTCAATCCAATACAAGAGGAAAGAAGGAAAAAGATACAAGAGAGTGTTAGCCCGATCCAACTTACTGAATACAATAAATGGGATTAGAACACCATTCCTCAAAAGTAATCGCGACATTACTTGAACAACTGACCCAAAACCAGTCCCCCGACAACGATTTGACAAGAGACACAACATTGATAATGACCAAATGCTCATCTTCGAATAAAATAACATTTATATAAAGCCAAATACTCCAAGTCACCGCGAACCACAAAAATATCTGATATCTTTTCTTGATCTTTTCTAAACAACATAATCAAAGAAAATGAAGTTATCTACAATTGAATCAAACTGAGGCACCCTAGAAAGATCCATCCAATCCAACACAACAGACCAAATAAGAGACGAAATTCTACAATGCAGGAAAATGTGAAAAGCTGATTCTTCTTCATGGAAACAAAGAGGGAACATGATGCCATACGACCCAGAATTACACCTCTCTTACATAATTCAACTATAGTTGGGAGACGATCAAGAAGCATCCTCCAAGCGAAAAATCAAATGTTAGAGGGAACCACATACTTTCATATCTTCAAGAAAAAGTCAGACGATAAATAAGACTGAACTGCCCCTTCTGAAAATAACATAAGCAACATACAGTATGCAACCTTGACTAAAAAGCCTTCGGGGTCCCGCCACTAGGAGAACGAGTCCCGAGCCCCCGAAGAAGGATGCACATATGCAAGAATAAAGTGCAAAGGAGTAAGCCTCCTCTGACAACGAATCAGAACGAATGCTAAGGTCTCAACCATGGTTTTAAATTACGGACCGCATCACCCGATGCGGCAGCAATATTGTGATTGCGGTAGTGTTTGCATCCGCATCATGCCGCAATTGCAATGTGATTGTAAATCACATTAAAAACTGATGAGGTTGGCCGTCAGTCCTTTTACTAACAGTACATTATTCAGTTCTGGGACTCCAGAGCAATCCAGCTTACCCACACCTTTTATTTTTCCTTTAGCACCATCACCAAAGGTCACATAACTGGTAGTGTGAGGTTGCATATCCACCAATATATTCTCCATACCAGTCATATGTCTTGAACAGCCACTGTCAAAGTACCAGTCTTCTCTGGTAGATGCCCTTAGAGCTGTGTGAGCTAACCTAGCATACCATTGTCGCTTCTTGATGGGGACATAGTGCCTATAGGTCTTATGCTTAGGCCTGACATGAGGGGCTTGGTTAGGGTAACCATGAAGCCTGTAGCAGAAGGCTTTTATATGGCCAAGCCTCCCACAGCGGTGACATTTCCATTTCTGGAATTTCCTCTTTTGATGATTATTCATCCTGGTTCCCTGATGTTGAGACATTGGATGTGACCTCCGCTTGAATTTCTGAACTTTAGCCTTTGGGCGTTTGAGTTCAGCTGAAGATTTTTTCACAAAGCCTAAACCAGATATGGTTCCAGACTTCTGTCCCACCTTTAGGATCTCTTCCAAGGTGTCAGTTCCTTTATTCAACATTCTGATGGATTTAGTCATTTGATCCAGCTTGGAGGTCAGCAGGGTTAACTCACCATTTAGACCCTCTATGACTGTCAGATGCTTCTGTCTCTCATCTTCCAGCTCCTTGATGAGCTTCTTCTGCTTTTTTCCTTGTACACGCATTTCTGCACTGGTGACACATAGCTTCTTATAAGCTGCAACAAGTTCATCAAAGGTCAGTTCATCTGCACTTGAGTCATCATCAGTGACACAAACACTCGTTAGTGCAGTGACATGTTTAGCAGATTCTCCTTCAGATTCACTTTCAGAATCTCCCTCAGACCATGTGATAGCTAGCCCCTTCTTTTGCATCTTGAGGTAAGTAGGGCATTCAGCTCTAATGTGTCCATAACCTTCACAACCATGACACTGGATTCCCTTGCCTTGGTTGAACTTTTCTTCAGAAGTTGATCTTTTCCTGATGTCAGACGAGATGTTCTTGACATTAGGTCTACCTCTTTGATCAATCTTCTTCACAAACTTGTTGAACTGTCTCCCAAGCATGGCTATGGCTTCTGATATGCTTTCATCACCTCCAGTATATCCTGCTTCTGACTCCTCTTCAGTATTTGATACAAAAGCTACGCTTTTGTTCTTCTTTTCAACATTCTCACACAAGCCCATTTCAAAGGTTTGGAGAGAACCAATGAGCTCATCCACCTTCATATTGCAGATATCTTGAGCCTCTTCTATTGCAGTGACCTTCATGGCAAATCTCTTAGGTAATGACCTGAGAATCTTTCTTACAAGTTTCTCTTCAGCCATTTTCTCCCCTAAGCCACCAGAGGTGTTTGCAATCTCAAGAATATTCATGTGAAAGTCATGAATAGTCTCATCCTCTTTCATCCTCAGATTTTCAAACTTGGTGGTCAGCATCTGAAGTTTGGACATCTTCACTTTGGAGGTTCCTTCATGAGTTACCTTGAGGGTATCCCACACATCCTTGGCCAGCTCACAGTGGTGCACTAGTCTGAAGATGTTCTTACTTATTCCATTGAACAATGCATTCAAGGCCTTAGAATTTCCAAGGGCTAATGCCTCTTGCTCCTTGTCCCATTCTTCTTCAGGGATCTGCACACTGACTCCATCCTCACCTGTCTTCGTTGGATGTTCCCATCCTTTGTTGACAGCTCTCCAGACTTTGCTATCTAGAGACCTTAAGAAGGCTATCATACGAGGCTTCCAGTCATCATAGTTAGAACCATCCAGCATGGGTGGTCTATTTGAGTGTCCTACATCCTTGTCCATGGTACTAGAAAGTAACTTCCCTAGATCTCACCCAGAACTTAACAGGCAGGGTGCCTGCTCTGATGCCAATTGAAATTCTAGTTAACAGACTTTCGATGTCACACGGGTTGTTATGACATCCAATTCTGCGCAGACAAGGATTATGCAGAAAAATGTAAGTGCAGTAAATAACACGAGTAATTGTTTACCCAGTTCGGTCCAACATGACCTACGTCTGGGGGCTACCAAGCCAAGGAGGAAATCCACTATTAGTAGTATTAATTCAGACCTTAAACCAACTGTTTAACCCTATCACTTAATACCTACCCAATGCAATTTCAATCTTACACGAAGATCAGAGTTCCTACTCACTCCCCCTCAATCACCTCAGTGATTACTACCTTTAATCAATATTAAAGATAATTTTGAAGTCACACTTCAAACAACTCTTGATTGTGCTTAACAACTTTAATCAAGATACACAGCACTCACGCTTAAAAGCTTAGAGTGACACAACACTTACAACTCAATGAACACCCTATACCAATGCAATCATCTACGTGATAATAGCTTGGCTTACAAGATATGTCTAATACAAGACTCACAAAAATACAGCAGTGAAGTATGATGGACACACTAAATCTTCACGCCTCAAAATCCCCAGTTCTGAATGAAGGAATGACTTCCTTTTATATTGCAGCACTTGGACCTTGTACTTGTATTCTCCTGAATTTAAGGTCACGCGAGTTCCCCTAAATTCCACATCTAGGTTACTAACAAATAGGCTATTTGTTAGGTTCATTAAATGTAGCTTGGTTGTTGGTTTCCTGAATTTTCTCTCAGCTGTTGAATCCCTGAAGAATAGCCTGAGAAAAATGCTGAAACAGAAAAACTAAACAACCGACAATTTAGCATATGCTATTAGGAATGAATGTCACAACATTCAGCTTGACATCAAGGACCATATGCTAAGTCTGTTTTTCCTGAAAACAGACCGTACAAAATTTGCTGAACTGTACAGGACCAATCTGTCCATTCTACAGTAACAGCTTACATTAATAAATGTCAAAGCATCCAATTTGACATTTACACATTTAGCCTTAAGTCAGTTCTGTTATCCTCTTGAAGAACAGACTGAGAAACATACTGAAGTGTAGCAGAACACCACTTTGTCTATTGTTCAGTATATGCTGTCAATGATGAATGTCATAACATCCAGTTTGACATTCAGACAGTAGGCCTTATGCCAGGTCTGGTATTTCCTTGATAACCAGACTGAAAATAAATACTGAGTTCTAACAGAACACCAACTGTTCTATTCCTCAGTATCTGCTGACAGGGATGAATGTCACAACATCCAATTTGACATTCAATACATCCTGTATTAGCTAATCCTGCAGTAAACTACTCAAGTATGTCATGACATCAGTCAAGACATCAGAGTACAGCTAGATATTCTAACCTACAATGCAGTCACACAAACACCTCCACAACATGTCATAACATCAGTCAAGACATTAGAATCCAGCTAGTGTTTTACCATACAATGCAGCCAATTAAACACCTACACAGCCGCAATATTGTGATTGCGGTAGTGTTTGCATCCGCATCATGCCGCAATTGCAGTGTGATTGTAAATCACATTAAAAACTGCATCATAAAGCCACAAAGATCGCATCATACTACCGCAACAACCGCATTTGCCTGAAATATATTACGCATTATCTGATCTACCTTTCTTCTTATTTATATCATAGATTAAATGTGTTTTTAAAACTATCAGAAAAATTCAAAGTGACGGCGGATTGTTAATAAAATATATAAAGATTTAGATAGGAAATGAAAGACATATAAGTTATTCAAAGTGACGGCGGATTGTTAATAAAATATATAAAGATTTAAATAGGAAATGAAAGACATATAAAACTTAATATAAATAATAAAGTATCATATTTTATGTTGAAAAAAACTCTGCACCCCAACCGCCACAATAACCACACCCACGATTTAAAATTATGCTACCAACACCACTTATGGTGGATAACTTTACTCCATGTATGATGGATAACTTAAAAATAAATGTTCTTTTAATTGAGATTACATGGATTAAAATGATAAACTATTTTTTTAGTGATTCTTATCGTAAACAAAACTAATTTTCACAAGACGCGTATTTTTACTATATTTTATTTTCAATGGGGTATGTGATATAGAATCATCTTTGACTTTTTTTTTAATGTAAAGCTTACAATTGCCAAGTGCTCTAGAAAAAGAGAAGCAATAACTATGTCTAACATATTTTGTAGAAAATATGCTTGTATCAAACATTTTAATATATTTTTTTAATACATCTTTTTAATACATTATATTATTTGCAATTACAAATAGGGTATATAATTATAAAAAATATTATTCCTACATTCATTTTTTGACACCAAATACTTATATGGTATATATTAAATATCTTTTAATAAAAATATATTTATGAAGAATGCATAAATAATGTCATAATAGTATATGCACAGTATCCATGAATAATAATTTTAAATAGTGAAATAAAATTGATTAATAATGATAAAATTGATTAATAAATATCTGATATTAAAAATAATTTTTAATAATAAAATAAAATTGATTAATAAAAAATAAAAAATTAATTAGTAAATTTGTGAAGTTAATTAATAAATGTTTAAATATTAAAAATAATTTTTAATACTAACCAAAATTAATTAATAAAATATAAAATGTTGATTAATAAAATTATAAAATTAATTAATCACACAATTTTATAACAATATCTTTTAATATAAAAATAAAAAAGATAAAAAATTAAAATAATATTAATTTTTAAAATTTTTAAAATTTTTAAATTAATATATTATTATAATGTTTCACAATTCACCATAGTAATATTCAGTATGTTTAACATTGTAGTGTAATTATAACATAGAACAAAACTTTTATTTAAAATATTCAATACGGTTATATTTACTTTGCAGTAAGTTAATGTGTTGAATATGGTGTTAGATAGTTTTTTCGTAAACTACATTAGCTATTAAAAAAACTATGTTGAAGAAAATATGTTAGAATGTGTGTTCTACTAATAATTATTTTTGTTGGGAAGGGCAGACTAGAAAGTGGGGGTTTGTTTTCTGTTTCCACTTTGGTTTCTAGCGATAATCAACTTGTTATAAAACATAATGAAATTGTTTTCCAGCAGTATGTTTGAATTTTAGAACATAGGTGATTATTATCCAAAACCACTAACTCTGTCTCCGTCAACTAACGTGTACAAAACCAGAACATCAATATCCATATGCGCCCCTTGATTCACCTCTCACATTATTTGACTCATTTTTATATTACTATATAATATCTCACTCACCTCTTCTATCATATTACTCATTTCATCTTTCACTCATTCACCACCCACACCTCTCTTTTTATTTTATATATACACACACACATAATATAAACATTTTCCATAATAATCATATCCACTATTATTTACCTTGCGAGTGAAGAAAATAAAAAATGGAAACACAAGAGAATCAACATGAGTCATGGTCGGAGCCAGAAACCACCACAGAAAGCCGAAGGTCCCGAGTGGGCTTCAGCGGGCCTCTTAGTGGGCCGCTGAGCGGGCCTTTAGTAACTAACAAGCGCCGAAATGGAAGCAAGAACAAAAGCGCAAGCTTTAAGAATGAAGATGGAGAAATGGTGGAAATAACTCTGGACGTCCGTGAGGACACCGTTTCTGTTCAGAACATTCGCGGTGGAGATTCCGAAACGGCGTATCTGGCGAGCCGGCTTGAGAGGAAGCCGTCTTCGCTTTCGTCTCGGCTAAAACAGGTGTCGCAGGAACTGAAGCGCATGACGTCTTTTAAGACGTTCGATAAGGTTGATAGATCGAAATCCGGTGCTGCTCGTGCTCTACAAGGTCTTAAGTTTGTGACAAAAAGTGTTGGTAGTGATGTTTGGTCCCAAGTTGAGAAGCGGTTTGATGAATTGTCTGTTGATGGAAAATTGCCCCAGACTCGCTTTGGCCAGTGCATAGGTATGTCAATCAATATCCTAATATTCAAATTCGTAAGTTAAGATTATACAAAAATAGAATGCAAAATGTAATATAGCATAAATATATTAATTAAATTTTGAATTTTTTTTATCCATATAGGAATGCATGAATCAAAAGAATTTGCTGATGAGTTATATGAAGCGTTAGTTCGTCGTCGAGGTATCAGTACGGCATCTATAACAAAGGAAGAGTTGCGAGAATTTTGGGAGCAGATTACTGATCAAAGCTTTGATTCAAGGCTTCAGATATTTTTTGATATGTAAGAACACTTTTTAATTTCTATTTTATTTTGTGTAATAAAAAACCGCATGAAAGAGATTTGCTTCAAAGTAGAAATGTGTCCGTATTTGGACAAAAATGTCTAAGTTGAGTGTTTAGTTTTCTAATCATGTTTGTGTCAAAAAAATAATAAATCTAATCATGTGGAAAATCGTTACAGATTGTGTGGACTTGGCTTAAAATATTTCCCAATCGTTTTTGTAATAGCCAAACCACACTTTGTTGCTTAATTGGACTTGCTTTCTTTTTTTAGACGGAACTTTTTTCCTAATACTATATATTAATTTTATTTTTTTTAAAAATAATTAATTAATTGATGAGCATGTTAATTATTGCAACAAAAATGGTAGAATCTTATTGGAGTAGTGTGAATTGCATCATATCTCTCAAGTTTTATAGGTCACGTTTATAATATCAATCCACTTCATTTAGTTTGCATGTACTCCATGTACATTTTTTTTATTAAAGTTAATATACATTTTTAGTGTTGGAATTATTTATTCACTCTTCAGCGTTCCCTTGAACAAAGTTTATCATATAGGAATAAAAAAGTAAAGGAAACAACCAAAAAGAGTGTCGTATGCATGGATCAAGTAACTATCAATAATGGTTGGGTTGTTGACTATAGAAAAATATACTTGGAATGACTCAGCATGATTTGAACAACATAAATTTAGTCAAAATAAAAGAATATTTTGGAACCTAATGTCAAAAATACTGTTCTTTTTAACTAGTTATTCTCTTACTCATAGTCTTCACTGATGCCACTATGCCAGGGTGGACAAGAATGCTGATGGAAGAATTACAGAAGAAGAAGTAAAAGAGGTGAGTTATTAATATATTATTATTTGAAGAAATTATTATTATTAGGTTAATTAATATCATATAGAAACCTACTCAGATGATAGTTGTGCAAGAATATCAGACTGCAAAGTGTGAGTTTGAACTCGTTACATAGTTATTCACAAGGTTGTCGTATGTTTCATTTTTTTCTTCAGATTATCACATTAAGTGCATCGGCAAATAAGCTATCAAAGTTACAAGATCGAGCAGTCGAATATGCTGCCCTTATCATGGAGGAGCTGGACCCAGACAACCTTGGATATATTGAGGTTTCTATTCTTTAAAATAAAGATTGTATGAATTAATCTATGAAGCACTGACATCAGACCGACACTGACACGTCGACACGTATTATTCTTGATTAAGTTTTTGTCATTTTCTGCAGTTGTACAACTTGGAAATGCTTCTTTTGCAAGCACCAGCACAATCAGCACACATAACTACAGATAGTAGAGTGTTAAGCCAAATGTTGAGCCAGAAGTTGGTCCCTACCAAAGAACACAACCCTATAAAACGTGCTTTTAGAGAACTATCCTATTTCATGGAGGATAATTGGAAACGCATTTGGATCATAGCTCTATGGCTTTCCATTTGTGCAGCACTTTTCACTTGGAAGTTCATTCAATACAAGCGTCGCGCCGTTTTCCATGTCATGGGCTATTGCGTCACCACGGCTAAGGGCGGCGCGGAGACACTCAAGTTCAACATGGCTTTAATCTTGTTACCTGTATGCAGAAACACTATCACTTGGCTTAGGAGCAAGACCAGGCTTGGAATGGCGGTTCCGTTTGACGATAATATCAACTTTCATAAGGTGATAGCTTTTGGCATTGCTATTGGGATTGGATTACATGCAATTTCACATTTGACTTGTGACTTTCCAAGGCTATTGCATGCAACAGATGAAGAATATGAACCCATGAAACAGTTTTTTGGAGATCAAAGGCCTAATAATTATTGGTGGTTCGTTAAAGGGACCGAGGGTTGGACCGGGGTCGTCATAGTTGTTCTTATGGCTATAGCTTTCGTTTTAGCCCAACCCTGGTTCCGTCGTAATAGGCTTAACCTTCCAAAACCCCTCAAGAAACTCACTGGCTTTAATGCATTTTGGTATTCTCATCACCTTTTTGTCATTGTCTATGTGCTTTTTATCATTCATGGATACTTCCTTTACCTTAGCAAGAAATGGTATAAGAAAACGGTACATGCTCTTACTCAAACTAATGTGTTTTCAGTTCCATTTCATTTGTTTCTCAGTTTGCTAAATTTTTGTTACAAAATTTTGTGACATAGACATGGATGTATCTCGCGGTTCCTATGATACTATACGGATGCGAAAGACTACTTCGTGCATTTCGATCTGGTTACAAATCTGTCAAGATACTAAAGGTTGCAGTGTATCCGGGAAATGTACTAGCATTGCATGTGTCTAAACCACAAGGATTTAAGTATACTAGTGGACAGTATATTTATGTTAATTGTTCAGATATTTCTCCATTTGAATGGTATGCGCCTAATTTAAACTCAAAGTTCTTATTTTGTTGTTACCATTCATAAAAATATGATGTTAATTTTACTTGCAATTTGTCTCTAGGCATCCCTTTTCTATAACATCAGCTCCTGGAGATGATTATATTAGTGTTCACATTAGAACTTTGGGTGATTGGACATCACAACTCAAGGGTATTTTCGCCAAGGTAAAATACTTATACACAAGATTCAAGTACATTTCTTTAACGATGTTCATGTTCATCATAACATAAATTACTTGGATCATCATGATTTATGCAGGCGTGTCAACCAGCAAATGATGGCCAAAGCGGTCTTCTACGCGCGGATATGCTACCGGGCAAACCAAGCCTACCAAGGTATATATATATATATATATATATATATATATATATATATATATATATATATATATATATATATATATATATATATATATATATATATATATATATATATATATATATATATATATATAACGAAAATTGACAATTTGTACATTAATCATGTATGTGAATTAAATTTTCAAACAAATTGTAGGATGCCAAGGCTAAGAATTGATGGACCTTATGGAGCACCAGCACAAGACTACAAAAACTACGAAGTACTTCTTCTAGTAGGTTTAGGAATCGGCGCAACGCCTTTGATTAGCATACTCAAAGATGTGCTAAACAACATTAAGCAACAAGAAGAAGATTTAGAAGAAGGAGAGGTAGAAGGTGGGGTCAAGAGCAATAAGAAAAAGCCTTTTGCAACGAAACGAGCCTATTTCTATTGGGTTACACGCGAGCAAGGTTCGTTTGAATGGTTTAAAGGAGTGATGAATGAGATAGAGGAGAATGATAAAGAAGGCGTAATTGAGCTTCACAATTATTGCACAAGCGTGTATGAAGAAGGCGATGCTCGTTCGGCTTTGATCACGATGCTTCAATCTCTTCACCATGCCAAAAGTGGTGTGGATGTTGTTTCAGAGACAAGGGTTAAGACACATTTTGCTAGGCCGAATTGGCGTAATGTCTATAAACATGTTGCTCTTAAACACCCTGATAAAAGAGTTGGTAAGTATTGATTTTACTCTAAACAATTAGTCTAGTTCTTGAAATTTTTAAGTTAACATGTTTTTTAGGTGATTTGTTTACATTATACCTTATGTTATTCTTATAGGTGTTTTTTACTGTGGAGCACACGGATTGGTTGGAGAATTAAGAAAATTTTCTTTGGATTTTTCCAGAAAAACTGGCACCAAGTTTGATTTTCATAAAGAAAACTTTTAGATTCTTTTTAACATATAGTTGAATCATTTTTTATTGTAGAGGTTAAGAGGTATATATACTCTTGTACACATGTATGAAAAAATGTCTTAAGTTTCTATGAGTTTGAATGGAATAATGTATAATAGAATTTAGGCCTACTGATTTGGCATAAATGTGATTTGAAGTCTATTTTGTTTAGAAATGTGATGTAAAATTTTGCAGTTTTGGACTAGCTTTTGCTGCAACTACTATTGCAAGATTCATATGCTATGATTTGGATTAGATTGAGAGTTCTCTTTATAATATTTACATGTTATATTATTGTTAATAAGAGGTATGTTTAAAAATAAAATAAAAATGTATCTAAAATTTTCTAGAGAATCTTATATTTAAGATCAAACAAGGGTCAAATAAATGTATCATTAATAACTTAACACAGAAGTTTGCTAGTCTTTCTTTACAACACCACTTTATCATGGTTTACAGCAAAATCTGACCTGTATGTAGTATAAGACATGTCATATGTCCATTGCAAACTCTAATGTATAAAAGTAGCAAAATAAATTAAAGATATTGCATTCTTTTTTCTTTATATAAACATTAGCTTTCAAGTAGGAAATGTTGTTTTTGCTCCTTTTTGTCATTACCTAGTTTCAAGTAGACAATGTTGTATTGTTTTCTCCTGTTTGTAGTAACTACAATTTTTTAAGTACATAGTGTTTCTTGCTAAAAAAAACACTAAAATATCGACCTCCTCGTTCTTAGTCAATGAGAACTTAAAAAAAATGGTTGGGTGTTTCTTATGTATGTTAGTCTCGTTTTTGTTTGTCATTTACTCTCCGAACATCCTCCTATTTATAGGACTCCATCTCCTTTCTTTTTTTCCCCGCTTGATTCGACATGTTCTTCATTAATATTTATGGCAGTAACGTCCGCTTCAATATTTTAAAAACCGGACCGACCCGATCGGTTCAATCGGTTGGACCGAGAAACGGAGATGAATTCGGTTGGGTCAATCTTTCAAAACCGCTAGTGGATCAAAACTGGAGTAAAATCGAAAAAACTGGATTGAACCGTCCAAAACCATTCGAACCAAAGAACCGGAGCCGATTTTGTAAAACCGCATGGTTACAAAAAATTCATCAAATTGACCATTTTAATTTTTTTTTATAAATTTTAATATATCAATATCTAAACTTAATATACATTCCCAATCACAAAAAAAAAATCATACTTTTTTACAATCATTTTAAGTTTTGAAGTTCCATTATAGTTTTTCTTTCAACCACACTCCATCATAATCATGATGTCTCTTCCAAACATAGTCATGATATTGTTAGCCAGCAAATTTCGACTATGTCAAAGGGGAAACCCGTAGCAAGGAGTATGGAATCATAAGACGAAGCGTCGAGAAAAGTGAACATCGTCGAAGCGGTTCGACAGTCAAGAAGGACATAGGCCATATCGAAAGGAGGTCGACGTGGGATGACTCTGTCGAAGTTGAAGTCAAACAAGCAAAAATGATATAATCAGTTGAGCATAACGTGGAGGAAGTTGCAAAAGACGTGGGGTTGCAGGTTCAGACGCGTGGCACATTGTAGATGGTCAACGGTCATGTAGCAATTATTTTTTATTACTATTTAAGTAGATTTGATTTCTAGTTCAGAGGAGGCATTTGTAACATTGCAAAGGGAAAACACTCAAAGTATCAAACGTCTAGAGAAAAAAGTTCATTCCTACAAAATGTATATTTGCTTCCACATTTACCTTCAAGCAATTTAAATTACCAAGTCTTTTTATCTGTTTTGCCATTTACGGTTTTATCTTGCCTTTTGTTCATCTATGTTAACGGCATCTTTTACAAGCATTTGTTACCTATCGTTTTCTTAATCCAAACATTTCAACGAGACACCCCATATACTTAACACCTAGTCTAGGATTTTATAGTCGATGTTGCAAGTAAACATCAATAGGAGGCTAGAGATTGTTCACGCGATAACCACATGCGAACAAATTGGCACATCTGGTGTGACCCGTTGTGTTTAATATATGCAATTACGTAGTGGTAAAATGGTATCACCACGTCCAAATCCAAATGAAGAACCTTCTTTGAGAGGAAATACAGTTGTGTCGCAAACAACTGATGTTGGTTCTGGCACTGTATATGTGGTTTCGACTGCACATAGTGGACCAATATTGACACCGCGTCAGCCTGAGACTCCAAGGCCGACGATGATGGGAACTTCAGGGCAATATATGCCCAGTTCCACAGTGTCCATGTATCGAACCTTAGGAATGCCAACTGAATTTATGGCAAGTATACATAATAGCAGTTCGACATTTGACGAAAATCCATCATCGCCACTCCCACCCTACCAGGGGTTAGAACCTTTGGTAAACCAATTCGGTCGACCCCCAGATTTAGGTTTTTCATCTCAGTCGATCCCAACTTTCACATCGAGCTCTGTCGCAGTCATGAGACAACAGATGGACGAAAGCAATCACGAAATGGTCCATATGTTGACTCAGTAAATGGGTACCATACTTAGACCGTTAATTCAAGATTCGACTCAGAGTTACCAACAACTGGAAACTTAAATGATCTGAATAGAGGATTTCCTAGGGGCTCCCAGAGCACAAGTTCGACATACTCCCCCACCTCAGCCTCGACTGGAAACCCTAGTCTGGCGTGAGGAGTTAGTCGATGAAACAATTGACCAAGAACACCAGGTGGTCGAACCAATACCCAGGGTGGCCTAACGGCCTCCCGTTGTGTTAGTCAATATAAATCAAGATCTCAGCCATGTGGTCAGGCAGGTCCGACAAGAGGCAATGGCTGGGGAACAAATTTTAGAGGCCATTGTCAAACGAATCATAGTTCAAAATAAGGTAAACCCAGGCCTTCAAAGGGAAAAGTATTCGTGTCCCTTACCAGATTTTGTTTTACAAACATAATTACCTAGGGGATGGAAGGTTCCAAAGTTCACCAAGTTCGTCGGAGACACTAAAGAGTCCACCGTCGAACATGTTCCCAGATATCAAATTGAAGTTGGTGACATAGGAAACAATGAGGACTTGAAACTGAACTATTTCCCAAGTTCCCTCACAAAGAATGTGTTCACTTGGTTTACGATGCAACCTCCGCAATCAGTCCATACGTGGACGCAATTAGAGAGATTGCTCCATGAGCATTTCTATATGGAACAGTAAAAAAGAAGTTTGAAAGAATTGGCCAGCGTCAAACAGAAGACCGTTGAGTCAGTCGATCAACATCTCAACAGGTTTAGACTTTTAAAAGCTAGATGCTTTACTCAGGTCTCTATGCATGAATTAGTTGAAATAGCCGTAGGAGGTTTAGACTATTCTATCAGGGAAAAGTTAGACACACAATATCTTATGGATATGGCACAATTAGCGGATATAGTTCGACAGATCGAACGCTTGAAAGTCGAAAAAACCAAAACTGGTAGATACCATAAGAAAGAGAAAGTGTCTTATGTAGCAGTTGATGAATACTCTTCTGACGATGAAGAGCTTGTCAATGAAAGTGAGGTCAATGTGGTTGAGCTCAATCCAGGACCTCCTTACACGTGTAAATTTTTGAAACCATCGAACGAGAAAAGTCCAATCGAAACGAAGAAAACAGATAAATACGTTGCTAAAACTTACACTTTCAATGTGTCTAAATGTGATGAGATATTTGATTTGTTAGTTAAATATGGTCAAATTATTATTCCTCAAGGTTTAAAAGATCCCTCTTTAGAGAAGAAAAAGAAAAGGGGATTTTGTAGGTTTCATAACTTTCTTGGTCATAAAACATCACAATGTGTCCTTTTCAGGGATTTAGTGTAGAAAGCTTTGAAGCAAGGCATGCTTCAATTTGGAGAAAGGCCAAAGATGCAAGTAAACTTAGATCTTTTGAAGGTCGAAAAAGCCTTATTCTCTGAACCTTTCGAATGCATGATGGTTGAGACTACTGATGATCTCAACGAGTCTTTGATTGCTGAATCTTTTGAAGGCATGATGGTAGAAACTACTGATGGTTTCGATAAAAAGACTGAAGACGAACTAGAGGTAGTTTATCCTGAAGTTGAGAAGACCTGACTGATTTCTAGGAGAAATGCAGAGTGAGTGGGTCGAAGGCGGTACTATGTCCAAGGTTCAATGTTGTGTTCGATGAGAAAGCCGCTGAAAAGTATGAAGCTGATAAGAAGAAGGCACTGAAAGAGGAAAAACTCAACATCCCAAGGTATGTGTTCGACAAAAGTGGGGCGCCTCGGAGAAATGAAGAGTACTGAAGGTAATTCTAGCAGCCTCTACCAAAGACCTTTCTTCCTCTGTCTGATATCCCATAAGAGAAGTGGGTGGAATCTATGGATCAGAAGGGGAGCAAAAGGAAAAAGTGGAGAGTGCTTGATCTGGAGAAAGAAGCAAAGACTTCAGAGAAGAGGGTCGGACCCAGAGGTTATGTGTTTTCCCCTAATTACAAAGGGAAAAACCATATGACAAGAACGCAATAGAGGCGTTATCAGAGAAACAAGAAATCTAGGAAAGAGACTTTGACTTCACAGCTGAAACTGCACAGAAAAGACAATATCCAAAAGGAGTGTGGATTGAAAAAGGTAAAATTATGGAAAACCAGACAGTGCCCATGACCATGGACCCTTCAGGAGAGAAAGGGATAGTATTATCTCAAAGCATGTAATGCACATCTCATGTCGAGGATAAGAAAGAATCTAAGTACACGTCTCAATCGAATGAGGAGGAGCCTGAATATTCTCCTCAGTCAGATGAGGAAGAACCCGAGTATTCCCCCCAGTATGATGAAGAATATAATTCGTCACTAGATGACGATATGTATGATGATACTAATGACGATACTTATGGTGAAGATTTCATCGTCAACTGCGTCATCGTGTTGGTATTGCCCGCATAATATGATATGGTGTCGAAAGTCTCTGAAGCAAATGAGGATTTCGTATCAAATGAAATTGCCGAAGACAAACCATTATGCTACTATGTTATGAACTATAGCGTGGTGGAGGAAAAAAAGGCTATGTTTGAAAAAGCCTAGTCCAGGAATGATGTATCATTTGAAACCATTGTTCATAAGGGCAAAGGTCGACGGAGTAGCGGTGAATAAAGTGTTAGTGGATGGAGGAGCAGCTGTCAATTTAATGCCTCGCACTTTGTTTAAGAAAATGGGAAAATTTGACCCTGATCTCCGACAACGCAACATGGTTTTATCCAATTATGAAGGAAAAACCAGTAACATTCTTGGGGTTATCCAAGTCGAACTAGTCGTTGGTACAACCACACGATCGACGCTTTTCATGGTGATAAACTCTAAAGAGAATTTCAACTTGCTCTTAGGACGGGAATGTATCCATGGGATAAGGTCAGCGCCATCGACCTTACACCAAAGGTTAATTATCTGGAGGAAAGATGACATTGTTGAGAATATCGAAGCTGATCAAAGTTATTACAACATCAACGAGGCCAAAGGCGCGAAGAAATCTTTCGACCAACATTTGGCGAATATCGCTCCTTGTGATGATGAATCAGGATCCTACACTTCTATTAAGACAGGGCATGTCCTGAATCTTGATCCTGATTATGGATTTATCTAGTATGCTGAAGAGGCAAGGGAGCCTAAAATGGTAAATCCACCAACGGGGTGGCCTGCAGTCGATGAGGATGACTACTGAGTCAGAAATTTTGGCCTATTTGGTTGAGAACAAAATAAAATTGGCACTAGAAGCTGAGAAACTACAAAATTTGGCTATCAAAGCCAAAGTTGAAGAATGTGAATATGGCCAACAAGGCCAAACAACAGCTTCAGAAAGCCAGAGGTTAGATTGCATTTATGACAATGAGCCTTTGGGATTTGAGAAAGACCCATTAAATGAGTTGCAGAGAATGTAAAGGCAAGACCCACTCGAGGAGATAGATCTAGAAGATGGGGTCATAAAAAGACCAACTTGTATAAGCACTACAGTTGGGTCAAATATGAAAGCTAAACTAATCGAAGTATTAAAAGAGTACAGAGGTTGTTTTGCCTGGGACTATAGAAAAATGCCTGGCCTAAATCGAAGCATAGTAAAACATTGATTGCCTATTTAGACAGGAAAACAACCAGTAAAGAAACATCCTTGATGGTTTGCTCCAGAAATCACAATAAAGATTAAGTAGGAGATCGAAAGACTGCTCAAAAGTTGGTTCATCAAAACTGCAAGGTACGTCGAATGGTTAGCCAACATAGTACATGTTATCAAGAAAAATGGAACACTTAGAGTCTGTATAAATTTTAGATACTTAAATAATGCAACTCCAAAAGATGAGTATTCGATGCCAGTGGTAGAAATGCTAGTCAATTCAGTCGCAAGTTTTGAATACTTGAGTATGCTTGATGGTAATTCTGGCTATAATCAGATTCTCATAGTAGAAGATGATGTTCCCAAGACGGCATTTCGATGTCCCGGAGCTTTGGGAACATACGAATGGATTTTGATGCCGTTTGGTTTGAAAAACGTCAGAGTAACCTATCAAAGAGCCATGAATTCCATATTCCATGATTTTATTGAAAAATTCATGCAAGTATACATTGATGATATTATGATAAAATCTTCATCTGAAATTGGTCATTTGGATCATCTTCTAAGTTCATTTGAGAGGATGAGAAAATATGGGTTAAAAATGAATCCATTAAAATATGCTTTTGGTGTACATGCATGAGACTTCTTAGGTTTCGTGGTGCACAAAAAAGGTATCGAGATCAACCAAAACAAAATAAAAGTAATTTTGGATCTCAAGCCTCATTCGACAAAGAAGCGACTTCGGTCTTTGTTGGGGAAGATAAACTTCTTGAGAAGATTTCAAATCTAAGTGGCAAGAAGAAGGTTTTTTCGCCACTGCTCAAGATCAAGAAAGAAAGTGATTTTCACTGAAAACGAGAGCAGCATGAGGCTTTTGACACCATCAAGGAGTACCTCACAAAGCCTCCCATTTTATTGCCACCTAGTATGAATAAGAATATGAGGTTATATATTGTTGCATTGGACATGACCATAGAAAGTATGTTGGCACAAGAGGATGATAGTGGTGTCGAAAGACCCATCTATTACCTCAGTCGAATTTTAGTAGATGCTGAAACTAGGTACATTATGATTGAAAAATTATGCCTATGGTTGTACTTATCATATATGAAATTAAAGCAATATATAAAACCAGTTGATGTTTATGTTTCGTCTCATTTTGATGTTATTAAACATATGTTGTCTAAACCTATTCTACATAGTCGAATTAGGAAATGGGCACTAGCATTAACTGAATTTTCTTTAACATATATGCCTTTGAGGGCTATGAAAGGCTAAATAGTGGCATATTTTATTGTAGATCACGCAATAGTTGAACCATCACTAAACATGGTCGACACGAACCCTTGGAGGTTATACTTCGACAGGTAAAGTCACAAAAATGGAACAGGCATTGGGATCTTAATATTATCCCCACAAGACATTCCGACGAAATTCAAATGTAAAGTCGACAGAAGGTGTTCCAATAATGAAGTAGAATACGAAGCTCTAATCACTGGCCTCAAAATCTTGAGGGATTTTGGAGCCAAGAAGGTCGAGATAAAGGGTGATTCATAGCTAGTGATCAAACAAATCACACAAGAATATAAATGCATTAAAGAAAATCTGCTGATGTATTTCACAATGGCGAAATGCCTATTAGAGTGTTTCGAGGTTGTCAGCATCACACATGTGCCTATAATAGAAAATCAAGAAGCTAACAATTTAGCACAAATTGCATTTAGGTATAAAGTGTCGAAAGATAGGCTCAAGGACTTTATTAAGCTGAAAGAAAAGATGGTGTCAAAAGTTCCACCTTCACCCAAAAGGCAATCCCAAAAACTGGGGGGGGGGGGGGGGGGGGGGGGGCAGAGGTCTTCTGTAAAAAATTTGAAAATTTTGAAAGACATGAAGTTTTTTCCATTGATAATTTGCCGCAGTCAGGTTGGAGAAAACCAATCATAGAGTACCTAGAAAATCTAGTTGGAAACACTGACAGAAAAATCAAGTATAGAGCATTAAGCTATGTACGTATGGGAAATGAGTTATTGAAAAAGACTCTAGAAGGAGTGTTGCTCAAGTGTCTTGGGGATGCAAAAGCATACTTGGCAATGTCTAAGGTACACAATCGAATATGTGGGGCCCACCAAGCTGGCCATAAAATAAAATGGTTATTATTTCGACAAGGTGTTTACTGGCCAAGGGTGTTAAAATATTGCATTGACTTTGACAAAGGGTGTCAATAATGTCAAATACACGCAAGCATTCAACATGTGTCAGCCAGCGAGTTGCATGCAATCATCAAGCCATGTCCCTTTTGAGGTTGGGCGATAGATGTCATCGGTGAGATTCGACCAGCATCGTCAAAACAACAAAAATTTAACCCAGTAGGTATATACTATTTCACAAAATGGATATAAGTTATCCCTTTGATAAAAGTGGATCAAGAGGGCGTGATCAAATTCATTCAAAAACACATTCTATATAACCCTGAAACCATTACTACAGATCAAGGTTCAGTTTTTGTTGGTCAAAAGATGCAAGAGTTTGCTGCTGAGACAGGTTTCAAGTTAGTTACTTCCACGCCTTACTATGCCCAAGCAAATGGCCAAGTCGGGGCAGCCAATAGAGTGATCATTGGTTTGATCAAAAAACATGTTCCCCAAAAACCTAAAAATTGGCATAAAACATTAGATCAAATTCTATGGGTGTGTCAAACATCCCCAAAGGCGACAACGAATTCAACGCCTTTTCGTTTGACATTTGGGCATGATGTCGTGTTGCCAGCAGAAATCTGTTTACAATCAGTTAGGGTGCAACGTCAAAACAAAATTTCGTCTGAACAATATTGGAGACTGATGTTCGACGAAATGACTGATTTAGTGAAGAAAGGTTGGTTGCAATACACATGGTGATACGACAAAAAGCGCGTATGGCCAAAGCGTACAACAAAAAGGTTAAGATAAAAACCTTTGCAATAAATGATTACGTTTGGAAGGTGATTTTACCTATGGATCAAAGAGATCGAACTTTAGGAAAATGGTCGTCGAATTGGGAGGGTAAATGGGAAATATTTGATAAAATATAAACCTATGCTCCAAGAGATTCAAATCAAAAGGTAATAAAACTTGTCATTAACTATCAATGCTAAAATGGAAAAGGCCAATATGGAATATAAAATCTCCAAGCGGAGTTATGTTATCTCGATAGAAAAATACATTAGGAAGGAAACCTAGATTTAAAATCTTCAAAAAGGGACTTCTCATGGCCAATCCTGTTGTCAAGGAGGTCCCTCTTCTCTTGCAGTTAGCCAATCCTTTCTTTAATTTCAAGGGCCTTCTCACCATGTGTAATCCCCTTGAGAATCTCCTGATCGATAACGCCTTGAGCCGAGAGAGGTTCAGTCGAGTCCAAGGAATCCTTTTGTTCCTCGACTTCAGCAATCTTCTTGGTAAGTTCAGCTATTTGAGCTTGATAGTCTGAGATTTGTTGGTCGAATGCTTGCTGCTGTTTGAGACGCTCTAGCTTCTGGGCCTCAAAATCATTGAGCTTCCTCTCACAAACTTCACTAAAGTCTCATTCTCGTCTCATCTCGTTGATTTTCATTTTAAGTTGAAAATCAGAGTACCGATGAAGAGCGATGTCTTTGACAAGTTGAGTGAAGAAAGCTTCAAATTCAATCAGGTACTTGGCCGCAGGGGCAGGAAACTTGTGTCAAGAAAGCTTATCAAACAGCTTGAGGATGTCGTGTTGGTGTAAGCCATAGAGGCCAATACTTTTGGTACTTGTATTGAATTATTTATTAATAATAAAAGGATTTTTCTTTATTATGTTTGTTTAATAAAGTCCCTAGAATAGCTAGTCCGTTTAATGTATCAAGGGTGACTTAATCATGAGATCCCATTAAACATAAGGACACTATTCTTAAAGAATTCGTAGTCGGGCTTTGTTGTGAAGTGGGATAACATTAAAGTATTAAGAATATTATGTATATAGACTGATGATCACATCTCATGGATCATGGATAAGGAGTTATCAAGTCTTAAACATAAGTATCAATATTGAGAGTAATATTTATACTGGATTGACCAGCTATGAGAATACTATATAGAATGTTATGCTAAGTGTCATAAGTTATTCTCATGGTGATAACAGTGTATACCACCCTTTGACATGAAACCACTATGTACCCTAGATGTAGAGTCGAGTGCTTTATTGCTGATCAAACATTGTCTGTAACTAGATGACCATAAAGACAGTTGATGGGTAATCAAAGAAGGATGCTGAGGGACATGAGTGACCTAGATGGAATTTACCCATCCTACGTAGCAGGATAAATGTCTATGGGCCCAATTTTGAACTGGACAAGGATGACACGGTTTATGCCTTGTGTTTAATATAAACATAAGGGCAAAAGTATAATTATACACATTAGTATTATCACAAAAGGATTTGTCAGGTCACATGACATTTTCGTGTCTTAGGTAGCAGTGATGTGTTGCTAGATACCACTTACTGTTTATTATGTTAAATACGTGATTTAATATAATTGCTAATGTCGCGAAAACCTACAGGATCACACACAAAAGAACGGATTGATGAGAGATAGAGTAACTAAGGAACACCGTAAGGTACGGTGCACTTAAGTGAATTGTAGAACATCGTAAGGTCGGTGTACTTAAGTAGAATACGAAATATGGTAAGGTACTACACGCTTAAGTGATTTTTGCATATCATAAGATATGAGCCACATACACTTAAGTGGGCTTTTTTAGCTTGCAACCCACACAAGTGGTTCTATAAATAGAAACCTTGTACAGAAGCACTTGTGCAGTTGTAATTTCATTTCTCTCTCTCTCTCTCTCTCTCTCTCTCTCTCTATCTATCTATCTATCTATCTATCTATCTATCTATCTCTATCTATATCTCTATCTCTATCTTTATCTCTCTCTCTCTCTCTCTCTCTCTCTCTATATATATATATATATATATATATATATATATATATATATATATATATATATATATATATATATATATATTATATATATATATATATATATATATATATATATCTATCTATCTATCTATCTATCTATCTATCTATCTATCTATCTCTATCTCTATCTCTATCTCTATCTCTATCTCTCTCTCTCAAAGCCTTCATTCGTAGCAGCTAGCACTGAGATTGAAGGAATTCGTTCGTGTGGATTGAGTAGAGGCGTTGTCACCATTCAACGTTCGTGTGGACTGAGTAGAGACGTTATCACCATTCAACATTCGTGATCGCTCTGTAGATCTACATCAAAGGTTTCAATCGCCACAAGAGGTAATGATTCTATCACTGATCATGTCCATTCGTAAGGATCACTAAAGGAGAAATTTTTAAATTTCGCTGTATTTTGCATCATTCTTCTCCTTCAGTGGTATCAGAGCCACTTACGAAACCATGCATCTGATAGCTGTTTATTTTCTGTATTTTCTGTATTAATACGATTAAAAGACAGAATGAATCAAAGAATAAACGAGTAACTAAATTTGGCATCATGTGTGTATGCTTTGGATGATTGATGTTGACTATGCTTCGGAATCCGACATTAGTATGATGAAGCAGCGATACATCGATTGTCCATAGGTTACACAATTAAGATCGATCAAGTTATATATATGATATAAGTAATCCTAATGCAAAATACGGTATATATGATATACTGTTTCTATTTCGTTCATTCAAACACTTAATGGTTGGTTTCCTTTGAGCGATCAATGGTCATTTGCTTCTTGATCCGACATTAGTATGGTGAAGCAATGACGTGTTGATCAATCATACTGAGTTAACAATCGAGGTGTGTTTGACGGTCTGAAATTGGTGCGGTAGGGTTCATGACGGTACAAGGGTTGTGTTGTCAAAGAGTTATGCGATTAGGGTTGTGACTACGCAAGAGTTGTGCTTTAAAGTATCAAGTGTTCATGCGAAAATCGACGTTGATTTCAAATGAATTGTTCATTAAAATTTTGTGTCAGGGTGCTGCCCCTAACAACCCCGCAGGGGGCGCTGCCCCCTTGACCCCCGTCCGTTGAACGGTCAGCGGAACCCCCGGCTAACTCTGCGAAGTGTGATCGGTCGCCGAAATTTAATTTGGTTTATTTAATTAATAGAATTTAAATTAATAATAACAATGTGTTTATTATTATTGTCTTGTGGTGATCGGTTATGGCCTTAGTTTTCCTTTATTTTGTTTTGAGATTTTAAAATACGACCTGCGTGTCGTGTCTCTCTTTTAATCTCTTAATGTAACTTCTTTTCTCATATCACTCCCTCGTATGTAAAATGAGTTTATTTTATGTGATGTAATTCTATGAAGAAAGAGAAGAATACAATATCAAAGGAGGACAACCTTGAAGATCTTGCTTGGAGAAGCTTAGATTGTTATTAGGTTAGCTTAGGTTCTGTCATTGGCTTGGGAGAACAATTGCGCTAGGGGCCATAACTGTTTCATTTTGTATGTATGTTGATGCATGTGAATGTATGTTGATGCAATTCTGCAATATGAGATTCCCAGAGACGTATCGAAGCAGTATAAGTGTCGAATTCTGCTTGGGCTGATTTTCTGAAAGCGGCTAACTCCTCAAAAGCTTGTGAAGTTTGAAGGGCATTGTCAAACTCAGTGGCTTGAGCTTTTTCAGTTGATAGAAGCTTTGCTTTGGCATCCACCTCCCTATGGTATTCAGCACAAACTTGGTCAATGAGGTTCTGAATGTCGATAAGGGCTTCACCTATATCAGTGGGGCAAGCAGTGATGTTAATCTTGCTTATCAGCTTCTTTATGCCAAAGCTCGCTCCCACATTATTCCTTAATTCTTCAAAGAGATCTACATCAAAAACTGCCTTCTTCACCTGCTGAAGGAGTTCGTCATGTGATGTTTCGCTTGCACTAGCACCAGAATGGGTCGAAGCTCCAGAAATGCTTTGCTCTGAAGAAGATTCTCTTTGAGCCATCATTAACCTTACATACTTGAGGGGATCATTTTGTTTTAAAGCTTTTTTCTCCTTCTCAGTAAGAGATATAGGCGAAGTCTGGATGATGGATGGTCG
Organism: Lathyrus oleraceus; assembly: GCF_024323335.1. Taxonomy (NCBI): domain Eukaryota; kingdom Viridiplantae; phylum Streptophyta; class Magnoliopsida; order Fabales; family Fabaceae; genus Lathyrus; species Lathyrus oleraceus. The sequence continues at coordinate 326,746,041 of NC_066584.1, read as the reverse complement.
AACTTTAATTGGATTTGGGATCGTGTCGACGTTGGCGTCACCAGTTCGAGTTTGATTTTCTTCAGGATCAGCTTCTCCCACATTCATGTCTTCATCTTCCTGAAAGTACCCCTCAATCTCATCAGAATCCTGATCATCCTCATCAGCATCATCTGAAGGGAACCCAACTCTTGCAGGAGAATTACTAGGAGTATCCTCTGAATCTTCTTTCTCTGTTGAGTCCTTCTCGTTAACGTGCTTCGAATCTTTTTTACCATCTTCACCAGGAGAAAAGGTTTCTTGTTCGTTCTGGGTGTTATCTCCTTCTAGATTTTGGGCTCCAGTCGAAGATCCTTTGTTTTGGGCAACACCGCTGATTGTCGGAGGAGGAGATGGATTCATGCCGCTCAAAGGATCACTCTGATTGGCGGTAGAAATGAGGGGAGTGGTAGGTTTGTCCTAAAAACAAAGTGTTAGAATAAAGTATGAGTTTGTCGAAAGATAAAATACTCAAGGTCGAAGTCTACCTGCTGAGCCTCAGGGTCAGAAGCATTGCTCCCAATGTGCTCCAGTGCTGCGCCACCAGAGGGTTGGGATTGAGTTTTCTTTGGAAGAGGAGGGAGAATGTTGGTTTCGACACCTTGTTGTTTATTTGTTTGGTAAGGGGCAACTGTTGCCTTATTCTTTTTCTGATTTTTCTTAAGTGGAGTTGGAGGATTATCTTCTTCATCATCTTCGACAAGAATTATATTAGCAGTGGAGACTTTTCTTTTCTTGGGCGTCAAAGGAGACTTGCCACTACCCTGAAAAAGAAAATTATAATAGTTAGAAAAATACGAAAGAGACAAAGAAGTTATTTGATGTAATACCTTTGAACTCTTCTTCATTTTTTCTGGAGCAGCACCAAAAGGCACTCCCTGGCTTGAAGAGGTAGTTGGCTTAGAAGCAGTATTCGAACTGGCTTTCGCCACAGGCTTCTCTTTCTTCGCCACCTTCCTTTCGATAGCTAAAGAAGAATGTGAGTTAGTCGAAACATGCAAATGTTTAAAAGATTGGTGAAAAGACGAAAAGGAGTTGTAAAACCAAGAAATCCAAACATTCCACACCTTCACATGTCGGGGAAGTAATTCTCACTGCATCTAAGTCGAAGTGAAGAAAGCCTTTGAAACTGTTTAAGGTATGTTTGGTTGCAACTACTCTTTTGGCAGGTTTTTGTTGTTCATTTTTCAGCATGTGAAAAAATGTCCCCACATATGAACCAGTTTGGGTAAGGGGGAAAAATGACACAGCAAAATCTGCACTGGGTAAATTTGGAAATTTGGGTGGTTCGCACTCAAAGGCCAGATCATATTTAAATTCAGGTTTTACAGCTTTGAGAGATTTTCTTTTGGCAATTTGCTTTTCAAATTTCTCTTTTAAAATTGGCGTTGCGTCACAAATAGTTCGAACAAGGTCCGTGGGGTCATAGACAGTTTCAAAGTACTTTTGGAATGCTTGGATTTCTTCAGAGTGAGTAAGCTTACCCTTGTGGACATTTTCCTGCAAAGATGAAAAGGCCTTCGTTAGACGTTCTTTGATTTCAGCAGTAGAAAACATATTCTTGGAATAGAAATATGTCCACCAAGTGGCAAAACCATTGGTGGAATAGAACGGCGGTTGGTAGGCTATTAATTGGAATTCAGCAAAGTTTGCATGGAATTCTTCGTGGATTGCAATGTCTCGAGCGCTTCATTCAGTCCCCGCACAACAGATCTCGCGCTTTCGTTTGAATAAAGAAACAGGAATAAGTTGACACAACCCAAATTGTCGAGAGACAAAATTAGGTTGATAAGCCAACAGACACACATGGCTCTTTACTGGAAGGATCCTAGAAACAAGCAGCCTTGGGAAGAGAAAGGCATGCCATATATCTTCTATCTCTGTGTTGGCGTTCTTCACAACATCTTCGAGCGAAGCAGTAAACCAGGAAGGACCATGGGTTCGACTGGCAAAAGGAGCCATCGAAGGAAAGAAATGGTGACGCTTCGAGAACATTAAGGTGTATTTGGTGAGGGAAGTATGTATGTTGTCAGCATCATCAGCTGAAGTCAGTTGAAGGAGTCTGGTGCCCTCAATGCTTCGATTTATTATCTTTGGGGCACTTTCATCAACGTTTCCTTGTGTTGGCAAAAAGTATTCAAAAGTAGCATTGAGCCACAATTGAAGAAGCCGATAAGGCCCAGATAGTAATAAATTGGTACCAGCTTCATACTCCTTTAACTTGGCACTAGCCGATCCTAGACTTTCATACAAACTAGCCAATAAGAGTTCACTTAAACACACTCTTCGACCAGCATGCAATTGGTTAGCGAGTGTTAAAAATCTCTTTGAACCTTGCAGAGATTTACAGCAAAAGAAGAACTTGGACAACCATAGACCTAAGAATACTATATGTTCTATGTCAGAAACTTCTTCCCCATCAGCGTGATACATATTAATATAAGTACTGAACGAAGTATTCTTGACGTTGAAGTCAATCAAGTTTTCGCAGTCTTGGTAGGGGTCAAAGGTTTCTCCTATCGGAGGAAGTCCAGAAATGGCAGCTACGTCGAAAAGCGTAGGAGTCATCATTCCACAAGGGAGATGAAAGGTGTTATATGTGTTATCCCAGAAATATAGGCTAGATAATAATAAAGGTTGGTGTCGCATCCGCGAAAAAACAACCGGCGGGCTAAAACAAAAAAAACACAAACAGAGCCGCCACTGCGCGTTATTTATCCCAAGTTAGGGAAAGGAAACGCTCAGAGAAACCTGGAAAAAGCATGGTCTCGCGACCAAAGAGAAAGGGTACGGGAGTCGGTTACGCAAGGGGAAGGTATTAGCACCCCTCACGTCCGTCGTACTCGACGGGATCCACGTTCTAAAAGAAAAGAAAAGGTTGCTAAAACACCACACACACACACACACACCGAAGACAACACAGGTGGGGTTAAGGGGAAGAGAGCTCGATAGGACGTCGCATCCTATGCCTACGTATCTCGTCTGGAACGAGAATCAGAGCTGCCGTAGTTCGGCTCACGCACGCCAAACAACACACACACCCACAGGCAAACCTGGAACCCGACAACCACTCGATGGAATTACGTCAGCTTCCGAACCTAACAAACACAATCAGGATACGTACAGCCAATCGCTGGGCTTACGTCCATATCCTGACACACAAGCAGATAACAAGCAAACGCACACAAAAAGAAAAAAAAGTGCCCGGAGAGACCTCGCACGGTCTCCTGCCTACATACCTCGTCTGGAACGAGGATCAGGGCGATGTAGTTCCCCTGAAAGGGAAAGAAAATCTAGCCAGAAACCAAGGGAAGACACACTACCAGGGAGCTGGACTCGAGCCTAGTGTTATCATGCATCATTGCCCTATGTTACGGTTTCTACCTACTTGCACAACTGCAAGCTAATCCTATCCAGGAAAACAAGCATACAAGCATACAAGCAAACAGAGCAAACAAATATTCACAAAGCACACACTATAACCAGTCAAGTGAGGCTCAAACAATGGGTTTGACTGCCGAAGCAAGTCATCTGTACATGGGTAGTATTCGCTCTTAACCTTGCCATTGCGGGGCTAAGGTGAAGCAGATGAAAGGTGAGTGAAGATTAGACTTCACAGCTCTTATCCCTGACCAGGGAGAGCTTCAGACAAAGGAGCGTGGGTCCAGAATGGAGGGACCCTTCTACGCTCAAGACTCTGACACAACTGTACAAAGTACAAGATCTTGGGTTTATGTCCCAATGCGTCAACACAGTGGTGTGAGCAGAGGGACGACTCAACAGAATAGCGGGGGATAGATTGCATATCCCTTGGGTTCCGCCAATTGCCTCATAGAGGTCTTTACCTGCTTGGCACAAAAGTAAACAATCACAAACATCGCCTCTTAAGGAGGACTTCAGACAGTTGCCTGGCCAGGTAACAGGCCAGGTCTTCCAGACTACATGAAGTATAGAGATTCTACCTCAACTGGTTAAAAAACCAAGCAACAACAAGCAAGTTCTTAAAGAACTGTAAGCGACTAAATGTACCTGAAATCAATCAAGTATCATCAGTACTCAGACAAACCAACAATAAACAGCAAAAGTCAATCTATACAGACAACACAAGTTAATGCACATAAGTGCAAGCCATGAGCTCAAGCTCAAGCATCAAACCCTACAACACAAAGCCAATGTTAGTTCACAACATCAAACAAAACTCAATTTAATCAACTTGCACTTTTTCCCTTAAGCCTTTTGCATTTCATCCTGAAAATCCAAACCAAATGTGAGAAACTAGACCACTAGGCCAAGCCTAGGGTCCAAAGGGGATAAAAAAATCAAAACAGCAAGTGCAAACCAACCAAAATCATATTCAAACAAATTAGAAGCAAGTGCAATTGGTCCCATGCTCATACCATTCACCATTATCATTTCATGCACAATTTAACATCAATCATGTAATTTGCAACTTCAAATGACCAAACAGAACTATCTCAATCAAATCCATATCAAAACAATTCAATTAATTCCACAAAAATTCACACCTAAACAGGACCCATTCAATGTATAGCATGTCAATTTTCAGCTCAATTGGACAAAAGAAGGTAAGTCAATGAAAATCAAGAAGTCCAGACACAATTACACAAACCAATTCAAGGTATCAACACAAGCATCACCTTCCAAAAATCATAAAACAGTGAAAACAATTAAGAAATGAATGGGATCAAAACCATGATGTCCTATAATGTGTCTAGAATCTACATACCAAATTTCATCTTCATCCAATACCATATGAGAATTTCACAAGCAAAATGCCAACATGTGTCACACAAGATCACCAAATGAGCATACAGAGAAGAAAATTATCAATCAATTAGAAAACTCCATCAACAATTCCAGAAAAAATCACATGTAATCTTGACATATCAATGTTCATTCATGCAAAAAATTGGAGCAATTTAACATCTCTAGGTCAGGCAAATAAAATCAGAAAGTTGACCTAGCTTGGTGTGACACAAATTGTCACACCTAGATTCAAAAAATCATATCTCCAACACCAAGTATCCAAAAATCACAAACTCTACATTAAAATCACCATCAACATGTCCAGAATAAGCACAAACATTTTCATCCATTTCTTTAAAGGTATGAGCATTTCATGATAGATTTGGCAAAACATATACAAAATGCACACATTGAAACAAACCCTAGGTCAACTATTTTTCCACACATGCAAAAAATTCACAAAAATAACCATAAAATTCTACACATCCTCATGAGCATGGCACAAAAAATTTCACAAAATTTGGATGACTTTTGAGGTCTCTATGATTTTTTAAAGATTTGTAATCAAAAATGAAAATGAAAAGAAAAAGAAATAAGAATAATAAATTAATTTAATGCTGCAATGGCATTTTTGCAATTTTGAAGCAATACGCCAAAACGGCGTCGTATTGATACACGGCCAGGAAATGTTCTGATTGGTTAAAACCGGCGCTAAACAGCTTATTCAAACAGCAAGGCAAAAACACGGATCAAACATCACTATTTCATCGTTCTTCACCAACAATTTTCCAGAAAACGCATAAACATCATGAACAATGAATCTTCACCAAAATCAACATGTTTATAACCATTGGAACCGTATGAACACAAGGATCATGAATATGTAATCTATTTAATCTAATTCTCAACACAGCCACGGGATCGATCCAAAAAAGAAATGCATATCAAACTTCAAATCATGATTACACATTCAATAGTTCACCAAATCAAAAACCAATTACATCATGTTCATCTACGTTGCAAGCTCTACAAAAGCCCTAGCATAGTTTAAGAAATGAAGAGATTCGAAAATTAACCTTGTAGGTGAAGACAGTGATGATTTGCACGTGTCTTGATGTAATTCTTCAAAACAGATGAAGAAGAAGGTTGAGGAAGATGAATGCAATGCGTACTTTAGCTCAAAGATGCCTCAATTGGAAGAATCATCAAGTTGCCATTGTTGTGCACCTTATAAACAGTTGCGATTTTGATGTTGTTGGCAATGGAGAGGTCCAAACAGATGGAGATCTTGATCCAAGGAAGATGAAGCAACAAGAATTTCTCACTTTGGTGGAGAATTGATGAAGATTGGATCCAAAGAAGCTTGATGAAGATTCTTGAGTTTTTGTGAATTTGGAGGGAAAATCAGTTACAAGCCTTGAGAATTGTGATTGTGATTTGCAATTCAGTTACAATTAGAGCTTTATACTCATGCCTTAATCATTCTCTTAATCACCAATTAGCCAAAATGAAATAATTAGCATAATGTCAAATTCTTAATGCAAGGGCAAAAGTGACATTTCACATTAGGCTATATGACAGCAATGTGACAGCTCAGACATCTTCTAAATGCCATTTGGAATGTGTTGGCTTTGGTCTCATGTCAATTGGCCTTGTATTTCTCATTTTCACTATGCCATGCCAAAAATACACTTAAAGTGAGAGTTCAAAAATAGCCTAGCCAAATATTGATCCTTGACAGCTCATGACAGTTGGAACAAGTCACATTTGGCATTTGTGATGTGTTGCAAAAACTCCCATTCCAAAATTCCAAGTATTTCTCAAGTTGGACCATTTTGCCCTTGGATTTTAATTAGTGCACTTGAAAATTGACCTTTTTATGTGACCATTTTTTATGAATTTTGATTATGCACCATGAAAGTACATGTGAAATGGAGTTTGCTCATAAAAAGATCACCCATTTTGGACATTCCATGTGAAAGTTATGCCACTTTGATTATAGGCCTTTTTGGAAAATGAATGGATCATAACTTGCCAACCATACATGGGAATTTTAAGTTCTTGGACTTTTTGGAAAGGTGAGACCAAGATCTACAACTTTCATGTTGAACAAATTTTCATTTGAAGCTTCTTTGGACATGTAATTTTGTGGTCAAAAACTTTCCATTTTTGGAAACTTCCATTACAAGTCACTTTCTATTTTTGGCAATTTTTGTTCTGACTTTATTTTCTCCATTCGTGAGCTTTGACATGTCAAATAACACTTGTTCCAACATGAATGAAGTGTCTTTTGCCCTCTCCCACCTCCAAATCCATAAAATCAAGCACAGTTGACCACAGTTGACTTTTCAACTGATAGATGAATTTGGCAATTTACTGATCAAGCTGAGCCCCAATCTCTTGATGAAATGGCTCAATGGTGAAACCCTAGCCTCCATAAGCTCAATACATTCACAAGATGATCCCCATATCCATTGTAGACCCCATCTCCTTGCTATGCCCTGATTGGCCCAATGCAACTGATTAGGATTGACCAGTGGTCAAAACCCTAATCCCAAGGTATCTGATCAATCTTCTTGAATCTTATGGATAATACAAGACCATTATGATGATGATGTATCATTTCAACCAAGATGTAGCTCAATCTCCAAAAACCCTAACTCATAGCCCAATCCTCAGATGGCCAATGATCAGTCAATAAAACCCTAGGCTTGCATCTCCACCTCTTATCTTCTGATCAAGACTTAGAAGGATGACTTGCACAATATGACCACATGATATGCAACATGCAATGCCTAATGTCCTAAAATGATATGCAAATATGTTAAGCTAGTCCCAAGAGAGGAGGGCAAATTTTGAGGTGTTACAGTTGGCAGTAACTAAACCCCAGCTTCGACATCTGGATTAGGTCACAAATACCCAATTCTTTCCAAAATGAAGCTTTCTTCTTCTCAACTTTCGTTAACCAAGCTAGATAGGATTTGTCTAGAGTTGGACAAGATCGAAAGGGTCTGAAACTATCAGTGATAAAATACAGTTGAAAAGCCTCTCTTTGGATTGGATCCTCATTATTTCTGGAGGAAACGGTTTTGTTGGCTATGGGTTTGGTATTATGATAACAGGGAAAAAACTTCGCACATTTCTCTAAATGTTCTTCAGAGACTAATGGGCCTAAAAACCCTAAAACATTTCCAGAAAGTAAGGAAGGAACCATTACCTGAGAAGCAAAAATCGCTTTCTGTTCTTTCATAAGTTTTGGAACAGTGATGTACTCCCGATCCCCAACAGTTATGGTTGTGCTAGTTGGAATGTTCTGAGAAGCAGAACTTTTTGACGATCCAGCACCTTTGATGTTCTTTGATTGCTTTTGCTGTTTATCAGAAGACATTGTAATGGGTTTTTGGAGATTTTTTAAGGATTAGGGTTTTAGGAAAGAAGAGACATTTTCAGAGAAGTTTTAGAAGATGAACTTAGGTTGAAAATGAAGATTTTCGTAAAAAGGAAGAAAGAAATGACAAGTGAGCTTTTATAGTATTGACCTACAAAGCTGATTGGTTACACTTTGCCAGGGTAGTGGGCCACGTGGTGGTTTTTCTGAGAAAAAGGTACAAGGATTACTGTTCATTTTCTTGGAAGTTGAAATTCATGATGGCAAATAACTGCGCACACGTTTTGATGAGACGTTTTGAAAAAGTTAATCATGATTAACTGACAAATATGGACTTTTAGGTCTATGAAAGGTCTCTGGTCAAAATCTGGTGATTACAAAAAATGCCCATTTCTACATTGATTCGAAATAGACATTTATTGGGGGCAATTTGTTAACTGGAGATTTCGACAAATAGTTGAAGTTATTTGGAAGTGTTACGTTTTGGAGAATAAATAAAAAATGGTTGTGTCGAAGTTGTTTGTTGAATTCTTTTCTTGGGTAAACAAATCTTTCTTGTCGAAGCCTGAGACTTAAAAGATTTTTGATTTCCACAAAGCTCTCTTCGACGTAGGCGTTTTGACAGAGTCGGAGCTTCAAGCGAGAAAGATTTGAAATTTAAACGAAGCAGTTTCGTCAGGCCAACACATGGAAACATCTTAGACATGCAACGCTTGAAAATGTCGAACGTGGCAGTCATCTATGTAGAGGCCGTTAGGGTCGAATTGTTATAAATAGGGGTCTTAGTTTTAGATTTCAGGGGTGTGTTCAAACAGATATACAGAAATTCACAAAATATACTCAAAGTACCAGAGCGAGAGAAAAGAGTTTTATGCTGAAAATGTATGTATGAAGAACACCATAATTTCGTTCATGTTATCTATTTCATACAAGTTATTTAAATTAAAATTATTCACTGTCTTTTCTTCTGTCGAATTGCCCTTATTTTCAGTATTTTATCATCATTTTTACCTTTGCATTTACATTTCGCCAAGTTTCCATTTCCAGCAATTTCTCAAAACTTAAAACATTTACTTCGAGTCACTTATCTTTTCCCTTTCCAAGTATTTTCGTTATCTTTAAAAACTTTTTACTACAAAGTTATCGTCATTTACTCTTTATTCATAAAGTCATAAGTTTCGTTTAGAATTGTTGTCAAAACACTTTTCGCTGTTCATAAACCAGAAACAAACTTAACCATGAGTCAAATCACCGTAATGATAGTTCTTGAGACACATGTCCTAGGATCAATCTAGTCGATCCTGTAAGTTACCAAAAATCTAATATTGGAAGACTAGCGGTTGTTTATCAGAAATCACTGGCAAACACCCAGTCAGTATCACAGTAATCAGTCAGCATAGATCCAAATCCATGAGTATATAACATCCCATAGTCACTGGTGCCATTGACATATTTCAGTATTCTCTTTACTTGGTTTATGTGACTGACTTTTGGTTCAGCTTGATATCTAGCACAAACACCTACAGCAAATGCAATGTCAGGTCTGCTTGCTGTGAGATATAGCAGACTTCCTATCATGCTTCTGTACAAACTTTGATATACACTAACACCATTTTCATCTTTGGAGACTTTCAAATGTGTAGGAGCAGGTGTCCTTTTATGACTTACAATTTCCATGCCAAACTTCTTAACAATGTTCTTGGCATATTTGCTTTGAGATAGAAAGATAGAATCTTCCATCTGCTTGACTTGTAGCCCAAAGAAATAGGCCAGCTCTCCAACAAGGCTCATCTCAAACTCAGACTGCATTTGTCTAACAAAATGTTCGACCATCTGATCTGACATCCCACCAAATACAATATCATCCACATATATTTGAGCCACCATGAGGTTTCCTCCTTCATTCTTAACAAATAGGGTTTTGTCATCTTCAGGTTCAGCTTGGGGAGGTTCACTCTCCTTATTTTTGTCTGAGAAATCATCTGGGGGATCATTCAGAGATGTCTCAACATCGTCTGTGACATCAGTCTGTTGGTCATCAACCATAACATTAATAGATTCCATCATTACTTTAGTTATGGAATTAAAGATTCTATATGCTCTGCTGTTTGTTGAGTAGCCCAGAAATATTCCTTCATCACTTTTGGGATGCATCTTCCTTCTTTGTTCACGATCAGTCAAGATATAACATTTACTACCAAACACGTGGAATTATTTGGCTGTAGGTCTTCTCTCTTTCCAGACTTCATATAAAGTTGTAGGAGTCCCTTGTTTCAAGGTCACTCTGTTGTGGACATAGCAGGCTGTGTTCATGGCTTCAGCCCAAAAATGGTAGGGCAATTTCTTAGCATGAATCATAGCTCTGGAGGTTTCTTGAAGGGTTCTATTTTTTATTTCCACCACACCATTTTTCTGGGGAGTAATGGGAGATGAGAACTCATAATGAATTCCTTCTGAAGAATAGAATTCAGCAACCTTGTTGTTCTCAAATTCCTTCCCATGATCACTTTTAATTTTGATAACTGAACTTTCTTTTTCTCTTTGAAGTTTTAGACAAAGCTCTTTGAAGACTTCAAACATCTCAGATTTTTCTCTTATAAAATTGATCCAGGTGTATCTGGAGAAGTCATCCACCACTACATATGCATACTTCTTCCCACCAAGGCTTTCCACCTACATGGGTCTCATCAAATCCATATGGAGGAGTTCCAAAACTTTGGAAGTGGTGTCATGTCGGAGCTTCTGGTGTGACATCCTTGTCTGTTTTCCGATCCGACATTCCCCACAGACGTTTCCTTCATCAATCTTCAAGTTAGAAATTCCTCTAACAGCTTCAACAGATATAATCCTCTTCATACCTTTAAGATGCAGATGGCCTAATCTTTGATGCCATATCTTCACTCCTTCTTCTTTGGCTAAAGTACACATTGAAGAACAATCAGTTTCTTGAGAACTCCACATGTAACAGTTGTCTTTAGACCTGACTCCTTTCATGATCACTTCACTTTCTTTGTTAGTAATCAGACATTCAGTTTTAGTGAAGTTAACATTTAGACCTTGGTCACACAGTTGACTGATGCTTATTAAATTTGCAGTCAATCCCTTAACAAGTAGGACATTGTCAAGGTCACGAACTCCAGGACAGTCAAGCTTACCAATCCCCTTAATTTCACCCTTTGCTCCATCAACAAAGGTTACATAGCTGGTGGCATGAGGATGAAGGCCAGTTAGTAGGTTTTTGTTTCTAGTCATGTGTCTGGAGCACCCACTGTCAAAATACCAATCTTCTTTGGCTGAAACCCTGAAGGAAGTGTGAGCTATCAGACTTGTAACATCAGTCTTAGGAACCCATTGCTTTTTGTTGATAAGTCTGAGATGTTTGGGTCTAGGTTGATGATGAGCAGGACTAGGATATCCATACAACTTATAGCATAATGGTTTTATGTGGCCAAATTTTCCACAGTAATGGCATCTCCATCTTTGATGTTTCCCTTTCTGCTGTCTTCCTTTATGATGTTGTGGCATATGATGTGACATCTCTGCTTTGCTCCCAGTGTGACTGCATTTAGGTTTGGACTTTGGTTTGCTACCAGAGTGGCTGCACTCAGGTTTAGATTCATTGAACTCAATGCTAGACTTGTCTCCTATTATTTGTCCAGTCTGAAGAATTTTGTCTAAGGTGTCAGATCCATTAATTAGCATTCTTACATACTTGGTCATCTCATCCAGTTTAGAATTCAAGAATACAGCTTCAGTCTTCAACTTGGAGATGGTTTCCACATGTTCTGCCTTCTCATTCTCCAGCTGTGCTATCACTTTCTTCTGGCTTTCAACTTGTTGACACACTTCTGCACTTTTGTGACACAACTTTCTGTAGATAGTGGCCAACTCTTCAAAGGTTACTTCATCATCACTTGAGTCTTCATCAGAACCTCATCTTCCAGTCAAGGCAGTCACAAGATTTGCAGACTCTTCTGTTTCACTTTCATCAGACCAAGTGGCAGCAAGACTCCTCTTTTGTTTCTTGAGGTAGGTTCCACATTTAGTTCTAATGTGTCCATACCCATCACATTCATGGCATTGAAATCCTTTTCCCTCTTTGGGCTTTTCATCTGACCTTGTTCTTCTTCCAACACTGTTGGATTTACTGATGTCAGATGAGATGTTCTTCACATTAGCCTTAGATCTTACATCCATCTTTTTCAGAAGTCTGTTGAACTGTCTTCCCAGCATTGCTACATCATTTTCCAGATCTTCATCAATATCTTGACCACCTTCCTCCTCTTCCTCCTCAGTGTTTGACATGAAGGTTATGCTTTTGGCTTTCTTTTTAGATCCATCACACATTCCCATCTCAAATGTTTGGAGGGATCCAATTAGCTCATCAACTCTCATATTGGAGATGTCTTGAGACTCTTCTATGGTTGTCACCTTCATAGAAAATCTCTTAGGGAGTGACCTGAGTATTTTCCTTACTAATTTTTCATCTGACATCTTCTCTCTCGGGGCTCCTGAGGCATTAGCAATTTCAAGGATATTCATATGAAATTCATGAATATTTTCATCTTCTTTCATCCTTAAATTTTCAAACATGGTAGTGAGCAGCTGCAGTCTAGACATCTTCACTTTAGAGGTGCCTTCATGAGTGGTTTTGAGAATGTCCCAAGCATCTTTAGCCACCTCACAGTTGTTTACCAATCTGAAGATATTCTTGTCTACTCCATTGAATATAGCATTCAATGCTTTAGAATTTCCAAGGGCTAGATCATCCTCCTCCTTGGTCCATTGTTCTTCAGGCTTCTTATCAGTTATAGCTTCTCCTTCCTTAGTAACTACTGGATGTTCCCAGCCTATTAACACAGCCTTCCAAGCCTTATTATCCAGAGATTTTAGGAAGGATACCATTCGAGGTTTCCAGTAGTCATAGTTGGATCCATCCAAAATAGGTGGCCTGTGAACAGATCCTCCATCTCTCTCCATAGTACCAGAAAGTATCATCCCTAGATCTCACCCAGAACCAGAGCAGGATGCCTGCTCTGATACCAATTGAAATTCTGGTATCAGATATGAGATGTCAAAGGTAATGTCACGACACTAATATCTGAACAATACAAATAGGATAAAAGATAAAGAACAGTAATGCAAGAGACACAAGCAATTGTTAACCCAGTTCGGTGCAAACTCACCTACGTCTGGGGGCTACCAAGCCAGGAAAGAAATCCACTAAAAAAGAATCAGTTCAAAGACTCTCAGTAAACAACACAAGTTACAGTCTTTTTCACCTAATCTCTACCCGTGTGACTTCTACCTAAGAACTCTTAGATATGAGATCCCACTCACTCCCCCTCAATCACACTAGTGATATTAAACAAGAATTACAATGAAAAGAAGACACTCTTCAAAGACACACACTTGATCTTACTTAACAGCTTCAATCACGTAGACACACACTCATGCTTAAAAGCTTTGAGTGATAAATTACAACTCAAAAATTAGACCAATTCAATCATCTATGGATGAATTGAATGGCTTACAATTCACACGACCACACAAGACTAAAACCCTTTTTCTCTCTCAATATTTTGTTCGTTATTTCTTGTGTATCAAATCCGGTTTTCCATGTCCTTTTTATAGAAGCATTTGGCTGGGCTTGGACATCATAAAACCCTAAAACTATTTTCCATTGATATCTTCTCATGACAGTTGATTAGATCTCTTTGGAAAATAAGTTAATCTCGTTGTAATTACTGATTGATAACGTGTTTAATCAACTCATCAATCATACACAGATTGGCATTAAAAACGCAATCACATAATACATAACATTTAGACTGAATGTTCTGTATACAGATGTCATGACATCGGGTCTGACATCTCAGTAAAAATCCTGCATAATCACATTTTAAACATCCAGCAGGTACAAGATATCTTATGTTAAGACATCACATGTGACAACTTGTGAACACTCTAGGTTTTACCAAAATTGCTGCCAACACTTAGAACCAACAAGAACAATCAAAACGGTTTCCATGAAGTACCATGGATGTTAGGGGTGTTAATACCTTCCCTTTGCATAATTGACTTCCTTACCCATCATATCTCTTTCCCCCAGATTTTATCGATGTTTTCCTTTTCCTTCGAGAATAAATAAAGTTTGATGGCAACTCTGTTGTATGTTCGAGCATGCGATGCGTTCGAGTATATTTCTGCTAGCTTCAATGGGAATTATCCCTTATCGAATATTCTTTAACTGATGCGTCTTTAAGGGCCATGAAAGGCCAAATTGTTGCTGATTTCATAGTAGATATGGAAGTAATGGGAATAGCGCAAAATTATGTCGAGTTCCCGACATGGAAACTATATTTTGATGGTTCCACCCATTCTAAAGGAATGTGCGTGGTGTAATACGGTGAACTGACTTTGTGTTTTTGCTTTGAAAAGCAATGTTGCGGATAGCAAGAGTCGCCACCGACTTTTCTTTTATCCAATAAGGAAAGGCAGAAAAGAACAGGAAAGACCTTGATTAGATTTTGAGTTCGGGAGGTACATTATACAAAGGGAAGGTGTTAGCACCCTTTATATCCATGGTTATCCATGGGCTCTTAATTGCTTAACTCATTTATGTTTTCCTAGTTTGAGAAAGTGTTTGAGAAATGTGGTGTGTTTAGAAAATATTTTGAAAGGAGAGTTTAACTTTGTAATGATTCTTGTATTAATGTATACAAAGTGTTTATCTCGTTTGATTTTGAAAGATGTTTAGAAAAATATAACTCGGCGATGATTCTGGTGCGAATGTATACCAAGTGGTGATTTTCTAAAAGATGTTATAAAAAGTGTGAGGTGTGAAAAGTATTTTAAACTGTGAGCAAGCATTTAAGAGTTATACCTAACCAAGGTCTTTATAGGTATTTCCTATCCTTAGGAGGGTAAAACTGTCCTTACTAATGAGAAGTAAGTAGTCTTATCCTTTGGATGTAAAGGGACATCGTGGGGTCGTCGATTGGTCATTGAAGGCAACATTTGTAAGGATACCTTAGCATTCGAAGGGACGATCATCATTTAATCGTAGGCTACAACGAAGGGTCATCGAGGGACAAAGTCATATATTCGAAGGCAACGTTCGAGGGACAAGGTCATATATTCAAAGGCAACGTTCGAGGGACTCTGATTTATCTTGTAGGGACATTGACCTTTTGATCGAAGGGACTATGACTTATCTGTTTAGGGATGATGATGATTTAATCGAAAGGGTCTTTACTAAGGGTATCCCCACATTCACGGGACATGACCGTAATATCGTAAGGCAACAAAGAGAGGGTTACCCTAGAGGTGCAAGTGTGGAAATGATTGGATTCGGATATATTATCTTGAATTAATTTATCTAAGTTCGATTATTTATCTTTCCATGCAATCCTATTAGCATACATGTAGACAGTTATATTCATAGTATGGAAAAATTAAAGTGCGAAAAATAAGACTACGCTATTACATGGCTTCGGGATGGGGGTACATAATTTAAAAGGGGATATAAAATATCTAAATCTTAATTAACGAGTACAAAATTAAAAGGGCATACAAAATAATAAAACCTAATTAAACTAAAAAGAAAGAAATAAAAAAATCCTAATTAAATCTATTACATAGAAAGTTCATGACAAATGAAATAAATGAACTAAATTTAAGAATGAATTAAGAATATTTTTAGTTTATAATAATAGAAACTTTTTTTTATGAATTTATGGAAAAAATTAGACTAAATTGATAGAAATTTTAAAAGAAAAAAGGAAAAAGAATATAATTAGATTTTTATTATTCAAAATAGCTCATTTTAATTAATTAAGTGATATATGAAAATTTAATTAATAAACTAGATTAAATTATATCCTAGTTTAAATAACTAATATAATATATTAATTAGAAAATTAATTAATGGGTTTTATTTTAATAATAGAAAAATAGTGATGAATTAATTATAGTGGAAAAGGAGTAAACATAGTAAAAACACCACCATGTTTTATTTGCCTTCATTAAAATATATATTAATTTTACATGGATTTTTCCATTTTGACGCAACACCACCATGCATGTTACAGCTTTCTCTCTTACAGCAAGCTACTTTATTTTTTCTCATGTTGTTTCTTTCATGTGAATACAACAAACCTGTAACTTCATCTTATATCAAACCACACACATAAAATAAGATCATATGTAATCATCATGCAATAATAAAAATAGTCATGCACAAATCAAGAAGCTTATATTATTTTACTCATGTATTAGTTCTCTTTACTGCAAAATGATAAAACAAACCTTATACATACATGTTAAAGACAACCAAGGATTTATATTATCACCATTATATCATCATCATTATTATGTAATAACAGCATGTGAAATAAACATAATCATGCTAGAAACAACCTTCATATAATAATAATTAAATGGCAGATATAATTCTTTAATCATGCAAACAGAATTTCTCCAACATGCTATGACATATCAAGAACAGATGCATACTTGAATAAAGCAATATCAACATCCACCAAACCATGAATACATAATCTCAATATATATATTAAACCAATATTATTCATGCATGAATTAAGGAGTATTGCAAGGTAATCATGCTGGATGCAAATTCCATAATGAACACTTACTGGGGATTTGATTCTTCTAGCTTGCTCCCTGTATGTGTGTTGTTCTTATTCAGGCTATGAGTGCTTTATGGTTGCTTCTCTTTTCCCTGCCCGTGAATCTTCTTGCTTCTGCCTTGCCTTGTGTATCTTCTTCTCCTGTATCTCTCCTATTTTTTCCTCTCCTTTCTTCTCTCTCGCTGCAGCCATATGAAGTATTTATAATGGTGTGGATTAGGGTTTAACCTTGCTAAATATTTGGATCCCTTCCTATAATTTAGGAGAGTTAGCTATAATGGTGTGGATTAGGGTTTAACCTTGCTAAATATTTGGATCCATTCCTATAATTTATAAGAGTTAGCTATAATGGTGTGGATTAGGGTTTAACCTTGTTATCTATTATTATAAATAAATATTTATTAAATACAAATATTATTATAAATAATGAATAATTTAAATGACTTTTAACAAATAAAAATTAATTTAAATTTTAGTTACATAATTGAATTAAAATTTAAACCTATTTCTATTTTTACTTTCATCATTTAAAAAAAATCAAAATTATTCTTACTTATATCAACCAAAATTATTTTATAATTTATGGGCTTTTAAAAAAATGTTACTCTTATAAATAAATTTTATTAAGTAAAAAACGTGAATTACTAAATAAATACTATTTATAAATAATGACTAAATGGAACATGAGTCACTAAATTATAAAAAATAGTTATTATAATTTAATGAGCTTTAACAAATAAAATTAATTTAAAATTTTAATTATACAATTAAAATTCAAATCTATTTTTATTCATCATTAAATTAAAACTATTTTATTTTTATATATATAATTTATTTATATCATACAGATAACCAAAATTATTATTATTTTTTATATCTGTATCACATAATAAATAAATTAAAATTTATAATTTATATGAGAATGTATGCTAATGAATGAATGCAAATGTGAAATGAATGTCATGCATGAATCAATTTATCATAAAAATTAACAGGCAAATTTTGGGGTATGACAGTTGCCCCTGTTCAATATTCTTAAACCGAGAGAATTAGAATGGTATGTACGTCATTCGTGATCTGGAGGTGGAAGATTATTGAACACTTAGAATGCCCCAAAAATTTGCACTTGTTAATTAAAAGATAGTCTTGATGGAGATGGGCTTAAAGATGCCATCCAGAAAGTTTGATGATGAGAGCTTCAAAGTGCGTCGTACATTAGACCATATCTGAAGACATGGGTGTCACACTGGGTCGTACGCTAGACCGTATAATGAGGCATCCCTTAGGTGATATTAGGGTGAGCTGAACCTGATGAGACAAGGATCAGAATGGGTCATACGCTAGACCGTATCTGAGTAGCAGAGTGAGCCGTCCGTTAGGCTGTATCTGGAGAAATAAAGATCAGAATGGATCGTACGCTAGATCGTATCCGAGTAGTAGAATGAGCCGTCCGTTAGGCTGTATCTAGCGATAAAAAGTAGTCGTACGCTAGACTACATTTCAGAATGTATCGTACGCTAGGTAGTATCTGATGAGAAGAGCCAGACTTGGTCGTACACTAGACCGTATCTGAGTTGCAGAATGAGCCGTCTATTAGGCTGTATCTGAGGACAAAAGATCAGAATGGATCATACGCTAGATCGTATCTGAGTAGCAGAATGAGCCGTCCATTAGGCTGTATCTGATGATAAAAGGGGTAGTCATACGCTAGACTACATTTCAGAATGTACCGTACGCTAGGTAGTATCTGAGGGGATGGATATCCAAATGGGTCGTACGCTAGACCGTATTGGAACAGTTGGAGGAACCATACGTTAGGCTGAATCAGAATGAGCCGTACGTTAGGCTATATCTGATAATATTTGTATATGTTATATTTGCAATAAATGTCTGGGATGGGCTTAAAGATGCCATCATTAGGAGGATATCAGAATGTTTGTCAGAATGAATATTCATATGGATTATATCTGAAAGATGTATCTGAATCTTGAATGTAATCGATAAAGATATCCGTCTGAATGAATCTTTATTTTGACTGTATCAGGAGGATAATTAACCTGGAAAAAAAAGAGTTAGCCTCATGCCATGTCATGATGCATGAGATGTTTTATGCGCTTGAAAATAAATGCGAACATTGCATGCATGTATATGTTGTGAAATGATGCATGAATGAATTATGCGTCTGAAAATTTTTGCCATGGGAAAATAAATCCCGATATTCTGGTTGGAGATATTTGTATTGATGACCCTTTCTTAGATGGGGATATTTGATTTCTGTCTGATGGTAGAAATATTCAACAGAACCTGACTGGGGATAAAAGAGATGACCAGTCTGTCTAGTAGTGCCAATTTCTTCTGGGAATAACTGGTTTTGCTGGGGAATAGGATTTGCAACCGGATTTGTTAGAATGCATGGTTAAACCTTATCCTTGATCCTAAAGTCTTTTAGTAATTGCTATTTCTATTTTATGCATGTATTTTCGGTAAACATCAATCATATTCAAATGCATATATTAATTCGAATTAAATCAATGGACGTTTATGCAAACAAAACGGAGAAAGTAAAACAAAAATATCTTTTTGGAAATAAAATTGTATTGATTTTGGAAGAGGGCCTATAAACAAGCCATTTTAATACAAGGAGACATAAATCCTAGTAAGAGGAAATTGTCAAGAAAGCAAAGAAAAAACAGCTATGAAAAAAAAGTCCTATTGATTTTAATTCTACTACTGCTATTATGTCTTCAAGCATCTCATCTCTTGCTGTCGGATAGAAGTGATTGGCTTGTTCAGTCTCTTTGACTTTGGTGAAGCTGACCGAGAACGGGACATAGTCATACGCTTTAATCCCTAATTTTTGCCTGGACCGCCTTTTCAGGTTTTCAGTCCACCAGGATACCCTTTTTTGCCCAAGCCGCCTTTTCAGGTTTTCGACTTGCCGGGTGTACATTTTTATATGTTTATCCCTAATTTTTGCCCGAACCCTTTTGGTTCGCCGGGATGCCCTTACTTTTGCCTAGATATGTCGACCTAGCGGGTCTCTTTTATGCGTAGTATTTTTTTACTATGTCCGTGTTCACGGGATGCGGGAAATCTTCGCCATCCATTGTAGCAAGCATCATGGCTCCACCAGAGAACACCTTCTTAACTACAAATGGCCCTTCGTATGTGGGAGTCCATTTGCCTCTAGGATCACCTTGTGGTAGAATGATACGCTTTATCACCAAGTCGCCAATTTGATACACCTGTCTCTTGACTTTTTTATTAAATGCTTGGGTCATGCGCTTCTGATATATTTGTCCATGATAAACAGCCGCAAGTCTCTTTTCATCAATCAAATTTATTTGATCGAGTCGAGTCTGAATCCATTCATCTTCATCTAAGCCTGCATCTTTCATAATTCTTAGAGAGGGAATCTAAACTTCCACTGGTAAAACGGCTTCCATTCCGTAGACTAAAGAGAAAGGAGTTGCCCCTGTCGAAGTTCGTACTGAAGTGCGATAACCATGAAGAGCAAATGGTGACATCTCATGCCAGTCTTTGTATGTTACTGTCATCTTTTTTATAATCTTCTTAATATTCTTATTAGCAGCT
The DNA here is from genome assembly GCF_024323335.1 of Lathyrus oleraceus. NCBI lineage: Eukaryota > Viridiplantae > Streptophyta > Magnoliopsida > Fabales > Fabaceae > Lathyrus > Lathyrus oleraceus. The sequence continues at coordinate 326,725,623 of NC_066584.1, read as the reverse complement.
TCTACGGCGCCATTCATCTTTGGCCGGTACGGAGAAGAGTTATGGTGTTTTATTTTGAACTGTGTGCAGAGTTCAGTAATCATCTTGTTGTTCAAATTAGTACCATTATCAGTGATAACTCTTTCAGGGATGCCATACCGACAGATAAGACTATTCTTGATGAACCGTGCCACCACATTCTTGGTGACAAAAGCAAATGAGGCTGCCTCTACCCACTTCGTAAAGTAATCAATAGCAACAAGAATGAAACGATGTCCATTAGAAGCAGTAGGTTTAATCTCTCCAATCATATCAATGCCCCACATTGCAAAGGGCCAAAGGGTTGTCAACACGTTCAATGGAGCAGGAGGTATATGTACTTTGTCCGCATAGATCTGGCACTTGTGACAAGTTCTGGAGTGATGGTGGCAATCAGCTTCCATGGTAGACCAATAATACCCTGATCTCAGAATCTTCTTGGCCATCGTATGTCCACTAGAATGAGTCCCAAAAATACCGTCATGCATGTCTTCCATAATCTTTTTTGCTTTCTTTTTATCCACACAGCGAAGCAAAGTCGAATCCTGATTACGTTTGTATAATACTCCATTACTCAAAAAGAATTTAGCGGAGAACTTCCTCCGAAATTTTCTGTCATTGATGGATGCCCCTTCAGGGTATTCCCGAGTTTCTAAATATCTTTTTACTTCATGGAACCAAGGTTTCTCTTCTACTTCATCAGCATTAAGTTCATAACAATATGTTGGTTCATCTAATCGTTCAATGGTGATCATGGGAGCTTCATTGTCCCATCTGACTCTGAACATAGATAACATGGTAGCCAATGCGTCTGCCAACTGATTCTCTTCTCATGGAATATGTTCGAATGTAATCTCTTCAAAGCATGGGATTAATGTCAACACCCGCTCTCGATAAGGGATGAGATTCGGATGTTTAGTGTCCCATTCTCCTTTGATCCGACTGATTACTAAGGTTGAGTCTCCGTACACACTCAAAAACTTGATTCTCAGGTCTATAGCAGCTTTGAGTCCCAAAATACATGCTTCATACTCAGCCATATTATTGGTACAATCAAAACATAGTCTAGCAGTGAAAGGCGTATGGCAACCCTTGGGAGAAATAATTACAACACCAACATCATTGCCCAATGCATTAGAAGATCCATCAAAAACCATAGTCCATCGGGATCCCAGTTCGGGTCCTTCCTCCGGTCCAGGTTCTTCGTAATCAGTAACAAGCATAACTTCCTCATCAGGGAACTCAAAATTCATAGATTGGTAATCATCAACTGCTTGATGAGCCAAATGATCAGCTAACACGCTTCCTTTGATTGCTTTCTAGGTAGTATACTGGATATCATACTCTGTTAAAATCATCTGCCATCTTGCTATTCTTCCGGAGAAAGCAGGTTTCTCAAATATATATTTGATAGGATCCATCTTAGAAATCAATAAAGTGGTATGATTCAACATATACTGTCTTAGTCGGCGAGCAGCCCAAGCCAAAGCACAACAAGTTTTCTCAAGTAGTGAGTATCTTATTTCACAGTCGGTAAACTTTTTGCTAAGGTAGTATATTGCATGCTCTTTTCGACTAGACTCGTCATGTTGCCCCAACACACACCCCATTGAATTTTCTAACACGGTCAAATACATGATTAGAGGTCTTCCTTCAACTGGTGGCATCAGAATTGGAGGTTCTTGGAGATACTTCTTGATTTTATCAAAAGCTTCTTGACATTCATCATTCCACATTATCTCTTGATTTTTCCTCAGTAATTTGAAGATGGGTTTGCAAGTAGCAGTCAAATGGGAGATAAATCGGGCAATGTAATTCAAGCGTCCCAAGAAACCTCTGACTTCTTTATCTGTACGGGGAACTGGCATTTCTTGAATAGCTCTCACCTTAGCCGGGTCAACCTCAATTCCTTTACCACTGACAATAAAGCCCAAGAGTTTACCGGATCTTACTCCAAAGGTGCATTTGTTCGGGTTCAATCTCAACTTGTATTTCTTCAACCTCTCAAACAGTTTGTATAAATGATCGAGATGTTCTTCTTCAGTATGAGATCTAGCTATCATGTCATCCACATATACCTCTATTTCATGATGGATCATATCATGGAACAAAACCACCATAGCACGCTGGTATGTTGCCCCTGCATTCTTTAAACCGAATGGCATTACTTTGTAACAGAAAGTGCCCCATTGCGTCACAAACGTAGTTTTCTCCATGTCTTCAGGTGCCATCTTAATCTGGTTATAACCTGAGAATCCATCCATGAATGAAAATACCTTGTGTTGAGCGGTGTTATCTACCAGAACATCAATATGCGGAAGTAGAAAGTCATCTTTGGGACTTGCTTTATTCAAATCTCTGTAATCTACACACATTCGTACCTTACCATCCTTCTTTGACACTGGTACCACATTATCAACCCATTGAGGATAAGAAGTAACAGCTAGAAAACCTGCATTAAATTGTTTCATAACCTCGGCTTTGATTTTCTCAGACATTTCAGGACGCATGCGACGAACCTTTTGCTTAACAGGATGACAATCTTCCTTCATCGGCAAACAATGTACTACTATATCAATATCCAGTCCTGGCATGTCTTCATAAGACCAAGCAAAAATCTCTACATAGTCATGTAACATCTGAATCAATCTTTCTTTGACACTGTTTTCCAAGCCTGCTCCTATTTTGACTTCTTTATTGTCTACTTCAGTACCCAGATTTACAATTTCAATTGATTCCTCATGCAGCTGTATAGTCTCTACTTCTTGCAGTAATAGTCTGGCAAGCTCTCCAGGAACTTCGCAATCTCCCTCACTTCCATCCTCGGCTTGGTAGATCGGATTTTTAAAGCCATAATTAACAGTAGCAGAATTATTATCAACAGGATCCAAAGTGGATATGGATCTGGAATTTGTTACGTGAGTGTGTGTAAGAAAACATAGCTTATTTGAAAGATGACAGGAAAGATAAAGAGCTCAATATTTGAATACAAAAAGTCCATTGATTTATTGAATGTGAATATGCTTATGAAAATGACAAAACCCTTAACAAATTATCTATTGTGCCCCGGGCATAGACACAATGCTTTAAGAAGTTCAATTGTTCATAATAAAAATTACAAAATTTGAAACACTAAAATAAGCAATAACAATTACTGCTGACTAAAGGAAATCGGGATAGTGTCTTCAGCTTCCAATTATTGAGTCCGTCACCAATTGTTGGGAAAATCCAGCTATCCAAGTCGCAATCGCTATCAGCATCTTCTACAGCATTAATCTGATCTTCGACTATCTTTTCAGAGCTAAACCCCAGGCCAAATTTATCAGACTTGTACGGTACATCGATCAGTTGACCCTAGCCAGTACGACCACCATCTTCAACCACGGCTTGAGCATCTTTCAGAGAAATCATAGCAGGAGGAGCACGAATAACCTTGGGCACACGGGAAGTTGGCTTAAGGATAGGACTGGTCGGAGGAACTACTTCAAATGATTGAGAAGGAGTCTCAAAGAATTCACCATCCATCTCGACGTATCTGAAGGTATGCACACTACTGACAATATACTCTTCTTCTCCACACACAGTGACAATCTTGCCCTCTATTGGATACCTCAGCTTTTGATGGAGAGACGAAGCTACAACACTTGCCCCATGGTTCCAAGGGCGTCCCAGCAAGCAGGAATAGGCAGGACGAATGTTCATTACGTAATAGGTAGTGTTGAGGACTTGAGGTCCTATCTTGATAGGGAGAACCACTTCACCATGGACAACACTCTTCGCACCATCGTAAGCACGCACCACAACGTCACTAGGTTTCAGTTCAATGCTTTTACAGTCAAGCTTATCGAGCACAGCTTTCGGTAGCACATTCAAAGAAGAGCCATTGTCGATCAACACATGAGACAAGGTGATCCCCTTACACTCAATGGAGATATGCAGAGCTTTATTGTGATTCTTTCCTATTGGTGTCAGGTCAGCATCAGAAAAGCCTATGCCATTATCAACAGCCAAGTTAGCAACATAATTTTCTAACTGATCGACAGATGTCTCCTGAGGTACATGGGCGGTCTTCAAGAATTTTATCAACGCATAGGCGTGAGATTCAGAAGATAACAACAAGGATAACATCGAAATTTTAGACGGAGTATGCCCCAACTGTTCTACCACATCAAAATCACTCTTACGGATGATTTTCAGCATTTCTTCCATTTCCTGCTTGGCAACATCTTCGGTAGTAACTTCGACTGGTGTCTTTGACTGAGAAGGATTGATTATTGGTCCCTTTACTCGAGTTTCAGGGGCGGGAGGTGAGATTTCTGGAGAGAAGATCCTTCCACTTCGAGTAATTTTACTAGTCCCAACAATGTCAACGTCATTAGGATTAGCAGAATCATCATCTTGCTTTATGCCGTGTGTCATACGGTGAACTGACTTTGTGTTTTCTTTGCTTTGGAAAGAAAATGTCGCGGATAGCAAGAGTCGCCACCAACTTTTCTTTTATCCCATAAGGAAAGGTGGAAAAGAACAGGAAAGACCTTAATTAGATTTTGGGTTCGGGAGGTACATTATACAAAGGGAAGGTGTTAGCACCCTTTGTAATCATGGTTATCCATGGGCTCTTAATTGCTTGATCACTTATGTTTGTCTGAAAAAAAGTGTTTGTGAATTGCAAAAAAATGTTTTGAAAAGAGAGCTTAACTTTGTAATGATTCTCGTACGAATGTATACAAAGTGTTTATCTCGTTTAAATTTTGAAAGCGGTTTAGAAAAATTTAACTTGGTAACGATTCTAGTACGAATGTATACCAAGTGGTGATTTTCTAGTATTTGCAAAGTGTGAGGTATGAAAAATATTTTAGGTTGTGAGCTAGCAATTAAGAGTTATACCCACCCAAAGTCTTTATGGGCATTTCCTATCCTTATGAGGGTAAAACCGTCCTTACTATTGAAGAGTAAGTAGTTTTATCCTTTGGATGTAAAAGGGTCATCGTAGGGTCATTGATTGGTCATTGAAGGCAACAGTTGTGAGGATACCTTAGCATTCGAAGGGACCACCATCATTTAACCGTAGGCTACACCGAAGGGTCATCGAGGGACAAAGGCAACATTCGAGGGACTATGATGGTTTAACCGAAGGGTCTTTGCTAAGTGTATCCCTATATTCGCGGGACATGACCGTAATACCGGAGTCGTAGGGTAACAAAGAGAGGTCCAAGATCACTTATTTAAAGGCAAAGTTTTACAATTAATTAGATAGCCGTAATCAATTAGGTAATTAGAGTGAATTTCCACATTAAAATCGATTAAACAATTAGGATGAATCTCCACATTAAAATCAACTAAATAATTAGGAGGAATCTCCACAAGGGTATCCCACAAATAAAGTGGAATACCTAGCAAGCTACTTGTTCCTGGGAATATGTGAACCCTTACAACATTCAGCACACAGGTCAGAATACCAAATGGGGGTGCAATCGAGGATTACACCGCAAAGGAAAACACAGCAGTAGGAATGTCAGGCAAAATAACGCATGATTAACATAGAACAGATCAAATAAGCACAGAACAGAACACCCAAAATATTAGCGACTGTCACGTTCACCTCTGCCTCGCCTAGCGAAGGCCTAGCGAATACTCGCTTAGCGATGTGCTAGCGAGCGGCTGCGGGTTTTGAATTTCAGAACAGTATGACCTCAGCCTGCTGCACGCCTGTTTGCAATCGAATTGCAACCTTGAATTGACAAGTCGGATTGAGTTGGGCGGAGGTGACCTTGATGCGGATGAGTTTCCTTCAGGGTTTCCTTTAGGGTTGCTCTGAATTCTCTGGGTTAGCCTCCAGGGTTTGCTGTGCCTTCTCTCTATCTCCCGTCTCCGTTTTCTTTCTTTTTCTTTTCCTGAATGAAGCTCTGCTATTTATAATACTCTTTTTGTGACCTAATGGGCTCAGAATGAAGCCCAGAATTTTCTGATATCCGCAAGCTTCGCTAGACGAGCGGTATAGCGAGGGGTTCGCTAGGCGAAGGATTTGCTCGCCTAGCGAGCAAGCCAGTTTGGGCCATTTTCTGGATTTGGCCATCTGTGTGCTGGGCCTTTGTTCTTTTGAGATTAATGCCTTGAAAAATAAGTTGGGGTGCCTTAAAAATGCCTTGTAATGTTAACGGGCAAATTTTGGGGTATGACAGCTGCCCCTGTTCAATATTCTTGAACCGAGAGAGTTAGAATGGTATGTACGCCATTCGTGGTCTGGAGGTGGAAGATTATTGAACATTAGAATGCCCCAAAAATTTGCACTTGTTAATCAGAAGTTATTCCTGATGGAGATGGGCTTAAAGATGTTATCCAGGAAGTTTGATGATGAGAGCTTCAGAGTGCGTCGTACATTAGACGATATCTGAAGGCATGGGTGTCATACCGGGTCATACGCTAGACCGTATAGTGAGTCATCCATTATGCTGTCGACTTCGCTGGGGAGTCAGAGTGTGTTATACGCTGCTGGGGATAAGGGATCAGAATGGGTCATACGCTAGACCATATCTGAATAGCAGAGTGAGTTGTTCATTAGGCGGATGACTTCGCTGGGGAGGAAAGATCAGAATGGATCGTACGCTAGATCGTATCTGAGTTGAAGATCCAAATGGGTCATACATTAGACCGTATTGGAGTTGCAGAATGAACCGTACGTTAGGCTGTATCTGAAGAAGAAAGTAGTCGTACGCTAGACTACATCCCGGAATGTACCGTACGCTAGGCCGTATCTGAGGATTTGAAGGTCAGAATGGATCATACGTTAGATCGTATCTGAGTTGCAGAATGAGCCGTACGTTAGGCTGTATCTGAAGAAGAAAGTAGTCGTATGCTAGACTACACCCCGGAATGTACCGTACGCTAGGCAGTATCTGAGGATGAAAGATCAGAATGGATCGTACGCTAGATCGTATCTGAGTTGAAGATCCAAATGGGTCGTATGTTAGACCATATTGGAGTAGTTGAAGGTCAGAATGGATCGTATGTTAGATCGTATCTGAGTTGAAGGAGTCATATGTTGAGCTGAGTCAGAACGAACCATACGTTAGGCTATATCTGATAGTATTTGTATATGTTGTATTTGCAATGAATATCTGGGGTGGGCTTAAAGATGCCACCATTGGGCGGATATCAGAGTGCTTGTCAGAATGAATGTTCATATGGATTATATCTGAGAGATATAGTTGAAATTGATAAAGATGTACGTCTGAACGGATCTTTATTTTGACTGTATCCGGAGGAAAATTAACCTGAAAAATAAAGTTAGCTTCATGCTATGTCATGATGCATGAGATGTTTTATGCTTATGAAAATAAATGCGAACAATGTATGCATGCGTATGTTGTGAAATGATGTAATGAATGAATTATGCGTCTGAAAAGTTTTTTTTTTCTGGCGACTCCCTGGGGAAAATAAATCCCCATCTTCTGGTTGGAGATACTTGTATTGATGACCCTTTCTCAGCTAGGGATACTCGATTTCCGTCTGAGGGTAGAAATATTTAACAGAAGCCTGGCTGGGGGTTGAAGAGATGACCAATTTGTCTAGTAATGCCAATTGCTTCTGGGGAATAACTGGCTTTGTTGGGGAATAGAATCGGCACCCGGATTCATTGGAAGGCATGGTTAGACCTTATCCTCGATCCTGAAGTCTTGTAGTAATCGCTACTTCTATTTTATGCGTGCATTTTTGGTAAACATCGATCATATTCAAATGCATATATTAATTCAAATTAAATCAATGGACGTTTTGCAAACAAAACAGAGAAAGTAAAACGAAAGCATTTTTTTGGAAATAAAATTGTATTGAGTTTGAAAGAGGGCCTATAGGCAATTTGTGTACAAAGAGACAGAAATCCTAGTAAGAGGAAATCGTCGAGAACATGAAGAAAAAGCTATGAAGGAAAAGTCCTATCGATTTTAATTCTGCTACTGTCATTATGTCTTCAAGCATCTCATCTCCTGCTGTCGGATAGAAGTGATTGGCTTGTTCAGTCCCTTGAACTTGGATGAAGCTGTCTGAGAACGGGACATAGTTACACGCTTTCAATCCCTAATTTTTGCATGGACCGCCTTTTCAGGTTTTCAGTCCACCAGGATACCCTTTTTTGCCCAAGCCGCCTTTTCAGGTTTTCGACTTGCCGGGTGTACATTTCTACATGTTTATCCCTAATTTTTGCCCGAACCCTTTTGGTTCGTCGGGATGCCCTTACTTTTGCCTAGGTACGTCGACCTAGCGGGTCTCTTTTATGCGTAGTATTTTTTGACTATGTCTGCGTTCACGGAATGTGGGAAGTCTTCGCCATCCATCGTAGCAAGTATCATGGCTCCACCAGAGAATACCTTCTTAACTACAAATGGCCCTTCGTATGTGGGAGTCCATTTGCCCCTGGGGTCACTTTGTGGTAGAATGATACGCTTTATCACCAATTCGCCGATTTGATACACCCGTCTCTTGACCCTTTTGTTAAATGCCTGGGTCATGCGCTTCTGATATATCTGCCCATGACAAACAGCCGCGAGTCTCTTTTCATCAATCAAATTTATCTGATCGAGTCGAGTCTGAATCCATTCATCCTCATCTAAGCTTGCCGCTTTCATGATTCTTAGAGAGGGAATCTGAACTTCCACTGGTAAAACGGCTTCCATTCCGTAGACTAAAGAGAAGGGAGTTGCCCCTGTCGAAGTGCGTACTGAAGTGCGATAACAATGAAGAGCAAACGGTAACATCTCATGCCAGTCTTTGTACGTTACTGTCATCTTTTGTATGATCTTCTTGATATTCTTATTAGCAGCCTCCACGGCGCCGTTCATCTTTGAACTGCGTGCAGAGTTCAGTAATCATCTTGTTGTTCAAATTAGTGCCATTATCAGTGATAACTCTTTCAGGGACACCATATCGACAAATAAGACTATTCTTGATGAACCGTGCCACCACATTCTTGGTGACAGAAGCAAATGAGGCTGCCTCTACCCACTTTGTAAAGTAATCAATAGCCACGAGGATGAAACGATGTCCGTTGGAAGCAGTAGGTTTAATCTCTCCAATCATATCAATGCCCCACATTGCAAAGGGCCAAGGGGCTGTCAACACGTTCAATGGAGCAAGAGGCACATGTACTTTATCCGCATAGATCTGGCACTTGTGACAAGTTCTGGAGTGATGGTGGCAATCAGCTTCCATGGTAGACCAATAATACCCTGATCTCAGAATCTTCTCGGCCATCGTATGTCCACTAGAATGAGTCCCAAAAATGTCGTCATGCATGTCTTCCATAATCTTTTCGGCTTCCTTTTTATCCACACAACGAAGCAAAGTCGAGTCATGATTACGTTTGTATAATATTCCATTACTCAAAAAGCCTAGCGGAAAACTTCCTCAGAAATTTTCTGTCATTGATGGACGCCTCTTCAGGGTATTCCTGAGCTTCTAAATATCTTTTTACTTCGTGGAACCAAGGTTTCTCTTCTACTTCAGCAGCGTTAAGTTCATAACAATATGATGGTTCATCTAGTCGTCCAATGGTAATCCTGGGAGCTTCATTGTCCCATCTGACTCTGAACATAGATGACATGGTGGCCAAGGCGTCTGCCAACTGATTCTCCTCTCGTGGAATATGTTCGAATGTAATCTCTTAAAAGTATGGGATTAATGTCAACACCCGTTCTCGATAAGGGATGAGATTCGGATGTTTAGTGTCCCATTCTCCTCTGATCTGACTGATTACTAGTGCTGAGTCTCCGTACACACTCAAAAACTTGATTCTCAGGTCTATAGCAGCTCTGAGTCCCAAAATACATGCTTCATACTCGGCCATATTGTTGGTACAATCGAAACATAGTCTAGCAGTGAAAGGCGTATGACAACCCTTGGGGGAAACGATTACAACACCAACACCATTACCCAACGCATTAGAAGATCCATCGAAAACCATAGTCCATCAGGATCCCAGTTCGGGTCCTTCATCTGGTCCAGGTTCTTCGTAATCAGTAACAAGCATGACATCCTCATCTGGGAACTCAAAATTCATAGATTGGTAATCATCCACTGCTTGATGAGCTAAATGATCGGCTAGCACGCTTCCTTTGATTGCTTTCTGGGTAGTAGACTGGATATCATACTCTGTTAAAATCATCTGCCATCTTGCTATTCTTCCGGAGAGGGCAAGTTTCTCAAATATGTATTTGATAGGATCCATCTTAGAAATCAACAAAGTGGTATGATTCAACATATACTGTCTTAGTCGGCGAGCATCCCAGGCCAAAGCACAGCAAGTTCTCTCGAGCAGTGAGTATCTTGTTTCACAGTCGGTAAACTTTTTGCTAAGGTAGTATATGGCATGCTCTTTTCGACCAGACTCGTCATGTTGCCCCAACACGCACCCCATTGAACTTTCTAACACGGTTAAATACATGATTAGAGGTCTTCCTTCAACTGGTGGTATTAGGATCGGAGGTTCCTGGAGATACTTCTTGATTTTGTCAAAAGCTTCTTGACATTCGTCATTCCATATCATCTCTTGATTATTCCTCAGTAGTTTGAAGATGGGTTTGCAGGTAGCAGTTAAATGGGAGATAAATCGGGCAATGTAGTTCAAACGTCCCAAGAAACCTCTGACTTCTTTATCCGTACGAGGAACTGGCATTTCTTGAATAGCTCTCACCTTAGCCGGGTCAACCTCAATTCCTTTATCACTGACAATAAAGCCCAAGAGTTTACCGGATCGTACTCCAAAGGTGCATTTGTTCGGGTTCAATCTCAACTTGTATTTCTTCAACCTCTCAAACAGTTTGTATAAATGATCGAGATGTTCTTCTTCAGTATGAGATCTGGCTATCATGTCATCCACATATACTTCTATCTCATGATGGATCATATCATGGAACAAAACTACCATAGCACGCTGGTATGTTGCTCCTGCATTCTTCAAACCGAATGGCATTACTTTGTAACAGAAAGTGCCCCTTTGCGTCACAAACGTAGTTTTCTCCATGTCCTCAGGTGCCATTTTAATCTGGTTATAACCCGAGAATCCATCCATGAAGGAGAATACTTTGTGTTGAGCGGTGTTATCTACCAGAACGTCGATGTGCGGGTGTGGAAAGTCATCTTTGGGACTCGCTTTATTCAAATCTCTGTAATCGACGCACATTCGCACCTTACCATCCTTCTTCGGTACCGGTACCACATTAGCAACCCATTGAGGATAAGAAGTAACAGCCAGAAAACCTGCATCAAATTGTTTCATAACCTCGGCTTTGATTTTCTCAGACATTTCAGGACGCATGCGGCGAACCTTTTGCTTAACAGGACGACAATCTTCCTTCGTTGGCAAACGATGCACTACTATATCAGTATCCAATCCTGGCATGTCTTCATAAGACCAAGCAAAAATCTCTACATAGTCATGTAACATCTGAATCAATCTTTCTTTAATACTGTTTTCCAAGCCTGCTCCTATTTTGACTTCTTTCTTGTCCACTTCAGTACCCAGGTTTACAGTTTCGATTGACTCTTCATGCGGCTGTATAGTCTTCTCTTCTTGCAGTACGAGTCTGGCAAGTTCTCCAGGTACTTCACAATCTTCCTCACTTCCATCCTCGGCTTGGTAGACCGGATTTTCAAAGTCATATGAACAGTAGTAGAACTATTATCAACAGGATCCAGAGTGGGTATGGATCTGCAATTCGTTACGTGAGTGTGTGTAAGAAAACATAGCTTTTTCGGAAGATGACAGGAAAGATAAAGAGCGCAATATTTGAATGCAAAAAGTCCATTGATTTATTGAATGTGAATATGCTTATGAAAATGACAAAACCCTTAACAAATTAGCTATTGTGCCTCGGGCATAGACACAATGCTTTAAGAAGTTCAATTGTAAAACTAAAAAATTTTGCAACAATAAAACAGACAATAACAATTACTCCTGACTAAAGGAAATCGGGATAGTGTCTTCAGCCTTCCAATTATTGAGTCTGTCACCAATTGTTGGGAAAATCCAGCTATCCAGGTCACAATCGCTATCAGCATCTACTACAGCATTAATCTGATCTTTGACCACCCTTTCAGAGTTAAATCCCAGACCAGACTTGTCAGACTTGTATGGTACGTTGATCAGTTGACCCCAACCAGTGCGACCACCATTTTCAACCACGGCTTGAGCGTCCTTCAGAGAAATCATGGCAGGAGGAGCACGAATAACCTTGGGCACGAGGGGAGTTGGCTTAAGGACAGGACTGGTCGGAGGAACTACTTCAAATGATTGAGAAGGAGTCTCAAAGAATTCACCATCCATCTCGACGTATCTGAAGGCCTGCACACTACTGACAATATATTCTTCTTCTCCATACACAGTGACAATCTTGCCCTCTATTGGATATCTCAGCTTTTGATGGAGAGACGAGGCTACAACACTTGCCCCATGAATCCAAGGGCGTCCCAGCAAGCAAGAATAGGCAGGACGGATGTTCATCACGTGAAAGGTAGTGTTGAAGACTTGAGGTCCTATCTTGATAGGGAGAACCACTTCACCATGGACAACACTCTTCGCACCATCGTAAGCACGCACCACAATGTCACTAGGCTTCAGTTCAATGCTTTTACAGTCATGTTTATCGAGCACGACTTTCGGTAGCACATTCAAAGAAGAGCCATTATCGATCAACACATGAGACAAGGTGATCCCCTTACACTCAATGGAGATATGCAGAGCTTTATTGTGATTCTTTCCAGCTGGTGTCAGGTCAGCATCAGAAAAGCCTAGGCCATTGTCAACAGTCAGGTTAGCAACATAGTTTTCGAACTGATCGACGGAGGTCTCCTGAGGTACATGAGCAGTCTTCAAGAATTTTATCAACGCTTTGGCATGAGATTCAGAAGATAATAACAAGGATAACATCGAGATCTTAGACGGAGTATGCCCCAGCTGTTCTACCACATCAAAATCGCTCTTGCGGATGATTTTCAGCATTTCTTCCATTTCTTGTTTGGCAACATCTTCAGTAGTAACTTCGACGGGTGTCCCTGACTGAGAAGGGTTAACTGGTTCCTTTCCTCGGGTTTCAGGGGCGGGAGGTGAGACTTCTGGAGAGAAGATCCTTCCACTTCGAGTAACTTTACTAGTCCCAACAATGTCATTAGGATTAGCAGCATTACCAACTTGCTTTACGCCATGGATGTAAACATCACCTCCATAATTCCACGGAATGACTTTGCTTGAGGAATACGGTACTGGGCCAGGTGCAGTAATGATTAGAGGAGCTACCTTGGGCTCAGCAGTAATCTTCACAGGTACTCTAGTAGCGGTAATCTTCACTGGACCTTTGGACCTGGCAATCACAGATATTTCTTCCACATGGTTTTCCACCTTAGGAATCTTTTCGAAGAGAATTGTACGATCGTCCATCAGCCGCTGAATACCATCTCTCAACTTCGGGCAATCATCGAGTCGAAGTACACAAAGACCGCAACTTTCAGCACAACCTGGAAATAAACCAGCTTGCAATAAATTCTTCTTGATGATCAGGAGAGGAGATGTTAAATCAGCTACATTAAAAGTGTGAGAATTGTCATCCACAGCATTAACAGTCTTGTCATGGTTAGGCATAGGTGCAGTGATGACATTAGGAGTCCCTGGAGGATCAAATTCAATTTCACCAGCGTCGATCATATCCTGAATCTTATTCTTCAACGACCAACAATCGTTTGTATCATGCCCGGGGCTATCGGAGTGATATGCACACCTGGCATTGAGATAATAACGAGAAGAAGTAGTGTTGGGATTCGTAGGAGGATCTCTGAGGATAATCAAATTTGCTTTTAGCATACCCTGCAGTGCCTGTGCTAAAGTCATATTGATCTTGGTAAACTGCCTTCTTGGCCTGTCTTGCCTGTGCTGGAAGTTTTGAGATGGCGGTGCTGCAATCGTAACTGCTCCAACGGCATGGTCACGATTTTTCTTGTTATGACTCCTTTCACCGTACACAACATTTGATTCATTCTTTCCCTGATGGGTCTTTCTGGTGCTTGCGGAGGTAGCTGCCTGTATCTTTCCACTTCGAATACCACTTTCAACACATTCACCCGTCAATATAAGGTCGGTGAAACCTGATGAAGAACTTCCCAGTAGATGGCTGTAGAATGGACCAGTCAGTGTACCCATGAACATGTCCACTAATTCTCGATCAGTCATAGGGGGTTTGACTCTGCCAGCCAAATCTCTCCATTTTTGAGCATATTCTTTGAAGCTTTCTTTAGATCCCATAGTCATATTCTGCAACTGTAGCCGAGTAGGCGCCAATTCAGAATTGTACTGGTAGTGCTTGTAGAAAGTCGTCGCTAAGTCAGTCCAGGTGCGGATGTTAGAGCTCTCGAGCTGATAATACCACTCCAACTGTGTGCCAGATAGACTCTCTTGGAAGAAATGGATCCATAGCTTCCTATCAGTGGTATACGGCTGAATCTTTCTCACATAAGCTCTCAGATGCATCTGAGGACAAGACGCACCATCGTACTTAGTGAAAGTGGGGATCTTGAATTTGCGAGGAATGACCACATCAGAGACCAGTCCCAAGCTTTCGAAATCCAGACCGGGCGCCTTCTGACCCTCCATAGCTAGCATGCGCTCTTCCAACAACTTATACTTATCCTCCTTTGGAGAGTACTGTTCATCTTCATAATCTTCCTCGTCGTCCTCCTGGTTGAGAGGATCAGCATTCTCATCTTCCGAATCATTTTCTGTCTCCTCTTCTTGATCCTTCGGAAGTCTAATCTTGACTCCTGCAACCTGTCCTTTACGCCTTCTTCCCGGGTTAATGTAACTCACAGGTTTTTGGTCTTTCTTCTTCTCGAGCAAGAGAGCCTTCAGTTCCTCCTGCCCCCTGGATAAGCTCAGCATCATCTCCTGGAATTGAGCATTCTGAGCTTGGAGATCTTTGACAGTTTGTTCGAGAGCCATTTTTCTGTTTAGAAGGAAGACCGTGAGAATATGGTCCTTTAGAGTACCTGTTATGCAAAGTTATGTTATGCTATGCAATGTATGAAATGTTTTCAAGGACTTTTGGAATTTAACTTTGCGTGAACTACCAAAAAGAGAGGAACTTTTATTACTAATTTCTTAATCAATGTTCATTACAAAAAAAATAATAAAAATACAATGAAAGCTTAAGTCTCCCAGGGGCGGCTTCTTTTTGGGCGAAGATACGCATTGAGTCTTCGTTCCTCATTAAGCTGGCTGGTGAGCTCTAGTACTTTCTTCCTTTCTGCACCGAACTGAGCTTCGAAAGTATCCCTTTCCTCTCTCAACTGGGTCCAGGATCTCTTCAATTCCTCAACATCGGTAGGCATATCTGGATAAGGAATGATCTGAGGAGTACCTCCTTCAACCCCTGGTTCAACAATCAATGGTCCGACCGCGAGATATGGCATGACAAGATCGCGAGCTCTTTCGCGTACCCATCTGAGATAAGGTTCCATAGGAATGGAGTTTTTCTGTCCTAAAGTACTTCTTTTCACCATGCCCCAAGCTCGTACAAACCTTTGACGGAGACTTTGAGAATCGTTGTCATAGTCAAACACAGTGCCTTAAATAATTACTTCATGTGGACCATCTCTTCGAGCATACCCAAACTGACGTAGGGCTAAAGCTGGGTTATAAGTAATACCTCCTCTTATCCCCAGGAGTGGTACGTTAGAGAATTCTCCACAACGGTCAATGATGATAACATTTTCTTTGAGATGAGGACACCAACGGATGTCTGAATGGGAGAGCGACATTATCCTTTGAGACCATTTCAAATTTTGATCATTCTTCAAGACTGATTGAGGGAGGTGCGAAATAAACCACCTAGACAACAAAGGTACGCAGCACATGAGAGTCCCTTGCCTTTAAATAGTACGAGTGTGAAGGGAATGCAAGATGTCTCCAAGCAAGGTAGGCACAGGGTTATGAGTGAGAAATATCTTAATAGCATTCATGTCTATGAATTGGTCTGGATTAGGGAATAACACCAAACCATAGATTAGCAATGCTAGAACATCTTCAAAAGCATGGACATTCATAACTTTTAGGAATTCTCGGGCCTTATTTATTAGAAATTTGGCAAGTAAACCCTTAACTCCACTTCTTGTGACCCAATTAGTTTCAATGTCAGACTTTGTCATGTGTAAAGCTGCGGCGACTTTTTCAGACTTCGGAATCTTTTCTAAACCATTGAAAGGTGTTTGATCAAGAATAGGTATCCCAAGCAACTTGGAGAATTCTTCTAATGTGGGTACCAACTGATAATCTGGGAAGGTGAAGCAATGATGTTTAGGATCGAAGAACTGGAATAGAACTCTCATCATATCTTCTCTGAAACCAGTGGTAACCAAATTGAGGAGAGAACCATGTTTCTTGATGAACTGAGCATGATCGGGAAGTTCTGACACTAAATCCTTGAGTTGAGGAGAGATCGTTACAAGATTGATCCGGATGGTCTTCCTGGAAGCCATAACCTGTTTAACAGAGCAAAGCTAAATCCCTAAGTCCTTGAAATGGTTAGTATAATGCCATGATGTTATGATGTTATGATGTTATGATGTTATGATGTTATGATGTTACGATGTTATGTAAATAGCAAGCACAAGCAAGTCACACAACAATCATTCCTAGGTTTTAAGGCTTGCATGAGTTCCATAGGTAAGTACCCTCCCCACTGAAGTCTAGTTGGTTCAACCTGTCCTAGAATAGTAACCGGGTTCTAGAAGGATCTCCAATCATTGACCTTCCCTTAAGTCCACTTCAGTGCAACACCAAGCGGTTGACCGAAGCTTCCCTAAAGTCCAATCTCAAAGAGTGTAGTATCGAGTCTCAACCAACCCCAGTCGGAACCGAAGTCAGTCATCTCACTACTTTCTAATGGCCAAGATGAGTCAATTAGGGTTCTAAAGGTCTGGTTAATGCTTGGATGACACCACGCGGAAGCCAAATTTTTCCTCAAGTAAACATGAGGAACATCAGGACATCCAAAGTGTCACATTAACCGTAGCCATCATTTTGACCATTCCAGTATACGCCGGATAGTCGCGATGATCTTTTGCTACTTACCTAAGGTACACTAGATCCGGGTGTAGGATCTTTCATTCAAGCATAAAATACCCAAGCAATCCCTTAAAAGTAAATCAGACAATTTGAATAAGTGATCTTGTTTTTTAAGGTAACCTCTCTTTTTAAGGTCCCCAGCAGAGTCGCCAGTTCTGTCATACGGTGAACTGACTTTGTGTTTTCTTTGCTTTGGAAAGCAAATGTCGCGGATAGCAAGAGTCGCCACCGACTTTTCTTTTATCCCATAAGGAAAGGTGGAAAAGAACAGGAAAGACCTTAATTAGATTTTGGGTTCGGGAGGTACATTATACAAAGGGAAGGTGTTAGCACCCTTTGTATCCATGGTTATCCATGGGCTCTTAATTGCTTGATCACTTATGTTTGTCTGAAAAAAAGTGTTTGTGAATTGCAAAAAAATGTTTTGAAAAGAGAGCTTAACTTTGTAATGATTCTCGTACGAATGTATACAAAGTGTTTATCTCGTTTAAATTTTGAAAGCGGTTTAGAAAAATTTAACTTGGTAACGATTCTAGTACGAATGTATACCAAGTGGTGATTTTCTAGTATTTGCAAAGTGTGAGGTATGAAAAATATTTTAGGTTGTGAGCTAGCAATTAAGAGTTATACCCACCCAAAGTCTTTATGGGCATTTCCTATCCTTATGAGGGTAAAACCGTCCTTACTATTGAAGAGTAAGTAGTTTTATCCTTTGGATGTAAAAGGGTCATCGTAGGGTCATTGATTGGTCATTGAAGGCAACAGTTGTGAGGATACCTTAGCATTCGAAGGGACCACCATCATTTAACCGTAGGCTACACCGAAGGGTCATCGAGGGACAAAGGCAACATTCGAGGGACTATGATGGTTTAACCGAAGGGTCTTTGCTAAGTGTATCCCTATATTCGCGGGACATGACCGTAATACCGGAGTCGTAGGGTAACAAAGAGAGGTCCAGGATCACTTATTTAAAGGCAAAGTTTTACAATTAATTAGATAGCCGTAATCAATTAGGTAATTAGAGTGAATTTCCACATTAAAATCGATTAAACAATTAGGATGAATCTCCACATTAAAATCAACTAAATAATTAGGAGGAATCTCCACAAGGGTATCCCACAAATAAAGTGGAATACCTAGCAAACTACTTGTTCCTGGGAATATGTGAACCCTTACAACATTCAGCACACAGGTCAGAATACCAAATGGGGGTGCAATCGAGGATTACACCGCAAAGGAAAACACAGCAGTAGGAATGTCAGGCAAAATAACGCATGATTAACATAGAACAGATCAAATAAGCACAGAACAGAACACCCAAAATATTAGCGACTGTCACGTTCACCTCTGCCTCGCCTAGCGAAGGCCTAGCGAATACTCGCTACATGCTCGCTTAGCGATGTGCTAGCGAGCGACTGCGGGTTTTGAATTTCAGAACAGTATGACCTCAGCCTGCTGCACGCCTGTTTGCAATCGAATTGCAACCTTGAATTGGCAAGTCGGATTGAGTTGGGCGGAGGTGACCTTGATGCGGATGAGTTTCCTTCAGGGTTTCCTTTAGGGTTGCTCTGAATTCTCTGGGTTAGCCTCCAGGGTTTGTTGTGCCTTCTCTCTATCTCCCGTCTCCGTTTTCTTTCTTTTTCTTTTCCTGAATGAAGCTCTGCTATTTATAATACTCTTTTTGTGACCTAATGGGCTCAGAATGAAGCCCAGAATTTTCTGATATCCGCAAGCTTCGCTAGGCGAGCGGTATAGCGAGGGGTTCGCTAGGCGAAGGATTTGCTCGCCTAGCGAGCAAGCCAGTTTGGGCCATTTTCTGGATTTGGCCATCTGTGTGCTGGGCCTTTGTTCTTTTGAGATTAATGCCTTGAAAAATAAGTTGGGGTGCCTTAAAAATGCCTTGTAATGTTAACGGGCAAATTTTGGGGTATGACACCGTGGATGTAAACATCACCTCCTTAATTCCACGGAATGGCTTTGCTTGAGGAATACGGTACTGGGCCAGGTGCAGTAATAATTAGGGGAGCTACCTTGGGCTCAACAATAATCTTCACAGGCACTCTAGTAGCGGTAATCTTCACTGGAACTTTAGACCTAGCAATCACAGATATTTCTTCAATAGGGTTTTCCACCTTAGGAATCTTTTCAAAGAGAATTGTACAATCATCCATCAGTCGTTGAATACCATTCCTCAACTTCAAGCAATCATTGGGTCGGAGTATACAGAGATCGCAATTTTCAGCACAACCTGGAAATAAACCAGCTTGCAATAAATTCTTCTTGATGATCAGGAGATGAGATGCTAAGTCAAGTACATTAGTAGTGTGAGAATTGTCATCCACAGCATTAACAGTCTTGTCATGATTAGGCATAGGAGCAGTGATGACATTAGGAGTCTCCGGAGGATCAAATTCAATTTCTCCAGCGTCGATCATATCCTGAATCTTATTCTTTAACAGCCAACAATCGTTTGTATCATGCCCGGGGCTATCGGAGTGATATGCACACCTGACATTGGGATTATAACGAGGAGAAGTAGTGTTGGGATTTGCAGGAGGATCTCTGAGGGTAATTAAATTTGCTTTTAGCATACCCTGCAGTGCTTGTGCTAAAGTCATATTGATCTTGGTAAACTGCCTTCTTGGCCCGTCTTGTCTGTGTTGGAAGTTTTGAGATGGCGGTGCTGCAATCGTAACTGCTCCAACAATATGGTCACGATTTTTCTTGTTATGACCCCTTTGACCGTACACAGCATTTGATTCATTCTTCCCCTGATAGGACTCTTTGGTGCTTGCAGAGGTAGCCGCCTGTATCTTTCCACTTCGAATGTCGCTTTCAACACATTCACCCATCAATATAAGTTCAGTGAAACCCAATGAGGAACTTCCAAATAGATGGCTGTAGAATGGGCCAGTCAGTGTACCCATGAACATGTCCACTAATTCTCGATCAGTCATAGGGGGTTTGACTCTGCCAGCCAAGTCTCTCCATTTTTGAGCATATTCTTTGAAGCTTTCTTTAGAGCCCATAGTCATATTCTGCAGTTGTAGCCGAGTAGGCGCTAATTCAGAATTATACTGGTAGTGCTTATAGAAAGCTATCGCTAAATCAGTCCAGGAGCGGATGTTAGAGCTCTCGAGCTGATAATACCACTCTAATTGTGTGCCAGACAGACTCTCTTGGAAGAAATGGATCCATAACTTCCTATCAGTGGTATACGGCTGGATCTTTCTCACATAAGCTCTCAGATGCATTTGAGGACAAGACGCACCATCATACTTAGTGAAAGCGGGGACCTTGAATTTGCGAGGAATGACCACATCAGAGACCAGACCTAAGCTTTCGAAATCCAGACCGGGCGCCTTCTGACCCTCCATAGCTAGCATACGTTCTTCCAGCAACTTATATTTATCATCTTTCGGAGAGTACTGTTCATTTTCATAATTTTCATAGTCGCCTTCAGGGTTGAAGGGATCAGCATTCTCATCTTCCGAATCATTTTCTGTCTCATCTTATTTATCCTTCGGAATTCCAATCTTGACTCTTGGAGCTTGTCCTTTAAGCCTTCTTCCCGGGTTAATGTAACTCACAGAGTTCTTGTCTTTCTTCTTCTCGAGCAATAGAGTCTTCAGTTCCTCCTGCTCCTTGGATAAGTTCAAGATCATCTCCAGGAATTGAGCATTCTGAGCCTGGAGATCCTTGACAGTTTGTTCGAGGGCCATTTTTTGGGGATTGGGAGGAAGACCGTGAGAACATTGATCCTTTAGAGTACCTGTTATGCAATGTTATGTTATGCTATGCAATGTATGAAATGTTTTCAAGGACTTTTGGAATTTAACTTTGCGTAAACCACCAAAAAGGGGAACTTTTATTAATAATTTCTTTAATCAATGTTCATTACAAGAAAAAATGAAAGCTCAAGTCTCCCAGGGACGGCTTCTTTTTGGGCGGAGATATGCATTGAGACTTCGTTCCTCATTAAGCTGACTGATGAGCTCTAATACTTTCTTCCTTTCAGCACAGAACTGAGCTTCAAAAGTATCCCTTTCCTCTCTCAACTGGATCCAAGATTTCTTTAATTCTTCAACATTGGTAGGCATATCTGGATAAGGAATGATCTGAGGGGTACCTCCTTCAACTTTTGGTTCAACAATCAGAGGTCCGATTGCAAGATATGGCATGATAAGCTCACGAGCTATGGCGCGTACCCATCTGAGATAAGGTTCCATAGGAATAGAGTTTTCCTGTCCTAAAGTACTTCTTTTCACCATGCCCCAAGCTCGTACAAACCTTTGACGGAGACCTTGAGAATCGTTGTCATAGTCAAACACAGTGCCTTGGATAATTATTTCATGTGGACCATCTCTTCGAGCATAACCAAACTGACGTAGGGCTAAAGTAGGATTATAAGTAATACCTCCTCTTATCCCCATGAGTGGTACGTTAGAGAATTCTCCACAACGGTCAATGATGATAACATTTTCTTTGGGTTGGGGACACCAATGGATGTCTGAATGGGAGAGCGACATTATCCTTTGAGACCATTTCAAATTTTGCTCATTCTTCAAGACTGATTGAGGAAGGTGCGAAATAAACCACCTAGATAATAAAGGTACGCAGCACATGAGAGTCCCTTGCCTTTTCATAGTACGAGTGTAAAGGGAATGCAAAATGTCTCCAAGCAAGGTGGGCACAGGGTTATGAGTGAGAAATATCTTAACAACATTCATGTCTATGAATTGATCCGGATTAGGAAATAGCACCAAACCATAGATTAGTAATGCTAGAACATCTTCGAAAGCGTGGACACTCATAGCTTTTAGGAATTCTCGGGCCTTATTTATCAGAAATTTGGCAAGTAAACCCTTAACTTCACTTCTTGTTACCCAATTAGTTTCAATGTCGGACTTTGTCATTTGTAAAGCCGCGACAACCTCTTCAGACCTCGGAATCTTTTCTAAACCACTGAAAGGTGTTTGATCAAGGATAGGCATCCCAAGCAACCTGGAAAATTCTTCTAATGTGGGTACCAACTGATAATCTGGGAAGGTGAAGCAATGATGTTTAGGATCGAAGAACTGGAATAGAACTCTCATCATATCTTCCTTGAAACCGGTGGTAACTAAATTGAGGAGATAACCATGTTTCTTGATGAACTGAGCATGATCGGGAAGTTCCGACACTAAATCCTTGAGTTGAGGAGAGGTCGCTGCAAAATTGATCCGGATGGTCTTCCTGGAAGCCATAGCCCTAAAAAACAGAGCAAAGTTAAATCCCTAAGTCCTCAAAATGGTTAGTACAATGCCATGATGTCATGATGTTATGATGTTATGATATCAAGTAAGTAACAAACACAAACAAGTCACACCACAATCATTCCTAGGTTTTAAGGCTTGCATGAGTTCCATAGGTAAGTACCCTCCCCACTGAAGTTTGGTTGGTTCAACCTGTCCTAGAATAGTAACCGGGTTCTAGAAGGATCTCAAATCATTGACCTTTCCTTAAGTCCATTTCAGTGCAACACCAAGCGGTTGACCAAAATTTCCCTAAAGTCCAATCTCAAAGAGTGTAGTATCGAGTATCAACCAACCCCAGTCGGAACCGAAGTCAGTTATCTCACTACTTTCTAATGGCTAGGATGAGTCAATTAGGATTCTAAAGGTCTGGATAATGCTTTGATGACACCACGTAGACGCCAAATTTTTCCTCAAGTAAACATGAGGAACATCAGGACATCCAAAGTGTCACATTAACCGTAGCCATCATTTTAACCATTCCAGTATACGCCGGACAGTCACGATGATCTCTTGCTACTTACCTAAGGTACACTAGATCCGAGTGTAGGATATTTCACTCAAGCATAGAATACCCAAACAATCCCTTAAAAGTAAATCAGACAAAGAAACAATTCGAAAACATAAGTGATCTTATCTTTAAGGTAACCTCTCTTTTTAAGATTCCCCAGCAGAGTCGCCAGTTCTGTGATACGGTGAACTGACTTTGTGTTTTTGCTTTGAAAAGCAATGTTGCGGATAGCAAGAGTCGCCATCGACTTTTCCTTTATCCAATATGGAAAGGCGGAAAAGAACAGGAAAAACCTTGATTAGATTTTGAGTTCGGGAGGTACATTATACAAAGAGAAGGTGTTAGCACCCTTTGTATCCATGGTTATCCATGGGCTCTTAATTGCTTAACTCACTTATGTTTTCCTTGTTTGAGAAAGTGTTTGAGAAATGTGGTGTGTTTAGAAAATATTTTGAAAGGAGAGTTTAACTTTGTAATGATTCTTGTACGAATGTATACAAAGTGTTTATCTCGTTTGATTTTGAAAGATGTTTAGAAAAATATAACTCGGCGATGATTCTGGTGCGAATGTATACCAAGTGGTGATTTTCTAAAAGATGTTATGAAAAGTGTGAGGTGTGAAAAGTATTTTAAATTGTGAGCAAGCATTTAAGAGTTATACCTAACCAAGGTCTTTATAGGTATTTCCTATCCTTAGGAGGGTAAAACTGTCCTTACTAATGAGAAGTAAGTAGTCTTATCCTTTGGATGTAAAGGGACATCTTGGGGTCGTCGATTGGTCATTGAAGGCAACATTTGTAAGGATACCTTAGCATTCGAAGGGACGATCATCATTTAATCGTAGGCTACAACGAAGGGTCATCGAGGGACAAAGTCATATATTCGAAGGCAACATTCGAGGGACAAGGTCATATATTCAAAGGCAACGTTCGAGGGACTCTGATTTATCTTGTAGGGACATTGACCTTTTGATCGAAGGGACTATGACTTATCTGTTTAGGGATGATGATGATTTAATCGAAAGGGTCTTTGCTAAGGGTATCCCCACATTCGGGGGACATGACCGTAATATCGTAAGGCAACAAAGAGAGGGTTACCCTAGAGGTGCAAGTGTGGAAATGATTGGATTCAGATATATTATCTTGAATTAATTTATCTAAGTTCGATTATTTATCTTTCCATGCAGTCCTATTAGCATACATGTAGATAGTTATATTCATAGTATGGAAAAATTAAAGTGCGAAAAATAAGACTACGCTATTACATGGCTTCGGGATGGGGTACATAATTTAAAAGGGGATATAAAATATCTAAATCTTAATTAACGAGTACAAAATTAAAAGGCATACAAAATAATAAAACCTAATTAAACTAAAAAGAAAGAAATAAAAAAAAATCTTAATTAAATCTATTACATAGAAAGTTCATGACAAATGAAATAAATAAACTAAATTTAAGAATGAATTAAGAATACTTTTAGTTTATAATAATAGAAACTTTTTTTTATGAATTTATGAAAAAACTTAGACTAAATTGATAGAAATTTTAAAAGAAAAAAGGAAAAAAAATATATAATTAGATTTTTATTATTCAAAATAGCCCATTTTAATTAATAAACTAGATTAAATTATATCCTAGTTTAAATAACTAATATAATATATTAATTAAAAAATTAATTAATGGGTTTTATTTTAATAATAGAAAAATAGTGGTGAATTAATTACAGTGGAAAGGGAGTAAACATAGTAAAAACACTGCCCAGGACCTCTACGTTGCAGTGACGGAGGAGCTACCAACGAGCCATGTTGGTCCATTCATTATTTATTCGCCTTCATTAAAATATATATTAATTCTACATGGATTTTTCCATTTTGACGCAACACCACCATGCATGTTACAGTTTTGTCTCTTACGGCAAGCTACTTTATTTTTTCTCATGCTGTTTCTTTCATGTGAATACAACAAACTTGTAACTTTATCTTATATCAAACCACACACATAAAATAAGATCATATGTAATCATCATGCAATAATAAAAATAGCCATGCACAAATCAAGAAGCTTATATTATTTTACTCATTTATTAGTTCTCTTTACTGCAAGTGATAATGATAAAACAAACCTTACACATACATGTTAAAGACAACCAAGGATTTATATTATCACCATTATATCATCATCATTATTATGTAATAACAGCATGTGAAATAAACATAATCATGCTAGAAACAACCTTCATATAATAATAATTAAATGGCAGATATAATTCTTTAATCATGCAAACAGAATTTCTCCAACATGCTATGACATATCAAGAACAGATGCATACTTGAATAAAGCAATATCAACATCCACCAAACCATGAATACATCATCTCAATATATATATTAAACCAATATTATTCATGCATGAATTAAGGAGTATTGCAAGGTAATCATGCTGGATGCAAATTCCATAATGAACACTTACTGGGGATTTGATTCTTCTAGCTTGCTCCCTGTATGTGTGTTGTTCTTATTCAGGCTATGGGTGCTTTATGGTTGCTTCTATTTTCCCTGCCCGTGAATCTTCTTGCTTCTGCCTTGCCTTGTGTATCTTCTTCTCCTGTATCTCTCCTCTTTTTTTCTCTCCTTTCTTCTCTCTCGTTGCAGCCATATGAAGTATTTATAATGGTGTGGATTAGGGTTTAACCTTGCTAAATATTTGGATCCCTTCCTATAATTTAGGAGAGTTAGCTATAATGGTGTGGATTAGGGTTTAACCTTGCTAAATATTTGGATCCCTTCCTATAATTTAGGAGAGTTAGTTGTGGATTAGTGTTTAACATTACTATCTATTATTATAAATAAATATTTATTAAATACAAATATTATTATAAATAATGAATAATTTAAATGACTTTTAACAAATAAAAATTAATTTAAATTTTAGTTACATAATTGAATTAAAATTTAAACCTATTTCTATTTTTACTTTCATCATTTAAAAAAAAATCAAAATTATTCTTACTTATATCAACCAAAATTATTTTATAATTTATGGGCTTTTAAAAAAATGTTACTCTTATAAATAAATTTTATTAAGTAAAAAACGTGAATTACTAAATAAATACTATTTATAAATAATGACTAAATGGAACATGAGTCACTAAATTATAAAAAATAGTTATTATAATTTAATGAGCTTTAACAAATAAAATTAATTTAAAATTTTAATTATACAATTAAAATTCAAATCTATTTTTATTTATCATTAAATTAAAACTATTTTATTTTTATATATATAATTTATTTATATCATACAGATAACTAAAATCATTATTATTTTTTATATCTGTATCACATAATAAATAAATTAAAATTTATAATTTATATGAGAATGTATGCTGATGAATGAATGCAAATGTGAAATGAATGCCATGCATGAATCAATTTATCATAAAAATTAACAGGCAAATTTTGGGGTATGACACGTGGGCATTTTAATCATGTCCCCATAAGGAATTACTACTAACTATAAGTTCAAAATCAATGTCCATTGTTCCAACAATGAGGCTGGTTATGAGGCCTTGCTTACAGGTCTTACCATATTATTAGACTTGGGGGCAACCAGAGTTGAGATCAAAGGTGACTCTGAACTGGTAATCAAACAATAAACTAAAGAATACAAATGTATTAAAGATAACCTGTTAATATACTTCGTCAAGAAAAATTCAATGCTTAAACGATTTGAAAATGTAGATATTGAACACGTACCACGAATACGCAACCAAGAGGTTAACGATTTCACCTAGGTAGCTAAGAAAAAAATTAAAGAACTTGACTGAAGTGAAAGACAAGTTGGTGTTAACTAGCATTATCCGACCAGAGTTATCAACACCAAAACTGGTGGGGGTAGAGGAGTTACCCGAATTTTGTGAAAAATTCGAAACTCTTGCCATAGACAACATAACAAATGATGATTAGCGAAGAGAAATTATTGAGTTCCTTAGAAACCCGACATGAATAACATATCGAAAAACAAAATACAAGGTGTTAAGTTACGTCATCATTGGAAATGAGTTGTTCAAAAAGACTCCACAAGAGGTGTTGATAAAATGAATTAGCGAGAGCGAAGCCTACTTGGCAATTTCTGACACTCACAGCGGATCGTGTGGCGCTCACCAAGCAGACCACAAAATGAAATGGTTGTTGTGTCGACTTGGGGTATATTGGGCCACTATGTTAAAAGATTGCATAAAGTTTGCTTGAGGATGTCAAGAGTGCCAGAAGCATGGAGGGATACAACACATGCCTATCAACGAATTACATTCGAGGATGTCAAGAGTGCCAGAAGCATGGAGGGATACAACACATGCCTGTCAGTGAATTACATTCGATCATCAAGCCATGGTCATTTCGAGGATGGCCGTTAGACCTAATAGGTGAGATCAAGTTGGCATCCTCTAAAAGCCATAGATATGTCCTCGTGGGCATTGATCACTTTACAAAATGGGTCGAGGCAGTACCTTTAACCAATGTCGACCAAGATACGACGATTGACTTCATACAAAGTCACATCATGTGTAGATATGGACTCCTGAAACCATAACAACTGACCAGGGTTCAGCCTTTGTAGGCATAAAGGTAATAGAGTTTGTTGTAGAGACAATGATAAAATTCTTGACGCCGACCCCCTATGCACAAGCTAATGGCCAAGTAGAAGCTGCAAACAAATTTATTATAAGCTTGATAAAAAATCCCATAGGCAAGAAGGCAAGTAGTTGACATACAACTTTGAACCAAACACTTTGAGCTTGTAGAACTTCGCCCAAGGAGACCACCAATGCTACACCCTTCCGACTCACGTTTGGCCACAATGTAGTTTTACCTGCAGAGATATGCCTATAGTCAGTAAGAATCCAAAGGCAAAACAAAATCTCATTTGACCATTTTTGGAGTATGATGATGGATGAGTTGGTTGACCTGGACGAAGAAAGACTATTCACTCTAGATGCCTTGATGAGGCAAAAGAAGAGAATAACTGAAACTTATAATAAAAATGTCAAGTCCAAAATCTTCTCTATTGGAGATCATATCTGGAAGATTATACTTCCTCTTAACAAGAAGGATAGAACATTGGGAAAATGACCACCCAACTGAGAAGGACCATTCAAAGTTAATCAATTTTTTTTTCAATAATGCATATGAAATTGAAGAGTCAAATTCTGATAAACAAACTTTACGAATAAATGAGAAATACTTAAAAAGATATAGGCCTATGCTTCAAAAAATTAAGATCACAAGGGAGATAGAAAGTATTAGTAGTCAACTCTTAATAACACTTAGCGGCAAGTAATATGGCCGAATTATATTTGAGGGAATCCACGAAAGTAGAATGATATTGAAAATGTCCAAATACTTCCACATGACTTTTTTTCTTCTTCTCCACCCTATCTTATCGTCAAGCAAACTGTCACTTATGATTTAGTAGTCCAACCTAATAGTTGAAGTAAAAAATCTACTTTAAATCTTGCCTTTGTAATCATAATCGGATGACCAGATATGTTCTAAATGCAATCCTAACGCAGGATTGCATGTAATTTTGAATGTATGCAATCTGAAATCCATTATAAGAGAAAGAAAAAAATGAAGCCACATCAAATTCTATACTGACTGTTAGGTGTGCGATTAAAACATGAACTCCTATATTATATTTTAAAAAAATTAATGAAATAATTAAATGAGTGATTTCAAGTATTCCTTTGTCAAAAAGAAGAAAAAGTAGTACTATATGGTTACACCGCGAACAAACAAGGCCCTACGATATTTTGCTTCTTTTTCGAGGTCCTCCTTTTCATGAAAGCCTACATGTACTAACTTTTGCCTCTTTTATTTAACCTATCATACAATACAATATTCGTTAGTGCCTCGATGCCTTTATTCTCTGCTTTTTAATCGTTCCCATCAGTTTCAAAGTACCCTTTCACCCTTATTCATCTTCTCTCTAACAAACTCTGTGTCTCTCTTTCAACTTCAACTCAAATGGCCTCAACAGAAACACAACAACATCCAAACTACAAGGTAAAACTCTCTTCCATCTCTTACTTTCATTTCATTTCTTTCTGAACTTATTAGTTACGCTTTCTCTTCCAGACGATTGTCTTGAAGGTCTCCATTCACTGCCAAGGCTGCAAGAAAAAAGTCATCAAAATTCTTCAAAGCATAT
Source organism: Lathyrus oleraceus (assembly GCF_024323335.1). Taxonomy (NCBI): domain Eukaryota; kingdom Viridiplantae; phylum Streptophyta; class Magnoliopsida; order Fabales; family Fabaceae; genus Lathyrus; species Lathyrus oleraceus. Next base: position 326,696,489 of record NC_066584.1, on the reverse strand, counting down.
ATGGTAATTATTTTTCTTCTTCTTCATTTTATTATTATTTAATTTTATGTTTATTAAACACTCCTATGTAATCTAGGTGTTACTAGCGTAAACATTGATTTGAAGCAACAAAAAGTTGTAGTAACTGGGAACGTAAACAGCGATATTTTGATCATGAAATTGACCAAGACAGGGAAGCATGCTGAGTTATGGCCTCAACCTGAAACGGAACCTGAACCAAAACCAACCGATGCTAAAAAGAAGAAGCAGAGAAAACCTGAGAGCAAAGAGAAACAGAGCGATCCAGAAACTGAAGACAACGAAGAAATAGAAATCAAACAAACCGGTGAATACAACAATGAAACAGGTAAAGTTAAAGTTAAAGTTGACGAGGCATCCGAAAGCGTTGAAGTTAACGGAAGCGCCGTTAAAAAAGGTAATGGAGGCGGTGAAGTTAACGGCAACACCGCTAAAAAAGGAAATGGAAGCGGCGAGGTTAACGCTAACGGGAACAGTAACGTTAACAAATCCAATGAAGGAAACGCAACCGGTAAATCCGGTGTAGTACACGTTCAAGAACCGAAGCCAGAAGTGAGGAAGCAAACAGTTGTGTTACCGGCTGGACCGGTTCCCGAGAAAAAAGTTAGCGTCGCAGTGCAATTTCCTTGCGATAATAATGAAGAAGCATCAACGAATGAGAAAACCGGTTCCACCGGTGGTGATAGCAGCGGAGTGAAAAAGAAGAAAAAGAAAGAAAAAGGTAAAGCTAACAGCAACAACGCTAATGAGAGTGTTGCTGAACAGCTTGGTGATGCTCCGGGTACCGGTGGTTCAGGTTATCGGTCACATGGTCAAAGTAATTTTCATGATCAAGTACATAGAGGTTCAGTTCCAGTTTCAAATATACCCAATGAGGTTCCGCCACGTCATTTTATTAACCAACAATTTTATCCACCTCATTACTATGCACCTCCGGTTTCTGCTGCTGCACCGGTTTATACCGTGAGCCATCACACAGCGTATCCGAGCAATAGTAGTTACGGTGCGGCGTATTATGCGCCTCCGCAACCGTATCAATACGCGCATGTGGTGAATTCGGGAAACGAGATGGAGGGTCAACCTAGGCCGTACACGTATGAATCATCGGAAACGTATAGTTCATCACAACCGTCTGATTCGTTTGTTTATTTTAGTGATGAAAATCCTAATGCGTGTAGTGTGATGTGATTTGTAATCATTCTGTTGGAACATACAACTTGTATGGGGCATGAGAGAATTTTGTAATGGTGTAGATAAGGATCAGATGAAAAGCTTCAAAAGAACGAAAGAAAAGAAAAAAATATTACTAGTCTGTTTGGTTTGAATGGATGGAAAGTTGGGTAGAATAATAGAATTCTGGGTGTTTACGGCTTTTGATCAGTGGTTGTCCTGGACTCTTGATATGTATCGTATTAGGACAATGTAGTGAAATTTTAAAATTATTGGCCTTGCATCCTCCTTATTTTCACTTTTCACTTTACTATTTTAGAATATTTTTTAGAATACTTTTTCTTCTGGTTTCTTCCATGTGGGATTTACTCATGAGATTCTTATAATTCTTTTTTAATGTTTCTCTTATTTTAAATGCTAGAAGATTATCTTATGTATAAGAGAAATATAATAATATTTTTGTTTGTATATTTCTCTCTGCATTACCGTTGTTATACTGAATGTTATAACGAATACAAAGTATTTTTTTTATACTTATTGTTATTTTATTTAGAGGTTTAAAAGAATTTTATTATCTTCTTATGAATTCCTACTTATATATTAATACCATTTATTTAATAATAAATTTTTACTATGTTGATTATTTGCATCATAAATATGATTTTATATTCTCACAATCCCTCACTTAAAGTCATTTTTGTGAATTTTCCACCCTGATATATGATCACACCATATGAATTTGTTTGTATAGGTTAGTTTTACCATAACATGTGCTAGGTTATCTTTGACATGAATTTTTTACATATCGAAGTTTTTTTGCTCTATCACTTCTCAATCTTCAATTTTGTTGTTGTAACACCCCAAAATGAGAGTATTTAGAATGATCACATTTAGAATATTAAACGTTAGTACTAATACATCAAATAACATATAGCTTACAAAAGTACAAGAATTCACCTACACTACATCAAAAGTGAATATATATACCACATATCTAAAAATAAAATTCCGAAGACACATGACAAAAGAATAGGATAAACAAAAGAGTCTTCTTACATCCATCAAATCGTCTTGTATTTCTCCTTTCCTGAAACCTGATTAGTTGAAAATATAGACAACAACATGGGTCAAATAACATTATCTCAATAGAGGCCTACTAAACTATAAGTCCTCTTGATCATAAGGTTATCTAGAACTACTCAAGCTTCTACTAAGATTCTAGTACACACATATCAGAAAGTATAGTAAAAAAGGGTTCAAGGCGTAATCAACCTCATACAACGTAAGAATGTCGGTGCACTCGCTCTTACATACCATGTACACTTCAGGAGACAGTTAGCTTTGCGGAACATCAACAACATACTAACGCTTTTCATATCAAGCCTAGTTTTACGGTCTTTGTGACTTCCTACTAATCATTTCCGTCAAGTCAGGTTTTACGGCGTGATCCACCTTTGTGCCCAAATTTCCCTCACTGATTACCAAACGACATTTTGAGAGCGCGCAAAAAGTCTCGACATTCCTTGCACGTATCTCAATTGATCCCTTTCGAAACCAATGTCATTATATGCTCACTGTCTCAAGATACGTCTAAGTATCCAAGATTTACAATTAGTTTTCCATAATTCATAACTTATTTTACCTACAATCTTTAAGTTACCTCACAGTCAATTTGTTTAATCACAAATAGAAAAGAAGCATGCAAGCATCATATCACTTCACCATAGGATAGTTCCTTGAATTAGATGTTCAACGCAACTAACTGCGTCATAATAAGAATTACCGAACTCAAGATACATCAGTTATAATATAATCTTATTGCAGCTAGAAAGTTTTACGGGTGGGTCGTAATTTGGCTTACGACCATAAGGGGCCCATAAACATAGAGTACATCCGTAAAAGGCCCATACCTCAACAAAACTTTCATTTTTTCATACCTTTATAGGCAATAAATCAATCTAACATTCCTAGGATAAGATGATCAGTGCATTTTGATACACATTCTTCTATAATTGTACTTAGGAATTTATATAGTTTATTCTATTATTTTTACTATTTTAGTGTGTTTTTACATTTAAGTTTATTTTTGCTTTTATTTTATTTTCGTACTTTATTTTCAGCATAAACAATTATTTGATATCTGTTTACTATACAGACCATAACTTAAGCTACGAGAATCAGATTAATGCATTCTAATATGCGTTGGAAAGCTAAGAGAAAGAGCTACAAGTTTCATGTTGAAGTCAAAAGCTAATTCGAAGTAAAGGAGGGTAAAATAATTCTTTGAAGTTCCAGACTTAATTAAAATAGTTAGTTTGAGCCAGTTTTTGTAATTTTCGGGTCGGACCTCATAAGGGCCAGAATTTACCTTTTATTATATTAGGTCTTTCACTACTATAGTAATCCTATTCTGAATTTTGATGATACAATATTGCTTAGAAGATTTCATGGAGAACTAAAATTCACAAGGTTGATCTGCTGTAATCGGTTTCCGCCGATACTTTGAGGTTTCTTAATTTTTAATCAAATGTCTTTTCCCTTTCAATATTTTATTCTATGTCTTGTATGCTTTATTCAAGTTCTATATAATATGTGTTGATTAATTTCGATTGATATATGTTCCATAATCGTGTTTGCTTAATTCGTGTGTGCTTAACCCGTTTGCTTAATTCATAATCTGTTTGCTTAATTCAGAAATTAGGAACACATATCATATATTAGTATCAATGCGCTTGTTATTGTTACTATAATCGAAAAGGGATTAGAATCCGCTTAGGGCATGGAAATTATATTAACCAATGATAAGTTAGGAAACCAAACGAGTAGATCGACTTATTTCATAATCACTTTTTATAATCACTTTTTATAATCACATTTTATAATCACTTATTCTTAATCGAATCGAAACCCCCCTATTTTGTTTTCTTAATTAGTTAATTTTCCAAGAGTCCTTGCGATACGATACTCGAGGTGTCGCTTCCCATTTACTATATTTTATTACTCGTTTTTAACCCGTGTGCGACAGCGGATCAAATTGGCGTCGCTGCCGGGGACTCTTGTAGATTTTAACCATTATTATAGTCTAACCATTATTAAAGTCATAAGTGTTATGTTTTAGCATTTTTTTGCCCTAACTTTCTTGCGTTATGACCTTTTTGCGTTTTAGGATAAAAAAATATGTTTTTAAAAAAATTGCCTCAGATTATTCCGATTCTTTGTCGATTCATTAGGAAAAGATCAAGGATCGAAATTCCTTATTTTTCTATTTTTTATGATTTTATTTTTGTTTTGATAGTTTCAGAAAATTCCGAAAAAGTTCTAAAAAAATTTAATTGACGTTATTAGATTAATTTTCGTGTTTTTGTATTTTTTTCCTTTTATTTTAATAGTTTTTTCCGTAATTCAATTGTTTGTTCTTAATAAGGATATTGTCGGTATTTTCCTATTTGTTGTCGCATTGCTGACTTAGTCAGTGTTTTCTCATTGTTTGTTGATTTTTTTTCCTATTGAGTTTAACATGGCTGACCAAAGAACTCTGAGAGAACTTGTTGCCCCTGATATTAATTATAATGTTTTATGTATTGAATATCCTGTTGTTGTTGTACCTTTTGAATTGAGATTTGGTTTAATACACTTGTTGCCAAGCTTTAGTGGTCTTGCAGGTGAGGATCCTCATAGGCATCTTAAAGAATTCCAGGTTGTGCGTTCTACATCATTGAGGCCTCAAGGAATTACCGGAGATTATGTCAAGCTTAGAGCATTTCCATTCTCACTACAAGGTGCTGCAAAAGATTGGTTATATTATCTTGAGCCAAATTCTATTACAAGTTGGAATAATATGAAGAAAATCTTCTTAGAAAGATTTTTCCCTGCTTCAAGAGCTTCTTCAATCAGAAAAGAAATATGTGATATTAGTCAGGTAAAAAAACTTACTCTTGAAGTTGATCCTCACTTATATATATATATATATATATATATATATATATATATATATATATATATATATATATATATATATATATATATTCCCGATAAATACTATTTAGATAATCTCCCTGAGACAAGTTGTCATACCACAAATTTTTCCTACCTTATACACATTATCTTTTTCAATTCATTTTCATTTGCACCAAAATGATCATTTGATCTGGTCATGTATCACCCTCGGTTGAAAAATTGTCATCCATTCGCATAATAGTTGGTTTTTGAGTCCCATGAGTATTCATCAGTCATTCCTAGTCTTATCATACGTATGCATCATATCATTGGTCATTTAATCTCATCCTCATACAAAAGTCTAAGTCAATAAAGGATTAAAAGTCAATAGGCTCTTAATATTATGACATTGATCTTACTCCATTCCATTTCATTCCATCATTCATGTATTTTACTTTTAAAATAAAATACGTAGGCATGAGGGCCCCAATCCTCACCGAGCACTCTATCTATTTCTCTTCCTTTCCCCATTCTTTTGCGAGTAATCTTTAGTTGTCACACCTATTCGAGCGAGAACAATCAAAACGGTTCCCATGGAGTACCATGGATGCTTGGGGTGCTAATATCTTCCCCTTGCATAACCGACTTCCTTACCCAGTATATCTCTTTCCCCCGGGTTTTATCGATGTTTTCCCTTCCCTTTGGGGATAAATAAAGTTCGATGGAGACTCTGTTGTGTGTTCGAGCGTGCGATACGTTCGGGTATATTTCCGCTAGCTTCAATTGTCAATTTCAGTTCCACAAATTCCATACTTAATTCAGGCATCTCGTCGTAATCCGAAGTGAATAAGTCTTTATACTAATTCAAAAGATGGATCACTTTGACTCTAAGTCCTGGGCCAAGGTTGGCGCTTATGTATGTTGGTCTTTTTGCCATTTCTTTTCCTAAGTCAATTTCTTCTAAAGGATCCCACGCTAGCATTTTTATGTTGGGTGCCATCGGGTCCCTTTCGAATCCCAAAGGCTCTTCGTCATAGATGGCGTCGAGCCTATGGCTTTGCACTTCGTGTTGCTCCTTATCAGGTGGCTCCAGTTTGAAATCTATGTCAGGCCCCTCCAGGTGCACATTAGCTTTTTTGACTTCAGCAACCATGTATTTAACTTCGGCCTCTAAGGCAGCTTTTAATATGTTCTCGGCTATATAAGCCGAAATCTTTTCCAATGTTTTGGATTCAAACATAATCACCAAATTCATCTCCCTAGCATGTTGGTTGTATGTATGAAGTCCCTTCGAACTCGAGGTCTTCTCCTACAACCTCTTTATCCCACTAAAACCCATAATTTAGGTGTAGATGAAGGAATAATATGTTGCATCAGTGGGGTCGAATACGAAATCAGCAGGTCTACAAGGGGAAATGTTTCCCAGATTCCTGTCGAAATTGCGCATATCCACGTGGTTAACTTCAGCCATAAAATAACTTTGATATGCTTCAATATTTTCCACTATAACATCACTTCTCCATATAGTAATCCTTTGATGCATCAAAGATGGTACTACTCCAATACCATGTATCCACTCACGGCCCAACAACAGGTTGTAGTTTGCTTTCGAGGTAATAACCATGAACATGGTTGGCCTCATAATGGTTCTAATTGTTAAATCTATCTGGATCACCCCTAAGGTACGTCCAATCTTTCCTTCATAATTTGACAAGACCATGTTATGGGGATTTAGGTCTGTGTCGAACTTTCCCATTTTCTACAACATAAAGTGCGATATTAGGTTCACTGCCGCACCATCGTCCACCAAGATCTTATTAATTCCCATATTTTCTACCTTTCCTCTAATGAAAAGAGGTTTAAGATAACTTCTCATTGCTTCTTCCCACCTTTCGAAGAAGGCATTTTTCTCTTTGAAGTAACCGTTATTCATTAGGTAGTAACATACTAGTCTATGTCTGGCCATTTCAGCTTCCATAAACTCTTCACACTCCTCCAATTTTGTGACTTGATCAAACTCTATAGACAGCACCGAGACTACATTGCAAGTGATATCCAAAGAAGGCTCAGATTCTGTATCGAAGTTGTCAGTTATCATGTCATCATCAGTCACTAGTAACACTGACTTGCCCTCAGGTTCTTCTTTTCAAGCAGGGAATTGTTTCCTCCCCACTGGCCTTTTTTCTTCACCTTTTTTTTCTCTGGAGGCTGGTTGGAACGAGATTCAGCCATTGACTTTTTGCTGGCCTCTCTCTCCGCCTTTCTCCTCCTTTGCTGCCTTCGCCATTGTGACATGGACATGGGATTTTTACCCTTGTAGTCTTCTGATCTATAAGCTTGTTTTTTTTATACTTGAAACTCCCTTCTATAGGCTATCGAAGAGCCTCAACCAACCTCAAAACTGTTCCACTTCTCCTATCCTCATTCTCTCTTTTCAGCAGGCCTTACCCATTTTCCTTTGGGTGCATCAACAACTGGTTTGAAGGTAGCTGGCCTATTTGGCTGAAGACTTAGACCACCTTGCTCCATCCTTTGAGGGTCTCCCCTCTTGTCAAAAGTGAAGTGACTGCGAATGTATCTCCAATTCCTTATGTGACTGGCCATTCGAATCCTCTTGATGTTTTCAGAAGTTGTCCTGTCGAAAACTGAACTGCACCTAGGGTACAACATGACCTCAGGCTTCTTTTTCTGGAAGCGGTGGAGGAACTCCACTATGCTTTCATCACTCTTGGGGTAAGCCACCCTCACTTTCTCTTTGCTTTGTCGAGCATTCTCTTTGTCAGCTTCTCGCTCTCTGCTCACCTCGACCATGTTGACTTTGAGATTGGTGCCATCAGTGATCTTCAGCTTTTCCAATTTTACCCTAAGGCCCTCAGTAACCTCAATCTTGTCATTCTCTTGCTTGAAACCCTCAGTGGTTTCGACCATCTTGGTGTTTTTGTTACGGCCTTCAGATGCTTCGACCATGTTGATAATGGTCAATTCAGTATAGTGGGCATCTGCCACCTAGAGGGGGTCTGAGTCGATCTTCATCTGGGACTTTGTCTTTGTTGGTGTAAGCCCTAGAGGCCAACACTTTTGGTACTTGTATCGAATTATTTAAAGGCATTTTCTTTATTATGGTTGATTAATAAAGTCCCTAGAATAGATAGTCCGTTTAATGTATTAAGTATGACTTAATCATGAGAACACATTAAACATAAGGGCACTATTCTTAAAGTATCCGTAGTCGAGCTTTAATGTGAAGTGGGATAACATTAAAGCATTAAGACTATTATGTTTGTAGACTGATGATCACATCTCATGGATCATGGATAAAGAGTTATCAAGTCTTAAACATAGGTATGAATATTAGGAGTAATATTTATACCGGATTGACCCGCTATGAGAATACTATATAGAAAGTTATGCAAAGTGTCATAAGTTATTCTCATGGTGATAATAGTGTATACCACTCTTCGACCTGAAACCACTATGGATCCTAGATGTAGAGTTGAGTGCCTTATTACTGATCCAACGTTATCCGTAACTGGATGACCATAAACACAGTTGATGAGTACTCCACAAAGCATGCTGAGGGACATGAGTGTCCTAGATGGAATTTGTCAATCCTGCGTAACAGGATAAATGTCTATGGGCCCAATATTGAACTGGACAAGGGTGACACGGTCTATACCTTGTGTTCAATATAGACATAAGGGCAAAGGGGTAATTATACACATAATTATTATCACAGGAGGTTTTGTCAGATCACATGACATTTTCGTGACTTGGGTAGCAGTGATGTGTTGCTAGATACCGCTCACTGTTTATTATGTTAAATGCGTGATTTAATATAATTGCCAACGTCGTGAAAACCTATAGGGTCACACACAAAGGACGGATTGATGAGAGATAGAATAATTAAGGAACATCGTAAGGTACGGTGTACTTAAGCAGAATACGAAATATGGTAAGGTACCAAATACTTAAGTGATTTTGGCATATTATGAGATATAGGCCAAAATGCACTTAAGTGGGCTTTTTGGCTTGAAGCCCACACAAGTGGTTCTATAAATAGAGCTCTTGTGCAGAAGCTTTGTATGGGAATACAACACAACTGAAGAGTTGGAATTTCGTATCTCTCTCTCACTCAAAGCCTTCATTCATAACAGCTAGCACTGCGATTGAAGGAATCCGTTCGTGTGGACTGAGTAGAGACGTTGTCATCGTTCAACGTTCGTGATCGCCCCGTGGATCTGTATCAAAGGTTTTGATCATTATCAGAGATCTGCACCAAAGGTTTGAATCGCCACAAGAGGTAACGATTCTATCACTGATCATGCCCATTCGTAAGGATCACTAAATGGAGAATTTTTTAAATTCCGCTGCGTCATGGATGGCAATTCTCCAACAGTGGTATCAGAGCCACTTACGAAACCATGAATCTGATATCTGTTTTTGTTCTGTAATAATATGATTAAAACAGAATGAATCAAAGGTTAAATTGAGATCGATCAAGTTACATATATGTGATATATGTAACCCTGATGCAAAATACATTATATATGATATAATGTTCTTGTTTCGTTCATTCAAAACCTCGATGATTGTTTTCCTTTGAGCGATCAATGGTCGTTTGCTTCTTGATCCGACATTAGTATGGTGAAGCAATGACGTGTTGATCAATCATACTGAATTAACAATCGAGACGTGTTTGACGGTCTGAAATTGGTGCATTAGGGTTAGTGACGGCACAAGGGTTGTGTTGTCAGAGAGTTATGCGATTGGGGTTATACGCACAAGAGTTGTGCTTCCTAAACACTTTTTGGAACAATGTTAACCGGTTAACGCGTATGGTTAACCGGTTAACGGAATGCGAAATAAAAAATTTTGAGATTTTTTTAACAGTGTTAACCGGTTAACGCATATGGTTAACCGGTTAACGCAAGGCGGAAAACAGTTTTCCAAGACATTTTCAAACAGTGTTAACCGGTTAACACATTTGGTTAACCGGTTAACGCAAGGCAGAAAACAATTTTTTCAGATTTCAAAACAGTGTTAACCGGTTAACGCATATGGTTAACCGGTTAACGCAAGGAAATTTTCACCCATTCGGCTAACTCAGTGCTTTAAAAGTGTCAAGTGTTGATACGAAAAGCGACATCGATTTTAAATGAATTGTTCATTAAAATGTGATGATCGGTCGTCGAAATTTAATTTGATTTTAATTAATTAAAGGAATTAATTATAATAAAAATAAAGTGTTTATTATTGTCTTATGGTGATCGGTTATGGCCTTAGTTTTCCTTTGTTTTGTTTTGGGTTTTTAAAATACGACCTGCGTGTCGTGCCTCTCTCTTAATCTCCCAAATGTAACTTCTTTTCTCATCTCACTCCCTCGTATGTAAAACGAGTTTCTTTCATGTAATGTAATGATATGAAGAAAGCAAAGAAGTCAGTGCCAAAGGAACAACCTTGAAGATCTTGCTTGGAGAAGCTTAGATCGTTGTAGGTTAGCTTAGGTTCTCTCATTGGCTTGGGAGAACAATTGCGCTAGGGGTCATAACTGTTTCATTATGTATGTATGTATGTTGATGCATGTGAATGTATGTTGATGCATGTGAGAGACGGTTTATATGATAAACAAGCCGGTGAGATCAGAAAAATTGCAATTCCCTCAAAACTAAATATTAAGTTTTAAGCTTTCCAAGTTTTAACACTCATCAAGACTAGTATCGAATAATGTAGGTTTCGCCTACGCGAGGTGCATGTTCTATATTAGTAAGGTGCGATGGGATAATTGTAATATCCAACTGTTAAAACAATGGGTCAAACTTAACTAAACAAATTATGAGAATATTATATGTGTTTGCTTTCCAAGTTTTAGCACTCATCAAGATTGGTATAGGATATGTAGGTTTCGCCTACGCGAGGTGCATGTTTTGTATTAGTTAAGGTGCGATGGGATAATTGTAATATCCAACTGCTAAAACGATGAGTCAAACTTGATTATAATTTTCTTATACATGTTTAGAAGCAAGAGTTGGGAATAATCCATATGATGGATTGGAATAAGGAGTTATTCACCCAATTGAAATTTTCGAGAGTTGTATGAGATACAATTGGAAGGAGTTCCTACCTAAATAACCTAGTTTTGTGTAATCCGCCTACGCGGACTTAGAACGAAGTGAAATATGGATCTCGACCCACTAGAAAATCTTCCAACGGGATTTTCCGAATCAGATGATGAGGGTCATTTGTTTTGAGTAAAATAGTGGGAGCATGTTTAATTAAAGGCCTAATTAAATATGTCAATGATACTTATATTTTCATAAATCCTTGTGTAGATTACCATGACAGCAAACACCTCTAACAACATCTTGCGATCAATCCTTGATAAGGAAAAATTGTCTGGGACAAATTTTTTGGATTGGTACCGAGACATGAGGATTGTCCTCAAACATGATAAAGGGAAAGGCAAGGAAGTTGCCAAACCCAAACCCACTAGTGTTGCTTTGAAGCCTAGTGGAAGCATAGAAAAGGAAGGTACCTGCTTCCGTTACGGTAAGACCGCACACTGGAAGAGGAACTGCCCAAAGTACCTGGAAGATAGGAAGAATGGAGTAGAGACTCCAACTTCAGGCATTTTTGTTATTAAAATTAATTTATCTACTTCTGCATCATGGATATTAGATACTGGATGCGGTTCTCACATTTGTACAAATGTGCAAGAACTAAAAGGAGTAGAAAATTGGCAAAAGGTGAAGTCGACCTACGAGTTGGTAATGGAGCAAAGGTTGTTGCCTTAGCCGTAGGAACTTATGAATTGACTTTACATAGTGGTTTAATAATTCAGTTAGAGAACTGTTATTATGTACCAGCAATTAGCAGGAATATTATTTCCGTTTCTTGTTTGGACAAGTTCGGTTTTTCATTCATAATAAAGAACAATTGTTGTTCAATTTATTTGAATGATATATTCTATGCAACTGCACAAATGAACAATGGATTATATGTCATTGATCTTGAAATGCCTATTTATAACATTAATACTAAAAGGATGAAACCTAATGAGTTAAATCCAACTTACCTTTGGCATTGTCGATTAGGCCACATAAATGAGAAATACATTTCCAAACTCCATAAAGATGGACTGTTGGACTCTTTTGATTATGAATCATATGAGACATGCAGATCTTGTTTAAATTGGAAAAGATGACAAAGTCTCCATTCACAGGAAAAGGTGAAAGAGATAATGATCTTTTGGCCCTCATACATATTGATGTATGTGGACCACTGAACATGCCGGCCAGAGGAGGTTTTCAGTACTTCATCACATTTACTGATGATTTCAGTAGATATGGTTGTGTGTGTTTAATAAAACACAAATCATAGTCCTTTGAAAAGTTCAAGGAATTCAAGAATGAAGTACAAAACCAACTAGGTAAGAATATTAAAACTCTTCGATCAGATCGAGGCGGTGAGTATTTAAGCCTAGAGTTTGATGACCATCTGAAAGAGTGTGGGATCCTATCCCAACTCACTCCTCCTGGAACACCCTTATGGAATGGTGTATCTGAGAGAAGAAATCGAACCCTGTTAGACATGGTCCGATCCATGATGAGTCACACCAATCTTCCAAACTCCTTTTGAGGACATACACCATTGACATCAGCTTATACACTTAACCGTGTTCCATCCAAAAGGTTGAAAAGACACCATATGAGATATGGAGTGGTAAGAGACCACATATGTCTTACATGAAGATTTGGGGTTGCGAAGTTTATGTGAAACGACAAATTTCAACTAAGCTTAAGCCCAAATCTGACAAATGCTTATTTGTGGGGTATCCTAAAGAAACAAGAGGATATTACTTCTACAATCCTTCTGAGGGCAAAGTGTTTGTCGCTCGAACTGGAGTTTTCCTAGAAAAGGATTTTATTTCCAAAGGAACCAGTGGGAGGAAAGTAGAGCTTGAAGAAATTCAAGAATCACAAAGCATCGATACACCTATGGAGGAATTAGAGCAGGAAACACAAAGGGTTGTGGAAGAGCAACCTGCTCAAGTAGAACAAGATCAACGTAGGTCAGGCAGGATACGTCACCTACCTGAGATATATGGATATCTGATCAAGGTGATGTATTACTCATGGATCAAGATGAGCCTGTGACCTACTCATGGAATCTTCGCCTTGATGAAACAGTAAAACTGTATGGATTCATCAAGAACGAAGATGAGCCTTGTGTCTACAAGAAGGTTAGTGGGAGCATGATCGTATTCCTGGTATTATATGTAGATGACATATTACTCATTGGAATCGATATCCCTACCCTGCAACAAGTAAAGTCTTGGTTGGGCAAATGCTTTTCTATGAAGGACCTAGGTGAAGCAGCCTATCAGAATCTATAGAGATAGATCATGAAATGCTTGGCCTAAGTCAGAGTACATAGACAAAAGTGATGAGACACTTTAATATGAATGATTCCAATTTGGTTATGTGTTTTGCTTAAATGGTGGCACTGTGAGCTTGAAAAGTTCAACGCAAGATGCAGTTGCTGATTCTACAACTGAGGCCGAGTATATTGTTGCCTTAAGTACAACAAAGGAAGCTGTTTGGATCAATAAACTTGGCATAGTCCATAGCATTGTGGATCCCATTGGTCTCTATTATGATAACAATGGTGTTATCGCACAAGCTAAGGAGCCTAGATCTCACCAACGATCCAAACACATACTTAGGCGTTGTGCGAAAATATGTAAAGTACCTACACTTGACAATGTTGCTCACCCACTGACAAAGCCTCTTGCGCAGCAGAAGCATGATGGCCATACTAGATCAATGGGCATACGGGGTATGCCTGATTGGCTCTAGTGCTAGTGGGAGATTGTTGGTGTAAGCCCTAGAGGCCAATACTTTTGGTACTTGTATCGAATTATTTAAAGGCATTTTCTTTATTATGGTTGATTAATAAAGTCCCTAGAATAGATAGTCCGTTTAATGTATTAAGTATGACTTAATCATGAGAACACATTAAACATAAGGGCACTATTCTTAAAGTATCCGTAGTCGAGCTTTAATGTGAAGTGGGATAACATTAAAGCATTAAGACTATTATGTTTGTAGACTAATGATCACATCTCATGGATCATGGATAAAGAGTTATCAAGTCTTAAACATAGGTATGAATATTAGGAGTAATATTTATACCGGATTGACCCGCTATGAGAATACTATATAGAAAGTTATGCAAAGTGTCATAAGTTATTCTCATGGTGATAATAGTGTATACCACTCTTCGACCTGAAACCACTATGGATCCTAGATGTAGAGTTGAGTGCCTTATTACTGATCCAACGTTATCCATAACTGGATGACCATAAAGAAAGTTGATGAGTACTCCACAAAGCATGCTGAGGGACATGAGTGTCCTAGATGGAATTTGCCAATCCTGCGTAACAGGATAAATGTCTATGGGCCCAATATTGAACTGGACAAGGGTGACACGGTCTATACCTTGTGTTCAATATAGACATAAGGGCAAAGGGGTAATTATACACATAATTATTATCACAGGAGGTTTTGTCATATCACATGACATTTTCGTGACTTGGGTAGCAGTGATGTGTTGCTAGATACCGCTCACTGTTTATTATGTTAAATGCGTGATTTAATATAATTGCCAACGTCGCGAAAACCTATAGGGTCACACACAAAGGACGGATTGATGAGAGATAGAATAATTAAGGAACATCGTAAGGTACGGTGTACTTAAGCAGAATACGAAATATGGTAAGGTACCAAATACTTAAGTGATTTTGGCATATTATGAGATATATGCCAAAATGCACTTAAGTGGGCTTTTTGGCTTGAAGCCCACACAAGTGGTTCTATAAATAGAGCTCTTGTGCAGAAGCTTTGTATGGGAATACAACACAACTGAAGAGTTGGAATTTCGTATCTCTCTCTCACTCAAAGCCTTCATTCATAACAGCTAGCACTACGATTGAAGGAATCCGTTCGTGTGGACTGAGTAGAGATGTTGTCATCGTTCAACGTTCGTGATCGCCCCGTGGATCTGTATCAAAGGTTTTGATCATTATTAGAGATCTGCACCAAAGGTTTGAATCGCCACAAGAGGTAACGATTCTATCACTGATCATGCCCATTCGTAAGGATCACTAAATGGAGAATTTTTTAAATTCCGTTGCGCCATGGATGGCAATTCTCCAACAGTCTTGTCCCCAAATCTTATCCTTCCGTCCTAAATAGCATTCTACACCAAATCCCTGAAAAGAAAACATTGTGAGGTTATGTGGCCTAGAAAATTGTGATATTTAAAAAAACCTTGTTTCTTTCGATGTTCAAATAGAGGTATTTTAGCACTAGAAGGCACTATCATTTGGCCATCTTTGACTAGCAAGTCAAAAATTTCGTCACACTTGGTGACGTCGAAGGTGTATGCCTTCTTAGGGAATTTATCATTCTTTTCTGGTTCGATGGGATTTTTCACATTTGAAGGTGCAAGAACCTTGCAAGAATAAGGTGACCCTTGTTTTAGTTTAGCCAAGTCGATTTCGCTTTCGTCTAAACCTATAGGGTCACTATACATTTCCTGATCATCTTCATCTATATCGACATACACTACCCTTTCTCTCCTATTATTCTTAGTTGCTCTGGCTTTTTCAGCTTTTAAACGTTCTACCTATCAAACTCTTTACGGCCAACTGGGTCATATCCCTCAAATATTGGGTGTATAATTTCTTTATGATGGAATAATCTAAACCACCAATGGTCATTTCGACCAATTCATGTTCAAGCACCTGTGTGAAACACCTTGCCTTTAGCAAACAAAACCTATTAAGATAGTCGTCAATTGACTCAGAAAATTTACGCTTAATACTATCCAATTCTTTCTAGACGAGTCCAATCATGAATCGAACTCGTTGGGAGTGTAGTGAACCATGTGAAGGCGTTTTTAGTGAGCGAACTAGGGAAGTATTTTATCCTTAAGTTTTCGTTATTTACAAGATCTCCTGCTTCGGTTAGATATCTCGCCACATGTTCGACAGTCGATTCACTAGTATCTTCTATTTTTTTTTGTAAATTTGGGGACTTTTAATCCCCTAGCCAATTCAGTTTGCAAGATATAGTCAAACAATGGGGAACTATAATTTGGCCTATAAAGGCCAACACTCAACCAATTTTGTTCCATAATTCTATCGACCATGGTAGCCAAATTGTTATCTCCTGCCATACCATCATATTGAACCTGATGTATGACCTTGTCGGCGTCTTGATTCTTATTGACCATTACCACCCTTGGTTTCATTTCCCCCGCCATTTGTTATTCGTTCCTGTGGGTTTCGAATTCAAACCTCTGATCTTCCATGTCTATCTGGGGTTCATTTCGACGGACTTGGTTAATAGTAGAACCCTCTTTAAGGATTGATCCTTGGTTTTCTAATAATCGTTCCCTTCGAAGTTGTCGAGGCGCTTGTGGAACTCCAAAGAAATCTGCAACTCAATCATCTGCGCTGCCATTTGTTGGTTTGTTTGAGTGGTGTTTTGAATCAAGGGATTGAATATTGTGCCCATTTATTGGGCAAGCATATGGACTATCTCATGGTTACTTTCATCCATCTGCTGCCTTAAAACTGCTGCAGAGTTTGTAGTAAAATTGGGCAATTGTTGGGTAGGAAATCCCACCCCTGGGGGTTGGTTAATTTGACCCGTATTATTAACAAATGACTCGGACCCTTGTAAGGGCAAGAACGTGTTCACCAATGGGTCATCCTGTGTTGACGTCGCATTGTACAAATTTTCCATCATCGAAGTTGGCATGCCATATGACTGTTCACGACTGTTCAAAGGCATCATAAATCCAGTCGCATATGGCATGAATGCACTAGATCCTACAAGAGGAGGGGTCACTTGTTGACCTTGCATCCTCATAGGAGATAAAATTGGTCCATTGTGAGTAGTCGACGATATGGCCGTCGTGCTCACCATGGATGGAATTGCTTCGGACACAGACATTGCGGCTGTAGTTTCTCCATTATTATTTGGCGGATTCTCCATCCTTCTTACGTATCTCCTTTTTTGTGTCGCTTCGTTATCAATGGTTATTATACCACTCCTTAATCTCATGCAACTAAGTTAAAAGAAATCAGAAATGAAGACTTCTAAATATTTTTCACAAATTCTACCTAACAACACCAGTATCACTGGGCGTGCCAATTTGTTTACCGTCGAAATTGGTAAACAAGCGCTAGTCTTCCAAATTTTAATATCTTTGGTTACTTACAGGATCAACTAGATTGATCATAGGACATGTGTTGTTATTTAGTTTCTGGATTTGTTAATTATGAACATTTCGACAATATTCTTCAAAGTTATTAAAGGGAATGTTGCAATTCTTTAACAAAATGCAGAAGTAAAGGCTTGTAAAAAGTAAATGATTTCAAAATAAATGACGAAATCTTAAATATTGAAATTGACTTCAAAGTAAATTGTAGCAAATGTAAATGACACAATCTTAAATGACTTGGTTAAAAGTATAAAATCGGGTATTCACACATGCATTTTCACTCAAGAACACTCATTTCTCACGCACATGTACTTTGAGTAAATTTAGAGTTTTTGTACAAGGTTGAACACCCCTTTTCCTAATGGATAAGTGTCCTATTTATATTAAATCGAAAATAACCGCTATTCAACGACCTTTTCTCCAGAAGATGCCACGTCTTCGATTTGAATGCATTTCGCTGCTCAAAGCTCTCCACGCGTCTTCAAGTAACAAATAAGACCAAAAAACAGTTATCAACCTTAAATTTGAATTATATTGCGTCGAACGCTACTCCAGGTAAGCTTCGTCAAACTCCAGTCTAGGCCAAAATATTTCTAAGTCCTAGACCAGAACTTCCTTCGTCAAAATATCCTCATTAATCTGTTGTCGAAGTCAATATATTCTTCTTCAGGATATTTATTTGAATCCTATGACCAATTCCTAACATTTATGTTATCGAAATCCCAGCCAACACCTCCTCTCTCTCTAGAAATATTTTTCTTCAGTTAAAGTTGCCTTGGTGCTTTTGAGTGAAGACTAATGAGAAAGAAATTGTTTGAGTGAAGTGACCTTGTTATTAATTTCAAGAGTGCGATATTCTTGAAGAATAGAGTTTGGTTATTGAGATTAACTAGTCTTAAAAACTATGTTTAGTTCTTGATATTAGCTTGGAAAATCTCTATTTTAATTGTTATTTTAGATTGGGTAAAAGCTTCTTGTTTGATTGGGGATAAGCAATTGTAAGGATCAACTTGTATCAAAACGTTTGTGGACATAACCTGTCAAAGCACAAAATTTTAGTCAAAATCTCAAGAAGATCTCTTGGGGATAGGACTAGACCAACGTTCGGCCAAACCTGGGTAACTCTCTGGCGCAATCTCTCTAACCCTTACTCTCTTTATTTTCTGTTATTTATCATTCGTTTTTATTTCTTCCCCCATTTACTCTCAAAGAAACTATTAACACAACCTTAATCGAGAAAAGTATAAAACTAATCGCAAATTTTAAATAACACAATTCATCCATCTATTCTGCTTGAAGTCACTTGTCTAACAAGTATGACTATCGATGCTTCCTTCAAAGTTGGGCAAAGGAGTTATATGTCCTCGGTGCTAGTTGCGAGCTAGTGATCTCGGGACCTCTTGTTGTGGTGCATATGTGCCAACCGGGACCGGCCCTTATTCGGTGGCTTGGTTGCCCTGGGAGACTGCCTCGCGTATAATGTTGTCCCTTGGCGGAACATATTGAATGTTCTTCTGAATCCTAAGTATCTTATCGGCTAGGAATTGTGAGTTCAGTTAGTGTACTAGATTGTAGACGTTGCTCAGCAAGTCGGTGACTCTCTATACTCCAAGACTTTCTTCCAGCAATTGAAGGCTTGGGTGCACTTTTTGTCCAGGTACAATAGATTCAGGATCGGCCCAATCATCTCGGAGGCCCCATTCTAATTTGAAAAATGGGGCCAAATTTAAAAAAAAATACAATTATAATAATTTAAAAAAATATATTAAAAGTACAATTATATATTAATAAAAAATTAATTTAAAAATTATAATTATTTTGAATTTTGATCCATCTTAATTTTTGTATGTATTGAGTTTTTATCATACTATTTTTTTCAATTATTGAGTTTTTTTTATAACATTTTATTTATTTTTATTAATATTTATGGGAAAAAAATTAAAAATTTCAAAATTTGGGAGTCCCTTAAAATTTGGAGGCTGAAGGAGAACTTGACGTGTAAAACACTATTAATCTTAGAGATGTTTCATATTCATGGATGTTGCACTCGGGGATTAAATCATCGTTAGATTGTATTATCAAAAGTTGTTTGAAGGAATGTTGAGTGAACATATCAAGCAAAAATGATTGATTAATCTTTAATTAAACAAACACAAGACAAAATAGATCAATAGTTGAAAGAGAAGTTAAAAGAAAATACAGATCTTCTATTTTAAGATAGGCATTTGAATTTGTTTAAAATTAGTAGTTTTTAGGCGTTGAAAAATAGAACTTTAATGTAAATGAAATCGCTCATAATTTTGCGTTTGTTACTAGCTTCACATTCACCATGCCCCAAGTTGCGTTAACAAGTAAATATCTCAACTCAATGCCAAACAAATTTATAGTTGTTTCCCTTAACAAGTGGAAAAGCCATTAAAAATTATTAACTTGATTAAGTTGGAAAATCAAACACAAACACATGACTAAAACCATGTACTACTAGTATTAAATTATCATATAAGAAACAATATAAGAGTGTTATATTTGAAAAAACTCCTAACTAAAACGTACTAAACTCATTAAAACAAAAAACCCAAAATCATAATATAACTAAAATGGCGATGTTCTTAATCTAACACTTGATTTCCTTCAATCCATAGGCAAAGAAGAGAAAAGTTGGATCAGTGGCCCCATCTTTGTAATAAGCAAAAACCAAACTTCCATCGTCATGCATGCTTTCACCAACAAAACTGCACACATATTCATTCATATTAGTAACTATAATTTATGCACAAAGAAGTACCAAAAAAGATGAAAGACAATTCTAAAGGACATACAATTGGAGATCTTTGAGTTTTGGTAGCAGAAACTTAGTTGCTCCTTCAATGTGCTTCTTGAAGGTTTCTTGCTTCTCTGCCTCTAACTTAGGTGTAAGTAATTTGATGTATCTTTTCATAAAAGTAACAAACTGCTTCTTATCAAAAGCAGGTTGTTCCTGTAATCTGAAAGTGTCGACGATATCGACGACCTTAACGGCTTGATCATCAACAGCTTCATCGTCAGCAGCACCCTCAGCAGATGGGTTAGCACCAATATTTACATCCACAGCTCCTTGAACAACCCACTTTCCTTCCACTTCCCATAATAACCCATTCTCTATTTCTTTATAGGGGAAAGAGTCAGATAGAAGTTCATCACCTACAAATTCATCAACAATAACATCAACCTTAAAACTTGTCTATTTTTTGGGACAAGAACATAATTTATTTTTTTATTTATATCAAAAAATGTATCCATAATATTTTAGAAAATAATGTTCATTCATGAAAAATGTTATGTATCATTAAAATTTATTTTTACTCTATATTACAATATGTTATTATTGATATTATTATAATATTATTGTTATTAAAATATTATAATATATATCCCTAGTTTTAGAATAATCATAATTGTATAGCATACTATTATAGAAACCGAAATTGTATATATATTGTTGGAAAATTAATGAAAGGCAAGGCCTCATTTGAATATGGTTTCAGTAAGCGCATGGAACTGATCTTAAAATCTTAACCTAATACAATTGACGCCACCCTCTTGTTTCTCTACCAAACTCGTGTCACCCCTTTTCGTACAACCAGCTGACATACCTTTTTCATCCTCTTTTATCACCTGCGTTGTTCTCTCTTTCCTTTCTCCCATCATGCCAACTGAACATTCATCTCCCGCTTACCCTACCAAAAGCTCTAACTCGACCTCACCTTCTGCAACCACGCACAATACCAATCCTTCTGTTCATCCCGCATTCACCATCTCTAACATCACCAATTTTATCAAAATAATCCTAAGCTTTGAAAAAGGCCAATATGACACTTGGCCTGAACTCTTCAAAAGTCATGCTCGTGTTCATCAAGTCGTTCATCATATTATCCCAATTGAAATCACATCATCTCCTAATCTCAAAGACATTGATCCTACTCTATGGACACGTCTTGATGTTGTTGTCCTTCAATGAATTTATGACATAACTTTCGGTGACCTTCTTCACACCACCATTGAGCCTGATTCAACCGCGAAAAATGCATGGAACAAATTATTCAACATTTTTATGACAACAAGATTTCTAGGGCTCTATACCTAGATTTTATAATGCCCATGTGAAGCAATTTCCTCATGCCTCCATCTATTGTCGACATCTCAAATCCATGTTTAATCAACTCTCTAATATCGGTGCTCCTGTGTCTAACGAAAGGCTTGTTCTTCAGTTTATGTCTGGTCTGACAAATACGCATGCCACAGTGGGTTCACAAATCTGTCATGAAG
This sequence comes from Lathyrus oleraceus, assembly GCF_024323335.1. Taxonomy (NCBI): domain Eukaryota; kingdom Viridiplantae; phylum Streptophyta; class Magnoliopsida; order Fabales; family Fabaceae; genus Lathyrus; species Lathyrus oleraceus. The sequence continues at coordinate 326,674,769 of NC_066584.1, read as the reverse complement.
ACTCTTTTTCACCCATTTACAAAGCTCGTTCTATGATAATATTGGAAGAAACGGGCAAAGCAAATAAGCAATAAATCTTACCAACAACTCGGTTTTCATATCATCTTTTGATGATAATACGGCCTCAACCAATCTTTCTCTCTCAGAAGCACAACAATCTCAACAATAGTGGTGTTGGTCGTGGTGGCCGCTACAATGGTCGTGATGGTTGTGGCAGGGGTAGAAGCAACGGTCGTGGTGGATGTCGTTTAAAGTGTCAACAACATCAATGGCCTTAGTCTCCCTATCACCATCCCCGGTTCACCACTCCCGCTTATCCATATCCATGAGGCCATGGCCCATTCCACCATATTCATATATGATAACTAGTGTTCCCCATCAACAATCAGGCATGATAGGTCCCAAGCTTCAACAAGCTCACATGGCATCTACTCCACCTTATATGAGTAGTTAGAAAACCTTGTATTTTTACGCTCCGACTGATATCCAGATTGCTTTGCATACTTTCTCCATCTCTCCTCCTGATGATCAATGGTACATGGACAACGTAGCGAATTCTCATATGACGGGAAATGGAGGTAATCTCACATCTTATTTTAATATGAGTAATAATATTAATGTTGGAAATGTTCATCATATTCCTGTTATTGGTTGTGGACACGCATCTTTACCCAATTCCCTAACCTTAAAAAATGTTTTACATGTACCAAAACTTATTAAAAAAATCTTGTTTCTGTCAGAAAATTTGCAATTGTAAATGATGTATCTGTTGACTTTGATCCTTTTGATTTTTCTATAAAGGATTCATACAAGAAAGATTTTAGTGAGATGTAACCGTTCTGGCGACCTTTACCCTATTATTTTGAGGTTTAGGGTGTTACAACATCTATCATTCTGATTATAATTTTCCAGTGTGATTCAAGTAAAAATCAATTTCCTTTGTTTTGAGTGTTCAAAGTCTTGCAACGAAATTCTTGAATCTTCAACTTCAATTGAGTTCAGATTTTGATAACGAGAGTTCAGTAATTGATTGAAGGAGGTGCGTTCTTGAAACTAACCGTTCTTGAAGATCTTGTTGAGTATTTTAGGTTTTTAGAAAGATCGAGATGATTGTCAAAGGTGATGACAAATTCCATTAAAAAGAAGTAGGTTCTTCTCTCTAGAATTTCCTTAGTAGTGACTGTTTGGAAAGCTACGATAACGCATAGTTCTTTTCAGATCTTCAGAGAATTTCACCGCTCAAGGAATCGGTAGGATCAAGGGGTTGATTCCTACACACAAAGGCTTGGAGAAGAGTTGGTGTTATTTGAAGATTCAAGAAACGTAATTCGAGTAAAGATTACGTGGAAGAGTTTGGAAAGTGTGTTGTATACAAGTCAAGATCCAAATAGGATATCTATTTTCTCATATATATTATGAATTGGTGAATGTATGAACTCTTAGAAATATTTGTCAAATAACAAGGAATTATGCAGGTTCCAATGGGAAACCATTGAAGAATGCACGTAGGAAAAGCGAGGACGAACATCAGAGCACTATAAATCTCAGTGTCATCTCTCTCTCTCTCTCTCTCTCTCTCTCTCTCTCTCTCTCACACACACACACACACACACACACACACACACACACACACACACACACACACACATACACACACACACACTTGCATTTAAATTCATAGTGATTGCATGCTTATGTTTTTCAATTCTATCGTAGTATATCATTTGTTCATTGATAGCAATTTGTTACATAAGCATTATGTTTTGTTATAATTGGATAACTGGTTAAGGTAGATTGTGATTAATAATCTAAAAACAAATTGAATTTAGAACTCCATCAATTGAATCATTGTGTAAATAATTCTCATGCATTACACAATTGAATCAACAGATACCAAGCATTTCATCATTATAATCTTTGATATTTGTGAAACAAAATCCGTGTTGACTTGATAAATATTTAAACTGTATAATTTTCATTTTCGCATCAAACCTTCCGCTTACAACTTTATTTTGAAAACACTCTGATTTGGAAAATGACAGTTGAACTTTTTAATTTGGGTCTATTCATCCCCCCCCCCCCCCCCCCCCCTTCTACTTCCATATTCACACCCAAAAAAGAATTGATTTAGAGTATTTGACATTCTTAAAATTGAGTTTGAGGTATTTGATAATGTTAAGGGTTAAGTTTGGAGTATTTGACATTCTTAGAGTTGAGTTTGAGATATTTGATATTCTTAGAGTTGAGTTTCGAGTATTTGACATTCTTATAGTTGAGTTTGAGATATTTGATATTCTTATAGTCGAGTTGAATAAAGGGGATTGTGTTCTGAGTCACTTGATATGTTAAGAGTTATGAGTAAGTTATTGAGTTACATTGATATGTTTGGAGTGTTGTGTGTGTCAAGATGGTTGAGTTTTTGAGTTATCTAATATGTTTAAAGTCGAGTTGATGAGTAGTTAAATTAAGGTTAGAGTACGCCTTGTGACTCGTAATCCTTGAATAAAAAATGGAAGAGTTAGTTGTGAACTATGTTAAGTTAAGAGTTGACTGTGTTGAATGCTTAGGGTTGTGTAGTGTTATTTTTACCTTATTGGTGAGTATTATTGAGTAATTATTTAATTATAAATATTTTCGAGTTGTAATTATAAATTCATGATGAATGATATGTAGTTCATAGAGGAGCTATTGTGGTGGCCTTATATTGATGATATTTATGTTGAGGTGTGTAGTTCAGAGAGGAACTATTGTGGTTCAGTTTCAAAACACGAAGCAAGAATGTTGGATAGAGGATTCTTGTTAAAACATATCATATACTACACAGAGGTATTTGCACTTGTGGCTAGACTTGAAATAGTCAAACTGGTAGTGGCCCTAGCAAGAAGAAATGATTGATCTCTTTATCACCTAGATGTAAAGTCTACCTTCTTAAATGATCCTCTAGAAGAAACAATGTATGCAACCCAATGTCTAGGTTTTGTTATAAAAGGAAATGAGTGTATGGTATACAAACTACAAAAGACTTTTATGGTTTGAAGCAAGCTTTAAGAGCTTGGAACAAACTGATTGACCGGTTTCTAATCCAATTGGGATTCAAGAAATGTATAATTGAGTATGGTGTATATATGCAAGAACCAAAGAAAGAAGGCATCATGATGATTTGTCAATATGTGGATGATCTGCTCATCACATGGAACCATTATGTGCGTTAGAGAAGCTAAAAGTTCAAATGAAAGAAGACTTAGAAATGACGTACCTAGGTTGGTTATCATATTTTCTTGGTATATGATTTGTGAAGAGAAAATGGGAATGAACATGCTTCCGCATAATTATGTGAGAAATTATTTGAAAGGTTTGAGCGACTGGTTGTAAAGCAATCACAAATTCTTTTGAGACAAACATTATGCTAGATGAGTGTGCAAGTGAATAAGAGGTAGATGACACATTGTACAAATAAATTATTGGTTCATTAAGACACTTATGTTATGACAGGTCATATATATGCTGTTCAGTAAGCATAATGAGCAGATTCATGAGTATTAAGAAATCACACACACCTAGTTGTTGTAAAGAGAATTTTCAAGTATCTAAAAGTAACTTTGATGCGAGATTTGAAATTTCCAAGTGTTTGAATAAAATGAGAACAAGTTTGTTTGGTCATAGTGATGTTGATTGGTATGGTGAAAAAATGGATAATAGGAGTATATATGGTTGTGTATTCTTATACAATGAGACAACAATATCTTAACGTACAAAGAAGCAACCAGTCACTACTGCAATGTCCTCTTGTGAGTATAAGTCTAAAAAAGTTTTATATAACAAAGTTCCAATAGTTAGACCCCTAATTGACCCCTTTTTTAGACCATATGTTAAATGAATGTTTTTCTTAATCCTTAATTTTTAAGCTCCTTATATTTTTTTACGAGGCTAAGTAAGGGGTTTAAAATCTAATTTATTTGGAATAAAATATTTAATTTTTTTTATTATGTATTTTTAAAAACAATAAAAAATAAATATTTTTGAAAATTAACTTAAAAATAAAAAATAGACTTTTTTTTGAACATTTTTTTTATTTCTTTTTTGGGAAAAAAACAATTTTTTCCAAAAAAAATTGATTTTTTATTTTAAATAAAAAAATTCACAAATAAAAAAAAACGATTTTTTTTTCAAAAATAAAAAAGTGTGTTGGTTTGCTCTTAAATATTATATTTAGGCCTCCAATAATATTTTACCATCAATCTAAAAACTTTTTTCATGACTGCCTTTAACTTAACAACTTGAATAGCAATTAACTAGTTTTAGAAGGAGAGATTGACATTATTGCCACTCCCCTGAAAATTTTTTCTCAAAATGCCATTCGCTGGAAAAAAATTTCCAGGATGCCACCTTTTTTGTCCTGTAGTGGGATTAAAATATTATTTGACAGGGTCCTCCATCCTAGATGGCGGACGCCCCCAGAGGTGCAGTTGGGGTCCTCCATCTGGGATGGAGTGTGCATTAAAATATTTTTGTTTTGTTTTTTAATTTCAGAAAATATATTAAATGATTATAATAACTTTTTAATATTAAAAATTAAATAAAATATTATATTTAATAAAAAATAAAAAATATTTAAAAAAAAATTAACTATTTTGATATATAATATTTTTCATAATTATTTAATATTAATTAGTTATATTTACTTTTACATATAATTTGTAATAAATATATAATACTAATTAAGAATCATTATTAATAATTATTAATTAATTAAAAATTCGAAATTATATTTTTTTTCTGTAATATTTGTTATAAATATTTAATATTACATAATATTTCGAAATTAATTTTAAAAAAGAGAAGTTTCAATTTTTTTAATTGTGACGTAATACTTTTAATAAAAAAGAAAATTAATGATAGTTACAATAAATTTATTAAGAATAAATTTTTTAATCAATGATTAGATATTAATTTTAGTAAACTTTACAAATGAAATAAAAATTATAATTTCATATAATATTAAGTAAAAACGATAATTACAATGAAAAGTAGATTTAAAAACAATTAATTGCGACGTTGATTGGGATCTTCATCGACGAAATGACTACCAATTCCACATCTTGCACGTACTCGAACACGGTGACCACGATCTAATGGTTGTGTTGAGGTAGGTATAGTAGGGGCATTAGTTGATGAGGGAATCTCAGTGGTTTGAAGAATGGGTGGTTGCTCACGAAAAATTTCGAATGCCTCAAAATTTTCAAAATCCATACTAGGAGAAAAGTTATTTAATATTTGTGTGAATGAGGCTGGGTTTGGGTTTGAAGTTTCTATGGTTGCGATGTAATAGTCGTTCACATCGGTGGTTGTTGATTGTTGATGTGTAGTAGAGTAATCAAAGTTAGGTGGTGGGATGGGTGTGTAGTTATGTGGGGGGCGTATGTATGGTTGTTGTTGGGTTTGAGAAGTGTAGTGTACTGAGTTTTGTGGTGTTTGGTATGGGTAGTTATTAGGTGTTTGTTGGGTTATTGTGTGGAAGTTTGGTTGTTGGTATGAAGTGTGTTGTGTTTGGGTTTGGTAGTTTGGTTGATGGTATTGGGTGTTTTGTGTTTGTTGTTGGTAGGGTTGTGTATATTGACCTTGTGGTTCATGTTGGGTGGAAGTTGAAGTTTGTGTATAATATTGGTTGGGAGAGATTCTTGTTCGGGGGTTTCTTAATGGTGGTCGTGGTGCAGTCGACATTTGTGATGTGTTACAATGTTGGCGGGGGTCAATTAGTAGTTGCTCAATTGACGCGTATTGTAATGGAAGATGTCGTAGCCAATTAATATATTCTTCGATTGGCTTCATTTCTCCCTGAAACGTTACCCCAGTCAAACACAGTCGGTGTCTGTTTTCCCAAAGTTGTTGTTCGTTTCTATTCAACGTTGTGTAACTATAATTCCATGACTCTTGCATAGTCATGGTATGTTCTTCTTGTAGGCATTTAGGTGGATTGGGTATGTCTTGATAATACCCAAATTGCAATTTGACCCTATCTGATTGATGCATTTCAACGATCCAAAAGCACAAGATTGGTGTTGTTGCGCTCCAAATCAAATGATCATCATTCTCCAAGGGGGGGTATCCAAGATACGGCCTCCATATAAACTATGATTGTATTAAAAGAAATACGTAAGTTTACCATTTATTGTTTGAGTGTCATGTAATAAAAAAACTAGTCAAACCAAAATTACGTTTGTTGACGACATGTGATCGAGCATGACACGATACCCATCAAGGTAGTGACGAGGATTTCTAGAGCAATTTTTTTCTTGTTGGTCGAAGCCCATCTAAAAAGTAGAGCAACATTAAATTGAAAGATTAACATCTTATATGACACAGAGAACAGAAATGTAAAGAAATGGATTTTCATGGAAATATTAAGACTTACATTGATGCATATGGATGACTTGGATCTGCAGAAGTAATTGGTGCTATAAACGGTAATCGTGTAAATCCCCATGTTTGTAGTAGAATAACACACCCCCCATACCATCAACATCAACGTCAACTGCTTTGCACATTTCCCTATATAGATACGCTAACACAGCTGATCCCCAACTATATTCACCACACTGACCCAAATCCTGAACAAATGGTATCCACATACTATGTACATCTTTTGCCGATTTATCAGGGAATAGAGTTAGGGAGATGCACAATATAATATAAATTCTTGTGTATATAATGAGTTCGTCATGGGAGGTAGTTTCAGATATTAGAGTTTCTTCTAGTATTTGCTTTAACCAAGAGATACGAACACGTCTACCTTTAATGTGATTTTCTGGAGGTTGACGGCCCAAAAACGTGGTCCATGCACTTGCACTAATCTCGGATGGTCCTACGACGGCTCTCCCATTGACGCGTAGACCCAAAAGCATACTTACGTCTTCTAAGGTTATAGTGCACTCACCGGTTGGGAAGTGAAAAGTATGTGTTTCGGGTCTCCATCGTTCAAGTAGAGCATATATGAAACTTGTATCAATAAATATATCCTTCAATTTTACGATGTTTGCAAAACCAGAGGTATCCAAAAAAGGTTGAATATAATGTGGGGCATCAATTAACTTATGATTTCGGGTTCTAAAAGCTCTTTCAGGTTCCACCTGATACATGTAGAGAAAAACAATAAACAAAATAACACATACATAATATATTTTTATTTGTTAAAAAAATAACAAAGCAAATGTAAAACAATTATCAGAATGATAAGTATCACTTACTAATGCTTGAATGTTATCACTAGTTCCCCTATGTTTATCACCCATCCAAAAAAAAGGAGTTTGAGACATATTGAGATTTGTGGTAAAATTGATAGAAGCAAGAGTTATGGTAAAATTGAGATGATGATAGAGAAGTGAGTTGTGGTAAAAATGAAATCATGAAGGAGTATTTATAGATAACTTTTCATGACGTGTTCTAGTTTTCACTTTTACATAATGATACAATTTCATTTGCAGTTCTACGAAGACTTACATACAACTCTAATGGCCCTAAGTTAATGAAATGGCGGACGCCATTTGAGACGGAGGGCACCTGCACGCGCGCCATTTGAGACGGAGGGCACATGCATGCGCACGCCTTTTGAAATGGCGGACCCCAATGCTGCTAATGGCTTGTCACTTCGTCTGAAAAGGAGGATGCTAGCATACTTTTTATATGTAGTTTAGGTCCTCCATCTCAAATGGAGGACGCATACAACGTCCAATTTCCAAACGGCTCTTGTATATAATTGAAGTTTTAATTTTGAGATTAAACCATACACACAATGGCTCAAAAAAATATCACAGTTCAAATCCATTATAATGGAAGTATTTTTCCAGATGTTAATGTCGGAGTCATATTTCAAAACACCAACACTCAGCAAATCAATATACACCCCAGATCCAATTACATGCGTCTAAAAGAAAGACTCGAAAACAAGCTCCAATAACAGATAACCGATATTTATTATCGATATCCATGTTTTAATGACGGTGTTAGCATCGTGACTTATACAACAACGAAAATAGAAGACGACAATGACGTCGGGTTAATGTTCCAGTGCCATTCAACGTATAATTTGTCAAATGTGATTGAGTTATACGTATGCTTAGTAGACAACGATGAGGGTGATCAATTAACGTATCCGACCCAAACTTCTCAATCTCATCAATATCAAATGAGTCAAGAGACTATAATGTCGTTGACACCAGTTCCAGAGACTATACTATCGTTGACACCAGTTCCAGATGAGGATGTCGGGGATGATAGTGACTATGAAGAAGCGAGGTACGTAGAAACGCAGAATCTTTTCAGTGGAGAAAGTGACGGCTCAGACAACGATATCCCTGTGGTGCATCAAGATCAAGTGCAAGATCTGTACAATCCACCACTACACATGAGAAATCCCACATACTCACTTGACGAAGATGCATCAATTTTTGAAACCACGGAGCCACTACAGATAGAGGGGGGGTTGCTTGGCATGGAGTTTAATAGCAAAGCGGAATGTGTATTCGCCATTCGCCAATTTCACATCAGAAACTGTCTTGATTATTCCGTTTATAAGTCTGATTCTAAACGACTCATAATCAAGTGTGTTAACGAAGAATGCACCTTCAAATGCAGAGCATATGTGGGGAAGGGGAGTGGTAACTGGGTGATCACTAAGGTTAGCGGTCCGCACACATGCATGTCTTCCACAATGTCTCAAGATCATAGAAAACTTGACTCTAATCTAATATGTAACAGTATCAAGTCTCTAATCAACAGTGATGCCTCACTGAAAGTGAAACACATCATCGCTCATATTCGGGAGACATTCAACTACACAATCTCTTACAAAAAGGCATGGATTTCAAAGAATAAGGCTATCGCTGCTATTTATGGAAATTGAGAGACTTCATACAACGACCTGCCGCAATGGTTGTTGGTCATGAAAACATTTCTACCAGGTACTATAATAGAACTCGAGACCCTTCCTATATTTTCAAATGAAGGGACTCAAATCAGTGGTGCTAGAGTTTTTCACCGCCTTTTTTGGGCTTTCCAACCATGCATCAAGGGTTTTGCATTCTGCAAACCGGTGGTTCAAGTAGATGGCACATGGTTATACGGAAAGTACAGGGGAACTTTGTTAATGGCTGTGGCACAAGACGGAAATAGGAACATATTTCCAATAGCTTTTGCATTGGTAGAGGGTGAAACCGAAGAAGCGTGGAGTTTTTTCTTGAGAAATCTTATAATGCATGTGACACCACAACCCAATCTATGTTTGATATCAGATCGACATCAGTCAATAAAGAGTGCCTATAATAACCCGGATAATGGCTGGCAACACCCTCCCTCCTCACACGTCTATTGCATCAGACACATAGCTCAAAATTTCATGAGGGAATTCAGAGACAAGGAACTTCGGAAAAAAATTATTAACATGGGTACCTTCCAAAAAATATCTTTGTTACCATATCTTAAATTAACTTCTACATACTAATTTAGTTTTCCTTTTCATTTTCAGGGTACGCATTAAATGAGGCAACATATGAATACTACAGGGGAGAGATACGTAAGGTTAACATAGAAGCGTTACAATGGATAGACAATATTCCAAGAGAAAAATGGACGAGATCATTTGATGGAGGGAAACGTTGGGGTCATATGACTACCAACCTCGCAGAATCGATGAACTCAGTTTTAAAATCCACACGCAACCTACCTATTACCGCTTTGGTAAAATCAACATATTATCGAATTGGCACACTATTTGGGAAAAGAGGACATGATTGGACTAAAATGTTGGGTTCTGGCAAACTGTTCACTGAAAACTGCATGAAGGGAATTGAGGAGGAAGTAATCAAATCAAATAGCCACACAGTCATGCAATTTGATCGTGAGAAATTCTGCTTCCTGGTCCAAGAGACTGTTCATCATAATGACGGCAGACCGACTACCCATTACAACGTCGACCTTCAGAATCTTACGTGTGAGTGTGGAAGATTCCAAACGTTTCATGTCCCTTGCTCACATGTTATTGCAGCGTGTTCAAGCATAAGACAAGACTATTCTGTGCATATAGCTGACATGTTCAAAGTTGTAAATGTATTTAAGGTCTACGAGGAAAGTTTCATCGGGATCCCGACCGAAACAAGTTGGCCACAATATGAAGGTGACACGCTATTCCACAACGATCGCATGCGGAGAAACAAGAAAGGTCGCCCAAATAGTTGTCGGATTAGAACTGAAATGGACAACGTTGAAAAAGAAAAAAGGAGGTGTGGTATTTGTCGAGAAATAGGACATATGCGTAGAAAATGTCCAACCAGGCCTGGCCCTTCTACTTAGTTATGTCTGAAGTTTTAGTATATTCAATCTTCATTATATTTCGTGTATTTCCTTTTTCCAAAAACAAGTTCTATTAGAAGCGTAACATTATATTTCGTGTATTTCGTTCATTATATTCAATATTCACTATTTATTATTTATTTTAATTTTAGAACAATTTATTTTTAAAACAATTAATTAATTAATTGTTATAAATATTAATTTTTAATTATTATTATATATTTATTACAAATATTAATAAATTTACTTTTAATAAATTTATTGTAAGTATCATTAAAAATATTCATTGTTCAATTAAAAAAATTTAAACTTCTCTTTTTTTAAATTAATTTCGAAATCTTATGTAATATTAAATATTTATAACAAATATTACAAAAAAATATATATAATTTTGAATTTTTAATTAATTAATTATTATTAATAATAATTCTTAATTAGTATTATATATTTATTACAAATTATATGTAAAAGTAAATATAACTAATTAATATTAAATAATTATGAAAAATATTATATATCAAAGTAGTTAATTTTTTTTTAAAATATATTTATTTTTTATTAAATATAATATTTTATTTAGTTTTAATATTAAAAATTTATTATAATCATTTTATATATTTTCCGAAATTAAAAAACAAAAAAAAAAATTTTAATGCACACTCCATCCCAGATGGAGGACCCCAACTGCACGTCTGGGGGCGTCCGCCACTAGGATGGAGGACCCTGTCAAACAATATTTTAATCCCACTACAGGACAAAAAAGGTGGCATCCTGAAGAAAAAAAAATTCAAGGAATGGCATTTTGAAAAAAAAAATTCATGACAGTGACATGTAAGGCAATCTCTCTTTTAGAAGTTGGAACCAAATATTTTGGTCTTTATTAAAGTGTTGTTTTCATTTATATTTGTAAATTGCAGGTGATAGCAGCAAATAACCGTTTAGATTTCTTGGCCCCACCCTCATGCGCTCTGGTCGATTAACCGTTTAAATTCTAAATCTATATGCTTCCTTCTTTTTAATTCAGATCCATTCAAGGAAACTGTGTGTGTAACCCTACTATAGTTTGAGTGATTAAGAATTGAGTGTAACATTTAGACATTTAATTATATTTTGACCATATTGCTTTCATCATAGTTTTACTTTAAACGTGTTTATCAAACCATAGTATATATTTGTTGCCATTATGATTGTCATTTTTTCTGGCTCACTTCTGCCACAGCGCAAAACCAATATTAAATTTGCTTTATATATTTATCTGTTTATGTGACAATATCCATTATGCATCTATCGTACCAAATATAAGTCAACCACGAGGACTTCAATGGAGGTATAATTCACGTTCAAACAAAGAAGAAAGCAAGCCTGAATTATTATGCCACTCTTTCACAATTGGTTTAAATCATCGTTAGATTGTATTATCAAAAGCTGTTTGAAGGAATTTATAATTCTTTCCCTTAATAAGTGGAAAAGCAATTAGAAATTATTAACTTTATTAAGTTGACAAATCAAACACAAACACATGACTACAACCATATACTAAACTCATTAAAACTCAATAGTCTATTGAAAACAGAAAACCCAAAATTATATTGTCATGTTCTTAATCTAACACTTGATTTCCTTCAATCCATAGGCAAAGTAGAGAAAAGTTGGATCAGTGGCCCCATCTTTGTAATAAGCAAACACCAAACTTCCATCATCATGCATGCTTTCACCAACAAAACTGCATTCATTACTGAATTAGTAACTATAATTTATGCACAAAGAACAACCAAAAAAAGATGAAAGATAATTGAAAAGTACATACAATTGAAGGTCTTTGAGTTTTGGTAGCAGAAACTTAGTTGCTCCTTCAATGTGTTTCTTGAAAATCTCCTGCTTCTCTGCCTCTAACTTAGGTGTAAGTAATTTGATATATCTTTTCATAAAAGTAACAAACTGCTTCTTATCAAAAGCAGGTTGTTCCTGTAATCTGAAAGTGTCGACAATATCGACGACTTTAACAGCTTGATCATCAACAGCTTCATCGTCGGCAGCACCCTCAGCAGAAGGGTTAGCACCAATATTTACATCCAGAGCTCCTTGAACAACCCACTTTCCTTCCACTTCCCACAATAAGCCATTCTCAATTTCCTTATAGGGGAAAGAGTCAGATAGAAGTTCATCACCTACAAATTCATCAACAATAACATGAACCTTAAAACTTGTCTATTTTTTGGGACAAGAACACACACTATAATAGGGGAACAAGTTTTTAACATTCATTGCAATATCAAAATCCAAGGTAAAAAAGTCATTGAAGTAAAGTAAAAAAATAATAATAAATCTCAAAGATGGTTTACCGGTAAGAAGATCCTGGTAGACAAGCATATTGTTCTTGTTTGGGAAGAGAGAAAAAAAACAATTTTACTAAGAAAGAAGAAAAATAGTGAATTAGCGAATGTGAGTAATTTCGAATGAAGAGAGGTGGTTCATATTTATAGAAAAAAGTTGAAAAGATATAGAATTATTGTTATTTAGATCCCTAAATATTTGTTATCTTATGCTAATTATGCTCACTTTCTTTTTTCTTTGTTTCATTAAGATTTGTTTTATATTTTATTTTTTGAATATGGATAGTTAGTTTTTCAAATCTAAAAAAATTCACATCATATCTTTTTGCACCGTGATTGCACTTGTCAAATAAGAGACTACATTTCTTATAATCGTTTAAAGTACGATATGATTTTTTTTTATGAAATGATTTTTTGTGATATAATTATATTTATAAAAAATATCAAAATATTAATTATTGTAGTAGTTTTCAGTAATAAATGATATATTGAAATATTGAAATATTAAAGTTCTATAATTTAATCATTTAAATATTTTTTTGTTTTATTTATTTCAAAAAATGTATCCATAATATTTTAGAAAATAATGCTCATTCATGTAAAGCGTTAACTATCATTATAATATGCTTTTACATTATTATTTAAATAATTAACTTTTTCATAGAGATTTGATTCTATGTTTGTTTAAAATTAAATAAAAATATTTCCATGTCAAATATTTATTTTCGTGTGTTATATTATAAGTCTTAAACTAACTAAAAAAATACTGTTTGATTTGGAAAATTAATTTGTTTGTATATTATTTAGTTTTTCTTTTTAAACTTATTTGTTAAAAAATATTTTATTTCTATATTATTTAATTTTTCTTTGTATATTATATATTAATTTTATTTGAAGAAAAATCACAGTGATATGTGGTAGGTTAGGAATATTTTAAGGATATAATTAATCTAAAATGATTCATAGCATGATATGGGCAATAAGCTCATAGAGTCCAAATTCACAAATTGTAGCGGTGTTATTGAAATAGATCAGGAAGGGTGTTATTGAAATAGATCAGGAAGGGCGGGGAGAAGGCACACGCTTCGCACATAGTTCTCTCTAAATCGTCATTTATTAATTTGAGTGTCTCTCTTTCGGATAGGACACCCACTTTCAGTATATGTCGCCTGGATCCTTAGCCTCTTCATCCATAATACAAGATCGTGCGTAAAACATGTAGTGGATCAACAAACTTGTCTAGGGGGTCATGGGATTTAACTACGCTCCCTAAGTGTCAAGGAATCAACTACCCACTCTCGGAGTGGTGGATATATCCTAGGAAGATTTGGGTCCAGACCCAAGGGATTATAAATATATCAGAATCGCAATAGACAATTGAGCAACACACAAATATTATACAAGAGTTTCTTGCCACATGTGAGTTATCTCTCAATTCTACAACAAACCCTAAACCCTCTAACACCCCTTAATCACTAAGAGTTGTCATGTATTTGTACTTTTAGCAAGTACAATTGACGTCCACTATAGAGTCTCGATAAAACTAACATGGGTCACCATCACAACATTCACCCAGATTATTGCTCTCGTGATCATCTTCTTTATCCATCATGGTGAACAAAAATACAATGACTTCGGCCACTAAGAAATCCGACGGCGAGGAAAGTGACGTTGCTATGGAAAATCTTCGTCGCCATAAACAAACCTTAGAGGATAACTTCCTTCATACCCAGCGACTCTAGTAGGAGACAAACATGGTGGATGAATTGGAAGTATTGGATCCCCAACCTCTATCAGACGAGATATGAGAGGCGCTCGTCCTAGAGAACTTCAAGTCACCATCATATGTTAAGTTTAATAGTTGCACTGAACTGTACGAACATGTAGCATCCACTAACACTCAGAGGGTCAACATTGGGGCATCTGACTCCTTAAAGTATAAGCTCCTATTGGAACCTTCAGAGACGTGGTTGTGAGGTGGTTTTTGAGTTCCCCCGACTTTCTGTCACTAACTATCAAGACCTAGTAAAGAAGTTGGTTCATTAATTGAGAGAAGTCATTGTTTAGAGCATAAGATGTGCTTAAAATTGTGCAATAAATTTATGAAGATATTGAAAATGGAGGAACAAACAAAGTTCAATAGAATCTCATGAATTGATGGTGATTGATAGAGGCGCTGAAAGAGAAACTCAACAAGAATTGTTGGCTCAAGTGATATAAGAGGATGGAATTGAAATGAATTTCAAGAATAAAATAAAATGGGGTTTCAAATGTCTAAATTGGCATAACGTTGCAAAGAAAATAAATGAAGAAAAGGCTAAATATTCTATAAAAGGAGGAGGTTATGGACAAAATCAGAACAAGAACAAATACTTTGAAAAAATTAAGATACAATGCTACAACTACGAGAAGCATATCCACTTTGAAAATGAATGTTGGTACAAGAAAGAAGGGGAAATACAATTTAGAAAGGAGATGAATATGCCATCATAGCACATGATGATTGTGAATGTGATGCACTGCTACTAATGGCCGCGTAACTTATGAAGGAAATCTATTGGGTGAGAAATGGTATCTTGACTCATGATGATCAAACCACATGATAGAACGTAAAGAACGATTGACAAACTTTGATTCAAGCAAGAATACTAGTTTCAAACTTGCTAATAGCAGTTACTTAGTAAGACATGGTACTAGTGATATAATGATCAAAAGGAAGGTTGGAAGGAATACCTTGACTAAAAGGTACTCTCTGTATCAGGAATGAAGTGCAACTTTGGTGGAGAATGGCTTCTCAGTTACTATGAGTGGCGATGCACTCCAATTGTTTGATATAAGGAAGAAGTTGATTCTGAAGTCTCAATTGTCCAACAAGAAAACCTTCAAGTGTATGATTCAAAATGGAAACCAAGTATGTCTATCAAGCATTAATGAATCAAAATGGTTGCGGCGTACAAGGTATGGACATCGGAACTTCATTAGCTTAAGTGAGATCAGTTCTAAGAACTCGGTGCATGGAATGCGGCGTACAAGGTGAAAAATTAAGGTACTAGAAGAAGCTTGGTATCCAAGAAATAAAACTGTGAAGCATATGGATTAATATTCTACAAGCATGTACCTGATTAAAGGAGGACTAAGCTGGAATACAAGATTGAAAATATGGTATTCATAGGATATCATCCAACAGGTGCCTACGAACTAAATAATCCTATTGACAAAAAACTACTCATCAGTAGAGATGTGGTCTTTAATGAGTCTGAAGCTTGGAAATGACAGACACTGGATGCAACAGAAGGTGGGATTAGTCACATTTATGTAAACTATGATTAAAATTAAGAATTTAATGATAAAATAAGTGGTGAATACATTGAAATTAGTGAAGCTGCATAAGTTGAATCACATTTTCATGAGATGCAACAAAGGAGAATACAAGCACCTAGAAGAGTTGAGGATTGTGAAGTACTGCTAACAGTGCAGTTTGTTATGAAGGAGACTTATACACTTTTCTCTTCTATTTGATGTATAGTCCATCACCCATTTAGAAGCATTGGAGAGCAAAGTATGTAAGGAAGCCATGAGGAAAGAGATGAGGTCAATTCAGAAGAATCACACATGGGAATTAGTTTCTCTACCTGAAAAGAAAAGAATTGGTTTGAGATGGTTGTATAAGACCAAGTTGAATCCTGATGGCTCAATTTTAAAACACAAAGCAAGATTGGTGGCTAGAGGACTCTTGCAGAAACATAGCATAAACTACTATGAGGTATTTTCTCTTGTGGGTAAACTTGAAACAATCAGACTGATAGTGGTCATAGCTAGCAACGAGGGTTGGTCTCTTTATCACCTAGATGTAAAGACTACCTTCTTGATTGGTCCTCTAGAAGAAACAATGTATGTAACTAAACCTCCAGGTCTTGTTATAAAAGGAAATGAGGATGTGATATACAAGTTACACAAGGATTTTATGGTTTGAAGCTAGCTTCAAGAGCTTTGAACAAAAAGGATTGACCAATTTCTAATCCAATTAGGATTCAATAAATGCATAGTTAAGTATGGTGTATATGTGTAAGAATCAAAAAATGCATCATGATGATTTTGTCTATGTGTGGATGACCTGTTTATCACATGCAGCCACTCATGTGCCTTAGAGAAGCTAAAAGTTCAAATAAAAGAAGAGTTTGAAATGTCATACCTAGGCAGATTATCATATTTTCTTGGCATGGAATTTGTGAAGAAAAAAAGGGAATGATCATGCCTCAGCAGAAGTGTGTGAAGGAATAGTTGGAAAGGTTTAAGATGACTCATTGTATAGCAGTCATAAATCCTTATGAGACAAATATTATGTTAGATGAGTGTGTAAGTGAATAAGAGGTAGATGAGACATTGTACAAACAAATTGTTGGTTCACTAAGATACTTATCAATAGCATACCAAATATATGCTATGCAGTAAGCATAGTGATCATATTCATGAGTATACTTAAGAAATCACACCTATTAGTTACAAAGAGAATTCTCAGGTATCTAAAAGGAACGTTAAAGTCAGGTTTGAAATTTCCAACTGTTGTGAATAAAATGAGAACAAATTTGATTGGTTATAGTGATGATAGTTGGTATATAGACAAATGGATATAAGAAGTGTAAGTTGAGTATGCGCCTAAGAGGGGGGTGAATTAGGTTGTTTGAAAACTTTTTCCGGTTTTATGAAAACTTGTTCTTTCTTTTCTGGTTTGGTTATGCAATGAACGGTAAAGTGTAGAAAGTAAAGAGCGTTGAGAGATATCTTGGTTCCCCTCACAGATCGAGAGTACTCCAGTCCCCTTTCAACATGAAAGAGATTTTACTATTGTTAGGACTTTTACAAGACTCTCTCTAGTCTTTCTATATAGACACTAACAATCACACCAAGAACAGTTCTCTTATATTTTTCACTAAGTTCAAAAAGAGAACAATCCTCCCTTTTAATGAACCTTTTGTTTTCAACAATCCTGGACAACAAGGAAAAAACAACAGTATGAGTTTTTACAAGTTTTTGACAAATGGAATAATCTATCAATCTATTGATTGATCTTCTCCTTTAAAGTAATCAATCTTTTTTATGACAAATAAGTGCTCTAATGATGATATGGATGAAACTATATGAATGTGTATGAAAATTTTGTGTAAAAAGTTTCACCAGAAAATTTAATCAAGAACACTTGAAAGAATTTGAAAAAATGAAGAAGAAGATTGTTTGAAAATGTTTATGAAAATGAGGTGTCTTCAAATTCTGTAGAAATGTGTTATATATAACCCTTAGACACCTCTCTAAATTGTTATGATACATGAAAGGATGTCATGCTTCAAGAACACATTTCAGAAAGAGTTTCCATGAAAGAATACAATGTTTTCTGTCATTGGTTCAGTGGTAATCGATTAGCCAATATGGTGTAATCGGTTACACCTGAGCCAACGTTTAAAAAATTAAAAAAAGGAACTCTGTAATTGATTACCCAAAAGATGTAATAAGTTACATGCTATAAAATTTGTCACACAGGACAACACGCATATATGGTAATTGATTACCTTAAGACTCGTAACCGATTACCACACAAATAGAATGTCATAATGCATTTGAAAGTGGAGTGTAAGGTTCAAAGGAAAAGTTTAAGAGGCCTAAACAACCAAGATATGTATGGATGAAAAACTAGAGTATTTGACTCATCATAGAGAGATTAAGAACTTAATACCTTAACACTTTGATCAAATCAATAGCAATCTTCAAGACTTTGAAATGCTTTTAAAAGTGAAGCTTGTGCTTGAGTCTTGAGTCATCAAAACACTTTGAGAAGTTTGTCTTCACAAGAAGCACATGTAGTTATGTATTCTTATACAATGAGACAAACATCTCTCGATGTACAAAGAAGCAACCAATCATTTGCATTGTCCTCTTGTGAGTATAAGTTTCAAAAAAGTCCTATATACAAAAATCCTAATAATTAGGCCCCTATTTTACCCTCTTTTTCTAAGCCCTTTATTAAATGAATATTTTCTTGACCCCTTATTTTTAAGCTCTATTCATATTTTTTAGGAGATAAGTAAGGGGTTTAAAGTCTAATTTATTTGGAACAAAATATTTCAGTTATTTTTTTAATTATGTATTTTAAATAATTAATAATTAATAAATTCTTTTGAAAATTAATTTCAAAAATAACTTTTTATGAAAAAAGAATGATTTAAAAAAAATCAAAAAATAACAAAGTAGACTTTTTTCTTTTTTATAAATTCTTTTTTGAAAAACACGGTTTTTTTTTTGGAAATAAAAAACATGATTCTTTTTCAAAAATAAAAAATCAATATTTTTTGAAAATTAAAAAAATAATTATTTTTAGAAATAATTATTTTCCAGATTTATGGGTCGTAGTGGGTTGCATCGCCTTTTCACTAATCCGTTGCGTCATGCAAGTTCAAATCAGTTCGAGTTTGCATCCACCGTGTTTGTATTTAACCTTCAATCTGTTTTTAAGTTGTGGATTTGTTTTCAAATTTATGAGTCGCAATGGTTTTTTTATTATGTGGTTATCTGGATTTGTGGGTATATTTTAGGTTTGTTGATAGCAGTGAGTTGCACCACCCTTTCTCTGATATGTTGCGTCTTGTAATTTCAAATCTTTTCAATTATGCATCTATCGTGCTAGAGATTTTGGGATGGTTTTATATCTGCCTCAATCCTCAATGATCAAACATGACTGATTGGCTAGAATTTTGGAGAGCTTCAATTTAGGGAACTTATTATTTTATTTGAGATTCATTTATTTTTAAAATTTTAGGTCCTCTAAATTTTGGGACTTAATACTAAGATTAAGTCTTAATCCAATAAATTGACAACTCTGAGGATCATTTAGCTTATTTTTTAGGTATAATCTAAGTCATGCATTGCTCTACAAAGGAGCAACTTGTTGATGGCTTTACAAAACCTTTGAGGATTAAAAGTTTGAATATTTGAGGAGCCAATTAAGACTGGTAAACATTTAGAATTATGGAGGGATGTTGCAAAAATTGAGTTTCCACATCCAACTGAAGAAGCAAAGTGCTGGAGGAAAATGAATGTTCAGCCCAATGTAAAGTTTAAAGAGCTGGCTTGATACACAAATGATTTCAATGGAGCACAACCGAAGGCTGTTTGCATTGACACTGGCATGTTAGCTCTGCGTCGCAATGCAACCGAGGTTTTTATTCTTCCAAACTTGTACTATAACTAATTCATATAAGATTGACATTTCTAACATTTAAATAACTAATTATGTTTCACCATATTAGAATTGAGTTTAACAATTAGCATTTAAACATTTAATTATGTCCCACCATATTGCTTTATCATAGCATGTTTACTCGCACATAAAATGATGAAATATGTTTACAATGCTGGTGTATAGTTATCAAACCTTGCCATTATTATTGTCATTTTTTCTGGTTCAATTCTGCCACATCTCAAAACCAATTCAGAATTTGCTTTATAAATTTATCTGTTTATGTGACAATATTCATTATGCATCTTTTGTACCAAATGTAAGTCAACCACGAGGACTTTAATGAAGGTATAATTCAAGTTCAAACAAAGAAGAAAGCAAGCCTAAATTATCATGCTTAAATAATGGCTTAATACCACTCTTTCACAATTGATTTAAATCATCATTAGATTGTATTACCAAAAGTTGTTTGAAGGAATGTTGAGTAAACATATCAAGCAAATTCTTAGTTATTTCCCTTAATAAGTGGAAAAGCCATTAGAAATTATTAACTTTATTAAGTTGGCAAATCAAACACAAACACATGACTAAAACCATATACTAAACTCATTAAAACTCAATAGTCTATTGAAAATAAAAAAACCCAAAATCATAATATAACTAAAATGGTGATGTTCTTAATCTAACACTTGATTTCCTTCAATCCATAGGCAAAGTAGAGAAAAGTTGGGTCAGTGGCGCCATCTTTGTAATAAGCAAAAACCAAACTTCCATCATCATGCATGCTTTCACCAACAAAACTGCACACATATTCATTCATATTAGTAACTACAATTTATGCACAAAGTAGTACCAAAAAAGATGAAAGACAATTCTAAAGGACATACAATTGGAGATCTTTGAGTTTTGGTAGCAGAAACTTAGTTGCTCCTTCAATGTGCTTCTTGAAGGTTTCTTGCTTCTCTGCCTCTAACTTAGGTGTGAGTAATTTGATGTATCTTTTCATAAAAGTAACAAACTGCTTCTTATCAAAAGCAGGCTGTTCTTGTAATCTGAAAGTGTCGACAATATCAACAACCTTAACAGCTTGATCATCAACAGCTTCATCGTCGGCAGCACCCTCAGCAGAAGGGTTAGCACCAATATTTACATCCACAGCTCCTTGAACAACCCACTTTCCTTCCACTTCCCACAATAACCCATTCTCAATTTCCTTATAGGGGAAAGAGTCAGATAGAAGTTCATCACCTACAAACATAAGTTAAAGCATTTAAATATTTTTAGGTCAATAACGTTTGAAGATATAATCATAAAATAAGTCTCGTCAAAAGCAGCATCGGTTAATTTGAATAAAAGACTAGACCTAACAGAAAACATCATATTATAGACCATTCACTAAATACACTAACTAAAACATTCATCACAATATCAAAATCAGTGAAAAACAAAGAAAAGGAAAAGGAAAGTAAAACAACAAAACGAAATCGGAAAGATGAAGAAAGGTTTACCGGTAAGAAGATCTTGGTAGACAAGCATGTTGTTCTTGTTTAGGAGGAGAAAAAAACAAACAATTATAGGAACAAGAAGAGAATAAGGATTGAAAAGAGTTAATTAGCTAATGTGAGTAGGTTTCAGATGAAGAGGTGTTGAGTATTTATAGAAGAGTTGAAGAGATATTAGCTAAAAGTTTGTTGCAGATATTTTGGAATATTTTATATCTTATGCTAAAAATCTGCTACATTTTAATATTTGTTTTATCTTTAATTTTTGAATATGGTTAGTTAGTTTTTTCAAATCTAAAGAAAATTCACATCATATCTTTTTGCATCCTGATTGCACTTGGGGGGGATTAATTTTCACTTACCATTTTTTTTGGGTAGAATTTACTTACTTTTAAATTACAATATGATTTTTTTGTTGAAAATATATCAACATATTAACTATTTGTTTTCAATAATAAATGATATATTGAAATATATTATAAATTATTAGATTGCAAAAAATATTATTTAACTTTATTTGATTTTATTTCACTAGTTTTATAATTATTACTTTACAATAATTTAATTAATTAAAAAAATTGCAGGTTAGATTATGTAATATCCAAACATGATAGAGTCTAGAATTATTATAAATATAGTATCAAGATATTAGTATCGTTACATCAGGTGTGACATGAATATAAGCAAGATACACCACATTATAGTGCAAATCAACTAAACATGCGACTAAAAGCAACATAGAACTTAAGACAACTGCATCTTGCTTGTCATCTTCTTTTGACCTTTTTCGAATACCTGTTTATCTAAAAAATAATTCAACAATGAGGAATGAGAATTTTTTTTTAAAATAACCATGTTTTTCAAAAAAAATACGAAAATAACCATATTTTCAAAAAAAAGTTGGTTGGCGCACCCCCAAAAAGATAGAGGAGGCACCAGATGCATTGGGCCTCATGAAGAGGCGCCAATGCTTGTAGCGCCTGCATGGCGCTCCTAAAGGAGGCGCACCACAGATCCTTCATGTTAATTTATTTCATCATTAATTTAATATACCGTGTATAATTACAGTAGATTAATAAATTACTAAACCTTAGTTGAATTTGTTTTTCACTTAGTTTTAAAATAATGTATAATTACAATAGATTAATTTTTTCATCTCTATATATTTGTCTTAATTATTTTCACTTAGAACTTTTATACCTATTTTAAAATTTTAAATTAATTAAATATATATTTAATTTTATTTTATCATTGTTTTAAAATATATAAGTTAAGAATATTATTTAATATTTGTATTTTAATTTCTTAAGAGTACAATCACAATTTTATATTATAACATTAAATATAAAATATAGATAATATCCAGTCGACATATTAAATATGAACGTAGATAGTTAAAATATTTATGTTTATTTAAAATTTATTATAATAAAATAAAATAAAAAATATATTTTTTTTTATAAAAATAATTGTTTAATAAAAAAGAGTATTGTATAAAAGAATATTTTAATTTTATAAAAATAAACATTAACTAAAATAATGATGAAACATAGTGTAAAATAAAATTAAATATTTTAACTATATATTTTAATTTAGGGTTTAGGGATTAGGGAAAGAGATTGTTTGGATCCAGCGAGTGAATGCGGATTTGATTTGACTTGCTATAGGTGTTGTTCTTCAATGTTAACATATCTGAAAACATGGAAATCACATGATTCATAAGTCAATTCCCACAGGCGGCACCACTGTTTCGTGGCAGGACCATAAATGGATGAGATTGATGAAGCTACGAGGGAACAAAGGTTCATTGGTGATTTTACGATGCGACACTGTGGATTGAAGGTTGCGATCATGATGTTTCTTGGATCAAGAATGTTGATTTTGAATCGACGTTGTTGGTCGATGTCGATCCTGAACAGGCGTTGCTAATCTCCGATACAACGGTTCAGGAGAGGGGGTTACCTGCATAGTTAACACTCCAACGCCCAAGTCAACTAGAGTTCAAGATAACCGTAATGAAAGTGGAGATTAGAGATTGTGTACTTAAAACCATTTATGAAGGTATTTATAAAATTAAAATAGAGGGAAACATAGTTAAAATATTTAATTTTATTTTACATTATGTTTCATCCATTATTTTATTTAATGTTTATTTTTATAAAATTAAAATATTCTTTTATACAATACTCTTTTTTATTAAACAAACCTTTTTATAAAATAAAAAATATATATTTTATTTAATTTTATTATAATAATTTTTAAATAAACATAAATATTTTAACTATCTACGTTCATATTTAATATGTCGACTGGATATTATCTATATTTTATATTTAATGTTATAATATAAAATTGCGATTGTACTCTTAAGAAATTAAAATGCAAATATTAAATAATATTCTTAACTTATATATTTTAAAACAATGATAAAATAAAATAAAATATATATTTAGTTAATTTAAAATTTTAAAATAGGTATAAAAGTTTTAAGTGAAAATAATTAAGACAAATATATAGAGATGAAAAAAATTAATCTATTGTAATTATATATTATTTTAAAACTAAGTGAAAAAAAAAATCAACTAAGGTTTAGTAATTTATTAATCTACTGTAATTATACATGGTATATTAAATTAATGATGAAACAAATTAACATAAAGGGTTTGTGGTGCAGTGGTAATGTGCTTGACTCCTAATCAAAAGTTTGTAGGCTGCAAAATTGAATTATCTTTTCACAAACAACATTGAGGCGCCAGATGCATGGGCGCCTCCTTTAGGAGGCCCAATGCATGTGCGCCAATGCATCTGGCTCCTCCTCTAATTTTTTGGGGGTGCGCCAACTCCCCCGGCGCATCCTCTTCCAAAGTTGGTTATTTTGGAATTTTTTTTGAAAATATGGTTATTTTCGTATTTTTTTTGAAAAACATGGTTATTTTTAAAAAAAAATCGAGGAATGAGATAAAATATATCTTAGTGAGATCCTTATTAAAAGCATAAGTGTAATCCCCAAATTTAATTAATTAATTTAATTGAACTATTGATGTATTTACTTGGTGATTAGGTGTTTTAATTGGGATTAGATATTTTAATTAAAATAAATCTAGTGATTATATATGTTGTTAGGGGTGTAATAGTATAGTAGGGTGTGCTGAGAATATAAGTGTTTGATAGAATATTAATTAATATTTTTAATTAATATTAGAAATAAAAATAGAATTTGGTTGCTTTATATTAGAAATTAATTAATAATCTATAACATAAGAAAAGATGATGTTTTGGAAAAGTCATATTTGTCTTTCACTCTAAATTTGTCACATTTTTAAAATGGGGTAGTTTTGGTCCTAAAATTATATTTTGCAACAAATGATGTCACATTGTTGAATTCCAACTAAATATTTATTGTATTATGATTTTGTTTTTTAGCTTTGAATCAATTGATGATGTCACTTGGTTCTCTTTGGTTCCAAACCAACCTATCCAATTCAATTTTTCCTCTTTTCTCTATTCCCATTGTCAGATCTAATTCAAAGTTCCTTTTCCTTTTCTCTTTTCTCTCACTTCTCACTTAGAACTTCCCTCTTATCTCACTTATCTCAATTCTAGAATAATATTTCTCTTCCTCTTCTTCTTTCTTTTCCTCTTCCTCTTCTTTCTTCTTTTTTTACTCTATTTCAGAATCAAAATATAAATCGAAACGAAAACAGGAAAAAAGGAGGGATACCAAATAGAATGGGGGGAAATCGGCGGCCACGGTGATGCGAACAAGGGAGCGGAGAACGAAAGGGTACTTCGGCGGTGGTGGCGGATTCGTGATGAACATGTGGTGGTTGGGATTCGCAGTTTTTCGGTGACAAATTTGGCGGTAGTCTTCTACCTATTGACTTTTAAAAATGAGTGGATAATAAACTTTTGCTACCTGTTGTTTTTCATATACCAGTGAAAAGTTTATACCTTTTCTGCATTTCCTTTCATATCAGTTTAAAAAATCTTACTTTTAGTTTCTGTTCAACTTTTCTTCATTTCGTATCTTTAGTATTCTATGCTAATTTTGGGGTTGTGTTGTTGATTATTCTATTAGTTTTCTTGATTTTCTGTGAAAGGTGAGATTTACATAGTAACTGTTGAAAGTGAACCTATTATAAGTTATACTGGAGGTATTGATGAGCTTGGACTTCTATTTAATGTCATCAATTGTTTATTTCAAGGACACCAAGGAACAGTTGATAACGAAAGGTGATGATTGTGCTCCTGGATTTATATGTGCAGATTTACTCATCTTCTACCAACGCTGTTACTTCAAACTTGTCTCTTCTCTTTTGAACATTATTGCTTCTTTTTGTTCCCAAAATGAAGATGACTTTGTTTTCTCTTTTTTTTTCCAGTTTAAATGGCACATTTAACTGCAGGTCAAATCATTTGCATCTTTGTTTCTTTTTATTTCAGATTGCAATGTGTCTTTGGTAAGTCAACCTTATTTGTTTTTGTTTTTGATTTGTTGGTTTTGTTTTTTGATTACACATAATAAATGTTGGTTTCCTTTTATCCTTTGCATCTTTGTTGGTTTTTGTTTTATGAAGGAAGGAACCTATGTAAAAACGTAAATCCATTTTCTGCAATGGCAAAATTGTTTCCGGCAGATTTCGAGTGTGGTGGTTCAGTTTATCGCCAGTGATGTGTTAGGGAAAGTAAAATTGGATTTGTTATGCACGGTGGTGGCCGATTTCTAAGTTGAAAAAGAGGTGGTGGCTTGAGCATTTTACGGTGATATGCGGTTTCGCGGTGGTAAAGCTTCAAACTTTTTGAACATCTTAGATTTATTTTGATGTATCTCATTCATATTATGGGCATAAAAGTCAACATTATCATAAGGTATGAATAAAATCTTAAACTTCTTCACGTTTTACTTTCCCAAGTCGTGCTTGAGTCGATGATAGGTGCGCACGGTGTTCCTAAACAGGTTGTAGTATGATAATTGAAGTTCAAGCTTGACGTTAATGTTGTTGGCCAGGGACATGCATTGCATTTGTTGTAGGAAAACTTATACAATTATTTTGAACATGTTATCCTTATAACTAGCGGAAGTCGGAAACAAGAGTTTGTAATTTTGTTTTGTAAAGATTTGAAGTTAAATAATAAATTTGTGAGTTTTTTTTTGAATTGTGTTACTTTTTTTTGTGAGTATGTTTTTGCATGCGTAGAAATTTGTTTTTTTTGTTTTTTTCTCAACAGCTAGTATCAGAGTTAAAGTTATGATCAAGAGAGAAATGAAGAGTCATAAAATATTCTAATCAAGCGAAAAGGGAAGGATAACAAAAAAAATTGATGAAAGGAAGAAGGAGACAAAAATATTGAAGAGGTAATTTTACAAATGTGACTAATCATTATAATTATAATGATCGTTTTGAAGATGAAGTTAAATACAAAGTGAAGATATGCGGCACTTTGGATGAATGGGAGATTTGTTGGGTCAAATAGTATATTTATCGTCCCACATTGGACAGTAGGAAGAAAATAGAAATTGAGTATTAATATAAATAGAGATAGTTAGTTTTAGTTTTCCAGACAAAAACAAAATGTAGTCTTTTGGGTGTATCGGGGTTTTGGATCGTTGTGTGTTCAGAGAGGATTTTCTAATTTTCCGTTCAAAAATAGTTTGTTGAATTTTTCCGTTCAAAAGTAGTTTGTTTAGAGGGTTTGAAATTTTCAATCCAAAAATTATAGTTGATAGAGGGTTTACAATTTTTCCGTTCAAAAATTCTAATTGAGAGATGCTTTATAATTTTTCTGTTCAAAAAAGGTAGTTTGTAGGATTTGCAATTATCTAATTACAATTGCAATTTAATGAGAAAATTTGTAATTTTATTTTGTAAAGATTTGAAGTTTAATAATGAATTTGTGAGTTTTATTTTGAATTTTTTGCCCTTTTACTTTTTGTGGGTAAGTTTTTTCGTGCGTAAAAATTTGTTTTTTTTTCTTTGTAACATTTTTTAGTTAAGGGACAAAAGCGAAACAATAAATTAAGTTAAGGAATCAAAATATGCATTACGTCTTAATTATATTCCACCATCTTGTTGGGTTAAATAGTATATTCATCCGAGTCTCATATCGGGTAATAGAAAGAAAAAACTAGACTCTTAATATAAATAACAATGTTGTAAAAACCGAATCGGACGGTTCAACCGGTTGGATCGAGTGTTTACCAGTAATTTCTAACAAACAACCGCTTGTCCTCCAATATTATAAATCTTGGTAACTTACAGGATCGACTAGATTAATCATAGGACATGTGTCTTAAGAACTATTGTTATGTAATTTGACTCATGATTAAGTTTGATTCTGGTTTATGAATGGTGAAAGGTGTTTCGACAATAATTCTAAACGAAATTTATGACTTTTTTAGATAGAGTAAATGGCAGTAATTTTTGTAAAAAGGGTTTTTTAAGATAACAACAGTAATCGGCGAAAGTGAAAATAAATAACTTGAAGTAAAAGGCTTTTAAGTTTGAAAAGTACTGGAAATGAATGTTTGGCGAAATGTAAATGTGAAGGGAAAAGTAATGATGAAATATTGAAAATAAAGGCAATTCGATGGAAGAAAAGACGGTAAATGATTGTAGTTTAAATAACTTGCATAAAAAGTATAATATGAAATACTATCATGGTGTTCTTCATACATACATTTCCAACAAAGACTCGTTTGTCTCGCTCTGGTACTTTGAGTATTTTAGTGAATTTTGTATATTAGTTTGAACACACTGAAATCTAAAACTAAGACTCCTATTTATAACAATTCGATCCTAACGGTCTCTACACAGATGACTGTCATGTTCGACATTTTCAAGCGTTGCGTGTCTCAGATGCTTCCACGCGTTGGCCTGACGAAACTGCTTCGTTTGAATTTCAAATCTTTCCCGCTTGAAGCTTCGAATCTGTCAAACACCTATGTCGAAGAGAACTTGTGGAGACCCAAAAATCTTCTAAGTCTCAAGCTTCGACAAGAAAGGTTTTTTCTCCCAAGAAAAGGATTTAATAAATAGCTTTAACACAACCATTTTTATTTGTTCTCCAAAACATAATGTAACACCTCAAAATTTGCCCTCCTTTCTTGGGACTAGCTTAACATATTGCATTTCATATTTTAGGGCATTAGGCATTTGCATATTGCATATCATGTGAAAATAAACAAGTCATCCTCCTAAGTCTTTCTCAGAAGATGGAGAGGTTAAGAGATTCAAGTCTGAGGGTCTCATAAATTGATCACTAGTCATCTGAGGGTTTGTGCTCCAATTAGGGTTTTGACCTCTGGTCAACCCTAATCAATTGTATTCTTTCAATCAGTGATTTTCAAGGAGATAAGGTATTTATTGATGATAAAGATCACATGATCATTCTATTAAGCTTATATGAGCCAAGGTTCATTTTGAAGCAAATTGGCCAAGTATTAGAGGCTTAAAGTCCACAGTGCATTTTCAAGTCATCTGAGGACCTAGAAAGTCAACAGAAAGTCAACTAAGGGCTAGGAGGTGGAGAGATGGCTTGAGACACTTCATTCATGTCCAAAAGAGGTTCATTTGTCATGTCAAATACATATCTTGAAGAATTTGAGGTCAGATCAAAAGTTTCCAAAAATGGAAAGTGACCTGTAATTGAAAGTTTCCAAAAATGGAAAGTTTTTGGTCCAAATTCAACTTGATCTTACATCATCAAAACAACTTCAAATGAATTTTTGTCCAATATAAAAGTTGAAGATCTTTCTCTCCCATTTCCAAAAAGTCCAAGATCATGAGCATCTGATGAATGGTTGGGGAGATATGATCAAATCATTGCCAAGTGTGCTTGAAACTTCAAAAGACCATAACTTTAGACTCATAACTCCAATTTGAGTGCCTCTTTTTGCAAAATGATTCTCATGACATGTATTTTCCAAATCATTCATGGCATTTCATGAAATTCCATCATATAACCATTTGCTCATTCATGTCAATTTTGGAGGGAAATTTGCAAATTCAAATTTTGTGCATTGCATGAGCTAAATACCATTGCCAACATGTGCATGAGATCATTTTGAGTGAATTTGATCCTCCATACAGCACTATTCACGTGCTCATTCACCATGCATAAGGTGTTTTGCTAATTTTTCCATATACCTCATTCTCACTAATCTCCAATTAACCAAAGCTTAATTAATTTTTCAGCATGATTAGGACATAGTATAAATGCTTAATCCTAACAGAATTTCTCATGACTCCACCCTTTCTAGATCCAAATTCTTCTTCCCTCCAAAATTTTCTCTCAATCAAAACTTGAAAATTCTTCACATAGCATTGTTATTTTCTTCCATATTCTTGTTCTCTGATTTTCATTTAGTGTAGATCAAGCATTTGATCATTGAATTCGAGCAGAAATCAAGCATACCAAGCTCATGAAGGTGAAGATGGAAACTGTTATTTGAGCAAGATCTAAGCCTCTCCAAGCTCCAATTTCTTCACAAAGCTCATAACAGTGATAGAGGAGTGGATTTGAATCGTGCCAGGCCTTGAAACTGCTGATTCCAGAAACTGTTCTTCAAGAGGTAGGTTTTTCGAACCTCTTAATTCTCCATTCTTTTGACATGTTTAGGTAGATCTCTGAACGCTGAGCATGCTGATATAAGTAGTTTTTGAAATGGTTGAGTATTGCATGAGTTATGCTTGATTGGAGTTTTGAATCCAATAATGTTTTGATTCGATTTGCACTTATCATGATGAATTGATGTGAAATATTGCTCGATCTGTAATGTACGTAGCAAGAGCTTTCGAATGATGTGAAATTTAGTGGATTCTGGCAAAAAAAATGTTGATGCATACTGTTCCTCCACCGTATTCATGAAGAAGACGGTGGTTTCCACCGTTCTCAGCCGCGCCTGTACAGGCTAGGGCTTGCTCTAGTTCGTGCATGTGAATAACACTGTAGAAGAGACTTTCACCCAGGCCACGCGCGTTCGATTCCTCCTTTTGCTTGTTATTTGTTTTAATTTGTTCTGACTAAGCACTTGCGTGTGCATCCGTTGGCAAATCCATTGGTCCTTGTTGCATTGACTGTATCCACGTAGGTTTGACTGGCTGACTGGGATGCCATGTCAATTAGTTAAACTGTGCGTTTTGGTTGCGCACGGTTCGAATCCGCCTGATGCCATTTCCATATTTTCCTCATTCATTTTCACTTTTTATGTTTTGCAATGTTTATTTCATTTTATGCATGATATTCAAACAATCATAAAAAATAGCTTGATGATCCAATTAATTCCAGATTTTTTTCTACATGATCATATGAATGTCTTCTATTTTTTGATGTGGATTTCTGGGATTGTGCCTGGTTGGAATTTTAATTGTGTTAGACTAATTGAACATGTATGCTTTTGTGACATGCCTCATTCAAATTGATGTGAAATGCTCAATAATGATCCAATTGCTATGAAATTTTGTGTGTTGATTCCCAACATGATACATGACTTGTGAGACTTAGTTGTGCATTTTTAGCATTTTCCTTTTCTGTTTTAGGCATGTGTTAATATGGTGTGACAATGTATGTCACACAATTTGATGTTGATCTTATTCATTTTCATTGCATTATCAAATGAGCTCCTTTGTTTCCAATTTTTGGCATGATGATTGTATTTGACATGTTGTGTGCACATAAAAATTTCCAAGATTGTTTGATTCATTTCTGTTTTAATATGCCATTTTGATTCTTGATGATCATTTGTGTGCTTTGAAATTGCCTTTGTCTCCTCTTGCTCATTACATGACCTTGCTTAATGCTTTTGGTTTGGTCCTTTTTAGGACATGTTCGTGATAGATTAAATATGCTATATGTTGAATATTGGTTGCTGTTTTGAGTTTTGGCCATACCTTTGACCCTAGCCTTGGTGCTAGTGGTTTGTACTCATCTTTTGAGTTGTGCATTTCAGGTTCAAGCTATTATCTCTAGTGGTTGATGCAATATCAATTCATGAGATGAAAACTACTTTGTGCACTAATCCTTTGTGTTGTAGGTTCATGGAATGTGGTGGAATCACTTGAATTCTTGGGTCATAAAGCTTGACTTGTGTGGCATATTGAGTTGTAAAACTGTTGACTGTTAGTTGTTTGTCTGAACATAATACTGATTGTTTAGCTTTTCTTACAGGTACTTTAGTCGCTTTAACTCATTGCTTGAGTTGCTTTGCTTGTGGTTGGCATACCACCTAGGTAACCTCTCTGACTTCATGTAGTCTGGAAGACCTGTCATGTTCTTTTGGCAGGCACCTGTCTGAAGTCCTTCTCAAGAGGCAATGTCTGTGTATGTTTATCTTTGTGCTTAAGACCTCCTTGTCGAGGCATACAGGTTAAGTCCTCCTAAGTGAAGAGGCATTGGCAGATAGAAGGGATGTGTAATCCATCCCCTGCTATTCAGTTGAGTCATTCATTTTGCTTGCACTACGTGCTGATGCATTTTGAATAAACACCCAAAATCTTGTATATAGAGTCAGTCATTGTGGAATAGAGTTCCTCATTCTGGATTCCCACACCTTCTTTGGTTCAAGCTCACCCAGGCCCGGGTTAAGAGCTGTGAGGTCTAACCCTCATCTCCCATTTCATCTGCTCACCCTGACGGTCAATGTCAGTGGTTAAGAGCCTCAGACACCTTTCCAGTTGGCTTGTTTGTCGAGGTTGATATGAACCCTTGACTAAAGCCCAGCCTTGTATGAGCCGCTTGTTTGCATATAGCGTGTGATGATTGCTTATGATGTTTATCTGCTTTTGCTTCTCATCTCCTTTCTGTAGGAGTCGTATGATCAACTTTCGAGGAAGTTGAACGTACGTAGAGATAGACTTGAGTTGACTCACTGCCTGTGTGAGTCAAACTCTTGTTAGAGACCTCACCCTAGGGTTATAATTTGCATGACAACTTCTAGGCTCGGGTCGTAGTCTCCCTTTTAGTTGTTATTTCCCTTGGTCTCTGGTTAGGAGAAAGTTTCTCCCCTGTTAAGGGGAACTACGTCGCCCTGATCCTCATACCAGATGAGGTACGTAGGCAGGAGATCGTGCGAGATCTCTCCGGGCAACCTTTTCTTTTTTGTGTGTGTTTGCTTGACGGCTATTAGGCTCGAGTTCCAGACTCCCTGTTAGCTTGTCAATTTGTTACCCTTTTGGTGTGTGTTTGTTTGGAGTCTGATGTAAGCCCAGCGATTGGCATTTGGTTTCCTGTTTCCTGTTTCTTTTGTGGAGTTGGATGTAAGACCAGCGATTGGCAGTCTGTTTCCATTTGCGAGTTTCTTTTGACGTCTCAGCGTCTTTGCGTGTGTTTTGTTTCGGCGTGCGTTAGCCGAACTACGGTAGCTCTGATTCTCATTCCAGATGAGATACGTAGGCATAGGATGCGATATCCTAGCGAGCCCGTTTCCCATTTTCCCCGAACTACGTCGACTCTGATGTTTGTTTCTGACAAACTACGTAGGCCCAGGATGCGACATCCTGCCGAGTCCGCTTCCGTCTTCTTCCATCTGTGTTTTATTCCAGTGTGTGTGCATTCTTTTTGAGCAATTATTTAGCAACCTTATTCTATTCTTTTGAGCGTGGATCCCGTCGAGTACGACGGACGTGAGGGGTGCTAATACCTTCCCCTTGCGTAACTGACTCTCGTACCTTGTAATCTCCGGTCGTAAGACCATTTCCTTTCTCTCCTTTGGGATAAATAACGCACGGTGGCGGCTCTGTGTCTTTTCCCGCCGGTTGTTTTTCGCGTTGCGACAGCTGGCGACTCTGCTGGGGACAACAGAAGTTGACCTCTTGTTGGTCCATCTTCCCTAAGCGAGTCAATCCTAGCGCTCTCTAGGGTAGTTTTGGTTGCTTTTATTGCTCTATTTATTGCATTTATGATTATTATGTTGTGATTGTATATATTTGCATATATGTTTGCATGCATCATATTATCATTATGCTGGATTCTGTACAGGTTGGTTCCGCTGATTTGGGGTGGGTGTTCTGAGTGGGGCTAAAACCCAGGCCCGAGTATACACCTAGGATTAGTGTGGTCTCATGTTGCCTCTCATGTTAGGTCAACATGTTTTTGGCGATGTGACATACCACAAGCCGGACGAGGTTCTTTTGAGGGAGCTCTTCCTTTGTGGGGTATCCACTTTGGTTGAGTCACCTCATCTGAGCTGGTGACTTCGGTGACCGTTCTTTCCCGGATCTTTGGTTTAGACGATCTTATGAGAGCTGCAACGGCACACCCGAAAGGGCAAACCCGTTGAGTATCTTGTCCGATTGTCGAGACCATTATCCGCCTTAGGATGACCTGATTAGAATTCACCTGTGAGGGGAGGGTTGATCTTACAGATGCATGTTCTGATGATGGACTTTGATGGTGACTAATGGTTCAGTTGTCGATCAGAGTTCTATTTATAAGTCGGATTTATGGATTTATTTCTGAGACGCCGGAGTTCTGTCCGTGGTATTTATCAGTGGGGATCCGTTTATTTCAGGATTCCCTGGGCTGGTACAGATGATTTTGCTGTTATCATATCAGTGGTTCTCCAGTGATGATGGTGATATATCTGTTCCGTTTATTTCAGAACCCTGAGTAGGATCTGTGGTTACTCAGTCTCTCAGATGGTTGTGATCAGTTCAGAGGCCGTAACTCAGTGCAGGGGATGTTCAGATGACTTGGAGGATGGCACAGTGCATTGCATTCATACATCAACATCATTCCCATTTTGCATTTATCTGCATCTAACTCATGTTTATCCATATGCAGGGGACATTCTTGATCAAGATCCTGGTTGAGAGACTTCTTTGCTTCAGACATGAGGACCAGCTTGAAAGATGACGTTGTCTACAGTTTCTTTGACCCAGAGATTGGTGTGCTGAGAGATATGATAGCATTGATTACACCTGACCGTGTGGGGATGTTCCGTGAGACTTATGGGAGTATTCTGAAGTTGGTTTTCAGGCTCACAGATACAGATAGGAGTGTCGTCCATACTCTTCTCCAGTTTTATGACCCGGGCTTGAGATGCTTTGTTTTCCCGGATTACTTGTTGGGGCCTTTGATGGAGGATTATGCCAGTATCCTGGGTATTCAGATTAGAGACCAGATTCCATTCTATGTCACTAAGGGGGAACCTGATGTTGTTGAGATTTCTCGTGCTCTTTATTTGAGCCCATAAGTGACTAAGGGGGGTTTGAAGGAGAAGGGAAAGTTGCCCGGTTTTCATCTGAGTTTCTTGGAGCCTAAAGCCAAGGAGCATGCTGCTTTGGGTAATTTGAGGGCCGTTTGTGCTTTGCTTGCTGTGAGCATCTATGGAATCATCATGTTTCCTAACCAGAAGAACTTTGTAGATATTAATGTTATCCGGTTGTTTATGCAGAGGAATCCCATTCCTACCCTGGTTGGAGATGTCCATTACTCGGTCCATAATCGGAACGAGAAGCGGCGTGGGGGATTGATCCGATATTGTGCTCAGTTGTTGTACAAATGGTTCATGGGGTATTTGCCTTCCAGAGGTGCCTTTGTCTTTCTTGATCCTACTGTCAAGTGGTCAATCAGGTTGATGGGTTTGCGAGCCAAAGATATAGCTTGGACTCACAATGGTATGGATGGACGAGATTTCATTTACAGTTGTGGGAGTCTGCCCAATGTGCCTCTTATAGGAGTTCAAGGTTGCATTAATTACAACTCGGTGCTTCTTAGGAGACAAATGGGGTTTGCTGTGGAGGGTCCTCCTCTCGGGCGAGAGATTCAGGAGTCTTTTTACTTCCCAATTGAGGGTAATCAGTCAAAGTTGAGGCAAGTGTCTGATGAGTGGCGTGACATTCAGAGGAAGGGTAAGGT
The DNA here is from genome assembly GCF_024323335.1 of Lathyrus oleraceus. Classification (NCBI taxonomy): domain Eukaryota; kingdom Viridiplantae; phylum Streptophyta; class Magnoliopsida; order Fabales; family Fabaceae; genus Lathyrus; species Lathyrus oleraceus. The sequence continues at coordinate 326,639,505 of NC_066584.1, read as the reverse complement.
TCCTTTTGGTAAGGTTAATAGCAGGTCTTTTCCTCCGTTTGATGATTGGCTTAGGAAGAGGATTGAGCTCACACATCTACCATTTCCTGGGGGTGATCCTTGGTGTCCCTTGATTGAGGGGCCATGTTCTTCTGTCAGCATGGAAGAGTTTCTTGAGATGAAGAGGGAGAGGGATCAGTTGCAGGCAGAGAAGACTGAGTTGGAGATGAGTGTTGCTAGAATCCAAATGGCTAATCAGGAAATCAAAGGGAAAATAGAAGACCAGGATAAGAGACACGCCTTTGAGATGAAGCGCTTTGAGATAGACACTGCCTATTACCGCAAGATCAGCCAAGCTTTGGAGTCATCTACAAAGGAGCATGACATCACCAAGGAGAAGTTGGCTAGAGCTTTGAGGGTCATTGAAGATGAGAAGAGGAGGCAAATCCTTGTGAAGACTCAGAGGGAAGCCAGAGCCAAAGTCCTTGCCACGGAATGGGAAGCGGAGAAAGCAAAGATTATTGCTGAGAGAGATTATTGTCTTGCTGAGAGAGATCATTATTTCCGATAGATGAAGATTCACCAGAAGGAGGTGGGGAGATTGCAGCAGGAGAACACTGAGCTCAGGTTTGCCGTGAAGTTTACCAAGATGGTTGATGATGCAGAGCCGTCTGTGGGACCTTCTTCAGTGTAGACTTTTGTTGTTATTGTGTTGGATTACCGTCAGGCCTGTTGACGGAATTCACTTGCTTGTATTTTATTTCTGATTCTGGAGAATTGTATTTGATTTGTATTAGCCTGATGTATGACTCTCGCACGTACTGTGCGCTTTTGATATACAGTGGTTATTTTCATTCAGTGATTGATCTTCAAGCTTTATTCGCTTTCGGTCTGCGCACTCACATAACACATACATGGTTGGGTGATATCTTTGCTAAATCATATTTCTTTGCTTTGTATGGTGAAACCAGATGATTGATATTAGAATGTTGCTGTCAGATTATTATCTGTCTCGATGAAGCCAGGATCGAAAGACAGAGCGTTCCTCATATGGATAGGCATTGCATTCATGCATGAATCATAATAACTTGTCTTCTATTTTGCAGGTGTCAGTTTCTAACGTGCTTGATTGTTTCAGGAATCATTGCTCGCGCACGTAGAATCATTCCCTTGCACGTAGCCTGTCCACACAGATACCCTATCAGGCGCAACAAATCCAAGCTGATGGATCTACCCAACGCAGATATTCTCGAGTTGAAGGAGAAAATGGGTGAGCTGATAAATGTTATGCAAGGGCTTGCCTTGGGGCAGAAAGCACTCGCTGATAAAGTGGAGAAGCTCGAGCGGGCTTCAGCTGCCAACAGTGGTAACAATCAGGAGGGTGTGTCCAACGGTGGTCTCGGTGGTTCAAGAGATGGAGGAGATCTCAGAAAGAAGACTATTGTTGGGGTGGTGATCAATAATGGTGGTGGTTTTGGTGCTGCTACAGGCGGTGGACCAGGTCCGATGGGCAACAATCTGAAGGATAATCTGTTTCCTCCTTTCTTTGGGGCCGAGGAGGATAGAGAAGAAGACCAGTTCTCCGTGTTGAATGAGCAATTCGGTCAATACGGTGTTCAACCACCAAACAAAGAGATTCAGGTATTGGCTGAGAAGATCAGAGCTCTGGAAAGCTATGCTACTCCGGGGGTTGTTAATATGTCGAACATGGAGCTAGTTTAGGGGATTGTGATCCCACAGAAGTTTAAAGCGTCTGCGTTTGATAAATATAATAGGAGTTCTTGCCCGGAAACTCATCTCCAGGCTTTCGTCCGAAAGATTTCTGCTTACACAATGGACCAGAAGCTTTGGATGTATTTCTTCCAGGACAATCTGTCTGGTGGGTCCTTGGAATGGTATACCAAGCTGAGGTCATCTGATGTCAAGAGCTGGCAGGATCTTGGAGATGCGTTCTTTAAACAGTATCAGTTTAATGCTGACATGACTCCTAGCCATACCCAGCTGCAGGGTATGTCTCAGAAGCCTAGTGAAGGGTTTAAAGAATACGCGCAGAGATGGAGGGAGTTGGCTGCCCGAGTCCAACCTCCGTTGGTAGATCGGGAGATGTCTGATTTGTTTATGGGTACCCTTCAGGGGACGTTTGCAGAAAGAATGGTGGGATGCCCGGTTACCAACTTTGCTGATATTGTGGTGGATGGGGAAAGAATTGAGAGCTGGTTGAAGCTAGGGAAGATACAGAGTAACGCTTCGTCGTCTGGATCGAAGAAGCCCTTTGGTAATGGCCAGAGAAAGAAGGAGGGTGATACAAGTGTTGTGTATACCCAGAGGGGACAAGGTAGGGATCGTTACTACCAGCACACTACTGCGGTAACCATTCCTGCTGATAATCAACTTGCACAACAACATCAACAACAACAACCGCCACAACAACGACAGCCATTTCAACAGAGACCGCAGAGGGCCGGGTATCAGGTGAGAGGACGAATGAATGATCGTCAATTTGATAGACCACCTGTGACCTACTCATTCTTGCTGAAGAAATTAAAATATTTGGGGTTGGTCCAGCTGAGGACGTTGGCTCCGTTGAGACCGGATCAGAGGCCTGCCAACTATGATGAAAATGCTAAATGTGAATTTCACTCTGGTGCCCCTGGACACAACGTGGAAAATTGTAAAGCTTTTAAGCATGTTGTCCAGGACCTGGTGGATTCTAAGGCAATCGATTTTGCTCCATCTCCAAATGTGAATGCTAATCCCATGCCCGCGCATGGTCAAATGGGGGTGAATGCAATTTCTGAGGATAAGGGTCAAATCTGGGTGACGGATATAGATCAGTTGAAGACTCCATTGGCTGAGGTCAAGAGACAATTGTTGAAGAATGGGGTCTTCCCGGGGTGTGATGATTGTTGTGTTGCGTGCACCGTTGCTCCTAATGGGTGTGTTTTCTTGAGGGAGGCTGTCTAGAGGATGATGGATGAGGGAGGCCTCAGGTTTGAAAAGGTTGGTTTGGAAAGGGAGGATGTCTCCACCATAACCATTTACTTTGATCCGATTGATTTGTCAGCACTGGCAGATGTGGCTCCGGTTACCATCACGGTACCTGGGCCAATTCCTTATGACAACGATGATGTTGTACCATGGGATTATGGTGGAGAGGTATACTGTAATGGGGAAAAGCAGGAGGATCAGACTGCAGGTGAAATCACCGTTTCAAAGGTGGATAATACTGGACCCAGTGGTTTCACTCGCAGTGGAAGGTTGTTTGCCCCTGATGCTTTGAGGAGTGGGGATGGAGAGAGGGAAAAGAAAGATAAGGTCGAGGCTTTAGCCAGGGCAAGAGGGAAGCAGGTGGTAAGCGAGGGTACTCCAGTGGCAACACCGGCGCCTGGTGGGTCGAAGAAAGAACTTGATGATGAAGTCGAAGAATTTCTGAGGATCATCAAGAAGTCAGAGTACAAGCTTGTTGACCATCTGCAGCAGACGCCGTCTAAGATTTCAATTCTGTCATTGTTGTTGAGCTCAGAGGGGCATAGAGAGGCTTTGTTGAAAATACTGAAGAGAGCCTATGTTCCTCAAGAGATAACGATTAATCAGCTAGAGACAGTGGTGTCAAACGTCAATGCCAGCCATGGGCTCGGTTTCACTGATCTTGATCTGACTGTAGACGGGCGTAATCACAATAGGGCATTACACATTGCTATGGAATGTAAAGGAGCAGTGCTCTCGCACGTTTTGGTGGATACCGGCTCCTCACTCAATGTGTTGCCTAAGAAGGCCCTGGCGAAGCTGGACTGTGAAGGGTTGATCTTGAGGCCCACTGACCTGGTTGTTAGAGCCTTTGATGGTTCTAAAAGGGCTGTGTTTGGGGAAGTGGAGCTCCCTGTGAAGATTGGACCCGAGGTGTTTAAGTCTGTGTTTCATGTCATGGATATTCAGTCGGCATACAGTTGCCTGTTGGGTCGACCATGGATACACGCTGCTGGGGCAGTAACTTCGACTTTGCACCAGAAACTGAAGTACATCTGGGACGGGCAGGTCGTCACCGTTTGTGGGGAGGAGGATATCTTCGTAAGCCACCTGTCATCGTTCAAGTACGTGGAAATGGACGGTGAAATATGGGAAACACCAAGTCAAGCATTTGAAACCGTTAAGGTGGAGAATGCCACTTTTGTTAAAGAAGAGAAGAAGCCGTCCATTTCTTCGTATAAGCAGGCCGCCGAGGTGGTGAAGAGTGGAGAAGCTCCAGGCTGGGGAAGGATGATAGATATCGCCGCCAAGAAAGACCGGTTTGGGTTGGTTATCAGCCGGGCCGAGGCTCGTCTGGGCAGAACAGGGGTCGTCGTCAGCCTTTCACGTTCACCAGTGCTGGAATGCTGGATCCAGATCGCATCTGTGCGGTGGGTGAAGAGGTCGACAGTGATTGCGAGCTAGATCAAGGGATAAAACCGTGCATACCAGGGATGGAGATCCAGAACTGGAAGGCCGAAAAGATCATCACTGTCACTCTACGTGAAGAGTAATATTTCCTGTTTTTCAATTTTGTCTGCATGAAAGCCATACGTTTTGCCCGAAACGTAATGGTTCATTGTAAGGGCCACCTCATATGTTTCATTTTGCAAAATTTTCATCATTAATAAAAGGATGTTTTTCATTAAAAGCGGTGTTCCATGTCTTTCATTTATTTTTGCAGTTTAATAAAAACAAAAATAAAAATGGCAATGTTTGTTTTCATTTTCTTCCTTTTCGTTTGCTTCGTTCCGGTTCTAAAGCAATGCATGAATCAAAATTCATGCAGATGCGATCTTTCTCTGGATCTCATTGATAACAATCCTGTTACACCCTCATATGACTTCGACAATCCGATCTATCATGCCGAAGAAAAAGGCGAAGATGATTGTGAACTGCCCGAGGAATTAGCCAGGTTGTTGAAGCAAGAGGAGAAGGTGATTCAACCCCACGAAGAGCAAGTTGAGGTTGTGAACCTCGGTACCGAGGAGGTTAGAAAAGAAGTGAAAGTTGGGGCCGCTTTGGAGGCGAATGTCAAGAGCAGAATGGTAGCACTATTAAAAGAGTATGTTGATATCTTCGCCTGGTCTTATCAAGATATGCCAGGGTTGGATACCGATATCGTTGTGCACAAGCTACCATTGAGAGCAGATTGTCCTCCAGTGAAGCAGAAGTTGCGCAGAACTCGACCCGAGATGGCCATGAAAATCAAAGAGGAAGTGCAGAAGCAGTTGGATGCTGGTTTCCTAGCTGTTACTAATTATCCGCCTTGGGTCGCAAATATTGTGCTGGTGTCGAAAAAGGATGGGAAGGTGAGAATGTGTGTGGACTACCGGGATTTGAATAGAGCTAGCCCGAAGGATGATTTTTCGTTACCTCACATCGATGTGTTGGTAGACAAGACAACTCAATTCTCGGTGTTTTCCTTCATGGATGGCTTTTCTGGCTATAATCAAATCAAAATGTCGCCAGATGATATGGAGAAAACAACGTTCATCACACCGTGGGGCACTTTCTGATATAAGGTGATGCCATTCGGTCTCAAGAACGCCGGTGCAACCTATCAGAGGGCTATGGTGACTTTGTTTCATGATATGATTCATCATGAAATCGAATGCTATGTTGATGACATGATAGCAAAGTCCCAGACAGAAGATGGGCATCTGGTAGATCTGGCCAAGCTGTTTGACCGGTTGAGACAGTTCAGACTGAGGTTGAATCCGAATAAGTGCACTTTCGGAGTGCGGTCCGGTAAGTTGCTGGGGTTTATTGTGAGTGAAAGAGGAATCGAGGTTGATCCTGCTAAAGTAAAAGCAATAAGAGAAATGCCTGAACCGAGAACAGAGAAGGAGGTTCGTGGTTTTTTAGGTAGATTGAACTACATTTCACGGTTCATATCACATCTAACTGCCACGTGTGAACCTATATTCAAGTTGTTGAGAAAAGATCAAACGGTCAGGTGGAATAATGATTGCCAAGCGGCATTTGAAAAGATAAAAGAATATTTGCAGGAGCCTCCGATTCTGATGCCTCCTGTGGAAGGACGACCGTTAATTCTGTACTTGACGGTCCTCGAGGGGTCTATGGGGTGTGTACTGGGGCAGCATGACGAGTCTGGTCGAAAAGAGCATGCGATTTACTACCTTAGCAAAAAGTTTACCGACTGTGAAACAAGATATTCACTGCTCGAGAAAACTTGTTGTGCTTTAGTATGGGCTGCTCGCCGACTGAGACAGTATATGCTGGTTCATACCACTTTATTGATTTCCAAGATGGATCTGATTAAGTATATTTTTGAGAAGCCATCATTGACCGGACGGGTTGCGAGGTGGCAAATGATTTTAACCGAATATGATATCCAGTATACCTCTCAGAAAGCAATCAAGGGGAGTGTATTGTCTGATTACCTCGCCCAGCAACCCATTGAGGATTATCAACCGATGAAGTTTGAGTTCCCTGATGAGGACATCATGTTTCTCAAATCGAAAGATTGTGAGGAACCAATCCCGGAGGAGGGGCCTGACCCTGAATCCAAATGGATTCTGATGTTTGATGGGGCCGTTAACATGAATGGTAGTGGAGTTGGTGCTGTTTTGGTTACGCCAAAAGGATCCCATATTCCTTTTGCTGCCCGGCTAACATTTGAATGCACCAACAACGTGGCTGAATACGAAGCTTGTATCCTGGGGATTGAAGAGGCGATTGATTTGCGGATCAAAAACCTTGTTATTTATGGAGATTCAGCTTTGGTTGTGAATCAAGTTAACAGAAAATGGTATACGCATCAATCTCATTTAATTCCATACCGGGATTATACGAGGAGATTGTTGACGCTTTTCACCAAGGTGGAATTGCATCATGTGCTGAGAGAAGAGAATCCGTTAGCAGATGCTTTGGCTACTCTGGCTGCCTTGATTAAGGTGCAGTGGTGGAATCAGTTCCCTAATGTTGAGGTGGGACGTCTAGATAGACCGGCTTATGTGTTTGCTGTTGATACAGCGCCTGATGATGAAAAGCCATGGTATTACGATATCAAGCGCTATCTGGAGACCCGAGAATATCCTGAGGGAGCATCCAAGAAGGACCAAAAGACTCTGAGGAGGTTGGCCATGGTGTTCTATCTGAACAAGGATGGGGTTTTGTATAAGCGGAATTTCGATTGGGTTTTGCTCAGATGTGTTGATGATAAAGAAGCAAGCCAGTTGATGAAAGAAGTACACGAGGGGTCGTTTGGTACCCATGCCAGCGGGAATGCAATGGTGAAGAAATTGTTGAGGGCTGGTTATTATTGGATGACGATGGAGGCCCAGTGTTTCAATTTTGTGCGGAAATGTCATAAATGCCAGATTTATGCTGATAAGGTGCACGTGCCTCCAAACCCGTTGAGTTTGATGTCGTCTCCATGGCCGTTCGCTATGTGGGGCATTGATATGATCGGAAAGATCGAGCCTACGGCTTCGAATGGGCACCGGTTCATATTAGTGGCTATCGATTATTTCACCAAGTGGGTGGAAGCAGCCTCTTATGCCAATGTGACAAAGCAGGTCATTGCCAGATTCCTCAAGAGAGACATCATTTGCAGATATGGGGTTCCCGAGAGAATCATTACTGATAATGGTTCTAATCTCAACAATAAGATGATGGCAGAACTGTGCCGGGAATTCAAGATTGAGCATCACAATTCTTCTCCTTATCGTCCGAAGATGAATGGGGCAGTTGAGGCAGCTAATAAGAATATTAAGAAGATTATGCAGAAGATGGTCGTGACCTATAAGGATTGGCACGAGATGTTTCCATTTGCATTGCATGGGTATCGAACCTCGGTGTGTACGTCTACTGGGGCAACGCCATTCTCGCTTGTGTATGGGATGGAAGCCGTGCTACCAGTTGAGGTTCAGATTCCATCGTTGAGAGTCCTGATGGACGTGAAATTGCAAGAGGCTGAATGGGTAAGGATTCGGTATGAGGAGCTGAGCCTGATTGAGGAGAAGAGGCTGGCGGCCAGCTGTCATGGACAGTTGTACCAGCAGCGGATGAAGCGTGCTTTTAACCGGAAGGTGCGACCTCGGGTATATCACGTAGGAGATATGGTGTTGAAAAGGATCCTTCCTCCTCAAAACGATCGTAGGGGAAAATGGACACCCAATTATGAAGGTCCATTCGTGGTCAAGAAGGTTTTCTCTAGCGGAGCCTTGTTGTTGACGACCATGGATGGTGAGGATTTTCCATCCCCTGTGAATGCAGACGCAGTTAAAAAATACTTCGAAATAAAGAGACCCGCTGGACGAAAAGAATAAAATAGTCCAGGCAAAAATGGGCATCTCGGCGAACCAAAAAAAATGAAAAAGGTTCGGGCAAAAATTAGGGATAAAAAAGAAAAAAAACTGTACACCTGGCAAGTCGAAAACCTGAAAAGGCGACTTGGGAAAAAAGGGGTATCCCGAGGGACTGAAAACCCGAAAGGGCGGTCCAGGCAAAAGAGGGATTGAAACGAACAACTGCGTCCAGCATGATCGTTTGTGTTTTGAATACGACAAGTGGATAATCCCCGGTAGGGATCAATCGGAAGCGTCTTGTTCAGAAGGCAGAAAGGGCGGAGAGTCTTGAGGACGTATGGGGTATAACCGAGTTGGAACTCGATGAGATCGCGGGTTCACATTGCCATTAGGATAGATTTTTCCTTTTGTGCGTAATTACCTCTTTCCAGGAATTGCTTCCTGTGTATTGCTCGGTTTCGAGCCACCTTTTTCAATCAATAAAACGCATATTCAGTCAAATAATTTTGTTTTTGTTTTCATTACGCTTTGATTGCAAAAAAACATCCGTTTATTTTGATAAAGAATATTTGCATTTTTAGACATACGGGTCCCTTCCAATGCATGTGTATAAGATTGAAAGCCTGAAATCTTATTCGGAAGGTTGAGTGACCTGGATGTTGAAACTTTGGCACGCCTGGGGCACGTTTTTATCTAACGATCTCTTTTGCAGATGCTGTTAGATATTTTCACTCACTTGCAGGATGTGATGTGAAGCTTTCCGACAAAAGATCCCCTGTGGAGTCCAATCAGGGACAAGGGACTGAAGAATGGTGAAAAGACAGCGAGAGACGTGCGACGATCCTGGAAGATTAATCAAGAAGACTCTTCAAAGTCTGAGGACTGGAAAGTTTGTATGAATCCAGGGAGTTCGATCTCTGTGGAGTACGGAGAAGGCGGGAATACAAGGTGATGAATCAGAAAAGTCCAGACGAGCCTGGAAGTTCTCAAAAGTGGAAAGTTGACACTGGATTTAGATGTTGAATACCAGGGTTCGACGAGTCGACGGGTGTTCTGTGCCAGACTTTCCTTATTTCCCCAAGCAGTGTCGGGATTGTTATATCCCCAGCAAGTCTGAAAGATTATTGTTTTCCACGCAGAGTGCGTTGGTGGTTTCTTCCCCAGCGAGGTTCCCAAGCGGATCGGGTTCAGTGGAGGTCATCCCTGGCGAGGGTTGTCTTTTTTCCAGCAGCAGTGCTATTCCCCAGCAGGGTGGAGATTGGAGTGTTGTCGAGTTCCTCAGCAGAGTGCCTCGAGCTCCCCAGAAGAGTCTCTTGAGGGGGATACTTTTTATGCATTCATCATTTAGATAAGCATAGCATATTGCATAGCTAATTGCGTAGCATTTCCATGATTGTGGAGCATTACACTGTAAAGAATCATGCATCAGCATTGCAAGCTTAAACTAGTCTCAAGCCGTGGTTACTGTTTGAGGATTGGTTTCGCCAGATGGTGAAGATGTTACTCTAAGGAGTTCGGCATCGTGATTCTGAATCAACAGTATTCCCCAGTAGTGCGATATTGGAGGAAAAGTTTCTGTCGGGCGGAGATGGAAATAAAAAAATCAAGAGAAGTTTTGGGGTCCAAAAAGAAAAGCGAAAAAAGAGAAAGAGAATAATCCCTAGCTGAGCGCAAATTGTTCGTTCACCGTGGATTAAGTAGGGATGGCATGCTCATGGCTTATTATCCCTAGCATGAATTGTTGACCCGCGTGCCGTCTCATTCATCACTTTACCTTATTGCTGTCGATGCCGTAGGGCATGAAGTTTTCGATTTTCAGATCGAAGAAGTTTCCGACAATCAGGTTGAAGTACTTGTGGCACTCAGGCCAGTTTCCGATGTTCAGATCGAAGAAGTTTCCGACGATCAGGTTGAAGTACTTGTGGCACTCAGGCCAGTTTCCGATGTTCAGATCGAAGAAGTTTCCGACGATCAGGTTGAAGTACTTGTGGCACTCATGCCAGTTTCTAATGTTAAGATCGAAGAAGTTTCTGACGATCAGGTTGAAGTACTTGTGGCATTCAGGCTAGTTTTCCGGTATTCAGACCGAAGTGGCATTCAGGCCAGTTTTCCGGTATTCATACCGATGTGGCACTCAGGCCAGTTTTCCGGTATTCAGACCGATGTGGCACTCGGGCCAGTTTGCCGGTATTCAGACCGAAGTGGTATTCAGACCGAAGTGGTATTCAGTCCGAAGTGGTTTTCAGACCGAAATGGCATTCAGGCCAGTTTTTCGGGCATTCAGGCCAATCTCTCGGTGTTCAGACCGATATCAATACTCTCATATTCCGATGTCCAGTATTCAAACTGACGAGCGATGTTCAGGCCATGGTGGTTCCTGTGTTATCACTTATTTTGGTATCCAGGTCAATCTTCTCGGTATTCAGGCCGACTCTCACCGTACTAGACGGGTTTTTATTTCATGATCACCTCGTTGCCGATTCTGACGGGCATTGTTAATTATTTTCCCAATGGAGTGCAAATTGTTTGTCTGTTCTTGGTATTCAATCACTCTTCACCTTGATCATCTGAAAGCCGAGGCTGTTCATATCGACAGGTTCACAGTGGATTGAATAGGGGCAGCTGTAACACCTCAAAATTTGCCCTCCTTTCTTGGGACTAGCTTAACATATTGCATTTCATATTTTAGGGCATTAGGCATTTGCATATTGCATACCATGTGAAAATAAACAAGTCATCCTCCTAAGTCTTTCTCAGAAGATGGAGAGGTTAAGAGATTCAAGTCTGAGGGTCTCATAAATTGATCACTAGCCATCTGAGGGTTTGTGCTCCAATTAGGATTTTGACCTCTGGTCAACCCTAATCAATTGTATTCTTTCAATTAGTGATTTTCAAGGAGATAAGGTATTTGTTGATGATAAAGATCACATGATCATTCTATTAAGCTTATATGAGCCAAGGTTCATTTTGAAGCAAATTGGCCAAGTATTAGAGGCTCAAAGTCCACAGTGCATTTTTAAGTCATCTGAGGACCTAGAAAGTCAACAAAAAGTCAATTGAGGGCTAGGAGGTGGAGAGATGGCTTGAGACACTTCATTCATGTCCAAAAGAGGTTCATTTGTCATGTCAAATACATATCTTGAAGAATTTGAGGTCAGATCAAAAGTTTCCAAAAATGGAAAGTGACCTGTAATTGAAAGTTTCCAAAAATGGAAAGTTTTTTGTCCAAATTCAACTTGATCTTACATCATCAAAAAAACTTCAAATGAATTTTTGTCCAACATAAAATTTGAAGATCTTTCTCTCCCATTTCCAAAAAGTCCAAGATCATGAGCATCTGATGAATGGTTGGGGAGATATGATCAAATCATTGCCAAGTGTGCTTGAAACTTCAAAAGACCATAACTTTAGACTCATAACTCCAATTTGAGTGCCTCTTTTTACAAAATGATTCTCATGACATGTATTTTCCAAATCATTCATGGCATTTCATGAAATTCCATCATATAACCATTTGCTCATTCATGTCAATTTTGGAGGGAAATTTGCAAATTCAAATTTTGTGCATTGCATGAGCTAAATACCATTGCCAACATGTGCATGAGATCATTTTGAGTGAATTTGATCCTCCATACAACACTGTTCATGTGCTCATTCACCATGCATAAGGTGTTTTGCTAATTTTTCCATATACCTCATTCTCACTAATCTCCAATTAACCAAAGCTTAATTAATTTTTCAGCATGATTAGGACATAGTATAAATGCTTAATCCTAACAGAATTGCTCATGACTCCACCATTTCTAGATCCAAATTCTTCTTCCCTCCAAAATTTTCTCTCAATAAAAACTTGAAAATTCTTCACATAGCATTGCTATTTTCTTCCATATTCTTGTTCTCTGATCTTCATTTAGTGTAGATCAAGCATTGGATCATTGAATTCGAGCATAAATCAAGCATACCAAGCTCATGAAGGTGAAGATGGAAATTGTTATTTGAGCAAGATCTAAGCCTCTCCAAGCTCCAATTTCTTCACAAAGCTTCATAACAGTGATAGAGGAGTGGATTTGAATCGTGCCAGGCCTTGAAACTACTGATTCCAGAAACTGTTCTTCAAGAGGTAGGTTTTTAGAACCTCTTAATTCTCCATTCTTTTGACATGTTTAGGTAGATCTCTGAACGCTGAGCATGCTGATATAAGTAGTTTTTGAAATGGTTGAGTATTGCATGAGTTATGCTTGATTGAAGTTTTGAATCCAATAATGTTTTGATTCGATTTGCACTTATCATGATGAATTGATGTGAAATATTGCTCGATCTGTAATGTACGTAGCAAGAGCTTTCGAATGATGTGAAATTTAGTGGATTCTGGAAAAAAATTGTTGATGCATATTGTTCCTCCACCGTCTTCATGAAGAAGACGGTGGTTTCCACCGTTCTCAGCCGCGCCTGTACAGGCTAGGGCTTGCTCTGGTTCGTGCATGTGAATAGCACTGTAGAAGAGACTTTCACCCAGGCCACGTGCGTTCGATTCCTCCTTTTGCTTGTTATTTGTTTTAATTTGTTCTGACTAAGCGCTTGCGTGTGCATCCGTTGGCAAATCCATTGGTCCTTGTTGCATTGACTGTATCCACGTAGGTTTGACTGGCTGACTGGGATGCCATGTCAATTAGTTAAACTGTGCGTTTTGGTTGCGCACGGTTCGAATCCGCCTGATGCCATTTCCATATTTTCCTCATTCATTTTCATTTTTTATGTTTTGCAATGTTTATTTCATTTTATGCATGATATTCAAAAAATCGTAAAAAATAGCTTGATGATCCAATTAATTCCAGATTTTTTTCTACATGATCATATGAATGTCTTCTATTTTTTGATGTGGATTTCTGGGATTGTGCCTGGTTGGAATTTTAATTGTGTTAGACTAATTGAACATGTATGCTTTTGTGACATACCTCATTCAAATTGATGTGAAATGCTCAATAATGATCCAATTGCCATGAAATTTTGTGTGCTGATTCCCAACATGATACATGACTTGTGAGACTTGGTTGTGCATTTTTAGCATTTTCCTTTTCTGTTTTAGGCATGTGTTAATATGCTGTGACAATGTATGTCACACAATTTGATGTTGATCTTATTCATTTTCATTGCCTTATCAAATGAGCTCCTCTGTTTCCAATTTTTGGCATGATGATTGTATTTGACATGTTGTATACACATAAAAATTTCCATGATTGTTTGATTCATTTCTATTTTAATATGGAATTTTGATTCTTGATGATCATTTGTGTGATTTGAAATTGCCTTTGTCTCCTCTTGCTCATTACATGACCTTGCTTAATGCTTTTGGTTTGGTCCTTTTTAGGACATGTTCATGATAGATTAAATATGCTATATGTTGAATATTGGTTGTTGTTTTGACTTTTGGCCATACCTTTGACCCTAGCCTTGGTGCTAGTGGTTTGTACTCATCTTTTGAGTTGTGCATTTCAGGTTCAAGCTATTATCTCTAGTGGTTGATGCAATATCAATTCATGAGATGAAAACTACTTTGTGCACTAATCCTTTGTGTTGTAGGTTTATGGAATGTGGTGGAATCACTTGAATTCTTGGGTCATAAAGCTTGACTTGTGTGGCATATTGAGTTGTAACACTGTTGAATGTTGGTTGTTTGTCTGAACATAGTACTGATTGTTTAGCTTTTCTTACAGGTACTTTAGCCGCTTTAACTCATTGCTTAAGTTGCTTTGCTTGTGGTTGGCATACCACCTAGGTAACCTCTCTGACTTCATGTAGTCTGGAAGACCTGTCATGTTCTTTTGGCAGGCACCTGTCTGAAGTCCTCCTCAAGAGGCAATGTCTATGTATGTTTATCTTTGTGCTTAAGACCTCCTTGCCGAGGCATACAGGTTAAGTCCTCCTAAGTGAAGAGGCATTGGCAGATAGAAGGGATGTGCAATCTATCCCCTGCTATTCAGTTGAGTCATTCATTTTGCTTGCATTACGTGCTGATGCATTTTGAATAAACACCCAAAATCTTGTATATATAGTCAGTCATTGTGGAATAGAGTTCCTCATTCTGGACTCCCACACCTTCTTTGGTTCAAGCTCACCCAGGCTCGGGTTAAGAGCTGTGAGGTCTAACCCTCATCTCCCATTTCATCTGCTCACCCTGACGGTCGATGTCAGTGGTTAAGAGCCTCAGACACCTTTCCAGTTGGCTTGTTTGTCGAGGTTGATATGACCCCTTGACTAAAGCCCAACCTTGTATGAGCCGCTTGTTTGCATATAGCGTGTGATGATTGCTTCTGATGTTTATCTGCTTTTGCTTCTCATCTCCTTTATGTAGGAGTCGTATGATCAACTTTCGAGGAAGTTGAACGTACGTAGAGATAGACTTGAGTTGACTCACTGCCTGTGTGAGTCAAACTCTTGTTAGAGACCTCACCCTAGGGTTATAATTTGCATGACAACTTCTAGGCTCGGGTCGTAGTCTCCCCTTTAGTTGTTATTTCCCTTGGTCTCTGGTTAGGAGAAAGTTTCTCCCCTGTTAAGGGGAACTATGTCGCCCTGATCCTCATACCAGATGAGGTACGTAGGCAGGAGATCGTGCGAGATCTCTCTGGGCAACCTTTTCTTTTTTGTGTGTGTTTGCTTGACGGCTATTAGGCTCGAGTTCCAGACTCCCTGTTAGCTTGTCAATTTGTTACCCTTTTGGTGTGTGTTTGTTTGGAGTCTGATGTAAGCCCAGCGATTGGCATTTGGTTTCCTGTTTCCTGTTTCTTTTGTGGAGTTGGATGTAAGACCAGCGATTGGCAGTCTGTTTCCATTTGCGAGTTTCTTTTGACGTCTCAGCGTCTTTGCGTGTGTTTTGTTTCGGCGTGCGTTAGCCGAACTACGGTAGCTCTGATTCTCATTCCAGATGAGATACGTAGGCATAGGATGCGATATCCTAGCGAGACCGTTTCCCATTTTCCCCGAACTACGTCGACTCTGATGTTTGTTTCTGACAAACTACGTAGGCCCAGGATGCGACATCCTGCCGAGTCCGCTTCCGTCTTCTTCCATCTGTGTTTTATTCCAGTGTGTGTGCATTCTTTTTGAGCAATTATTTAGCAACCTTATTCTATTCTTTTGAGCGTGGATCCCGTCGAGTACGACGGACGTGAGGGGTGTTAATACCTTCCCCTTGCGTAACCGACTCCCGTACCTTGTAATCTCTGGTCGTAAGACCATTTCCTTTCCAGGTTTACTTCGAGCGTTTCCTTTCCCTCCTTTGGGATAAATAACGCACGGTGGCGGCTCTGTGTCTTTTCCCGCCGGTTGTTTTTCGCGTTGCGACACATAACACTTTCAAAGAACTTTACCTAATTGTCAAAATCTCCAGCTAACAAATTTCCCCCAATAAATGTCTATTTCGAATCAATGCAGGAATGGGCATTTTTTGTAATCACCAGATTTCGACCAAAGACCTTTCATAGACCTAAAAGTTCATATCTGTCAGTTAATTATGATTTACTTTTTCAAAACGTCTCATCAAGACGTGTGCGCAGTTATTATCATCATGAATTCCAACTTCCAAGAATAATGAATAGTAATCCCTATACCCTTTTCACAGAAAAGCCACCACGTGACCCACTACCTTGGCAAGGTGTAACCAATTAGCTTCGTAGGTTAATATTATAAAAGCTTATTGTCACTTCATTCTTCCCTTTTTACAAAAATCTTCATCTTTAACCTGAGTTCATTTCTAAATTTCTCTGAAAGCGTTTCTTCTTCCTTAAAAACCCTAATCCTTCAAAACCTCCAAAAAAACAATAACAATGTCTTCTGATAAATAGAAAAAGCAATCAAAGAACATTAAAGGCGTTGGATCCTCAAAAAGTTTTGCTTCTCAAAACATTCCAACTAGAAAAATCATAACTGTTGGGGATCGGGAGTACATTACTTCTCCCAAACTCATCAAAGAACAAAAAACAATATTCGCTTCCCAGGTAATGATTCCTTGTTTACTTTCTGGAAATACTTTAGGGTTTTTAGGCCCATTAGTTACTGAAGGTCATTTAGAGAAATGTGTATAGTTTTTTCCCTGTTATCACACTACAAAACCCATAGCCAACAAAATCGTTTCCTCCAGAAATGCTGAAGATTCAGTCCAAAGAGAGGCTTTTCAACTGGATTTTATTACTGATAGTTTCAGACCCTTTCGTTCTTGTCCAACTCTAGACAAATCCTATTTAGCTTGGTTGACGAAAGTTTAGAAAAAGAAAGCTTCATTTTGGAAAGAATTGGGTATTTTCGATCTGATTCAGATGTCAAAGCTGAGGTTTAGCTACTGCCGACCTTTATTATTATCTAGCCTATATTTTTGGGATAGTGCATATAACACCTTTCATCTCCCTTGTGGAATGATGACTCCTACGCTCTTTGACATAACTTCCATTTCTGGACTTCCTCCGACAGGAGAAACCTTCGACCCCTATCAAGACTGCAAAAACTTAATTGACTTTAACGTCAAGAATGCTTCGTTCAGTACTTATATTAATTTGTATCATGCTGATGGGGAAGAAGTTTCCGACATAGAACATATAACATTCTTAGGTCTATGGTTATCCAAGTTCTTCTGCTGCTCTAAATCTCTGCAAGTTGCAAAGAGGTTTCTAACACTTGCTAACCAATTGCATATTGGTCGAAGAGTGTGTTTAAGTGAACTCTTATTGGCTAGTTTGTATGAAAGTCTAGGATCTGCTAGTGCCAAGTTAAATGAGTATAAAGCTGGTACCAACTTATTACTATCTGGACCTTATTGGCTTCTTCAATCGTGGCTCAATGCCATTTTCAAATCCTTTTTGCCAACACATGGAAATGTTGATGAAAATGCCCCAGAGATAGTAAATCGAAGCATTGAAGGCACCAGACTCCTCCAGCTGACTCTAGTTGATGATGTTGACAATCTACAAACTTCCCTCACCAAATACACCTTGATGTTCTCGAAGCGTCACCATTTCTCTCCTTCGATGGCTCCTTTTGCCAGTCGAACCCATGGTCCTTCCTGGTTCACTGCTTCGCCCGAAGATGCTGTGAAGGACGCCAGCACAGAGATCGAAGATATATGGCGTGCCTTTCTCTTCACAAGGCTGCTTGTTTCAAGGATCTTGCCAGTAAAGAGCCATGTTTATCTGTTGGCTTATCAACCTAATTTTGTCTCTCGAGAATTTGGGTTGTGTCAACTTATTCCTGTCTCTTTATTCAATTGAAAGCGCGAGATCTTATGTGCAGAGACTGACTGGAGCGCTCGAGACATTGCAACCCACAAAGAATTCCATGCAAACTTTGCTGAATTCCAATTAATAGCATACCAACCGTCATTCTACTCCACCAATGGGTTCGCCACTTGGTGGACAGATTTCTATTCAAAGAATATGTTTACTACTGCTGAAATCAAGGAACGTCTAACGAAGGCCTTTTCATCTTTGCAGGAAAATGTCTACAAGGGTAAGCTTACTCATTCTGAAGAAATCCAAGCATTCCAAAAGTACTTTGAAATTGTCTATAACCCAATGGAACTTGTTCAAACCGTCTGTTACGCAGCGCCAATTTTAAAAGAGAAATTTGAAAAACATATTGCCAAAAAGAAATTTCCTAAAGCTGTAAAACCTGAATTTAAATATGATTTGGCCTTTGAGTGCGAACCACCCAAATTTCCAAATTTACCCAGTGCAGACTTTGCTCTGTCATTTTTCCCCCTTACCCAAATTGGTTCACATATGGGAACATTTTTAATGAACTGAAAAATGACCAACAAAAACCTGCCAAAAGAGTAGTTGCAACCAAACATACCTTAGACAGTTTCAAAGATTTTCTTCACGTTGATTTGGACGCAGTGAGAATTACCTCTCCGACATGTGAAGGTGTGAAATGTTTGGATTTCTTGGTTTTACAACTCCCTTTCATCTGTTTCAAATCTTTTAAACATTTGCATGTTTCGACTAACTCACATTCTTCTTTAGCTGTCAAAAGGAAGGTGGCGAAGAAAGAGAAGCCTGTGGCGAAAGCTAGTTCGAATACTGCTTCTAAGCCAACTACCTCTTTAAGCCAGGGAGCTCCCTCTGCCAAGGATGTTGCTCCAGAAAAAATGAAGAAGAGTTCAAAGGTATTACATCAAATAACTTCTTTGTCTCTTTCGTATTTTTCTAACTGTTTATAATTTTCCTTTTTCAAGGTAGTGGCAAGCCTCCTTTGACGCCCAAGAAAAGAAAAGTCCCCACTGCAAATGTAATTCTTGTCGAAAACGATGAAGAAGAAACTCCTCCAACTCCACTTAAAAAAAACAGAAAAAGAATAAGGCAACAGTTGCCCCTTACCAAACACACAAACAACAAGTTGTCGAAATCAACATTCTCCCTCCTCCTTCAAAGGAAACTCAATCCCAGCCCTCTGGTGGCACAGCACTAGAGCATATTGGGAGCAATGCTTCTGACCCTGAGGCTCAACAGGTAAACTTCTATCTTGAGTGTTTTATCTTTCGATAAACTCCTATTTTATTCTAACACTTTGTTTTCAGGAAAAACCTACCACTCCCTTCATTTCTACTACCAATCAGAGTGATCCATCGAGCGGCATGAATCCATCTCCTCCTCCGACAATCAGAAGTGTTGTCCAAAACAAAGGATCTTCAACTAAAGCCCAAAATCTCGAAGCAGATAATGCCCAGAACGAACAAGAAACCTCTTCCCCTGGTGAAGATGGTAAAAGATATTTAAAGCATGCTGAAGAGAACGACTCAACAAAGAAAGAAGATTCTGAGGATACTATCAGTAATTCTCCTGCAAGAGTTGCGTTCCCTTCAGATTATGCTGACGAGGATGATCAGGATTCTAATGAGATTGAGGGGTACTTTCAGGAAGATGAAGACATGAGTGAGGGAGAAGCTGATCCTGAAGGAAATCAGACTGGAACTGGTGATGCTAATGTCGAAACGGTCCCAAATCCAACTAATGTTCGACCATCCATCATCCAGACTTCGCCTATATCACTTACTAAGAAGGAGAAAAATGCTTTAAAATAAAATGATCCCCTCAAGTATGTAAGGTTAATGATGGCTCAAAGAGAATCTTCTTCAGAGCAAAGCATTTCTAGAGCTTCGACCCATTCTGGTGCTAGTGAAAACGAAGCATCACATGACAAACTCCTTCAGCAGGTAAAGAAGGCGGTTTTTGATGTAGATCTCTTTGAAGAGTTAAATAAGGATGTGGGAGCAAGCTTTGGCATAAAGAAGCTGATAAGCAAGATCAACATCACTGTTTGCCCCACTGATATAGGTGAAGCCCTTATCGACATCCAGAACCTCACTGACCAAGTCTGTGATGAATACCGTAGGGAGGTGGATGCCAAAGCAAAGCTTCAATCAACTGAAAAAGCTCAAGCCACTGAGTTTGATAATGCCCTTCGAACTTCAAAAGCCTCTGAGGAGTTAACCGCTTCCAGAAAATCAGCCCAAGCAGAATTCGACACTCATACTGCTTCGATACGACTCTGGGAATCTCACATTGCAGAATTACAGAAGAAGATTTCTGATGCTAAGGAGAAGTAGGCTGCTATCCAAGGCTTGGATAGTACTGAAGCTGATAATCTGGAGAAGCAGAGCGTAGATCACGTCGAAAAGGCTACTGCTATGAATGAAGATATTGCACGCCTCAGAGGGGTTCAAGTTGTTGTTCAGTACAAGATTGGCTTGGCAAAGATAAAGTATGATCGGATGAGGGCCACTATTCCTTTTTGATTTCCAATTGTATTTTTTTCTATTCGACTCTTGTTCATTTGTAATTTGATTAAGACGAAAGCCATTTTGGCAAAATTTGGAGTTTAAATATCTTCACCATTTTGGCTATGATAGTTCTTTGCTTACTACGTTGTTATGATTTTAACCTCATACACAAATGGTTTATACTTCTTTAAGTATTTACCATTTACTTTTAGGATTCTTCGATCCTCTGTTAGTTCTTCTATTTCGTATGCATTATTTGAAAATGCTTTTAAAATTCGAAAAGGTCATTCCCAATGTGGAGACCATTTTCCTAATATTTTATTCTTTCGATCCATATGTAATATAACTTTCCAAACTAACTCATTCATAGTGAAAGTTTTACCTTTGACCCTCTTATTGTATGCCCTTGCTACCCTCTCCTTCTGTCTTCTTAATACTTCTAACGCATGCAACCTTTCTTCGTCCAAATCAACCAGTTCATTCACCATCATTTCCCAGTATAGGTCGGATGGAATTTCTCCTTGTCTTTGGATTCTCATTGATTGCAAGTAGATTTCGACAGGTAATACTACATCATGTCCAAATGTTAGTTGGAAAAGTGTAGTGTTAGTAGCTTCTTTAGGGGAGGTTCGACAAGCCCAAAGTGCTTGATCTAAATTTTTGTGCCAATTTTTTGGCTTCTTTCCTACATGTTTTTTGATTAAACCAATTATTGCTTCATTGGCTGCTTCGACTTGCCCATTGGCTTGAGCATAATAAGGTCTGGATGTTAATAATTTGAAACCCATTTCCTTTGCAAACTCTTGCATCTTTCGACCAGTAAAAATTGATCCTTGATCTGTTGTTATACTTTCTGAGATTCTAAATCTATATAATATTTGCCTTTGAATGAATTCAATGACAGTTTCTTGATCCACATTTACTAAAGGTACTGCTTCGACCCATTTAGTGAAATAGTCAATTCCTACAAGTATGTACCTTTGACCTTTGGATGAATTAGGTCGAATTTCCCCAATTAGATCTAATGCCCAACCTATGAAAGGCCAAGGCTTGATAATTGCATGAAGCTCACTTGCAGGAGCATGTTGAATTCCTGCATGTATTTAACATTCTTGGCAACCCTTACCAAACTCTAAACAATCTTTTAACATGGTGGGCCAATACATTCCATATCTGAAAAGCAACCATTTCATCTTATGGCCTGCCTGGTGTGCTCCACATGCTCCACTATGTACACTAGATAATGCCAAGTATGCCTCGTTTTCTCCTAAACATTTCAACAGGATCCCTTCAGGGGTTTTCTTGAATAATTCATTCCCCACCAAAACATAAGATAAAGCCCTGTACTTGGTTTTTCTTTCTGTATCTATCGAAGGGTCCTTGAGATAATTAATAATTGGATTCCTCCAATCTGTATCCATTAAGGTATCAATGGTCAGTACTTCAAACTCTTCTTTGTTAGCATATCCTAACTGAGTGCTTTCCAAATCTGTCGGAGACAATCTGGCCGCCATTGCTTTTCCTCTTACTTCGACAAGTTCCTCTAGCTTCTCTTTTGAAATTCTATAGCCTGAAGCTACTTGTGCTAAGTCATTAGGTTCTTGGTTTTTTATTCTAGGGACATGTTTTATGTCTATATATTCAAAAAATGTGAGCAACCTATTTGCAATGACGAAGTACATAATCAAATTTTCTTTTATACATTTGTACTCATTCATTAGTTGCTTGATTACTAATTCTGAGTCTCCTTTAATTTCGACCCTAGTTGCCCCCAATTCCAACAAAGCCTCAAGTCCTGCAATAAGGGCTTCATATTCTGCTTCATTGTTAGAACAAAGGGGACCTTCAATTCTATATTTGAGTTTTGTTGGAATTCCATCAGGAGAAATTATCATGATCCCAACTCCACTTCCATCTTTATGAGTGGAACCGTCGAAGAATAATCTCCAAGGTTTCAACTCAACTTGAAATTGAGGACTTTCGACCACTGCATGGTCTACAATAAAGTCTGATATTATTTGTCCCTTCATTGCTCTTAAAGGCATAAAGGCTAAAGAGTATTCAGTGACCGCTAATGCCCATTTTCCAATTCGACTGTGCATTATTGGCTTTGATAACATATACTTAATGACATCAAAGTGTGAAGAGACGTATAAATCAATAGGTTTTATATAATACTTGAGTTTACTACAAGAGAAATGCAAATAAAGGCACAACTTTTCTATTGAAGTGTATCTAGTTTCTGCATCATTTAAAACCCTACTAAGATAATAAATGGCTCTTTCGATGCCATCTTCATTCTCTTGTGCCAACACGCTACCTATAGTAGTGTCGGAAGCTGATATATACAGTCTCATAGGCTTCTTTCCACATGGTGGTGCCAAGATAGGAGGATTAGTCAAATAATGCTTAATTTTGTCGAATGCCTTTTGATGTTCATCATTCCATTCGAACTTCCCTTGTTTCAGGCGTAGGAGGGGAGAGAAGGCTTGAGTTCGACCACTTAAGTTTGAGATGAATCTTCTCAGGAAGTTTATCTTTCCTAATAATGATTGCAATTCTTTCTTAGTTGATGATGCTTTGGTCTCCATAATAGCCTTCGTCTTATTCTGATTGATTTCTATCCCCTTTTTATGGACCACAAAGCCCAGAAAATCTCCAGCCTGCACAAAGAATGCACATTTAAGAGGATTCATCTTTAAGCCATGTTTTCTCATTCTTTCGAATGATTGGCTGAGATGGGTTAGATGATCTTCGTCTGATATAGATTTTATCACAATATCATCTATGTACACTTGCATAAATGTCTCTATACAATCATGGAATATAGAATTCATTGCTCGCTGGTATGTTGCCCCAACATTTTTTAACCCAAAGGGCATAACTATCCACTCATAAGTGTCTATTGCCCCTGGACATCGGAAGGTTGTTTTGAAAACATCCACTTCTGCAATGAAAATCTGGTTATAGCCAGAATATCCATCAAGCATGCTAAGATATTCATAGCCTGCAGTTGAGTCAACCAGCATCTCTGCCACAGGCATTGGATACTCATCTTTAGGAGTTACTGCATTTAGATCACGAAAATCTATACATACTCTTAAAGAGCCATTTTTCTTGATAACAGGAACTATGTTTGCAATCCATTCGATATACCTTGTAATCCTAATGAAATTACATCGAAGAAGTCTTTCGACCTCTTTTTTGATCTTTGAAAGAATCTCTGGGGCAAATCTCCTTGGACTCTGCTTGATGGGCTTCTTGCCATCCTTGATAGGCAACTTCAATTCGACCAGGTCCCTCTTCAAACCAGGCATCTCGTCGTAGTCCCAAGAAAAGCAATCTTTGTTTTCTCTTAGCAATTCAATTACTCGTACTTTCAACTTGGGGTCCAGTTTAGTGCTGATGTAGGTGATTCTTTTTGTACTCTCATTTCCAAGATCAATTTCTTCAAGAGGATCTTGCACTAACATCTTTGCACTCGACGTCACTGGATCTTTTTCGAATCCCACCTCTTCATCATAGATGGAATCTAACCTTTATTCTGTTAGTTCCACATGTACCTGTTCGTCAGGGGTTTTTGGTTTAAAGTACTCCCCAGGTCCTGTATTATAGATTTCACCATATGTGGCTTCGTCAGCCATGTTAGTTATCTTGGCTTCGAGAGCCGCTTTTCTTTTGTTCTCAGCCATGTAAGCCAAAATCTTTTCGAAAAAGAAGACTCATGCATAATACAGGTCTTCATCCCAGCCTGTTGGCCGTATTTCAGATGATTCCCCTTCTTCTGGGTCCCCCATAATTTCCCTATCTCACTAAAAGCCATTGGGGTGTAGAGTCAAGAAATACAAAGCATTTTTATTTAGGGCGTAGCCTTCTTCAGCTGGGTGGCATGGTCCTATATGAGCCAAATTCTTGTCGAAGTTCTTCTTGTCTACATGGTTTACTTCTTCCATGAAGTAACTTTGGTCAGCTTCAACATTTTCTACTACACCATCTTCTCTCCAGATGGATATCCTCTGATGCATGGTCGAAGGAACTGCCCCTATTCCATGTATTCATTCCCTTCCTAGCAGCAAGTTGTAATTCGCCTTCGCAGGTATCACCATGAACATTGTTGGTCTTGTGATTGATCCAACAGTCAGATCTACTTGTATGACACCCAGAGTTTGTCCTATCTTACCCTCATAGTTTGACAATACAATATTGTGAGGTTTGACATCAGTGTCGAACATACCTATCTTTTTCAACATGAATTGAGGCATCAGATTGACTGCTGCTCCTCCGTCCACCAGAACTTTATTCACCCCCACATGTCAAACTTTAGCTCTAATGTATAGGGGCTTGAGGTGGTTCTGCATCCCTTAGTGAGGCCTTTCAAAAAGAGCGTTCTGCTATTCGACAGCGTCGTTGTTGAGAATATAGTAACACACAGGTTTATGCTTCGCCATCTCCACAACATCCGCTTCCTCATTATCTTCAATCTCCGTCTCCTGATTGTATTTGTATGGCAGAACTGAGACCACATTGCAATTCATATTAACAGATGACACTCCGTCGGACTCAAAGTCGTCAGTGAGAATTTCTTTCTCTCTCACTTGTTCCTCCTGAACTTTCTGATTTTTGTTTTCATCTGGAAACAACTTCCTTCCTACAGGTGGTTTGGTCGAATTTGTGACATTTGGGGGAACCTTGACGCTGTTGGATTCTCCAATCTCCCTTGAAGTCATCTCTCTTTCGGCCTTCCTCAACCTCTGATGTCTTCTCCACTGGGATCTTGACATGTGATTCTTTCCTTTGTAGTTCTCCAGTCTGATAGCCTCTCTCTTAGATGCCTGGAACTGTTTTCTATAAGCCCAAGAGGTTCTTCCTCCATCCTTAAAACTTCTCCACTTTCCTTTCTTTGACCCCGCCTGAGTCCATTTATCCTCAGGGACTTTTGCTGGAAGTTTAAACATAACTCTTTTCGCCCTTGGGTGAGGGCTGTATGGCCTCCTAGGAACTCCCCTCTTGTCGAAGATGTACATATTCGGGTTACCTCCATGTCCGTCCCAACCTTGGTTAGATGGGATTCTTTCGAATGCTTCAGCTAATTCTCTGTTGTACACTGCCCCACATCTGGGACACATCAAGCATTATGTTTCGTACTTGTAGTAACGCACAATAAAACCAAAAAGGCTTTCTCTAGGCTTGGGATACACCTTCTGTAGTTGGCTTTCCTTCCTCCTGTTTCTCTCAGTCTTTGTTCGTTGCCATCTTTCATAATCCTCAACCACCCTTCGACATAACCTGATGCTACACCTTAGGCACAACAACTGTAGCGGGGTATTCGTTACCATTAGAGATATTTACTAAATCCAAGGTAAATCATACAAGTCGAGTCGCCACCGCACTTCTATTTATCCAAAGGAATGGTTAGAAAGCGAACAAAAACCTAATAGTTTTAACAAAAACTAGTAAAAGAGAACAGAGATCTGGGTAGGGGGGTTGGTTATGCAATGGGAAGGTGTTAGGCACCCAAAACATCCTAGGTACTCCTAGGGAGCCCTTTTCATATTTGTTGCAAGGTTGTTTGTTTTGTGGAAAATTTTGTTTGTGCAAACATGATTGAAGAGATGAGAGGAGAATGTACAAGTTTATTTACATTTTGTGTTTGGATGGATAAACCCATTGCCTACGTACCATCTTATAAAAAGATTAGGATCAAAACCTCGTAGTTCGGAGTAAAAATTTCAAAACAAATTGGTGGATTGATTGGTCCAAAAGCCTTAAAGTCTTTTGTTATCAAAGGGAGAAAACTCAACCAAACCACAAATCCACCATGTGAGGATAGCTTCAACATGTTAGTGAGGGGTTAACCCTATAATAAGCATGGAAGACTCATTGTCCATCACTAAGGATATAGGTGAGCATTACATCTACCACAAGGATAACTCAAACCTAATAGCTAAAGGTTATGAAAAGCTTGATTAAGGAGGTGGCCATTGGAACCACAAAAGACATTTGAATGGGTTATATTTACCAATTAGAAGTATATACAAAATAGTCAAAGTGGACTTAAAGATTCAATTCAAAATAGGTGTTATGAAAAGAAAGTTTGAAAATCAAAAGCATAAGGCTTAGGTTTCTAATGTTGAAAACAATGGTTAAATGTTTGCACAAAAGGTTTTGGCTTGGGTTAGAGTGGGGAGAAGAAGAAGAATGGCTAAGTCCTAAGTAAAATAAAAAGGTGAGGGATGAAGAAACAAAACCACAATGGAGTTCCTCTCTTGAGATCATATTGATGATCCAAGTAGCTCCCATTCTTTGGAATAAGCAATCACACAAAGCATAAGCGATCAAACAAGTCTCTTAAGAGATCTTCAATGTATCTTGTATCTTTCACTTTGGATGAACATGGCAATGGCCCTCCAATTAATCTCAAATGGGAACTCCTAGCACAAAAAGCACACACATCAAAAGTTCCATGAAGTAAATCAAGAATGGACAAGAGTGAGTTTAGAGATTTGGTCCTTCTAACCCATCTTCATCATTAAGATCCTTTTACTCCCATTTTTGCATAAGGAAGGTCCTAGAATCTAAGTCCAATTCTCCATTTCTTTGCATAGGGAAAGTCCTAGAAACTAAGTCCATTTCTTTGCATTTGGTTCACAATAATCAAAACAAAACACAAGCATAATAATATATACACAATTATGTGCTCAAGTGAGCAAAAGGCAAATGGCATTAACATAAACATGTGCTCAAGTGAGCAAAGGAAAAAAGCAAATGAATAATATGTGCAAGAATAGTAAATTGCATAAAAGTAAAGAGCAAAAAGTAAATGTTAATTGTCAATAGTTAGTGTTAGTAGTTAGTGTGCCATAAGGCAAATTTAGCGCTATGTTAAGCAATCGTAATTGGACTTATGTAGAAGTCACAACTATCTGAGGCCGGTCAATAATAATGTAGGCAACAGCACAAATTAGAAGTCTTGATTAGTGAACCAAGTTCCAACAACTTGCCATGCCAAAAAGGAAAAGAAAAATGATCTTGTATTGGTTTAAGCCTATTGCATGATTTAGAAAACAACCTATCCTTAATGCAAAGTCATTCATTTGATCAATTGATCAAGATGAATTAGATTTGAATCAAGGAAGATTAAGTCTCCCTAATCAATGTTAACTTATCAACCTTCAACTCATTGATCAAAAAGAAAATAAGAAGGAGAAGAAGAGGGAGATGGATAAGAGAAATAGAAATGGCAAAATTAAAGTGCATTAGATGAAATACATGTACCAATCCACATATGTTGACCAATGGCATTGAAAGTCAAAGTCAAACAATCAAAAACAGAAGTGAGATGAAGATTGGAAGTCAAGAAATGAACAAAATATTTTTGGCATTTTTTAATTATTAAAATAAACTTGAATTAAAAATAAAAGAAAGGTCAAACTTCAAAATTACCTCAAATCAACCTTGAAAGGTCCAAGTAATTTATCCTAAGTTTAACAAGGTCAAACAAAGTTTGACAAAAAATTTCAGCATTTTTAAAAGTCAGAACTATTTTTAATCAATTAAAAGTGAATAAAAATAACCTAATTGAACTAAAATCTCAAATAAATCTCAAATCATTTTAAAAATTGATGAGAATATTTTTCATAGATTCATCATCATTCAAATAGGTTAGGAAAATATTTTTGTATTTTTTGAATATCAAAAACTATTTAAAATGAATTAAGAATAACCAGAAAAGAGAAAATTCACAAAAAATATCAAACGACAAAATAAAAAATATTAAAAATCAGAAATAGAAACTAGAAATTACTTGGAGACTAATGCAATTGGTCCCATAATTTTTGGATAAAAAATGAAAGAGATATTGATTTTTGAAATAAAATGGAATTAAAGAAAATAAAATGGAAATTAATAAAATCAGAAAAAGCCTGGCACGTTGGATGAGATTCATTAAATGATGTGGCACATCAGATGGCTCACAGGCGCGCGCGTACCAAACACACTAGTCAACTGAAGCGCAGGGTGCATTAAAAAAAGTCATAACAACTGAAGGTCCAGATTAGATCTGGAAAAGAGATCACACGGTCCAGATTTGATCTGGAGTTGGGACGACCACCGGAGCCACCGTCTTCTCCGGTGAGACCTCCAGTTCCGGTGAGAATTGCAGACATGGCAAACTCAACCAAATGGAGCGATCTATACATCAATCGAAAGAGGAAGTAATGTACATCACTCTTATACCATGCACTTCCACTCTAGATCCCTATAAATGGAGAAATCGGAGCTGGAAGTATGATGGTGTTCATCATGAACTTCATGTTTTTGCAAAATTGAAAGCACAAATCAGATTCCTATATTGAGAGGACTTCAGCCAGACCAAGGAACATAAGAAATAAGCAAGGATCAAAGAGTTTCGAAGAGAAAAGGTTCTGTTATCCACCTTTGAAATGCAGGTCTTGTAAGCACGATTATTCACAACCAAAGCTTGCAATGAGATCTAGTGATGAAGAGGAAGCAAGACTGAGGAATTATAGGTCTGAAAATCAACCAAGGAAGTTGAAATTCAAATCTGAATTTTCTAGAGAAAAGTGAAAATTCCTTTAGTGAAGGTTATGGAGAGAATTCTGCAGCATTTCAGGTTGAATCAGGGTGAAGAATGAGAGCTTACATGCCATGTATTTATAGCCAAAGCCATGCTGAAAGTGTGATTTCAAATTTGCATGAATGGAAAGGGCCTCCATGCATGGGCATGTACAGGCGCATGGAGGGCCCAATTCCACTTGATTTGGCAAGCTGAGATTACAAATGAATGAAATGGACGTGCAACATAGATGTAATCAGCTCATGCATGGCAATTGAATCAAGTTTCCCAAAAATGCACTAAACGTTCTCCTCTTCGAAAATGATATTTGCCAAATCCAAATATGGTCATGTGAGTAATGGTTGGAAAGGTCTTGATGTAAGGAACAATTGTTATGTTGGGCAAAAATCCATTTGAAGTGTGGAAATTTATGAAATTTGAGTTTAAAGTGTAAGGTGCATGACATGTCAAAGCAAGGTTTCCAAATTTGGCCAATTTTCAAGCTGTTCTGTTTTGATGATGCAAGCCTCAAATGGAAAAACCTCCAACATCAAAGTTGTATATGTTTTCAAGACAATCAAAATGGACTTAAATTTGGAATCATTTGGATTTTTTATGAAAGAGTTATGGGTACTTGAAGTTGGACTTTTTTGCCTTTTAATGCATTTGGTCCAAAAGGACCTATAATGTCTTGCATTATCACATGTATTTCCTTTGAGATTTTGAAATTTTTCTCAACATAACATTTTAAGTAGACATCTTAAACTTTTCAATGCATTTAATCCCACCTCAAAATCATAAAAAATGAATGAGTTATGTCCTTGGGAAGTTAACCCAAAATTAGGGTTTCAGTCAAAATGACCTATAATGTATTGGAATGACAGATGGCCTTCCAAGCTTCAAATCAATTTTTGATGAACATGAAAGTTATTCATATTGTCCTTAATAACATTTTTCTTTTGGAATCATCTCCATTTGACCAACACATAAAATGTTAAGTCTCAGTGCATTTCAAAATAGTCAGATGTATTGACTGATCAACTTCTCAAGTCCATGACTCATATCTTGATGAATTGATGATTGAGGACACTCAAATAAGTTCAAATATGCATGAAATGATAAGTTAAAGAAGTTCCATTGATTGTATTTGATCATGGGTTGAGGTTGCTTCATGAGCAAGGCATTGTGGTGCACAGATGAATTAGGGTTTCCCTGAGGAATAAACCTCAAACCCTTTCACTTGCTTTGATCAAAATGATGAATTGAGATGCTAGGGAGGCATATTTGATGGATGAGAGCTTTGGGAACCATTTCCATGCTTGCTATCATCTTCTCCTGACCATATCATTCCACAAAGGATCTCCTTGAAGCTCTTGACCTAGTGATTGCTTAAGTTACAAACAAAAGATGTTAGTGACATATTTTTGTGCTTTTGGTTAGTAAACAAAATGAGAAAAGCAAGGATATGCAATTCAAGCATGCTTGGTGATCTCAGACCACTCACAAGAAGTCCCACCCAAAGGCAAAGGGAACCAAGATGCTAATGATCCTTGAGGCAATGCCAAATGCAATGTTATGATGCCCTGAGGGATCTTAGGGACAAAATTAGGGTCTTACAGATGCCCCTATTTAAGGTCATTCTAGCCGGAGAAGTGAAGGTTAAAATCTTCGTCTCGACGGGGTAGAATGGGCTTAAATAATATCAAAGAGACGAATTTTGGTCCCTAAGAGATCTCATGATGCAGATGTATGCATGTAGAATAGTAAACTCTGTGGGGATATGCGACCACAAAAGAAAAAGAAATCCGGGGAAACTGAAAATCCAAAGGAGTAATACACTCACTAAGGAGACAGAGACTCTGGGGGAGTAAAGGGTGAAAACGCGTGAGCAGGTCACGACTCAAAGCTTGGGGAACAGAATTCCAAAGGGAATAAATCCAATGGAAGGATTCGGGTTGACTCGAAAGTGCATGTGTTGGGGAATATGCCAACACAACAAAATTATCCATGACGGATACTTCGGATAAAAAATCCGGACTCGGATGGGGAGAATCCACTAAGGGACTTCGCTGGGGAAGCAACGGGACGAGGTAATACCGGTTACTGGGTAATAAGCTCAAAGAGACGTGTGATCTGAACACTGGTATAAGGGTGAGAGAACGACATACTCGGGAAGAATGGATATCTAAGACCAGTAAAAGGGTGAGAGATATCAATCAACCGAATCATCTAAGGAAGACCTACAAAGGTATATCTCAACTCAGGAAAATCTGACTCCACAGGGGACAACAAGTCATAATAGGGAGCAGAAGGTAGGAACACCAGGGATACCGGTTACTGGGTGTCGCAACCTAAAAAAGGAACGCGAAAAAAAACCGGCGAAAAAAGCAATGACAGAAGAGTCGCCACCGTATGTTATTTATCCCGAAGGAGGGAAAGGAAACGCTCGAAGTAAACTTGGAAAAAGGAAAGGAAAAGACAAGGTCTCGCAACCAGATCTTGGGTTCGGGAGTCGATTATGCGAAGGGAAGGTATTAGCACCCCTACGCATCCGTAGTACTCTACGGGATCCACTCTTATTGTTCTTGTCTAAAGGGTGTGGGTTTATCTAATGTACTATTTACTAAAAGAGGGGTCAAAAGAAAATGACTCGCACGGATGTCGCATCCACTGCATACGTATCTCATCTGAATATGGGAATCAGAGTCTTCGTAGCTCGGCTACCTATGGGTTAAAGAGGAGTGTGCTCGCTAAGACATCGCGTCTTATGCCTACGTATCTCATCTGGAATGAGAATCAGAGCAAGCCGTAGTTCGGCTAACCTATTTGTTTGTTTTGTGTTTTTTAGGTGAACGTCGTTACTACGCAATCTACCAGATGCCCGACCTTTGGAGACTTACTCGCCTGTAGTAGAAGGAGTTAACGTGTTCTTAGGAGAAGAAAAATCAATGAGTTTGTTTGTGTTTTAGGAATTCTCATGCAAAAAGGAAGTCCTAGACGAAGGAACCATGCTACCTTAATTGACATGCAAACGAGAGACTATACGAAGCCTAGCAGTCCTATGGGTGAGACGATCACACCATACAAAACAAACATGCATAAAGTAAACAGCCAACAAGGGGGCTCAAACATACATGGGTAGGGCTTTAGTCAAGAGGGGTCATATCAACCTCGACAAACAAGCCATGGAAAGGTAATCAAATGGGCTCTTAACCACTGACATTAAACGTCAGGGTGAGCAGATCAAAAGGGTAATGAGGATAAGACCTCATAGCTCTTAACCCTGGATAGGGTGAGCTCATGACAAAAAGTGGGGATTCAGGAAGATGGAACCCTCTCTACTAACTGACCGGACAAAAGATCTTGGGCTTTTGTTCTGAAGCATCGAAACGTAGTGCGAGCATAAAGAACGACACACTGAATACCGGGGGATTGACTAATAATCCCTTTTATCAGTCAATTGCCTCTTCATGGAGGTCTTTAGCACTGGTGCCTCTTCTCGGAGGTCTTTGGGCACAAAAGTAAACACACAAAAACATTTCCTCCTATCGAGGTCTTCCAGCTAAGAAAGTGGTAAAATACGGGAAAGATAAAGGGATCAAGAGATCTACCACACGGATAGAAATCCGAAGTAATAACAGCTAAAGAAGCAAGAAACCCGGTGATCTCTCAAGCTAGCACCACCAAAGAAAGCAAGTCAGCAAGGTAATCGGAATAAATCTCCAAATGGTATCCCACAAATAAAGTGGAATACCAAGCAAGCTATCTCTTCAAGAGTCATGTGAGTCCTCACAAAAACTCAACAAACAAGTTAGAATAACAAGATGGGGTGCAATCAAGAGTTGCACCAAACAGACGGATCATAGCAACCACATGAATCATGCTGCTTAAAGTTCACAAAAAGATCATAAAAAGCAATCAAGGATAGGAGGCCTAAACCTCTTGTCAAACAAATGCATCCAAAGGGTATCAAAACTCAAAGTTAGGGGACAAGGATCCACACATCAAGACATGACATACATATTAAAACATGTACCCGAATGCAATATAACAAACACAGAACAGATTAGGGGGCGAACAGAAAAAACAACTGCTGTCACGATCGCAACTGTCTCGCTTAGCGAAGCTTCGCTGCAGGCTCGCCTAGCGATGGGCTAGCGAATGCCTGCGGGTTCTGGATTCTCCATTGATAACAGTACGATTTCAGAAACCCCAAACCCTATGGTATCCATCTTAGCAACGAAGTGATTAAACATTCAAGGCATTATTCTACACATTCATACACGTCTAAACCCATGCGCAAAACCTAACTATACCCACTCTCCCGGATTCAAACATAATACCTCATGCTTCAGGAATTTCTGATTGAAAGCGTAAAGTAATGAGAATAAGGCAAACCTGATTAGAGAGATCGAATGAAATTGAATTGCACGATTGGATTTGCAGAACAATCTTAGGGTTTATATGAGATGGAATTGGTAGAGGTAATCCTGTGCAAAAGAGTTTTTTCTTCAGTGTCTATGGAGGCTGCTCTGAATTCTGTTTACTCTTCTAGGGTTTTTCCACTGAATTTATAACCTGAGTTTCGTGGCTTTGTGGGCTCAAATGAGAGAGGTCCAAGTCCAAGATTTTTCTGTTATATTTTTAAAACGCATGGGCTTCGCCTAGCGAAGAATCTGCTCGCCTAGCGAGCATGACAGTTCAGACTCTGGTGGCTCGCTAGGTGAACCATTCTGCTCGCCTAGCGAGAATGACAGTTCAAGTCATCTTTCCAAATTTGTAACCTGTGCGCTGGACCTTTGTTCCTTCAAGAGTAATATGTCGAATGATGAATAAGCCTCATTTGAACATGTTGGAAGTAACTCAAGTCATTCCCTGGCCATTCTACCTTCAGTTGACCAACAGTTGACTTTCGATTTCATAGTTGAATTTTGAACTGTACTGAGCCTGTTAAGCTTGATCTTATGAAGAAAACCTCTGAAAATGAAACCAATTGACTTGGATGATATCCAAGCTTCTTGGAAGATAAACTCTTGGAGCTAATTCTGATTGACATGATGAAATGCAATATGAAATGTTAAATGACCTAAAATGAATACATGAATGAGGAGGGCAAATTTGAGGTGCTACAGTTGCCCCTATTCAATCAACTGTGAACCTGAACGGATGAAAGCAGCGGCTATCAGACCTCCAAGGTAAACAGGGATTGAATACCAAAAGAACCGGAGAATTTGCACTCTGTAGGTGACGAAGCGAGGAAAGCGAGGCCATTTACCGATGGCGGCTTCAAAACAAATTTGATATCTACCGATATCGAAGAAAGCGAGGCCATTTACCAATGGCGGCTTCAAAACAAATTTGATATTTACCGATATCGAAGAAAGCGAGGCCATTTACCGCTGGTGGCTTCACTGGGGAGGAAAAAGATGTTTACAAGTGAAACAAGACCAGACATTTACCGATGACTGGGAAGGAACTCGATGTTTACCGACATCGAACAATGATTTTTAAAAGTGAAACAAGACCAGACATTTACCGATGACTGGGAAGGAACTCGATGTTTACCGACATCGAACAATGATGTTTACCGACATCGAACAATGATGTTTAAAAGTGAAACAAGACCAGACATTTACCGATGACTAGGAAGGAACTCGATGTTTACCGACATCTAACAATGATGTTTACCGACACCAAAGAAAGAATACACTTATGAAACGAAACCATTTACCGATGGCGAAAATGAAATACTCGATATTTACGGATAGCGAACCTGCTGGGGAATCTTAAACGACAAAACCATTTACTGATGGTTAACAAGCGGCTGATGTTTACCGACATCGAACCATGATGTTTACCGACACCAAAGAAAGGAAAGGACACACATGGGTGTTGACATAATGATTTTTTGTAGACACCATGCGAGACATGCCATTTACTGATGACCAACAATTGGAATTTGATGTTTACCGACATCGAAAGATAATGTTTGCCGACATCAAAGAAAAGCACAGACATTTACGGGGATCAACACGACACTTACCGGTATCGCAAGGATGATATTTACATATGTCAAAATAAGGCAGACACTTGTCGGGGACTAAATCGGAAGGGAATCAAGCTTTCCTTTCACGGATTGGTGAGAAAATAAATCTCACTGGGATTATCGATTCTGAATGTTGCCAAGAGCAACTGCTGCAAATGTGTTATACTGATGTGAAAAAATGATCTGTCTCTGCTGGAGATATGATCCAATCTGGTCTAATGCATGTATGCATATGCTTGAGTTTTCTATGGCGTAATGTTCCACACTGAATGGAAATGCTACGCGATTTGAGAATGCGAATGCAAATGATGATTACTATATGCAAGATGCAAAGGGAGGAAAACTCCTGCTGGGAAAGCAAATGATCACTTTACTGAGCATACAATTTCTGATTCGATCTTCCAACTCTGTGGGAACATACAACAATTCTGCTGAGGATACTTACTGATCTGACATTCTCAGAACGGTAGAGAAACCAACTCAACTGGGGAGTCACTTGTTGGGAAAACACCAACCTCTCGACCATGCTGGGAAAACAAATTCTGAACTTGACTTAGACAACCCATCTTCTTACACGACTGGACAATGTTGAAACAACAGGGTCTTCCTTCGAACAAACTTTGGCTCATCTTCTTTAGCCATCAATCAAAGATAGTAACCTGCAAAACGGCAGGACATACATGCCCCAGGGGATCGTATGGACAAAATATACTCAAGTGTACTCAACCTTCAAAATGATTTTCAGGTGTTTTATCTTTCCGCACGTCATTTGATCGCTCGACTGTGTGAGTCGAGAATGGGATACAAACTGCAAGTGCACAGTTCTATCGCGTAGTTTTAAAAGATATCGATCCCACAGGGACTTATGAATCGATATACCGTTATCTAAGGTTACTTCGTAAAGCTAAGGTGAATAATAGTTGATTGTTTGGGGAAAAACTAAGAGCTAAACTAATATCTAGATTAAATATCAATAAAACGGATATCGGTATGTAGTTCGTCAAAACTAGGGAATCAAGTCTTTGTCGGTTTCCAGGTTTTTAAAATAAATCGTTTCAGTTAACTTTATTGGTTAAAGGTTTTATCTCAAACTCTCGCTCTGTTGAATAAACCATGATTTTATACTAATGTTGCTGTCACTTATAATTAAGTCAAAAATCATATTTTGAAAACAATAAAGTTGCAGAAACTCTTTTTAAGAAAATACTGACCGTTTTAAACACCCTTATCTCAAACTCTCGCTCTGTTGACTTAGGTTATACAATTAAATCTAAATGCTTAACTCTCGTCCTCACATTCAATCTTTAAAAATACTTTTTGGAAAAAAGTCAGAATTTAATTAATTCTAAAACTTGCTCTCGCCCTGAGATAGACTTAATGACTAACTTACACTGTCCAGTTAAAACCTCAAACTCTCGCTCTGTTGGTTTCAACTTCTTTATGTCTTTTACTTTTGTAAAAAATCTTGTTATTAAACCTGTAAGTTAAGACCATAAAAAGATTGATTCTAATTTTAAGTTTGAATAGACCGACTTAGTCTTGATCCCTTTTTCTGCTTACTTTACATACCGATACCTAGGCGAATTAGCCAGACATGCTAACTAAATAATAATTATTATCATGCATACACAGATTCATTTCAGGCAGGCAATGTAAATAAACAATAGAATAAAACATTAAATATTAAATAACAATTAGAGAACCTGAATGCGTAATACAATGGTCTTGAACACTCCACCACAAGCCGGTAGGATTTGTTCTTCGATTCTTCAATTAAACAGTAAATTAAATCAAGGAAATAAAAAAAACTCGAATATAACGTAAGGTTAAATCCGGTATAAAGTTGCACAATAATTTCCGGTATAGAAACTATTATGCGAAAAATATCTAAAAGCTAAAAACGGGAAAGGTAAATTTGCAAGGGAAGAAGAAAATAAAACTTGCAAAAGAAATAAATAAAATAAACAATATTAATTCTGCTGGAAAAAGAAAAATAAGCAAAAGCTTGAACAAAAAATCGGCAGAGCTTCGGTGTGTGTAAACGGCAAAGAGAGGAGAGCAAACGAGAGGGATTAGGGTAGCTATTTATAGTAGTGCTACTAACTGCCTTTTCTTCTTTTCCACGAGTCTTCAGCGTGCTAAATTCACGGCTTGGGAATAGGACACGAAGTCCTCAACGTTACTTCCATTCTTCTGAGAGCGTAACTTGCGCCAAAAAGCTAGTGGACTGGTGTGACGCTCGTCACACCATGTGTGACGTCCGTCACAAGGCTACTTCGCGTGACGCTCGTCACGCGTCCTGTGACGTCCGTCACAGGCACAACATTGGTGACTTGTGCGCTTTGGGCTGGGCTTTGGCCTTTGGTTCCTTTTCTCTCCTTTTTGTTCCTTTTTACACCTCCTTTTCTTCTTTTCTTCACTTTTGCTTCAAAATGGGTACCTGATATAAATAGAAGAGGAATACTGCATAATATCTGATAAAATGAGATAAACTAGCGTAAATGATAATATAATTTAATTGAATTAAGTCTTAAAAAGCGATATAATTTCGCGTTATCAAACTCCCCCATACTTAATTCTTTGCTTGTCCTCAAGCAAAATTCAGTATAGAACTTGTTAAAAGTTTTAGTCAGATGAAATTTTAAAGCACACATCAATTCGTACTAGGTTGCCAATGGATTTTTGTTTAGGAGGACTTGAGTTTAAATCTTGACATCAACAACTACCGTTACAACTTAGATAACCCTACCTTATGCCAATCAGTTCAAGTACCCTATGATAGCTATCCTGGTTCCTTTAGTCTTATTTTACCCGTTTTCATTCTAGCGAAATCACATTAAGCCCTTTATCTTTTCGCGCACATAGTGGAGTAACCGGTTAGTGATTATGATCCGCTTTTAGCTAGAAGTTCTGGTACATAAGTCGGATACCTTCATTATTCAGTCCATTGCAAATTGCGGGGGATCGAACCGTAGTCCGCCCTACCGAGTTCAGTACCAGATTCCTACTGAACCAACTCGTAATGGATCTTTCGTATTGTGCTTTTGCATGATCTGCAACCTTTAGATTAAATGATCTGGTAAGGATCACCTAATTTAATTAGTGCATTTCTTGATATATTCGTATATTTCATGTTACTTTGGGGATCATTCACTTATATTCATCGGCTCTCCACGTAGTTTGCTATTAAGATGGTGCTGACTTCTGTATAAACTACTTGGGGTTACCATAGAACTAAAAGTTCAAGGAGTTCTGTATAATAGGTACTTATCCTGATCTAACATATTGCGGTTCTCAGAGCGTTGTTATGGTA
Source organism: Lathyrus oleraceus (assembly GCF_024323335.1). Taxonomy (NCBI): domain Eukaryota; kingdom Viridiplantae; phylum Streptophyta; class Magnoliopsida; order Fabales; family Fabaceae; genus Lathyrus; species Lathyrus oleraceus. The sequence continues at coordinate 326,601,540 of NC_066584.1, read as the reverse complement.
ATGATTTTGTTTTGATTTCACTCAAATTTTATAAAGTAAGCAACCTTTATACTTATTGGGTGTGTTAAAATTTTTGTTATGGCTCAAGAAAGTTGAGGGAAATAGATAATAGAAAATTTTTCACATTCAGGACTTAACTTAAAAAAATATTTTGTTTGTTTTTTATAGGGAAATAACAATGAAAAGGGAGAGTACATACTTGAAACAAAGATGAGAATGGAAAGAATAATGTTTCCCCCCCATACTTGAACTAAACATTGTCCTCGATGTTTTAAGGGAAAGAAATACAAAATGGAGAAGAAAAGAAAAATACAACTAAGGCTGCCTTCCACCTCTGGTTCTTGGTCCTGGTGATCTTTGACGTATGTCTAAGCTGTCGAATCTGCTAAACAACTCAGTAAACCGCTGGTCGGTTATGGCATTCCGAGCATCCTGTTGCTGTTGCATTTGACGCATCATCTGTATCATGTCTGCATTCTGTGCCTGCATACCATCGATAGCATCCATAATGTCGTCGTTGGTCGCAGGTCGTCTTCGTCGACGACGTTGGGAGGATGGGCCGGCTGCATTACTGGAAGGGTTTAGCGGGACTGATTGTTGTGTTGGCGGATGATCACCTTGTTCCATTTCTTCAAACTCATCTGTTTGCTGGTTTGTTTGTGAAGGCTCGGTGGTTTCAGGAGCGCTGAGATCATAAAGGTGGCGGTCCGGGTTTGTGACATCCGTTAGGGTGGTATTGGGTAGCACAACACTTGGGACAACTTGGTTGTTCACCATAAGATAGTATCCTCCGCCTACTCTGTTTTTAATCAGGCGGCTGGAGCGACAATAGCTGATATCCATAGACAGGGGTGGTAGGGATTCTAAAGTTTGGAGTTTATCCCCTAGGTTCAGGCCAAGTGCTATGGAGGTTATTAATCCACCAATTATGAATGGTTGCCGGCCTCTAGCACATAAGGTGCGGATATGATGAAAGAGAAAAGAGGCGGCGTTTACCTTAGTATCCGGTTCGAAAACGCACTGGAGGAAAAATAACTCCTTCGAGTTAACCTTACTGTTGTTTGGTCTTCCAAAAAGTGTGTTTTGCAGGATACGGAGAAAATAACGGATGGTGGGGTTATGGATGTGGGAGAGAAGGAGTTCTTCCCAGTTGTAGGTATTTATAGGAGAAAAATGTGGGAGGTGAAAAGAAAGAGTGGTTGAAAAGTAATTAAATGTGGTAAATGAAAAATGAATGGGGAATGTAAAAAGGTAGGGGTGTAACGTTCGTCTCCAACGGCTCCCTAACGTTCACATGTCTGAGAGGCGTTACGCTCGTCACAAGGGTGTGACGCTCGTAACAAGAGTGTTGCGTGCCGTTCGTCATGGATTGTGTGACGCTCGTCACACAGTTCTTTTGGCAAGGCTTCTTCAGTAGCGCTACACAGACTTAATTAGGAGATGAATATATTTTGATTATTTTGTTTTTGTTTTATTTGGTTTTTTAGATTGTTCTAATTAATTTAGCTAATTAATTTGTATTGCATGCTATTCTACTTCACATAATAATAATTCATTCTAAGTAACAGTAGAGAACATAGCCATTGCATAAAATAAAAGCTTTAATAAAATTGACATAATGTAATACACGAAGGGAAAACAATGAAATGAAAAGGGAAAAAAATAAATGCGAACATGAATTCAAATAACATTAATGAAAAATCTAACCTAAAACTAAATAACTAAGAAAAAAAAATAACTAAATTCCATCTATCTTCGGATCTCTGGCCGGAGGAGCAAAAGAGTTAACATGATGCCGTAACATACGTAACTGACTTGCCGTGCTGCTCATGTGTTCTAGGACTGCAAGTCTCAAGCTGTGGAAATCTTCCCTGGGGGCGTTTTGTTCTGACATCAAAGCTTCAATGACGGTTTTAATATCTGTTCCTGGCATATGATGTCGGAGATCAGGCATAGCTGATTCTTCGGTCAGGACAGGCTGAGGAGGAGGATCAATATCATAGTAGCCGGATGGTGTCTGAGGGTCAGATTCAGCAAGAGAGATATGGTCAACATAGTGCTCATAGTCATCACAAATCTCATAATCCTGGATGGATTCAGTGGATCCAGCAGGAGTTGGGGTTTCATTCAGGTTATAGAGCCAGTTCCTTTGGTTATGAACACTAGTTCTAGGATCGGGCATGGTGAATAGGCAGAGAACCTGGTTATCAATAATAAGCTCGAACTCATCAGACCCTATGTTTGCTATAAACATAGTGTTGAAGAGGAAAGGTATACTCAGAGTAGTAATGCCACAAAAAGGGTTCAGGTCAAGCATAGGCTGACGTAATCCAATAGCATTACCTATCATAGTTATCAGGCCACCTATTCTAATGGGTGCTCGCTCATCCTGGATAAGGTGGTCCAAATTAGCTAACATAAAAGTAGCACCGTTTACTGGACGGTTCTGGGAAGCACAAAATATGATGAAGAGTTCATCACGTGAAACTGAAGTACTATTTGGCTTCTTCCCAAATAAAGTGTGGGTCAGGATCTTATGGAAATAGCGAAAAGCCGGGTTATGTATGTTTCCAGAGAGAAACTCATGTTCTTCGGGCTCATCATTTCCAGTCAGCTTACCCCAAAAGTGTTCCAGCTCTCTATATTCAAAAAGTTCTTCCTGGCTTATAGTGAATGTATCAAAGGAGGTAGGAAAACCCAAAAGGTTGGTGAAGTCTCTAATATTAAATTGGTACTCCATGTTGAACATTCTGAACTGGATAAATCCTCTGGTAATTCCTTTTCCATGGCTAGGTAGATAGATTAATGAACTAAGGAATTCTAGTGTGAGTCTCCGGTAGGTGGTGAAATGTCTCAGGATAGGGGAGGTCTCCCATCCTATCTGATTCAGCAAAAACAGGACACTCTGTCTCAGTCCAAGGGCAGTCATAGCCCAATCATCAGCATATAAACTAGGTAGCAGCTCTCTAGCGGCTAGTTCTTCAAACCTTCGTTTCTGAGCCATTCCTCTGAACTTGATACCCATACGGTCAAAATGTCCCATCTGGTTAGTGTTAACTAGGGAAAAGAAAACATGAGTTTAAGTCAGGATTTGGCCAAATGCCGAAAGAAGAAAAGAATTATTATTATTATATGGATATATTTTTTTTCTTTTTTTGAATAAATCAATAATGAATACTAAATAGAAATTAAAAGAATAATTAAGAGAAAAATAGAGAAATGATAATAATAATAGAATAATAAAATAACAGAGTAATTTGTGGGTTGTCTCCCACTAAGCGCTTTGTTTAAATGTCGCAAGCTCGACAAAGAAACTGTTAAATATAGTCTATGAGTCCTGGGGGCGTTTCGTCTAAGTGTAGAATTTGCGAATCTTCGTTGGTTTCCGCATAGTGATAATGTTTCAGACGTTGCCCGTTTACGGTGAACGGTTCTGTAGATTGTCCTTTTATTTCTACCGCTCCACTGGGAAAGATTTTAGTGATATGGAAAGGTCCTGACCATCTGGATCGTAGTTTTCCCGGGAATAATTTTAGTCTGGAGTTAAATAAAAGTACTGCGTCGCCTTGCTTGAAGATTTTCCTTGATATACGCTTGTCATGCCATTGTTTTGTTCTTTCTTTATAGATTTTGGCATTTTCATAGGCGTCTCTTCTGAGTTCCTCTAATTCGTTTATGTCAAGGATTCTCTTTTCACCGGCGGCTTTGTAATTCAGATTTAAATTTCTAATAGCCCAATAGGCTTTATGTTCTAATTCTACCGGGAGGTGACAGGATTTTCCATAAATGAGCTTAAATGGGGTCGTCCCTATGGGAGTTTTATAAGCAGTTCGGTATGCCCATAAAGCTTCTGGTAGTTTCAATGACCAATCTTTCCTTGAAGTGGCGACCGTTTTTTCTAGTATTTGCTTGATTTCTCTGTTAGATACTTCCACTTGTCCACTGGTTTGAGGGTGGTAAGGTGTTGCTATCCTATGTCTCACTCCATATTTAAGTAGTAGTTTTTCGAGTACCTTGGATATAAAGTGCGATCCACCATCACTGACTACTATCCTTGGGATGCCAAATCTCGGAAATATTATATTTTTAAAGAGTCTAGTTACTACTCGGGTGTCATTAGTTGGAGAAGCTATAGCTTCGATCCACTTTGATACGTAGTCAACCGCCACGAGTATGTATTTGTTACCGAAGGAGGATGGAAATGGTCCCATGAAGTCTATCCCCCACACGTCAAAAATCTCTACTTCCAAAATACCTTTTTGTGGCATCTCGTCACGTCTAGATATGTTTCCCGTGCGTTGACATCTGTCACACTCCTTAATAGCCGCATGTACGTCCTTCCATATAGTTGGCCAATAAAAGCCAGCTTGTAGGATTTTAGAGCAGGTCTTGGATGTACTTGTGTGTCCACCATAAGGCGCAGAGTGACAGTGTTGGATTATGTTTTCTACCTCTTCTTCGGGTATACATCGACGGAAAATACCATCGGGGCCTCTTTTGAAAAGTAAGGGATCATCCCAGTAATAGTGTTTTATGTCGTGGAAGAATCTTTTCTTCTGCTGGTAAGATAAAGTAGGTGGAACTATTCCGGCAGCTAAATAATTGACTAGATCAGCGTACCATGGTATGACAGATATAGCTAAGGTGGTTTCTACTTGCATGTCGGAGTTGTTCTCTTCCAAAGTAGCTATGAGTTTGTCATACGAGAAATCATCATTAATGGATGTTCTTTCTGGTTCAAGGTTCTCAAGTCTAGAGAGGTGGTCTGCTACTACATTTTCAGTTCCTTTCTTGTCCTTGATTTCTAAGTCGAATTCTTGTAGTAACAAGATCCATCTTAGGAGTCTAGGTTTAGCATCCTTTTTTGTTAGAAGGTACCTGATAGCAGCGTGATCAGTGTAAACTATTATCTTGGCTCCTACCAAGTAAGAACGAAATTTATCTAGCGCAAATACCACTGCTAGGAGTTCTTTCTCGGTTGTGGCATAATTCATCTGCGCTTCATCCAGGGTTCTGCTAGTGTAATATATAACATGAAGCTTTTTATCCTTTCTTTGTCCTAAAACAGCACCTACAGCATAATCGCTGGCATCGCACATTATTTCGAAAGGTTCATTCCAGTCTGGTGTCTGCATAATGGGTGCGGAGATCAATGCTTGTTTGAGAGTTTGAAATGCTTTTAAACAGTTATCGTCGAATATGAATTCAGCATCTTTCATTAATAGTCCGGTTAAGGGTTTAGTTATCTTAGAGAAGTCTTTGATGAATCGTCGGTAAAAACCGGCGTGTCCTAAAAAGCTTCGTACTTCTCTCACGGTTCTTGGGGGTTGAAGATTTTCGATTACCTCTATTTTGGCTTTGTCTACTTCAATTCCTCTGTTCGAGATGATGTGTCCTAAAACAATTCCTTCTTGTACCATAAAGTGGCACTTTTCCCAATTAAGTACTAAGTTTACTTTTACACATCGCTCAAGAACTCTTTCCAGGTTTTCAAGGCATTCTTCGAAACTTTGTCCGTATACAGAAAAATCATCCATAAATACTTCCATGATGTTTTCGAGAAAGTCGGCGAAAATTGCCATCATGCATCTTTGAAAAGTTGCAGGGGCATTACACAGACCAAACGGCATTCGTCTATAAGTGAAGGTACCAAAAGGGCATGTGAATGTTGTCTTTTCTTGGTCATCAGGGTGAATTGGTATTTGAAAGAAGCCTGAATAACCGTCTAAATAACAGAAATGTGAATGTTTAGCCAATCGTTCTAACATTTGGTCAATGAATGGTAAAGGGAAATGATCTTTTCGGGTTGCTTTGTTTAGTTTCCTATAATCAATGCACATTCTCCATCCCGATTCGATTCGTTTTGTTATAGTTTCTCCTTTTTCGTTTTCAATAACGGTTATGCCTCCTTTCTTTGGTACAACGTGTACAGGACTGACCCATTTGCTATCAGATATAGGATATATAATACCTGCTTCCAATAACTTGGTTATTTCTTTCTTTACTACCTCACTTAGGATCGGATTTAGTCTTCTCTGGTGTTCCCTAGAGGTTTTACCGTCTTCTTCTAACATGATGCGGTGCATACAAATAGAAGGGCTTATTCCTTTAAGATCGGTTATGTGGTATCCTAGTGCGGTTGGATATTTTCTTAAGATATGTAGGAGTTTTTCTGTTTCGAGTCTTCCTAGATCTGCATTGACTATCACAGGTCGTTCAAGTTCTAAGTCTAGGAATTCATATCTCAGATTTTTGGGAAGTGTTTTCAAATCAGGGGTTGGTTTGTTAAGACACTGCGTAGGGTCCGGTGTTATTGCTAAGCATTGTTTAGATTTGTCTTCTAAAAGATAGTCTGATGATTTGTCTTCTCCTGACTCTGCTTCTTTTATGCATTCATCGATGATATCCATGAAGTAACATGTATCTTCTATTGCAGGTGCTTTCAAGAATTGGGAAAGAATGAATTCAATTTTCTCTTCACCTACTTCAAAGGTGAGTCTTCCTCGTTTTACGTCTATGATTGCACCGGCAGTTGCTAAGAATGGTCTTCCTAGTATAATAGGTGTAGTATCATCTTCTCTAATGTCCATAATTGTGAAGTCAGTGGGAATGTAAAACTGACCTATGCGTACGGGAACGTTTTCAAGGATTCCTACAGGATATTTGATGGAACGATCTGCTAATTGCACAGACATTTTGGTCGGTCTTAATTCTCCCATTTCCAGTCTCTTACATATGGATAAAGGCATAACGCTAATTCCGGCTCCTAAATCGCATAAGGCTTTGTCGATGACAAATTTCCCTATGTGACAGGGTATAGAGAAGCTACCCGGATCCTTGAGTTTAGGGGGCATGTTTTGGATTATAGCGCTACATTCGGCAGGGAGTGTAACGGTTTCGCTATCCTCAAGTTTCCTTTTATTAGAAAGAATTTCTTTTAAGAATTTAGCATATGAGGGCATCTGCGTAATAGCTTCGGTAAACGGAATTGTAACGTTTAATTGTTTAAGGAGATCGACAAATTTTCTAAATTGGCCTACATCTTTGGTTTTAACAAGCCTTTGAGGGTAAGGTATAGGTGGTTTGTAAGGTGGTGGAGGTACATAAGGTTCCTTCTTTTCTAGGGTATCCTTATTACTCTCTTCCTTTTCCTTAGGTTCACTTTCCTCAGTAGATTTCTTAGGGTTTTGGTTTTCTATCCTTGGATCAGACGGTCCTTCCACTTCCGTTCCACTTCTTAATATAATTGCATGAGCTTGGCTTCTCGGATTAGGTTGGGGCTGTCCAGGGAATGTACCAGTTGGTGCAGCAGTAGGTGCTTGTTGTTGAGCTACTTGAGATATTTGTGTTTCTAACATTTTGTTATGGGTAGCCAAGGCATCTACTTTGCTTGCTAGTTGTTTAAGTTGTTCGCCAGTGTGTATGTTCTGGTTTAAGAAATCTTTATTGGTTTGTTGTTGGGAAGCTATAAAGTTTTCCATCATGATTTCCAAGTTGGATTTTCTAGGGGTATTATTGTTAGGATTCGGTTTCTGATATCCCGGAGGTACAGATGGGGTTTGATTCGGAGACTGTCCAGGTGCGTATAGAGCATTATTACTCTTATATGAAAAGTTTGGATGGTTCTTCCAATTTGGGTTATAGGTATTCGAATAGGGGCTTCCTTGAGCATAGTTTACTTGCTCTGTTTGGATTCCAGTCAAGAGTTGACATTCCGCAGGAGTGTGGCCTTGGATTCCACAGACCTCGCAATTCTGAGTTATAGCAACCACGGCGGTTGGAGGTGATACGTTTAAACTTTCAATCTTCTGGACCAAAGCATCCACTTTTGCATTAACGTGATCAAGGTTACTTATCTCGTACATGCCAGTTTTCGGTTGAGGTTTTTCCACTGTTGTTCGTTCGGTTCCCCACTGATAGTGGTTTTGGGCCATGCTCTCGATAAGCTGGTAAGCATCAGCATAAGGTTTGTTCATTAGTGCACCACCTGCAGCGGCGTCTATTGTTAACCTTGTATTGTATAAGAGACCATTATAAAATGTGTGAATTACTAACCAGTCTTCCAAACCATGGTGTGGGCAAAGTCTCATCATGTCTTTGTATCTTTCCCATGCTTCGAAAAGAGACTCGTTGTCTTTCTGTTTAAATCCGTTTATCTGGGCTCTTAACATAGCTGTTTTGCTTGGTGGAAAATATCGGGCAAGAAAAACTTTCTTCAACTCGTTCCATGTGGTGACTGAGTTGGAAGGGAGAGATTGAAGCCATCTTCTAGCGCTATCTCTTAATGAGAAAGGAAAAAGACGAAGTCGAATTGCCTCTGAAGTGACACCATTAGCTTTAACAGTATCAGCGTATTGAACAAATACGGATAAATGAAGGTTTGGATCTTCGGTAAGATTTCCAGAGAATTGGTTCTGTTGCACAGCCTGCAACAACGAAGGTTTAAGTTCAAAGTTGTTTGCTTCGATTGCGGGCGGAGCAATACTTGAATGCGGTTCATCTTGCGATGGAGCGGCGTAATCTCTAAGAGCACGAGCTGGTTCTGCCATCTCGGTTAAAGAAGGAAAAATGTTTTTGATATCAGGAAGGTTTATAGGAGGGAGATTGTTTTCAGCACGATATTCCCGAATTCGTCGTAAGACTCGGAGATATAGTTCGATATCGTTGATTCGTAAATAGAGCGGTTCGCCTTGAGAGCGAGTGCGTGGCATACAAATCAACGAAAGAAAGAATAGAAGGAAAAAAGAAACCTAGTCTCTACAGCGTAACGGAAGAGTTACGATATCGATTGAATAAAAGTCCCCGGCAACGGCGCCAAAAACTTGATCGCTCGACTGTGTGAGTCGAGAATGGGATACAAACTGCAAGTGCACAGTTCTATCGCGTAGTTTTAAAAGATATCGATCCCACAGGGACTTATGAATCGATATACCGTTATCTAAGGTTACTTCGTAAAGCTAAGGTGAATAATAGTTGATTGTTTGGGGAAAAACTAAGAGCTAAACTAATATCTAGATTAAATATCAATAAAACGGATATCGGTATGTAGTTCGTCAAAACTAGGGAATCAAGTCTTTGTCGGTTTCCAGGTTTTTAAAATAAATCGTTTCAGTTAACTTTATTGGTTAAAGGTTTTATCTCAAACTCTCGCTCTGTTGAATAAACCATGATTTTATACTAATGTTGCTGTCACTTATAATTAAGTCAAAAATCATATTTTGAAAACAATAAAGTTGCAGAAACTCTTTTTAAGAAAATACTGACCGTTTTAAACACCCTTATCTCAAACTCTCGCTCTGTTGACTTAGGTTATACAATTAAATCTAAATGCTTAACTCTCGTCCTCACATTCAATCTTTAAAAATACTTTTTGGAAAAAGTCAGAATTTAATTAATTCTAAAACTTGCTCTCGCCCTGAGATAGACTTAATGACTAACTTACACTGTCCAGTTAAAACCTCAAACTCTCGCTCTGTTGGTTTCAACTTCTTTATGTCTTTTACTTTTGTAAAAAATCTTGTTATTAAACCTGTAAGTTAAGACCATAAAAAGATTGATTCTAATTTTAAGTTTGAATAGACCGACTTAGTCTTGATCCCTTTTTCTGCTTACTTTACATACCGATACCTAGGCGAATTAGCCAGACATGCTAACTAAATAATAATTATTATCATGCATACACAGATTCATTTCAGGCAGGCAATGTAAATAAACAATAGAATAAAACATTAAATATTAAATAACAATTAGAGAACCTGAATGCGTAATACAATGGTCTTGAACACTCCACCACAAGCCGGTAGGATTTGTTCTTCGATTCTTCAATTAAACAGTAAATTAAATCAAGGAAATAAAAAAAACTCGAATATAACGTAAGGTTAAATCCGGTATAAAGTTGCACAATAATTTCCGGTATAGAAACTATTATGCGAAAAATATCTAAAAGCTAAAAACGGGAAAGGTAAATTTGCAAGGGAAGAAGAAAATAAAACTTGCAAAAGAAATAAATAAAATAAACAATATTAATTCTGCTGGAAAAAGAAAAATAAGCAAAAGCTTGAACAAAAAAATCGGCAGAGCTTCGGTGTGTGTAAACGGCAAAGAGAGGAGAGCAAACGAGAGGGATTAGGGTAGCTATTTATAGTAGTGCTACTAACTGCCTTTTCTTCTTTTCCACGAGTCTTCAGCGTGCTAAATTCACGGCTTGGGAATAGGACACGAAGTCCTCAATGTTACTTCCATTCTTCTGAGAGCGTAACTTGCGCCAAAAAGCTAGTGGACTGGTGTGACGCTCGTCACACCATGTGTGACGTCCGTCACAAGGCTACTTCGCGTGACGCTCGTCACGCGTCCTGTGACGTCCGTCACAGGCACAGCATTGGTGACTTGTGCGCTTTGGGCTGGGCTTTGGCCTTTGGTTCCTTTTCTCTCCTTTTTGTTCCTTTTTACACCTCCTTTTCTTCTTTTCTTCACTTTTGCTTCAAAATGGGTACCTGATATAAATAGAAGAGGAATACTGCATAATATCTGATAAAATGAGATAAACTAGCGTAAATGATAATATAATTTAATTGAATTAAGTCTTAAAAAGCGATATAATTTCGCGTTATCATCATTGTCCAGCCTTCATGTTCTTTAGGTGCAATGTTTATCAAAAATTCAGACGTTTTTTTGCAAACAAAACAGTAGAAATAAAAAAACAAGAGAGTTATTTGACTGAATAACGACTTTTATTGATTGAAAATGACCTATAAAGGCAAATACATCAGGAAGCAATTCCTAGGAAGAGGTAATCGCGCCAAAAGAGAAAATAAACTATCCTATTGGCAATGTGAACATGGAATTCCACTATTTTCCAATTCTGTTATGACTCATAGATCTTCACTTTCCCCAAATTCTTTGCCTTCTGAGAAGAGTGAATGGACCGATCATATCCTTCAAGATGGTAGACACTGAAACACGATGAAGTACAGATAACTCAGACTGTAGTCTTCGCTTTAATCCCTCTTTTGCCTGGACCGCCTTTTCAGGTTTTCAATCCACCGGGATACCCATTTTTGCCTAAGCCGCCTTTGCAGGTTTTCGACTTACCGCGTGTACATATTATTTTTTATTCTTTATCCCTAACTTTTGCCCGAACCTTTTTCTTTTCTTTTTTTTATTCGCCGGGATGCCCTTTTTTGCCTGGACTTTCTTTTTTTGTCCAGCGGATCAGTTTATGCGAAGTATTTTTTGACTACATCTGAATTCATAGGAGACGGAAAATCTTCACCATCCATAGCTGTAAGCATCAAGGCTCCCCCAGAAAAGACCTTTTTAACAACATACGGACCTTCATAATTCGGAGTCCACTTGCCCCTATTATCTGTACCGGGAGGAAGGATCCTCTTCAAAACTAAGTCACCTATCTGATAGCTTCGAGGACGCACTTTCTGATCAAAGGCCTTCTTCATCCTTCTCTAATATAGTTGTCCATGGCACACAGCTGCTAATCACTTTTCCTCAATTAAATTTAACTCATCAAACCTAGCTTGAACCCACTCAGCCTCATCAAGTTTTACATCCATCATCACCCTCAAAGAAGGGATTTCAACTTCTACTGGCAAGACTGCCTCCATGCCATACACAAGTGAGAACGGAGTTGCCCCGGTTGACGTACGCACTGAGGTACGATACCCATGCAAAGCGAAAGGCAACATCTCATGCAAATCCTTGTACGTCACAACCATTTTTTGCACAATCTTCTTAATATTCTTGTTTGCTGCCTCTACAACACCATTCATCTTTGGTCTGTAAGGAGAAGAATTGTGGTGTTCGATCTTAAAGTCTTTGCAAAGCTCTTTCATCATCTTGTTATTGAGATTCGAACCATTACCAATGATGATTCTCTCAGGAACCCCATAACGACAGATAATTTCTTTCTTAATGAATCGAGCAACCACTTGTCTGGTAACATTGGCATAGGAAGCTGCTTCCACCCACTTGGTAAAGTAATCAATTGTGACTAGGATGAAGCGATGTCCATTAGAAGAAGTAGGTTCAATCTTTCCAATCATATCGATGCCCCACATCGCGAATGGCCAAGGAGAATTCATAATATTCAGAGGGTTTGGTGGTACATGCACTTTATCTGCATAGATCTGATATTTGTGGCACTTCCGAGCGTATTTGAAACAATCAGATTCCATGGTTATCCAATAATAACCGGCTCTTAACAACTTCTTGGCCATTGCATGACCACCAGCATGGGTACCGAAGGAGCCTTCATGTACCTCCTGCATTAACATGTCTGCTTCGTGTCTAACCACGCATCTGAGCAGAACCATGTCAAAGTTCCTCTTGTACAACACATCATCCTTGTTCAAGTAAAAACTTCCAGCTAGCCTTCTCAGTGTCTTCTTGTCATTCTTTGACGCTCCTTCAGGATACTCTTGGCTTTTGAGGAAATTCTTAATATCATAAAACCATGGCTTCTCATCAATAACAGACTCGACTGCAAACACATACGCAGGCCTCTCGAGTCGATTCACAGCAACGTGTGGCACATAATTCTGCCAATGAACTTTAATTATGGAAGACAATGTGCCTAAGGCATCAGCCATTTGATTTTCATCTCGGAGTACATGATACAACTTTACTGTCTTGAAGAAAGTCAGGATCCTTCTGGTGTAATCTCTATAAGGAATCAAATGTGGCTGATGAGTATTCCAGTCTCCATTGACTTGGTTAATCACTAGAGCAGAATCTCCGTAAATGTCCATAGTTTTGACCCTTAGATCGATGGCTTCCTCAATCCCCATGATACAGGCCTCGTACTCAGCTTCGTTGTTGGTTACTTCAAAAGTCAATCTGGAGGAAAAAGGTATGTGTGCACCTTTAGGATTAATGAGTACTGCCCCAACACCATTTCCATTCATATTTACCGCCCCATCAAACATCAGTGTCCACTTGTCATCGGGATCTGGTCCTTCCTCGACAAGAGGCTCTTCACAATCTTTCATTTTTAAGTACATGATATCTTCATCGGGGAATTCAAACATCATCGGCTGATAGTCATCAATTGGTTGCTCGGCAAGGTAATCAGACAGAATACTACCCTTGATGGCCTTTTGCGACGTGTACTGGATATCATACTCTGTCAAAATCATCTTCCAACGAGCCACTTGTCCGGTAAGAGCCGGCTTTTCAAAGATATACTTTACTGGGTCCATCTTAGAAATCAACAAGGTAGTATGGTTCAACATATACTGTCTTAGTCGGCGAGCAGCCCATGCCAAAGCGCAGCAAGTTTTCTCGAGCAACGAATGTCTTGTTTCACAGTCGGTAAACTTTTTGCTAAGGTAGTATATTGCATGCTCTTTTCGACCAGACTCGTCATGCTGTCCCAATACACACCCCATCGAATTCTCTGTTACTGAAAGGTACATTATCAGAGGCCTCCCAGGAACTGGAGGTATAAGAATTGGAGGTTTCTGTAAATATTCTTTTATCTTATCAAAAGCTTTTTGACAATCATTGCTCCACCTGACTGCTTGATCTTTTCTTAGCAATTTAAATATCGGTTTGCACGTAGCTGTTAGGTGAGATATGAACCGCGCAATATAGTTCAGCCTCCCTAAAAACCCACGAACCTGCTTTTCCGTTCTTGGTTCAGGCATTTCTTGAATAGCTTTTGCTTTCGCTGGATCAACCTCAATCCCTTTCTTACTGACAATGAAACCTAACAGCTTTCCAGATCTCACTCCAAACGTACACTTGTTTGGATTCAACCTCAGTTTGAACTTTCTCAATCTTTCGAACAACTTTTGCAAGCTTACCAAGTGCTCCTCTTCTGTCTGAGACTTCGCAATCATATCATCCACGTACACTTCAATTTCTTTGTGCATCATGTCATGAAAGAGAGTCGTCATAGCTCTTTGGTAGGTAGCGTCGGCGTTCTTCAACCCAAATGGCATTACCTTAAATTAGAACATGCCCTAAGGTGTAATGAATGTCGACTTCTCCATGTCTTCTGGCGCCATCTTGATCTGATTATAGCCAGAAAATCCATCCATGAAAGAGAAAACCGAGGACTGAGCAGTGTTATCGACCAATACATCAATGTGAGGTAATGGGAAGTCATCTTTCGGACTGGCTCTATTTAAATCTCGGTAATCGACACACATCCTGACTTTACCATCCTTCTTCGGCACGGGTACGATGTTGGCCACCTAAGGGGGATAATTGGTAACTACTAGAAAACCTGCATCCAACTGTTTCTGAACCTCCTCTTTGATCTTGACAACCATATCAGGACTAGTTCTACGAAGCTTCTGCTTTACCGAAGGACAATCTTCTCTGAGAGGTAGCCTGTGCACCACAATATCTGTATCCAAACCAGGCATATCTTGATACGACCATGCGAATACATCCACATATTCTTGCAGCATTTCAATCAGCCCTCTCTTGACCTTTTCCTCTAAAGCAGCCCCTATCTTGATCTCTTTCTTTACGTCCTCAGTACCAAGGTTAATGACTTCCAACTCTTCCTGATGAGGTTGAATGACCCTTTCCTCCTGTTTCAATAGTCTGGCCAATTCTTTGGGGAGTTCACAATCTTCTTCACTCTCCTCTTCGGCTTGGTAAATGGGATTATCAAAGTCATACTGAGCCATAACATAATTGTTTTTAATGGAATCCGCAAGATCAATTCTGCACGAACGATGTTTCATGCTTTATTTTAGAAAAGAGTTCAAGAAAGTCACAGAGAAAAAAAACATTACCATTTTTATGGTTTTGAAAACGAAAAAAACAGAAAGACAGTGAGCACAAATTTGATTGCAAAACATCATTTATTGATGATAATCATTGAAAATTCAAAACATGATGTGACCCTACAACGAACCACTACGCCTTGGGCAGAGCGTAGGGCTTTCATGCAAAATTCAAAAACAAAAGAAAATTACTCTGTCTGAAGAGTAACTTGGACTATTTCTTCAGCAGTCCAGTTGTTGATCTTCTTCCCTGGAGCACACGGGTGCACCCAATTATCCATATCACAATCACTATCACCATCTTCATTGTCTGTTGCAAAGACATCCCCGTGATTCATCAATCCAGCACTAGTGAAAGTACACGGCCCTTTCTGATCCTGGACACCCTGCTCTGATGATTGAAAAGGCTGATAACCAATGCCAAACATGTCTTCTTTTACGGGCACATCGATCATCTTGCCCCAGCCTTCCACGTTACCTGAATGAATGACCTCCAGAGCTTGTTTATAGGACGCGATCGGGGTACCTGGTTTCTTCTGTTCAACAAAAGCCACCTTCTCAATGCTGACAGTCTCAAAAGCTTGACATAGAGTTTCATGAATTTCGCCATCCATCTCCACATATTTGAAGGAGGATAAATGGCTCACAAAGATGTCCTCTTTGCCACATACGGTCACAACTTGACCATCCCACACATATTTTAGCTTTTGGTGGAGAGTCGAAGAAACTGCTCCGGCTCCACGTATCCAGGGACGCCCCAATAGACAACTATATGCTGGTTGGATATCCATCACATAGAAGACAGTATTAAACACTTCCGGGCCGATCTTCACAGGCAACGTGACTTTGCCAAAAACCGATCGCTTGGATCCATCAAAAGCACAGACAACAAGATCACTAGGTGTGAGAACAACCCCTTCGGCATCAAGCTTACTCAGAGCCTTTTTGGGCAGCACATTCAAAGAAGAGCCGGTATCAACCAAAACATGCGACAAAACGACGCCTTTGCATTCCATCGTGATATGCAGGGCTCTATTGTGATTGCGACCCTCAGGTGTCAAGTCTAGATCCGTGAATCCCAAACCATGTCTCGTGTTAACATTTGCAATAACACCTTCGAGCTGGTTAACAGAAATCTCTTGGGGCACATAAGACATATTCAACATTTTCAACAGGGTGTTACGATGTGCCTCGGAACACATTAATAGAAAGAGAATAGAGATCTTTGACGGTGTCTGGTTCAACTGATCCACAATCTTGTAATCACTTTTCTTGATAATTCTCATAAATTCCTCCACGTCCTTCTCAAAAGAATTCTCGGGCACTTCCTTTCACACTGGTTCTTCTTCAACTGCAACTTGTTTTCCTTTTGTTCTAGCAAGAGCCTCAGCATTGTTATCCTTCGGAACCTGTGGTGCAAACAAACAACCACTTCTCGTAAATCCTCCGGGTCCTCCCACATTACCCACAGCCGAACCAACTGTTACTGGAGTCTGATTTACTGATCTGGTCTGATTCTCAGATCTTCTATTTCTGCAAGAAGCATTGTCATATTGCCACAGAATTGCTCTAATATTCTCATAAAGTCTTCCACTAGAAGCGGCAATGGTGGTAGGGGTACTGATAGTTACTGGAGCATTAATCACGGGAACACCAACAGTCACCGGAGCAGATATGGTCACGGGCGCAGCTACGGTCACAGGAGTACCAATAGTCACGGGCGCACTAATAGTTCTAGGAGCACGTGCAGGACCTTCTGACAGTGTGAAGTAAATGGTAACAGTTGATACCTCTCCACGGTCTTTCACTACTCGATCAAACTGTAAACAACCTTCATTCACCAATTCCTGGATACCTTCTTTCAATTTCACACAGTTGTTTTCATGATTACCACAATCTGAACAATTCTCGTCACATCCCGGGAATACTCCCCCTCTAAGCAGACGTTCCTTCACTACAAACAACGGAGTCTGAACATCATTAATATCGACTACCAAGTTCAAATTTTCCCCATCCTCCATACTGTTTACTCTGGGCCTTCCATGCTGAGGCATAGGATTATTTATCACATTCGGAGTAGGAGCGAAGTTAATCGTCTTGGCATCGATCAAGTCTTGGACTTTATGGTGAAAAGCCCAACAATTCTCGATGTGGTGCCCTGGCGCACCAGAATGAAAATCACAACGGACATTGGCATCATAACCAGCGGGAATCCTTGTTAATGGAGCCATAGTGTGAAGTTCAATAAACTTTAACCTGAGCAGTTCAGGGAGTAATTCAGCATAAGTCATTGGCAACGGATCAAAATGACGATCTGGCATTCCTTGTCTTGGTTGGAATTGGCGTTGCTGTTGTTGTTGTGGTTGTTGTGGTTGTCCTCTTTCTGGTTGTTGAGGTTGGGTTGCTGGAATAGTCACAGCAGCAACTTGACGGTATTGTTGTCCTCTGTTTCCATTTCTCTGTATAGCATTTGTCTCACCCTCTCTCCTTCTGGGTGCCCCTGAAAATGGTTTCTTAGCACTTGAAGAACTTAAAGAACCAGGGTCTTAGATTTTTCCCACTTTGATAAGACTTTCAGTTCTTTCTCCGCAAATCACAACATCCGAAAAACTACCAAACGGGCAACTTCCCATACGATCCATGAATACACCTTGTAGGGTTCCAATGATCATATCAGTCAATTCTCTCTCCAACATCGGAGGTTGTACTCTCGCAGCTAGCTCGCGCCACCTCTGGGCGTATTCCTTGAAACTCTCACCAGTCTTTTGAAACAAACTCTATAATTGGGTTCTGCTCGAAGCCATGTCCATGTTATGCTTGTACTGCCTCAGAAAATCTTCACCTAACTCTCTCCAGCTTCTGACAGATTCTTTTCTCAAGTTCATGTACCAATCCAAAGATGCTCCAGACAAGCTGTCTTGGAAAAAGTACATCCACATCTTTTCATCATCAGTATAAGCGGATATCTTCCGGTAGTAAGCTTGCACATGAATTCGGGGACAAGAAGTGCCATTGTACTTGTCGAAAGATGGCGCTTTGAACTTGTACGGGATCCTCAACCCATCAACTAAACCCATATTAGAAACATCAAAACCCAAAGAATTCTACCACTCCATGGCGCGAATCTTTTCAGCAAGGGCGTCGACCTTTCTATCTCTCTCTTCCGCCTTTCCAAATTCATCATCATCACTGGGAATGATGAACATATCTTCTTGCTTGTCAACCAAATGAGAAGGATGGTGAACTGGAGCACGTGTCGCTCGAGCATTAGCAGCCTCTGTAATGATGGGTTTTCCATTGATTCTAATACCACGCAATTCGTCACCATTAGCATGGTTGTTGACAGGGTTGGTAACAGCAGCATCATCGACAAGGGTCCCTTCTGGCGGATTCTGACCGACAGGGGGAATCACAGTTTCTTGTCTCTGGACCAAGGCTCGGAGTTCCTCTTGCCCTTGCACTACCCCTTGCATCATACTCATGAACTGGGTCATGTTGGTCCTCATCTCTGCTAGATCTGCTTGAAAGCTTTCCATTACTCTCTGCTGGTTTCTACGGGTACCGTACCGGTGAATTCCTGAATCAGTTATCCTGCTAGTGAACACCAAATAATATAAGAACACCGCAGCGGTACCTGTTATGCAAGATATGCAAATGAATATGTAAATGCAATGACATGTTTATCAATTCCAACGGGTATTCTACCCCCTTGATTCCAATCTCACATCTGACAGAAAGCGCAAGAAGACCGGGTTGTGGATAAACTTCTGAGATCAAGATGCAATAAGAAAAACCATCATATAAATGGGTTCAATAAGGGAAAGGCCTTAGCCAAAAGTTCATCAAAAAAGGATCTCCACAACAAGCATGTGGATCATCACTACAATACAATAAGTAAAGAGAGGAACAAAAATCAGGAATCAGCCTCCTGTATACAACCCATAAGGACTGCTCCTCACTTCAGCCAGTAGTACCACTGTGTTAGGATGATCCGGGGATTCTGTCAAACGCCGGATAAGCAGATTCCTCTTGTGAACAACTTCATCCAACTCGTTGATGTGCTCTCTGTAGTAATTCCCATCATCTTCTCCGAATACCTCTTCAAGTCTGGATTTCTTCAAACCTGCCAGCACTTTGAGTTCCTCAATCTGTCCTTGAGCTTTGTTGAGTTGATCGGTGATATAACCATTGGTTGAACGGGCGCACAGAAGCTCATTGTTCTTCTCCTTCAGCAAAATCTTCAACTTCTCCATCTGACCAGTCAATTCGGCCACCATCTCCTCCTCCTTTACCTTCCTAGAAGCTGAAAATGTATCCCATTGCTCCTGCCAACCAGCTAGCTTACCAAGAGCATTTGTTAACTGCTGTTTGACTCGCCTCAACTCAGAACTGGATGATCCCAGGGCTTTGTCTGTCTTCCTGAAGAAGTCCACCTCCACAACTAATTTCCTCTCTGTTTCCCCTTGCATTCTGAAGGCTTCCCCCTTCTGATATTCCGCCTCATGGAATTGACGCATACAGTCTTGCAACTTCACACTCAACTCCGAGTTTTCAGTTTGAAGTTCCTCCATGGCATTCTTCAATTTATCATACTCCTCTCGGCTCACCATTGTTGACTGCTCAGGAGTAGGTGGATACAAAGGTTCTTCAATAGGAAACGGCAGACCAAACTCTTCGACTCTTCCTTGAAGCCACTCTTCATACTGAGGGTAAGTTCTACAATCTCCTTTTCCAAGCACAGTTCTTCCTCTCTTGATCACCTTGAGCCAAGCCTCAGATGCCTTACGGGATACAGTCAAATCAGATGAAGAATGGAAAGACAAAGATTCTTCCACATCTTTTTCCAAAGGCGGAGTTCTTAAAGCATATCCAAACTGTCTGACTGCTAGAGAAGGATTATAGTTGATACCCCCTCTTCTTCCTACCAACAGTACATTTGGGAAGTTCCCACAACTGTGAATAATATCCGCCCGAAGCAAGCTCCGGTCTGACCACCAAGAAATATCTTTAGCTCTTATCCCCATCAGTCTCTTTGACCAACTCAACGAGTTCTTGACATCAACGAACGCTCCTGACTTGGGTAGGTGGGAACTGAACCACTTATAAAACAAAGGCGCACAACAATTCACCAATCCTCCCCTTCTATTCTCATTCCTGTGATGCACTGAATGAAAGAAATCTCCCAACAAGGTCGGCACCGGATTTCCCAACACGAAGAGGCGTATGGCGTTTACGTCCATAAATTTCGCCACATTAAGGAACAGGACAATCCCATACACACAAAGAGCCAACACAACATTGAAACCCCTCTGGTCACCATCTTCAAGCTTTTTCTTTGCTTCTCCCAGTAAGAAACTCAAATGAAAACCACCGACTCCTCCCTTCTGACACATATTAGCCTTCAAGACTGATTTCCCCAAATATGTGGCTGAAGCAACCATGCTGAGATCAGGCAGAAACTCGGAACTGTAGAATAGCAACTGCGGCTTGATAGGAACTCTGAGAAAACTGGCAACCTCCTCCAAAGTAGGGACCAAAATATACTCTGGGAACGTGAAACACCTCAATGGGGGGTCATAGAACTGCAGCAGTGTAAAGAGAGCATCGTGTTGATCTTTGGAGAGAACCGTGACGAAACTTAGAATCAAACCATAGTCCTTCCGGAATCTTTCTAGATAATCCTGATCCATTAACTTCATCAGCTGTTGAATAGGATCCAAACAAACAACAGGAAACTTGTAGGCAACATGTCTCTTTCTGCCAATATCCATCTTAGGAGAACCAGAGAACCCCGACCGGAATCAAGAAGAAGATATAAACCCCTAGAAGTAGATAAACATGTGTTAAATGATATGAATGCGAAATGATGTGATGCAATGCAGTGACATGCAAATCAAGGTTGATGTATCTGCTTGAACAGCTATTGGGTTGCACTGTTTGAAGAGAAACCCACTGAGGAATATAATGCAAGATCAAAACTCTGCTCCAGAAAATCGGGTTGGTTGGAGGTTAAGGTTTCCTAAATTTAGCCCTCCCCTCACTGGTAGGTTCTAAGAACAGAAGTTCGTCAACTTTGGCCCTTCAGTCGAGAATAATACGTTTACCACTGAAGGTTTGGCATTATTACGGGATAAAAGACCTCCACTGACTCCCCTCAACAGGACATCCTAATAGCAAGTTCCCAGCCTCGGGGTCCTCGGATTGAGCAGCGAGAATGCGCCCACCAGAGCTAACATAAACGCGTCTCAGAGGAGAGGCCTCGACTGAGTTCTCAGGAAATGGTCACCAGAGTCGATGATTTCTAAAGGAACATACTGTCGTTATGGAACACCCATAGGACAGAATATATCCAAAAGAAACCTCGTCTGGAATGTGGGTCTCCTGAACGACTTAACGTAACAACATGCCACGCAAGCCTCATGACTATCCACTCTAAAACCTGTGTGTACGCTCAAGCCTGGGTAGTGGGCTTATCTCTCATAGAACATCCCACCCCAACAAATGAACAACCCAACAGAACCCACAGATACAGCAGACATATGTACATGAATGCAATAAGGTAAAGCAGGTAAATAAATAACTGTACAAAATAATAAACACCCAACAAACAGGAAACCTACAAAAGCTAGGAGGGACTCGCTTAGGGAAACTGGGTCCCCAGCAGAGTCTCCAGCTGTCGCAACCTAAAAAAGGAATGTGAAACGCGAAAAAAAAAACGGCGAAAAAAGCAATGACAGAAGAGTCACCACCGTGTGTTATTTATCCCAAAGGAGAGAAAGGAAACGCTCGAAGTAAACTTGGAAAAAGGAAAGGAAAAGACAAGGTCTCGCAACCAGATCTTGGGTTCGGGAGTCGATTATGCGAAGGGAAGGTATTAGCACCCCTACGCATCCGTAGTACTCTACGAGATCCACTCTTATTGTTCTTGTCTAAAGGGTGTGGGTTTATCTAATGTACTATTTACTAAAAGAGGGGTCAAAAGAAAATGACTCGCACGGATGTCGCATCCACTGCATACGTATCTCATCTGAATATGGGAATCAGAGTCTTCGTAGCTCGGCTACCTATGGGTTAAAGAGGAGTGTGCTCGCTAAGACATCGCGTCTTATGCCTACGTATCTCATCTGGAATGAGAATCAGAGCAAGCCGTAGTTCGACTAACCTATTTGTTTGTTTTGTGTTTTTTAGGTGAACGTCGTTACTACGCAATCTACCAGATGCCCGACCTTTGGAGACTTACTCGCCTGTAGTAGAAGGAGTTAACGTGTTCTTAGGAGAAGAAAAATCAATGAGTTTGTTTGTGTTTTAGGAATTCTCATGCAAAAAGGAAGTCCTAGACGAAGGAACCATGCTACCTTAATTGACATGCAAACAAGAGACTATACGAAGCCTAGCAGTCCTATGGGTGAGACGATCACACCATACAAAACAAACATGCATAAAGTAAACAGCCAACAAGGGGGCTCAAACATACATGGGTAGGGCTTTAGTCAAGAGGGGTCATATCAACCTCGACAAACAAGCCATGGAAAGGTAATCAAATGGGCTCTTAACCACTGATATTGAACGTCAGGGTGAGCAGATCAAAAGGGTAATGAGGATAAGACCTCATAGCTCTTAACCCTGGACAGGGTGAGCTCATGACAAAAGGTGGGGATTCAGGAAGATGGAACCCTCTCCACTGACTGACCGGACAAAAGATCTTGGGCTTTTGTTCTGAAGCATCGACACGTAGTGCGAGCATAAAGAACGACACACTGAATACCGGGGGATTGACTACTAATCCCTTTTATCCGTCAATTGCCTCTTCATGGAGGTCTTTAGCACTGGTGCCTCTTCTCGGAGGTCTTTGGGCACAAAAGTAAACACACAAAAACATTGCCTCCTATCGAGGTCTTCCAGCTAAGAAAGCGGTAAAATGCGGGAAAGATAAAGGGATCAAGAGATCTACCACACGGATAGAAATTCGAAGTAATAACAACTAAAGAAGTAAAAAAAACCCGGTGATCTCTCAAGCTAGCACCACCAAAGAAAGCAAGTCAGCAAGGTAATCAGAATAAATCTCCAAATGGTATCCCACAAATAAAGTGGAATACCAAGCAAGCTATCTCTTCAAGAGTCATGTGAGTCCTCACAAAAACTCAACAAACAAGTTAGAATAACAAGATGGGGTGCAATCAAGAGTTGCACCAAACAGACGGATCATAGCAACCATATGAATCATGCTGCTTAAAGTTCACAAAAAGCTCACAAAAAGCAATCAAGGATAGGAGGCCTAAACCTCTTATCAAACAAATGCATCAAAAGGTTATCAAAACTCAAAGTCAGGGGACAAGGATCCACACATCAAGACATGACATACATATTAAAACATGTACCCGGATGCAATATAACAAACACAGAACAAATTAGGGGGCAAGCAGAAAAAACAACTGCTGTCACGATCGCTATTGTCTCGCTTAGCGAAGGCTTAGCGAAGCTTCGCTGCAGGCTCGCCTAGCGATGGGCTAGCGAATGCCTGCGGGTTCTGGATTCTCCATTGATAACAGTACGATTTCAGAAACCCCAAACCCTATGGTATCCATCTCAGCAACGAAGTGATTAAACATTCAAGGCATTATTCTACACATTCATACACGTCTAAACCCACGCGCAAAACCTAACTATACCCACTCTCCCGGATTCAAACATAATACCTCATGCTTCAGGAATTTCAGATTGAAAGCGTAAAGTAATGGGAATAAGGCAAACCTGATTGGAGAGATCGAATGAAATTGAATTGCACGGTTGGATTTGCAGAACAATCTTAGGGTTTATATGAGATGGAATTGGTAGAGGTAATCCTCTGCAAAAGAGTTTTTTCTTCAGTGTCTATGAAGGCTCCTCTGAATTCTGTTTACTCTTCTAGGGTTTTTCCACTGAATTTATAACCTGATTTTTGTGGCTTTGTGGGCTCAAATGAGAGAGGTCCAAGTCCAAGATTTTTCTGTTATATTTTTAAAACGTGTGGGCTTCGCCTAGCGAAGAATCTGCTCGCCTAGCGAGCATGACAGTTTAGACTCTGGTGGCTTGCTAGGCGAACCATTCTGCTCGCCTAGCGAGAATGACAGTTCAAGTCATCTTTCCAAATTTGTAACTTGTGCGCTGGACCTTTGTTCCTTCAAGAGTAATATGTCGAATGATGAATAGGCCTCATTTGAACATGTTGGAAGTAACTCAAGTCATTCCCTGGCCATTCCACCTTCAGTTGACCAACAATTGACTTTCGATTTCACAGTTGAATTTTGAACTGTACTGAGCCTGTTAAGCTTGATCTTATGAAGAAAACCTCTGAAAGTGAAACCAATTGACTTGGATTATATCCAAGCTTCTTGGAAGATAAACTCTTGGAGCTAATTCTGATTGATATGATGAAATGCAATATGAAATGTTAAATGACCTAAAATGAATGCATGAATGAGGAGGGCAAATTTGAGGTGTTACACTAGGCATACAATAGGTGACCAACCAAAGCGTGAATTGGGGAATATTCCCAAAACACTCATCATCCGAAAAGAGGGCAAAAAGCAAACTCGATTGTGGGGATGGACATTCGATTCCAAAACAGGGATACGAATCTTACTCGACTGGGGGAAGAACAAAAGGCTTCAACCAAAGAGTGCATGAGATATATTATCTATTACCGTCAGAACATAGATAATATACTCGCATGGAAGATTATCCACAACCGGTTACTGGGTTAATAAAGGATAAATCGACCGACAAAGAAAGGCATTGGGATAACGAAACTAGGTATATAATGATGACCATTAAAGGGAGCAACAAACACTACCTGCAACCGGTATGTGAAAGATAACTGCTGGGGATAAACTGCCTAATCAGAGCAATTATCCAAGAGAAGGAAATATCAACACCAAATATTGGATAATGATAACCGTCAAGGAGGGGATTACATCCACCGGATATCGGATAGAAGACCACGGAAGAGTAACCGTCATCGATTAGGATGAACAAAAAGGTTAACTCTGCAAAGGGAGAAAATAGGGTTTACAACTACCGGTATAAGGGTAGAAAACCACAGACTCCGTCGGGGATAAGATGAATGATTACTGATTACTGAGTAATTATTCATTTATACCATAGGGGAAAGAGGCCAATTTAGGATCAAACTAAAGAGGCAAATTGAATCAAGACTCGTCCTAATGAGGATATAACTCAATAGGGAAACCCTTCCCAATATATGCGTTGGGAGGAAGCGAGAACAACCGTCGTCCATGAGGATATAACTCAGTGGGGAATGCGGAAGGAAAGATAAACACTTTCTGCTTAATGGGTTGACTCTACATTGAGGGATCAGACACCAACATCTGCTTGGGGGATGTATTACCAACTAGCAGGGGAATAATAAACAAAGATATATGACAAAGAATGCAATATGAATATCTGAATGTTTGAAAATTATATGCACACATGCGTGATTTATGTATGATGAATGCTGACAAACAGACATTTCTGACATAAACGGCTCCAAGGAGTACGAACATCCGGTACTACATCTCAAGAGAGAAAGCCAGATCCACCGGAGAGTATCCAATCTGCCGGGGATCAGAGATACCAGGAAGCAACAAAATCTCTGCAGAGGATGAATCATCCTTCATTCCGGCTGGGGATAGGAGTTATTGCACAGATAAAATCCGCCGCATAAGCAACTCCACTGGGGAATCTATCCAAGGGACAAAGGGATTCTGGGGATCAACCACCGAGTACCGTACCCACTAAGGAGATCACATTCGCTGAGGAGGAAAGATCGCTACTCTGCTGAAGGGAAAAAATGGTGAACATCTCACCAAGCAGGAAAGCTACAAAAGGCCCCGGAGGAAGAAGATAAAGTCATGCCAGGAATACGAACAAACGTCTTACCCTGTTGGAGATCATACCATCCTTGGGAGAGCACTGGGGATCTCCTAAGTATCTTTTTCATCATTGTGAATGTTCACTTTGTTTAAAAACAAGTTATGAAAAATTTGATTATTCAAAACAATGATATTTTCTCAATTAAAGCATGCAAAACGTTTGTCGAATAGAAACGAATAAGAGTGCAAATAATTGGATAAAAGGCTCAAATTTATTTGATGGAATGGTAGTCTGCAAATGGCAAGACTCCATAGATCTATACAAGTTTGAAATTGGTGATATATATTGGAAAGGGCTACATTGAACATAATGATCATTTCTTCACCAATTATGAATCCGATGTATTCGAAGCTTCGGTCGATGACGAACGAGCAAGAATTTCCAACGGATGACAATTGTAGAACAAAGTCTTGTCAGGATGCAGTTTACTTGCCAAATCCTTAATTTTTGCCTAGATTTCCCCAGGATGAGGTACTCAATCTAGCAGGATACCTATATTTATTTTTTATGTCTCTAACTTTTGCCTGGACCGCCCTTTCGGGTTTTCAATCCACCGAGATGCTCATTTTTGCCTAAGCCACCCTTTCGGGTTTTCAACTTAGCGAGCTATTCTGTTTTCATTTTTAAGCGAAGTATTTCTTGACTGCATCTGAATTCACAGGACGAGTGAAATCCTCCCCATCCATAGTTGTAAGTATCAAAGCACCGCCTGAAAAGGCTCTCTTAACAACATATGGACCTTCGTAATTTGGAGTCCACTTGCCCCTGGAATCGGGCGCGAAAGACAAGACTTTCTTGAGCACAAGGTCACCTTCTCGGAACACCTGAGGCTTGACCTTCTTATCAAAAGCTTTCTTCATTCTTTGTTGATATAACTGACCATGGCACATGGCAGTCAATCTCTTCTCTTCTATCAGATTCAACTGGTCATAACGACTCTGAACCCGTTCAGCATCAGTCAACTTGGCTTCCATCAAGACTCTCATCGATGGGATCTCCACCTCTACTGGGAGTACAACCTCCATGCCATAAACAAGAGATAAAGGGGTTGTCCCTGTTGGAGTGCGGACAGACGTACGATATCCATGTAAAGCAAATGGCAGCATCTCATGCCAATGCTTATACGTGACAACCATCCTCTGGATAATCTTCTTGATATTCTTATTAGCAGCTTCAACAACCCCATTCATCTTGGATCTGTAGGGAGAAGAATTATGATGGGCGATCTTGAACTCACTACACAGCTCTTTCATCATTTTGTTATTCAAGTTAGATCCATTATCAGTAATGATCTTATCTGGCACACCATAACGGCATATGAGTTGATTCTTGATAAACTTCACGACTACCTGCCTGGTCACATTTGCATACGATTCCGCTTCAACCCACTTGGTGAAGTAATCAATTGCTACGAGAATAAATCTGTGTCCGTTGGACGCTTTTGGCTATATCATGCCAATCATGTCAATTCCCCACATCGAGAAAGGCCATGGTGATGAGATCACATTCAGAAGTGTCGGAGGAATATGAATCTTATCCGCATAAATCTGACACTTATGGCATTTCTTCACGTATTTGCAGCAGTTAGACCCCATTATCAACCAATAGTAGCCTGCTCTCAACATCTTTCTAGCCATGGCATGTCCATTGGAATGAGTACCAAATGAACCCTCATGGACCTCAGTCATCAATAGGTCTGCTTCGTGTATATCCACGCATCTGAGCAAAACCATGTCAAAATTTCTCTTATACAGCACATCGCCATTGAGGTAGAAACTGCCTGACAATCTCCTTAAAGTCTTCTTATCTTTCACAGATGCCCCAGGTGGGTAAATCTGGTTCTGCAGGAAACACTTGATGTCATAATACCATGGATTATCATCTTTCACTTCTTCTACTGCGAACACATGAGCTGGTCTATCTAAGCGCATTACAGTGATATTGGGAACTTCATTCCACAGTTTAACCACAATCATCGACGCAAGTGTAGCAAGAGCATCTGCCATCCGATTCTCATCTCGAGGAATATGATGGAAGTCAACCTCAGTAAAGAACGTTGAAATCCTCCTCGCATAATCCCTATATGGAACGAGACCAGGCTGATTCGTTTCCCATTCACCCTTAATCTGATTAACAACGAGGGCCGAATCACCATATACATCAAGATGTTTGATCCTTAGGTCAATGCATTCTTCCAATCCCATAATGCAGGCCTCATACTCAGCCATATTATTCGTGCATTTGAAAGTTAGCCTTGCTGTAAAAGGAATATGTGTGCCCTGAGGAGTAATAATCACTGCCCCAATACCATTTCCATACTGATTTACAGCGCCATCAAATACCATACTCCATCTGGAACCAAGCTCCGGCCCTTCATCGAGTGTAGGCTCATCACAATCTTTCATTTTCAAATACAGAATCTCCTCATCTGGGAAGTCATACTGAACTGATTGATAATCCTCAATCGGCTGATGTGCCAAGTGGTCAGCCAAAATACTACCTTTAATAGCCTTCTGAGCTCGATACTCAATATCATACTCAGATAACAACATCTGCCAATGGGCAATCCTCCCCGTTAAAGCAGGCTTCTCGAAGATGTACTTGATTGGATCCATTCTGGATATCAACCAAGTTGTATGATTTATCATATACTGGCGTAAGCGCTTAGCAGCCCAAGCCAAAGCACAGCATGTCTTTTCAAGCATTGAGTATCGAGACTCACAATCAGTGAACTTCTTGCTCAAGTAGTAAATAGCATATTCTTTGTTTCCTGATTCGTCTTGCTGACCAAGGACACAGCCCATTGAATCTTCAAGAACAGTCAGATACATGATCAAAGGTCTTCCTTCCACGGGCGAAGACAAGATCGGAGGTTCAGACAGGTACTCTTTAATACTGTCAAAAGCTTTCTGGCAATCCTCGGTCCAATCATGGGACTGATCTTTCCGGAGGAGCTTGAATATCGGCGCACATGTGGCAGTCATGTGGGATATGAATCTGGAAATATAATTTAAGCGGCCAAGAAAACCTCGGACTTGCTTCTCAGTTTTTGGCGCAGACATCTCTTGTATTGCTTTGACCTTTGAGGGATCAACTTCAATACCTCTTTCGCTGACAATAAAGCCCAATAACTTGCCAGAACGGACTCCAAATGTACACTTGTTGGGATTCATACGAAGCTTATACTTCCTCAAACGCTGAAAAAGCTTCAACAAGTGCTTTATATGCTCAACTTCCGTTCTTGACTTGGCAATCATATCATCGACGTATACCTCGATCTCCTTGTGCATCTTATCATGAAACAAGGTGGTCATAGCTCGTTAATACGTGGCTCCGGCGTTCTTCAAACTGAAGGGCATCACTCGATAACAGAATGTTCCCCAAGGTGTGATGAATGTTGTCTTCTCTATATCCTCAAGTGCCATCTTGATCTGATTATATCCGGAAAATCCATCCATAAATGAGAAGACATTGAATTTAGCTGTATTGTCCACCAACATATCAATATGTGGTAGAGGAAAATCATCTTTTGGACTAGCTTTATTCAAGTCTCTATGGTCCACACACATCCAGACTTTTCCGTCTTTCTTAGGCACGGGCACAATGTTGGCCACCCATTGAGGATATGTAGAAGTCACCAGAAACCCCGCATCAATTTGCTTCTACACCTCCTCTTTGATCTTTACTGCCATATCAGGATGAGTTCTTCTGAGCTTCTGCTTCACAGGCACGCACTCAGGCTTTAAAGGTAGAAAATGTTGCACAATATCTGTATCTAGACCCGGCATGTCTTCATATGACCAGGCAAAGACGTCAACATATTCTCGTAGCAATTCAATCAACCCCTTCTTAACAGATTCTTCAAGGAGCGCCCCAATCTTCACTTCTCGCACACAATCCTCAGACCCAAGTTGACTGTTTCCAGATTCTCAAGATGCGGTTGAATGATCTTCTCTTCATGCTCAAGTAGACGGGTAATCTCGTCAGGAATCTCTTCAACATCATCTTCCTCCGCCTCAAATACAGGGAATTCAAAATTGGGAGATGGTGTTGGATCATTATGTTCAATGGGTTTGATCAACCTGCATAATGATTTTGGATATGAAAAGCTTTAGAATTCAAACAAGGCAAATCATTATGCAGATGAAAAGATTGATTTTATTCTATTTTTTTAGGTTTTATGTGATCACCAATTTCATGCAAAAAGCGAAAAGGGAAAATAATTGGAAAAACAAACATTTAACATGAATTTATTGAATGAAAATATCATTGTATTTATGCGCCAACAATGTCATCACTCCTCCTTTTGGCATGAGAGGAGGGTTTTTTAAACACAATGAACATTACTTCGACTTATGGATGACTGTTGGAATATCCACAGCGACCCAATTATTGCAGATTCCCCCAGGGATGATGAAGTTGCCAGAATGCTTTGCGTCCTCTTCCAGAATGGCAGCAGCTTCCTCATCTTGACCAGTGTGGATGAAACCTCCACTCTTGAACAGTCCTTGGGTGTTGAAAACCCCAAAAGAATAATCTATGCCAGCCCGGGATCTGTTGTCTTCTAACTCTATCATTTTCCCTAAAGCAGCGGTTGTACCACGCTCAATGGCCAACTTTGCATCTTTATAGGAAGCAAATGAAGGAGTTCTCTTCTCAATAGGTTCAGCAATGGATAAAGCTTGGAAAGGAGTTCCAACTTCATCCTCAGCATCTATGTATGAGAAGGAAGACAAGTGGCTAACCAGGAGAGCCTTTTCTCCCCCTACCACCACCAGCTTCTTATTCTTCACAAATTTCAGTTTCTGGTGTAGGGTGGATGTCACGGCGCCTGCCTCGTGAATCCATGGTCTACCTAAGAGACAACTATACGATGGGTGAATGTCCATAACCTGGAAGGTAATTTGGAAATCACTTGGTCCAATTTTGACTGGGAGATCAACTTCCCCAATCACCTTTTGCGAGACCCATCGAAAGCCTTCACAACTACTCCACTCTGCCTCATGGGAGGCCCTTGATATGAAAATTTCGAGAGAGTGGATTTTGGCAATACGTTTAGTGATGACCCAGTATCCACCAACACATTGGACATGGCGTCGTCTTTGCAACTCATAGATATGTGTAATGCCAAGTTGTGGTCCCTTCCCTCCTCGGGGAGATCAGAGTCATAGAAACTCAGGTTGTTACAAGCGGTAATGTTTGCAACAATGCTATCGAATTGTTCTATCGTGACATTATGATCTACGTATGCCAAATCCAAAACCTTCTGCAGAGCCTCTCGGTGTGGTTCTGAATTCAAAAGCAATGATAACACCGATATTTTGGATGGCGTTTGTAGAAGCTGGTCTATAACATTGTACTCGCTTCTCTTGATGAGCCTCAGCATCTCATCACAATCTTCTTTCATATTGCCATTTGGGCCAACAAAAGTAGGAGTTATCAATGTAGGGGGGGTCTTAACAACAAGTGCCGGATTCGGAGTGCTCACAGCATTCCCAATTGGGCGGGAATAGCAGTAGCTTGGGGCTTGGAAGGTGCTGAAAACACACGACCGATGCGGGTCAAACCACTAACATCTGCAATGTTAACAACAGAGGAAGATGGTAAAGACACCTCTTTTCCACCTTCTACCGCGACAGCATTGTAGCGATAGGGAATGGCTTTCTCAGAAGAGTATGGCACTGGTCCGGCCGGCTTGATGGTAAAGGCAGGAGAAACCTTCTACTTGCTACTATCATATTTGATAATAACAGGTTCAGGGATCCGAAACACTGGAGAAATTACGTTGACCTCGGGCTCATCTTCGTCAACATTTCTGTTTTGAAGGATCTCAATGACTCCTTCATCCAACATTTCCTGAACATCCTTGCGCACCTGGCGACAACCTCTCTGGTTGACAGAACAGACTCGGCATCTGTCGTGGTCATGCTCGTAATGACTATACTCACATAGCAAACGATGTATCTCGACCAGAGATTGTCGAATATGACTGACATATTTGACTTTGTATTTTCCAGGGAAACCCTGGACCATGTTAACAGATTTCCCATGCTCGGGCAATGGGTTCTTCTTCACGTTAGGACCTACGTCCTCGAAACACAAAATGCCACACCTCACAAGGTCTTGAACCTTGGTCTTCAAGGGGTAACAATTCTCCACGTCGTGGCCGGGAGCACCAGAATGATAAACACAGTGTAATTCGGGCTTATACCACCACTGGGGGTTAGCAGGTATAGCCGGTGGGTCTCGCGGAGTAATCAGCTTTCTCTATATCAAAGAGGGATATAACTCTGCATACGTCATCGGAATAGGATCGAAGGTGATCCTTTTCCTCTCGTAACTCGTGCTGGTTTGATTACTATTTCGAGGCTGGTAGGCCTGCTGTTGCGGACGGTGTTGCTGATGCTGATATTGCGGATGTGGTTGCTGATTGGTGTTATGTTGCTGATATTGTTGATTGTCTCTGAAAACAAGTGCTATATGAGCCACCTGGTGCTGGTTACTGGCGGGACGCACGGTCTTCCTCCTCACAGAGGGTCTTCTCGGTTTCACTTGGGAGGTCACAACATGTGCCTCTCTATCTTTCTTCTTTGCAAACGCCCCATAACGTTTGGCAGAAGAGCCTTCTTCTCTGGTTAGACGTCCTTCTCTAACCCCTTCTTCTAGACGCATCCCCATATTCACCATCTCGGTGAAGTCAGAAGGAGCACTAGCAATCATCCGCTTATAATAAAAAGAACTTAAGGTCTTCAAGAATATCTTAGT
This sequence comes from Lathyrus oleraceus, assembly GCF_024323335.1. Lineage (NCBI taxonomy): Eukaryota > Viridiplantae > Streptophyta > Magnoliopsida > Fabales > Fabaceae > Lathyrus > Lathyrus oleraceus. The sequence goes on along the minus strand of NC_066584.1, from coordinate 326,569,108 downwards.
CATCTCTTTCTCTTCTAGCGGAGGCACGATCTATGCTGCTAACTCTCGCCACCTCTGGGCGTACTCTTTGAACGTTTCCTTGTCCTTCTGGGACATGGCCCTCAATTGATCCCTATCGGGAGCCATATCCACATTGTACTTGTATTGCTTGACGAAGGCCTCGCCAAGATCGTTGAAGGATCGGATGTTCGCACTGTCCAAACCCATATACCAACGCAGAGCGGCACCGGACAGACTGTCCTGAAAGTAGTGGATGAGCAATTGGTCATTGTCGGTCTGAGTTGACATCTTTCTAGAATACATGACCAAGTGGCTGAGAGGGCAAGTATTTCCCTTGTGTTTTTCAAAGTCAGGGACCTTGAATTTCACTGGGATCTTCACATTGGGGACCAAGCAAAGTTCGACAACAGACTTGCCGAAAAGATCCTTCCCTCTGAGAGTTTTCAATTCCTTGCGAAGCTCAAGAAATTGATCATTCATAGCGTCCATCTTTTCATAGACATATGGGCCTTCAGATGGCTCAGAATGATAGATGGTGTCGTCTACTCTGGGCATAGTATGCACGACAGGAGGAGGAACAGCAAGGACCGGGCTAGATGCCGGCATAAAAGCAAAGGTGGGAGCATGACCCTCAGGCATGAAATTGGGAGGCATCCCCCACGGGAATCCGGCTGGCATGGCCGTTGGAGCAAAGTGGGCACTGGTTGCAGGCACAGTTGAGGAGACAATCTCAGAGATGACTGTCCTCTGGAGAGGAGTTAAAGGTGTCGGAGAAGACTGACTCTGAGCAGCCATGAATGACTCTATCAAGGCATTTAATCTGGCCACTTCCTCTTTTAGCTCGCGGTTCTCTTGTTCTAGGTGATCCATCAGTCTTGAAATGTTGGCTCTGGTGTAGTACCAGTGAGTCAGCTTGTCTTCAAAATAAATGAAGAACACAGAGTTAGACCACAGGACAAGAAGCCGGGAACAAAACCTGCTTATGCACATGATGCATGCAATGCTCGTGCATATGATTTGTTTTTTATTTCAAAGGAACTATAGGGTTTTATTTGTGAATTTTGGAAATATTAAACATTTATGGAAATATCTCATCAAATAATAGCAGGGAAAAGAAGTACAACATTATCAATCATAGACAAGAGAAAAGGAAAATAATCATCCTATGGATCCCTAGAAACAATCATCTAAAGCTCGGGACACAGGAAGATAGGATGCACGAAGCCTCTTCACTTCCCTCTCATAGGCTGCCTCCATATCTGCCTTCTCCTTGGCAAGTCGATCATACTTCCTCTTCCAGAACCGGGAAGACTGAGGAAGTAGAGAAGTCCATGCATCGTTAGGATCATCAATAACTTGATGCTCGAGAAACTCTATCAAAGCATCCTTCTCCTTGATCTACTGAAGCAACTCCTCCCTCTTACGGATCCAAGCAAGTGAACGGTCTTCGTCTCTCAACTCCTCTACTCCTTGATTAGGGAGGGTTGAAGGCCCAACCATAACCAAAGGTGTAGGTCTCGGATACTCGTAAGGCATGAGATACTCAGACGCTCTCTTCCTGACCCAAGCAGTATAAGGCTCAATAGCAACACAATTCTTAGGACCCAACTCTTTCCTTCCTTTCCTATGAATCTTGCGCTAAGCGCGGACCATTCTTCCCTTCAAGTTTTGGGGATCTTTACCCTCCTGAAAGAACACTCCTTCTAATAGAATGTTATTAGGTTTATCCTTTAGGGGGAACCCAAGCTGACGACGTGCCAAAACAGGGTTGTAATTAATCCCACCACATGTACCGAGAAGAGGTACATTGGAGAATTCGCCACAAGAGTCGATAATCTGCACACCATCATACACACGGTTGTACCAAGAGATATCATCATTAGTGAGAGACATAAGTCTCGTGGACCACCTTAGACATCCCTTGTTCTCCTTGAAGGCGACCGTCTGCTGTAAGTGAGAAATAAACCACTTATACAACAGAGGCAAACAGCACACAATGGCACCACCACCCTTTGCGTTCCTCATATGCAAAGAGAAATAGGTATCACCCAACAGAGTCGGAACGGGATTAAGAGCGGAGAAGATCCTAATAGCATTCACATCCACAAACTTGTCAATGTTGGGGAACAATACCAATCCATAAATGAGAAGTACAAATATGGCTTCAAAGGCATCCTCACTCATGACCTTCCCATATACAGTAGCTTGAGCAATGAGGAACTCAGAAGGGAGACCTTGAATTCTACCTTTGGTAGTCATATGAGCACCAACCAGAGATTCATCTATGTGCAACATGTCAGCTATCTCTTGAGAAGTAGGAATACTCTCCAAGCCACTGAACGACAACTGGTCTAGAATAGGTATACCCACAAGGTAGGCATACTCCTCAAGGGTAGGCAAAAGCTGGAAGTCCGGAAATGTGAAACAACGGTACAAGGGATCATAAAACTGCACCAATACGCTCATCAACCTTTCATCCACCTGAGTAGTCAGAAGAGGAAGAAGCTTCCCAAAACGAGCCTTGAAACCCAAGGGATCTAGTACATAGGATGTCAAATTCCTTAACTCTTTCAAATCTGGTTGTCTGAAACTGTACTTCTTTGTATTCCTTCTTTGTCTTTCCATGTCTGAAATTTTGCAAATAAACCCCTTAAGTTCCTTGAAAAAAAATCCTTTATTATTGATGATATGGATGCAAATGGGTGCATGAATGCAACAATCACACTCAAGGATCAAGCAAAGCACACCAAACAAAGGTCATGGGATGGATCATATCATCCTTAATATCAATCATCCATTTTGGTGGATTATGGTTTACACCTTATCTACACCCAAGTTCCATTGATATTAAGGATACATGAACGGATCAACCATGAATCAAGGGTTTGTTGCGAGTCACGAGCATGGAGTTTAGGTTAAGAACCACCGAAAGGGAATGCACTAGGGTTTAAACCTGCCAAACATGTTCTATAAGAGGTTCCCACAGTCATCATCCCATCTTTCAGATATTATCGGAGAAACGACTACTCGTATTCCGAAAATATTCTCAAGAGAGACTCTTATGAGCGTAGTCTCGCGTAACAATCATATCAAATCTTACACTTGAACGACTTTCGCACTACATCCTAAGAATAGGCCAAGATGGGCTTGGTAAACTAAGGTCCTTGGCTTCTAAGGTCTATATAGGAAAGAGTAATGTCTAACCACAACTTACTCGTGTGACATTATTGATCCCAACATGACCTCCACCAAGTGAATGGACTTGCAAGTCAACTTGTTAAGGAATAACTCCACACAAGTCAACAAGACTACGCCATTCTCCTATCCTAAGTGCACTCGAGTCCGGGTATAGAACTCATCTCACAAAGATCACCAAACATACAAGGAATTAATATCAAGCAATTCAATCATTACATACAATACAATAATCCCAAATTGCACAAAAATATGTCACAAAACAATACAATACAACAAGCATGAAAAGTTGGCAAAACCCACTAGGCAAAATAGATTTCCCCAGCATAGTCGCCACTTTTCTGTAGCGGGGTATTCGTTACCATTAGAGATATTGACTAAATCCAAGGTAAATCATACAAGTCGAGTCGCCACCGCACTTCTATTTATCCAAAGGAATGGTTAGAAAGCGAACAAAAACCTAATAGTTTTAACAAAAACTAGTAAAAGAGAACAGAGATCTGGGTAGGGGGTTGGTTATGCAATGGGAAGGTGTTAGGCACCCAAAACATCCTAGGTACTCCTAGGGAGCCCTTTTCATATTTGTTGCAAGGTTGTTTGTTTTATGGAAAATTTTATTTGTGCAAACATGATTGAAGAGATGAGAGGAGAATGTACAAGTTTATTTACATTTTGTGTTTGGATGGATAAACCCATTGCCTACGTACCATCTTATAAAAAGATTAGGATCAAAACCTCGTAGTTCGGGGTAAAAATTTCAAAACAAATTGGTGGATTGATTGGTCCAAAAGCCTTAAAGTCTTTTGTTATCAAAGGGAGAAAACTTAACCAAACCACAAATCCACCATGTGAGGATACCTTCAACATGCTAGTGAGGGGTTAACCCTATAATAAGCATGGAAGACTCATTGTCCAGCACTAAGGATATAGGTGAGCATTACATCTACCACAAGGATAACTCAAACCTAATAGCTAAAGGTTATGAAAAGCTTGATTAAGGAGGTGGCCATTGGAACCACAAAAGACATTTGAATGGGTTATATTTACCAATTAGAAGTATATACAAAATAGTCAAAGTGGACTTAAAGATTCAATTCAAAATAGGTGTTATGAAAAGAAAGTTTGAAAATCAAAAGCATAAGGCTTAGGTTTCTAATGTTGAAAACAATGGTTAAATGTTTGCACAAAAGGTTTTGGCTTGGGTTAGAGTGGGGAGAAGAAGAAGAATGGCTAAGTCCTAAGTAAAACAAAAAGGTGAGGGATGAAGAAACAAAACCATAATGGAGTTCCTCTCTTGAGATCATATTGATGATCCAAGTAGCTCCCATTCTTTGGAATAAGCAATCACACAAAGCATAAGCGATCAAACAAGTCTCTTAAGAGATCTTTAATGTATCTTGTATCTTTCACTTTGGATGAACATGGCAATGGCCCTCCAATTAAGCTCAAATGGGAACTCCTAGCACAAAAAGCACACACATCAAAAGTTCCATGAAGTAAATCAAGAATGGACAAGAGTGAGTTTAGAGATTTGGTCCTTCTAACCCATCTTCATCATTAAGATCCTTTTACTCCCATTTTTGCATAAGGAAGGTCCTAGAATCTAAGTCCAATTCTCCATTTCTTTGCATAGGGAAAGTCCTAGAAACTAAGTCCATTTCTTTGCATTTGGTTCACAACAATCAAAACAAAACACAAGCATAATAATATATACACAATTATGTGCTCAAGTGAGCAAAAGGCAAATGGCATTAACATAAACATGTGCTCAAGTGAGCAAAGGAAAAAGCAAATGAATAATATGTGCAAGAATAGTAAATTGCATAAAAGTAAAGAGCAAAAAGTAAATGTTAATTGTCAATAGTTAGTGTTAGTAGTTAGTGTGCCATAAGGCAAATTTAGCGCTATGTTAAGCAATCGTAATTGGACTTATGTAGAAGTCACAACTATCTGAGGCCGGTCAAAAATAATGTAGGCAATAACACAAGTTAGAAGTCTTGATTAGTGAACCAAGTTTCAACAACTTGCCATGCCAAAAAGGAAAAGAGAAATGATCTTGTATTGGTTTAAGCCTTTTGCATGATTTAGAAAACAACCTATCCTTAATGCAAAGCCATTCATTTGATCAATTGATCAAGATGAATTAGATTTGAATCAAGGAAGATTAAGTCTCCCTAATCAATGTTAACTTATCAACCTTCAACTCATTGATCAAAAACAAAATAAGAAGGAAAGAAGAGGGAGATGGATAAGAGAAATAGAAATGGCAAAATTAAAGTGCATTAGATGAAATACATGTACCAATCCACATATGTTGACCAATGGCATTGAAAGTCAAAGTCAAACAATCAAAAATAGAAGTGAGATGAAGATTAGAAGTCAAGAAATGAACAAAATATTTTTGGCATTTTTTAATATTTAAAATAAACTTGAATTAAAAATAAAATAAATGTCAAACTTCAAAATTACCTCAAATCAACCTTGAAAGGTCCAAGTAATTTATCCTAAGTTCAACAAGGTCAAACAAAGTTTGACAAAAAATTTCAGCATTTTTAAAAGTCAGAAACTATTTTTAATCAATTAAAAGTGAATAAAAATAACCTAATTGAACTAAAATCTCAAATAAATCTCAAATCAATTTAAAAATTGATGAGAATATTTTTCATAGATTCATCATCATTCAAATAGGTTAGGAAAATATTTTTGTATTTTTTGAATATCAAAAACTATTTAAAATGAATTAAGAATAACCAGAAAAGAGAAAATTCACAAAAAATATCAAACGACAAAATAAAAAATATTAAAAATCAGAAATAGAAACTAGAAATTATTTGGAGACTAATGCAATTGGTCCCATAATTTTTGGATAAAAAATGAAAGAGATATTGATTTTTGAAATAAAATGGAATTAAAGAAAATAAAATGGAAATTAATAAAATCAGAAAAAGCCTGGCACGTTGGATGAGATTCATTAAATGATGTGGCACATCAGATGGCTCACAGGCGCGCGCGTACCAAACACACTAGTCAACTGAAGCGCAGGGTGCATTAAAAAAAGTCATAACAACTGAAGGTCCAGATTAGATCTGGAAAAGAGATCACACGGTCCATATTTGATCTGGAGTTGGGACGGCCACCGGAGCCACCGTCTTCTCCGGTGAGACCTCCAGTTCCGGTGAGAATTGCAGACGTGGCAAACTCAACCAAATGGAGCGATCTATACATCAATCGAAAGAGGAAGTAATGTACATCACTCCTATACCATGCACTTCCACTCTAGATCCCTATAAATGGAGAAATCAGAGTTGGAAGTATGATAGTGTTCATCATGAACTTCATGTTTTTGCAAAATTGAAAGCACAAATCAGATGCCTATATTGAGAGGACTTCAGCCAGACCAAGGAACACAAGAAATAAGCAAGGATCAAAGAGTTTCGAAGAGAAAAAGTTCTGTTATCCACCTTTGAATGCAGGTCTTGTAAGCACGATTCTTCACAACCAAAGCTTGCAATGAGATCTAGTGATGAAGAGGAAGCAAGGCTGAGGAATTATAGGTCTGAAAATCAACCAAGGAAGTTGAAATTCAGATCTGAATTTTTTAGAGAAAAGTGAAAATTCCTTTAGTGAAGGTTATGGAGAGAATTTTGCAGCATTTCAGGTTGAATCAGGGTGAAGAATGAGAGTTTACATGCCATGTATTTATAGCCAAAGCCATGCTGAAAGTGTGATTTCAAATTTGCATGAATGGAAAGGGCCTCCATGCATGGGCCAGTACAGGTGCATGGAGGGCCCAATTCCACTTGATTTGGCAAGCTGAGATCACAAATGAATGAAATGGACGTGCAACATAGATGTAATCAGCTCATGCATGGCAACTGAATCAAGTTTCCCAAAAATGCACTAAAAGTTCTCCTCTTCGAAAATGATATTTGCCAAATCCAAATATGGTCATGTGAGTAATGGTTGGAAAGGTCTTGATGTAAGGAACAATTGTTATGTTGGGCAAAAATCCATTTGAAGTATGGAAATTTATGAAATTTGAGTTTAAAGTGCAAGGTGCATGACATGTCAAAGCAAGGTTTCCAAATTTGGCCAATTTTCAAGCCCTTCTTTTTTGATGATGCAAGCCTCTAATGGAAAAACCTCCAACATCAAAGTTAAAGATCTTTTAAAGACAATCAAAATGGACTTAAATTTTGAATCATTTGGATTTTTTATGAAAGAGTTATGGGTACTTGAAGTTGGACTTTTTTGCCTTTTAATGCATTTGGTCCAAAAGGACCTATAATGTCTTGCATTATCACATGTATTTCCTTTGAGATTTTGAAATTTTTCTCAACATAACATTTGAAGTAGACATCTTAAAATTTTCAATTCATTCGATACCACCCCAAAATCATAAAAAATGAATGAGTTATGTCCTTGGGAAGTTGACCCAAAATTAGGGTTTCAGTCAAAATGACCTATAATGTATTGGAATGACAGATGGCCTTCCAAGATTGAAATCAATTTTTGATGAAAATGAAAGTTATTCATATTGTCCTTAAGAACATTTTTTCTTTTGGAACCATCTCGATTTGACCAACACATAAAAAGTTAGGTCTCAGTGCATTTCAAAATAGTCAGATGAATTGACTGATCAACTTCTCAAGTCCATGACTCATATCTTGATGAATTGATGATTGAGGAAACTCAAATAAGTTCAAATATTCATTAAATTATGATTTAAAGAACTTCCCTTGATTGTATTTGATCATGGGTTGAGGTTGCTTCATGAGCAAGGCATTGTGGTGCACAGATGAATTAGGGTTTCCCTGAGGAATAAACCTCAAACCCTTTCACTTGCTTTGATCAAAATGATGAATTGAGATGCTAGGGAGGCATATTTGATGGATTATAGCTTTGGTAACCATTGCCATGCTTGCTATCATCTTCTCCTGACCATATCATTGCACAAAGGATCTCCTTGAAGCTCTTGACCTGGTGATTGCTTAAGCTACAAACAAAAGATGTTAGTGACATATTTTTGTGCTTTTGGTTAGTAAACAAAATGAGAAAAGCAAGGATATGCAATTCAAGCATGCTTGGTGATCTCAGACCACTCACAAGAAGTCCCACCCAAAGGCAAAGGGAACCAAGATGCTAATGATCCTTGAGGCAATGCCAAATGCAATGTTACGATGCCATGAGGGATCTTAGGGACAAAATTAGGGTCTTACAACAACATGTCAGACTTTCTTTTATGACATCTCCAAAGGTATTCACGTAGGCTTTCAGTGGCTTTGGGATAGCCAAACTGCATCCCCTCTTGCTTCATCTTCAGACACCTCTCCACTTCCTCCATTTCTAGGGGGGGTGGTTCAGATCCACCATGTTGACACCTAGATCGGCGCCATCAGTGATTGAAATTTCCTCAAATTTCTTCCTTAGGCCCTCGGTAGCCTCAGTTGCTTTCCCATTAAGACCTTCAATGTCCCTTGGTTCGAGATTAGCAACATGTTCACCTTTGACAGAAATTCCAAAGGGAACATCATTATTTAGGCCATCAGTAGCCTGCTTTCCATCTAGCGCATAGTCTTCAGTTCCTATTTCCTTCACAGCCTCCACTCCCCTTATGTCAATCATGTTGATTTCGACAGGTTCAACATAATTTGTGTCAGCAATGTTGAGGGGATCAACGTCAACCTTCATCTAGTTTTTTCCCTTGTCAACGAACTTGAGGCGGCCATCCTTAATTGCATTCTGAATAAGATCCCTGAAAAGAAAGCATTGTGAGGTTTTATGGCCTAAAAAATTGTGATATTTACAGAAGCCTCTTTTCTTACGTTGTTCTAATGGAGGAATTTTGGTATTAGGAGGCACTATCATTTGGCCATCTTTTACTAATAGATCGAAGATTTCGTCACATTTGGTAACATCAAATGTGTAAGTTTTTTTAGGAAATCTATCGTTCTTTTCAATTTCGACAGGGTTCCTTCCATTCGAAGGTGTAAGTAATTTACAAGCATAAGGTGGCGCTTCTTTTAATTCAGCCAAATCTACTTCGAATTCCTCGAGACCATAAGGGTCATTAGAGATTTCAGACTCCCCATCTTCGAATTCGACACAAGTAACCCTTTCTTTCTTATAACTCTTATTCGCTCTGGCCTTTTCAGCTTTTAAACATTCGACTTGTCGAACCCTGTCTGCTAATTGGGCCATATCTCTTAGATATTGGGTATCTAACTTTTTCCTAATGGAATAGTCTAAACCTCCAGCGGCCATTTCGACCAATTCATGTTCAGGCACTGTTGTGAAGCATCTAGATTTCAACAAACGGAACCTATTCAGATAATCATCTATAGGTTCAGTGAATTTTCTTTTGATACTGGCTAATTCCTTAAGACTTATCTTAGTTTGGCCCATGTAGAATTGTTCATGAAACAATCTTTCCAAATGAGGCCAAGTATCTATGGAATTTGGTGGCAAAGTTGTAAACCACGTGAAGGCATTCTTCGTTAAAGAACTGGGAAAATATTTCATTCTTAGGTTCTCACTGTTCGCCAAATCCCCCGTCTCAGTTATGTATTTGGCTATGTGTTCTATAGTGGATTCACTAGTGTCCCCTGAGAATTTGGTGAACTTAGGGATTTTACAACCCCTTGGTAATCCAGTTTGTAGGACGTATTCTGATAAAGGAGAGGAATAATTTGGCCGTCGAAGTCCTGTATTCAGACCATTTTGGGCCATGATTCTCTCTATCATAGTAGTTAAGTCATTTTCCATCATGTTTTCTCGCCTAACCCTATGAATTACTTCGTCTGCATCCTGGTCTTTATTAACCATTATTACTCTCCTAGGTTGTTCTTCAGGGACTTCCCGTCGAACTGGTTGTTGTTCTAATCTTGCCCCCATGACCCTTTCGTCAGGCGCTTGTCTTGGTGGTCAAACCTGATTTATAGTTAGTTCTTCTTCCTGGATTATAACATGGTTTGGTCTGTGTCAAACAGAGAACTGTGGGGCGCCTAGGAAATCTGCTATGCGTCCCATCTACACTGATAGTTGTTGGTATGTTTGGGCATTATCATTGTTAGTCCTATTTACATTCTGTACTAGGGGAGAAAAAATGGTATTCATTTCTCTGGCCAGAACTCCTACCATATCATGGTTACTAGCATCCATTTGTTGTCTAAAGGCTGCCTGGTTATTCGTTGTAAGGGTAGGTAATAGGATGGTGACTCCTTGTGATTGGGTATTTTGACCTACATGGTTCATGCCAGAGCCAGAATTTTGAATTGGCGAAATAACCGTATTATGGGGTTGAGTATATATGGAAGAATTATTTTGAAGTCCCGCCATGACAGTAGATGACATTCCATATGGGTATTCTCTCAAAGGCCTAAAATTCTCAAATCCTGGTGGCCTAGGGGTTAAAATTGCAAGAATGTCTGCTACGCTTGACATAATAGGCATTGTTGTCGAATTATGCAAGGCCATGGATCCAGATGTTGGTATGGCTTGTGCACTAGGGATATCAGTGGATGCATCAATCGAATTTGCTCCGATTGTGTCTGTTCCATGGGGAGGAAATTGTTCCCCTTGTCTGGTTGTATTAACCATCTTTTTTGTGTTTTTTCTTTTGGTTATAGGTTGCGAATTGTTGACTATCTTACCACTTCTAAGGATCATACAACATTATGATTTTTTAAACCAAAAGAATAACAACAATTTTGTATTGTAAAAGTAAAGCAAACTATTATAATTAACGGTTCTCCTAACACCGTCCCAATGGGCGTGCCAATTTGTTTACCAGTAATTTCTGATAAACAACCGCTAGTCCTCCAATATTATAAATCTTGGTAACTTACAGGATCGACTAGATTGATCCTAGGACATGTGTCTTAAGAACTATTGTTATGGTAATTTGACTCATGATTAAGTTTGTTTCTAGTTTATGAATGGTGAAAGGTGTTTCGACAATAATTCTAAACGAAATTTATGACTTTATAGACAGAGTAAATAGCAGTAATTTTTGTAAAAAGGGTTTTTTAAGATAACAATAGTAATCGACGAAAGTGAAAATAAATAACTTGAAGTAAAAGGCTTTTAAGTTTGAAAAGTACTAGAAATGAATGTTTGGCGAAATGTAAATGTGAAGGGAAAAGTAATGATGAAATACTGAAAATAAAGGCAATTCGACAGAAGAAAAGACAGTAAATGATTGTAGTTTAAATATCTTGCATAAAAAGTATAATATGAAATACTATCATGGTGTTCTTCATACATATATTTTCAACAAAGACTTGTTTCTCTCGCTCCGGTACTTTAAGTATTTTAGTGAATTTTGTATATTAGTTTGAACACACTGAAATCTAAAACTAAGACTCCTATTTATAACAATTCGACCCTAACGGTCTCTACACAGATGACTGCTGTAACACCCCGATAAAAATAAGATAATTATTTAATTTAAGTTAATATTATATTTATTAATTTAATTAAATAATTGGAATTTTTGGATTATTATTATTATTATTATTATTGGAATAATAATTATTGGAAAATATATAAGTTGGAAATAAGGAAAAAAGAGTTTCATTTTTGGTAAAAAGAGTTTTCACGTGAAAACAGAGAAGCGGCTCAAAAAGAGGAAAAGGGCAAAGAGGCAGAGCAAGAGGAAGAAGGTTGGAGAAGAGAAAAGCTTGAAGCTTAAAGATTCGCCGGATTAACTCAGGTAAGGGGGGTTTATCGTCGTTTAATGGGTATTATGGGTTAACATGTAATGGGTAGTGATAAACCGTTGATTTGACCCTAATTGGGATGTTGAATGCTGAAAAATTGTGTTGGATAAGTTGTGTTAAAACTGAAATTGAATCTGTAATTGGATGGGTAGTAATTTTCCGAAAACGTAGCTTTTTACGGAATTGGAATCGGAGGTCCGGAAGTCCTCCAACGGCGGAAAATGCGGAGAATTCTGCATTCTGCTTCGTGTTAGCGCAGGAACAGCTTTCTGTCTTGCGTTAACCGGTTAACCCAGGGTGTTAACCGGTTAACACTGTTAAGAATTGTGAGGTATTGTTGTTTTGCTTGCGTTAACCGGTTAACCCAGGGCGTTAACCGGTTAACACTGTTGTGGGTTGTGAAAATATTGCTGTTCTGTCTGCGTTAACCGGTTAACCCAGGGCGTTAACCGGTTAACACTGTTGAATTTGGCCAGGAAGCGTGTTCTGTCCTGCGTTAACCGGTTAACCCAGGGCGTTAACCGGTTAACACTGTTGGAAATTGGAAAAATTGATATTTTAATGTTGTGAACATAATTGGTGATTGGCCTATATCGGTGTGTGATATAGTAGGGATTATTTCCCGTTGTTTTGAGTAGGATAGGTATTAGTAGAGTGTGCTAATACTGTGATTGAATTATTTGGCATGACATGATATGATTATGTGATAAATATGCTGATGATGTGTGAAAATATGCATAATGTTGTGAATGTATATATTATGCATGTGTTGGTGAATGGACTGTTTTATGGCTTAGAGTGTGAGCATATGTCCATTGTGGATTGTTGTTGATGATGTTGCATTGCTAGGTGAATTAGCATGCATATTGTGGCCTTTATGGTGGTAGCTAATTCCCATGGTGAGGAATTAGTGAGTAAATCATTGTAGATTGTTGTTGATGTTTGCATGCTAGGTGATTAGCGTGCATAGCATAGCCCTTGGGGTGGTAGCTAATTCCCATGGTGAGGAATTAGTGAGTGAGTCACTAGGTCTCAAATGAGTGGGACTAGTGGGCTTGGTAGCCGTATCTGGATTTGATCGGTGAGGTTGAACTATATGTTCACGAATAGTCGGTACCGCATGCATGGAGTCTCATTGCATAATGTATGTATGGCGTATAATATGAATGGATGTATTCCAATATTATACATGTGTTTGTGTTGGCATTGAGTATGAGTATGAATTGTGTTGGTATTGAGTATGATATTTGAGTTGATGTGCCGTTACTGAATGTGTGATATGATTAGGGTGATTAATGGGTTATTTACTTAGCATTACATGATATTTTATAATGCTTTTTATATCGATTGAGGAACTCACCCTTACAACTATTTTTCAGGTAACGAGCAGTGATTGAGTAGAAGCTAGTGCTTGGAGTCTAGTGTAGTCTCCTTAGTGGGTCATGCTCTGATAGATGTAACATCGGGACGGGATGTTTTACCTTGTTGAATAATTTTACATGTAATGTGTTACATGTTTTGCATGATCGATTTGATTTCTATCCGCTGCGTATTGTGTAAATGCTTTATGTTTTTGAATTAATAAAAGAGCATGACAGTTATTATGGTGAGTGGTGTGAAGTGATTGTGTGACACCCTTAATTGCACCTTTACTCTGATGTATACATATTTGTTGTTTTAATTAAATATTTGGGGTAATTTAGAAGGGTGTTACATTAGTGGTATCAGAGCCTGGTCGGTCGAGTCGAGTCGTAATTATTCTGTTTCCCTGTATGTGATAGGTGTTGTGTAACCCTATCCGTACTTATTGTTTTAGCTTGTTGGGTTTTCAGAATAGAGATGGCTGGAAGAGGTAGGGACGATGCTGCGATTGCTGAGGCTCTGGGTATGCTAGCTGGAGTACTTGGAGGGAATCCGAATGTTGTGGGAATGGGAGCTGCTCGTCAACTGAGTGAGTTCCAGAAGAACAATCCTCCAATGTTCAAGGGAGCATACGATCCAGATGGTGCTCTGAAGTGGTTGAAGGAGATTGAGAGGATCTTCCGAGTGACTGAGTGTGCCGAGAACCAGAAGGTCAGGTTCGGTACGCATATGCTGTCAGAGGAAGCAGATGATTGGTGGGTTGCTACCCGCACTGAGTTGGAATCTGCTGGGAATGCTGAGATCACTTGGGCTGTGTTCAGAGAGAGATTCCTGAGGAAGTACTTTCCAGAGGATGTCAGAGGAAAGAAAGAGATAGAGTTCTTAGAATTGAAGCAGGGCAATCGGTCTGTTACTGAGTATGCTGCTAAGTTCACAGAGCTGTCGAAGTATTACACTCCCTATGATGAGGCTACTGGGGAATTTTCGAAATGTGTGAAGTTTGAGAACGGGTTGCGTCCCGAGATCAAGCAGGCTATTGGGTATCAACGGATTAGAGTGTTTTCTGATTTGGTTGACTGTTGCAGGATTTTTGAACAGGATACCAAAGCCAGAGCGGAAAGCTATCAGCAGAGGGTTGATAGGAAAGGCAAGAATCAGAATGATCGTGGGAAACCGTATGCAGCTGGCAAAGGTTTCCAGCGACAGAGTGGGATGAAGAGGCCTAGTGGGGGAGACTCCAGTGCCCCTGCTAAGTGTTCCAGATGTGGTCAGGCTGGACATCGTATCCATGAGTGTACCAGTAATGAGAAGAAGTGTTTTAAGTGTGGCAAAGGTGGTCACTTGGCTGCAGAGTGCCGGTTGAAGACTGTGACTTGTTTCAACTATGGAGAGGTGGGTCATATCAGTCCACAGTGTCCTAAGCCGAAGAGAGAGAACCAGTCGGGAGGCAAGGTCTTCGCTTTATCGGGTTTTGAGACTTTTGCAGATGATCGTTTGATCCGAGGTACGTGTTATATTAATGGCTTTCCTCTTGTAGCTATTATTGACACCGGTGCTACTCATTCCTTTATATCTTTGGATTGTGCTGTGAAACTTAAGTTAGAGATATCTGAGATGCATGGAAGTATGGTGATTGATACTCCTGCGAAGGGTTCAGTGACTACTACTTCAGTTTGTTTAAATTGTCCTTTGAGTATTTTTGGTAGAGACTTTGGGATGGACCTCGTGTGTCTTCCACTAGTGCAGATTGATGTTATTCTGGGTATGAACTGGTTGGTGTTTAACCGAGTTTATATCAACTGTTTTGATAAGACTGTGATTTTTCCTGAGAATGAGGAAGGAAAGAGTTTGTTTCTATCAGCAAGGCAGGTGAATGAGGCAGTAGCAGATGGGGCAGAGTTGTTTATGCTGTTAGCGACTTTGGAGGCTAAAGATAAACTGGTGATTTGCGATCTAGCTGTGGTGTGTGATTTTCCTGATGTGTTTCCGGAAGAAGTGAATGAATTACCGCCAGAACGTGAAGTTGAGTTCTCGATTGATTTGGTACCTGGTACTAGGCCGATATCGGTGGCTCCGTACCGTATGTCTGCTGTTGAGTTAACTGAATTGAAGAGTCAGTTGGAAGATCTGTTGGATAAGAAATTTATTCGTCCGAGTGTGTCACCGTGGGGTGCACCAGTGTTATTGGTTAAGAAGAAAGAAGGTACTATGAGGTTGTGTGTGGACTACAGGCAACTGAATAAAGTGACGATCAAGAATCGGTATCCTTTGCCGAGGATTGATGATTTGATGGATCAGTTGGTTGGTGCGAGTGTGTTCAGCAAAATAGATTTGAGGTCGGGATATCATCAGATACGTGTGAAAACTGAGGATATTCAGAAGACTGCTTTCAGAACAAGGTATGGACATTATGAGTATTCTGTAATGCCTTTTGGTGTGACTAATGCGCCTGGAGTATTTATGGAGTATATGAATAGGATTTTCCATCCGTACCTAGACAAGTTTGTTGTGGTGTTTATTGACGATATTTTGGTGTATTCGAAATCTGAAGAAGAGCATGCTGAGCATTTGAGAGTGGTTTTAGGAGTTCTACGAGAAAAGAAGTTATTTGCTAAACTGTCAAAGTGTGAATTTTGGTTAGAAGAGGTTAGTTTTCTTGGTCATGTGATTTCAAGAGGTGGTGTTGTTGTTGATCCTTCTAAGATAGAAGCGGTATCTAAGTGGGAAGCTCCGAAGTCAGTTTCTGAGATAAGGAGTTTTCTTGGACTTGCAGGATATTATAGGAAATTCATTGAGGGATTTTCTAAGTTGGCGTTACCGTTGACGAGGTTGACTAGAAAGGGGCAAGCGTTTGTTTGGGACTCAAAATGTGAAGAAGGTTTCCAAGAGTTAAAGAGAAGGTTGACTACTGCTCCTATTCTGATATTACCGAGTTCGTCGGAATCATTTGAGGTTTACTGTGATGCTTCATTGTTGGGTTTGGGTGGTGTGTTGATGCAGAATAAGCAGGTTATAGCTTATGCTTCGAGACAGCTGAGGGTTCATGAGAGGAACTATCCGACACACGATTTAGAGTTGGCAGCTGTGGTATTTGTTCTGAAGTTATGGAGGCATTACTTGTACGGGTCAAGATTTGAGGTTTTCAGTGATCATAAAAGTTTAAAGTATTTGTTTGATCAGAAAGAGCTGAATATGAGACAGAGGAGATGGTTAGAGTTTCTGAAGGATTATGACTTTGGTTTGAATTACCATCCGGGTAAAGCAAACGTGGTGGCTGATGCATTGAGTCGGAAATCATTGCATATGTCTATGTTAATGGTTAAAGAATTGGATTTAATTGAGCAGTTTAGAGACTTGAGTTTGGTGTGTGAGAGTACTCACAATAGTGTTAAGTTGGGAATGTTGAAGTTAACAAGTGGTATTCTGGATGAGATTAGAGAGGGTCAGAAATCCGATGTGCTTTTGGTTGATAAGTTGACTCTAGTGAATCAAGGTCAAGGTGGTGAATTCAGAGTTGATGAGAATGGTGTTTTGAAATTTGGTAATCGGGTGTGTATTCCGGATGTTACCGAGCTTAAGAAGAGTATTCTTGAGGAAGGACATCGTAGTGGCCTGAGTATTCATCCTGGGGCTACGAAGATGTATCATGATTTGAAAAAGTTATTTTGGTGGCCGGGAATGAAAAGAGAAATTGCGATTTTTGTTTATTCTTGTTTGACTTGTCAGAAGTCGAAGATTGAGCATCAGAAGCCGTCTGGGCTAATGCAACCGTTGGCTATTCCAGAGTGGAAGTGGGATAGTATCAGTATGGATTTTGTTTCTGGTTTACCGAGGACAAGTAAGAATTTTGAAGCTATTTGGGTGATTGTTGACAGATTGACAAAATCGGCTCATTTTATTCCGATCAGAATGGACTATCCATTGGAGAGATTAGCTGAGTTGTATATTGAGAAAATTGTAAGTTTGCATGGTATTCCGTCGAGTATTGTTTCGGACAGAGATCCTAGATTTACATCGAAGTTCTGGGAAGGTTTGCAGAGGGCTTTGGGAACTAAGCTGAGATTGAGTTCTGCATATCATCCGCAGACTGATGGTCAGACTGAGAGGACGATTCAGTCACTAGAGGATCTTTTGAGGGCTTGTGTTTTGGAAAAGGGAGGTGCTTGGGATTGTTATTTACCTTTGATTGAGTTTACCTACAACAATAGTTTTCATTCGAGCATTGGTATGGCACCGTTTGAAGCCTTGTATGGTAGAAGATGTCGGACGCCTTTATGTTGGTATGAGTCCGGTGAGAGTGTTGTGGTTGGACCGGAGATTGTTCAACAAACTACGGAAAAGATTAAGATGATTCAGGAGAAGATGAGGATTGCTCAGAGTCGTCAGAAGAGTTATCACGACAAGAGGAGGAAGTCACTTGAGTTTCAAGAGGGAGATCATGTGTTTCTTCGTGTTACTCCGATAACTGGGGTTGGTCGAGCTTTGAAGTCGAAAAAGTTGACACCTCGATTTATTGGTCCTTATCAGATTTTGGAGAGGATAGGGGAGGTAGCCTATCGTATCGCTTTACCGCCGTCACTTGCGAATTTGCATGAGGTTTTTCATGTGTCTCAGTTGAGGAGGTACATTCCTGATCCGTCGCATGTGGTCCAAGTAGATGATGTACAGGTGAGAGATAACCTGACTGTTGAAACATCACCTATGAGGATAGAGGATCGAGAGTTGAAGCAGTTGCGGGGTAAAGAGATTGCCTTGGTGAAGGTAGCTTGGGGAGGACCAGCAGGTGGCAATGTGACTTGGGAACTTGAGAGTCAGATGAAGGAGTCTTATCCGGAGTTATTCGCTTGAGGTATGTTTTCGAGGACGAAAACTCTTTTAGTGGGGGAGAGTTGTAACACCCCGATAAAAATAAGATAATTATTTAATTTAAGTTAATATTATATTTATTAATTTAATTAAATAATTGGAATTTTTGGATTATTATTATTATTATTATTGGAATAATAATTATTGGAAAATATATAAGTTGGAAATAAGGAAAAAGAGTTTCATTTTTGGTAAAAAGAGTTTTCACGTGAAAACAGAGAAGCGGCTCAAAAAGAGGAAAAGGGCAAAGAGGCAGAGCAAGAGGAAGAAGGTTGGAGAAGAGAAAAGCTTGAAGCTTAAAGATTCGCCGGATTAACTCAGGTAAGGGGGGTTTATCGTCGTTTAATGGGTATTATGGGTTAACATGTAATGGGTAGTGATAAACCGTTGATTTGACCCTAATTGGGATGTTGAATGCTGAAAAATTGTGTTGGATAAGTTGTGTTAAAACTGAAATTGAATCTGTAATTGGATGGGTAGTAATTTTCCGAAAACGTAGCTTTTTACGGAATTGGAATCGGAGGTCCGGAAGTCCTCCAACGGCGGAAAATGCGGAGAATTCTGCATTCTGCTTCGTGTTAGCGCAGGAACAGCTTTCTGTCTTGCGTTAACCGGTTAACCCAGGGTGTTAACCGGTTAACACTGTTAAGAATTGTGAGGTATTGTTGTTTTGCTTGTGTTAACCGGTTAACCCAGGGCGTTAACCGGTTAACACTGTTGTGGGTTGTGAAAATATTGCTGTTCTATCTGCGTTAACCGGTTAACCCAGGGCGTTAACCGGTTAACACTGTTGAATTTGGCCAGGAAGCGTGTTCTGTCCTGCGTTAACCGGTTAACCCAGGGCGTTAACCGGTTAACACTGTTGGAAATTGGAAAAATTGATATTTTAATGTTGTGAACATAATTGGTGATTGGCCTATATCGGTGTGTGATATAGTAGGGATTATTTCCCGTTGTTTTGAGTAGGATAGGTATTAGTAGAGTGTGCTAATACTGTGATTGAATTATTTGGCATGACATGATATGATTATGTGATAAATATGCTGATGATGTGTGAAAATATGCATAATGTTGTGAATGTATATATTATGCATGTGTTGGTGAATGGACTGTTTTATGGCTTAGAGTGTGAGCATATGTCCATTGTGGATTGTTGTTGATGATGTTGCATTGCTAGGTGAATTAGCATGCATATTGTGGCCTTTATGGTGGTAGCTAATTCCCATGGTGAGGAATTAGTGAGTAAATCATTGTAGATTGTTGTTGATGTTTGCATGCTAGGTGATTAGCGTGCATAGCATAGCCCTTGGGGTGGTAGCTAATTCCCATGGTGAGGAATTAGTGAGTGAGTCACTAGGTCTCAAATGAGTGGGACTAGTGGGCTTGGTAGCCGTATCTGGATTTGATCGGTGAGGTTGAACTATATGTTCACGAATAGTCGGTACCGCATGCATGGAGTCTCATTGCATAATGTATGTATGGCGTATAATATGAATGGATGTATTCCAATATTATACATGTGTTTGTGTTGGCATTGAGTATGAGTATGAATTGTGTTGGTATTGAGTATGATATTTAAGTTGATGTGCCGCTACTGAATGTGTGATATGATTAGGGTGATTAATGGGTTATTTACTTAGCATTACATGATATTTTATAATGCTTTTTATATCGATTGAGGAACTCACCCTTACAACTATTTTTCAGGTAACGAGCAGTGATTGAGTAGAAGCTAGTGCTTGGAGTCTAGTGTAGTCTCCTTAGTGGGTCATGCTCTGATAGATGTAACATCGGGACGGGATGTTTTACCTTGTTGAATAATTTTACATGTAATGTGTTACATGTTTTGCATGATCGATTTGATTTCTATCCGCTGCGTATTGTGCAAATGCTTTATGTTTTTGAATTAATAAAAGAGCATGACAGTTATTATGGTGAGTGGTGTGAAGTGATTGTGTGACACCCTTAATTGCACCTTTACTCTGATGTATACATATTTGTTGTTTTAATTAAATATTTGGGGTAATTTAGAAGGGTGTTACAACTGCCACGTTCGACATTTTCAAGCGTTGCGTGTCTCAGATGCTTCCACGCGTTAGCCTGACGAAACTGCTTCGTTTGAATTTCAAATCTTTCCTGCTTGAAGCTTCGAATCTATCAAACGCCTATGTCGAAGAGAACTTGTGGAGACCCAAAAATCTTCTAAGTCTCAAGCTTCGACAAGAAAGGTCCTTTCTCCCAAGAAAAGGATTTAATAAATAGCTTCGACACGACCATTTTATTTGTTCTCCAAAACATAACACTTTCAAAGAACTTTACCTAATTGTCGAAATCTCCAACTAATACCGGGTACCGGAGATGAATCTGGTTGGATCAACCTTTCAAAATCGTTAGTGATTCAAAATCGGAGTAAAATCGGATTGAACCGTCCAAAACCATTCGAACCAAACAATTGGAGTCGGTTTTGTAAAATCGTCTGGTTCAAAAAAATATCAAATTAACTATTTTTTTATTTTTTTATTTCAAATTTTAATATGTCAATATTAAAACTTAGCATGCATTCCCCAATCATAAAAAAATTCCATATTTCTTTTACAATCATACAAACTTCTAAATTTTGTCACTCCATTATAGTTTTTCTTTCAACCACACTTCATCACCAGCACGCTGTCTCTTTTAAACATAGTCACGATATTCAACTCAATATTGATTGTCGTTCAAGTAAATATTATTTGTTGTTGTCAAGTCAATATTGTTTATCGTAGTTCAACTCAAATTCGTTTTTTTGTTTAATGAAGTATATTGTATTATTTATTTTTGATCTTCTATCTTAATTATTAGAACTTTATTTTAGTTATTATATTCTATTATTTTAATTTTGGTTTGAATTAGTTTAATTTTTTTTATTGTAATTCTTTAATTTGGTCAAATTATTCTTAAATAAATCTTGAAATGAAGTGTAGAACTATGTTATGTTATTATATATATTATCGATATTGTTGTATTAACTTTGTAATAGACTTTTGAAAATATTTATTTTATTAAGACATATCTATGAAATTTAGTTTCATATTATTAGTTTATTTAATAAACGGTTCGACCGCAGGTTTAATTGGTTGAACCAATTAAACCTTAAACCACAAGTTTCACCGGTTCGATCTCTAGTCCGATTTTTAAAACATTGATAAATAGAGATAGTTAGTTTTAGTTTTTTAGACAAAAACAAAATGTAGTCTTTTGGATGTATTGGAATTTCTTAATAATGGTTTATCCCTTTTAATAAGGATTGATCACTTCTGAGTCCACTGATTACTCTATGGGGACTCCCAACTGACAATATTTAAAGCACATAAGAGCTCAATCTGTCTCAACTGATAACAAATAAAGTATATAGGAACTCAATGGATTTCAACTGACAATCAATTGAGCATTTAAAGGAATATGAGATATTACACATGTTCGGGAACACTCTTTCAATAATATACCCACATTAATATGATCAAAATAACAATAAAGTACACATATTATACAACCAAAGTGTAACTCCCCCATGGGTAAAATTATCGTTTAATTTTTTTGATGCATTGTCTTAATATTATATTTATAACACACAAGCCATGCACTCATTATAGGTTGAAAAGTGTTTTTAATGCATAAAATGTTATTTTGACCAAAGTCAACATATTTGAATTGATTCAAGAAATGCATGAATCAAATCAAGCATTTTGTTCAGCATGACTCGAGTCATGAAACAACTTGAATCGAGTCATGTACAATTGTGTTTCACAAATTTTAAATTCAGGAAATGTGACTCAAATCAACGATCTTTGTGAATCAAGTCATGTATGTGTTTTTTCAATCCAATTTCAATTCGGGAAACATGATCGAAGTCAAGGATTTTTGTGAACCGAGTCACATGATTCAACTCATGGCTCAATTTTTTTTAGAATTTCATTGCTTGATTCGATTCATTGCATGTGGTTGACGTGAACCTTGGATTACTTTTTTACACTAACTTTGTTCCATTTTTCAAGCATATATAAATACTTTTAATGTCATTTTTCCATGAGATTTTGGGTCAGTTTGTTTTAACTTTAAAAAAATGGATTTTTTCTTTCTATTTTTGAAAATGAATTCTACAAAAATGTTTTTCAAAATATTACAAGTTTTTTTAAATTTGTTTTTTATAAATTAAAAGATTGAATTGTTCATTCTATAACATAAATATACATTATTGAAGATCAAAATACAGTCAAAATCACAATTTTTTCAAAAATTAATATCTTAAAAATGATTTTTATGAAAAGCTATTTGAAATAGCTTTAAAATTAAGTGATTTTTTTGAAAATTTGATATCCAAAAAAAGTTTCGATAAAATGATGAAATACCTAAAATAACATTTTAAGAATAACTATTTAAACCAAATTTTTATTTGAAACTTTTATAAAAAATTTCTTTGTAAATTTTTTTTACACTAAAATATGTAACACTATAAAAATTATTTAAAAAAAAAGTCAAAACAAACGGGTTGTTTGACTTTTGAAAATTCATTTTCCTCAAATCATCAAAACTTCATATTATGTATGAGTTTTCTCAACATAGAGAGTGTGATAGGATTTTATTACTGTTCTAATGCATTGATTGAATTATTTAAGAAAGGCAATCAAACCAGTATAAATTATGGTGGGTTGTTTTCTCTATCTGTTTCTCTCCCTATTTTCTTCAAGCATTAGATCTTACATTGTTAGTCTTTGGATGATTTAAGCTTTAATTTTCTCTCATTAGTGATTTGATTCATAAGTCTAGTTCTGATTAGAACTAGCTTTCAAGTTCATTTGTTTGCCGAGTATTCTACTCAAGTTTCAATATTAGAATGTTTAAGAATTTAATATAAATATATTCAAATCCTTGCAATTTGAATTTAGATAGATTAAGTTCCAAATTTCTATATCTCATCATTATTATTTTGTGACCGTTGATTCACTGGATATAATTCTTCCAATTGCAAAGTACTTTCAAAATATTTAATTGATTTCACTTCCGCTTAAGTGGAAAAATCTATTTAATCCCCATTTATAGACTATTCTACCATCACATTCAACCAAGAAGTATCATCAATAGCCTAGTCTTTTGATCAAGATTTCACGACCTCAAATTTTTTTAATATGGTTATGAATGAACCAAAGGATACATACATTAGGCCCCTCATTTTTACGGGTGAAAATTGTGCATATTGGAAGGATTGTATGTATGTGCATATTATGTATGTTGATTTACAAATATGGGTTGCATTCGAAGATGAACCATTTACTCCTTAAAGGACCATCAAATGGAAGCATCTCAGTAATAAACCTCCCAAAGATTGGAATGATGATGAAATTAAGAAATGTTCTTACGATTTAAGGGTGAGGAATATGCTTATATCTATTTTAAGTGTTAATGTATATTTCTATATCTCACATTATAAAAACTAAAGTAATATGGTGTGTGTTTCAAGCTTTCCATGAGGGAACCAAAGACGTTAAACAATCTAAAATTATTACTTTGACAAAAGAGTATGAACTCTTTCACATGGAGCACGTATAATATGTGTTCTCCATGAAAATGAGATTCTCTCACGTAGTCAACAAACTAAAAATTTTGGATAAAACTACTTCTAATTAGGATTACGCTAACAAAATCATAAAATCTATGTGTAGGGAGTGGCAGCCAAGAGTAACTGCCATGAAGGAATCTCAAGACCTAAAGATACTTGATATGTGAACTATTTTCGGCAAGTTAATAGAACATGATCACAAGCTGAGAAAGATTTAAAGAAAGTGAAGACAACGTAAAAAGGAAAGATGAGAACATATATGTGATTGACGTCTCCTCTTATGTGTTGTACATAAACGTCAATTGGATTAACGCATCCTTTATGTTAAAATCTTTTTTTATTCGAAAGTGAGTTAGTTTGGATATTTATTTGAAAAAATGGATTATTTAGATAAAAAATTCTCCAAATCTTTGGGTCTATGCTTTAGAACCAATGGTTAAAACTACATTAACGAATCATTGATTTTTATTTTTGTAAGAACGAAATAGATCAAATCTAAAACATAATACAATATCAAATTTTATTTATCCGATCTATCGACCATTACATATTATATCTAATAATATTAGACGTGAAGAGATTTATGGGAAAAAACTCGAGTCACAAAAAAAAAAAAAGAAGCTAAAATCTAAAATAAATTTGTATAAAATGACATTATTCACTTTAAAATTAAATTTGTAAGGATGCTTTAGATTTAATATAAAATCAAATATGAGAATTTTTGACCCAAATAAACCATTTTAAAAAAAAAATCCAAAACAATTCATTTTTCAGATTATTTCCTAAACTACCCCACTTTGAAGAGGTGGTACTAGATGAATTGGCGTCTGCTCTCTAAGTTAAAGAGGCGGTACAAATTGGATTAGCTTGTGCCCCTAGTGCTGCCAATCCAATTGGCGTCTGTGTGTTAGGTTATAAAGGAGACGCCAATTGGTCTGACACCTATGTGTGTTTCATATTTTTTTTTGAAAAAAGTCGAAATCGGACCAATTGATATTAATATTAATATGTGTTTATATACGTTAACCAAAAAGACTAATGTCGTTGACCGGGATGACCTAACCGACCTCCGGCCCCATATCCGCTAGCTACCCGAACGCGTGACCCTAACCCACATTAATGATTCACCCCAGGTATTTGAGTATTTGAGGACTCAGGAACATCACCACCATCTGCAAGAGATTGCCTAAGATATTTAGACAAATCTGCGTAGTCCTGTGTATGTAATGAAGTGATACCGCCATAATTGAGTTCGTGACCCACGCCAGAGTAGTTGGGTTGTGTTTGAGTTATTGGAGGGCTACCAAGACGATTGAAGGACGACATTGATGTGAATGATGCATCGAGGAAAGATTGAAATGATTGTTGTGGTGTTTGATTGTTATATGGTTGTTGCATGTTTTGATTTTGTGATGTTTGAGTTTCTTGGCTATAGTAGGAGGATGGACGGTTCATGTTAAATGATCATTGAGTGTTTTGGCTAAAGCGACTATGGTAGAGTGATGTGTCAGGTGCATAGCGATGTTGGGTGTCTTGATGATGATCTACTTGTTGGTGGTGGTATGGGGTATGCTCTTGATATTGTGGTTGGGTGTTTGACATGTTAGGGTCGTAGGTTTGTGTGTTTGTGGACCATAAATTTTGATGGATAAGGGGTTGTGAGTATCCGGTCTGACAATGTTGTTGGGGGTTAGATATTGAACATTCTTGTGTGTAAGTTACATGACATAGTTCGTATAGGTACATATCCTCGGCGAGGAACTTAAATCTAACCGATATGTACCAAGCCATATAACTACGAGTTGGTTTTTCTTTGGTTGACATCACAACCCCAGTTAAGACATAGTCTTGTCGGTGCTTCCATTTTCGACACTCAGATCTAGCGAAGCTTTGCCAAGGGTTAAAGTTCCATTGGTCGTTAACTTTTCGTATATGCCATTTCCGAGGTTTGTCGGGGGATATGAGATGTGATGAAGCATACTGAACTTCAATTTAACATGATCACTATGGTGCATCTCCACAGTGGTGAATCTTATGATCGATGTGCATGCAGTCCAAACGGCTGCGTCTTGTTCGTTGATTTCATGGTCATGATCCAAATTTAGATATGGACGCCAAATGAACTGAAATTTGAACATATATTAGATTATAAATTTGTTAGAAGAAATTAACAAATTATTACAAATTAATTAGGTTAATGACAATACATTTGTTGGTCGAAGGTGATCCAAGAGATTGTGATACTGGATATTTGACAAGGGCATTTGACAGAGACTGTCGATCAGGTCACATGACAACAAACATTGTGGAATGCATGAACGACGTATTCAAAGGAATTAGAAATCTACCAATAATCGCATTTGTCATAACAACCTATTTTAGATTGGCATCTACCACCGCAACCAGAGGTGAAAGATGGAGTGCAGTGTTAATATCAGGTTAATTATTCAGTGAATCTTGTATGAAAGTGATGAAAGAGGAAACTATCAAAGCTAGCACACACGCGTTACAATCTTTGACCGTCATAGGCAAAATTTCAGTGTACAGGAAACAATGAACCACAATGAGGGGAAGCCAAATTTATCCTATGCTATTAGACTAAATAGAAGTTAACGCGATTGTGGAAAGTTCTAGACCTTCTATATTCCTTACTCTCATGTCATTGCGGCATGCGCACATACTCGCCAGGACACTTACAACCATATATCTGATGTTTACAAGGCCATTACCGTCATGAATGCCTATAACGAAAGCTTCTCAGTGCTAGTAATGGAAGAATACTAGCCTCCATATGAAGGAGACATAGTTTGACACAATGATGAGATGCGAAGAAAGAAAAAAGGACGACCAAACAGCACGCGTATTAGAACAAAAATGGATACAGCTAATAAAATGATAAGATTATGTAATATATGTCATCAACCCGGACACAATAAGAAAAAAATGTCTCAATCTAGGAGCAACCTCTGCATCATAATTTAGTACCTCCTTTCAATTTTTTCAACCTTTGATTTTGATATATTAATAATTTTTTGTTACAACAAGATTAACAAAAAACATCCCTCCAACTTGAACACACTTAAAATCGAACATGTCTAAATAAATAACACAAACAACAAATATCAAAACAGATGAAAATACTTAACCACAACATTTAAAAATAACATTTCTAACTGATTACAACAATCAAACTGATGTCATCTGATATTTTTACTCGCATCCAACCACGTACGCCATCGAGTCTCTCAATACTTCTATTTTTTTCTCGTTCAGGTATGTTTCCATCTAACCAACGAACCAACTCCCTTTTTAGTTGCTCGAAACGACAAATATTCCAAAACATCATCTCCATCCTAGGTTTGTCTCTCGAATAAATCACTTTTCCATAGCGACGGCGAAGACGAAACATGTTTGCAATATAGTGAAAAGAGATGTGGAAAAATGAATCATCCAACACATCTATTTATATAAAAAAAAAATTACACAATATACGGAGGCATCCGAGCAATTGGTGTCTCCTTTTTTTTTTTTGAAATTGGGATAGTTTAAAAAATAATTAAAAGTGGTTATTTTAAGTTTTTTTTTTGAAATGAGGAGGTATTTGAGTAAAAAAATTCAATTGTGATAGCATAAAATCAAATTGAATTGTCTAAATGATTTAAGTGTTCTGATATGAAATCACGACGAAACCCTAATCTTTTTTTACCCGAAACCAAAAAGGGATTTTTCTAATTCTTAATTTCATGTTCTAGCCATTTTTCCTATCAAGCAATGCGATGGATTCCAACAACAAATCTTCCGAACAAGTCATTTCAGAATTGGTTGAAATGGGTTTTGACCATTCCACAATTCTCGAAGCCATAAAAGTAGTGGGTCTATCGATTCCAAGCGTTGTGGAACATATCTTCAATACTAACACTAGTACTCGTAAAAGCAGTGATCGTGAACCATCCACTAGTAATGGAAATGCTCTCAAAAAACGAACTTTTTCATCTTCCTTTCAAGTTCCAAAGCCCAGAACAATCAACCATTATTTTCAATCCAGTGATAAAGGCAATGACAGAAAGAAAAATGCTATTGTTGTTGTCGTTGATGATGATGATGATGTGGAAGAGTATAATAAGGCTTTACCTCAAATGGGAAGTGATATTGATCGAGGTGTTCCTCGAGATTTGGATGTTGCATTGGATTGGGAACAAAGGGCTAGCATTTTGTTGCAAAAGCATTTTGGTTTTTCAGCCTTGAAGAGTTTTCAGAAGGAAGCTCTCTCTGCTTGGATTGCAAACAAGGACTGTCTTGTCCTGGCTGCAACTGGATCTGGTTTTGTTCTTTATCCTTACATGAATGTTATTAGAACGATAATTTGAACGAAATTTTAAAAGATTAATGCAGTTGACACAGTTCAATGAGTAGTTAATGGGTATATAAGGAGTTAACCTCAAATTTGAATCTTAGCCATATTTTAGGTGTTCCAGCTACATGTCAATTTTAGCACTTAAAAATATAGGTTAATCACATTTATATATGCTTTTAATAAGTTGCTATACCTAATCTATGTATTATTCACTTGTTGAATTGTGTTAACCATGTGTGGGAGCTGTGTTAATCTTTTAGAAGTTGTCGAATTTTGTTTTCCTTATTTAGATTTATATATAATTTCTGCTATCTTTATTTGTTCATACTTGTGTTCTGTGTAGCTGTTGTGCATCCATTCATAGTGTTAATTTTTGGCAGGGAAATCTCTGTGCTTTCAGATTCCGGCTTTGTTAACCGGGAAAGTGGTGGTTGTGATTTCGCCTTTAATAAGCCTAATGCATGATCAATGCTTAAAGCTAACAAAACATGGAATCAGTGCCTGTTTTCTTGGCTCTGGGCAGCCTGATAATACTGTTGAAAAGAAAGCAATGAGAGGCATGTATAATATAGTGTATGTTTGCCCAGAGACAGTTCTAAGGTATGGTTAATGCCTTTGGGGCCTTGAAGCATGTCTGTGTCTTAGAAATCTTCGCTTTTCTGTCTTTTTGTTCTTCTTATGTTTGGTAACTGCAATACAATTCAATGTAGATTGATTCAACCTCTGCAGAAGCTTGCAGAAGGCCGTGGTATAGCTTTGTTTGCAATTGATGAGGTACACTGTGTTTCTAAATGGGGTCATGATTTCCGTCCTGCTTACAGGTCTGTTACTTTTATCCCTTCCTATTTATTCACTGTTTATGTATCAATTAGTATGCATACAACATCTTAAATCATCACAGCTTGTGATTTGTCTTTTCAATTTTATTAAAGAAACTAAGATCAATTGTTGTTGATTTTTTCGATTATCAAATATATTACTTTTCTCCTTTGGTTTTGCATAGTTCTCAATTTCTTAGCGTATTTATTCTACCGTTGTTAGTATGATATATTTTATAATGTCTTCTCTTGTTTCAGCCGACTATCTGCATTGAGGGAAAATTTCACTGCTAGCAAGCTAAAATCCCTGAAATTTGATATACCTCTAATGGCATTGACAGCTACAGCTACAAAGAGAGTTCAAGAAGACATTTTAAAATCACTACGCATGTCAAAAGATACAAATGTTGTTCTCACATCATTTTTTCGACCTAATTTACGCTTCACGGTGAGTTTGTGATGACGATTTGTATTCCTATCTTTCTTGTGACTCCATAACACATCAAGTTCACTGTGCTTCACACAGGTAAAGAATAGTAGAACATCATGGGCTTCTTATGAAAAAGATTTTCATGAGCTGATTAAAGTATATGGTGGAAAAAATAAAAATGGTGGAAATAAAAAAGCTTTCACCTCAGATGATACAGATGATGTTTCCATTTGCTCTGATTCTGGTGGAATGTCTGATACAGACAGTATTTCTTCTTATGATGTGGACGGAGACCAAGATGACTATGATGATAGAGATACTAATGCAATGTGCTCACGAAACACCGGAAAGCATAAAAGAAGAAAATTGACAATTGAGTTCCTGGAAAATGATGTTGATGTCTTTCAAAGTGCGGATGACTTGGATGGTACTGATTTTCTGCTATCTCAGTTTATTACAAATAATTGATTATATTTAGTTGAGAAACTGAAAGCAATTTCTGTACTAGTATTAACATCTAAGATTCCTAATTATATGTATTGGTTATTTTTAGTTACATGTGGTGAATTTTGTGTGCAACCTCTTCCCAAGCAATGTGAGTTATCTGAGACAATTGATCCACCTACAAAACCAGAAAAAAGACTCGAAATGCTTAAGGAGCCTTTGGGACAAGGACCTACAATTATATATGTACCCACCAGAAAAGAAACTGTGAAAATTGCTAAGTATCTATGCAACTCTGGCGTGAAGGCTGCTGCTTATAATGCCGGGGTATGCATTATATTTCTATTCAATTCTAAGAATCGGGATGATCATGTCTTAACAAGAGAGTCTTCAATTCTAAGACACCGTGAAGTACTAGGAAGCAGAAGAGTTTAAAACTTGTTATAACATATTTTTCTTTCATTTTTCATTTTAAAAGATTCTAGCACACTCCACTGTAGATTTCATTGAAGTGAGCTCAATAGTTATTTTTACATTATGATATAAGAAATGTTTGCTGCCCATTCTCCTGCCATCTTTGATCTCAATTTCTTTCTCCAGCTGCCGAAGTTGCATCTAAGAAGGACTCATAAAGAGTTTCATGAAAATACTTTAGAGGTATGGATCTGAATCCTTAACAGAATATTCTAGACATCTCAGTTCAATATTATCTACACAACTACTCTTGTTTTTCTGGGGGAAGGGGGTGTTTAAAGAGGGACTGATATATTTTTTTCATTTGAATTCGCATTGCCAATTATCGGTTTTTGTATGTCATCTTTTAATACCTATATTTGATATGCTGGATTCAGAAATTTAGTTGTGCTTTTATCATCTTCAGGTTGTTGTTGCAACAATAGCATTTGGAATGGGAATTGACAAATCGAATGTTAGAAGAATCATTCACTATGGTTGGCCGCAGGTCTTTTTTTCAAATAAACTTTTCCTGACATACTCGATTATAGATCAAGTTTATCTGTATTTTCTTGTTCATTCTATGTTTTATACTATCACTCCCTAAGTTGCCAAATATTTTTCATTAGGATATACCTCAATTAATTGTATATGTAATTTTCTTAGAGTTTGGAAGCCTACTACCAAGAAGCTGGACGGGCTGGTCGAGATGGGAAATTAGCAGATTGCAGTAAGTTTAGTTATACTGGAGTATGATTTTTACCCCGTATTGTAGTTTTCCTTTCTCCTTCTCGTCATTCTCTTTTGAATTTTGAACTTATGTTACTCCTTTGATTCACATAATAAGTGGGTTGCTTATTATTTTATTCTTTTGCACTTGTATTTGTCCCCCATTTTCAACCAGTTCTATATGCAAACCTAGCAAGGAAGCCATCACTTTTGCCAAGTCGTAGAAGTGAAGAAATGATAAAACAAGCGTATATCATGTTGTCTGATTGTTTCAGGTTTGCTATGATGATGAATATATATTTTTCTTGCTTTTGGATTTTACGTTAGTACTAAATTTTATTGTCTGTGTGCAGATATGGAATGAATATTTCATGTTGTCGAGCAAAGACACTTGTAGAATACTTTGGAGAGGATTTCAGCCATCAGAAATGTCTCTTGTATGTGAAGTTTGGTCTCAATGCCTTGCTGTTTTATTATGTTTAACAGTTTAAGCATTGGTTGAAGTGAAAATATATTCTAAAATAAGAGAAACTTGAAATCATTTACGTGTTTTAAATTTAAAAAGTAGCCTGTATCGAATGAATCACCTTGTTTATCGCATTAGCCTATCTATTTTTATCTGCAATCAAATGATTCTTTTGTGGCTGTATCTACTTGTAGTGTGTTAAATCGAGTCATTTATTAATTCATGTTAGCTTTTACACGGTCATTGTAATTTTCATGATGAACCTCCTTTCATGCAGATGTGATGTGTGCACTAATGGACCACCTCAAAGGAAGAATCTAATAGAGGAAGCTTGTATTTTACTGCAAACTATAGGGTCCCATAATGTATGTCGAATACTTTAGTTTCATATTTATGTTATACCAACTACACTTGTATGTGTGTCTTATATGTACCTGTAGTGCATGGTCCAATGATTGCATTTTCTATGTTACATGGTAAGAGGAAAGAAACTGATGTAGCATGGATGCTAATTTTTCAGGCACGTAACTATTCCATGGATTCCTCGTATAACGATGATATCCATTTTGATTCCAAGGATAGAAGACTAGGAGAGAGGCCAAGTCTTATGACGTTAGTTAGAAATATAAGGGAGCAGGTAAACCTACGTATAATTATCAGCTCACACCGAGTCGTTGTTATGGTGAATGCTCTATGCAGTTACTAGTTTATGTAACAAATTTTAATTTTCTTCCATATATGATGGTCATGTGCAGTTTCAAAAATTTATAACAACTGATATATTGTGGTGGAGAGGCCTTACTCGAATTTTGGAAGCTAAAGGATATATCAGAGAAGGAGATAACAAGGTATACTCGCTTCAACAAATAATTTAACCTATCGTAAGATATTAAAATAGCTTGTTTATAACTTCAATTGTTGAAAGTGTTGTATTTGTTACCACTAAAAAAAAATTAAGTTATATAAACATTTGCGCAGTGACCCTACATGGAGGTAATTTAACATGATGATCTTTATCTGCAAATATGAAGCCTTGTTCCGTGCGTGTTGGTAATTCAACTGCGTTCTGACTTCAAGTTTTCCACTGTCGAATTGCAGACCAATGTTCAGATAAAATACCCGGAACTAACAGAACTAGGTTTGGAATTTGTGAAGTCCATGACTGAAGAAACTTTTTATGTTTACCCTGAGGCAGATATGTTGCTTGAAACAAAAACTGACAAACCATTTTCCTCATTCTCAGAATGGGGAAAAGGTTGGGCTGATCCTGAGATCCGTCGCCAGCGTCTAGAAAGAATGCAACATGATAGAAGTCCAACGAAGCGGCAAAGCCCCGGAAAGCGAAGAAAGAGGAAAGGTAGAAAAGCGAAACCTGATTTGAGGACTTCTCGAGGTAGACTAACAGCAAAACTCTCAAAACTTAAGTGACAAGCAACGTTTTTCTTTTTCTATTTTATTTGTGTTCCCACCTTGGTTTGAAACTAATCATAACAACCTCTTGTGATATCTTTGAGAAGAAATGTTGTAGTAACCCCAAATCAAAGCAAAGCATAAAATTTTGCATTGTTTTACTCATATATCCATCAAGCATAAACATAACGTGTGATGGACATTGGCAATATCGTTTTTGCCATAATAGGCTTCTCTGCATCGTTCATATTTTGTGTGCCAAACCTCAAGACATGGCAAAGGAAGCAAGTGACTTTGGAAAAACTAAAAATCATTAGGGAGGCTTTGGAAGAAGCAGAAGAAAGAGTAGTGAGATTCCAAGAAAGGCATGATCGAATATTGAATCACATAAGCGCATGTTACTTGACGAATGCAGAGGTTGTCGAGGCCTTAGCAGGTGCTCGACAAAACATGAACCAGGCATTGGAATTTGCTGTTGAATTGAGGACGATTCAGTTTAAAACCATAAGCTCTTTCCCAAATGCAGTCCATATAGTTAATGGTACAACCAATACAAGTTCAACAAGAGGTGCTTGAATTGCTATTTTTTTTGTCAATGTTTGGTTTAAAGATAACTTGGATTCTAATGTTCAATAGATTTTATTGTTAGTTTTTTTAAATTTAAATATTATTATTATTATTATTATTATTATTATTATTATTATTATTATTATTATTATTATTATTATCATTATTTTACATTTTCTTCATGACATATCACGGAAAAAAAAGTCTATTTTCTATTTTGTTGTGATTGTTTGAGATAAATTTAGAAATAATTAATTGGTTTAGATACATTTTTATTAATCTATTTTGATTAAATAGTTTTTTTAGTCCCTACACTTCTAAATCTAACATCTTATTCTTCTTCCTAAATGATAAAGAATGAAGACATGATTAAATGATAAAGAATGAAGAAACTTCTCAAAATGATTATGTTATGGATGATAAAATATGCTATTTCATGATAATATATCCTAAATTTTCTTTTTGAAAATTCAAAATTTTAATCTATGCAATTGATTTCACATACATCACAATCAATTGTGCTTTTGTATTTTTGCAAACTTTTGATCATCCAATCCATTGCACCCTTTGTACATTCGATTGTTTGAGCTTAATTTTTCAAAATTTAACGTTACACATGATACAATTGATTGCATCATTTTCTTCGATCGATTGTGATATTAATATTTTTAGAAAATTGTTTCATTAAATGCACCTCTTCATGGTTCCTTGTTTATAGCTTTTCACAACAAATTTCACACCTTCTCATGAATCATCAAGAGTCACCTCTTGATTCAAAAGGGTGTGAATGGTACTATAAAAGTAGATAATATTTATCTGAAGAATTCATCTCTTTTAAATTTCTCTTCCTAAAATTTCTCATTGTATTTCCCTGCATCAGTGAAAACTTTCGAGCATTAGGAACTTGCACTTCATTTTTCATAAATCAAAATTCGTGAAAAGTACTTGAACACTTAGAAATATTTTTGTGAGATATCATATTGAGTGATAGAGAAGGAATTCGACAAGTTATGATTCATTGTTTTCCTACTACTTCAAATCTCACTTATCAAATACTCAGTGTTGTAAAAATACATTGTTATCCAGGATTGTTGGAAACAAGAGAGTGAAAAAGAAAGAATTAATTTCTTTTTCTGTTTTGTAAAATCACAAGGTGATGTGCCTTAGTGGTTTAGTTAGAAGCTTGTGTATAAGTTGTACAAAGTTATGACTATAGTTAAATCTCTTACATGTAGTAAGAAGACTAGACGTACTCTCGGATTGTGAGAGAACTAATATAATCCTTAGATGTTCTTTATTTTTCCTGCATTTTATAGTTTTCGTAACATACACCAAACCAGTAAAATAAAGAAATACTCCACTAAAATCCATAAATTTTTAAAGTACGTAATTCACCCCCTCTTAGGTGCACTATATTCTTACAAACAACGCCACATCCCTAATGACCATCAACCTTAAAATATTTCATCACTAAAAAAAGGAAAAGATGGAAGACAAGTTTTTAAATTCAAAAATCGCAATGATTTTAAGTTGCCAACTACGATTTAAGCATCTAATAAATTTTACAACAAAATCCCCATTTTGAAATACTTTCCTCCTAGTTCTTTTCTGATTGACAATGTGAATGAATCGTTTTTGCATATCATAAATGTTTTCTTTAAGTTTCATTCTAAAAAGTTTATACTCGTGGATTAATGTGTCAATCCTAACCCTTTTTAACTCTGATGTTCCTTCATGAGTAATTTGAAGGGTGTCCTACATTTCTCTTGCGGTCTCGCAGTGAAAAATACACAAAAACTCATGAAGACCAAAAATGGTAGTGATGATAGTTTTAACTTTTAAATTGCGTTGCACGTTCTCTTTTTCTTCTTTGGTCCAATCATCTGTATCTTTGTTAACCATTACATCATTAACTTAATGTGTGAGAATAAGTACCATATTTCAAAAAATTTCAAATATCATAATCCATTCCTTTTATGAAGATTCTCTTCTTCTCTTTCCACAAAGTATACCATTCTCCATAGAAGGAGAGACCATGTTTAGGGAATCGTTTGAAGTCATTCATTCTTCCTATGACAATTAGTCTTATAACCGGAGTTAAACTCCGATGTTACTTGTTGACCAAGTGAATCATAACACAAGAGGAAGGGAGAGATGAATTGTGATATTCAAAATTTGTGATTAATTATAAATATTTTTACTTTTAAAATCGTTTATGTTAGCAAATAAAAATTAGATAGAAGAAAAATAGAGATGGAGATAGATAGAAAATAAAATAATCAACATAAATTTAAAGGAGAAAAGTTTAGAGAGAGTGAACTAGAGATTTATACAGGTTGGGCCTAAATAACTCACTTACTTATGTCTCAAATAGTTTTCTCTTGAGAGTTTAACTAAAATCAGACTTGAGCTTTTGCCGGATCAACCCACGAACCTTCAACAATCAAACAAAGCTTTTACACAGTCCGAACTCAAGAACTTTCACCCAAGCATTTTTCAGGTTTAGATTACAATCTTTAAGTCCTTTACAAATACAATTCACAAGAGAACCACACTCTTGAATAAAAAAATTTAATCATAACATCAACTACAACACATCTCTCACAAGGTTTTTTTGGTCTTTTAACACTACAAAAATTCTCGTGAAAAGTAAACCTAAAAACAACGAGAGTAGAAGAAAAATATGAGGATTTCTATTTAGAATTTCGGTGCAAAATGAAACGAGAAGATACCTTCTTTATATAGAAAAAATTTGACTCAAAAAAGGAAATGATATGTGCGCCATTTTAATGACTTAATCGATTAACCCTAACTGATAATCGGTTAAGAGCTTTCAAAATGCAACAACCTTATTTTAAAAAAGGAAACCTTAAAAGACTACACGGTTTAATCGATTAAGAGTTCATTTACCTTGATCTAATCAATTGGACTAATTCCTTAATCGGTTAGTGATGACATTCTATCATTGCATAATATTACAAACATTTTTTATAGAATCGGTGAAATTTTAAGCAAATTACGAGCTAAAGTGATGAAAAAATGAGAAGAATAGTAGAAGAGAAAGAAATTGTGGACTTCGAAAAAATAAGAAGAATGGGAAGAAAAAATAAAGCAATTAGCCTATGGATTTCTCGCGATCGCGATGCCATTTTTGTGGTCGTGATGAAGAGCTATCGCGATCGCGATGTTTTTGATAGTGGTCGCGATGGGTCATTTGTCAGACACGCTTTTTGCTGATTAAATAAAAAGTGACAGAAAAAAGTTATACAATAAGGATTTTGAGAGTTTTTGAGCCATTGGAGACCATATTCTTAATTGATTTTCATGTAATCTTCATCTAAACTCATGGTAATAATTTGTATCACTATGAGTAGCTAGATTTCTCTTGATTGGGTTTTAGTAAATACACTTAATTTTACTATGTTGGATCATATGATTGTTTAATGTTATGGGCATGATTTGATTATATATTTCCTATTCAGTTACTTTTGTGTTTATTGCTCTTTGGGTGTTGACGAACTCACAATGAATTTATATGAGTAGAGATTAGTGACCCCAACTCTACCGATCAGAAATACAATAATTATTCAACTTAGTAATTAACTAGGAATATGGAAATATAAATCGTGGCTAGAGAATTAACGCACTTAGATCGCCTAATTTTGCTATCCAACTCGCCTAAGGAATTAGGAAATTGCAGTCCAAATTAGTGAGCACTATGTGACACCCTAAAATCAATTTTTTTATATCACATATAAAACACAATTTGTTTTGTGAAATATTTATATAATATAATAAACATGGCATCACATTAATTCAAAATAACATCACACATATCATATACGAGTACTTATTCAAACATTGAATCAAAATATGGAATTTAAAAGTAAAATCCCGACCCCGATGTCACAATACAAAAACCTTATTACAAGCCCAAACATACTAGCAAACTTAACGGTTCAACATACATAAAAAACAAAGGAAAACTAATGAATAGGTCTTCTACACCATCATCAATAAGAGTACCACAATATTCCCCAGTCTCGATATAAGGATATCCTTCACATAGATTCAATCATGAAGACATAGAAACAGAGATTTGAGAATACATTCTATAAATCATATGGCATAATAATAAAAGGGTAGTATAAATCACAACATACAACACCATACAATCTTACAACATTACATAGAGTTACACAGTATTATGCACCATACAATGAATACTTATGCAATGCACTTTATCCTTTAATCTAAATGCAAATGGTATTGGTCACTGAAATCATGACTTATTCTGGAAGGACACACATTCTACATTCCATAACATAACTCTTCATGAGTTATATAATGTAGGAGTACATATGAGCTACATTATTCACTACAACACTCTCTCTAGATGTCCGTAGGCTCTCAAATGTATAGGAGGATGTGCATGCTACATACATACTCCAACACTTTCGCTAAACTCTAATCTAGGAGGACATGCGAGATAAATCTGTATTCCAACATTCTCTATAGACATCCATAGACTCTCAGCTGTATAGGAGTACATGTGAGCTACATCATACTACGACACACTCTCTAGAGTCACCCCCCCCCCCTCTATCATGATGATTGATGATCAGGCATAGGCGAATTCCTCCCGAACCTCCTTCCTTTCTGGGAACACATTTACCTTGATTACCATATTAGTATGTTTTACAAGGTTTTACCAAATATTTACTTTAATTTCCGCATTAGGGTTTCACAATGTTTTCATTAAACCTTCAACTTGATTTCCACTTTGCGCTTCACAATGATTTTACCAAACATTTGACTCATTATCTAAGGTTCACCTCACCATCAATTATTATATACAATATTACACTACATATAAGCATCATAAGACCTTACCACAAGATAGATCTTTGTATTACCTTTCTAACGTATCAAATTGTGCCTCAATCATAGTTTTTAAACTCAAGATATGACTTTTTCAATAACTCCTAGACATGTAATCAATTACACATTTGGTGAAATCGATTACACTGCTATTCAACTTGAGTTTTTACCGCTGTTGAAGGGTGGAAATCAATTACACACATGCACGTACGCACACACACACACACATGCATGCATGCTCGGATGCACGCATGCGCACACGCACGCACGTGTACACACACACACAATTTCTTTCCTTCTATTTCTACTAATTCTAAATTGCAATTTAATTAATTAATTAATAATAATAATAATAATAATAATAATGACTTTAATAATAATAATAACAATAAAATCTAAATAATACTAATAATAATATTTGGGGTGTATAACTCTCCCCCACTTATTGGATTTTTGTCCTCGAAAATTTACCTGAAATGAACAAGTCTGGATAAGACTCCTTCATTTGGATTTCTAACTTCCAAGTCACGCTACCATCAACAATTTCATCCCATACAACCTTAGCCAAATGAATTTCTTTCCCCCTCAAGTGTTTTACCTTTCGATCTTCAATTTGCAAGGACGATGTTTCATAAGTTATATCTCTTATTTGAAAAACATGAAAGACACTATGGAGATTTCAAAGAGATATGGTAATGCAATTTGGTAGGCGACTTCACCGACTATTCTAAGAATTTGATAAGGACCAATAAAATGAGGAGTAAGCTTTCGTGACTTCAATGTCCGACCAACCCCACTCACTAGAGTGACTCTCAAGAACACATGATCTCCTTCCTGAAATTAAAGGGATTTTCTTCACTTATGATGATAACTCTTATGTCTACTTTGCGACGTCGTCATCTTTTCCTGAATCATTTTAACCTTCTCAGCACTCTGCTGAACTACTTTGGGTCCTAACACAATCCTTTCACTAGATTCATACCCACACAAGGGCGTTCCACATCTTCTACCATATAATGCTTCAAAAGGTGACATTCCAATAATATAATGGAAAGTATTATTATAGGTAAATTTAATCAGCGGTAAATAACTATCCCAACTGCCTCATTGCTCTAAAACACATTCCATTAAAAGATATTTCAAGGATTGGATAGTTTGTTCCGTCTGACCATCCGTCGGCGGATGATAGGCATAACTTAAACTTAACTTGGTTCCCATAACTTTATTCAATTTTTCCCAAAACCTTGATGTGAATCTAGGATCTCTATATGAAATTATACTAGTTGGAATTCTATGCAATCTCATTATCTCACTTATATAAATCTCAACTAACTTCTTCAATGGGTGAGTGATATTGATTGGGATAAAGTGAGTTTATTTATTCAATCTATCCACTATAATCCAAATCAAATCATAATCTTTACCGGTCCTAGGCAAACTCACCATGAAATCCATAGAGATATTATCCCACTTCCACTCAGGAATACTTAAAGGTTGCATCAATCCAGATGGCTTATGATGTTATATCTTTAATTTTTGAGAAACTAAGCAAGAATACACAAACTTAGAAACATCCTTCTTCATACATGACCACCAAAATATTCTCTTAATGTCTTGATACATACTTTTAACTCCCATATGAATATTCAAAATACTCTTATGACCTTCTTTCAAAATCATCTTCTTAAGTTTTGATATATCTGACACACAAATCCTATCCTAAAATCTCATAACCCCATCATCACATATTTTAAAATCCACCTTTTTTCCTTGATTAATCAGTGCTAACTGATCCAATAAGTGTAAATCCAACTTGACCATCTTTAATTTCTTCTAACACATTACTAGTTACCTTCAACATACCCAATTTCACATTTTTCGGTATTAGTTCACACACCAAACTTAGATCTCTAAACTACTCAATCAAATACATCTCATTGACCATTAAGGCAGATATATGAAACAACTTCCTACTCAAGACATATGCTACTACATTGGCCTTACCTGGTTGATAGTTTAATTTGAAACCATAATATTTTAAACATTCTAGCCATATTCTCTGCCTCATCTTCAATTCCTTCTTAGCGAACAAATATTTTAAACTCTCATGATCATTGGAAACTTCGAATCTTGATCCATATAGATAATGCCTCCAAATTTTAAGCAAAAAAACCACAGTCGCTAATTCTAAACCATGGGTAGGCTAATTCCTTTCACGAGTCTTAAGTTGTCTAGTAGCATAAGCTACAACTTGATCTTTTTGCACAAGCACACCACCTAGACCCAACTTAGATGCATCATAATACACCACAAAAGATTCACTCGGACTTGGAAAAATTAAGATTGGTACTGAGTGTCATACCCCAATTGAGTCCCAAACATTAATTCATCAAAGCATTTGCATCATGCATCAGTTCAGTAAAAGTTAAAATTCAGTCAACTTTCAAATTGTTTTTCAAAGATTGAGTCAATTGCATGTCATGCATTTTCACTCTCTCATGCATTGTTTTAAGTCAATCCATGGTCATCAAAATAAATTTTCGGATCTACAGACATATCGGTTGAATTGATTCTCAAGTGTACATAAAATTAGCGGGCGAAAAATCTCAAAACTGAGCTTGCATATGTCAGTTTTATTAATCTATGGTTCGTTTCGTTTAACCTGGCGTGCTCGTTTTAATTTTTCGACTCCTTTTTCGGTCGCATTTTGATCAGCTTGAGCCTATTCAATCGAGTATTTTTTACTTTGAAATTTGATCAAACATGTATGTTTTTCGAAAATATATTTTACACTGATCATTTTGGTGCATCCAGTTTAATTTTCCAGGTATTCTTGCGCCCGTTTTTTATTTA
Organism: Lathyrus oleraceus; assembly: GCF_024323335.1. NCBI lineage: Eukaryota > Viridiplantae > Streptophyta > Magnoliopsida > Fabales > Fabaceae > Lathyrus > Lathyrus oleraceus. The sequence continues at coordinate 326,527,964 of NC_066584.1, read as the reverse complement.
TTTTTTATCTCTTTTTTTTAGTCAAAATAATCATTAGAATTAAATAAAATTTACGGTGTATTCATTCTGATTTTATTTTAATCCTTTGATTTTTTTTAATTTCATTTATTCTAAGTAATTTAGATCCATTTTAATCCATAAAATATCTAAGAGTTTGTTTTTGGGATAAGTTAATGTGGTAACCTAATTACATGGTATAAAAAGAAACAAAAATTGAAAAAAAGGCTCATAATCTCTCTCTCTCTCTCTCTCTCTCTCTCTCACACACACACACACACACACACACACACAATTAAATAGACCAATGAGAATTCAATAAAAAAAATGAGAAATAGCTAACTCACACTGAAAAAAGGAGGAGGGCATCTTCAACATATCTCACTGATTCTTTTCCTCACATCCTGCAACTATGGATATCAAAGACTCATTCCACTTTATAGTAGACTTTTTTCTACATATCACAACTCAGGAGGGGACGATTTTTTTGGATCTCACTATATACTCTCTTCATGGCAGTGGATGAAAGGACAGATTAACACACACTTCCATTAACTCTCTCAATTATCTCCATATAACACAATATTATTGTTAGAATGAGATTTGGGTATGCATCTAAAAGTTGAGCAACCATGATAGTAGGCGTATCAGGAACATCCTTCAAAACATCCCTCAGAACAACTAGAGCCTATTGCTTCTCAACAACTCTCTTCTTAGACAATCTATGAACATCCCTCAGAACAACTAGAGCCTATTGCTTCCTTTTTTTAGACGATTTGAAAACATCAGTAGGCTTATCAGGAATATTTCTGAGTCTGGTGTTTTTACCTTCCTTGAAGGACTGTATGATGAAATTATTGATTACTTTAGGGTTATCCGTCTTTGTGATGATAGGATAATCCTTAAGATAATCAGAATTGGTATAACTAACAGAGAAAGGAATCTTTGAAGCAACTATATCACTTTTCTTTATCAGCTTCATGTTAGCCAAAACGGAAGCAGATGAGATATTTCCATAAATCTCCTCTAGATCTTCATGGCCAGGCAAGTTTTTAAGGGCATCAATTAGATGACCCTGATAGAATAGTTATGACAACAATCTAGCATAAGGCACATTCTTATTGTGAAGCTTTGTGTTGTCCTTAATAGCTTCACAGAGATGGTTGAAAATGTAAGCTGGTAGATTTATCTTGTCTTCATTTTTTAGGCATAAGTTGAAATGTTTGTGATCCCAAGAAATTTGATCAATACTTCCTTCTCTAAGAATCAGACAACTAATTAAATTTTTTAACAAAAGCTTGAATTCTTTATGCATGTTATTGACCTTTCCAAAGTAAGAAGAACATAGATTATCAACATCATAAAACAAACACCACTTGATAGCATCTGCTTTAGGACTATTATCCTTGGTGCCCACAACAAACCTACTAGATTTGATGAACTTAAGAGTTTAGAAATATTTTTATGAGTAATAACCACATCAATACCCATTACAGTAGATCTAATTTAAACTTCTTAAAACTTTTTCAAACCTATTTATTTCCTTGTCTTCCCCTTCAAGGTGTTGTCCTTTTTAATCAGAAGTATAAGTTTTCCACATGCAGCAAGTTCATCAAAAACTTTTGCCCTAACCCAGAAATATTTCACAAGATAATTTTAGGTAGGACCACTCAACATATCAAAGATTTAAGACCATTCTTGAATGTTTCAAGAAACTGCAAAGATCATACCCCTTTTGAATCAATGAGTCAAAGTCGACAATCTGTTCTACCAAAAGCTTTAGATCATCTTGATTCAAATCCATGGTCTTGGGCTTGATAGTCATAATTTTGCAAGTTTAATGATCATGTGTGCATTTGAAGAGGATGCCATTGATGAGCAGAGTTTTAAGGGTTACTTTTGAAAAGAGGGTTTTTCATAGAAGGTTAGAGAAAGAAAAAGTGTGGGTGGTAAAGTAGTGAGGTGTGTGATTTTGATATAAATGAAGTGTTTTTGAGTGAAAAATAAATTTTAAATACAAAATCACCTACAAGCAGCGAGGAACAAATAATAAGCTAACCACAACAAAACCAAAAGGAGGGGAAATATTTACCCAACAAATTCACTCCACTTGTCAGGAAGCGTTTCACATTAATGACACATAGTTGGACATGTGTCAGAGGTAGTTATCGCGAAGCTACCATTTGTAAACCAAACATAGGAATTTACTATTATTCATAGTATAATATGATTTGGGATGTAGGCCTTCTTTTTATTGAAGGTTGTAAGCATCTATTGTCCTGGAGCAGTTGTGGCTTTGCTATTTCCTATGAGCATATCTGCAACAAAAACAATCCCATCCTTTAGTACCCATACTTTTATGGGTCTTCTGAGGTTAATTTTATAGGGATTATTCTTTCTTTGTGCCTTAAACTTATAGTAAGGTTTAGACTCCTTCCAGACTGTTTGTTTAGGATAAGTTTTAACCTTGACTTCAGAACCTTTAGGAACTTTGAATGCAATACCTTTAGGTTCTGAGTTTTATAAGATATTTGACTTGAGAGTTTTAGGTTTTAATTTTCTTAGAAATTTTGAACCTTGAGTATGATATATTTAATCCTTCATAATTTATGAGTTATTTCTCACAGGTTTTGATTGGTTCAGAATTCTACCATTTTCATCAGTAGGCATAAAGTACGCATTCATCCCCTTTTGAGAAGTGATTGAAGAGAAGGATATGATGGATTCACCAAGATATTAATCCTTGGATTTTAAGGTTTCTGATGATAACCAAGACCTTCCCCTTTGCTCTTACTCACTCCATAATCATGGAAGCAAGTTTGGTTCTTTCATAACCAGATATAATGAAATTTTGAAGAGCTAATTCATTTTTATCCAGAGGTTTGTCACACATATTTTCATTAAAGTAATTTATTCTTTCTCAATTTTTTCAATTTTTTCTTTAGAAAGATTTAACTCATCTTTTAAAACATCACATTGCTTCTTTAATGTTTCTATATGTCTGGCTTTCTGTTGGCATCTTTCTATAAGATCGTGACATAGAGTACTCAAATCAGATTTGGAGAGATTAGAAAATACATGTTATGTATCTTCTGACTCAGAGTTAGAATCAAATTTAAATTTTGGGTCTGAGAAGGTTGAGGCCATCAAAGCAAGATTAGCCTCTTCATCATCTCCTTCATTTTCAATTTCTTCCCATGTTGCCATGAGACTTTTCTTGAACTTTATTATGAAGTTGTTCTTCTAGAAGCTCTCATTTTTGCTTTTGTCTTTTTGATATCAGAGCATTCAACAATGAAATAACCAGGCTTCTTACAGTTGTAACAACCATCCTGATCTTTACTCCTAGAACTTGACCCTTTGAAGTTATCTCTTTTACCAGAGAATATGTTCTTCTTCCTGGCCAAGTATTTAAATCTTTTGATAATAAAGGCTAATTCATCATCAACAGATTGTTCATCAAAAGCTTCATCATGAGTGGCTTCTTTGGGCTTTTGAGAGGATTTCTCAAATCCCCAAACGGATTTTAAAGCCATGATTTTAACCTGTTTTTCAAGGTCATCTCCATTTAACTCTATTTCATTACTTTGGATATTGCTTGTTGGTTCTAAGTGTTGGCAGCAATTTTGGTAAAACCTAGAATGTTCACAAGTTGTCACATGTGTTGTCTTGACATAAGATAACATGTACCAGTAGGATATTTAAAATGTATTATGCAGGATTTTACTGAGATGTCAGACCCGATGTCATGACATCTGTATACAGAATATTCAGTCTGAATGTTATGTATTATGTGATTGCGTTTTTAATGTAAATCTTTGTTTGATTGATGAGATGATTGAACACGCTATCAATCAATAATTACAACTAGATTGACTTATTTTCCAGAGAGATCTAATCAACTGTCATGAGAAGATATGAATGGAAAATAGTTTTAGGGTTTTATGATGTCCAAGCCCAGCCAAATGCTTCTATAAAAAGGACATGGAAAACCTGATTTTAGACATAAGAAATAACGAACGAAATATTGAGAGAATAAGGGTTTTAGTCTTGTGTGGTCGTGTGAATTGTAAGCCATTAAATTCATCCATAGATGATTGAATTGGTCTGATTTTTGAGTTGTAATTTGTCACTCTAAGCTTTTAAGCATGGGTGTGTATTTACTTGATTGAAGCTTTTAAGTAAGATCAAGTATGTGTCATTGAAGAGTCTTTTCTTTTCATTGTAATTCTTGTTTTATATCACTGATGTGATTGAGGGGGAGTGAGTAGGATCTCATATCTAAGAGTTCTTAGGTAGAAGTCACATGGGTAGAGATTAGGTGAAAAGACTGTAACTTGAAGTTGTTTACTGAGAGTCTTTGAACTGATTCTATTTAGTGGATTTCCTTCCTAGCTTGGTAGCCCCCAGACGTAGGTGAGTTTGCACCGAACTGGGTTAACAATTGCTTATGTCTCTTGCATTACTGTTCTTTATCTTTTATCCTATTTGTATTGTTCAGATATTAGTGTCGTGACATTACCTTCGACATCTCATATCTGATACCAGAATTTTAATTGATATCAGAGCAGACATCCTGCTCTGGTTCTGGGTGAGATCTAGGGACGTTACTTTCTGGTACTATGGAAAGAGATGGAGGATCTGCTCACAAACCACCTATTATGGATGGATCCAACTATGACTACTGGAAACCTCGAATGGTAGCCTTCCTAAAATCTCTGGATAATAAGGCTTGGAAGGTTGTTTTAACAGGCTGGGAACATCCAGTTATTACTAAGGATGGAGAAGCTACAACTTATAAGAAGGCTGAAGAACAATGGACCAAGGAGGAGGATGATCTAGCCCTTGGGAACTCTAAAGCATTGCATGCTATATTCAATGGAGTAGATAATAATATCTTCAGATTGGTAAACAACTGTGAGGTGGCTAAAGATGCTTGGGACATTCTCAAAACCACTCATGAAGGCACCTCTAGAGTGAAGATGTCTAGACTGCAGCTGCTCACTACCAAGTTTGAAAATTTAAGGATGAAAGAAGATGAAAATATTCATGAATTTCATATGAATATCCTTGAAATTGCTAATGCCTTAGGAGCCATGGGTGAGAAGATGTCAGATGAAAAATTAGTGAGGAAAATACTCAGGTCACTCCCTAAGAGATTTACCATGAAAGTGACAGCCATAGAAGAGTCTCAAGACATTTCTAATATGAGAGTTGATGAGCTAATTGGATCCCTCCAAACATTTGAGATGGGAATGTGTGATGGATCTGAAAAGAAAGTCAAAAGCATAGCTTTAATGTCAAACATTGAGGAGAAAGAGGAGGAAAGTGGTCAAGATATTGATGAAGATCTGGCAAATGATGTAGCATTGTTGGGAAGACAGTTCAACAGACTTCTGAAAAAGATGGATGTAAGGTCTAAGGCTAATGTCAAGAACATCTCATCTGACATCAGTAAATCCAACAATGTTGGAAGAAGAACAAGATCAGATGAGAAGCCCAAAGAAGGAAAAGGAGTTCAGTGCCATGAATGTGATGGGTATGGGCACATTAGAACTGAATGTGGAACCTACCTCAAGAAACAGAATAGGAGTCTTGCTGCCACTTGGTCTGATGAAAGTGAAACAGAAGAGTCTGTAAATCTTGTGACTTCCTTGACTGGAAGATGGGTTTTTAATGAAGACTGAAGTGATGATGAAGTAACCTTTGAAGAGTTGGCCACTACCTACAGAAAGTTGTGTCGCAGAAATGTAGAAGTGTGTCAACAAGTTGAAAGCCAGAAGAAGGTGATAACACAACTGGAGAATGAGAAGGTAGAACACTTGGAAACCATCTCTAAATTAAAAACTGAAGCAGTGTTTCTGAATTCCAAACTAGATGAGATGACAAAGTATGTCAGGATGCTAAACAATGGATCTGACACCTTAGACAAAATTCTCCAGACTGGACAAATGACAGGAGACAAGTCTGGCATTGGGTTCAATGAATCTAAACCTGAGCGCAACCACACTGGTAGAAAACCTAAACCCAAGTGCAGTCACACTGGTAGCAAACCAGAGATGTCACATCATATGTCACAATATCATAAAGGAAGACAACAGAAGGGGAAACATCAAAGATGGAGACGTCATTACTGTGGAAAATATGGCCACATAAAACCATTATGCTATAAGTTGTATGGCTATCCTAGTCCTTCTCATCATCAACCTAGACCTAAACATCACATACCTGTCAACAGAAAATAGTGGGTTCCTAGGACTGGTGTTACAAGCCTGATAGCTCACACTTCCTTCAGAGTTTCAGCCAAAGAAGATTGGTATTTTGACAATGGGTGTTCCAGACACATGACTGGAAATAAAAACTTGCTAACTGGCCTTCATCTTCATGCCACTAGCTATGTAACCTTTGGTGATGGAGCAAAGGGTGAAATCAAGGGAATTGGTAAGCTTAATTGCCCTGGAGTTCCTAATCTTGACAATGTCCTACTTGTTAAGGGACTGACTGCAAACCTAATAAGCATTAGTCAACTATGTGACCAAGAGTTAACTGTAAACTTCATAAAAGATGAATTACTGATTACTAATAAAGAAAATGAAGTGATCATGAAAGGAGTTAGGTCTAAGGACAACTGCTATATGTGGAGTTCTCAAGAAACGGGTTATTCTTCAATGTGTTCTCTAGCCAAAGAATAAGAAGTGAAGATATGGCATCAAAGATTGGGCCATCTGCATCTTAAAGGAATGAAGAGGATTATATTTGTTGAAGCTGTTAGAGGAATGCCCAACTTGAAGATTGATGAAGGAAGAATTTATGGAGAATGTCAGATTGGGAAATAGACAAAGATGTCACATCAGAAGCTCAGACATGACACCGCTTCCACAGTGCTGGAACTTCTCCATATGGATTTGATGGGTCCCATGCAGGTGGAAAGTCTTGGTGGGAAGAAGTATGCTTATGTAGTGGTGGATGACTTCTCCAGATACACCTAGGTACAAAGTGGGTGTATAAGAATAAATCTGATGAACAAGGGGTGGTTACTAAAAACAAAGTAAGATTAGTAGCACAAGGATATACTCAAGTTGAAGGAGTGGATTTTGATGAAACATTTGCTCCTGTAGCTTGCCTTGAGTCCATTAGACTGTTGCTTGGAGTGGCATGTATTCTGAAGTTCAAACTGTTCCAAATGGATGTAAAAAGTGCCTTATTGAATGGCTACTTAAATGAGGAAGTATATGTTGAACAACCTAAAGGATTCACATATCCAAATCTTCCAAAGCATGTGTACAAGTTGAGGAAAGCCCTTTATGGTTTGAAACAAGCTCCTAGGGCTTGGTATGATAGACTCACAGTGTTCCTCATTAACCATGGATACAGGAAGGGAGGAATTGATAAGACCCTATTTGTTAAGAATGAAGGAGGAAAACTCATGATGGCTCAAATATATGGGGGATTTTCTGAATGAAGACATTTTGGAAGTGATTACCCTATCAGTCATCCCAGGCGACACCCCTGGTCCATCTTCCACTGCAGGAAACACTCAAGGTAACAGTTCTGATAACCCTCCCCCTAAGGATGACATGCATTATAATGATCGTGTCATTAGGAATCTGGTCACGAGGATCCTAAATGAAGGACACTCAGTCAAGGGGGTTTCGACTCCTCTATCTAGAAGGGACCCCTCACCTGAGGTGGAATCTTACACAGAGAAATATGATGATTCATCTAGGTCAGAGAAAGATATTGCTGTTGAGAGACTGTGTTCTTTAGGGAAAACCGTGCCTAGTAAGAAATCTGTAGATGCTTCTCAGAAGCATAACTCTGGTAAGAAGGTGATTGACTTGGAAGAAGAAATCTCAGATGATGTAGATGATACCTTGCTTCATCACTTGGAGTCAAGGGATGCTAAGAGAATGAAGACCAGTAAGGGGATGTCTGTGGCTGAGATGATGGCAGCCAGAACTAGTAAGAAGGCTACTGATGTAGGTCCTTCAAAGTCATGGAGTAAAGTAGAGGTAAAGAAGAGAAAGGTCAAAGAAAGTTCTGAGTCAGAGAATGATGTTGAAGACGATGTCCCAGACATCTCTCCTGTCAAAAAGCAAACTGCTAGAAAATCTCCTGCTAAGGTTGCTGCTGTGCATTTGGATAACATTTCCTTCCATCTGGAAGATGGTGCAGCCAAGTGGAAATTTGTAATACAAAGGAGAGTAGTTGTGGAAAGGGAATTGGGAAAGGATGTTGTGGAAGTGAAGGAGGTTATGGATTTGATCAAGTGGCAGTTCTAGATCTGAAGCTGATGAAGATGCTAGCTCCTCAGATTGAGTTGTGGTAAAGATGGTCCCCCTGTTATGATATATTGTTCTGGATGCTTTGATGCTTTGATGTTTTTTTTGGCAGTCTTGTTTGATGCCATGATGTAATTTTTGGGTTCTTTGTGATTTCCCTGGATTTCTTTTTATCTCAGCTCATATAGCTGTGTATAATTATGGTTCTGTAACACCTGACATTTTGTTTTAACATTTTATATGTTATAACATTACTTGTGACATTCTCTGTTGGATTAATAGACATTTATTTTGTCTCATTAGTCTCTTTGGTCTATTTTGACTAAAAAGGGGGAGAAGTTATTATATGGAGAGCTGCAGTTAATATGTGGAGAGCTGCAGTTAATATGTGTGAAGTAGCTAGGCTAAACAGATGACAACTGATGCTGAACAGAATAATGTTCTGTGTTGTATAGGTGATGTTGAAGGAGATGTCAGATGGGGTGATTCTGAATGTTACAGGTGTTGTTGAAGGAGATGTCTGTGTTGAACAGACTTAGGGTGAGAAGAAACACATATGTGCTTAAAATGTGTTTAATGTGTGTTTATTACTAGTTGCTATTATAGCTAGTAATTATGTGGTTATTACTTCTGCTGCTGCTTAACTGCTGATATATCTTTTCTTGTGAACAAATGGACTGATATATGTTTTAGCCAAAATTTGCCTAAGGGGGAGTTTGTTGGTTCTAAGTGTTGGCAGCAATTTTGGTAAAACCTAGAATGTTCACAATTTGTCACATGTGTTGTCTTGATATAAGATAACATATACCAGCAGGATATTTAAAATGTAATTATGCAGGATTTTACTGAGATGTCAGACCCGATGTCATGACATCTGTATATAGAACATTCAGTCTGAATGTTATGTATTATGTGATTGCGTTTTTAATGCAAATCTTTGTTTGATTGATGAGATGATTGAACACGCTATCAATCCGTAATTACAACTAGATTGACTTATTTTCCAGAGAGATCTAATCAACTGTTATGAGAAGATATGAATGGAAAATAGTTTTAGGGTTTTATGATGTCCAAGCCCATCCAAATGCTTCTATAAAAAGGACATGGAAAACCTGATTTTAGACACAAGAAATAACGAACGAAATATTGAGAGAGAATAAGGGTTTTAGTCTTGTATGGTCGTGTGAATTGTAAGCCATTCAATTCATCCATAGATGATTGAATTGGTCTGATTTTTGAGTTGTAATTTGTCACTCTAAGCTTTTAAGCATGGGTGTGTGTTTACTTGATTGAAGCTTTTAAGTAAGATCAAGTATGTGTCATTGAAGAGTGTCTTCTTTTCATTGTAATTCTTGTTTTATATCACTGTTGTGATTGAGGGGGAGTGAGTAGGATCTCATATCTAAGAGTTTTTAGGTAGAAGTCACATGGGTAGAGATTAGGTGAAAAGACTGTAACTTGAAGTTGTTTACTAAGAGTCTTTGAACTGATTCTATTTAGTGGATTTCCTTCCTGGCTTGGTAGCCCCAAAACGTAGGTGAGTTTGCACCGAACTGGGTTAACAATTGCTTGTGTCTCTTGCATTATTGTTCTTTATCTTTTATCCTATTTGTATTGTTCAGATATTAGTGTCGTGACATTACCTTCGACATCTCATATCTGATACCAGAATTTCATTGCTAATAAGACCTTAAAGACTTAAAGAGTTTAAATCTGTAACTTCTTGAATATCAATCATTTTGGGTCTGTATTTGACAGGAAGACTCCTAAGAATCTTCTTGATATGATCCACAATCGTATAACTCTTGTTCAAGACCTGAAGTCCAGACACAAGAAATTGAAATATTGAGAAAATATATTCAATGTTCTTATCATTCTTCATTATGAACAAATCATATTGCTAAATTAGAAGATTAACTTTAGCTTCTTGAACCTGTTGATTACCTTCACAGGTAGCATATAGAGATTAAAAGATAGTCTTTGTAATAGACTTATCAATAATATTTATATACTCAGAATTAGGTAAAACATCAATAAGAATGCCTCTCACCCTGTGATGTTTTCTATAAATCTTTTTCTGATCAAGAGTGAGACACTTTCTATCAGAAACCATTCCAACACCATTGACATGAAAGTCAATGCCATCTTCCAAGATATCCCAAAACTCATCATCCAGACCAATGATGTGAGCGTACATCTTGTTTTTCCACCATTCAAATTTAGTGGAGTCTCCACTGACTGTTGGTGTTCTAGCAGTATAGTTTTTTACACCATATGTACTTTGATCATGGTTGTTATTACCATGAAGAGATCCTCTAACAGGGCTAGTTACTTCAGAACTATCAAACATGATGGAAAGAATGTTTTTCTCAAGATATTTTATGTACCACAGTTAAATGTATAGTACAGGCCATGCTCTGATGCTAATTGAAGGTGGGAAAAATACACAAGAAGGGGAGGGTTGAATGGTGTATTTCCAAAAATCGATTTCACTTCTAAACCAGCAAGTTCAGATTCTGAACAAAGTTAAGACTCTGATATCAGAACTAATCACAACAGTGAAAATAAAATGTTCAGAAGTAAATGCAAGCAATACGCAAAGATTATCATGGTTCCTCTTCTGAACTGAGAGTAGTTTAGTCCCCTCGCCTCAACAAGAGCTTTTCACTATAACCAAACAAGTTACAAAATGCTCAAGCACACTTGCAAGAGACTTCAATGCTCAATCAACCTAGAAAGAGATTTATGCTAAAGCAACCTTGCAAGAGACTTCTGCTCAATCAACCTAGAAAGAGACTTTCTTGCTCAAGTCCTCGGACTAGAGACTTCCTCGCTCAAGCATGCAGGAAAGAGACTTCCTCTACTTTAAACAAATAGTTTAGTAGAAATGGTAACTATTATACTTTAGATACACAATCAAAAGTATAACAGTTATACAATAATCACAAAGGTTTTACAACCTCTTAAGATTTCTCAGATAAACAAAGATAACAAATCTTAAGATCTTAGGCAATAACAGTTATAAGAAATAACAACTCAGAGATATGCACAAGATCTTTCAAATGAGTTGTGATGTTGTAAACTTCCTTTGAAACTTTAGCTTCCTTTTATAGAAACTGAGAAAGAGTCGTTGGAGGGTTTGAACATAATGAGCAAACTTAGTGAAGAAGTATGCAAAGTGAGACGTTGGAGTATGCATCTGGTTTGAAGCTTTGTCCATTGAATAGATGAGTTGTTCATAGCACCTTTAGAAGTACTAGGTATCTACCAAAAGGTAGAACAGAATGAAGATGTCACATCATTATTCCTTGAGCTTTGCAAAACAAAACCCTAGTTGACTTAGTCCAGAAATCTGGGACTTTGATAAGACAAGTTTGCTTTGGTACAATGTATGGATCAGATGCTCTTCAATCTTTCAGAATCTGAGTTGTCATCAGAAGTTGGGTCATGACACCAGCGTCTGAACCTTCAGAGTTGGATGTCTTCAAATGCTGATGAACCAATTTAGATTCTGATCAATCAGAATTAGGCTAACATTGCTTCTTCACATATGCTAACAATCAGGAATAATTTTATGCTTGTGATCCTGCACACTTAAACAAATGTTAGCATACACATTTGTTCTTTAAATACTTTGTTGTTATTAAAACCTAAGAGATATGAACAATATTGTTCCAATACGCTTGTCACTTACTAGTCGAGCTGGAACATAAAGCATATTGGGCATTGAAATTTTGAACTTTGATGAAAAAGAAGTTGAAAGAAAGAGGTTGTTGAAGTTGGTTGAGCTAGAAGAGATGAAAGTTAGAGTCTATGAACACGATATGCTTTATAAAGAAATGACAAAAGGTATCATAACAAGAATCTCGTGAAATAAGATTTACACGCTCTTGTAGATTCTCACACTTTTAAGGTGACCAGACAAAGGTTGAAGTTATATACAAGAGGGAAGATACCCACTACAAAGGTGTCTTTGATACTCGGAAAATCTTAGAAGAGCCAAGTCAAGCTAATGGTTTTAAGGAGCGCTTAATGAGAGACAACCCATCAAATACAATTTTATTTTGTTAGCAATTTTAATTTCATGTTATTTCATTTGATCTTCTTTTATTTTGTAGTATGTTGTATTTGTGAAGTAGTATGAAAACATAGGAAAATAAAATAAGATAATGTGAAAAAATTAGAGAAAAAATGAGATTTGGCCCCTGGAATTTTCGCGATCGTGATACACACATCATGGTCACGATAAAGGCTCATCGCAATCACGATGTAACCTATCATAGTCACGATAGAGAAGTTACAGAGGGACATTGGGGAACATTACCATTGGAAATATATGTTGCTTATCGCGATCGCGATAATGACCAAAGTGGTAATAATGGGTCACTAAAAGTGCCTATAAAAAGAAATTTGCAGGATTTGTTCAGTACAACCAAACTTTACACTACTCTTTCTACTCATAACCTCTCTAAATCTCACTTTCATCTTCTATTTTCTTCATATTACACATATTTTCCTTTTGTTTTAGTTGAAATGATCCCAAAAAGAAGTTGTGCCTCTAGTACATCAACATTAGGTACTCCACCAACTTAAGATGCATCCATCTTCCCAAATTATTCATTTCTTTCTCAAGCACATGCAGACAAATACCTTAAGGTGATGAATTACAAAATAGTGAACGAGAGAGATTTTGATTGTCTAAATTTGGGGGGATATGAAGCTTTAGTGGAAATGTTGGAAGATAGGCGATGGATAAAACTCAACAACTTGATCCAAGACACCAACAAGTCGACTGACTTGGATTTTTATGCTAATGTTGGCCATTATGATAAAAAAAATCACATCCAGTATGTGAGGTAAATGTATAGATTATTTTCCTAAAGTTATTAATGTTTTACTTGATTTGCATCCTCTAGGTCAATGTGGAATTCAAAATAGAAGGAGTCGCAACCACATGCTACGTGAGCAAATGTGTGAAATAATGAAGAATGAATTATGCCGACCAGGAGAAGAATGGGATGTTGTGTAGGGAGTTCCATTAAGGTTACTCACAACACAAATGCACCTTCCAAAAGCATGAGCATCCATTTTTGTACAAACTCTAGAGTCGGCTTTAAATCAATCAGAGTTTATAGAGAAGAGTTGTATGGGTCTAATGGCTATCATGAACCATAAGCCTATAGATGTTGGGTGTTTGATGGATTAAAACATTAAATATATGGTAGACGCACCACAACGGGCTTGTGGGACTTTTTGTATTATTAACGAATTATGCAGGTTAGTAGGAGTCTAAAGTCACCCAGATGTCAAGATGATCAACCCAATGCTACCAATCAACTAGAGTGATATGAAAAGGATACCAACAAATCCTATTCATAGAGGTGCACAAGAAGAAGCCCGAGAGAAAGTTAGTGAAGTTTTCATTTTGGTCCCTGTATCTTTTTTTTGTTGGTCTGAGTCTCTAACAATGGATTTCCTTTTTGGATTCTGACATTAAACTTTCGTTAACAAAAAGATGATGTCGCCAACGTCAGGCATATTTTTTTTTTCATTTTCAATTTATTTTAATCTTAAATAATACCACATAAGCGGTTTTGTTTGAGACTTAAATATTAAAAAGGCAAAATAATGTTGCAATTATATCATTCTATATTAATGTTGCAACAAGAATATATATTCATAAATGATTCAGTATTTAATAAATATTTCATCTATTTAGTTTATTAAATATTTATTCTATTAAATAATAACTTTATTAAATATTAAATATTTAGTCTATTAATACTTATTTTGTTAAATATTAAATATTTAGTCTATTAATACTTATTTTATTAAATATTAAATATTTAGTCTATTAATAATTATTTTATTAAATATTTAGTCTATTAATAATTATTTTATTAAATATTAAATATTTAGTCTATTAATAATTATTTTATTAAATATTAAATATTTAGTCTATAAAATATTTAGTATACTAATAATTATTTGATTAAATATGAAATATTTAGTCTATTAAATATTCACTCCATTAAATATTTAGTCGATTAATAATTATTTTATTAAATATTAAATATTTATTCTATTAATAATTAACTTATTAAATATTAAATAATTTAGAATATGAAATATTTAGTATGTTAATTATTATTTTATTAAATATTAAATATTTATTCTGTTAAATATTTAGTCTATTTCAACTATTTAGTTCATGAAATAATTACTTTATTAAATATTTCAACTATTTAAACTATTTAATATTTTAACCATAAATATATTATTTAAAATTTCAATTATAATTGAAAATTTTCAAATATTTCAACTATTTAATATTTCAACCATAAATATACTATTTAAAGTTTCAATTATATTTAATATTTAATAATTACTTAATATTTTTTATTAAATATTATTTCTTAATACGAATAAAAATATATTTCAAAAATGGAGGAAAGAGTATGAAATTGTTCTTTACGGTATGTTTCTAATAATATATATTTGTTGCAAATTTAAATATGAATGGATCGGATGTTTTAGTGGTTAAGGGTCACTTTAGAAATGTTAAGGTCATGGATTCAACATATTTTGGGACCAAAATTTTGAAACTTTTGATATAACACAAAAAAAAATTCTATGTAGAATTTATCAAAAAGAAAAAAGCAAAAAAAAAGTCTGCCACGTGGGCGTGGTTAGCCAAGTCAACTTTTTTTTAACAAAATTCTAACTTCAGGACTAATGTCAACACAAAAGTGAGATATAAGGACTCAGACAAAAAAAAGATACAGAGATCAAAATCAAAAACTCGCTAGTTTACAAAGATCAGCGGACTATTTAAGCCTAATAAAGAATAAATTATGTTGACCAGGAGCAGAATGGGATGTTGTGCATGGAGCTCCATTAAGGCTACTCACAACACAAATGTGTCCAATTCCAAAATCATAGACATCATTTTTTGTGCAAACTCTAGAGTCAGCTTCAAATCAATCAGAGATTATAATGAGGAGTTGTATAAGTCTGATGGTTATCATGAACCATGAGCCTATAGATGTTGGGTGTTTGATGAATTAAAACATTAAAGATATGGTAGACACACCACAACGGGCTTGTGGGACTTTTTGTATTATTATCGAATTATGCAGGTTAGCATGAGTCCAAAGTCATCTAGATGATGAGATGAATAACCCAATACTATCGATCAACTAGAATGATATGAGAAGGATACCAACAAATCCTATTCATAGAGGTGCACAAGAAGAATCCCGAGAGGAAGGCCAAGATTAGTTCTATCATTCAGAGATACAACAACAACACGAAGATCCTCAAAACCAACAGCAAGCCTCAAATCTTCTGTAAAGGCTTAAATAGAACGTGTTTCATATGGTAAGTTGGGATACTAAAATTTCACCTGGTTGTATGCCGACCCTCCTAAAGTTGGACCAAACTTGCAAGGATATTTTAATGAGTAGCGAGATCATATGCATGTCTAGAACTTGAGAGAAAGTTTTGCAATCGTAGAAGACATGGAAACTTACTTCCGGGAGCAGGAACAAGCATTAGCCCAAATAAAAGATCAGATAAGGGCAACCTGGACTAGGCAAAGCAAAACCAGGAGTTTTGGGTTACTATGGATGACATACACACCTAATTCAACTCCAACAACATGTGATTTGTGAGTTTCATAATATTCTCAGTTTTATTTTTTTCTTTTTCCCTATTTGTACTTCAATTTAATCTAGAGTTTTAGATAGTATGATGAATGCTCTTCCCCTTTTGTACACTTCGCTATGCTTTACTTATCGAATATGTTTGTGGCTGTTGTTTCTTTCAATTAATGATTTGCTACCTTATCAAAGACAATATGCAAGGCAAAATGAAACAAGTCACCAGAAAAGAATGAATGAAAGGAGTTGATCATCATAGAATTTTCGGATTAAGATTTTCTTTTGATGAAGAAAAGGGATAGCCAATTTAGTTGTACTCGATCTCCAGATGCCTCAACTAGTGAGGTTTTAGTCAAATATTTCAATGTTTACTTTTTCTTCTTATGAGAGTGGTATGATTTCTATTTTCTAGAATTTGCTTTATTTTTTATTGTCTAATGGTCTGATAAATTACACACTAAGGAACCTGTATGAAATATTTATATATGTTGTTTAAACACTTTGAGTCTGGGCCTTTTTTCAATGGCATAACTTAATATATATATGAATGAAAAAGACCAACAAATTGCATTTTTTAGTACTAGTTGATCGAATAAAGATGGTTATGAAAGGACCAAAAAATATATAAGGAAAATTAGGTAGCTAAATCCAAAGATGTAAGCCTACTTTCCCAAAAATATCATATCTGACATAAGCCCAATTACAACCTAGATATACCTCAAAAGTGTGTGTTTAAACATGACTTTGATTCACTTTATTAGAAATTTTGTAAACTTATGGTTAAATGCTTTTATATGTTGGGTATGTAATTACCCTATCAATTCGAGTGAACAAATGGGAGATGAGAGACATGTTGAGTACATGGACGTTGAAATAACTTTTCAAAATTATCTGGATTGAAGTACATGTGCATTAAGTTGTGTTTATGACATGTTTGAGTGTCTGTAGGCCTATGATGCTCATGTGGTTTAGGTTTCACAGGGCTGCTGCAAGCTTGGTATGGTGAAAACACGAGGTCTTGGCCATGAGCTTGGACACTTGAGTGAATTTTTTTCAAAATAAATTATAAAATAACCATTTTTTCAAAAAAAAATCCAAAATAACCACCTTTTAAAACAGATGCGCCAGATGAACTGACACATCCATTTTCCATCATGAGGAGGCGCCACCTTTAGTGGCGCATGCATTGCTTGCTCATGAGGAGGCGCCAGTGCCATAGGCGTCTCCTTGTTGCATATGGTGTATGCGCTAATTCATCTGGCGCATACACCCTTGTATTTTTTTTATTTTTTTATTTTTTATTTATTTATTAAATAAAAAGTAATAATGTAAAAAAAATTGTATTCATTATATAATAAATGTTACATGGGATTGACAAAAATTTAATGACCGTCCCGATCGAAACGTCCCCCTGGTCCGCATCCAGGTGCCTTAGTTTGTCTTCGTGGTCTCCCACGATTTTCCTAAGGTGTTTGGGGTCTTTGCGTGTTGACCTGATCGAATAATGACTGGTGTGAAGGTTCAGCGGAAGTTCCAGCGGTATTTGACAGATGTGTCATCATTGGTTCCCAATATCCGGAGGGGCTCTGGCCAACGATGCTTCCGTAATGGAGTTCGGTGCCCATGTCATCGTAGTTAGGTCGATGGGGTTGGGTGGATTATGGACGATATAGTTTCCTAAATTGGGACATTGAATAATTTTTGGAAGCGAAGCAATGGTTCCTGGGGTGTATTATAGTTAAACAATGGTTATGTGTTTTGGTGATGGGATGTTTGAGTGGTCACTGGTGGGGGGCTACGATGAAGTGACCCATATGAATCATCTGGGCTATAGACGATTGTGGTTGAAGCGTATGGTTGTTGATGGGTAGGGTTTGATTCTTGGTTTTGTGGTTGGGTGGATGGCATGAATGGATTGCGATGTTGGGTGTTTGGTTGTTGGGTGGATGGCATGAATGAGTTGCGAGGTTGGGTGTTTATTTGTTGGGTGTATGTGGTAGGTTGATGGTGTGAGGTTGGTTGTTGGGTTTGGGAGGTTTGACATTGGTGTTGGACGGTACTTGTTGTTGGGCATACAATGACGAGGCTAGTTGGCGGGGATCAATGAAATACCACAGCTCAAACATAAATTATTGCGTTGTCACCAATCTAAACCATGCCATATATTGTTGAGTTGTTCTTGCACCATGGATGACTGGTTCGTTTAAGATGTGTTATCGTTGATTCCTCCGTTGACGACACATCTCTTTTGCAAAGTCTCTCCATTCGGAATATTCCCATTGAGCATCAACTCTTTTTTGATGCCAATTCCCCAAACACGTCGGAGGTTCTGGAATCTGTTATTGCATGCCGAACTGTAGTTTTACCCAGTCACTCTGGTGTATTTCCACAGTAGTGAATCGGATAATTGGTGTCTTTGTTGTCTAAACTGCAACATCGTCATGGTTAATCTGATGATCAAGTCCCAGATATGGCCTCCAGATAAATTGTACAACAATACGATATGATTAGATGATAAATAATTTGATAAGTATTTTTAAATTAAAATAGAGTTGTGTAGGAGTATTACATCGTTTGCTCCAATGTGGTCCAATAGATTGTGATAGACTACTATAGCGTGTTTCAGACACCTATTGTGTATAGAGGTAACTCGGTTTACAATAAATAAAATATCAAATTTTTCACATCTGAAATAAAGAATAGAAAAGAAATTGCAGTGGAGTCCTGTGGGCCAAATCATCTACAAAAACCTGGTTTGGTTTGCAGAAAAAGTAGGTGAAGTTTTATCAGAAGAAGATTCGAGATGATGACGATGTCCAGCATATGTTCGTCAGTCATGAACAATCTGGGTACAACGATATAGAGTTGTATATATTATCACAACAACAATAAGTGTCTCAGTTCATTGATCAGTCACAAGTGTTTTGTGAAACTGATGACGAACAAGCTGAGGTGAATGTTCCAGATGACGAAGAAGAAGAAACCAAGATCTTGGTTGATTCAATGGTGAACGCTGATGAGGAAGAGGAGCCAATATCAACTATTCATGTATATTGTCCACCTTAACACATGACAAGGTTGAATTTGGGTTCCGATGAACCTTCATCAGATATATGGTACAATCCTTATATGCAAATGCAAGGATCTTTGAAACAAGGAGACACATTTCGCACAAAAGAGGATTGTGTAAAAGTCATCAAAAAACCTCACATGGAATTATCAGTTGGTTTCAGAGTTGATAAAACTAACGCATTGAGGTACAAAATTTATTGTCTGAATGAGCACTGCCTTTTTAGGTTGTCAGTTTCGTATCGGAAGAGGAGAGATTCTTGGGAGATTTGATCCATGGGTCCAGTTCACACATGCATGCTGACAAACTCAATGCAGGATTATCAGAAGTTAAGCTCTCAGCTAATATGCGATGAAATATTGTTTGTCATTGGCGACAATCCGTCGTTAAAGGTGAGTACAATAATCTCGCATATTAGGGCAGAGTACGAGTACACTCCATCATATAGGAAGGCATGGATAGCTAGGACAAAGGTTGTGGAAAAAGTGTTTGGCAATTGGGAGGAGTCTTACAAACAACTTCCAAAATACATGTTGGCTCTAAAACAGTATGCTCCAGGGACTATTGTCAAGTTGGAAACGTTGCCCGCATATACACCAGACGAGACGTGTGCTGTTGGAAATGGAATATTCCACCGTCTATTCTGGGTGTATCAACCATGCATCATAGGTTTTTCTTTCTGTAAACCAATTATACAAATTGATGGTACATAGTCGTACGGGAAATACAAAGGAACATTACTGATGGCAGTTGCACAAGATGGTCAACGTTGGGGCCACATGACAACAAATTTTGTGGAATCAATGAACTCTATCTTCAAAGGAATTCATAACCTACCTATTACCGCTTTAGTGCAGACAACATATTTCAGGCTAGGGGCGTTGTTTGAAACCAGACGTTCCAAATGGAGTTTAGTGTTATAATCTGGGCAGTTGTTCAGTGATGCTTCAATGAAATTCATTAGAGATGAAGTTGCCAAAGCAAACACACGTGTGGTTACGGTGTTTGACCGCACTAAAGGTTGGTATAGGTGTTGTCGAGTCCATGGATCACAATGAGGGCATGCTGATGGGACAGTGCAGAGTCGAACTAGATAGAGGTTGGTGCGACTGCGTAAAGTTCCAAGCCTTTCGTATGTCCTTCTCCCATGTCATTGCGGTATGCTCAAAGGTTCGAAGGGATCCATCCTACTTTCTATCTGACATTTACAAAGTCATCAGTCTATCAAATGTTTATAAAGTTAGTTTTTTCGTAGTGGCAAAAGAGGATTATTGGCCAGAATATCAAGGGGACATCGTCTGGCACAATGAAGTTATGCGAAGGAAGAAAACGGGTCGCCCAAACAGCACCTGGATTCGAACTGAAATGGATACTAAGAACAAAATGGTTAGATTATGTAGTTCATGCCGTCAGCCAGATCACAATCGTACTAATTGTCCTAGTGTTGGAACGAGCACAACCAAATAAATTCAAATGTACCTCTGTTGTAATATATGAAAAACTAAATTTATTTCATATTATAAGTTTGTGAGAAAATATCATTACATAAACAACAACACAAACAATTAAAACAACTACAATATAATAACTTGAGTGGATCTTGGTCATAACATGTCTAAATGAAGCTTGGAGTATGGACCATTGGACATGAAGATGAAATAGATTTGGAGCCACAAAATGGAAGATCGTGAGGAAAAAGATAGGCTTATGGTTTAGTTTGACTTTTTTATGACATGTTTGAGTGTGTGTAGGCCTATGATGCTCATGTGGTTTAGGTTTTGCAGGGCTGCTGCAAGCTTGGTATGGTGAAAACATGGGGTATTGGCCATGAAGCTTGGTATGGTGAAAACATGAGGTCTAGATTCAACAAAGTCAACCTACCACATACACCCAACAAACAAACACCTAACCTTACAACTCATTCATGCCATCCATCCAACGACCAAACACCCAAAGTCGCAATCCATTCATGCCACCCACCCAACCACAAAACCAAGAATCAAACCCTACCCACCAACAACCATACGCTTCAACCACAACCGTCTATAGCTCAGATGATTCATATGGGTCACTTCATCGTAGCCCCCCACCAATGACCACTCAAACATCCCATCACCAAAACACACAACCATTGTTTAACTATAATACACCCTAGGAACCATTGCTTTGTTTCCAAAACGATTCAATGTCTCAATTCGGGCAACTATACCGTCCACAATCCACCTAACCCCATCGACCTAACTACGATGACATGGGCACCGAACTCCATTACGGAAGCGTCGTTGGCCAGAGCCCTTCTGGATATTGGGAACAAACGATGACACATCTGTCAAATACCGCTGAAACTTCCTTCGGACCTTCACACTAACCATCATTCAATCAGGTCAGCACGCAAAGACCCCAAACACCTCAGGAAAATTGTGGGAGACCACGAAGACAAACTAACGCACCTGGATGTGGAACAGGGGGACTATTCGATCGGGTTAGTCATTAAATTTTTGTCAATCACATGTAACATTTATTATATCATGAATAAAATTATTTTTTTACATTATTTTTTATTATTTCATAAATAAAAAAATTAAAATAAAAAAAATTAAATAATACAAGGGTGTATGCGCCAGATGAATTGGCGCATACACCACATGCAACAAGCAGGCGCCTATGACATTGGCGCCTCCTCATGAGCAAGCCAATGCATGTGCCACTAAAGATGGCGCCTCCTCATGATGGAAAATAGATGCGCCAGTTCATTTGGCGCATCTATTTTAAAAGGTGGTTATTTTGGATTTATTTATTTTGAAAATTATGGTTATTTTGAAAAAAAAATTCCCCTAAATTTATGTCAAAATTAATATGGAAATGCATCTCCGTATAACTTACGGAAATGCACCTCCGGACGTATTTTTGATCAAAAACTCGCCAGACTCTTCTCCTTCCTCATTTCTCTTTTACTCTCTCAAACCCTTAAACACTCAAACTCTATCAAACTCTTTCAACTCACTTCCAAGTTTCTACTCTCAATATCCAATCGATCAAAGAGCCCACCTTAAAACTCTCACATTGGTAAGCTTTTGATCTCTCTATACATTTTTTATTTCTTTATACATTTATAGAAATTGAGCATTATGTTGTATAATAGGTAGTTAATATAGGTTATTTAACTGAGCGGTGTGTTTGATAAGTAGTTTATATGAGAAATGTGTTTTGAGAATGTTGGTTTTCCATGCATTTCAGCCATTTTTCATTATTTTTTTCTGAGTTGCGGGTTAATACTGAAATGCACTTCTGTATTTGTTCAAAATTTGATTTTTCAGAAATCTAGAAATGCATTTTCGTATTTGGTTTGTCTGCATTGTTTGCCTTAATTTTCACTGTGTATCATCTTGATAATGCTTGTGTGGTTTAATTATAGGCATTATGGTTGTTAACCAAGTTAAGATTGAGGCTTGGTTTAGTGTCTCAGCATGCACCAATTCGTAGGGAAAGAGTCTAACTCTCGTAGGGACCAGTTGGTTCTAGTTCGTTTGATATAGAGCCGTCAACTTTCGGATTCCATGCATCTCCGACTTCATATTCCCGAAAGAGGCATGTGTCACCTCCTGATGCCCCGAAAGCCCCATCGGTCAAGGTTGGGGCACTCTAGGTTGATGTCGTTCCTTAGGGGTTTGGAATAGGCTCTTATGACTAATTGATGTTACCTTTTGTCGTACCTCAAGAAAAATGGGAATACGACCTCAGCGAAGCGTGATCGCACGCTTGCAATGATGGACTGAACAGAGTCGCCACCGAACTTTATTTATTCCTAAAAAGGAAAGGGGAAATATCGATAAAACCCAAGACAAAACGACAATGATTATTGGTCGTCGCAACCAAATCAGGGTTCGGGAGTCGATTACGCAAGGGGAAGGTATTAGCACCCCTCACGTCCGTTGTACTCAACGGGAACCATTAGGTCAGTTGTGTGCGTTAATGTTAGTTTAAAATGTTAGGCTTTAAGTTACTAGGTGGGAAAGAAAGAATAGAAGAGAGAAGAAATGTTTTTGGATTTTTGACGGAGGACTGAACCTAAGTTTTTTTTAGTGGACCTGACAAGATTTACAAATCCTGCTCCTACGTATCTCAATAGAGAAGTCAATGCTTACGTAGTTCTGAGTAGAAAATGCTTGTTTGTTGGTCGATTTTAGCGAAAGCTATATTCTATTAATCGATGAAAACATTGTTTTACCCAAAACAGATGAGGAGCGAACGTATACCACACATCGAATGGATTTACAAATCAACATTCGGAAAAACGTCACTTATCTCAACTCAACAATTGTGGCCGAAACATTGCTTTGCATCATCTTAAGACAAGATGTCTTTCGTTTATGAAAAGGTTTTAAAGACCGCATTGCGGCGAAGAAAAGAGTTTGATTGGTTGGATGTATTTTGAGTGATGGCGAGAACTTGGATGAGCGAGATATCCATCTCGAATCCTAGACTCAGGAGTGCGTGGTATCCACCACGTTCCATTTCCATCTTACTGGAAAAAGTATTTAACAAAGATTAAGTATTTTGAGGTTTGATTGAGAAAGGGTTTGAAGAAACCGCATTGACAATGACGGCGAGAGTCAAGATAGGCGAGGCATCCACCTCGAATCTTAACCTCAGGGGTGCAAGGTATCCACCATGTTCCATTTCCATCTTATTGAAAGAGGTTAAGATAGGAATTAAGTACTTTGGAGTTTGAAAGACGAGTACTTGTGACTTGCAAGCTCTTACAGCTTGGGACTAATACTCGGGACTACGTATGGATATTTCACCCAGGTAATCTTTTTCTTCCAAAATTGCTTAAAGAAATGGTTCAAATATTTACGAATGTTTTGGAAGGAAGACGGACACTTATGGCTTGCAAGCTCTTACAACTTGTGCCTAATGTTCGGGACTATGTCTGGATATTCCACCCAGGTAGTCTGTTTCTTCCAACTTACTGAGAAAAGAAGTTCAATATTTAAGTATTTTGAAGAGAAGACAAATACATAGGGCTTACAAGCTCTTACAGCTTGAGCCTAATATTCGGGATTATAACAGGATATTCCATCCAGGATAATCTTTTTCTTCATATTCACTTATGGAAATGGTTTGAATATTGGAGCTTTTTGAAAAGAAGACGAACACATAGGGCTTACAAGCTCTTATAGTTTGAGCCTAATATTCGGGATTATAACTGGATATTCCATCCAGGATAATCTTTTTCTTCATATTTCAATAAAAAGATGTGTTTGAATAGAATGATTAATGTGAAGGTTTGAGGTGTTGGTCAATTAAGTTGATATGGCGTATGAGTTCGTGGAGAATACGCCCAAGAGTAAGCCGAACGAAATAAATAAATAAACAAGTTATTTACAACACATTAAAAATTAAACCGGAAAGAATAAAATCAACAAGCGTAAAAAAGAGGACTAGATAAAAAGGTATAAAATGGTAAAATAAATAGTAAGAAGTTATAAAAAATTTAAATAAAATAGTAAGCATAAACATAAAAATAAATGAAGGTATGCTATTCTCAAGTATCGAACCCATCCCACCAAAGAAGATGAAATTGCTTTCTCTCCACTTGGCCACTTATGGTCATTTGTTACCTTAACAACAACTTAAATATATAAACAAGAATAGATAAAGATAAATTAAAATAAAAAACTAATTAAAACGAGATGGGCTGCTGGGTCATTTTTTTAGAGTAAAACCCAACCTAAGCAGAGGGTCCTAAACCGTGTGGGCCTAGGTCGGTGAAGACCCATTTTCCAAACTGACCCAAATGGCCGGATCTATCCGGTAAGCCTCTTCCTATTCCGCAGGAAGACGCGTGGGAGACAGAATCCCAACCACATGGGGAAGAGATGGAGAGCCATTAATGCTCTTGGGGAAACGAAAAAGGCATTAAAACCTTGGGGAAGTGGGAAAGGACGGTCACCTTCCCTAGTGAAATTCGCTCTAATGGAAAGGAAAAAAAAGAAAGTGAATGGGAAATATCCTCCCTAAGTTTTTCCTCATCTCAGCTCAAAGCCTTTTCCTCAACACGAAAAGCAAAACCTACCTCTCTTAACACGAACCAAACACTAAAAAACAAGAAAATATAAAGGTCAACAACATCACCACAATCACGAACCCTAAACAAACAGAGGTTGACGCTGGATACCGAAGAACAAGAAGAGGCGAGAAATCTATCGGATCGGGATATTTTGGAGACGAATGAACATGTATACGATCTCTTATACTTCTTGCTTCTTCGATCTTTGGGAGTGGATTTCGAAAATAGGGCCACCAGTAGTACCACTGTCTTCTTTCTCTGATTTCGCTAATGCTAATGGCTTTTTGTGAAATTTTCTCCCAGAACTCTTGCTAACCTTTCCTTTTTGTTATTGAACAGTTTTTTTGCCGCTGAATTATTAGGGTTTTTTCGCTACCCCCTTGAATCGTGGCAGCCCCCCCCCCCCCCCCCTTTATACTCACCCTGCTAGGGTTTTAAGCTGGCTACTGAGATCTAAAGGGGTATCCCCTTGGAAGTCCTTTGAGGTGTTCCAGTTTGTCCACCCTATTTGGTGTTTGGTCTGAAAAAGGTAATATGAATCCTATACTTTCTTCTTTTGAATTTGTCCTAATTCCTTTATGGGTCGCTTGTGGAATTTTACCGCCGGTGAGAAAAGTTTCACCACTGTGAACCCACTTAGACGAAAATAGGACGTGTTTCTTCTCTTTTTTCCTTCGAAATTTACACTGATTTTGTGTTGTTGTTGTAGCAGCTTTGCAATCTCTTAGCAATGGTTCAAGCAGCATCGAATGTCGACGGCTTGCAACCGTGCTTGAAGAACTCTTGTACTACTCAACAAATTCAAATGGCCCTGTTTCTAATTTGAAGATTGACAAAACCTGCAATCTCATTCTCTACCAAGTTCATTTTACACAAATTCATCAAATTGTTTCTGCACAATTGCATCAATTCCACTTCTGCACAAGCTCAAGATCAAGTCGTACCGAAGTTTTGTTATCTTGCTTCTATCAATGGTAAGTTATTCTCACTTGCTGCAACTTATATTCGTCTGTGAACTGATACAAATTCCGACCCTGCAGCCTCTACATTATTCAAAATGTCATGAGCAGACTCAAGCCATCCCATCTCAATGCAACAGGTGATCATATCAGGAGATAGAACTGGACTCTGCCACTGGATATAAAATTCAATAATTCTTCCATTTTCCTCTCAGTTTAAGCACAAGGTCCCTCTACAATAGCTTAGGCTCTATATGTATTTTTAATACACTCTTCAAATTAGTCGATCTGAATGTGATAAAGCAAGGCTTTTGTAAATGATTCCTACATTCTATTTCTTTGATTGATTTGATAGGTTTGGCAATGGAAGATTTGATGCGTTTGACGGTTTGAACTGAGTTGTTATCGCAGGAGGATATTGCGTCGTGTTGAGTTTTTTATGACAGTTTAGGTTATGTTGCAGTGAAAACAAATAAGGGGGAATAGCATAAAGCTAGACCAGAGGCTTGTGGATTCATTTCTTGCAGAAGTTGAAACACTAAGCAGAATTCGGCATAACAAACATTGTGAAGTTGTTGTGTTGTATCTCAAGTGATGATTCGCTACTGCTTGTATATGAGTATCATGAACATCAGAGTCTTGACGGGTGGCTGCACAAAAAGCATAAAACACCGGTTGCGTCCAGTACGGTTCATCATGACATCATTGATTGGCCGAAAAGATTGCATACAGCCATTGGAACTACACAAGGCTTATGCTACCTGCATGATGATTGCTCGCCGCATATTGTTCACCGAGACGTGAAAACAAGTAACATTCTCTTGGATTCATGATTCAATGCAAAAGTTGTTGGTTTCGGTCTCGCCAGGATACTGATCAAGCCAGAAGATCTTGCCACCATGCCAGCCGTGGCTGGCGCATTTGGATACATTGCTCCAGGTAAAACAATTTTGAATTCCCGTTTTCTCATAAAATTCGACTATCTTAAGTTATTAGATCTCAATGTTTATTTCGTGTATGAATTGCAGAATATGCTCAAACAATTAGAGTCAATAAGAAGATAGATGTTTACGGCTTTGGAGTAGTTGTATTGGAACTGACAACTGGAAAAGAAACTAATCTAAAAACTGCCAGCCGGTAGACCATCAATGAAGGAAGTCTTGAAGATATTGATCGGTTGCAGAGATCCGCAAGCAAGCCAATGCAGAGAAGATTGTTGATTCATGATGATGCTCCACTCCTTAAGAATTTTGATAATGTGATAAAATGCATGCACGTTTGTAACGAACTTGGAACTGAGTTTTTGACTAACAGTTACAACTCCATGTTTTCTCTTTTAAAGTGCAACATTCACTTTAGACTTTAAAGAAAATAAATCCACAACTTTGAATATGTTACCTATCTGGATAATCCATGAAGTGTGACTTTATATAGCATTGTAATCTTGCAAGGCAATTACTTCATTTCGTTTGTACTGAACTGTATTAATCTCTTGGAAAGAAACAACCGGCTCTGAATTCTTTGATTGATCAGTTAGTTACTATTCAGAACACCATTGTTATCATAAACCAGGTTGATGTTTTCATGCCCAACTTTTCTCAAATATTCTTTTTTCTAAAGTGCTTGATAGAACAAGTGATAACCCAAACTTCAGCTCATACACGGCAACTTGAATTGGTTGAATAATGTCATTAAATGTTGAGTACTCATCCATCAACCAATTAATGAAACACATTGCCGTTTCCTGCCGACTGTGAGCGTGGTCAATAACTTGTTGTGGATCCTCTGCTTCAACATCACTCACCAAAACTTCCAAAGCAGTAGTGTGTTTGAGAAAACTCATCACATTCTTTCATCAACTTCTTGTATTTCCAGGATGCAGAGCGGAACACAATCTTTATTTTTGCAGCAGACACACTGAAGTGTGTAGAAGGTTACAAGTTTATAACCTTTTAGGACTTGAAATGAACAAAACGCTCGTTGTGAATGTGCAAGAAAATGATGCTTTCTTTAATAAAACCAAGTCATTTCTTTGTGTTTTAGGACTTTCATGTATTCATATGATGATGTTTTAAGGTTATGAATTAATCACTTGCCATGAGAATGACGGTTGTGAGTGGATGGATGTGATAAAAATGAATGAAGTAGCTGAAACATGAATGAGTATGCGTATGAATGAATGGAAGCTTTCCAATGTGAATGAAAAATGTGAATGCAAAATGTGAATATGACATATAGAAATATGAGATGGAATATAGATGGAATCTCTTTGAATTAAGATCTAAAGGGAAAATGATGTTCTATGAGAGAGACAAAATATGAAATTGGACATAAGAACGAGAACCATGAGGTTCACTTGATTTTATCAAATGAAAAGAGGTTCCCAATCCTACTTAACTATGGAAATTAACTATCTCGTACCAAAACAAAAGGCAAAGCCCAAAAAAACACATGGAACGGTTGTGGTAGCAAGTCTAACAAATAATGTAGGTAAGTAGCATCATGACCAGATGAAATGGTCATGAGGAAGAATGAATGATTGATGGAAAAATTTTCAGGACCAAAATCAGGGTATGACACCTTTATATCCGGATCATACTGCCATGCATGTATGGGACAGAGAGGTAAAATTCATTTGTACTTATTTTTTGAAACACGTGAGTTATAAGATTTGATGTTTATGTCGATGATTTATTTTTCTGCATGACTGTGATGCTTTAAAATGCATCAACCATGATCGTAAGATTGTGAGGTTGCATCAACCTCAAGAGTAGTTGTTTGATGATGTGATGCAGTTATCTGGGTTGCAAGACTTATGCAAGACTAATTACTCTACTATTAACCATGGTATGCTTTCAGCGTTTATTGAGGTATGGCACTCTGAGACGTCATTTTTTCATCTTCCACATGGTGAGACGTCATATTTTTATCTTCCAATGTGTCATGCCTGTTGTATCTTCCGATCAGGGAATGACTATTAGACCACGACATGGTTATTAGAGACGAGGCATTGTAGATGGTCATGACATATTTGGGAGTTGGCCCAAGAGATGCCCTGTAGGAGATAGAAGACACCTGAGGGTGTCATGTTAGGTTTGGATTCTAAGAGAATTTGTATGCACAACAACTAATAGCGATAGAGCAGATCGATGGTGATGATGAGCAGATTATTCAATATAGAGCATAAGCAATGAGAGCATACATGTTGTACTTGGTTGGCACGTCCATATTGGTGGACAATGGTGTCTATTATGTGGATGTAGTTTACCTCAGATACTTCACTAACATGGAGCAGATTCATGAGTACAACTGCAGGGACACTTGTTTGGTTTACCTATACTCCAAGTTAGATGAAGGTTGTATGTAGAAGACCAAACAAATGATAGCTAGTTGCACGTTGTTAAGGGTAATGTATTTGCTTCCTTTACTATTTATGTACCATTTTCATAACACATGTGTTATGTCATTACTAATAATTCATATATACCATTTTCAGGCATGGATTCTCCAACACTTCCAACGTATATCCAGATGGTCATATGTTGATACATACACTAAGGATATGTCTCGTGTTTGTGCATACGCCCCGCTTAGAAAAAATAAGGAGACTGAGTCATTCAGAGTATATATTGATTGCATAGTAACACATTATATGCACTTCAAATGTGTCCCTTAGACGACATAGTCTTTTACTCTTGATGATTGGCTTATGGATCACATCTGATGTATCAGCATCTTCCTAAGCTCGTCGTGCACCAATTCAGGTATATACGATTTGTTCCAACATGCTCCTTTAATTCTGTTTATCCTACTATGGTCTACAGAGATGTAGATGCCATGTATGATGATTTCCTTAATCATATGATATCAGGTGAAACACGAGGTAGCGTAGCTCCTAACGACTAGAGTTGTGCATACAATTAAGTCTATTGGTATAACATTGCAGTATATGAGACATGGATTATGAATAGTATTATCATTTGTTACTTTGTTATTTGCACTATATTATAAATTGATTCATTCATATATATGACATTTTCATCTTGTACATTAAATGTATGATTTTATTTATAAAAATTTATTATGATAATAGTTATAATACATGATCTATTACATCCATGTATTTCTATAAAAGAAATTCAAAATTAACTATCTATGGTGCTTATAATCTACTACAGAAATGCATCTCCAAATCAATTTGTGACAAAATAAGTGTCTCGGTTAAGAATACATGTGGTGCATATAAAGTAAATATGAAAATACATCTACGGACTAGAAAATGCATCTTCAAACTAATTTTAGGCAAAAAAAAAAAAAAAAGTGAGGCTTGCCTCATCTACATACGTATTTTGTGTGAAATGGGGCATCCATAAATGCACTGCACACTTCCGGATTAGTGCATTCGTAGGATCATTTTCGAATTTTCTAAAGGTGCTTCTCCACCACCTAGGGTGGGAGACGCAATCCCCTCATAGTAAATCAATGATCCATATATAAGAGAGCCACTGCAAGCGAAAACCTATAATTTTCTGAAAATAGTATGGATAACAAAACAAGCACTCCTAACGCAATTATTTTCAGACTGTAAACCTCGGGACAATAATTTGGATTGACATAACCGAGCTTAAATATATGCTGTACACGGCAACAGAGGGAATTGGATGGCATTAGTGGCTTTGCATAACCTCTATTTACAATAAAGTTATTATAAATAAGGCAGGGAATAGAAATGCAAATGGTATTCACAGCAAGTGCCAACAAAGATATATACATAATCATGTACTCATGCAAGCATATACTAGAATGTCTCTTCTGGCTTTAGGAAATTGTAATATTCAAGTTGTGTCATCTCCCCACCGGCTGCAGAATCAAACTGACACCGATAGAAACTGCATTAATAGTTCAATAAACAATTGCATCAGATGTTTTAATCACAAGAAAGAGCAAGTCATTAACAACAAATACGGTGCATCAATATGGTAAGAGTTGATCATCAAAATTTTGACCCAATTTTATATTAGTTTCAAGATATACAAGAGCAAGTCATGAACTACGAATTCGATGCATCAATATTGTAAGAGTTGATCATCTAAAATTTGACCCCAATATTTGTTTCAAGATATACTCCCTTCTTTCGTCTCTAATCTTTGGCCTTTCAAGATTTTAAGCATATGTTTTTCACTGTATCTTTACAAATACCCAAAGCATGTATTAAAAAAGAATTAAGTGGAATTGGGTTTTTGAGTCTGTGTCTAAACTTTTAGTTTCTTGATCAGGGACAGGTATAAAGTTTTAAACTTAGTATTCTTTTATAAGTTGTGTTGCAAAATATAAGGCACGTAGAAATTACAAATATAAACAATGTTAAAATATAACCATGCAGCTATTTGTTTGATGCTAATATTGAAGAAGCATTTGAATTGAACCTTAAAACCTAAAAGAAAAAAGAAGCACAATTCTTTAAATTCATAATGACTCTACCAATTAATCTGTTTTCTCTGTTAAGACTACCACTGACACAAACAGTAACGATGCCATGAGCCTCTATCAATTTTAGAGGGTAATCTACAGGTATATAAGTAAATTATAAAAGTTCAGTTTTCATTTTTCAAATCATACTTTCACCGTGCTAGTTCTATCTGAATGTTTCTAACATCTCTAAGGAACACCTAAAAAAATATGAAGGCAATGACAGGATTAAAAAGGCACAGATATGATCTATTACACAGTAATACCTGCCATCCATGCCGAGTATCACAATTGTATTTTTCTGATGGCCAAAGGCAACATTATACTGTAAACCTTCTTGCAAGCGAAATTGAGCCACGGACCATTCTGAGCTAAAATACTTAGGCAATACACCTACAAAACATACAGAATTAAGAGAATTGTCAGCAGCAGCTTGTTCAATAAAAAATCTAAATTTCCAGACCAAACAAAACCCTGTAATACTACAGCTACACATGTTACTCTGGTTGTTCTATAGTTACTGAACAAAAACTTAATACCCATAGACTATAACTAATGAATGAATAACCCACAGTGGACAAATGCACAAACCTCTAATAAATGAGAGAGACAAAGCTGCCGATGGACTAATAGGACTAGACTCAGATGTAGTATGTGATCTCTCGTGCCCCAACAATCCCGAATCAACCTTCAGGTTGAATACATGAACAGTTCCCTTGTCACTCGAGACAGCTAACCACTGAGCCGTGGGAGAAAAGGCAAGGCTATATATCTCAGCTCGGTCAGCACCTCTCCGTACCTGAAATCATTATTACCATTCAAACTTTAAAAACAATTGAACTCATCACATAAATAAACAAACAAAAAACCTAACCAACTATTCAAAACAATCGGCCCCAAATGAACCTCAACCTAAAGTTCGAGCAGTATTTCAACCTAAAAAAGAGATTTTGAAAAATAAACTAAACACTCACATAAAAAAAAAAAAAAAACAAAATAATAATCATATTTCTATATAGGAAAATGCTAGCACTTTTAAGAAACTTTAAAAAGTAAGTTTTTATGGAAATCCTTCTATATATATAGTAGAAGAATATGAAAATGAAAAAAGTGAAATCAACCTCTTGGAGCAAAGAACCATCCAGGGTATTGAAAATCCTAATGAGAGTCCCCTTGGAGCTTGCAGTAGCAAGTAAAAGTCCATCTTGGGTTATATTGAAACAAGCAATTCTAGAATCATGTGCCAGGATGAACTTGGTTCTCTTGGAAGCATAATGTTCAACCCTAATCTGACCTTTCTGCAACCCAGGACAAGCCAACACCATAGTTTCCAAATGATGTGAAACCTCACAGAGACCCTTAGGGTTCGCAATAGTCTCAATTTGATGAAGAACCTTAAGATCAGAGAAATTATAAACAAAAATCTTATGCCCCAAAACAACAACAATTCTATCCCTCCTCAGACGAATCCCTTTCACCTCCGATCGAAACGACAACTCTCCAATACACCGCGACTGATGATCATCCCAGATCATCACCCTATCAGCCGGATACCGAGGGTCCGATCCCCCGCCAACGAAAGCAAGAATATTGCATCGAAACAACATGTGAACCAACCCGATTCCTCCGCCGTGACCGAAATCACGTCGGAATATTTCACGAAAGGGGTCACAATTATAGATTCGGAAGCCTTGATCGGTGCCAACGGCGAAACAACCGGAGTCTTGGTTGAAGGAGATATGAAGAGCGGTGGAAGTAGAATTTGGGGATGGATTAGGGGGAGAGGGAATTGGGGTTGACGAAGGTGGTTCTTCGGAATCAAGAGGCATTAGGGTTTGAGAGGTATGAGACATTTGGGCCTGGGAAACAAAATTGAAAATTAGGGTTTGAGAATTTCTTGGTTTTGGGGGGAGAAGAGAGAATAGAAAGAGATATCTATCTATCTATCTTCTGA
This sequence comes from Lathyrus oleraceus, assembly GCF_024323335.1. Taxonomy (NCBI): domain Eukaryota; kingdom Viridiplantae; phylum Streptophyta; class Magnoliopsida; order Fabales; family Fabaceae; genus Lathyrus; species Lathyrus oleraceus. The sequence continues at coordinate 326,494,499 of NC_066584.1, read as the reverse complement.
GGAGAGGTGGCTTGCGTTGGGTTGCTTTTACTTCTTCTTCAAGGGACAAACACACATGGCATGAGAACATGTGTACACATAGCATAGTTAACATGTATATATAGTACTTTACATATATTTTGTTAACAAAAAACAAAACTAGTTTAGCTAAAATAATGCTCTTTAAATTTATCTAATATTTAAAATAAAAAACTGAAAATCAATTAGAGTATAATGAAATTTGTTTTATTGGACTAGATTATTGTAGTTTTAAAAAATGATTTTTGAAATATTTATATTTTTGTTATAATTTTTTAATAAAGTTTTAAATGAAACATTCTTAAAATGATTTTTAGAAAATATTTTGTATTTTATGTGATTTTGTATATGAGATATTTTTTAATAAAAAATTATTTTGAGTAGTTTATAGTATAAAAAATAGATAAAAAAAATATTTGAAGAAATATGCCATTTATGTTTTGTTAAAATTTCCTCCATCTAATTCTTATTATAAGAGAGAAAAATTTAAGATCAAATAGCTTGATCATTGAATAAATTTGAAAATTGAAAATTTTCTTAAAATAGAATTTTAGAGAATATTTTTTTATTAATTTTAAATAAATTGTCACAAGTTAAGAAATGAAAAAATATTAATATTGTTATATTAATATTGATAAATTGTGTCATATCCTAAATTTTGTCCATTAATTTCAGTTGATTGAATTTTTTTTAATTAAGTTCATACTCTACATCAATGTAGATCGTCTACATTTGAGTCCTTAATATCAATAGATTTGAATCAATCTAGCTCATCATTTGTACTCCATAAATTAGAGGATCAACTCGAATGACTCAAAAATCAAAGATAATATTTTTGACTTTTTTATAATTTTTCATTTAATCTTATTATTAACTTATATTTCACTTCTTATTGTTATTATTTAGTTTTATTTTATAATCTTCATTTTATCACTTTTATCTTTATTAGTTATTTTTAATTATTTTCTTTTACTATTATTAGTTTTAATCATCATCAATATTTTTATTTCACTTTTAGTTTAGGTTAGGTGTAGTTTTCATTATTATTAGTTTTATTAGTTATATTATTATTAATTATTATTTACTTTTTAGTTATGTTACTATTATTATTATTATTTTATTTTTATTTTCTTGAGTCTGGGTCAAAATCTAAGTCAATTGTCCAATAAGTCAACAAAAGATTAAAAAAGCAAAAGAATGTGTGAAGAAGGGATCAAAGTAGAGAGAAAAAAATATATTATTTTTTATTTCGGTTACAATTAGAGATTTTTTTTTAAAATAACCATTTTTAAAAAAAAAATCCAAAATAATCAATTATTCAAAAAAATACCAAAATAACCAAGTTTGGTAGAGGATGCGCCATATGAATTGGCGCACCCCCAAACCACTAAGAGGAGGGGCCAATAGCATTGGCGCATGCATTGGGCTCCTCATGAGGAGGCGCCAATGCTAGTGGCGCCTGCATTGGGCCTCATGAGGAGGCGCAAATGCTAGTGGCGTCCGAGTGTATTTTGTTTGGTATGCGAGTTCATCTAGTGCCTGCATGTGATGCTCATGTGGGCGCTCATGTGTTTTGTACAATGGATGTTCCGTCTCTATAAATACCACGTCTTGGATACAATATTTTTCACTCAAACTCATCTCCTAATACCATAAGTTGTCTAGTTCAACCATCAATTTCAATTCTCTTTATTTCAACAATGTCTGCATACATTCAGAAACGAAATGCTGATGTAATATTTTTTGTCGTTGCGGCTCCGATACAGGTTCGACTTTGGAACACAGATATGTTTGAACGTCTTAATCGGACGTTGTATAGTTGGTTAGAGGGAGAAATTGGAGAGGGTGAACGGATTAGAAGAATACAATGGCTTGTGTCCACGTTCAACCAACACGGAGAAGTGCGTGAATGGGGGGATATTAAGACCGACCAAGGCGCTCGTAGGATGATGCATTACATGTTCAAAATTGTTTTGATGGTTGTAATTGCATAGTTCTTGTATTGTATTTGTTACAATTATCTGTTTTACTATTTATGTAATGGTACTTTCGTCACAGACGTCTAATATGAAATAAATTTAGTTTTTCATATATTGCAACAGAGGTACATATGAATTTATTTGGTTGTGCTCGTTCCAACACTAGGACAGTTATTATGACTGTGACCTGGTTGACGGCATGAACTACATAGTCTAACCATTTTGTTCGTCGTATCCATTTCGGTTCGAATTCGGGTGCTGTTAGGGCGACCCTTTTTCTTCCTTCGCATAACTTCGTTGTGCCAGACGATGTCCCCTTGATATTCTGGCCAATAATCCTCTTTTGCCACTACCAAAAAGTTAATTTTATAAACATTTGAAAGGCTGGCGACTTTGTAAACTTCAGATAGCAAGTAGGATGAATCCCTTCGAACTTTTGAGCATGCCGCAATGACATGGGAGAAGGGGGTACGAAAGGCTTGGAACCTTCCGCAGTCGCACCAACCTCTATCTAGTTCGACTCTGTACTGTCCTATCGGCATGCCCTCATTGTGATCCATGGACTCGACAACATTAAACCAACCTTTAGTTCGGTCAAATACCGTAACCACGTGTGTGTTTGCTTTGGCAGCTTCATGTTTGATGAATTTCATTGAAGCATCACTGAACAATTGTCTAAATTGCAACACTGAACTCCATTTTGAGCGTTTGGTTTCAAATAACGCCCCTAGCCTGAAATATGTAGCCTGCACCAAAGCGGTTATTGGTAGGTTACAAATTCCTTTGAAGACGGAGTTCATTGATTCCATAAGATTTATTGTCATGTGGCCCTAACGCTTACTATTGTCGTATGCCCTAGTCCACTTCTCCAACGGAATACTATCGATCCACCGTACCGCATGTTCGTTCGACAATCTTATTTCCTCGTGGTAGTGTTTGAAAGAAGGTTCTGATAATGTGTAACCTGCATTGACAACCTTCTTACGCAACGTCTTATCTTTGATTTCCCGCATGAAATTCCTAGCAATATGTCTAATACAGAACCCATGCATCGAAGGAGGATTTTGCCAGCCATTGTCAATGTTATTATATGCACTGATGATTGAGGGGTGTCTATCAGAGATCAAACACAAGTTAGGCTGAGGTGCAACGTACAATCGGAGATTTCTTAGGAAAAAACTCCATCCCTCAGCAGTCTCCCCTTCAACTAGGACAAAGGCGATTGAAAAAATATTGTTGTTCCCATCTTGTGCCGCTGCCATCAGTAACGTTCCTTTGTATTTTCCATACAACCATGTACCATCAATTTGTATAATTGGTTTATAGAAAGAAAAACCTATGATACATGGTTGATACGCCCAGAATAGACAGTGAAATATTCTATTTCCAACAGCGCACGTACCATCTGGTGTATAGGCGGACAATGTTTCCATCTTGACAATTGTCCCAAGAGCATAGTGTTTTAGAGCCAACAGGTATTTTGGAAGTTGTTTGTAAGACTCCTCCCAATTGCCAAACACTTTTTCAACAGCCTTAGTTCTAGTTATCCATGCCTTCCTATATGATGGAGTGTGATCGTACTCTGCCTTAATATGCGAGATTATTATACTCACCTTTAACGACGGATTGTCGCCAATGACAGACAATATTTCATCGCATATTAGCTGAGAGCTTAATTTACGATGATCTTGCACTGGGTTTGTCAGCATGCATATGTGATCTGGACCCATTGGTCCAATCTCCCAAGACTCGCTCCTCTTTCGGTATGAAGCTGACAATCTAAAAAGGCAGTGCTCATTCGGATAATAAACTTTATACCTCGATGCGTCAATTCTGTCAACTTTGAAATCAGTTGATAGTTGCATGTGGAATTTCTTAATGGCTTTTACACATTCCTCTTTTGTGCGAAATGTGTCTCCTTGTTTCAGAGATCCTTGCATCTGCACGTAAGGATTGTACCATACATCTGTCGAAGGTTCATCTGAACCCAAATTTAACCTTGTCATATGTTGGGGTGGGCAATATACATGACTTACTGGTATTGGCTACTCTTCCTCTTCAACATTCACCATCGAATCAACCATGATCTCAAGTTCCTCTTCTTCGTCGTCTGAAACATTCACCTCAGCTTGTTCGTCATCAGTCTCACAAAATACTTGTAACTGATCAATATACTGAGACACTTGTTTTTGATGTGGTAATATATACAACTCTATATTGTTGTAACCGGATTGTTCGTGACTGACAATCATATGTTGAACATCATCATCATCATCTCGAATCTTCTTCTGATAAAATTTTACCTGTTTTTCTGCAAACCAAACCGTATTTTTATAGATGATCTGACCCACATTACTGCACTGTAATTTCTTTTCTATTCTTTGTTTCAGATGTGAAAAATTTGATCGTCGATTTATTGTAAACTGAGTCACCTCTGTGTTTCGAAAACAAAAACCGAACAACTGATGATCAAATATTTCACCTTCGATATAGGCATTGATCATGTAATGTTGTGTCGAAGACATTATGTTGAAATATTAAATATGTAGATAGCTTTAATGTAATTGAATGCATTGCTAAGTTGTTCATCTACACAACATAAATAGTTTGGTCATTGCTAAGTTGGTCGTTGCATTGATAACTTGGTCATTGTCTGTACAAACTTGACCATAAATGCAGTAGAAGGAATCTAGCATGCAGAGAAAAGAGTGACAAGAACACACATGCACCAAGGAATCAAAGAATCTCTGAGCTCTATGCCCTAAGATTCTAACCTAGGCGCTCATTCCCTAGGCGCCATAAAGTAACTGAGGCGCCAAAGGGTTGGGCGCCTCTTCACACAAACTTTTCTTAGGCGCCACTAGGAAGGGTGCCCCTTCCAATTTCCCTACACTAAGGCGCCAAGAGGAAGAACGCCTCTTCCTTGCATGTGAGAAATCACATGTACGCGCCAAGAGGAAGGACTCATCTTCCCTTGCATGTGCTTTCTTCACATGCGCCAAGAAGAGATTCTTCACATGCTAGCTTTGTCTCACATTCTGAATTTGGTCATTCCCTTGTCTCCTCTTGCCTTTCCATGCAACCAATCACACTCTTTTTAGGTTACAAACCTACTCACTCATTCATCTATAAATAGCCTCTCATATCAACAATATCAAATCATCTTCATCAATACTCAATTATATTCTTCTACCACACTTCTTTCATCTACCAAACTCAAGCTTTACAAATTCAAATCATGTCTTTGTTGACTATGGGCGATGAACACAGAGGCACAATCGAGAATATCTCGGCATTTGTATGTTATCTCTCTCTTTCAATTTTTTATGTTTTTTGTGTTATACCTTTGTTATCTCTCTCTATTTAGTTTCTATTTTTGTCTTACTTCTTATAGATATCTTTTTTGTGTTATACCTTTGTTATCTCTCTCTTTTTAGTTTCTATTTTTGTCTTACTTCTTATAGATGTGTGTTTGTTGAGTATGTATTTCTTCTTCTAATTGTATTTTCTTACTTTTTTTGTTATTAGGATCCGAAGCGGTTTAGATGCCGTGTACATGAATATGTACCCCACGATCCATTAATAGAACCATATATTAGAGGATGTGGATGTGAAGTCATGGCTTCTTGATGATTTTGATGATTATAACATCTCTAAACAATTCTCATGTGAAAAGATCAAAAAGCTGTCAAAGACTTGAAGTGAATTGAAGTGGAGTAAAGATTCAAGTGAAGTATATCATTTCAAAGGATCAAGTATCATCATTGGTATATCTAAAACTTTCACTAATATGATATACAAGTGTTCAAATATTTATTCCATGATATCTTGGTTCATATAGAAAATTAGGATGTATTGCATTTCATTTTCATATTTTGCCAAATTCTATTTTTCAAAACTGGGCTTCAGTAACCGGTTACCCACCGAGCAGTAACCGGTTACCACTGTTGTTTTTCAAATATTTTTTGGACGTTGGAAGCAAGTAATCGGTTGCCCACCGAGCAGTAACCGATTACCACTGACGAATTTTGGCAGATTGGTGCATTTCTTCATTCAAATGTTTTCTTTGCATTCCTTTGAATCATGACATCCTTTCATTCATCATACTCTTTCAAAAAGGTGTTTGTAGCAATATATAAACATCATTACTCTTTTTTTTATACCCACCTCCTTTCTTGCAAACACTTTCAATTAATCATTCTTATAAAAACTCAGATTTTTATCAAGTGTCCAAAAACTTTCTTAAAAAAGTATTTTTTGCATTAAACCTTCATATACCTTGCTAAGAATATATATCATTTGGTTTGAACACTTGTATACTACATTGAGTGATTGATATCAAAAGGGGAAGATTAATCCAAGTGATTAATATATTCAAGATTCATCATCAACTTTTTAATTAAGTTCAGATTTTTGTATCACTTGTGACCGAGGTTTCAAAGTCACTTCACTATAGATGAATGTTTGATTGAAAATGAAGTTACTCATGAAGTTATGCTAAAAGGTAAAAGAGTTAACAATATATTTCAAATCTCTTTAGATAACTTGTCTTTGAATGGTAGGTGTCTCTTGGCAAACAACAATGAATCATGGTTATGGCACAAGAGGTTTGCTCATATTCATATGGAGCACTTGAATAAATTGATCAAGCATGACTTAGTCATTGGATTGCCGAAGATCAAATTCATCAAAGATGGGTTGTGTGGTTCTTGTCAAAAAGGAAAGCAAACTAAGTCAACTTTCATTTCCAAGAATGCGGTGTCCACAACTAGGCCACTACAATTGTTGCACATGGATCTCTTTGGTCCATCGAGAACAAAAAGCTTCGGAGGTAACGTTTATGCATTAGTTATTGTTGATAATTTCTCTAGATATAATTGGACATTATTTTTAGTGCAGAAAAGTGATGCCTTCAAAGCATTCAAGAAGTATGCCAAGCAAATTCAAAATGAGAAGTCTCTTTCAATTATCTCCATTAGAAGCGATCATGGTAGAGAATTCCAAAATGCCTCATTCGAAGAATTTTGTGAAGAACATGGAATCTCACACAACTTCTCCGCACCAAGAACTCCACAACAAAATGGTGTCGTAAAAAGGAAGAATAGGTCATTAATAGAACTTGCAAGGACAATGCTAAGTGATTCAAATCTTCCTAAGTATTTTTGGGCGGATGCGGTGAGCACGACAGGTTTTGTAAGTAACCGTGTTAATATTCGGCCTATTCTCAAGAAAACCCCTTATGAACTTTTCAAAGGGAGAAAACCAAATATTTCTTTCTTTCATATTTTCGGGTGTAAGTGCTTTGTCCTCAACAACGACAAAGACAACCTTGGTTATCATTTTTGTGAATGAATGCTTATTATGTTTGTGAATGTATGACTGTTTTTTATCAAGTCTTTTCCCAACCTTTTTGCTAATGACAAAGGGGGAGAAGAATTGCTTGTTGTTTTTGTTTCTCTAACATTTTGTAGGAAAGATACACATTTCCAAAGCTTTGCTCATATTCCAAAAGAAAGGGGGAGCACTTGCATAGGGGGGGATATCCTTGGATTAGAGAAACAAGTTTAGAATCAACTTTCAAGTAGTGAGTTGTCATCATCAAAAAGGGGGAGATTCTGAAGTCATGGCTTCTTGATGATTTTGATGATTACAACATCTCTAAACAATTCTCATGTGAAAAGATCAAAAAGTTGTCAAAGACTTAAAGTGAATTGAAGTGGAGTAAAGATTCAAGTGAAGTATATCATTTCAAAGGATCAAGTATCATCATTGGTATATCTAAAACTTTCACTAATATGATATACAAGTGTTCAAATATTTATTCCATGATATCTTGGTTCATATAGAAAATTAGGATGTATTGCATTTCATTTTTCACATTCTGCCAAATTCTATTTTTCAAAACTGGGCTTCAGTAACCGGTTACCCACCGAGCAGTAACCGGTTACCACTGTTGTTTTTCAAATATTTTTTGGACGTTGGAAGCAAGTAACCGGTTACCCACCGAGCAGTAACCGGTTACCACTGATGAATTTTGGCAGATTGGTGCATTTCTTCATTCAAATGTTTTCTTTGCATTCCTTTGAATCATGGCATCCTTTCATTCATCATACTCTTTCAAAAAGGTGTTTGTAGCAATATATAAACATCATTACTCATTTTTTTATACCCACCTCCTTTCTTACAAACACTTTCAATTAATAATTCTTATAAAAACTCAGATTTTTATCAAGTGTCCAAAAACTTTCTTAAAAAAGTATTCTTTGCATTAAACCTTCATATACCTTGCTAAGAATACATATCATTTGGTTTGAACACTTGTATACTACATTAAGTGATTGATATCCAAAGGGGAAGATTAATCCAAGTGATTAATATATTCAAGATTCATCATCAACGTTTTAAATAAGTTCAAATTTTTGTATCATACCTTGTTGTCCAGGATTGTTGGAAACAAGTGAAGTGTTGAAGAGGATTGTTCTTCATACACTTGATTACCTATAGGTTAGATAGTAAGCATCACCATTGGTGTGAGTAGGCTGTACAATAATTCTAACTATAGTGAAATCTCTTTCGAGTCGAAAGGGGAGTGGAGTACCTTCGGAGTGTGAAGGGAACCACTATAATTTCCGGTGTCCTTTTACTTTCCGCAATTTATTTTTCAGCACTTAAACGAAAAATAAACAAGAACCGGAAACAAGATCGAAGAAATTTTTTACCACCTAATTCACCCCCCCCCCCCCCCCCCTCTTAGGCACATTTACAACTTACATTTGGCATCAGAGCAAGTTATAGGTAACTTGTTCCTAAAGATTCAGATGGCTTCCGCAAACAATGATCGTGTATTTAAAGATGGTGGTAGTAGTAACAAGCCTCCTTTGTTTTCCGGTCAATATTTCGACTTTTGGAAAATCCGTATGAAGGCACATTTAGAAGCACAAGGAAGTGACATATGGGAGGCGGTTCAAAATGGTCCTTTTATTCCTACAACGGTTGTCAACGGTGCTAGTTCAACAAAGCCACAAGGATCATGGGATGATGATGATAAGAAAAGGGTTCTCTATGATAAAAAGGCGATTAATATTTTACAAAGTGCACTTGGAATGGATGAATTCTTCCGCATCTCAACATGTACAACGGAAAAGGAAATATGGGATACTCTTGTAGAAACTCACGAAGGAACGGCCGAAGTCAAGAGATCTAGATTGAACACGTTAAGTCAAGAGTACGAGTTATTCCGAATGCAACCGGGAGAATCAATCCTCGACTTGCAAAAAAGATTCGTGCATTTGACAAATCACTTGAAAGCACTTGGTAAGACACTAACTAATGATGAACTTAATCTTAAAGTGCTTAGGTCTTTAACAAGAGAATGGCAACCCAAAGTGACGGCGATTTCCGAAAAGAAAAGTTTATCAACAATGACATCCGCTACTTAATTCGGAAAGCTTCAAGAATATGAGACGGAACTTGGACTATTGGAGAAACATGAGGTCCAAGAGAAGAAATCCAAGAGCATTGCCTTAAAAGTTGATTCCAAAGTTGTGAAGAAAGAAGACAATCCCGAAGAGGACGGAAACTTTATGCTTCTTGTAAAAAGACTAGGAAAATATTTTGGTGCAAAAAATAATATTGGAAACTCTAGTTACACAAGAAGAAAGAAGTTCTCAAAGAACAAAGAAAGAGAAGCATCAACATCCAATGAAGACATTACATGCTATGAATGTGGAAAACAAGGCCACATCAAACCGGAATGTCCCAAACTCGCAAAGAATCGTGACAACAAAGGAAAGAAGGATTACAATAAGAAGGCCTACATTGCTTGGGATGACAATGAAATAAGTTCTTCATCGGATTCCGATAGTGATCAAAGCGCAAATCTAGCATTGATGGCATCACATCATTCCGACGATGAAGACGATGAGGTTAGTAGTAACTTTTCAATTTTTGATAATGATGGTCAAGGAGCAATTGATGAACTTTTAAGTGAATGCAAAATTCTATACAAAACTATTTCATCTCAAAAGAATCAAATATCAACTTTGGAAGAAAATATTGAGAAAATGAAAAATAATCTCAAAGATGAAAAGGAAGAATTAATCAAGAATTTTGCATGCACTAAATGTGAGTCACTTGCTTTTCAAATAGTTCAATTGAAGAGAGTTATTGAAAGATATGAAAAAGGTCAAATCAGATTGGAACATGTTCTTAGTAGTCAAAGATACTCAAATGATAAAAGTGGTTTAGGTTATTCAAATTTTGCTAAACAAACTTCTAACAAGACCATTTTTGTAAAAGCTAAAGAACAAATTCCTTTAGATAAAAGTAACAAGCCTAAAGTGGTTCATCAATATAATAATAGGAAAAGGAACAAATCTTATTATAAAAAGAAATCTTATTCCCCTAGATATAAAAGCAACTTTGAGCCTACATGTTTCTATTGTGGTATTAAAGGTCATACTCCTAATGCATGTTATGTTAGAAACTTTAGTGTTGCTCAAGGCCATTATGTATGGGTTAAGAAAGAAACTACCTTTGAAGGACCCAAAGCAATTTGGGTACATAATAAAACTTAACTCTGTTTTGTAGGTATGCTTGAAGACCTCCTCAAATCAATGGTATCTTGATAGTGGGTGTTCAAGGCACATGACGGGTGACTTAAACAAATTTTCACATCTAACGCTTAAGGCCAAAGGATATGTTACTTATGGTGACAACAACAAAGGAAGAATCCTTGGTGTAGGCATCATTGGTTCACCGCCTTCAACAAATATAGAAGATGTTCTATTTGTAGAAGGTCTAAAGCATAGTCTCCTTAGCATTACCAATTGTGTGACCGAGGTTTCAAAGTCACTTCACTAAAGATGAATGTTTGATTGAAAATGAAGTTACTCATGAAGTTATGCTAAAAGTTAAAAGAGTTAACAATATATTTCAAATCTCTTTAGATAACTTGTCTTTGAATGTTAGGTGTCTCATGGCAAACAACAATGAATCATGGTTATGGCACAAGAGGTTTGCTCATATTCATATGGAGCACTTGAATAAATTGATCAAGCATGACTTAGTCATTGGATTGCCGAAGATCAAATTCATCAAAGATGGGTTGTGTGGTGCTTGTCAAAAAGGAAAGCAAACTAAGTCAACTTTCATTTCCAAGAATGTGGTGTCCACAACTAGGCCACTACAATTGTTGCACATGGATCTCTTTGGTCCATCGAGAACAAAAAGCTTCGGAGGTAACGTTTATGCATTAGTTATTGTTGATAATTTCTCTAGATATACTTGGACATTGTTTTTAGTGCAGAAAAGTGATGCCTTCAAAGCATTCAAGAAGTATGCCAAGCAAATTCAAAATGAGAAGTCTCTTTCAATTATCTCCATTAGACGCGATCATGGTGGAGAATTCCAAAATGCCTCATTCGAAGAATTTTGTGAAGAACATGGAATCTCACACAACTTCTCCGCACCAAGAACTCCACAACAAAATGGTGTCGTAAAAAGGAAGAATAGGTCATTAATAGAACTTGCAAGGACAATGCTAAGTGATTCAAATCTTCCTAAGTATTTTTGGGCGGATGCGGTGAGCACGACATGTTTTGTAAGTAACCGTGTTAATATTCGGCTTATTCTCAAGAAAACCCCTTATGAACTTTTCAAAGGGAGAAAACCAAATATTTCTTTCTTTCATATTTTCGGGTGTAAGTGTTTTGTCCTCAACAACGCCAAAGACAACCTTGGTTATCATTTTTGTGAATGAATGCTTATTATGTTTGTGAATGTATGACTGTTTTTTATCAAGTCTTTTCCCAACCTTTTTGCTAATGACAAAGGGGGAGAAGAATTGCTTGTTGTTTTTGTTTCTCTAACATTTTGTAGGAAAGATACAAATTTCCAAAGCTTTGCTCATATTCCAAAAGAAAGGGGGAGCACTTGCATAGGGGGGGATATCCTTGGATTAGAGAAACAAGTTTAGAATCAACTTTCAAGTAGTGAGTTGTCATCATCAAAAAGGGGGAGATTCTGAAGTCATGGCTTCTTGATGATTTTGATGATTACAACATCTCTAAACAATTCTCATGTGAAAAGATCAAAAAGTTGTCAAAGACTTGAAGTGAATTGAAGTGGAGTAAAGATTCAAGTGAAGTATATCATTTCAAAGGATCAAGTATCATCATTGGTATATCTAAAACTTTCACTAATATGATATACAAGTGTTCAAATATTTATTCCATGATATCTTGGTTCATATAGAAAATTAGGATGTATTGCATTTCATTTTTCACATTCTGCCAAATTCTATTTTTCAAAACTGGGCTTCAGTAACCGGTTACCCACCGAGCAGTAACCGGTTACCACTGTTGTTTTTCAAATATTTTTTGGACGTTGGAAGCAAGTAACCGGTTACCCACCGAGCAGTAACCGGTTACCACTGACGAATTTTGGCAGATTGGTGCATTTCTTCATTCAAATGTTTTCTTTGCATTCCTTTGAATCATGACATCCTTTCATTCATCATACTCTTTCAAAAAGGTGTTTGTAGCAATATATAAACATCATTACTCATTTTTTTATACCCACCTCCTTTCTTACAAACACTTTCAATTAATCATTCTTATAAAAACTCAGATTTTTATCAAGTGTCCAAAAACTTTCTTAAAAAAGTATTCTTTGCATTAAACCTTCATATACCTTGCTAAGAATACATATCATTTGGTTTGAACACTTGTAGTACTACATTAAGTGATTGATATCCAAAGGGGAAGATTAATCCAAGTGATTAATATATTCAAGATTCATCATCAACTTTTTAATTAAGTTCAGATTTTTGTATCATACCTTGTTGTCCAGGATTGTTGGAAACAAGTGAAGTGTTGAAGAGGATTGTTCTTCATACACTTGATTACCTATAGGTTAGATAGTAAGCATCACCATTGGTGTGAGTAGGCTGTACAATAATTCTAACTATAGTGAAATCTCTTTCGAGTCGAAAGGGGAGTGGAGTACCTTCGGAGTGTGAAGGGAACCACTATAATTTCCGGTGTCCTTTTACTTTCCACAATTTATTTTTCAGCACTTAAACGAAAAATAACCAAGAACCGGAAACAAGATCGAAGAATTTTTTTACCACCTAATTCACCCCCCCCCCTCTTAGGCGCATTTACAACTTACAGTGGATTTGGAAATCTACTAAACATTGTTTCGTACTCGATGGACTACAAGTTCATTTTGGCTTTGTTGGAGAGGTGGAGATCCGAGACCCACACATTTCACCTTCCGATTGGTGAGTGTACCGTCACACTTGAGGACGTGTACATGTCGTTGGGTCTCCGTGTAGACGGAAAGACAATGAATGGTCGAGTTAACCAAGACAATAATATATGCAATGAATTATTGGATGCCCCTTTGTTAGACGACGAAACTGAGGGTGACACATCTGGTCAAGCAAGGGGCCAAGGTATAAATTTAAAATACCTAAAACAATATTATGCCAGTATAGTATTGTCCGACGATTCAACCGAGTATGAGAAAATAATAAAAGCTCGGTGTTATATTATGATTTTATTTGATTACTTTTTGTTTCCAGAAAGTACAAGTAATTCTGTGAATATAATGTATTTTTTCCTTTATTACGCAACATTAATAAGGTAAACACTTATAGTTGGGGTTCAGCTGTGTTGGCCCATCTATATAGTGCAATGTGTAGAACTGCAAAAAAGAATACATGTACTTTTTTTTCATGTGGGTATTTGCTTCAAGCTTGGGGGTGGTCAAGAATGTCGTCGCTCGCCCCGATAAATGAGCGTCCATTCGTGTTCCCGTTTGCAACCAAGTAAGTCTAACACTTTACCATTCACCATTTAGTTAATTATATTTATTATTATAATTAACAGTAAATAATATTTTTCACTTCTTTTTATTATCTTAGATGGTCAGTAAGGGGAATGAACTACAACAGGTGTCCGAAACACACTATGGTAGTCTATCGAAATCTATTGGACCACATTGGACATGACGATGTAATAATCCTACCGAACTATATTTTAATTTAAAAATACTTCTCAAATTATTTTCCATGTAACCATTTCGTATTGTTTTACAGTTTGTTTGGAGGCCATATCTGGGTATGAATCATGATATGAACCATGACGATGCTGCGGTTTGGACAGCGAAGACACCGATTATCCGATTCACTACGGTGGAAATGCACCAAAGTGACCGGGTCAAACTGCAGTTCGGAATGCTACAATAGATTCCAGAATCTCCCACGTGTTTGGGGAATTTGCATCAAAAAAGGGTCGATACACAGTGGGATTATTCTAACTGGAGAGACTTTGCAAAAGACATGTGTCGTCAATGGAGGAATCGACGACAACACATCTTGAATGAACCAGTCATCCAAGGTGCAAGACCCACTTAACAATATATGGCATGGTCTAGGTCGATAACAACTCAGCAATTTGTATCTGAGCCACAATATTTGATGGATCCACGCCAACTTGCTTCGTCATCGTATGCCCAACACCAATTCACCACCCAACACCAATGTGAACCCACCTAAACCCCACAACCAACCACACAACATCAACCGACCACATACACACAACAACCAAACACCCAACATCGCAACCCGTTCATGTCAACCACCCAACAACCAACCATCCAACGTCGCACCCCGTTCATACCACCCACCCAAACACAAAACCAAGAATTAAACCCCACATCCACAACCGTCTACAGCCCAGATAATTCATATGGGTCACTTCATCGTAGCCCCCCACCAATGAACACCCAACCACTATTTAACTATAGTATGCCCCAGGAACCATTGCTTCGTTTCCAAAACGACTCAATGGCCCAATTTGGGCAACTATACCGTCCATAATTCACCCAACCCCAACGACCTAACTACAATGACATGAGCACTGAACTCCATTACGGAAGTGCCGTTGGCCAGAGTCCCTCCGGATATTGAGAGCAAATGATGACACATCTGTCAAATACCGCTGGAACTTCCGCCGGACCTTCCAACCAGCCATCACTCGATCAGGTCAACACCCAAAGACCACAAACACCTCAAGAAAATCGTGGGAGACCTCGGAGACAAACTAACGCACCGGGATGTGGAACCGGAGGACGTTATAATTGGGTCGGTCATTAGGTTATTGTCAGTCCAATGTAACCAATTATTACATATTCAATGAATTTATTATTTTTATTATTATTTCTTATTTATTAAATAATAAAAAATAAATATTGAAAATTAAAAAAATTAAAAAATTAAAAAAAATATAAAAAAATATGGGGGGTGTATGCGCCAGATGATCTGGCGCATACCAAGCAAAATACACTCAGGCGCCACTAGCATTGGCGCCTCCTCATGAGGCCCAATGTAGGCGCCACTAGCATTGACGTCTCCTCATGAGGAAACCAATGCATGCGCCAATGCTATCGGCGCCTCCCCTTAGTGGTTTGGGGGTGCGCCAATTCATCTAGCGCATCCTCTACTAAACTTGGTCATTTGGTATTTTTTTTGAATAATTGGTTATTTTGGAAAAAAAATTGAAAAAGTTGGTTATTTTGAAAAAAAATCACAATTAGAACTTGTCGAACATCATAAATCAGAATCACCTCTAAATATATCTTTTCCTAAAGTGAATCAATTCATCAAAAAAAAATTAACCTAATTTGATCTATAAACATACATCAATAATACAATATTTGTTAACCACAATTTACAGATTAAATATCCTAAAAAAAGTTGTTACTCCTCGCATTGAAGAGCAATATCATTACACCTAATTTCACAACCACCGTTTTAGAGTCACCTTGCATCAAACAAAGAAAAGAAAAGTAAGACTGAGTAGAAGTGAGAAAGCATAATAGAAGTAAGGGAAAGGAAAATTAAAAAGGCAGATAAGAAAACCTTACCTTTGTTCACCGGGGGAAATCACACTCTCGTAGGTTAGTCCTTCTCTTTTTTCCTTCTATCATATTCTTGTGGTTTGCATGTGTATTAATATTATGTTGTTGGATTGATCTATTGTCTTAGGGTTTGGTTTTTGATATTTTTTTTAGGATATAAGGGCCTGATTGGGATTTAAATCGTTCTGACCTATGGTTTAGGCTAGGTTTGGTTGGGTTTGATTTAGGTTTGGTGTGATTCGGGGTAAGTTTAAGGTTTGGCCAAGGGAAGAAAATGAAGATACATCTTCCCTAGGTTATGGTTCTTCCTAATTATGGTTATGGTTCTTCCTAATTAGGTTTAGGGTTCTTGTTTGTTCTTAGAGTTCATCTGGGTTGTTGGTTTTGTTTGAATTTCTAGGTAAATCTTCATCAATTTCATATAAATATCGATGAAGGTGTTGGTGTGCATGCTGGTTAATGGTGAGGTGTGGCAGACCAGTCGGTGGAAGCAATCTCCGACCGATGGTCCAGGTAGTGAGAGGAGAAAGCGAAGGTGAGAGTAAAGGGAAGAGGGAGTTTGAAGAGAGAGAAATAGAAATGAAAAATGAAAGAAATCTCATGGAGGCATGCTTAAATACTCCTTCAATGTGTATCAGATGAGCAACAAGTGACATCCTTTCTGCCACTGGATTCGTTGAATTCCTCAGTCGACTAAGGGCTTCCATGCGATTCATCATCACCCTTATTTTCATGCTCCCTCAGATCATAATCGTTGATCCAGTTGACCCCCTAATGGTCAACTGATCCAGCGCTCCAAACTCCATTTTTAATTGACCTTGGTAGGGTAATCAAAGGGCCACATTTTTTCTCTGCTTTTTATTTCTTTTTATTTCTTTTTTCTTTCTTATTTTTCTGATTTTCTGAACGGGATAGTGAACATTGGGACCTTAGCCTCTTTACTTTTTACACTCCTTCATTTCTTTTTGCACCCCCTCCGTTCAATTCTCATTATTTTACTTGTTTTTATTTATTTATTTATTTATTGTTTTTTTATCTTTTAATTAATTTTTACTTAGAATAGTAATTAGGAATTTAGGTCATTTTATTTTTTATTTATCAACAAAAATAAAAAATATTTATTTTGACTTAATCTCATTACTTTTGTTTAATACAAAATAGCGTCTTTGATTCCTTTAGTCCAAAAATATCCAAAATAATTTTTTTTCTCATTGTGTACAGAAATCAAAACTATTTTTCAATCAAATTAATTTAACTTTTTGCAAATAAATTGGATAATGGGTGGACATCTACATTGTCCTCGAGTAACCGATTGGTTGTGGTGCATCGCATCGATCGTTTATTCAAACCCAAATAAAATTAAAATCAATCTTTACATAGTGCTCTTGTGCACCTGCTTCAAACTCTTTTCATAAAAAGAATAGTTAATCATTTCGATGGGAAATACAAACAAATATCTTTGTATCCATCGTGTGAGCATACAAGCCAATGTTTAAACACAAGAACATAACTTAAACCTTATTCTATAAAATCAACCAACAGACACTTCTTTTCTACCGAACTACGATACTTTGATTTTTTTCATTACACCTAAGAATACGTAGACACAGGGTTTTGAAACACTGGGGAGCATACTAATTAAAAACTAACTTTTTCTCTTTTCTACTATAAATATTTTTTATAAAAATATTCTTTAATAATTAGTTTTGTTAACATAAAATAGTTAACATATATATATATATATATATATATATATATATATATATATATATATATATATATATATATATATATATATATATATATATATATATATATATATATATATATATATATATATATATATATATATATATATATATATATATATATATATATATATATATATATATATATATATATATATATATATATATATATATATATATATATATATATATATATATATATATATATAGTAGTTTACATATATTTTGTTAACAACAATTAAAATTAATTTAGCTAAACTAATGCTCTTTAAATTTATCTAATATTTAAAAAATAATAACTGAAAATCAATTAGAGTATAATCAAATTTGTTTTATTGGACTAGATTATAGACATGTTTGTTGTAGTTTTAAGAAACGATTTTTGAAACGTTTCTATTTTTGTTATAAATTTTTAATAAAGTTTTAAATGAAACATTAATTTAAAGAGTTTAATTGAAATACACTGACAGTGTAAAAAGATTTTACACCATCAACTAATCATAGCCGTCGGATATTAAAAGAAGTTTGACTTTTATTTTAAAAATCTATAAAGTAATACAAACGGATGATGGTGATGAATCGACAGTGTAAAACTGAATTATCACAATTTTAGAAGTTCTAACACACCATCATTCGAACACAACTTCTCAATTATACATGTAACTTTATAACTATTATTTCCTTCTTTTACCTTAAAATATATTATTATTAAACTCAATTTTTTTAAATATCAAATATTCTCGTATTGTGAGTTTTTTCCCGAATCAGGTTTTTTTTTGGAAAGGATGAGAGAGATGCTAAAATATAGTTTATTAGATTGACGAAATTAATCATATATTTTTTTTAAAAAATTACAATTTATTCCTAAGAAAATATTAAAATTTTAGATTCTCTATCAAATTTCTATTCTTCTTTTTTGATGTTAGAAGTTTGTTTTTTCGGTTACAAATTTACTCATCTCTTAAAAATTTACAATCATGGTTGCTACAATTTTTTTCAAATAAACTTCATTTTACTTTTATCTTTTCACATAAATTTTATTATTTTTATTATAATGACTATAGTTTTTTCATGTGTTTTATGTTTCTCTTTATAATAATTTTTGCATATTTTATTGCATTCAATTATATTTTAAAATTGTATATTATTATCTTTACACTTTTACAAAATATTTTATGATGCTCTCTGATTAAATACTTATATTTCGTGTCCAACTTTTGAATGCAAATTATAATTGACTTTGAATTCATTTTTTGAAATTTGATTAAATTTAAGATTTGTTTTCGACTTTTATGTTCAAAAGACCAATGAACTAATAAATCAACAAAATTAGCCTTTAATTTAACACTCCCTGAGGCATGGTTGGCAAAATTGCATGTTAATGCATAAAATTGCATTTTTCGCATGTAAATATAAAATTAATGTGAAATTGAGTGTACAATCCATTTTTAAATGAAAAATAAATCCAACATGATTTTGAACGAGTTAATTGTTGTAAAAAAGATGAAAATAATTAAAAATCAGGCGAGTTCACTAGTTATTGGGATTTTACCTTTAAAATTTGAGTTTTTCTAGCCCAAGTTTTTTCTGGCTTATTTGATCAAATAAACTCCTTTTATTTACATGTTGTCGGCCGATGAAGGAAGTCGTATACTGGGAAATGCTAGATCTAGCTAGGCACCTAACAAGGATTTTGGGTGGTCGAGAGAGGAAAGTGAGGGTAGGTCACGTCCAATATTTGACCCATACACTCTCTTGAACACTTTGTGGAAAATGATCTTGAAAGAGTGTGCAAACATGGAGTTTAGGGAGGTCGAAATAAAGAATTTGTACCCAGTCAAGGAGTCTGCGAGGACTGATAAATCCAAGTACATATGTTTCCATAAGATTCACGAGCACAACACCATTGTCGCACCTCAAAAAATGGGAACACGACCTAAGCGAAGCGCAATCGCACGCTCGCGGGATGGACTGAACAGAGTCGCCATCAAACATATATTTATTCCTAAAAAGGAAAGGGGAAATATCGATAAAACCCAAGAAAGAACGACAATGATTATGGTCGTCGCAACCAAATCAGGGTTCGGGAGTCGTTACGCAAGGGGAAGGTATTAGCATCCCTCACGTCCGTTGTATTCAACGGGAACCGATTAGTTAGTTTCGTTTTGAATGTTATCTTATGTTAGTCTTCTCAAGTTATTATGAGGGAAAGAATAATAGGATCAAAAGAAAAGAGAAGATGTTTTTGGATTTTTGCAATAAAGGGGACTAAACCTAAGTTTTTTATTAATGGGCCTGACAAGATTTCGCAATCCTACTCCTACGTATATCAATAGAGAACTCAAGGCTTACGTAGTTCTGGATAGAAAATGTTTATTTGTTGGTCGATTTTAGCGAAAGCTATATTGTATTAATCGATGAAAAAACATTGTTTTACCCAAAACAGATGAGGAGAGGACATATACCACACATCGAATGGATTTATGAATCAACATTCGGAAAAACGTCACTTATCTCAACTCAACAATTATGGACGAAACATTGTTTCACATCATCTTAAGACAATATGTCTTTTGTTTATGAAAAGGTTTTTCAGATTAATTGCACGGCGGTGAGAAAAGAGTTTGATGTGTTGGATGTATTTTATAGGTGAATGACGAATATTTGATGAGAACGAGACATGAGCCTCGGGATCAATCACTCGAGGTTCCACCGGAATGCTAGATTCCAATGGTCCTTTTTCATTCGAATTAGTTGAGAAATTTGTTGATGGACAATGAATGCTTAATAAGAATCAATTTTACATCAGAATGTGAGATTCCAACGGCCCTTATTTGTCCAAGTTAATTGATGTGTTTTAAAAAGAATGAACAGTTAATCCAAAACGCGTGGTTCAAGACCGATCATTCAAGGGTTCCTACGGGAATGCTAGATTCCAATAGTCCACTTCTTTTGAGTTATTTGAAAAAGAGATTTTAATATTTTAACTTAAATAATAAAGCGTTTGAATCGGGATAAAAACATAAATCAATCAGATTAAAAGATATAACTTGGGGATGACCAAAATTTAAGAAACTAGTCATAAATATTTTATTCTATTAATTACTCGACATCATTACTAAATATTTATTTAATTATTTATTCATAATATTCTAACAATAATAAATAAAACTTCAAAGAAAATGATATTATTTGAAAATAATAATTCTATAGTTATTCAAAAAACATTTAAAGAAAACAACAAGAAATTAAGTTGGAGAAAAATACAATTATATTTTTTTTATGTCTGGTAAAATAAAGTGAGAAAATAAGACCAACTTAATAGTAGACATATGCATATTATTAAAAAGGTCTGATAATTAAATATTTTTTTTTTATTCTCTTTTTAAAAAAATCCCACTAAAATAATAACAAAAGAAAATAAATTAAACATAACTCTTTATTTTTCTCTCTAATATAATCTAAAAATAATAATAAAAATAACTAAATTAACTTTTTTAATATCTTTATGACATAATTTGAAATAATAATGAAAATAACTAAATTAATTTTTTTAAATATTCTTATAACACAATATAAAAATAGTAATGAAAATAGCTAAATTAATTTTTAAATATTTTCTATAACATTATCTAAAACTAAAATAAAATAAATTGTAAGCTTATTTATTTGAAATTTTGTATGACATGATCTAAAATTAAAAGAAAATAAATATTAAACTTATCTTTTGGAATTTTATGGCATGATCTAACATTAAAAGAAAATAAATGGTAAACTTTTTTTTGGAATTTTTTTGACATGATTTAAAAGAAAATAAATGGTAAGCACCTTTTTAATGATTTTTTATGACATAATCTAAAATTAAAAATAAAAAAATGATAAACTTATTTTTTATGACATCTAAAATTAAAAGAAAATAAATGTTAAACTTAATTTTTTTATTTATGACATAGTCTAATAATAAAAGAAATTACATGTTTTATTTTTATTTTTATGACATATTTTAATAATAATATTGAAAATAACTAAAATAGCATTTTTTAATTATTTTTTATAACATAATCTAAAATACAAGAAAATAAATAAATTAACTTTTTAAAAAAAAATTATAACATAATCTTGAATATAGGAAAATAAATAAGTTAACATTTTTTAAATTTCTTATACCATAATCTAGAATACAAGAAAATAACTAAATTTACTTTAAAAAATTTTTATAACATAATCTAAAACACCAGAAAATAAATGGAAAACTCTTATGTATTTATTTATTTTTATTTTAAAAGAAATAACAAAAGAGATATAAAGAAAAAAAAGTTTAAGTTTTTACTAATATTCATCTTATTTGTTGTTTTAAGAAAAAGAAACTCAAAATTATAGTTTTAATGAAAAGTTGATTCTATTTTTATTTATTTTCTATATTTGTTATCCCCTTTTTTATTCTTTTTTAAAAAAATACTAGGATTAAACTAAAAATAAAATAAATAGAAATAATAAGTTAATTTAAATGTTTTAAGAAATAAAAGAAAAGAATTAACGGTTAACCCAAAATGTGTTGCTCATTCTAGGGTTCCACCGGAATGCTAGATTCCAATGGTCCTCTCCTTTTGAGTTATTAAAAAAACGTTTTAATATAATAACTTAAATAATAAGACAATTTAAGTTGGGGCACAGAACGATTTAATCGGATACTTAAAAAAGGAACTTGGTGTTGGACCAAGATTTCTTATTTTACTTATTTTAATATAATTAATTATTTAATTTTGCAACAAGTAAATAAATAAATAGCAAAACAAATAATTTAAAATAATTAAAAGTAATGATGAAAAACTACGTAGAAAATATTCATATTAATCGATTTAATAATAGTGATCAATCATTTAATTAATAAAGACCGGAATAACAATAAAAAAATAATTAAGAAATTATTAGTATAAAATAAAAGGGTACAAAAGGAAAAAAGAAAAAAAAATCATTTTTAATTCATATTATTATCATTTTATAACCTTTATTAGATAATATATAAGAAAATTATAAATGTCTAAAAAAATATATTAAAAAAATGAGCTTGGGTGTTTATTGACAGTGAGGGTGGTGAAGGAAAACAAACTGACTGATTTCGACCCAACCCAACCCAGAATTTAAGAATTCTAAAAGACCAAAAATAAAAGAATAAATAAACCCTAATTTTCCTCTTGGAACCGCCGCCCCTATCCTTTCTAGGTCACACCCTGAACAAATCACATTAAAATCTGTCCAAATTAATAAATGGGTACAGGAAAAGAGAAAAGAAACGTTGGGTAAAGTGGAAAGGTCAAATATACAGTATCTTTTAATTAAAACATATTAAAGTAAAATGGAAACAAATCATCATTTTTTAAACTCATTTGTTCCTCCTAATATCCAAGAACAAACCGATTATATAAGAGAATCAAATCAACAACTCCCTAAACAAACCGACATCCCTGTTTAAAACACGATTCAAACGCTCAACCTCTACAGAAAACATCACACGCGAGGACCAAATTGAAATAGGAGAATGAACACAAACAAAGCTAAATTCCTAACAGTTATTGAAATCATCTCAGACCATCCAAGCATCAATGAAGCAAAAATGCTGAATACTAAAAAAAATGAAAGAAAACAAAAGCTCATAAAGGGATACTAACAAATGAGAAGTCAGTCTTGAAACAACTTCAGGTTTGCTCTTAACTTTATTCTAACTCTGCCTTCTATATGTTGTTAGTTATGGCCTGAAATTTTTGCAGTGAAGAAGAAAATATATGACGGCTCGATTCAAAGAGTTTCTCTACTAATGTGTTTTTCTGACGTGAGTGTTTGTTTGAAATTTTTATGGTTGTTTCTTTAATTCGAATTCCCCCCTCCCCCCTTCTATATGTTGTTAGTTATGGCCCGGAATTTTTGCAGTGAAGAAGAAAATATATGACGACTCGATTCAAAGAGTTTCTCTACTAATGTGTTTTTCTGATGTGAGTGTTTGTTTGAAATTTATGGCTGTTTTTTTAATTCGAATCCCCCCTCCCTTGCTGTTAGAACTTCCCCTTTTTATATTCATCCAAGTTATGCCATTAGGATTTGTTTTATGATAAAAGGGTAATGGAGTTAGCCTAACTTTTTTGAGATTCATAGTTGTTTCATCATACTTATGTAAATTCTGTTATACTGATGTTTTAAGAAACTTGCATCCTGCTTTCTTATTTAGACCTTTTGACTTTGTGTTATCTTCCTCAAAACTGTGCTAACTAGCTACAACAATGTGTATGTGACAAAAATATCAGAAATCAGAAGTGGAAAAGGAGAGATGTCTCACACATGAAGCCAAATAGAAACAAACAAAAAGCAAGCCTTAGGGACCATCCACACTTGGAAATTCTTACTTTTGTAATTGTTTTTTTGTTGTAAAATATATACAAAAATAATTAACCTAAACTTTAGTATAAAACATAGTGTTTATTTCTTTTAAAAATGTGACCATGTATTTCGACTTACTTAACTCAAATTGGTAGAAAAAAAAATATTATCATGATTTTTATATTTTTAATTCTTGAGTCAATTCAAATTTAAAAATAAATTATTATTATTATTATTATTATTATTATTATTATTATTATTATTTCCGATCAACATAAAAGCTTTCCTGCTAGAACTTAATAAACAAAAATAAAACCAAGACAAGATCAATTAGAACTTTAGCTTATTTTGAAATGGAACACAAGGACATAGCCCTAATTAATCAAAGCAAAAACCTTACATAATAATCACAAAACAAAATCTCTAATCATTCATGTTAGAAGCACTCAATATAATTCATCAACTAAAACCTTATGAAAGTTCACGAAAAAAAACCATTAAATAATCAATCTGACTAAGGTTAGGTGAAATTCGTCACCAATTTCTATTATGGACATGTAACGAATGCATGAACTGACCAGAACAGATAAATCAAAACAAAGTGGTTATCAATCCTGACTTATGTATGGGAAATGAAATCGTTATGACTAGATGAAATGTCCATAAGGAATCAGTTCAGATAATGAGAAGTAGATGAATGATTCACTTGAATGAATGTCAATGGATGAATGCAAATGAATTAATTGGGCAAAATTTGGGGTATGACAACCATCAATTGCATCCAGCTGAAGAATGCAATTAAAGAACTATTTAAGAAGGGAATTAAAGAACTATTTAAGAAGGGACAGTTGTCTGAGTACACCAAGGATGAAGAAGGGGTAGGGAGGAGTCCCCAAAGAGGAAACAGTCCCCTAAGAAAGTTGTTGAAGTCGTGATTGAGAACAAAGGAAAGGAAGAAAGTAATGGAGAAAATGACGAGCACAAGGTGAAGCGTCAATACATTGTTTCCATAGTTTGAGGTGTTCGTACGAAGAGCAATCTGTCTAAGAGTACAATTAAAAATAAGATTTTGAAGTTGATGACCATAAAAAAAAGGAAGGGAGTATCTCCACCAAAATCCCGGAGAGACCTATCATAGGATTCCAAGATAGTGCGATAAGTTCGGAGGAGTCACCAATGAAATCTTCCCTTTGGTCACCACGACCGCGATCTCCAGCTTTGACATATCAATGATATTGATCAATGGCAAAAGTTCCTATGATATTATGTACTTAAATATCTTCGAAAATGATGGGATTAAATAAATAAAAGTTGTGGGCATATGAAGGTTATGATTTGCAGGCCTTTAACGACACCTTGACCCGCCCATTAGGGATATATAGTTGATGGTTACCTTAGGGGAGGAAAGAGATACATGGACCATCGAATTCCACTTCTTGATCCTTTTGTGCAGGAGTGTGTATAGTTGTATCCTTGGTGGGCCTTTTGCAGCGACACTGGATATAATGGCTTACCCCGTTCATCTCAAGCTCATAAACCACAATAACCCGACCATAATCAACGCCGACCTTTTAGGAGCAAAACTAGTTATAAGGCCTTACATCAAGACCATTAAGAAGGTAAAATTAAAATGAATGGGGAAATTTTGGCATCCTTGATTAGGCAACCAAAATACATGGTTATTCAACCCCTCAGATTAAAGCGAGTCATCTTGGTCGAGCAAGGAAAAAGTTGTTGACTCCGAACAAAGTTCAGAGATTACCAAAAAGCAGTGGATATGCCACTTGGTTACGTTAATTTCGACTTCTTTTTGTTTCTGTAAAAGCAAAAATATCACAATATAGGTAATGACAAGTATGGGGTATGACCATAGAGATCAAATCCCCATCACAAAGCCTCAGAGGCGTTGTCACAAATGTCCCATGTGTATGACTAAAGCAATCAAAACCTCATGATGTTAACACACATGCACAAGGAAAGCAAGACTCAAAAACGGAAAACAATTGGCTAACCCCCTCTTGGTAGAAAGCCACTCCATATGCCACGGTGGGTCCGCCAATGCGTTGACCTTGAATCTTTACCTGGGGGCATGGGATAGGGTATCGACCCTTGGCCGAGTACGGTTCCTATAGACATCCAATAAACTTCAGGCAAAATCCAGAGGAAAAAACTGAGTCCTAGAGTGACGAACCTGATACCAGAAGTAATGACATAAATCATGTAAAATATGAATTAAACAAACTGAAATATACATATGCTTTGCAGGACAAAAAACATCGGAGCTACAAACATTAAAAAAACTAATATGTTAAAGAAATCACTTTCCCATATTCAATGGCTTGGTTGAGACGAACTTGATCCTGAGAGACACGAAGGTTTGGGTAGAAGTACTCCACTTACTTCAAAGCACCCTCATTAACAAATAAATCCTCTTGTAAGGATTTATCCAGGAAAACCGCCATACCTTTTATTATAAAGTACTAGGATACTTGAAAGGTTCAACAACAACCTTTACAAGAATTAACTTAATGGAAGTGCATCAAACTTCTTTCAAATACTGGTCCTACTTAACGGTAATATATCGATTAATTCCTTTGAACACTTTCTCTCACACTAGAGGCGGTCGGGCAGGAAAACTTCCCCTCGACCACCAACCCCACATGCCAACATTGTCGATGATCTACGAGTATGAAAGGCCAATTCAGACAATCGTCCGCCTAACTTCCTCATAGAGACACGAGAAATAGAAATAGTATTCATCGAAAATCGAGGACCTGAAATCCTTATCTATCCTCTAACTTGACAAGCTAACAACACAGGACTTCATTCCCCCTAAGTGGAAACATGCCTTTCTACAGTACTAGACTAGTGACGTTTATGAAGAGACCTTTCTGCCTGAATTTCCTCCACGTCTAGCATGGAAGCAAACATTCCAAAAGTTGTTTGGACGGGGAAACCTTGAACACCCTCCCGAGAAGCTCCCTAACCATAAGGTGTTCCATTCAGCATAACTGAGGTAGAAGCTCCCCCAATAGAAGGAGTATTTGGGACTAAAGTAGAAATCGTGTGGATCTCCTTCTTCAATTACCGTATAACACTGTCATTCTTCATCACATATACACAATAAAACAAATAAACATTCGAATAAGCTTAAGGAAAGAAGGACAAAGAAATAAAGGCCTTGGATCCACTGACCAAAGATTCTCTTCCCCCTCTTTGATTTGGCATTCACTAGTCACCGGGTTTGTATGTAATTCTTTGGCTGATGCCTCGAAGCACCATCGACACAGCTCAACTTTTCTCGAAAACCCACCATCTAACTTGTAGTGTTATATTTGTAAAAAGGACATGCCTTTGGAGATGACTGTAGAACGCCCTAGGAAGGGCGACGCTGATATGACGCCTATGGGAAGGTATTGCCTCATCCCAAGGTTTTCATATTTCCAAGTCATGGAAAACATGGGAAAAGACGTTTCTTGGACAAAGAGAAGTAACAATCATTAACTGACCCACCCACGCCCTATTGGAAATAAGGATCCAATGGTCCACCATTGGTTGGGTCGGAAGTGACCCTTTACAAGAGAACCCTAGGCCCAAAAGGTCTCTATAAATACATCTCCCCTAAGGAGATAAAAGGACATATCTTAAGAAATGCATATCACCCCCACATACAATTACACGCAAGCATACCATTATGTAACAGGGTCTCTCACCTAACATGAACATGTCCTCAAAACCACCATAAAACACCACCATATAGGGCTTCTCGCCACCATGGGAAAACCCTAACAACCATACATCATAATATACCTACTAAGGCTCCTGAGTACCCTCGCCCTATCAGGAGGACCACACACACATGTACTTTTTGACAAGTATGGTGGCGCCCACCATGGGGCCCGATAAAACTAACTTAGGTCATACTCCTACTATAACTCCTTCCATCTTCCCTCCTAAGATGTCTGACAAAACTGTATCTTACAATACAAACACCATTATTAGAGGTTTGTCAATAGAGGTAGCTTAAGATCCCTGTGAAGGAAATATGTAAGGCATGTGCTTGCTGCAAATGTGATATCTCTGGGTTTCCTTAGAGGTGCACTAGGAGAAAAATAGGTTAAAATCACCTTTTCTGAGGAGGCCCCCCTTTGAATCAACCCTCACAATGATGATCCATTGGTGATCTCTATGCAACATGGAAGTTAAGATATCAATTGAGTTTTGATAGATCCCAACAGTTCCATCGACATCGTTATCTGGGACTTCTTCTAGAAACTACAACTCGACTCTAACGATGTCCAAGTTTTCAACGGCTCATTAACAAGATTATCAGGAAAACAGGTACAAGCAATAAGACATGTAACCCTAGAGACCACATGTGTTAAGGGTGAACACGCCAAGGCGATTAATGTCAACTACCTTATTATGGACACCATGTCTCTGTATAACATCATTCTGGGTCGATTTTCCATCAACACCCTGAGAGCAGCCATTTTCACCCTATACGTGACCCTAAAGTATCCACTTCCTGATGGGTGAGTAGGTATAGTTCGAGGAGATAAACATAACTCTTGAGAGTGTTACCAAACTAGTCTGGTAATGGCAAGGGAAAAGCTCGCCCTTATTGATGCCCCTCCTTCTGAAGTTCCAAATACTGATCTCAAGAATTAGGACCCCAACCTGAGTGTGGATATGGAAAATCTCATGCCCACAAAGGACTTGAAGGAGGTCCAAATGGGCCCATGGGCCTATTAAGTCATAGAGATAAGCACTTCATTTTATGAAGAGGAGGAATATGAGCTACTCGGCCAACTCATTAAGAGTGTCTACATATTTTACATGGCTTCCTCCAACATGCCTAGGATAAACACCAAAGTGGTGAGCCATTGACATTCCATCCACCCTTTTGTCATAGCAGGGGCGTAGAGGAAGCAGTAAGTTGACGAGGAGAAGATGGTCATCATTGATGAAGAGGTGGGGAAACTATCTAACGTCTGGTTCATCACGGAAACCAAATAGCCCACCTGGTTGGCCAATGTAGCTATAATATGGAAAGCTAACAATGGATGAGCTTCATTGATGCATTGTTTGTCCTAAAGACCCGTACCTGCTACCAGACATCGATCGTCTTATAGATGGGTCGTAAGTCTACCGCACGTTGAGCTTCATTGATGCATACTCAGGGTATAACCAGATACGGGTGGACCCACTTGGATGCTCCAAAAGTATACTTTATGTTGAATCATGGTGACTACTACTACAATGTCATGCCTTTCATCCTCAAAAAATATTGATTCCACCTACATAGGCTCATGGACGATGTCTTTGTCCATCATATAAGGCAAAATTTAGAAATCTACGTCGATGACATGATACTTAAAACTATCAAAGGGCACAACCATGTAGAAGATTTGAAGGATGTATTGCAATTAGTCAGGAATTACGATATGAGTCTGAACCCCCGTCAATTGCTCTTTCGAGGTTCAGGCTAGGAAATTCCTAGGTTTAATGCTGACGAGAAGAGGCATTGAGGCTGACCCAGATAAATGATAAGTAGTCACCATTAGGAGTCCCACTTATGTAAAAGAGGTACAATAACTTACAGGTGGCATTGTCGCGTTATCTTGCTTTATCTCCAACATATGTGACAAAGCCTTCCTCTTCTTTGTCGCCTTAAAGAACAAAGAGATTTGAATGGACCACCGAGTGCGGTAAGGCTTTCATCAAGGTAAAAGACTTCCACACATCGCCACTTATTCTCACTCGCGTGAGGGAAGATTCGACACTACTCCTCTACCTCTTGGTCACAAATCAGGTGATAAGATCAGTCCTTGTCAAGGAAATAGAAAGGACAGAGAGGCATGTGTATTTCGTAAGCAAGGTGTTCAGAGGTGCAAAAGTCTTCTATCAAAATATTGAGAAGTTGGCGTTATCCATCATCGTCGTAGAAAGGAAAATGAGAACATACTTTCAGGGTCACAAGATCCTAGTGAAGACCAACTATCTTGTTTGTCAAGTTATGAAGAAGCACGATTTAGTAGGAGTTATGGTATATTGGGAAATGGAGCTCTCAGAACACGACATCAAATATGTACCAATGGGAAAGCATCAAATCACAAGCTCTGGCAGATTTTAGCTCAGTTGTACATGAGGTGACACCCCGATAGTGGGCACTATCTATGGATGGAACCACCAACGTGAAAGGAAGCGGTGCCAGGATAGTCCTGGAAGGACCCGACGATAAACTCATCGAGCGGGCACTAAAGTTTGAGTTCACCTCCATCAATAATCATGTGGAGTATGAGGCCTTTATTACTTGTATGATCCTTTCTTTTGAGTTGGGAGCCTCCAGGTACGAAATTTATCCTCACATTTTACTTCCTTTGAAATACCCCCCCCCCCCCCCCCCCCGCGCGCGCGCGCGCGCGCAAACAAAACTTCAGAGCAATCGTCATGTCCAAGATCGGCACATCAAAGACAATGGGGTTTAACATAATAGTCATTCATGAGACTCTTGCCTCTCCAAACATTAGTGCAAGTGAGGAGTACTCCCTAAAAGTTATCCCAGAGTCTAGCTTGATGTCATCCAAAACCGTGTTATCCACAATCATATGAACTTTTAATGGACAAAGGGGAAGCAAGAAGAATTTGAAAATAGGCTGCCAAATACACCCTACTCTTTGGAAAACTCTATAAAATAGGAAGGGCTTCTCCCATTCTATGGTGCCTAGGCGACCATGAAACCTCTCTGGCATTACTAGCCTAATTTGATGGAAAATCCCTCACCTACAAGTTGTTAAGGGCGGGGTATTGTTGGCCTAATTTTGTGAAGGATAACATCCATTTTGTCAAGAAGTGTGATAAATGCCAAAGACATATTGACTTTCACCATACTCCGGCTGAACATCTTTTGTCAATGACTTTGCCTTGATATTTTTATCAATGGGACATGAACATCCTAGGCTCGTTCCCTCTGGTGCCAAGTTAATTAAATTGTTTATTAGTCGGAGTCGATTGCTTCATCAAGTGGAGAAAGTTTGTTGTTTCTATTGGTAGAAAATTACGTTCATGTATGAACTCCATGGACCTAATGTCTCTGACAATGGAACTCAGTCCTCCAGTGCTATGGTCACTGACTTTTGCAAATAATTGGAAGTACAAATGTAATTCTTATCCTTCATGCACCCATGAGCCAAAGGACAAATATAATTAGAATACAAAGTAACTCAAGAAGAAGCTTGATGATACCAAAGGATTATGGATAGAATTTCTCCATGATATATTATGGTCATACCAAACTACTCTTCACACCACTACCAAGGAAACTTTATTCCTTGTGGTGTATGGAGCGGAGATCATGATGCCTGTGGATATTGACACGTCCTTGTGGCAACGATCCTAGTTTAATGAAGAAGCAAACAAGGCTGGATTGGAATCTGCGATGGACATGATCGAAAAATTGAGAGAATTCTCCCATGCCCAAGAATTTGCATAAAAGCATAGAGAAACCGAAAGGTGTAACTCGAAAGTTAGACCAAGAGAGATGAAAGAAGTGACATGGTATTAAAAGAAGTGCCTATACCCGCACATCAGAGAAAGCTACAAACTAATTGGAAGGGACCATATCGCATATTTCATAAGCTCCCTCATGGGGGTACATGTTGTAGGAGTTAGAAGGACCGTTCTTGCCCAAAACCTGGAATTCTTTCCATCTCAAATATCATTACAATTAAATTGTATGTTAATTTGATTACTTGTAATCTCTTAGTAGACACCATGACTATGTACATGTGAACAATTTCTTGAGCATTTATGACGAACAGGGATATTTATCTTAATATTTTGTATGTTGGGAGATTCATGAGAGAAGACTATTGTCTCCCTTTGAGGCAATACTTGTTGGGATTCAAGAATGAAGACCTTTTTCGCCCTTGGATGCGATATTTGTTGGGCTTCATTAATAAAGACCCTTGTATCCCTTTGAAGTGATACTTGTTGTACTTCATGGAGGAGATCCATGTCACCTCTTGAGGTAATACTTGTTGGGCTTCATGAGCGAATACCCTTGTAGCCCTTTGAGGCAATACTTGTTAGATTTCATGGAGAAGATCCTTGTTACCCCTCTAGGCAATACTTATTAGGCTTTATATCGAGGGTCATTGTCGCCCCCCGGGAAATACAGATGAGCTACCCATTGCCTCGCCTGAAGTAATTATAGTCTCATCAATTAGGGTACATTTAACTTTGAATGAGGGACTTAGATCTCCCAAATTAAATAAAAAATCGCCTAGGGGACTTAGTGTTTCCTCGGGCCAGACCAAACAAAGAAATCACGCCTAAGAGGAGAGACAAAAGTATGACATAAGAGACTTGATCATAATTATTGTCTAAGGGCTTCATATAAGTCCCACCCAAAAATATCAATTACCTCATCTGAAGGACTTGCAGTCTCATCAGTCAGGCTACATGTAACTTCGCCTGAGGGACTTAGATCTCCGAGGCTAATTAAAACCTCGCCTAGGAGACTTAGTGTTTCCTCAGGCGGGACCAAACAAAGAAATCATGTCTAAGAGGCGCGACCAAAGTTTGGCCTAAAAGACTTGATCACATGTCTTGTCAGAAGGCTTGATAGAAGTCCCTCCCAAAAAGGTCAATCACCTCGCCTGAAGGACTTGCAGTCTCATCAGCCAGACTGCATGTAAGTTTTCCTAAGAGAGTTAGATCTCCCTAGCTAATTAAAACCTTGCTTAGGGAACTAAATGTTTCCTAGCGTGCGACCAGACAAAGAAATCACGCCTAAGTGGCGCGACCGAAGTCTAGCCTTGGAGACTTAATCACAAGTCTTTCTGAGAGCTTGATAGAAGTTCCACTTGAAAAGGCCAATGGCCTCGCCTGAAGGACTTGTAGTCTCATCATTCCTGATACATGTAACTTTGCTTGAGGTACTTAGATCTCCCGGGCTAATTAAAACCTCTCCTGAGGGACTTAGTGTTTCCTAGGGCAGATTTAGACAAAGAAATCATGCCTAATAAGGGTGATCAAAGTTTGGCCTAAGAGACTTGATCATAAGTTTTGTCTGAGGGCTTGATAGAAGTTCCACACAAAAAGGTCAATTGCCTCCCATAAGGGACTTGGATCTCCCAAGAAAATTAAAACCTAACCTAAGGGAGTATGTCCTCAAGAAGTGTATGTCCTCGGGATACCCCCTGAGCCTCAGTATAAAAACAATTTGTCCTCTATCAAAAGGCCTAATGCTTGAGGGGTTATATAGTGTTATATTTGTAAGAAGGACCCACCTTGAACGACGATTATATGATGTCTTAGGAAAGGAGAAGATGATATGTCTCCCCGAGGAAGGTATCAACTTGCTCCAAGGTTTTCTTATTTCCCAGTCATGAGAAACATGGGAAAAGACGTTTCTTGGGCAGAGAGAAGTCAGGATCATTAACTGACCCAAGTTCCCCTTAGAAATAGGGATTCAACGGTCCATCATTGACTGTGTGGAAAGTGACCCCTTACAAGAGAACCTTAGGCCAAAAAGGCCTATATAAATACATCTCCTCCAAGGGGAGAAAATGATAGATCTTAAGCCATACAAATCACCCTCCACACACGCTTACACATAAGCACACCATTATGTAATAAGGCCTCTCACCTCACGTGAGCAGGTCCTCAAAACCACCATAAAATACCACTATACAAGGCTTCTCACTATTGTGGATAAGCTCTAACCATCATACATCGTAATATACCTATTAAGGCCTCTAAGTCCCCATACCCTTAAAGGAGGAAGACAAACACTTGTACTTTTTGACTAGTACCAGACTTTTCAGGTACAATTCCTCTAAAGATAAGTCTCATTCCCTGTAAGTTTATGAACCGACTCCCATCAGGTAGTGACTTTGAGTCCAATATTTGTGAAAGATATTTGAAAAATCGGAGGGAGAATTGGGCCCCAAGTAATAGATCTTTGCACGTGCATCCTCGGTCAAATGGGAAACCAGATTAAAGTGATCATCAATATCCTTCATGCTTTCAAAATAAACCTCGAAGTACTTGATGGGTTGCCCTAGAAAGAATGAGCCAAAACCACTTGCATAATTTTGGTTGCTTTGAATCTTAAAAAGACGAAAGAATAACACCATGGTTGGCTTACCTCATTTATACTCACACTAATGCTAAAAGACTTTGATTAATGCCAAACTTAAGGTGTGTAAGTGTGAAGGGGAAATCAAAAGATGGTCAAAGACACTAGCGTCAAAACTTTTGAAAGATAGACAATATCCTATAAGCATTCTTGAAAAGGGGAAGCACACCCACCCTATATATGAGATTAATTATTATGCACTGTCAATGTAAAAAGTTTTACACTATCGATTCATCACCATCATCCGTTTGCATTACTTTATAGATTTTTAAAATGAAAGTCAAATTTATTTTAATATCCAACGTCTATGATTAACTGATGATGTAAAATTCTTTTACACTGTCAGTGTATTTCAATTAAATCTCTTTTATATATATATATATATATATATATATATATATATATATATATATATATATATATATATATATATATATATATATATATATATATATATATATATATATATATATATATATATATATATATATATATATATATATATATATATATATATATATATATATATATATATATATATATATATATATATATATATATATATATATATATATATATATATATATATATATATATATATATATATTTGTAATATTTAAAAATATAATTGTGTATAATACTATCGTGTTTAGAATTACTCCTTAATTGACATTGTGTGGAGTAAAAATAATTAACGAACATATGTTAGAAACCATATTTTTACTTTTCATGCATCCAATTTGCTCTTGCATAAGCAATATATAGAAAAAGGGATATTCTGACTTAATTTCTTTTCTTCTCGTTGATGAGTAAATTAATAAATTTTTGATGAAAAATCATAACTCTCGTTGCACATGCATTGCTCCATTATCATAAGTGAATGTAGCAACACACGATTATTATGGGCAAAATCAAGGTCATGGCTGCAATCATGGTTGTGTGGTCATAGTTATGATCTTTGTCTTGTCTTGATCAAAGCTCCATTAGTAATTACAAAAAAATATTTTTTACTATAAGCAGAAAAATATTGGGAAGAATGAAAAAAAATGGCCATAGTCTTAAGAAAGAATGAAAAAAAATTGCTATCATTATAGAGGAAAATGTCATTTGGATCAGCATCTTGTGAAACTTTACCAACAATCACTTAAAAATAAAGAGGAATAATATGAATGTTACTTACTAACAGATTGTTGATTCCTTTGTTGATTCATATGAAAAAAAACATCTTATTAAAATTGGTTAACATCTTATTAAAAACCGGTGTGTCAAAAAATAGATCTTCTATGTATTTTTATTATAACTAGTAAAGGACCCGTGCGTTCGCACGGGTCGCGCAAGTGCAATAATTTATTTTAAAAAAATTAAAATATAATATTTTTTTTGTTTATATTTATATATATATATATATATATATATATATATATATATATATATATATATATATATATATATAATTGGATCAACGTACACAAATTTATTTCATAAGAGCTTTTTTTTAATGTAATAGATGTTAAATGATTAATAAATGGGTTCAAAAAATTTCCACAAATAACTTTTTCCAGTTTGGGACATAATAAAGTAAAACATTATTAATTTATAGTAATATAATTTGCTTAATTTTTTTGTATACTATATTAAGGAAATAATAAAAAAATATAATACAAAAATATTTTTACAATTTATTGATATATTGATATATAATAAACATTCCATTGTTAATGTTATGAATAAACATTCCATTTATCATTGAGATTTTGGACATAAGAAATAAAAATATATTTTTTTAGTAATGGATGAAATTTTCCAATCTGTTACTAATTTGAGGTATAAAAGAATACATAAACCATGTAAAAGAAATATCAGAACCTCATTTGTTTTAAAATGTAGTAATGAATACTAGCAAATGTTGAAATTAATTGCAATTGATACAGTAAGGTTTAATGCAACAAAAGATATTGAAACAAAAGGTTCACAATTTTAGTTAAAATTGTGAGAAATAAGTCCAGCAACAAAAATGATTTAACTTCGTACAATTCTTTGGTCCTTAAAAAACTGGGTTTATACAAAACCTGCCCGTAACCTTTTAGGAAGTGATGATTCAAAACCTGCCCGCAACCTTAAAAAACTACAATAATAACTAATTTGATTTCAGGATATTGATTTCATTTTGAAATGATAAGATTGCAACAACAATAAAATAACGGTAATATTTTTTAGTAGTATAAATAGGTAATTTATTTTATCACATTTTTCACTCACATCTAGTCTAAATTTGACCAATTTATTTTATTTAATTTTAATTTTTGTGTGTACACATTTCATTTGAAAATGAACCTCAATCAACATAACACATGCTCCAATTTTATGCAAAATGATAGAAGTCCTCTTTGTATCCCAAATCAACAAAACACCCCATATTTTGGAAATCCACCTCTTATTCCAAATCCACACCATAATTCAAGATTTCAAAATTCTCTTTTTATCCCAAATCCATAAAATAATTCACCTATTGGAAATTACTCATATCATACATCACCTTCCCCAATGAAAAACTCTCTTTTAATGTATTTTGATATATTTGAATCAATTTTTTAATTATATTTTATATAATATATAGTGGGATTTAGTGAGGCCCATTTTCTTAGCCCACTTTAATTATTTACAATCATTTTCTTGTACAACTAAATGTATAAAGAATTGATATTCTTATTGATTTATTACAAATCATGCATAACATTAATTATCTTACGGCTGAATTATTTTAATACTCCACTGACCTAGCCAATAGAAAGGAGGCGGTGGACATAATTATTCATTTCAACCCCCAACTATATTTTGGCAAATAAATAATTTAAATATGTTGAGTTATAATACTATATATGATAACGTGAGATTGGTAAAAAGTATAGTTGCATGCTTAACTTAATCATTTCAAACAAACAATGTAGATTTTCCATTACCAATCAAAAGACAATTCACTGTATATGATAATTATACCTTGTTTTTTTTATAAATCCTTAATTCAGTTGAATGCAAGATTCAAACATTGCTCCAACATTTCTGAACTACCTGCAATTTTAACATATGTATTAGACTTTGAAAAAAATTGTAAAAAAATGTGTTTCTATGTGTTTTCTATAATTAGTTTTGAAGGATTTCATAATAAATTTTTATATAATTGTTTTTTTAATTTCTAACACCATTAGGCATGCCGAAACCAAACATGACATGCAATAATCTATTTATAATTTAGTCGTATACACATATTTCATAAGATGACAACGTATTTTGTTATCAATCTAAAATACTTATTAACATTTGAAGATATGATACTCATATAAATTTTGTAGTTGAAAGAACACACAAAACACAATGTTCAACATAACAACATAGGATTTTGAATAATTTCACACACATGAATTAAATACTCATTATCATCCTTTAAACCATACATGAAATATAAATGTCAATTGTAATCCCACAAAATAAACACTTCAAAAAAGTAAGAACACATCCTACAACCAAAACATATCATGTTCTAATTCATACTTAAAGTCATTCTGGTGCTAAAAAGTTCATAAAATATATTTCAATATCAAATTTCCGAAAATTCTAATTAAGAAGATGGTTCTATCTTTAATTTCTTGGATGGTTTGGTGCCTGATAATTGCGTAGCGCCAGACGCTTCAAAATCAACTTCTTCACCCTTGTCAGCAATTACAACATCCTTAGCCGGAGTCATTAGAATGATTGATTCTGGATCATTTTCACCAGATGCAGATAATGTTTGCTTGCAATATAAAAAATTAATTGTCAGATATAAAATGAATTATAATAATACAATATTTATCATAGAAAATTATTATGTTAACAAATGAAGATACTTACTGCGGAAGTTTCCAAATTTTCTTTGTTAGGGACCAACTTTGCATATTCAGTTTTAGACTGATTCTGTACATTGAAACATCGAATATTTATTATACTTGTTAAATGTTTAAATAATACATGAATTAAGTGAATATTATACGTCTTCTACTATGTAGTCATTTTCAATCTCTTTAACAAAGGCTTCATCATCACAAAGCTTCCAAACAGACGCTTGGGAAAACGTTGGCTGCACCTTAACTCTAAAAGCCATTTTCTTATTCAACAGCATTTCAAGCTCATCAGGATAAACCATTGGATCATCTTCTCCATTCTAATGGAAAAATAAAATATCAACCATGAGTGATAATCTGAACTTTACAACTCGATAAACTATTAACATTTTAACTTATGTATAACAATGTACCTCCACCATAGAGTTATGCATAAATTCAGCAGTCATTCCAAGTATAGCAGCACATTCGGAATCCCAGAATACAAATCGATATTTTGATTCACCATTGCTAACATATATCTCAATCTTGTACCTATAGTATTTTAAACGAAGAAAATAATATGATTAATAACAAATCCATTACTAAATTTATTTGCAATTCATCTAGATTATATGTACCTTGGTATAGGCTGTTCGACTTTTTGCCCACATGAACATTCATAAGCTTTTTCAGGATTAGGTGCCTTCGAAGAACACCTTGTGCAGCCATAATAAAACCATCCATACTTTGAGACAACAAATTTCAATGTGGTTGCTACAGTAGCACATAAAGTTTCCTAAAAGCAAATAAAAAATGATATTAATTTCAAAAAGCAAACAATATAATTGTAATAGTAAAGATAAATTCGGCTCTATAGTATTCAACTTACATGTTTGATTTTGCAGAACTGACTTAAGGACATACATTTCGCAGTATGAACAAACCTTTCTACTGGCGAATACTGAGAACCACCAGACCAATTAGAAAGAGATTTTGCAGATTAAGTAGGCTTCTCCTTCTGTTCATTAGTAGGCAACCTATAGAAATAAGATTGTTTTTGAAATTAAAAATTATGTATACTAATCTGAATATAAATAAATAAATAAAATCCATACTTAGACATAAAATCTTGAATTTCAGGGATGTCTTCATTTATCAACAATTTGGAACCACTTCATGCATTTGACACTGTAAATTGTATAATTAATATAAAAATTATTGAACGTATAATGAAAAATACAAATCAGCTATGTATTTATAAAGTCTGATAGTGTAATACCTTGGCCATCTTTTACCATTGCATGAGTGAGCAGAATTACAATAGCTCCATTGTTTTTAGGATCATTGTAGTAAGCCAAAAATTTTGATCCATAGATTTCCCATAAATTGCAATTTATGCAATTACCCCTATTTTGCAATATAAATAAACAATATTATATGATGGGATTCAGTGATGCAAAATATATAAATTTATCAAACACATAAGTTATGAAAACAATGCGCATTACTTCAAATCTTTCAGCACAACAGAAACAACAACTTTCTTCCCCGGAGTGTTGGATTGGATATGGTTTATCTCACTAACAGCACCAATAATATCTACATTAAAGTAAGGTTCATTATTGAATGTGTTTGCAAATATATAAGTTATATAAGTTATAATAGAATTTAAATTACCTTCCACTCTATCGGTTTTGCATTTGCCTTGAAGTATCTCACCAAAATCTTTAAAGAAATATCCTTTAGGTGGAATATTTTGAAGTTCGATTGCCTTCATTGTGGTACCACCAAGAAACATAATTTTTTTTGAATGATCACATACCTTCCACTGAAAATCATTGTTATAGACACTGTCATTGTTTATAATGCAGGTCATATTCTCCTTAATGACCTCT
This sequence comes from Lathyrus oleraceus, assembly GCF_024323335.1. Taxonomy (NCBI): domain Eukaryota; kingdom Viridiplantae; phylum Streptophyta; class Magnoliopsida; order Fabales; family Fabaceae; genus Lathyrus; species Lathyrus oleraceus. Next base: position 326,454,554 of record NC_066584.1, on the reverse strand, counting down.
TTCCATTTCAGTAAATGGTCATGACGAATAAGGACCTGAATCAAATCACCCTAACAAAATGAAAATAATCTTCTTTTTATATGTTATACAAAAAAGCATTTTGTTGTAATTACTAACTATCATACAAAAATCTATACTTAAAAAAAGAAAAGCAATTTACCAAGGAATCCCCAACAATCATCTCCAAATGTTCAATACCCTTATTATTCACAACACTCCAAACATCCATTATTCGAACAGCAAGACGCCAAGTTTCTTTTGAGTCATTGATGTCTTTCACAGAATCAACCTTTCTACTCATTTTCACTGAAAAAAAATTCAAAAATTAATGTAACTGCAAATTTAGATGACTATAAAATTACAAACCTAATAACCTGGAAAAAAAAGAGTATATAAATTTGATAGAGGTGTGTGGCAAAATGCTGAAAAGGATCCAACTTTTGATGTTACACATATATAACATCGTTTTGATTGTATAATTATATGTTATTAAATTATAACTTTAAATTAAAAATAACTATTTAATATAGTTGATTAATATTAATTGAGTAATTTAATATTATTGTTAATTTACCTACCAATTAATTATTATTATTGTTATTATTATTATTGATATTTACCCGCCATATATGATAAGAATATTTTTAAAATTTAAATAGTATACCGAATTATAATAAAAATGTATTAAAATCAAAAGCAATAAAACTGTTTACAGTAAATAAAAATATAGAATAACATCTTAAAATTCTATTCTATTTGATTATTCATTTACTTATTACTAATTTATTTATTTAAATTTTAAAAATATTCTTATCATATATGGCGGGTAAATATCAATAATAATAATTAATTTGTAGGTAAATTAACAATAATATTAAATTACTCAATTAATATTAATCAACTATATTAAATAGTTATTTTTAATTTTAAAGTTATAATTTAATAACATATAATTATACAATTAAATATTCATTTTGTCATTTAAAGAAAATCAAATAACGATAATATTTGGCAAAAAAACTACAATAATAATTAATTTGATTTCAGAATATTGATTTCATTTTGGAATGATAAGATTGCAACAATAATAAAATAACGGTAATATTTTTTAGTAGTATAATTTATTTATTTAAATTTTAAAAATATTCTTATCATATATGGCGGGTAAATATCAATAATAATAATAACAATAATAATAATTAATTGGTAGGTAAATTAACAATAATATTAAATTACTCAATTAATATTAATCAACTATATTAAATAGTTATTTTTAATTTTAAAGTTATAATTTAATAACATATAATTATACAATTAAATATTCATTTTGTCATTTAAAGAAAATCAAGTAACGATAATATTTGGCAAAAAAACTACAATAATAATTAATTTAATTTTAGAATATTGATTTCATTTTGGAATGATAAGATTGCAACAACAATAAAATAACGGTAATATTTTTTAGTAGTATAATTTATTTATTTAAATTTTAAAAATATTCTTATCATATATGGCGGGTAAATATCAATAATAATAATAATAACAATAATAATAATTAATTGGTAGGTAAATTAACAATAATATTAAATTACTCAATTAATATTAATCAACTATATTAAATAGTTATTTTTAATTTTAAAGTTATAATTTAATAACATATAATTATACAATTAAATATTCATTTTGTCATTTAAAGAAAATCAAGTAACGATAATATTTGGCAACAAACTACAATAATAATTAATTTGATTTCAGAATATTGATTTCATTTTGGAATGATAAGATTGCAACAACAATAAAATAACGGTAATATTTTTAGTAGTATAATTTATTTATTTAAATTTTAAAAATATTCTTATCATATATGGCGGGTAAATATCAATAATAATAATAACAATAATAATTAATTGGTAGGTAAATTAACAATAATATTAAATTACTCAATTAATATTAATCAACTATATTAAATAGTTATTTTTAATTTTAAAGTTATAATTTAATAACATATAATTATACAATTAAATATTCATTTTGTCATTTAAAGAAAATCAAGTAACGATAATATTTGGCAAAAAAACTACAATAATAATTAATTTGATTTCAGAATATTGATTTCATTTTGGAATGATAAGATTGCAACAACAATAAAATAACGGTAATATTTTTTAGTAGTATAAATAGATTTTAGTACGAAATTACTTATAGGAACATGAAAGTAGCTGTATTATAGATTGTAATTAGGGAAATTAAGTAATTATGGTGGTAATTAACTTTTATATATTAAAAGTAGAAGCTTTATATTTATACGAGTTTTTTAATTCTCAATATAAATAATAATAAAAATTTATGTATTTTTTTGAATTTCTTTTGCTAATAACAATAATCTGTGCTTACAGTTTTCATATTTGCATTATTTATTGTTATTCTTATACTTTTTGTTATTATTATTTACTTCTTGTTCATTTTTTAATAGAATGAGTATTGACATTGATATCAATAAAAAAATACTTCTCTTCTTTATTGACGAAAGAAACAAATGTTAGTATTATATTTTATACTTAAAAATGATTGAAGACTTTATAAAATTTACTATATTATTATATGGAGGAACAAAACTACACATTGACAAAACATTAATTATATTGATCTAAATCTCATAAAAAAAGGGAAGTTTTAAGTATTGAAATATAATATAAAATCCAAGTTGTGTGTGGCTCAAGCCCAAAGTTAATTAAGGTATAGGGCTTCTTACTTAGTTTGTTATATTTGTTACTCAATAGTCAAATAATTTTGTATACAAATACATGCATATATAAATCAGTTTGTAATACAATCATTCTTCAATAATATAACCTTTATTTCCTTATACTCAGGGAAATTGGTATCTAGAGATCCGGTTAGATTCTTGATCGTGTATTGAAGAACCACACGTTGGTGATCGTGTTTTTGAGATTATGGGTTGTTAACTGTGTTTCTGCAAAGATGAATGATACTAACAGTATTCTAAATTCTCTTCCACGCTGTCCTTTTTTGGCTTTCATGAAACCCAAGAAGTGGTTACTAATGGCGTCCTTGAGCATGCTAAGAATGCAAACGATGCTTAGAGAGTCACACACAAGGAGGCAAAGAAGAAAGACTGCAAGGTCACATATTGTATTCAATAGGCGGTAGATTCGGCAAATTTTGATAAGATCCATCATGCTGAATCGGTGAAGGAGGCAAGGTGTATTCTTGTCAAGTACTATGAAGGAGGTAAGAAGGTCAAATTCGTCAAATTTCATACTTTTTACGACGGAAGTATGAATTATTGCATATGGAAGAAGATGAAAAGATTGCAGGCTATGTGTCGAAAGTGCAGAATCTTGTCCATCTCATGAATGGTTGTAGTGAAATCCTAACTGATAAGATGATAGTTGAGAAGGTAATGCGTACATTGACCTCTCACTTTGATCAAGTTATCGTAGCTATTCAAGAATCCAACAATCTTGAAACCATGAAACTGTAATATTTGGTTGGTTCGTTGGAGGCGCATGAGATTAGGATTGTCGAAAGGAAAGGGGTTCAAGATTCGATACAAGCATTATAGGCTCCGGCTTAGAAGAAACATGGTGGTTCCGATTCCGACAAGTTCAAAGGCAAAAAAGACAAGACTCGAAGCAAGAAGTATTAATCAAACCCTCAAAAGCATAAGGTCGATGATATGCCTTCTTAATCCTCAAAAAGAGGAGAAGGAAACTTCTATCAGAAAGACAAAGAGAAAAAAGGTGTGCAATGTTATAATTGTGAAAAGTGGGGTCACGTGGCCAAGAATTGCTGGTATAATAAAGACAAGGGATCGACAAAAGGCAAGGAGGAATGAGCAAACCTTGCACGCAAAGATTCAGATGATTAGGAAGATATGGTGGTTATGGCTGCAGTTATAGATGACCATGTCGAATCCATGATTTGGTTCCTCGACTCGGGAAGCTCGAATCACATGACTGGTCAAAAAGTATGGTTAGCATATTTCAACTCATTGAAGAAAAGCAACGTCAAACTTGTTGATAATAGCTCGTTGCAAGCATAAGGTACCGATTACATAGTTATTCAAAGGTACAATGGAGGAAAAACTATGATCTAAGATGTACTCTATGTACCAGGAATAAAGTGCAATTTACTAAGTGTTGGACAATTGGTCGAAAAAGGTTTCTCAGTGATTATGAGAGATTGAGCCTTGTAACTGTTCGACACTTAGAATAATTTGGTTTTGAAATCCATTTTGTTGAAGAATAGGACATTCAAGACCATGATTAGTTCAACTGAAGTACAATGTCTAAAAACTGTTGTTGACACAAGCATAGGAAGTTCTGGAATTTGAGTTTTGGATATTTGAAATTTCGATCACTCAATCAACTGATTACTCAAGATATAGTAATTGGTATACCAAGTCTGGAGATGCCCGACAAACTCTATGAAGGTTGTCTAGTCGGAAAGCAATCCAAAAAGTCTTTCATTTTGACTATACAAATGTGATCGTCCTGCATACTTGAAGTTGTACATTCAAATGTATGTGGTCTTTTTAAGGAGCATACCATTGGTGGAAACAAGTATTTTGTTTCGTTTGTCGATGAGTTTAGTTGAAATCTATTAACCTATATGATCAAGCGAAAGTGCAAAGTATTCAAAATCTTTAAGAGAATCAAGATACTTGTGAAAACCATAGTGAGAAGAAGATCAAAATTCTGCAAATAGACAGAGGTGGTGAATACACGTCCAAGTTGTTTGAAGAGTTTTATGCAGAACATGGTGTCAATCATGAGGTAACTGCTCCTTACACGCCTAAACATAATGCAATAGCAGAAAGAAGAAACATGACCATATTGGACATGGCAAGATGCATGCTGAAGCAGAATAATTTGCTAAAATCCTTATGGGGTGAAGTTGTTTCCAAAGTTGTTTAGTTTCTTAACAGGCTCCCTACCAAAAATATGAAGAACAAGGTTCCTAAAGAAGTTTGGGGTAGAAAACGACCATCATTGAGTCATTTGAAGGTGTTTGGATCTATTTGTTACAAGCATGTTCTTGATATTAGAAGAAGGAAGCTTGATGACAAGAGTGAGCCTATGATTCTGGTAGGATATCATAAACTAGTTATAGATGAAAATTTGGTCCGGGATTGGAATTCTGGTGATGCAATTGATAAGCCATTGATGAGCTATGATTTCAATGAAGCAAATAATGATGTCGAAGTCGAAAATATTATCGATATTCTAGTCGAAGTCGTATTGCTGACATGCCCAACACAATCGAAGTCGGAGATGGTGTAGCCAAAACTCTTCAAAGACCTCAAAGAACTAGATTTCACCCAGAAAGACTTCAAGACTATGAAGTGACTGATGATGAAGAAGTCACACCATATGGAGAATTAGTTCATTTCGCCTTACTTACAGGTGATGAACCAATAAACTATAGTGAAAGCTTAAACGATAAAAATTGGAAGTCAGCTATGATCGAAGATTTATAAGCAATTGAAATAAATAACACATGTGAGTTAGTCAAAGTGCCAACACGTACAAAAGCTATCAAAGTGAAGTGGGAGTTTAAGTTGAAGCACAATGTTGATGGGTCGATAGAAAATCAATAAGGCGAGATTGGTAGTTCGAGGTTTTCTTAAGAGGGAGGAGTCTAATACTCTGAAGTATACACACCAGTTGCAAGATTGGAGATGGTTTGACTAGTAGTCGCCTTGGCATGCAATCAAGGTTGGTCGATATTTCACTTAGATGTGAAATCAGCATTTTTGAATGGACGTTTGAATGAAGAGGTGTATGTCACACAACCTCCTGAGTTTATGATTCATGAGGAAGCAAGGAAAGTATACAAGTTGCACAAATCGCTCTATAGCCTCAAGCAGGTACCTAGGGCATGGAACAAGAAGATCGAATCATACTTAGTTGAACTGGGATTCATCAAATACAAATATGATTATGGTGTATAATTTCAGGTTGTGGAATAAGATATAACAACCATCTTCTTATATGTCGATGACTTGCTAGTGATTGGAAATAGCTTGAAGAACCTATCGAAGTTCAAAGAGTTTATGAAGAAGGAATTTGAAATGTAGGATCTGGGAAAGTTGTCATACTTCCTAGGCATGGAATTTCAAATGTCGAAGCAAGGTATGATGCTACATCAAAGAAAGTATATCAAAGAGATACTTAAGATATTCCATGTGGATGATTCGACTCCTGTATCTTCACCCGTCGAACCAAATTTTAAGTCGGAGAAGCATGGAGACGAAGCCAAATTTCAATGCAACTTTGTTCAAATAAATTGTCGGATCTCTGTGATATGTGTGCAACAGTCGACCTGATATAGATTTCTCAGTCAGATTAGTGAACAGATACATGAATGAACCAAAGGTGTCACACATGAAGGCTGCAAGAGGAATCCTTTGATACATAAAAGGATTAATAAACTATGGAATTCTATTTCGACGAAGGTTGGTGTGGAGATAAGGAAGATCGAAGAAGCAAAACTGGTTATTTATTTCAAGTATATGGTGCCCCAATCTCATTGTGCTCGAGAAAGCAACTTGTGGTGGCATTTCCATCGTGTGAGTCTAAATATATAGCAGGATCATATGTTGTGTGTCAAGCAATTTGGATCAGATAAGTGCCTGAAGAAATGAAGGTCGAAGTGAAGAAACCTCTGGTGCTGCAGATCGCCAACAAGTCAGCCATAAATCTTGCGAAGAATCCAGTTTTGCATGGAAGGTAAATAAAGGTGAACTTGAAATGAGATATTTCTCAAGTGAAGCACAGTTGGTCGATATTTTCACCAAAGGATTGAAGATTGATAGATTCCTGAATTTGAGAAAGAAATTAGGATTTGTTCAGATCAATTATGATTAACATATGTTAGATAACTTGGATTATATGGGGGCATGTTGAGATATAAGATATAATCTAAGTTGTGTGTGGCCCAAGCCTAAAGTTAATTAGGGTTTAGGATTTGTTACTTAGTTTTTTATATTTGTTACGTAATAGTCAATTAACTTTGTATATAAATACATGAATATGTAAATCAGTTTATAACACAATCATTCTTCAATAATAGAATCCTTATTTCCTTATTCTCTCTCTCTCTCTCTCTCTCTCTCTCTCTCTCTCTCTCTCTCTCTTCTTTCCTCACTAAAAGTTCCTCACGCACTAACATTAAGAACATTTGTCTAAATGGATACTCCATTTGTCATAAAATATATGCTTAATGAATCTTTTTGTCCTTTAACTTAATTACGGTTTCACTTTCGTCCCTTAATTAATAAACGTTCATTTTTAGCCCCTTAAAAATTATTCTCTGTCGGTCAAGTTTGTCATTTCTATTAAATTTTGTGAAAAAACCTTAAGTTGCGCATACGTGGCAATCCAGCTGGTATTATTTTATGTGACATGAAATTATTTATTTGACATAATTTTTTTTGCTCATTTAGATTTTGTTATGCATTAATTCATTCCAATCCAAACCTTTTCATGCCGAACCTGTCATACGGTGAACTGGACTTTTTTGTGGTTTTAATCGCAATGTCGCGGTTAGCAAGAGTCGCCACCGACTTTTCTTTTATCCAATAAGGAAAGGTGGAAAAGAACAGGAAAGACCTTAATTTAGATTTTGGGTTCGGGAGGTACATTATACAAAGGGAAGGTGTTAGCACCCTTTGTATCCATGGTTATCCATGGGCTCTTAATTGCTCGATCACTTATATTATTTTTAAAAAAAAAGTGTTTGTGAATTGTTTAGAAAAATTGTTTTGAAAAGAGAATTTAACTTTGTAATGATTCTTGTATGAATATATACAAAGTAGTTATCTCGTTTAATTTTGGAAATTGTTTAGAAAAATATAACTCGGTAATGATTCTAGTATGAATATATACCAAGTGGTGATTTTCTAAGGATATTTTGAAAGGTGTGAGGTGTGAAAATTGTTTTTAGATTGTGAGCCAACAATTAAGAGTTATACCGACCCAAGGTCTTTATGAGTATTTCCTATCCTTATGAGGGTAAAACTGTCCTTATTATTGAGAAATAAGTAGTTTTATCCTTTGGATGTAAAAGGGTCATCGTAGGGTCATCGATTGGTCATTGAAGGCAACAATTATGAGGATACCTTAGCATTCGAAGGGACTATCATCATTTAACCGTAGGCAACATCAGAGGGTCATCGAGGGACAAAGTTGTATATTCGAAGGCAACATCCGAGGGACTATAATTTATTTTATGATGATTTAACCGAAGGGTCTTTGCTAAGGGTATCCCCACGTTCGCGGGACATGACCGTAATATCGTAATCGTAAGGCAACAAAGAGAGGTCCAAGATCACTTATTCAAAGGCCAAGTTTTACAATTAATTATATAATTAGGATGAAACTCCACATTAAAATTATTAAAAATAATATATTAAAAAATTAATACATTAGAAATTAATACATTAAAAATTAATTTAGGGTGAAACTCCACAAGGGTATCCCACAAATAAAGTGGAATACCTAGCCAATAACCTTTTCCTGGGATATGTGAACCTTTACGAAACTCAAAAAAAGAAACATGTCAGAACACCAAATCAGGGTGCAATCGAAGATTACACCGGAGAAATATCACAACAATAAATAGGATAGGATGAATAATGCATGGCTATGATAAAAACATAAAAAAACAGACTAGAAGAATCAGGTACTGTCTCGTTCGCCTCTGCCTCGCCTAGCGAAGGCCACGGATTTTGAATTTGAAAACAGCCCCATGTTAGGAACTTTGAATTTTATGGCATTTTATCACAGGAATAACATGGTCAAACATTCAGGGTATTCAGGCGTATTTAGATTCCCATACGAAAGCAAATTATATATCAACATTTAATCATGATACATTATATATGTAGATATGGCCAATTGAAAGTATAAACAATAGAGATACGCAAACCTGTTTGCCAATTCAAGGTTGAAGGGATTGACCACTTGTAGTATCGGAATAAGTTAGGCAGCGGGAATTGGACGGCGATGGCTTCGGTGCAGATGGGCTGCCTTCAGGGTTTCTTTACTCTGAATTCTCCGGGTAGGCAGGGTTCCTATGCCAAAGTTTCTATCCGTCCTTCTCTGTTCTCTCTCTTTCTTTTTCCTCAAGGTATTGTTCCAAGGAAACCTCAGAGTGTTTTGCTTCTCTTCCTTCTTTCTCCAGTGAATCTCCCAGTGTAAACTCCAAGTGTCTCTCCAAGTGTAACTCCCCTACTGAAACTTCAGTATTTATAGACTAATTTCGTGGGTAATGGGCTTGGAATGAGGGAGACCCAAGTCCAAAATAATTTGTTATATTTTATTTATTTATTTATTTTAATTATTTAATTAATTAATTAATTAATTAATTAATTTTTTTTTTTTTTTTTTTTTTTTTTTTTCGTTTTTTTTTTCGTTTTTTTTTTTCGTTTTTTTTTTTTTTTTTTTTTTTTTTTTTTTTTTTAGGAAAAATGATGGGTAATTTTTGGGGTATGACAGCTGCCCCTGTTCAATATTCTTGAACCGAGAGAGTTAGGATGGCGTGTATGCCATTCGTGGTCTGGAGGTGGAAGATTATTGAACACTAGAATGCCCCAAAAATTTGCACTTGAGAATCGACAGTTGGTCTTGATGGAGATGGGCTTAAAGATGCCATCCGGGAGGTTTGATGACGAAAGCTTCAGATCGCGCCGTATATTAGGCCAATTTGAAGACATGGGTGCCACACTGGGTCGTACGTTAGACCGTATAATGAGTCATCCATTAGGCTGCCGACTTCGCTGGGGAGTCGGAGTGTGTCATATGCTGTTGGGGATAAAGGATCAGAATGGACCATACGCTAGATCGTATCTGAGTTGCAGAATGAGCCGTACGTTAGGCTGAATCTGATGACGAAAGGGGTAGTCGTACGTTAGACTACACTTCAGAAATGTACCGTATGTTAGGTAGCATCTGAGGGGATGGACATCCGAACGGGTCGTACGTTAGACCGTCGCAGAATGAGTCGTCTGTTAGGCCGCATCTGATGATGAAAGCGGTAGTCGTACGCCAGACTACACTTCAGAAATGTACCGTACGTTAGGTAGCATCTGAGGGTTGTAAGATCCAAACGGGTCGTACGTTAGACCGCGTTGGGGTTGTTGAAGTTCAGAATGGATCGTACGTTAGATCGTATCCGAGTTGTAGAATGAGCCGTCCGTTAGGCTGCATCTGAAAAAGAAAGTAGTCGTACGCTAGACTACACCCCTGAATGTACCGTACGCTAGGCAGCATCTGAGGATTTGAAGGTCCAAATGGGTCGTACGTTAGACCGCATTGGAGTTGCTGAAGAAGTCATATGTTGGGCTGAATCAGAATGAACCGTACGTTAGGCTGTATCTGATAACCTGTATATGTTGTACTTGCAATAAATGTCTGGGATGGGCTTAGAGATGCCATCGTTAGGAGGATATCGAAGTGTTGTCAGAATGAATGTTCCCATGAACTGTATTTGAAATATGTATCTGAATCTTGAATGTGATTGATAAAGGTGTCTGTCTGAATGAACCTTCTACTTTGACTATATCAGGAGGATAATTAACCTGCAAAGAAAAAGTTAGCTTCATGCTATGTCATGATGCATGAGATGTTTCGTGTTATGCTAAAATAAATGTGAATGTTGTATGCATGCGTATGCTGTGAAAGGATGTAATGAATGAGTTATGCGTATGAGAAGTTCTGCTTGGGGACTCTACTGGGGAAAATAAATCCCCATCTACTGATTGGAGATATTTGTAACGATGACCCTTTCTCGGCAGGGGGTTCTTGATTCTGTCTGATGGTAGAAATATTCCACAGATCTTGGCTGAGGATGGATGAGATGATCAATCTGTCTGATGATGCCGACCTCTGTTGGGGAGTAACTGGCTGTGCCGGGGAATACTGCTAATTTCTTCTGAGGAATAACAGACTTGCTGGGGGAATAGAATTGGTAGCGGATTCATTGGAAGCATGGTTAAACCTTCTCCTCGATCCTGAAGTCGGGTAGTAATTGCTATTGCTATTCTATGCATGTATTTTTGGTAAACATCAGTCATATTCAAATGCACATATTAATTCAAATTAAATCAATGGACATTTACGCAACCAAAACAGAAAAGTAAAAACAAAAGCATCTTTTTTTTGAAAGAGGGTTGTATTGATTTTGAAAGGAGACCTATAAACAGGCAATTTGTGTACAAGGAGACAGAAATCCTAGTAAGAGGAAATTGTCGAAAACAAAGAGAAAGCTATGTGGAAGAAGTCCTATTGATTTTAAGCCTACTACTGTCATTATGTCTTCGAGCATCTCATCCCTTGCTGTCGGATAGAAGTGATTGGCTTGGTCAGTCCCTCGAACTTGGATGAAAGTTGACTGAGAACGGGACATAGTCATACGCTTTAATCCCTAATTTTTGCCTGGACCGCCTTTTCAGGTTTTCAGTCCACCAGGATACCCTTTTTTGCCCAAGCCGCCTTTTCAGGTTTTCGACTTGCCGGGTGTACATTTTTTTTATATATCCCTAATTTTTGCCCGAACCCTTTTGGTTCGCCGGGATGCCCTTACTTTTGCCTAGATACGTCGATCTAGCGGGTCTCTTTTATGCGTAGTATTTTTTAACTATGTCCGCGTTCACGGGATGTGGGAAGTCTTCACCATCCATAGTAGCGAGTATCATGGCTCCACCAGAGAATACCTTCTTAACCACAAATGGCCCTTCGTATGTGGGAGTCCATTTGCCTCTGGGATCACCTTGTGGTAGAATGATACGCTTGATCACCAAGTCGCCAAGTTGGTACACCTGTCTCTTAACTCTTTTGTTAAATGCCTGGGTCATGCATTTCTGATATATCTGCCCATGACAAACAGCCGCAAGTCTCTTCTCATCCATCAAATTTATCTGATCGAGTCGAGTCTGAATCCATTCATCTTCATCTAAGCCCGCCTCTTTCATGATTCTTAGAGAGGGAATCTGAACTTCCAGTAGTAAGATGGCTTCCATTCCATAAACTAAAGAGAACGGAGTTGCCCCTGTCGTAGTGCGCACTGAAGTGCGATAACCGTAAAGAGTAAAGGGTAACATCTCATGCCAGTCTTTGTATGTTACTGTCATTTCTTGCATGACCTTCTTGATATTGTTAGCAGTCCCCACGGCGCCGTTCATCTTTGGCCGGTACGGAGAAGAGTTATGGTGTTTTATTTTGAACTGCGTGCAGAGTTCAGTAATCATCTTGTTGTTCAAATTAGTACCATTGTCAGTGATAACTCTTTCAGGAGACAGCAGGTTTCTCAAATAGGTATTTGATAGAATCCATCTTAGAAGTCAATAAGGTGGTATGATTCAACATATACTGTCTTAGTCGGCGAGCAGCCCAGGCCAAAGCACAGCAAGCTTTCTCGGGCTGTGAGTATCTTGTTTCACAGTCGGTACCTTTTGCTAAGGCAGTATATGGCATGCTCTTTTCGACCAGACTCGTCATGTTGCCCCAACACACCTCATTGAATTTTCTAACACGGTCAAATACGTAATTAAAGGTCTTCCTTCAACTGGTGGCATCGGAACTGGAGGTTCTTGGCGATATTTCCTGATTTTGTCATAAGCTTCTTGGCATTCATCATTCCATACCATCTCTTGATTTTGTCTCAGTAATTTGAAGATGGGTTTGCAGGTAGCAGTCAAGTGTGGAATGAATCGGGCAATGTAATTCGAGTGCCCCAAGAAACCTCTGACTTCTTTCTTGTTTATTTCAGTACCCAGATTTACAATTTCAATTGATTCCTCATGCGGCTGTATAGTCTTTTCTTCTTGCAGTAGTCGGGCAAGTTCTCCAGGGACTTCACAATCTTCCTCGCTTCCATCCTCGGCTTGGTAGATCGGATTTTCAAAGTCATAATGAACAGTAGCAGAGTCATTACCAACAGGATCCAGAGTGGATATGGATCGGCAAATTGTTACGTGAGTGTGTGCAAGAAACATAGCTTGTTTGAAAAATGACAGGAAAGATAAAGAGCGCAATATTTGAATGCAAAAAGTCCATTGATCTATTGAATATGAATATGCTTATGAAAATGAAAAAACCCTAACAAATTAGCCATTGTGCCTCGGGCATAGACATAATGCTTTAAGAAGTTTGATTGTAAAAGAAAATTAAAATTTGCAACTCTAAAATAAACAATAACAATTACTCCTGACTAAAGGAAATCGGGATAATGTCTTCAGTCTTCCAATTGTTGAGTCCGTCACCAATTGTTGGGAAAATCCAGCTATCCAAGTCGCAATCACTATCAGCATCTTCTACAGCATTAATCTGATTTTTGACTATCTTTCCAGAGTTAAACCCCAGGCCAGCTTTATCAGACTTGTACGGTACATTGATCAGTTGACCCCAACCAGCACGATCACCATTTTCAATCGCGGCTTGAGCATCTTTCAGAGAGATCATGACAGGGGGAGCACGAACAACCTTGGGCACAAGGGGAATTGGCTTAAGGACAGGACTGGGTGGAGGAACCACTTCAAATGACTGAGAAGGAGTCTCAAAGAATTCACCATCCATCTCAACGTATTTGAAGGCTTGCACACTACTGACAATATACTCTTCTTCTCCACATACAGTGACAACCATGCCTGCTATTGGATACTTCAGCTTTTGATGAAGCGACGAAGCTACCGCACCTGCCCCATGGATCCAAGGGCGCCCCAACAAGCAGGAGTAGGCGGGACGAATGTCCATCACGTGAAAGGTAGTGTTGAAGACTTGAGGTCCTATCTTGATAGGGAGAACCACTTCACCATAGACAACACTCTTCGCACCATCGTAAGCACGCACCACAACATCACTAGGTTTCAGTTCAATGCCTTTGTAGTCAAATTTATCGAGTACAGCTTTCGGGAGCACATTCAAGGAAGAGCCGTTGTCGATCAACACATGAGCCAGGGTGATCCCCTCACACTCGATGGAGATATGCAGAGCTTTATTGTGATTCTTTCCTGCTGGCGTCAGGTCAGCATCGGAAAAGCCTAGGCCATTGTCAACAGTCAAATTAGCAACATAATGTTCGAATTGATCGACGGATGTTTCTTGAGGCACATGAGCGGTCTTCAAGAATCTCATCAATGCATTGGCATGGGATTCAGAGGATAATAACAAGGACAACATTGAGATTTTAGACGGAGTATGCCCCAATTGTTCCACTACATCAAAATCGCTCTTACGGATGATTTTCAGCATCTCTTCCATTTCCTGTTTGGCAACATCTTCAGAAGTAACTTCGACCGATGTCTCTGACTGAGGAGGATTGACTGGTCTTTTTCCTCGAATTTCGGGAGCGGGAGGTGAGATTTCTGGGGAGTAGATCCTTCCACTTCGAGTAACTTTACTAGTCCCCACAATATCATTAGGATTAGCAGAACTACCAACTTGCTTTATGCCATGGATGTAAACGTCGCCTCCATAGTTCCACGGAATAGCTTTGCTGGAGGAATATGGCACGGGGCCAGGTGCGGTAATAATCAGGGGAGCCACTTTGGGCTCAGCGGTAATCTTCACAGGCACTCTAGTAGCGGTAATCTTCACTGGAGCTTTGGACCTAGCAATCACAGATACCTCTTCAATAGAGTTGTCCACCTTAGGAACCCTTTCGAATAGAATCGTACGATCATCCATCAGCCGTTGAATGCCGTTCTTCAACTTCAAACAATCATTGGGTCGGAGTACACAGAGATCGCAATCTTCAGCACAACCTGGAAATAAACCAGCTTGCAATAAATTCTTCTTAACGATCAGGAGAGGAGATGCTAAATCAGCAACGTCAGTAACGTGAGAATTGTCGTCCACAACATTAACATTCTGGTCATGATTAGGCATAGGTGCTGTGATGACATTGGGGGTCGCCGGAGGATCAAATTCAATTTCTCCAGCGTCGATCATATCCTGAATCTTGTTCTTCAACAACCAGCAATCATTCGTATCATGCCCGGGGCTATCGGAGTGATAGGCACACCTGGCGTTGGGATTATAACGAGGAGAAGTAGTGTTGGGATTTGCAGGAGGGCCTCTGAGGGTAATCAAATTGGCCTTTAACATACTCTGCAGTGCTTGGGTTAAAGTCATATTGATCTTGGTAAACTGTCTTCTCGACCTGTCTTGTCTGTGTTGGAAGTTCTGAGATGGCGGTGCGGCAACTGTAACTGCCCCAACAGTATGGTCACGATTCTTCTTGTTATGCTTCCTCTCACTGTACACAGCATTTGATTCATTCTTTCCCTGATAGGACTTTTTGGTGCTTGCAGAAGTAGCTGCCTGTATCTTTCCACTTCGAATGCCGCTTTCAACCCGTTCACCTGTCAAGATAAGTTCAGTGAAACCTGACGAGGAACTTCCCAGTAGATGGCTGTAGAATGGGCCAGTCAGTGTACCCATGAACATGTCCACTAACTCTCGATCAGTCATAGGGGGTTTGACTCTGCCAGCCAAATCTCTCCACTTTTGAGCATATTCTTTGAAACTTTATTTAGAGCCCATAGTCATATTTTGTAGCTGTAGCCGAGTAGGCGCTAACTCAGAATTATACTGGTAGTGCTTGTAGAAAGCTGTTGCTAAATCAGTCCATGTGCGGATGTTAGAGCTCTCAAGCTGATAATACCACTCTAACTGTGTGCCAGACAGACTCTCTTGGAAGAAATGGATCCACAGTTTCTTATCAGTAGTGTGCGGCTGAATCTTTCTCACATAAGCCCTTAGATGCATCTGAGGACAAGAGGCACCATCATACTTAGTGAAAATGGGAACCTTGAATTTGCGGGGAATGACCACATCAGAGACCAGACCCAAGTTTTCGAAATCCAGACCGGGCACTTTCTGCCCCTCCATAGCTAGCATACGTTCTTCCAGCAACTTGTACTTATCATCCTTCGGAGAGTACTGTTCATGTTCATAATCTTCATCGTCGTCCTCAGAATTGACGAGATTAGGATTCTCATCTTCCGAATCATTCTCGGTCTCTTCTTCTGAATCCTTCGGAATTCTAATCTTGACTCCTGTAACCTGTCCCTTAAGCCTTCTCCCCGGGTTGATGTAACCCACAGGTTTCTGGTCCTTCTTCTTCTCCATCAAAAGAGCTTTCAGTTCTTCCTGCCCCTTAGATAAGCTCAGCATCATTTCCTGGAATTGAGCATTCTGGGCCTGGAGATCTTTGATAGTTTGTTCGAGAGCCATTGTTCAATCTGTTTGAATCTGCTGGAATCTGTTTGATAGGAAAATCGTGAGAACACTGATCCTTTAGAATACCTGTTATGCGATGCAATGCAATGTATGAAATGTTTTCAAGGACTTTCGGGATTTAACTTTGCATAAACTAACAAAAAGAGCTTTTTTTTTTCTTTTCTCTTTTGTTTTTGCTTTTGTTTTTGTTTTTTCTGTTTTTTTTTTAGCAGAGTTAAATCCCTAAATCCTTGAAATGGTTAGTACAATGCCATGATGTTATGATGTTATGTTGTTATGATGTCATGCTGTTAGATAAATAACAAGCACAAGCAAGTCACACAACAATCATTCCTAGGTTTTAAGGCTTGCGTGAGTTCCATAGGTAAATACCCTCCCCACTGAAGTTTGGTTGGTTCAACCTGTCTTAGAATAGTAACCGGGTTCTAGAAGGATCTCAAATCATTGACCTTTCCTTAAGTCCACTTCAGTGCAACACCAAGTGGTTGACCGAAGCTTCCCTAAAGTCCAATCTCAAAGAGTGTAGTATCGAGTCTCAACCAACTCCAGTCGGAACCGAAGCCAGTTATCTCACTACTTTCTAATGGCCAGGATGAGTCAATTAGGGTTCTAAAGGTCTGGTTAATGCTTTTATGACACCACGCGAATGCCAAATATTTCCTCAACTAACATGAGGAACATCAGGACATCCAAAGTGCCACATTAACCGTAGCCATCATTTTGACCATTCCAGTATACGCCGGACAGTCGCGATGATCTCTTGCTACTTACCTAAGGTACACTAGATCCGGGTGTAGGATCTTTCACTCAAGCATAACATACCCAAGCAATCCCTTAAAAATAAATCAGACAAATTGAATAAGTGATCTTGTTTTTAAGGTAACCTCTCTTTTTAAATATTTAGGGTCCCCAGCAGAGTCGCCAGTTCTGTCATACGGTGAACTGGACTTTTTTGTGGTTTTAATCGCAATGTCGCGGTTAGCAAGAGTCGCCACCGACTTTTCTTTTATCCAATAAGGAAAGGTGGAAAAGAACAGGAAAGACCTTAATTTAGATTTTGGGTTCGGGAGGTACATTATACAAAGGGAAGGTGTTAGCACCCTTTGTATCCATGGTTATCCATGGGCTCTTAATTGCTCGATCACTTATATTATTTTAAAAAAAAAGTGTTTGTGAATTGTTTAGAAAAATTGTTTTGAAAAGAGAATTTAACTTTGTAATGATTCTTGTATGAATATATACAAAGTAGTTATCTCGTTTAGTTTTGGAAATTGTTTAGAAAAATATAACTCGGTAATGATTCTAGTATGAATATATACCAAGTGGTGATTTTCTAAGGATATTTTGAAAGGTGTGAGGTGTGAAAATTGTTTTTAGATTGTGAGCCAACAATTAAGAGTTATACCGACCCAAGGTCTTTATGAGTATTTCCTATCCTTATGAGGGTAAAACTGTCCTTATTATTGAGAAATAAGTAGTTTTATCCTTTGGATGTAAAAGGGTCATCGTAGGGTCATCGATTGGTCATTGAAGGCAACAATTATGAGGATACCTTAGCATTCGAAGGGACTATCATCATTTAACCGTAGGCAACATCGGAGGGTCATCGAGGGACAAAGTTGTATATTCGAAGGCAACATCCGAGGGACTATAATTTATTTTATGATGATTTAACCGAAGGGTCTTTGCTAAGGGTATCCCCACGTTCGCGGGACATGACCGTAATATCGTAATCGTAAGGCAACAAAGAGAGGTCCAAGATCACTTATTCAAAGGCCAAGTTTTACAATTAATTATATAATTAGGATGAAACTCCACATTAAAATTATTAAAAATAATATATTAAAAAATTAATACATTAGAAATTAATACATTAAAAATTAATTTAGGGTGAAACTCCACAAGGGTATCCCACAAATAAAGTGGAATACCTAGCCAATAACCTTTTCCTGGGATATGTGAACCTTTACGAAACTCAAAAAAAGAAACATGTCAGAACACCAAATCAGGGTGCAATCGAAGATTACACCGGAGAAATATCACAACAATAAATAGGATAGGATGAATAATGCATGGCTATGATAAAAACATAAAAAAAACAGACTAGAAGAATCAGGTACTGTCTCGTTCGCCTCTGCCTCGCCTAGCGAAGGCCACGGATTTTGAATTTGAAAACAACCCCATGTTAGGAACTTTGAATTTTATGGCATTTTGTCACAGGAATAACATGGTCAAACATTCAGGGTATTCAGGCGTATTTAGATTCCCATACGAAAGCAAATTATATATCAACATTTAATCATGATACATTATATATGTAGATATGGCCAATTGAAAGTATAAACAATAGAGATACGCAAACCTGTTTGCCAATTCAAGGTTGAAGGGATTGACCACTTGTAGTATCGGAATAAGTTAGGCAGCGGGAATTGGACGGCGATGGCTTCGGTGCAGATGGGCTGCCTTCAGGGTTTCTTTACTCTGAATTCTCCGGGTAGGCAGGGTTCCTATGCCAAAGTTTCTATCCGTCCTTCTCTGTTCTCTCTCTTTCTTTTTCCTCAAGGTATTGTTCCAAGGAAACCTCAGAGTGTTTTGCTTCTCTTCCTTCTTTCTCCAGTGAATCTCCCAGTGTAAACTCCAAGTGTCTCTCCAAGTGTAACTCCCCTACTGAAACTTCAGTATTTATAGACTAATTTCGTGGGTAATGGGCTTGGAATGAGGGAGACCCAAGTCCAAAATAATTTGTTATATTTTATTTATTTATTTATTTTAATTATTTAATTAATTAATTAATTAATTAATTAAATTTTTTTTCTTTTTTTTTTTTTTTTTTTTTTTTTTCGTTTTTTTTTTTTTTTTTTTTTTTAGGAAAAATGATGGGTAATTTTTGGGGTATGACAGAACCCTAGCATTATTTTCATTTCATTCCAAAGCTGAAACAAGAACACAAGAGAAGACAAAACCTAGCTTTTCCAGAATACGAAGACGTTTGAAGAGAGAGGAAATTCCCATAAGGTGTTTGAACACGAATAAATAATCACCTCCATTATTCATTTCTATTCTTCAAAAGGTATGCATACTCTCATCTTAACTTGTTAAAAGTGTAACTTTTGGATTTTGCACCTTCCTCGCTGATTCTTCTACCATATTTAGCTTGAATAGGTCATGGATAGGAAAATTGAGTGTATTATGCATAATAGTGGGTTAGTTTTGTGAGTTTAAGGTATTTGGTTACAAAGGGGTAGAGGAAGTTTTGCAATGTTATCCTTATTATTGGAGTTATTTTTCAATGTGATCCTTATATATATATATATATATTGAAGGGAGGTATGGGCAAGGAGTCCATACCCTTGCGTTTAGTCCAAACGTGTCTTAAGCCAAGCCATTTGTTTTAGGTAGGTGAATAGGATACGTGGGAAGAAGCTCTCACGATACAACTCAGACATATTATTTTTAACTAATTCGTATTATCTGGATAAGAAATACTCCCATGCCTTCAGTTGTTACATGCCAACCTTAGAATATAGAGAGTTGTGTTGAATAACATCTATGATTTGTTGCACCAACATAATTCACAATTCTTAGTAGAGAGACTATTTAGAATTGAAGAGAGCCAGCATGTTACACCAAGAAGTATCACTATGTGAAAGGCAGTATTCCAGAGCAATCAAGTTGTTATACATGAGAGAGCAACATCATGGGGAGAGGCCATGAGTTTTCCAGCTTGTAACCGACATTAAAAACATAGAATTCTTCTACCTAATTATGAAGAGGGGAGAAATATCCATACTCCCCTCTAAGGTTCTTTGTTCCCATCATTCATTAGCATAACATCCTCAAAGAAGAGAAAGATATGATGAAGACGCTCCAGCTTCATAAAGGAAAAATAACTTGTCGTCTTCCTGCATACTTGATAGTAGGATTTCGAGGTCATTAGAGAAATTACAAAGCTATGACAAAATTGGAGATCCAAATGAGCACTTTGAGCATTTAGAAAACTTCTTGGGCTACTACCATGCTCAATGGGTGGTAAAGTGCAATATTTTTAGGCTAACGTTGAATAGAGTCGCAATGATGTGGTTTAAGACCCTCCTGGGTGGGAGCATAGATTCATGGAATGAACTCTATGGCACTTTCACCGCCTGAAAGAGACAATCCGCGACCATGGCCATACTCAGTTCCAATGGGGTTACCCAGCGAAAGAATGATACCATGTCTGAGTACCTTGGAGGCTTCACAAAAGTAGCGGTAGTAGTAGGTGTCGCATCCTGCGAAAAATCAACCGGCGAGACTCAAATAAAAACACACACAGAGCCGCCACTGCGCGTTATTTATCCCAAGACAGGGAAAGGAAACGCTCAGAGAAACCTGGAAAGGAAATGGTCTTGCGACCAAAGAGAAAGGGTAAGGGAGTCGGTTACGCAAGGGGAAGGTATTAGCACCCCTCACGTCCGTCGTACTCGACGGGATCCACGTTCTAAAAAAAGAAAAGGTTGCTAAACATCACACACACACACGGGGAACGCAGGTGGGGTTAAGAGGAACGAGCTCGATAAGGTATCGCACCTTATGCCTACATATCTTGTCTGGAACAAGAATCAGAGCCACTGTAGTTCGGCTTACGCACGCCAAACAACACAAAACATACAAACAAGCAAGGGTGGCAAACATGGAGCCCGACAACCACTGGATGGAATTACGTCAGCATCCGAACCCAAAACACGCACAAAATGGCAAACGTGGAGCCCGACTGCCAATCACTGGGCTTACGTCGGCATCCGAACCAAAACACACAGTCAGATAACAAGTAAACGCACGCAAAAAAGAAAAAGGTTGCCCGGAGTGGTCTCGCACGACCACCTGCCTACATACCTCGTCTGGCACGAGGATCAGGGCGATGTAGTTCCCCTGAAAGGGACTAAATTGTTAACCAGAAACCGGGGAAAGACACACGACTAGGGAGCTGAGACTCGAGCCTAATGTTGTCATGCATCGCTTACCCTAAGTTCGGTTTTCTATCCTACTTGCATAAGCAAACTATTCCTATCCAGGAAAGAAGCAAGCATACAAGCATACAAAATAATTCAAGCATACATCAAATGAGAACAAGCATCTCAAACAGATATCCACACAGCACACACTATAACCAAACAAGTGGCTCACACAATAGGTTTGACTGCCGAAGCGAGTCGTCTGTACGGGCTGGGTTTGCTCTTAACCTTGCCATTACGAGGCTAAGGTGAAGCAGATGAGAGGTGAAGTGAGGATCAGACCTCACAGCTCTTATCCCTAACCAGGGAGAGCTTCTGACAAATGAGCATGGGTCCAGAATGGGGGAACCCTTCTATACTCAGAGACTCTGACACAATGTGCACTGCACAGGATCTTGGGCTAGGATCTCAATGCTACAACCATGTAATGGGAGCAAGGAGAAGACTCAACTGAATAGTGGGGGGTAGACTGCATACCCCTACCTTCCACCAATTGCCTTACTTGAAGGACTTTCACCTGCTTGGCACGAAAAATAAACAACCACAATCACTGCCTCTTAAGGAGGACTTCAGACATTTATTTGCCCGGCCCGGTAACAGCCGGGTCTCCAGACTACATGAAGTTAGGAAGTTATACCTCAACGCAAGTTGCTTAAGCAAAGCAAAGCAAAAGTTCACAAGGAACTGAGCAACTAAAAGTACCTGGAAACAGTCAAACACAGTTAGTACTCAGACAGACAAAACTAAACAGCAAAAGTTCAATAAGTTAATCTATACAAGCTAATGCACAACAAGGCAAGCTCAAAGCTTAAGCCCAAGCTCCACCACCTACAAAACAATGTTATGTTAGTGTACAAACATCAAACAACATCAATTGCATTTAACTTGATTCATTCTCCATGTGCATTATGCTTTTGATCCTGAAAAATCAAGCAAATATTAGCAACAAGACCACTAGGCTAAGCCTAGGGTCCAAAGGCAAGAAAAATTCCTAAACAGCAAGGTATTCACCAACCAAAGTCAAATTAATGTCAAACAAAAGCCAACACAATTAGCCTCATGTTTATATCATTCATCATGCTCATGTTATGCACAAAATAAGGCAAACTAGTTCAAATGAAGCATCAAACATGCAAACAGAACTATTGCATTCAAATCCACACCAAAACAACTTCAAAAATTCTCAAATAAATTACACATAAACAGGGGATATTCAAAGTCTACCATGTCAAATTTGAGCTCAATTGGGCAAATGGAACCATGTCAATGAAAATCAACAAAAACAGACACAATTATAGGCTCCAAATCACAACATCAACACATGAACTCACTTCAAAAATTCATAACTCAATGAAGACAATAAAGAAATGGATGAGACCAAAACAGGGAGGTCCTAACATGTGTCTACTACAAGCATATTAAATTTCATGATCATACCATACAACATGAGCATTTCATATTCAATCTACCAACATGTATCATACAAGCTTGCACAATTGGTCAACAGAAATGAAAAATCATGATCAAATTGAAAATGCAATGTAAAATTCCACAAAAATTCTCATAGCTTCCTAACATGCAAACTAAGCATCATGCAAAATTTCAATCAATTTCAACATGTATAAGCCAATCAAAAAAAATCCAGCAAATTGACATCAAGAGGTGTGACACAAATTGTCACACCTAAGTTCCAAAATTCATAACTCAATGGCCAGGTATCAAAAATGCATGAAATTTATATGGAAATAAACATCATCCAGTTAATAATCATCACAAAAATTGGCAAGAATTTATTTAACATTATGTGCATTTCATGATCAAATTGGCAAAGTGTAGCAAAATATAGCACATGTGAGAAAACCCTAGGGCAAATGATTTTTCTACCAAGCACAACTTTGACCAATAGGTCAAAAAAATTCTACACAAGTCAACAAAGTCAACATAAAAATTTCCACAATTTTCTGATTTTTTTTACTATTTTTGGTGAATTTTTTAATGTGTTAGCAATTTTTTTAGAATTTATTTGAATTAATTAAATTAATTAAAGGAAATTCAGTAATGGCATTTTGGTAATTAAAGAGGCGAGGGAGGGAAACACGGATTTTGAAAATTCAAACGCGTTTCAGGATCAAACAGCTTCATCTTCTTCGTTTCAGACCACTTTTCCAGAAATTCCAAAAATTCGAAGAACAACAAAAGTTCAAGGAAATGGACAAGGCTATAGTCATTCGAACCGTCTCAACTCCTACAATCCAAATATCAACTTATCTAAACCTAATTGTTCCTAAATCGAGCAGATCGAAGAGATTAGGGTTTGTGTTCATAACTTCAAATTGCGATTTCTCCTCCTATGGTTCATCATTTGCTAAGCTACAACTATCACTGTGCTCTACATTGAACGCACTATAGAATACACATAATAATTTAGCCTAGCTTGAGATTCGAAAATTGAATGTACCTGGTATGGCAGTAGAGTTTGCGATGTTCTTCGTGCTCGATTCAGCAAAACAGAAGCAGCATGGACTAGAGGAAGTAGGATACGAAGCTCAGGTTTGCTCAATTTTGCTCCTATTGCTCGAATGCACGATTCACCATTGGAGGAGCTTCTTTGCACAGTCGCGTTTCAAGCCTTTTCCACCTTCGAATTCCAAAAACAGTTGATGTTGATGATGATATGAGTTCAGATCAAAAGGAATTACGAAAAATGGTTGAGAATTGATGATGAACTTTTGATTTGAAGCTTTTGAGTTCTTGATGATTTTGAGAGAGTTTGAGAGATTTCAGATCCAATCTTGGAGTGTGTGAATTCTGTTATGTTTAGAAGATGATTAAGCTTTTATATGTGACCTTAAACCAAGTTTAATCATGTCATTAACCAAATGGAGTGTATTAGTGAAAATGGTAATTTCCAAGTGAGGGGTAAAAGTGGAATTTCCATATGACAGCTCATGCCACCTCAATGACAGCTCACACACCTCCCAAATGCCATGTGTGAGCTGTAGAAACTTGTCTCACTCCCATTGGATGCTTATTTCTCAATTTCACTACGTGGTAGCATAATGTCCAATTTTAGCCATTGCATTTTTCAAGCCAAATCTCAATTTACAAGGCCTATGCATGAAATGATGATTCCAACACACTCCAAATTCCATTTATGAGGTGTAGCAAAAAGTCTCATCTCAAAATTCCAATTATTTTGAAAGTTGGACAATTTTGCCCCTGGTCCAATTCAGCTGTCCAGTTGAAAAGTGACTTTTTGCCTTGGCCACTTTTGGGAAAATCCAATTATGCACCATGAAAGTACATGTCAAATGGAGTTTGTGCATATAAAGAATTTGCAATTTGGACGAACCATGTGGAAATTATGGCCTCCTGATTACAGGTCATTTTTGAAATTCACGGAGCCCTAATTTTCAAACCATACATTGGATTTTCAAGTTCTTGGACTTTTTGGAAAGGTGAGAACAATATCTACAACTTTCATGTTGAACAATTTTTCATTTGAAGCTTCCTTGGACACGTGGCTTTGAGGTCAAAAACTTTCCATTTTTGGAAACTTCAGTTACAGGTCACTTGCTATTTTTGGCAGTTTTTGTCCTGACCTGATTTTCTTCATTTTTAAGCTTTGCAATGTCATTCAACACTTGTTCCAACATGAATGAAGTGTATCCAACTCATTTCCACCTCCACATCCATCAGATCATGTACAGTTGACCACAGTTGACTTTTCATCTGACAGATGAATCTGGCCATGCATAGATCCATTTGAGCTTCAACCTTCAACTGAAATGGCTCAAGCATGAAACCCTAGCCTCAATAAGCACAATATAATCAAAGAATGAACCCCATATCCTCCATAAACCCCATCTCCTGATTATGCCCTGATTGGCCCAATGCAACTGATTAGGGTTGACCAGTGGTCAAAACCCTAATCTCAAGGAATCTTCTTCAATCTTCTGATGACATCCAACCATGATGATGATGATGTATCAATTCAATCAATATGAAGACCAATACCCTTGAGAATCATGAAACCCTAATTCACAGCCCAATCTTCAGATGGCCCATGATCAATCAATGAAACCCTAGGCTTTCACCCCCTGACTTCCTCATCTTCTGATCAAGACTTGGGAGAATGGCTTGCACAGTGTAACCACATGATATGCAATATGCAATGCCTAATGACCTAAAATGAAATGCAAATATGTTAATGCTAGTCCCAAGAGAGGAGGGCAAATTTTGAGGTGTTACAGCTGCCCCTATTCAATCCACTGTGAACCTGTCGATACGAAATAGCCTCAGCTTTCGGATGATCAGGATGAAGAGTGATTGAATACCAAGAACAGACGAACAATTTGCACTCTGATGGGATGAATAATTAACAGCGCCTGTCAGCAGCGGCGAAGAAACAAACTCTTGAAACGTCGACCTGGATACCAAAATAAATGGTAACACAGGGATAACCATGGTCTGAACACCACACATCCACTCGGGATTATCATCCTCTCCCTTTTTTTCTCTGCTTTTCTTGGACCCCGAAATTTTCTTATCTCTTTTTCATTTTCTTGAACCCCGAACGTTTCTCTGCTTCTTTTTCTTATTTTCTTGAACCCCGAAATTTTCTCTGTGCAAACGATCCTCGGACCTCTGCATTTGAACCCCAGAAAATGCCTCAGCACTCCTTTTTGCCAACATAATGAACCCCGATCTCCAGTTTGAACCCCAGTCGCCTGACGATTGAAGGTGAGAAAAACAAGAAAGGGGGGGTTTGAATTGTTTGAAAAATAAGCGCTTTTGCAATAATGAAAATCACACAATGATTTTATACTGGTTCGCTTATAACACAAAGCTACTCCAGTCCACCCGGCCAAGGTGATTTCGCCTTCAACAAGGACTTAATCCACTAATCTTGAAAGATTACAAACAACCCCTAAGAGAGAAGAAAATCTCTTAGTCCTCTCAAGTCTACAGACTACAAAGAGTCACTTGAGGAAATCAAATAAAAATAAGATACAAGATGTGTAATCTAGTGTGCTTCTAAGAAAGCAAATATTACAAACTTAAGAACAATTTTTCACTTGATAAGCAAAAGCTTAGTGAAAATCTTTGAAGAACAAAGATGTTTTTCTTGAGCGTGATATGATTTCAGTATAGTTTTGGCTAGTGATTTCTTCGTCTTTACTGAATGAGATTTCTTCTCTATTTATAGGAGTTGAAGTAGAGTTGAA
This sequence comes from Lathyrus oleraceus, assembly GCF_024323335.1. Lineage (NCBI taxonomy): Eukaryota > Viridiplantae > Streptophyta > Magnoliopsida > Fabales > Fabaceae > Lathyrus > Lathyrus oleraceus. Next base: position 326,428,067 of record NC_066584.1, on the reverse strand, counting down.
GTAGCGTTGAGTCTGTTGGATATTGAGATGTAGTTACGCCATTCCATTAATAGCTTCTGCAGTAGACTTTTTCACTTAGAAGTGACTACTTACCACAATTAGTATCTTCTCTCTTGGAAGTGGAGATTAACGTCTCAATCTAATTGAGGAAATCCATTTGCAGAACTTTAACTTGGCTTAAACGTTACTTCATCATGATTAACAATTCTGATTAGAGTCTTTGTGTATCTGAAGAAACTTGCTTCTGATGTTATTTCTTGAATGTTCAGATGGCGCTGATAACTTCAGAATTTACAGAAGGCAATTGTTCAGAGTCAGAGCTTCTAGACTTTACTTCATGTTCAGATGCTTCTGATACTTGAGATTTTGCATCTGATGACATCATCAGATTTATTTCTTCTTTCTTTAGAACCCTGCACACTTAGAAACTTTTCGTTAGGGTGCCATTTTTTGTTTCATCCTTTGTTATCATCAAAATCATGGAATCTATTGTAGAACTATTATTGTTCTTACAATCTCCCCCTTTTTGATGATGACAAAACAAATAAAATTATCAGATGAAACATGAAAAAAAAATATTAGATCAGATAAACAAAAGCTCCCCCTGAGTTAGCGCTAGGGAGTTCAGAAGTTCTTACCAGAGCTTTCCAAGTAATTAGGTTTCTGAAAACTTTCTGCAAATGCTTAACTTTAAAGTTAGAGTTATTTAATCAGAGCTATTATTTAATCAGAGCTATTTATATCAGAACTATTTCTACAATTGTTGCAGAATGCTTAAGGTTTTAGACATAGTTTTCATCAGAGCTATTTAATAATTTCTCCCCCTTTTTGGCATAATCAAAAAGGCATAAAACAGAAAAAGAATAATAGAGAGAAAAACACTTCATTAAACAAAAGCACAAAGGCAAGCAGCAGTCAAAACATCAGATTCAAGAGAATATCAGAGCTAAAAAAGAAAAGACAGAAGCAAAAACACTAGGCAACCAAAATAAATCCTAAGTGCCTAAGGGTTTGGAGGAGGAGGAAGTCTCTGTAGTAGCATAGCAAACATATTCTGGAGGTTTTCATTCAGAGCGTCTTGCTTGTCCATCCTTGCCCGGAGCTCACTCTGATCTTGCTTGATCTCTTGCTGATCTTGCTTGATCTCCTTCAGAGTGTTAAGAATCAGAGGGATCGCAGAGGAAGACTCCCCCTGAATCAGAGCCTGCTGAGCTTCAGCTTCAGCAGCAGCTTGGGCTTCTGCATCTGCCTTAGCCTTGGCTTCAGCTTCCTGAATTCTCAGAAGTTCTGCTTCCTTTGCCAGGCGTTCTTCTTCCAATCTCTTAGCTTCTTCTTCAGCTTCCCTAGCCAATCTTTCTTCTTCTAATCTCTTGGCCTCAGCTTCTCTAGCCAGTCTCTCTTCCTCTAACCTTCTGGCCTCAGCTTCTCTAGCCAGTCTCTCTTGGAGTCTTTCCTCAGAGTCTCTGATGTAGCCATTTCTGACTTGTTCAGAGATACTCTTCAGCCTATAAGACTCAGAGGTCATCCAACTAATAACTCTGTTCCAGTGTGTCCTAACAGATTTAGGATCATCACTGACTTCAGAATTTTTAGCCAGAGACTTGATCTTCTGGACTGAGGATTCTGCAACCTGTATAATGGCCTCCTCAAGGGTAGGTGTGATAATTTTAGGTTCAGGTTCAGGTTCAGGAGTATTAGTTGGAGAGTTTGGGGAGCTGAGATTCAGAGAGGGAGTTTCAGTTTCTGGTTCTGGCTGGGGTTCAGATTCTGCTTCTGGTTGAAGTTCAGAATCTGGGGAAGAAGCATAGAGTGGGTTTACATCTAAGGGGTCAGAGTCTGGTTCAGGTACAGCGGGAATAAGTGGTGGAGTGATATAAGGTTCAGATGGTTGAATCACAGGTGGTTGGGTTTCAGAGGGTGTGGTGGTTGTTTGTGGTGGAAGTGAAGTTTGATTTTCAGAGGAGATGGTGGTTGTTTGTTGTGGAAGAGAAGTTCGGAGGGGAGAGGTTACTTCAGATTGTGTTTGAGTTTGTGGGGCGAAATTTTTAGCATAGATTTCAGCTATTGTTGGGGAGTTTGGGTCAGAGTGTTCTTGATCAGAGGACTCTTGGTCAGAGGAAGGTGAATGGTAAGGGGGTGATTCATAATCAGAGGATGATGAAGAGCTGTGGTGATATAGTTGATTAGGGTCAGAGGTTGTTGTAAAGGTACGAGCAATTTTTAGAACTGGTGGAGGTTGAGAGGTTCTGGTGATTGAAGGTGGTATTTCTGAGGTTGTAAATATTGGTTGAGAGGAGAGAGGGTTGGAGGAAGTCATTACAGATTCAGAAGAGACAGGAGGAATGGACTTACCAGAGGAGACATTCAGAGGTGCTGAAGCTTTGGTGCCAGAGGTTTCTCCAAGTCTGGCTTTCTTTGCCTTCCTTGCTTCCTCAGCTATCTTCTTCTCAGAAAGGCCTCTTTTGTATCTGACCAGATCTTCTACAGAGTCCAGACAGTCTTCAAGGCGGAAATCAGAGATATCAATGCCTTCATCCAGACGATCCTGAAGGTAGATAGCAATGGCGTCTCTGGGTTCGTTCTTGAAGAACCTTTCAAGGCCATGAGGCATCTTCCTCTGATCCTTCAGAGCTTCCCAGGTCACATTCATAGTGGGCTTGACTCTGATGTCCTTGATGATTCCCATACTCCTCAGATTTTTGGCATTCAGAGGCTTTCCAACGTCAATTGCCAGATCATCCATACATCTGGTCTTCTCCAGAGCATCTACCAGCCCATGCTCAATGAAGATGTCAGAGAGCAATCTTCCCAGAGGAATGTAGGATCTGGGCTTCATATTATTCCTTGTTTCTCTGACTGAATCCCTCAGATATCTGAAGAGAAGAACAGGGAGGTTGATTGGAATACCCTTCTGAATACAGTAGAGGATGCATTTCTGATCAGCATTAATGTAATCTGAAGAGTTGGAGGCTGGGCGGTGATGGATTGTTCCCAGGATAATCTTCAGCCAAACTCGGAGGTTCTGATGAAGCTCCTTGTTCTTAGATGGGTTTCCTTCAACATTTGCCTTGAAGATTGTAGGGTTAATGACTTCTGTGATGCGCTTGGACCTTGGAGGAATGTTGTAAATCCTTTTACCTCCAGCTTTTTCCATATTCAGCAAAGAAGCAATAGACGCTTCTGTGATAATGATCTTCACTCCCAGAACAAAAGAAACGATGAACTCATCATCAGCATCTGCACATCTCCAGAATTCTTTCACCAGAAGAGGATAGATTGGACCATACAATCTGTTGAAGTAGGTTTCCCAACCTTGCTTGCGAAGATCTTCAGTTAAATCAACGCCATTTCTTTTCAAATTCTCAAAATCCACCAGCGATTCACACAGTACATCCAAACCTTCAAAGGGAGTAGAAAGATGAATGTGTTGTTCACGTTCCAAAATGTGAGGTTCTTTGTAAACTGGGGTCGTGGTAACATCTACAACCATGGGTGTTTGAGTGTTTGAGGTTTGGGGGTTAGAAGCAGCTTCCATTTGTTGGGAGAAGTTAAAAACTGCTTGTTCTTGAGGATTCATGACGAAGATTGATGAAGAAGATGAAGAACTGAGAAGGTTGCAGAGAAAACTTCGAGAGAGGGTTTAGGGTTTAAGAGTGAGTGAGAGTGATAAGTGTGTGAAATGTGAGAAAAGTGTTTATATACTAAGGGTAAAAACACATGCAAAACGACACACATACCAGCGTTAGCACAAAAACCAAAATAGCACGTTTGGGGGAAAATGATTACAGCTCATTAATGAATGTCTAATCCCAACAGTAAGCACACTGCTCAAGGAGATTTCAAGCGTTCTGACCTTTGATTTCTTTTGACAGCTGTCTAGAAGTTCTAGGGTTAGACGCATGTTCCCCACGTGTTGATGTTTCTGATCTTCAGGAATACCAAAGGATTTCTGAAGATTTCTAACTCAGATATCTTCTTAACTTGGTAGAAGTATCAGAGTCAGAGGCAGAAGTATATTTGTTTTTATCAGAGTCTCATTTTACATGTTCAGAGCCAAATTTTACTCAGGACAATTTTTAATGTTCAGATTTTCTAAGATGAAACGAAATCTATCTTCAGCTAGAGGCTTAGTAAAGATATCTGCCCATTGATGTTCTGTATCAATGAACTTCAGCGTTACTATCCCTTTCTGAACATAGTCTCTAATAAAATGATGTTTTATTTCTATGTGTTTGGCTCTGGAATGCAAAATGGGATTCTTACTCAAACAAATAGCAGCAGTATTATCACAAAGGATAGGAATGTTACTCTCAAAGATTTGTAGATCTTCTAGCTGATGTTTCATCCAGAGCATCTGAGTTGTGCACAGTGATGCTGAGATATATTCTGCTTCTGCAGTTGATAGAGCGATAGTTGACTGTCTTTTGCTAGCCCAGGAGATTAGATTGTTTCCCAGAAGCTGGCAATTTCCAGATGTACTTTTTCGTTCTATTCTATCTCCTGCATAATCTGCATCACAATAACCAGAAAGCCTATACTCTGATGTTTTCTCATACATCAGGCCCAGGTTAGGGGTTCCTTTCAGATACTTAAGAATTCTCTTAACAGCTGTTAAATGAGATTCTCTAGGATCTGATTGGAATCTGGCACAAAGACAAACGCTAAAGAGAATATCAGGACGAGTAGCAGTCAGATAGAGAAGAGAGCCTATCATACCTCGATAGAGCTTCTGACAAACCTTGTTGCTTACCTCTTCCTTCTCCAGAATGCAAGTTGGATGCATGGGAGTCTTTGCAGAATTGCATTCAGACATATCAAACTTCTTTAGAACGTCTTTAATGTACTTGCTTTGATGAATGTACGTGACTTCTGGAGTTTGATTGATTTGAATTCCCAGAAAGAACTTTAGTTCTTGCATTAGACTCATTTCAAATTCTGCCTGCATTAACTTAGAAAATTCTTGGCAAACAGAGATATTAGCAGAACCAAAAATAATGTCATCAACATAAATCTGGCATATCACGAGATCATTTTTATGGTTTTTACAGAAGAGTGTAGAATCAACTTTCCCTCTGATAAAATTTTGTTCTAGAAGAAAATTACTTAAGCGTTCATACCAAGCTCTGGGAGCTTGTTTAAGTCCATATAAGGATTTCTTAAGTTTGAAAACATGTTCTGGAAAATTTGAGTTTTCAAAACCAGGAGGTTGATTAACATACACTTCTTCTGAAATATAACCATTTAGAAATGCACTCTTGACATCCATTTGGTATAATTTGATAGAGTGATTAATAGCAAATGATACAAGAAGACGAATAGACTCTAACCTTGCGACTGGAGCAAAAGTTTCATTATAATCAATACCTTCTTGTTGACTATAACCTTGAGCTACCAGTCGTGCTTTGTTTCTGACAACTTCTCCTTTCTCGTTCAGTTTGTTTCTGAAAACCCATCTGGTTCCAATGACATGAGTGCCTCTGGGTTTAGGAACGAGATCCCAGACATCATTCTTGGAGAATTGATCTAACTCTTCTTGCATAGCTGCCACCCAATCGTTATCTTGAAGAGCTTCATCACAGGACGTAGGCTCAATCAGAGACACTAGTCCCAGAGGAATATCTTCAGAAGTTCTGAAGGTAGATCTGGTTCTAACAGGTTCATCTTTGTTTCCCAAAATCAAATCTTCAGATACGTTGCTACGACTCTTGACTTTCCTTGGAATTTCTGGAGATTTAATTTCTTCAGAGTCTGGAGTGACAGTTGCTTCTGGAGTTTTCTCAGATTCTACCAGAGTGATCTCTAAATCTGCAAACTTTTCAACTAGCTTTGACTTTTCAGGGTCAAGCTTATCATCAAATCTAACATGAATTGATTCCTCCACAATTTTGGTTTCTGTGTTGTATACTCTGTAGCCTTTAGAGCGTTCTGAGTATCCTAACATAATACCTTTCTGTGCTTTGGAATCAAACTTGTTCAGATGTTCTTTAGTATTTAATATAAAACAAATGCATCCAAAAGGATGAAAATATGAAATGTTGGGTTTTCTTCCCTTACACAGTTCATAGGGAGTCTTTTCCAGAATAGGTCTAATAGAGATTCTATTCTGAATGTAACACGCTGTATTTACAGCTTCTGCCCAAAAGTGCTTTGCTACATTTGTTTCATTGATCATGGTTCTGGCCATTTCTTGGAGTGTCCTATTCTTCCTCTCTACAACTCCATTTTGTTGTGGAGTTCTAGGGCAGGAGAAATCATGGGATATTCCATTAGAATCAAATAATTCTTCAAAATCTTTATTTTCAAATTCTCCACCATGATCACTTCTGACTCTAATAATTTTAGAGTCAAATTCTTTTTGCACTTTAGAACAGAAACTGGTGAATACAGAGTGAGACTCACTCTTGTGCTTTAGGAATTTTACCCATGTCCAGCGGCTGTAATCATCAACGATTACAAGTCCATACTTCTTTCCATTGACTGATGCTGTTTTCACAGGACCAAATAAGTCAATGTGAAGAAGCTCCAGAGGCTTGGAGGTAGAAACAACATTTTTCTTTTTAAAAGATGTTTTTGAAAACTTTCCTTTCTGACAAGCTTCACACAGAGCATCTGAAGAAAACTTCAGTTTAGGTAAGCCTCTGACTAACTCAAGTTTAGTTAGCTGAGAAAGTTTCCTCATGCTAATGTGGCCTAAGCGTCTATGCCATACCCATTGCTCTTCGTGAACTGACATTAAACATTTAACATTTTGATCTTTTAAATCAGAAAGATTTATTTTATAAATGTTGTTTTTCCTCTTGCCTGTGAAAAGGACAGAGCCATCGTTCTGATTAATGGCTTTACACGTTTTTTGATTAAAGATTACATCATAACCGTTATCACTTAATTGACTTATGGATAACAAGTTATGCATTAATCCTTCTACATAAAGAACATCAGATATAGAGGGAAGAGTACCATTACCAATAGTTCCGGAGCCTCTGATCCTTCCTTTCTGATCTCCTCCGAAGCCTACAAAGCCAGCGTCTTTAAGTTCCAGGCTTTGGAACATAGACTTTCTTCCCGTCATATGTCGCGAGCATCCAGAGTCCAGGTACCATGACTGGTGTCTGAACTTTGCTGCATAGGATATCTGCAACATAGATAATCTTATCTTTCGGTACCCAGAATCTCTTGGGTCCTTTCAGATTAGTTTTCCCAGAGTTTCTTACAACTTTGGGTCTTCTAGCATTTTTAAATTTGTGTTCTTGTGTGTGTGTGTAGTGGTATGAGAAAGGCGATTTAATTTGGTTACTGGTAGAGGTTTTATCAGAATCAGAATCATACCCAATTCCCCTTTTATTATTCTGACCTACTCCATAAATCATGGATGCCATAATACTCCTATTTATCCCATTCTTCAGAAATTGTTGAAAGGCTTCTTCATATTTATAAATAATTTCATTTGAAGTTTGTGGTGCTTGAGACAACACTTCTTCTAATTTTAAGCTTTTTGTTTTAGCTCCATCTCTTTCTAACGTTAAAGATTTGATTGTATCTTCATGTGCTAGAATTGTTGTCTCAAGTTCACTACATTCTTCAGATTTTGCTTTAAGAAGGCCTTTAATGCTTTTAACTTTTTGTTTTAATTTCTGAAGAGAGGTAAGAGTTTCTGATAAACATGATTCTAAGTCAGATCTAGAAAGTTCAGAAAATACCTCTTCAGATTCTTCATCTGAGCTGCTGGATGTGGTAGCCATAAATGCTACGTTGGCTTGTTCATCAGAGTCAGATTCTGATGATCCTGATTCACTATCGTCCCAGGTCGCCATTAATCCCTTCTTTGTTCTGAAGGCATTTTTCTTGAAGCTTTCTTTCTTAGAGTTATCTTTCTTCAGCTTGGGGCATTCATTTCTATAATGACCTGTTTCTTTACATTCAAAACAGGTAATATCTTTATTAGGTTTACCTTTTGAAGTTGACTCTGATCTATCCCCTCTGGGTCTTGATCTTCTGAAGTTGTTGTTGTTCCTTCTTTTCCAGAGTTGCTTAACTCTTCTGGTTAGTAAGGACAGTTCTTCTTCATCATCAGAGTCTTCAGGTTCAGAGTCGTCAGTATCTGCAGTTTCTGCCTGGAGAGCTTTGGTTCTGTCTGACTTCCGTCTTTCAGGTCTGGACTTCAGCGCCACTGACTTGTTTCTTTTCTGAGGCTCATCCTCCTCTAGTTCTATCTCATGACTTCTGAGAGAGCTAACAAGTTCTTCAAGGCTGATGTTGTTCAGATCCTTTGATAACTTCAGAGCAGTAACCATTGGTCTCCATTTCTTTGGCAGACTTCTGACAATCTTCTTAACATGATCTGCAGTCGTATATCCCTTGTCTAGCACTTTAAGACCTGCAATAAGAGTTTGGAATCTGGAAAACATAGCTTCTATAGCTTCGTCATCTTCCATCTTGAAGGCTTCATATTTCTGGATCAACGCCAGAGCCTTCGTCTCCTTGACTTGGGAGTTTCCTTCATGGGTCATCTTCAGAGAGTCAAGTATATCTTTAGTCGTCTCTCTGTTGGTGATCTTTTCGTATTCGTTGTATGATATAGCATTTAGAAGTATTGTTCTGGCCTTGTGATGATTTTTGAACTCACGTTTCTGATCTTCTGACATTTTGCTTCTGGGAATTTCAGCTCCATTTGAGACTGGAGGTTTGTATCCATCTGTGACAATGTCCCAGAGGTCAGCATCATAACCCAGAAAGAAACTTTCGATTCTGTCTTTCCAGTAATCAAATTTTTCTCCATCAAAAACAGGAGGTTTAGCATTGTAAGAATCTTTCTCATTTGAGTGGGCCATTTGTTTTTCTCGCACTGGATCTCTCTACACGGTTAAGTGTTTGATTTGAAAATCAATAACAGAGCCGGAGCTCTGATACCAATTGAAGGTGAGAAAAACAAGAAAGGGGGGGTTTGAATTGTTTGAAAAATAAGCGCTTTTGCAATAATGAAAATCACACAATGATTTTATACTGGTTCGCTTATAACACAAAGCTACTCCAGTCCACCCGGCCAAGGTGATTTCGCCTTCAACAAGGACTTAATCCACTAATCTTGAAAGATTACAAACAACCCCTAAGAGAGAAGAAAATCTCTTAGTCCTCTCAAGTCTACAGACTACAAAGAGTCACTTGAGGAAATCAAATAAAAATAAGATACAAGATGTGTAATCTAGTGTGCTTCTAAGAAAGCAAATATTACAAACTTAAGAACAATTTTTCACTTGATAAGCAAAAGCTTAGTGAAAATCTTTGAAGAACAAAGATGTTTTTCTTGAGCGTGATATGATTTCAGTATAGTTTTGGCTAGTGATTTCTTCGTCTTTACTGAATGAGATTTCTTCTCTATTTATAGGAGTTGAAGTAGAGTTGAAGTAGCGTTGAGTCTGTTGGATATTGAGATGTAGTTACGCCATTCCATTAATAGCTTCTGCAGTAGACTTTTTCACTTAGAAGTGACTACTTACCAAAATTAGTATCTTCTCTCTTGGAAGTGGAGATTAACGTCTCAATCTAATTGAGGAAATCCATTTGCAGAACTTTAACTTGGCTTAAACGTTACTTCATCATGATTAACAATTCTGATTAGAGTCTTTGTGTATCTGAAGAAACTTGCTTCTGATGTTATTTCTTGAATGTTCAGATGGCGCTGATAACTTCAGAATTTACAGAAGGCAATTGTTCAGAGTCAGAGCTTCTAGACTTTACTTCATGTTCAGATGCTTCTGATACTTGAGATTTTGCATCTGATGACATCATCAGATTTATTTCTTCTTTCTTTAGAACCCTGCACACTTAGAAACTTTTCGTTAGGGTGCCATTTTTGGTTTCATCCTTTGTTATCATCAAAATCATGGAATCTATTGTAGAACTATTATTGTTCTTACAACGATAACTCTCGATCGCCAGAATGAACCCCGTTCTCCAGAAAATGTATCCACATTTCCTTTTCTCCATTTGAACCCCGTCTCCAGAAAATGTATCCACATTTCCTTTTCTCCATTTGAACCCCAGAAAATGCCTCAGCACCTCCTTTTCTCCAATCTCTCGTGATAATTCCGCTGGCAACGACGGAACTAACACCAAACCACTCTGAGGGCGACATGTCAGAGGGTAACCCTTCACAACGGAAGGTAGCATGTGTATCTCTTCCTCAGAAGACACCTATAACGACCTCCACTGGCATCCGCCAAAGCCTAAGGTGACACATGAACAGAAGACGATCCTAAGGACCTCATCCCGGATGTAATCTTCAACTCCATCTTCATTTGAACCCCGCTCTCCAGAAAATGTATCCACATTTCCTTTTCTCCACTTGAACCCCTAAATCGCGCTGATCGCGTAACGTCCTTTGATTTTATTTCCATCTCTGTCCGACGGAAACATTTCCTCTAATATCGTACTACTGGGGAACATTGCTGCTCTGACGTTCTAATGCTAAACTCCTCGGAGAACCACTTTCAACCAGACACTGACTGATGACTGGGAGAAAACTCGACGTTTACTGGACATCGAACAATGATGTTGACAGGACATCGAACAATGATGTTTACAGGACATCGAACAATGATGTTGACAGGACATCGAACAATGATGTTGACAGGACATCGAACAATGATGTTGACAGGACATCAAACAAGGATGTTGACAGGACATCAAACAAGGATGTTGACAGGACATCAAACAATGATGTTGACAGGACATCAAACAATGATGTTGACAGGACATCAAACAATGATGTTGACAGGACATCAAACAATGATGTTGACAGGACATCAAACAATGATGTTGACAGGACATCAAACAATGACCGACCAGACATTAAACAATGACTGGGAAATAACTCGACGTTTACTGGACATCGAATGATGATGTTTACTGACACCAAAGAAAGCTCGACCAGACACTTACTGAAGACTGGGAAATACTGTTGTTCCAAACTCACAATGCTGAACTCCTCGGAGTATCGTCTTCATTGTCCGGCAATGCTGAACTCCTATTATTACTTCAAGGATGTGTGAGCATAGGGTTCAAGGAAGTCGCGGTCAAGAATCCTTATCTAGTCAAATAATCCACCAGGACAAACAAGTGCAAATACTATTGTTTCCACAAGAGTCACGTCCACATCACAAATGATTGCATACATCTTAACGATGCAATAGAAAAGTTGATTAATAAAGGGTGACTCTCTAAGTACATCCGGGATGATCATCGAAATGGAGTCCGAGACAATAAGATAGGGCGTAGAAGCCGAGAGGATTTGTCAAAGAAGAAACACCCCCCGTGGAGAAAAATCCCATAAATAGGATATTGGAGTTTTCATTGGATCCAAAGGAGGGAAAGTGATCAAAAGTGAGGAAGAGGAAGATCAGAATGGGAAACGCCAATATATCACATATGTTACTGATGGTCTTCCAAGACCAAGGATCCTTTATAAAAGGATGATGAATAGAAAAATCATCAAGCCAATGGTCGTAAATAAAAAAGAGGGGGACACTTCAATTGGGGAACTAAATAGACCTATCCTCAAAAAATTAAGAGGGATACTAAAAGAGATCATTCCTCTGGTGGTAACGTGTATCGTCACAAATTTTGACGTTTATCGAGTCCTCATTGTTGACGAAAGCTCCTACGATATCTTGTACTCAAATATCTTTGAAAATTTATAGCTCAATAATGGGAAGTTGTGACACTGTGACCGATCTGAACTATAAGCCTTTAATGTCACAGTAACTCGTCCCTGATTGTATGAGAACTGGAGGTCACTTAGGGAGAATCAAGAGATTCCATGACAGTTGACTCGCAATTGTTGGCGGTTCCCTGCAAAAGAGTATATAATTGTATTGTGGGAAGACCATTCACAATAACCTTAGACATAGTGGCTTCCCTTGTTCATCTCAAGATGAAATATAACAACATCCACGATGAGTTGGTGATGATAAACATCGACTTATATGGGGGGGAAAGGATATACAAGGCTCTGGAGCAAGATCAAAAGGAAGATGAAATCAAAGTTGTGAAGATCAATGTAGCCTCTGCTGTCATGCAGTTAAGAAGCATGAAATCAAGCCCAAACAGGTAAAGCAAATTATTCGACCAAAAATTTGTAGGTGAAGCCTAAGCCATCTACCACGTCCCCTATCAATTCCCTCAGCGGCCAATACGTAGTGACCACAACACTTGGTTGAATCTAACTTTCTACATATTCAAAGAAGATATATTTTTGTGATGTATAATGTTATTTTATCATAGCATAAATAAATAAACTTCCGTTGAACTCTCTTTTCCTTGTGATCATAAAATGTACCAGTGAGTCATGGATGTTGTGGCAAATGCCACCGGCGTTCAACCAAAAGCAATCAAAACCTCATCACAAATGACTCAGGGGTGTTATCACAAACGCCACTAGTGTACGACTAAAGCAATTTAAGACCTATGGTTCAAATGCAAAGATAAAGACAACAAACATAAAATTAGCAATTACGGGCTTAACCCCTTCTTGTTAGATAGCCACTGCATAAGCAGCGGTGAATCCACATTTCTCCGACCTCGAACCAGATTCTCAAAGACGCCTAGTAAAATTTTGAGCATGATCTCAAACAATTTTGTATAAACAGGTAAAAGTAACGGTAATTGACCAAAAATAAAATACACATCGCAAAGCAGGAACCAATTAATTTTCTTATTCATTGAAGATACAACCATATCGAGTACAAGCACACAGGAACAATAAAAAATTCATGCATCCAGCTAATCTGCCAAAGAGAGTGGATACTCTTCCTCCATCGCTTAGTCAAGACATATTCGCTCTCATGAGATAGGCCTCATGGGGTAAAAATATCACATCTGCTGCAAAGCATTTTCAAAAGAGTTATGTGTAATAGTGTAACTATCCTCCAATGACTTTGCGTACTCATTCAATAATGCAATATTCTCAATACACATCTCATATAGGTCGTGTTCAGCTTCATCGAGGGTGGTCGTTGTCGTAGATAATGAGGCTTGGACAGAAACCAAGGCTTCATTATTCTTTGTCACCTCTAGTAGAACAACTCTACCTTCTCATCCAGCGTGTCGGGGTACTCGAAAGACTCCATAATATCCTATATGCCCAAAAAATATAGACACCATTTAAGCTCTTCCAAATCGGTCTCGCTCGATGGTAAGGGAATTAACGTGTTCTTATAGCACTTCCTTCTCCTTTCGAAGTTGGTCGGGCAGGAAGACTTTTCCTCACTCAACATCACCAAAGGTTAGGACGGCTGATGCTCGAAGCGTATAATAATCCAAGTCCAGTAATTTTTCGTTGAGAGCTTCTTTGGATTTGTTAAAGAAATAAGAGTAATCTTCTTTAGAGATGAAAGAATATAACTCTCTAATTGTCCTCAGACTAGGGTAGACCAACAATGTAGGAGGAAACCCGATCAAAATCGACGAAGAATTCTCTGCGAAACTTGGCCTCCATAAATCCTGCTCTAAAAGTCGGGGAAACTTAGCGAGCAACCTCTCCACTTGAAAATCTGCAAGCTCAAGACTAAGATCTAGGATTCCTCCATCATCGGGTCATGATGAACGCAAAGCATCCTCCATCATAACCCGGTGAGATGAATCCCATATTTCCATCTGTGTTGGAGTAGGCGTGTCTATGGTAACCAAACTAATAGGGAACCGTGTTGTCGAAAACCCTTCTAGCTGTCAGAATATTCGTAACACCGCACAGGAGAGGGGTAACCCAAAGAGTCCTTCTCATTTTTTGCATTTTTATCACATTGCATCTTATTTGCAGGTAACTAACATATAGGTTACATAGAAAATCATTAAAGAATATATTGGTAAAAGAGAAGATTCCCTATTTTTCTCCCTGAAAATGACCTTTCTTGCCTTTTTCGAGCCAGTTTCCACCATAAGACATGTCTCTATGAACTAATTTATTGATTCTTCGACCCCACATCATGAGGGATAACACCCCTGGCATAACCTAGAGCATCGGAGAAGGACACCACCTGCCTCTTCAGGAAAATATCTTCTTGAGACAAATCGTTCATCCTGTAAACATGGGACTTTGATTTTGATAATAAGTGGCTTTGTTGTCAGAACTTGGAGAATATGTTTGAACATTGGTAAGGTGGCTCGAGTGTATTGAGCATATTTTAGCGTGAGTTTCTTTGTTGAGATAGGTGACTAGGAAAAATCGATCCTTGAATTCCATCATAGTATCTAAATAAATATCAAACATCTTAGTACAATGCGGAAGACATATCAAGCCTTGACCCTTTGAAGAACCATTTAAGATACATTAAACTTTGAAAAGGTGGAAGAAGAACGTCAAAGTTGACACACTCTTCTTATATTCGCACCAGTATTGATAGACTTTAATGTAATCCCAACTTATCGGATTCAACTGCGAAGGCAAAATCAACAAGTGATTAAGAATGTCAACCTTGAAATTGGTGAAAGGGAGATGGAAACTTATTAAGGAAAACATACATTCATGAAGAGGAATATGGAATTTGTCATACTTGATACACACCATCTTATCTTCCTCAAGAATAAGTACTCCCCAATCAGACGGAAGTCCCAACTCGATAAAATCCTTGTCCAAACCGCCCTCAGAGATAAAAGTTATGGCGCTATCCAATGTCTCCTGATCCACCCAAATTGAAGAATTATCCCTCTTTTTTGCCTTACAAAGCATATTAGATGGAATTTTCATTCTGAAGAATATTATCAACACACAAAAGGCAAGTATGAAACAATGGCACTCTGATCAAACATATCAGTAAAAAAATTCCGAACAACAGAGACACCAGAAATCTACTTTCCAAAAACCATAAAAAAATAGAAATCAAAAGCAAGAAGAAAGATATAGAATTTACCTTAAAGGAAATGGTTTGATCGCCTATCTATGCGTTTCAGATACCACCAAACAAGAATCACAGATGAACCTAATAAAAAAAACTAGTGTAGAAGAGCTCACAAGAAAGAGGGTAGTTGGCGAGACAAGGAAGAAGAGCCTTTGTAGTTCACAGATGGAAAAACAGGGGGAAAACGATGCTTCAGGAACCCTTTATGGGTGTCTCAGCCACAAAGGGCAGTACATTCTACTATGTTGGATAATGGGAGACGCACTACCAATGGTCGATATTTCATTGACTATTGTTCAAAGTACTCAAGTACCATGAGATAAAGGAATTGTCATTACTGACTACCATAGAAACATGCGTCAAAGACTCCCTGGGAAATGTTACCTATTACAAAGAAAGACATTTAATGTGTCTGTTCCCAATGATAGTGACGTTCCATCAAGGTTCTTCGTCAACTTAGGCCAAGCAATTAGGCTAAGGCGTACACGGCAAACCCCCGTTCTGCAAAGCAAGGACAACGGACTTGGAGGGAAACTATTTTTGGTCTTTTATAGGGCTCAAAGAAAAAGGCTTAAGAGCACCATAAATCTGAAAAGTGCGAGAGCAAGTGAACCCTCATTCTTCCAAGAACATACAATTTTGCCTTCCAAAAACGTCTAGCACCATTTGATTAGATCCAACAGCTACCTGCACATCGCTTCTCACCTCACGCAGATGATTTTAACCGTTCTCACTATAGTAAAGTGTATTATTTCAAGCGTATTTATTTTTTCACTGACTTTAACGTTGAAATGTTAACCTTAAAGTTGATCTTATTTTACTGTTCATTAAACATTCTGGTTCCACAATATTTTATTTTTACGAGAGAGGTAGCCTAGCTACACCTCAATAAAAATATACTAATGTAAATTTTTCTTTTAGTTTACCAAAGAGAAGAGCAAACACTCAAGATCAACAGCAAAAACTAAAATCATTGAAAAAAACTGATTGTGCCACAACCATTCACCAAAGTCACACAAGAAAAAAAGAATAATGTCTAACATGTAAAGATACTACATTGTTAAAACCAAAACTTGTCAGGAGAATCTCTCAATCACCCATTTGAATAAGTTCTAAAATCTCAAAACATGATTAAATATTGACATGAAACATATCAAGTTTCAAATTTGATTTTAAACGCTGAAATAGTTCATATTGATGTTTTGAATCTATTTCCATGAAAAAGAACATGAGAATGAGTAGTAAGTAATAAGATCTCATTTTCAATACATAGAGTATATTTACATATCACAAATCCAAACTTCTTCGCAGTCAACCAAGTCCGCCACATTCCGTCAAAGTGGACGGTATGGCCCATGGCCTAAATCCGTCAAATTAGTCACAAGATCATGGCACCTTGTCAAAAGGCATATCATCTTCTTTGATATGTTAATGGCAGTTCTGGTAGTAGACACATCCGTGTTTATAAAGTTGGTAGTATTTCTCGATGCCATGTCGAAATTATGCAGATCATGTGGTGTACTTTTAACAAACTGAGAAGGAAATGGAAGAATAGGCAAAGATGGTTGAGAATTGACCTTTTGAACGTTCTTAGTGTTAGAATCCATAGCAACACGAGAATGTGAACAACCATCAACTAATGGCTCTCCCCTACTACTTTTTCCGCCAGCTAACATGAATTTTACACGTTGTGTCCCTTTACCACTGTGTCGTTTACCAGTTTCCCGCTCTAACTTATTACCGGTAGATTTCTTCAGGATGGATTTGAGCTGGTTTATTGGCTGTGAAAGAGGTTGTGGTGCAGGATCCTTAATGTGCTTTGTGGCATGATCAATGTCTTCACTAGCCTTAGCAACTTCAGAGATATTATGCGAAGAACGTTCCAATGCCCTGAGGAAATACCTCACACCAGCAACGCCAAATAAGGATTGATTTGCTACAGAAAATGTATATGCTGCTTCTGCGTCGTCCTTATGCATGAAAACAACTCGACAAGCAGACAAATTCGAAAAGACACGGAGACTTGATTTGTGTATACGCCCAAAACGACCAAACCTTGCCTTCAACTCCGCAATAGATGGAAGAGGTGCCATGGGAGGAAAATAGATGGCCAGCTCTGTCGGTTCAAACCGCTCAGTTAGCTGCTTAACTTCCCTGGTCGAGTTTGGTTTAACAATCTCAGGTGGAACATTGGTGGCTGCCTTCTTCTCTGCATCCGGTGCCTTTAACTCCTTGATATTCTTCAATCTCTTCGCGTTAATTTCTTCTCGGGGGTCAGCGAGAGCCCTTTTTCGTGCAACTTTGTTTGAATCATCAGGCTGAATGATTTGTTCTACAGGCTTAACAACCAGTGAAGCACTAGCATGATCATTGGTAGCATGAACTTCAGGAACTGCATTCTTTGTTGGTGGTGACGACAAAGCCAAGCTTTTCTGGTAAGTATGAGATCTGAACCGCAAAAAGAACTTGATAACAAATGAAGGCGTTCTTCCATTAATACCATGAAAATGATCTAAAGCAATCGCTTTCAATTCATGAAGAAGCTTACTACACACGCGTGGCTGCTTACTGGCCGAAAGATCCACCTTGCTTGAAGGATGTACAGATGTTTCAGAAGTTGAAGGCTTCTCCACATGGTCTAAGGTAGATTGTAAATTTGAACTCTTTCTTTTTTTTATAACAGCAGAAGTCTCAGAATTCAAATCATCTGCACATCGCTTTTGAACATTTATCTTCTTCGGCACGCCATCAACACTAACTTCATCCGTTGAAATCAGAAGTTCATCACGAGGTCGTGATAGTACTGTATTTCCATCATGTTTAACATCAAAACAAGTTTTGCTTTCAAGATGAATTCGACGAGATGTCTCATCAATTAAGCTTGGCAGTGCCATAACCACAAGCCTTTTATTAGCAACAGCAATAGGTTCAAATCTTTTGGTTTTTTCTTTTGAAAATTCTTTTCCCTTCTCGCGAAGATTATGTGTAGAATCGAAAGTAATTTCTTCTGATACAAAACCACTGTCATTTGGTTGAACCTTATCTTCAAAAGCTACTTTAGATTTTATAGCTGAACCTGCAGAACCTGCATCTTCATCTTGAGGATTAGGAATATACTTATGCTTCATGACATTGTTCTCAGCCTTAACAGATTTTGAACTGTTCTCAGCACCCAAAGTTTCTGTCTCCACCACTGGACGATTCAAAGAAACTGGAGAACAAAGCAAAATAACCATAACCATTAGAAGAAAAAAAGAAAAAGGAGTTATAAATAAATTGGAATTATTAATACACATGTTTCTAAACTATTTCTCAAGTTCATATATTTAATGTAGAAATTAAAAGATACCTATATATTTAATGTAGAATTATAAGGATACCAGGTTTTTATGTAGCCTTTTCTTTGAATTTGATCCTTAATTTAGACTCTTTTAATTGTAATTTAATTAGATAAATAAATTCAGTTGTATTTTTTAATTTTAATAAAATTAAGATGTAATTTTAAATTTTAAATCAACCTTAATCCTTGAATAATCTAAAAAATAATAATCCTAATTCAGTTTTAAATTTTAAATCCAACTTTTTTTTTGCTTATTCAATATAATATACTTATTGCTTATTAAATATAATTTTAAATTTAACTTTGAATTTAATATTTATGTATCGTATCCAACGTATTTTTATTGCTTGTTCAATACAATATATAATATATTTTAAAAAATTCCATGTTAGCTTTAGTTGTAACTAAATATTAAAATAATGTGAAAAGAGGGCTAGGGTTTAAAATTACGGGAGACAAAACTATGTCCGAGAGGCTTTGAAAACGTCTTTCCTAGATTTTCGTATATAGTGGGCCACTTATATGTCTGACACCCTCAATTTTTTTTAATATAAAAAATAATTTATTTTATTTTTTTATTAATAAAAATGTTGAAATTTTCTCTCTCTGGGAGATTTACTTGCATTTTTAAAAAAATTAAAATTGAGAATATTAAGATTATTAATAAAATGTTGAAATTCTAGCAAAAAAAACTCAGCAGTTAATAAAATAAAATTGAGATTATTTATAAAAAAAAATCTGGTATGCATGTTTACAAATTTTCCTAGCTTTGTAAAAAATTAAAAAATGAAACAAGAAAAAAATTAAAAACAATTTTTAAAAATCTGAAAAATGACCATATAATTATCGACATTTTTGAAAATACAATATTTGAAAAATGATTATCAACATTTTTTAAAATTGTTAATATGATGTATTTTTTTTACTAACAAATTCAAAAATACAAATAAAAATATATAAGATACTGTGTTTTTTTTAAAATATCGATAAAAATACATCTAAAAAGTTTTGAACGTTTCAAAAATGAGGTTATCGAACATTTTTATCTGTTATCTTCAGATTGTGGTTCCTATTGATCTTGAAATAAATAAATAAATTGAATTGATCCTTTAACTTAACAACTTACTAGTTAGTTCCATTCAATTTAATTTAAGTGACGTTAATTAGATACATCTGATTCCATTTTGGCGTCTTATTCTTTTTTTACTAGCCTTCACAAAAAAATTATTGTCGAACAAAATTAGGATTTTCCCAATGAACTTTTCAATTATTTTTTAGTTAAAAGTTTTCTTTGTTTTTGCTCCACTCTCAATCTTCCATTTATCTATGTAGCATAACGGAGACAAAACTTAGGGCTTTGAGCATCATTCTTCTTCCAAAATTCAGGTACAGCTTCCTTCTTCCTTTTATGCTATAATTGTTCTTCATTCTCCAACAATTTTTTAATTTGAATTTGAGTTTAAACCCTAATTTTTAATTTTTCACCTAAATTGAATATTGAAAAGAGTGTACTATATCTAAAAAAATGACATTATTGGAGCTACTTTAGGTGAGAATGGAGGCAACTAATTGTTTACATCAGGTAAGAGCATGAGAAGGGATTTAGAGTGGAATAGTTTATTTGGCCTAAAAAGGAAAATGATCCATGATGAAAATAAGGGTGGAGAGCGCTTGGAAGAAGCAGGTCTCCCAAAACGTAGAAAGAAAAGGGCCTAAAGAACGTCAGTTGGGCTTATGCCCAAAATCAACGACATGTCTCATGTAATACATGCGGTTTTTGAGGTGTCTTGGGAGAAACCGTCGAGAAATGTGAAAGGGGGAGTTGTTCCTCTCGCAATTGAGGGATGACTTTGTCATTTCCGCTCCACGCTTCTGGGAAGAGTGGGAAAATTGTCTCCTTGCTTTCTAGTCCATGTTCAGATGATCATCTTGATTCGAGGATAGAAATTAGGGATCACAAATTTTCAATAGACACGCACAGAGAAATAGTCTCTCATCATTCTTGCGTGAGTAGGCTTTCACCTTCTATTGAACATTTAACAAGTATAATGGGCATTCATCATGGGGTCTAGTAAAACTAATAAAGAATCAAGCTCTTCTCGTTGGAGATACATTCGACGGGCCATGTCATTTGGTGACGCACCTGCCATACTCGCACCAAGTTCGAGAAAGTCAAAACCTAAAATAGTTTTCTCTTGCAAAGGATGCCACAGGTATACACCCTCATGACAACAGCTCAGCAGATGGCATATCCTATGATGGATTTGAAAGGCTCTAGTTTGATCTAGTTTCAAGATTTGTTAATAAGACTTTCACGCGAGCTCGTGCAAGTAAAGGGCCATATATCCCTCATGATTGTATTCGGGATGAATGAGAACGCAAAGATGATCAACGTCAAATATGTTATGATAGACGTTGCTTCTTCATACAACATTATCATGGGGCGCCCTGCCCTCAAAATTTTGGGTGTCACCTTGTTGATCTTATACCTACCTAAGTATGTAGTATGTATTCCCCGACAGGAAGGTAAAGCTAATCCAAGGTGATCAAGAGATCGCCCAAGAATGTTATCAAAATAGCCTCAGGATAAGGAGGGCGGAGATGGTCGCAACCGTCGCTCTGCAACCAGAAGCACAAGAAGCAAATTCTATGAACTTGGATCCCAGGATAGACCCCGAGAAAGAAAGAGTGACACCCACAAAAGATCTAAAGGATGTCTATATCGGGTCACAAGATTTCCAAATCACCAAGTTAGGTACCCCCTTGACTGAAACTGAAGAGGAAGATTTGATCGCCATACTCAGAAAGAACATTGATTATTCGCATGGACCACTTCGAACATTCTTTGGTATAAGGCCAAGGTAGTATGGCATTGTCTCGCTATAGATTTTGTTGTTGAAATTCATGATTTCAAAATTGAGATTAAATACCCAATTTGTCTAACTAATGTGGTCTTGGTTTGAAAGGCATCAAATAAATAACGGGTGTGTGTCGATTTCACTAATTTGAACAGAATATGCCCTAAAGGTTTGATTCCATTACCCAACATTGATTGACTCGTTGACTGGTCCTCTGGTCACAAGACTCTAAGCTTCATGGACGCCGACTCTAGTTATAACTAAATAAAGATGGAGTTTCTCAACGCGTCCAAAACGACGTTCATGTCCAACCATGCCAGTTAGTACTAAAATGGCATGTTGTTTGGATTGAAAAACAAGGCATCGTCTATCAAAGGCTAATGGATATGGTATTCTCGTATCAAATGGGGCGGAATCTGCAGGTTTACATCGACAATTTTCTTGTGAAAACCCATGAAGAAAGAAATGTATAATCTTTGTGTTTGTTAATAAGTGTATAATTTACGATGAAGATAGTTACGATAGATCTGCTCATTATAAAAGTGTTAGTGAGAAGAAAGGCGGGAACCAAAACTATGGAAAACCTTATGGGGCTCCAGCTGATAAATGAAATTGGAAGGCTTTAGGTGGGAAAAAGACAAGTGGGGGAGGCACTCCTACTTTTGTCAAATGTTGTAGTGGTAAAGAGATGGGCCATCATGCTAGTGAATGTAAGAGTTATGGTCAGAAATATTTCAAGTGCGGGAAGTCGGACACTGTATTGCTGATTGTAAGAGTAATATGCTGACTTGTTTCAACTGTGGAGAACTAGGGCACATTAGTACTTAATGCCAGAAACCAAAGAAAGCTCAGTCTGGAGGAAATTTTTTTGCTTTGAGTGGAGAAGAGACTACTAGATTTGATAACTTGATTCGAGGTATGTGTTTTATTAATTGTGGTTCTCTGATTACTATGATTGACACGGGTGTGACACATCCGTCCATATCTCTTGATTGTGCTAGAAAGTTGAATATACAAATGTCGTATATGGTTGGGAGTATGGTCATTGATACCCTGCTAATGGTTCAGAGACTATTTTGTGGGTTTATCTGAATTATACGTTGACTATTTATGGTAAGAACTTTGGTATTAACCTACTTTGCTTAACTGTTAAGTCAACTTGATGTTATCTTAGGAATGAATTGGTTGGAGTTCAACCATGTTCATATCAATGGTTTTGACAAGTCCTTGTTGTTGTCAGAGTTTAAAGGTAAATATCAGATGTTTATGCCTGCTAAGGAAGTGGATGAGTCCTTAATGGATAATGCATGTGTGTTTATGACGTTGCTTCTTTGAAGACTGAAGGCAAAATTGTGATTGGTGATCTACCAATAGAGTGTGGTTTTTCAGAGGTGTTTCCAAAGGATATTAGTGATTTACCGTCGTAGCGCAAAGTTGACTTCGGCATAGACATAGTACCCAATACTAGTCCTGTGTTGATGGCACCTTATCGAATGTATGCTTCAGAGCTGAGTGAGTTGAAGAAACATTAGAGGATCTGCTTGAGAATAAGTTTGTTAGACCTAGTATTTTGTCGTGGAGAGCGCTTCTGTTATTGGTTTAGAAGAAAGATGGTAACATGGGGTTATGTGTTGATTATCAACATCTGATGGATCAATTAAGTGGTGCTTGCGTGTTCAGTAAGACTGATTTGAGATCAGGTTATCATCAGATTCGTGTGAAACCATAAGATATTTTGAAGACTGTATTTAGAACTCGAAATTTATCACCACGAGTATTCAGTGATGTCGTTCGGTGTGTCTAATGCGCCAGGTGTATTCATGAAGTATATTAATAGGATATTCCATCCTTACTTGGATTAGTTTGTGGTTGTGTTCGTCGACGATAACTTAGTGTATTCCAAGACAAATGAAGATCATGTTGAACATCTGAAAGTTATCTAACAGACTTTCCAAGAGAAGAAGTTATACGCTAAGTTGTCCAAGTGTGAGTTCAGGTTGCGTGAAGTGAGTTTCCTTGGTCATGTGATTTCTAGTGGTGGTATATCAGTCGAGTCGTCTAAAGTAGATGTCGTGTTGCAGTGAGAGACACCGAAATTTATTACTGAAATCAGGAGTTTTCTGGGTTTGTCTAATTACTACATAAGGTTTATTGAAGACTTTTTGAAGTTACCTCTACCTTTGACCCAGTTGACTCGAATAGGGCAAGCGTATGTGGGATGTTCAGTGCGAAGAGAGTTTTCAAGAACTCAAGAGGAAATTAACGTCAATGCCAATTTTTGATTTTGCCAAGTCTGAGTGAATCTTTTTTGTGTGTATTATGATGCTTCGAAGTTGGATTTTGGTGGTGTACTTATGTAGAATGGTCAGGTTGTGGCTTATGCTTCGAGACAGTTGAAGTTTCATGAGAGGAATTATCCTACCCATGATTTAGAGTTGACTGATGTGGTGTTTATGCTTAAAGTTTGGAGACATTATATGTTTGGCTCTAGATTTGAAGTGTTCATCGATCATAAGAGTTTGAAGTATTTGCTCGATCAAAAGGAGTTGAATATGAGGCATACGAGATGACTTGCATTTCTGAAGGATTATGATTTTGGTTGGAATTATCATCTCGGTAAAGCCAATGTGGTTGCAGGTGCTTTTAGTCATAAGTCCTTGCATATGTTAGAATTAGATTTGATTGAACAGTTCATGGATCTTAATTTGGTGTGTGGGATGACTCCTAACAGTGTAAAGTTAGGTATGTTGAAGTTAACTAATGATATTCTCGAAGAGATCATATAGGGTCAAAAGTCGACTTGGGATTTATTGATCGACTGATGTTGATCAATCAAGATAAAGAGGTAGATTTCAGAATTGATGAGAATGGGGTTATGAGATTTCGCGATAGAGTTTGTGTACCAGATTTGTCAGAGCTTAAAAGAATTCTTTATGAAGGTCACATTAGTAGTTTAAGTATTCATCTCGGTTCTACTAAAATGGATCAATATTTGAAGAAGATTTTTGGTGGCCAGGAATGAAGAAGGATGTTGCTGAGTTTATTTATTCTTGTTAGAAGTTGAAGATCAAGCATCAAACGGCGGCAGGATTGATGTAATCGTTGGGCATTTCATAGTGGAAATGGGAGAGCATTGTTATGGATTCCGTGACGAGCTTGCCTAAGACTTCTAAAGGAAGCGATATGATTTGGGTTGTGGTGATAGGTTAAATAAAATGGCTTATTTCATTTCGATAAAGATCAATTATCCTTTGCAGAAGCTAATTGAGGTGTATACCTAACGGATTCTCAGTTTACATGGTATTCCTTCGAGTATTGTTTGAGATAAAGATTTGAGGTTCACTTCGAGGTTTTGGGGAGTTTGTAGGAAGTCTTGGGAACTAAGTTGTTGTTGAGTTCTGATTATCATCTGCAGATGGACGGTCATACAAAGAGAACCATTCAGCCGTTGGAAGATTTGTTGAGAGCTTGCGTGTTAGAGCAATGAGTTAATTGGGATACTTACTTGTCATTGATTGAGTTCTAGTATTGGAATAGCACATTTTGAAGTTTTGTATGGTATGAGATGTAGGACACTTTTGTGTTGGTATGATTTTGGTGAAAGTGTTGTACTTGGACTAGAAATCGTTCAGCAGACTACTGAGAAGATCAAGATGATTCAAGAGAAGATGAGACATTCACAAAGCCCGACAAAAGAGTTATCATGATAAGAGGAAACTATGATTAAATCATAATCAAAATACCATAAAACGTCTTACACTATCAAATCAAAAAATTTCTCCACTATTGGCCTCAAAATGGCAATGGGCCAATAACTGCTAATAAAAAAAACCAAAAGCATTCCTTTAAAGGCAGAGAACTAATGCAATAGCCAAAACAGAAAAAATGGAACCGACTCAGAGGAAGAAGGAGATCATGTGTTCTTAAGAGTCACTTAGGTGACTGGTGTTGGTCGTGCTTTGAGATCCCTAAAGCTCACGTCGTGTTTCATTGGTCCTTATCAGATTTTGAATAGAGTAGGAGAAATGGCCTATAGAGTTGCTTTACCACCATCTATTTTGAATCTTCACGGTGTGTTTCATGTGTATCAACTTCGAATGTATGTTTCAAATTCGTCACGTGTGATTCAAATGGATGATGTGCAAGTGAGAGATAACTTGACAATGGAGGCATCACCATTGCGAATTGATGAGAGAGAAGCGAAACACTTGAGAGGTAAAGAGATTGTATTAGTGAAGGTAGTAGGGAAGACCTACTGGAGGAAACATGACGTGGGAGCTAGAGAGTCATATGAGGGAGTCTTATCCTGAGCTTTTCCATTAAGGTAATTTTCGAGGGTGGAAATTCTATACGTAAGGGAAAGTTGTAACGCCATGAATTCAATTAATTTATTTAATTGAACTTTTATTACCTTTATTTAATTATTTAAGTGATTTAGAATATTTTTTATTATTTATTTTGGTGATAAAATGTGTTATATGGCTATTTGGCAATTATGGGTATTTTTGGAAGATTTATAGAGAGTGGTAGGAATTGATTGGAATTATCAAGTTGATTTTGAGTGGCTAAAATATAGGAAAATAATATGGTTGTGAGAGATTGGATGGAATTTGAATTAATAGAAAGTCAGGGTAAAGTGTGATAATTAGAAAGGAGTTGAGGCCAAATTGTAATTATTAAATTCAGAAATTAGATTTATTATTAAAAAGGGGTTAATTGAGCTTATTTGTGTCCGTGCGTAGAAACTGATAGAATTAAAAAAAAGTGGCAAAACAAGGGTTTGAGAGAGGGGGAGAAAACCATAGCAAAGCTTAGAGCTTTAGTTAGAAAATCAAGTAAGGAAAACTACTTGAATATAAGTGTATTACATGAAATGTAGAGAGGGATCATCACCCTCCTCTAGGTTTTACTCACTATTGTTGTGTTTTCATGAGTTTGATGATAATTATGTGAAATCCATGTTATTTGTCATGTTTAATGTGTAAATTCATGCTCTGGTTATTATTGAATTTGGTGTATATTAAATGAGAATGAATTTCAATGTTATCCCTACCATTGATATGTAATTGGTTTATGAATATATTCTTAAATTCATGATTAATTGATGAAATTGGACATTAATCGATGTGTAAGTGATGGTTTGATTACTGTATAATATGTATATATTATTTTTTTTGTGAATTATAGTATTGGGGGTGAAATTAGAGCTTCGAATGAACTCTCATGGCCAAAAATGCAGGAATTGACTATTGCATCAGCGTGGTGGGGGTCACGAGCATGAAAGGCTACACGTCATGCCTTTAGGTTAGTTGACGGTCGTCAAAGGGGTGACGGAGAGACTGTCATAATCTCTAGGCAGGATTTTCCTGTCGATCATCACAGGGGTGATGGGTGAGGAAGGAAAGGGATGACGTGTTGGGTAACGGTCGTCACCTAGGTGACAACCTGGTCATCGTGGCTTCCAATGATCATTTTTTAGCGATCGATTTAGTTTTCGATGCAGTCTTCTCGTGTTGTCAATGTTTAACTATTGTTTTAGGGTGTTTGATGTGATTAATTAATTATGATGGATTATTATAATGATGAAATGATAATTGAACTAATTGCATAATTATAAGTGGTGAGTTATGATTACGTTTATGAGTTGTGTTATCGCGAATACAATTATATGTTATGAATGTAATTGTATGTGTTATGTTGAGGTATGTAGTTCAGAAGCGGGGACTACTATATATGTTATATTACATGTTTATGGTTAAAAGTGAGATCATAATTTTTGTAGTTGTTGCATTACTTGTATGCCATGCATCATATTGTGTCGATATGTTGAAAAATGTGAGTCATGGGTTAGAAAGTGGGGGGGACATGTGATCATCCCGAGTTCAAAAGTGGGGAATCGAGGTTCAGAAGTAGGGACACGGATTGATTGAGGAACCATTGTTAAGTGGACGAGATCAGTAACAAACCTCTGACGTCCAAATTGGTATCACACCATATAGTCGAGTTGTGAGTCACATTATATACATAAGGCCGTGTAATTGAATGTGTGTCGTTGATTATGTGATTTAAGTTATCCTGGCATTATTTTACACTGTTAATATTTGTGTTGATTTATACATTGTTCTACAGATACTCTGGAGGGATAAATGTTGTTATGAGTTGGAAGATGGTCTTGGAGCTTTTCTTTGTTTATTTTATTATTTATCGTTGTTTAGTTGGTTTAGTGTTCTAATTTATAACGTTGGGGAACGGGGAATTTTATTTATTTTGAGTTAATCGTTGGATTATGTTGATTTTATTAAGTATTTCAGTTTGATGAGATAGACAAAGTTTATGTTATTTATTTTGAGTTCCGCTGCGAGTTTTCAAATTAATTGGAAAGTATGCATGTTATGTTTAAGTAGCATCCTAAAATGTGGATTTCATCCTTTTATTTATGAGTCGGAGTTTTAGGGTGTTACACTCGTCGTTTGTATGAACCTCGTCTTAAAAATGGGTGATTTGAGTCTTAGAGTCAAGAGCGACTCGTAGATGATTGCAAACCAGGTCATCGAAGAGTATCAGCCGAAAGACACCTAACTTATCAGATATCTCGTAAAGCTACGAATTATCTAATTGTTTTAAAATAATTGAATGATATATGTACTCGAGACAAAACTCAAGTGAATCTCCTCTCAAAACTCGCTAGTACCAAGAAACCTAGTCGTAACCAGACGATCATACAAGAGAGTTTAGTTGCCCTTAGTATTAAAACAAAATAAATAAACACCATCAAAGTCGCCAAGCCCTATAGTCGAATGGCGCCCATAGTACGCTTTGGCCCTTTCTATAAAGCAATATACAATGGACCTTCATTGAAGGATCTTTGTCATCCTACGAGGCAATACACGTTGAACCTTCACTGAAGGATCTTTGTCGTCCTATGAGGCAATATACAATGGATTAATGGATCATTAACTTTGTATAAGACAATATATGTGGGACCCTTACTGAAGGATCAACACCTAAGAAACTCTACGCTTGAGGAACTCACCTCAAGCGAGAACTAAGGGACAAACTATGACAAACTCAAACAACATGAAATTAGTTGCAATAAATGCTTCAAAACGCGAAAAGCATGATTGTCAAATAGGGTATGCGTATAAGCAATACTTGGGGAACTCACCTCATTAAGTGTTCCCTGAGTGACTCTTCTCTAACTTCGCTTAAGGGATTCGTCCCAAGTATTTGCTTGAGTTAGATCATTTTGCGCTTTTCAAGATCTCGTGCTTAAGAGATTATGGACTAGAATAATTTATTGTGCCTAAAAGTGAAATGATTTATGATTGAATAAGGGTAGCTAGTGCTTGAAAAAAGTAAGTCACCCAAAGCGTACAAAGTAAGGTGGTCGTCTAAATAGCATTGAAGGTCACCTAATTAGGCTTAAACCCAAAACTAACGGCATGTCTCATGTAATACATGAAGCTTCTAAGGTGTCTTACGAGAAACTATCAGGGAATGTCAGAGGGAGAAATTGTTCCTCCCACGATCAAAGCATGACTTGCCCTTTTCTACTCCAAATTTTCTTCCTAGAGGATTAGGAAAGTTGTCTTTTGACTTTCTAGCCCAGGTCCAAGTAATCCTCTCTAAATGTCTTGCTCCCAGGATAGGGAAAAGAGAGGAATCATGAACTTTCAACAGACACACTAAGAAAGAGTCTTATGTCTTCGGGTAGGCTTTCACCACTTCAACTCACCTTAAGCACACTTGAATTTGCCAAAGGTGAGGTAGTCACCCTTATTGCACTCTAGCAAGCACATATATCATTTGTCATTCGCTAAAGTCACACAGTAGAGTCTCTAATAATACATTTGGCAAGTTTTCGCCTTTTATGGTACATTTATCAAGTACAAGAACGATTTAGATTAAGGTTAAGGTAAGGTTTTAATTAAGTGAGGTTATTACCTAATTCATTTCCTTGTTTTTACTATTTCTTGAAGTATGTTTTTCTGAACCCTTGAAGTTTGCATTGTTGTAGAAATGCTTGGTTGAATTGTTAGCTTCATGGTATATCATTATAAAGTTTGGATGGAAATTATACATGAGCATTCCATAATACATGTCAGTGTCAGATGGACTCAATTATTGACTTTGACTACCAAATTTTGATGAAAAAAGACTAACTTATAACTAGTTAGTCAAACTAAAGAACTAATAAGAATCTTTTTTTTAACAATATTAACCTCGACTAAAATATAAGGAATAAAAAACGTTTTAGCCTGAAAATTATCCTTTTCAATCAAAAAAACATTTTTGTGGTTGTTATAAAAATATTATAGTGGCCTTTTTTTAAAAATAAGATTTTTGTTGCTCTCTTAAGCATTAAAAAAATTCTATCATAAGAGTACAATAATCAAGTTACAAACTTCAACACACACAACTTCAAATTACAAACTAGTTCAATGATTGCAATCCAAAATACAAGCTAACAAATTCTAAATACAAATTAAATAAATAACTTGATAGTCCATTTAAATTACTTGTTGTTCACTCAAATGACTTGATAAACAAAATAAATAAATTCTAAATTCAAACAACTTCTTTCACCTTCATTATTGATTCACATTAAAAAAAACCTAAATTCAA
The DNA here is from genome assembly GCF_024323335.1 of Lathyrus oleraceus. NCBI lineage: Eukaryota > Viridiplantae > Streptophyta > Magnoliopsida > Fabales > Fabaceae > Lathyrus > Lathyrus oleraceus. The sequence goes on along the minus strand of NC_066584.1, from coordinate 326,398,353 downwards.
ACAATTCCATTGACCTTTCATTTCACCTTCAAACTAAATTTAATTTTAGATTGTTTTCTTAATTCATGATGTCATGTCATTATTATTAACTCCAATTCCAGTCATATATATAATCCAACAATATCCAAAAATGGCAACATACACATAACCCATACATGATTAGTTTTATAATGACAGTTGATGTACTTCGTGCATTTGTACTTGGAAATCAATCACCTAGTGTTTTCTGATCCAATTTTAGGTACATATCAACTTTAGTGGAACTCAAACAACTACTAAATTGATAAGTACCCAACCATTTATATTATACTAAAATGTGACTTAAATGAAACGGTAGACATTAGTATTTCCAATATATCTTTGGTCATGCGTGAAATGACATAATGAGTATAATATTTTGTTTGGGAACCATAAATGTATAATGAAGTGGTGAAATACGGCTTTGGTATAGTGGAGCAAACTTTTGTTACAACGAAGAAGAGGTGGACCTGTAAGATTAGGACTACAACATCCAAGTCAATTATTGAGTCAAAAGCATTATGAGTGGAAATGAATTGAATATTTAAAATGGTGTGATCTAGTCTTTATATAGCATGAGCGGTTAAAATTATCCACGGGTAACTTGACCCCTTATGCAAATAATTGTCTGATTAGATGTCAACTGTGAGAGATGATGGGGTGATTTTGTGCTTTCAACAGAGATGAAGGTCCACATGTTCGATGTGCCTTCCTCTTCAACGCTTGTTATTGGACTTGTGAGCCTAGGACAGTTGCCCCAAAGCTCTTTTTCCTAGTCATAGAGCGAGGGTTTTACCAGGTTTGTCTTCGGTTCAGGATCAAATGGAAGGAAGCAGATGAGTCTTGATAGGACGTTGATGTCTTTGAAAGGGTGCATTGGATTCATTCATCGTGATTAGCAACGCTTCCCATGTACGTCTCAACATGTGTCCTTATGTTTAACGATAATGATTCGTTTTAGTACTAGGGCTTTTGAGTGTTATTGAACAATATGCGGAAAAATCTCGATTGTTGGTGATGCGGATCGCACTTCTCAACGTCGAGGATCAGACGATTTGCCTTCCCTGGGAAATATATAAGGAGTTATGGGTCATCGTTTTCATCTTCTCAAGGTAATGTTTGAGTCTGAACTCTCTTTTCTTTTCGTGTATGATTACCTTATTGGGGTTTATATAGAGGAGAGCCATGAGTTTCAATTCTTTATGCTTTGGTGAATTCTATTGTTATACACGGCTTTTGGCAGGGTGTGAAGTTTATATTTGCGTTGGCCTTGTGTTTTTCACATGGAGAACCTTCAACACATAACCCGAAAAGCAAGGAGATAACTCTGCTGAGTGGGTGGATTAAGAAACGTTATATACCATTTTCGCCTTCGTGTGTGAAGGAGGCCTAGACAAATATCTAAAACATGTCTTTAGTAAAGTGGGTCCCCCCTTAGACTAGGTAATGCTTCCTCTAAAAAAAAGGATAAGAAAATTTGCAAAAAGTATTATGGGTATTTTATTGCTCTTCACGATGTCTATTTTCTTTAATAGGTTTTTGTCTCCCATTGAACGACTTTGAAATGGGCATTTTGTACAACCTAGCCATCGCTCCTTCACAAGTACACTCGGTATGTTGGGCTTATATTAAAGTCTTCCAGTGTTGGTGTGAATACAAGAAAGGTGTATTATCTTTGACACCATTCTCACACATTTTTAAAACACAACGAAATTATGTTGATTTAGCCCAGGGGTAGGGTATGATCTCCCTTAGGCGTAGTACCAAGATATTCAAGGTTTATTCGAAAAGCATGAAGCACCTCAAGGACGAGGACTTCCTGATTAGCCCTCTAACCAAGGTGGCTCATGCTAATATCTTCAACGAGTTGCCACATCAATGTTCAAACAAGTTAAGGCGACAAAGTCACTTCTTAGTGAATGATGGGTCTTAAGTCTATATATTGGATGACTTGTCCCATATAGAAATTTACATGAAAAGAAAATTTGTAGCCTTCTTTAAAGAATTAGGCTATAGGGTTACCCTTTTTTCTGCGGTTGATGTAAGCCAAGCTTCATGGAGAATCATGCATATGTCCCCTACTAGTCTTATCTTGGTTACCTTTCTTGTCTCGATTTTAGTGGAAGTTCGAGGCTCTCTGGATCAAGTTGTAATAGAAAGTATTATACGTTTGTCGTTTTTCGAAACTAGAGGGAGTCATGTTACTATGCATTTTGTCAAAGTAACTCAAGGGAAAGGGTTGTATATTCGACATCGAACACTCGATCAAGATTTAGGTAGGCTTAGTCCTGGTGTCTATACAAAATCAAACATGGTTGTATTGTCTCCTTAGCTTTTAGCTCATCTTTGTCCTTGATTGACTAGGGAGTGTCGATCCTCCATTCTTGAGGAGGAGTGTATGTGTTTTTCAAGGAATGGTGAGGTCGTTCATGAAGAGGAATTGGCTAAACTGGCGTACCAAACTCGTCGGACATCGACTGTGTTGGCCTTTGGTGTTATTGGATTAGGAGATATCTTATTGCCTGATTATGTTGGCCTTTAAACCATATGTGACCTTAATATTGAGGTAATCCTTACCTTATACACAGGTTTTGATAAGTTGAGTTAAGCTCAACCCAAACTATATAACTATATGTTGTCTGATGTGGGCTTATAACAATTGCAAATATGCTTCGCTTGATATGCATTAGAAGAAAAGAAGTCCACAAAGTATCGAGTCTTTCCCTATATAGCTAGAGATAATTGGCAATACATATGTCTATCATTTTATTTGAGTCTTTTAATACAAATAGTCAGATACTAATCAATTTTGTGATTATTTGAATTATACAATTGTTAAAGTGTTGATCCAAAATCCAAAATTGGATAAGAAAATTCAAAATAATTAATTTACAAATACAAGTTGGTGAAATGCAACTACTCAAAACATAAACAATAGTTTAAATTGTGTATGTTACAATTTTTAAAAATGGTTAGATTTTGTATTATGGATACTGTGAATAATAATAATGGCTTTGGCATATAAAAGTCAATAAAGTTGTTTAAATTTTAAAATCATCGTTGTTTATTAAATCATTTGAGTGAATTATCAAGTCATTTAATTGAACTATCAAATCATCTAATTAATTTGTATTTATAACTTTTTTTATATTTTAATTAGTTATATTTTGAAATACATAAGTTAATTAGAGATTTAAAATTATATATGCTAAAGTTGGTAATTTTGAATTGTTAGAATTTTGAAATCGCTTTGTCGAGAAGTGGCACAGAGTTAGGATATAAAATTGCATATCCCATGTGTTGATGATAAAAAGGAAATTAGTTGAGGTTATGTTCTAGATATTTGATTCACATAACCTTTCTTATTCTTAAAAAAGAAAATGTGAGACAAAATGATAAAAACAATTTTTGTTGATGATTTGGTGTAGAAAAAATAGAAAATGATAGGATGAAAAACACCATTGACTTTCCTTGTCAGTGGAAGAGCAACAAAAGCAATGGGTGAACGGTTGTGTTTAATGCAAACAGAGTTCAACCAATCCCGGTTCATGTATCTTTGGTTCATGTATCTCTAACATCGTCTTCGCAAATTCACCTGCCTGTTGTTGCCCCCGAAACCCCTACGGCCTTAGAAGCCCATTTTGCCCTAGAGGGTTTCTTATGAGCCCCCTTAGACCTTTCATTGCTTGCTTTGTATCCATATCTTGTTGCTAGACACATATGGGACTGAAAGGTAGCATAAATCTTTTAATTACTCTTTTAAAACATTTGTGTTATAATATTTGAACTGATTAACGATGTATTTCTTTTTTGCAATACTGTGATGCGTTAAAATTTATCAGTCATTATAGGAAGGTTGCAAAGCTGGTGCAGTCTAATAAGCCATGATTTCAGGATATCACGCAATTATACGTCGCAGGATTTATACAAGAGTTTTATGGTTATATTAACCATGACTTATTGTCTACTTTGTGGAGAGATGACACGCAGAGACATCATTTCATCTTTTAATCAATGAGACATTCAACACAGTTGATGATGTCTCATGCCTCTTATATCTTATGGTCTAGGGAAAATTGTTAAACTACTCAAGAATCAACAAACATGAGGCATTGGATATGATGGTGACTTATTTGAGAGTTGAGCCGAAAAAAGCTCAGCATGAGTTAGATGACACTAGAGAATGTTATTGCTCTTGTCGTTGTACTCCACAAGAATGTTGATGAGATTTTCGAAGCAATATGTCATATGATGTATGTTGTGTGTCCACTCCTTGTCCATGGAGTAAGGTATACGGCTACATCAAATAGTTTTATAATGTCACATTCTTCCATGACACAAGATGAAAAGGAAGATCCTTTGAGACCAACTCATCATTAGATCTTAGAGGAGAAGCTTGCAAGGGCACACCATGTTGTTGATGTGTTACCAATATGTCAAAGCATTATGGCACTCCTCAAATGGCCACTCTATATAACATCTTAGCAGAGGCACCACATGTGTTGCAGCATCGACGACATTGGATGAACATGGACACTAAATATAATGGAGTTATATTTTGTATATTTTAACACTTTATATTATGGATTGTAGTTAGATTGAATATGACATTTATATATATGCATTAATTTTTCTATTTTGAGTTTATTACTGAATTATAAATGTGTATCATTTATCATGGGATTGATTTATAAATGACTTATAATGTAAGGTTTATTAAAAAAATGACAAAAAAATTCTAACTTACTTCAAAGGGTGTAAAATAATGCCATAGGGTTAATCCAAATGTTAGAATCTAGACCTATGATACGATGATTGGAATCTAGGTCAATTTTTGACAAATGGGATGGCTCAATCATTAAATCATTTTGTTGTAGATTGGATGCGTTTGAATTTTAAAATTCAAAATATAAAGTGAACATTTTAGGGTTTCCATAATGTGTAATCACTACATGGGATGTAATAATGATCACCATTTATTTTTTTTATTAATGCTAAGATTAATGCAGTCAAGGAATACTTAACCCACCTTATGGATTATTATCACTCCCTCGTAAAAATGCAATAATACCTCCGAATTTCAGAGAAGCATCTCTGAACGCGTCCTAAATCCATTAAATTTATGTGTAAGTGAGTTTCACCCTTAATTTGTCCACACAAAAAATTCAGGAAATATCCTTCAAAAATCTGAAAGTAAACTTCTGAGAGTTCTTGAAGCTTGTTATTCCATTTGTTCACAAATTTACTGCAGTGACACGCACGAAGAACAACAATGACAACAAATCTCTCTCCCAAAAATGCTTCTACATTTCCATTTCAATCTTTAAAAAATTAACCCAACAACTAAACCTTTCAATATTTATTTTTAGTGGACATTACCAAAAATGAACTTCAACTAATGGATCATTTGACCATAAAATACTGGTATTATTTACCCGAAAATGAAGATGAATAAAGTAGCATGAGGTCTAGGGAAGAGATGACGATGAACAGTAGCACAAGAATTCAAAAACAAAAATTGAATGAAAATGCAAAAGAAGTGGTAGGTTCCAAAAATGCATTTCCGGAATAAATGTAATCATAGAATTGGGACGTGACTCAAATGAATGAATTTGATGTTCATGAGATGCGTCCGAAGATGTGTTTTCGAAATCATAGGGATATTTTTGGATTTTTCATTGGATGTTTTTTTACCATTTAGGATGGAATTAGTAAGTTAAAAGTGAACATAAATGAACAGGAAAGTCTATTTTGGTGTGTCCAACGTGATTCCATTAGTGAATGAATTAGGGGGGAAATTATGATTTCATTTTCACCTTTTAATTCAAAACTGCCACATTTTTTAAGTCTGTTACTTAATATCCACGGATTTGTAAAGGAAACATTTAAAACATTTATTGAACACAATGTGACAGATACACAGCTTGTGTGTGCTACCAGAGATTCGTCACACTAATTAAGATTTCCTTCTATCTTTACTATTATGTAAATATTTAACTACTTATTAGATGATTAAAGAAGATAATTAAAGGGACCAGACATAATGAAGAAAATTTTGAAAAACGGCACTCGTATAAGTCTAAGGAAGGCAAAAAGTCAGTTTGCAAAAAAAAAACATATAATGATATCCAAAAATAAAGTAGAAGATGGGAAAGAGCATATACCGCCGCTAGCAGAATAACACTGAGGCTGAATAAGCTGATTAGCCTGGGGGCTAGAAGATGACAGTAACTGATTTTCAAAAGCTTTGACATAAGTCCCATCGTCCAACTTAAACACTGCCTGTCGAAGAGCAAACACAGCAGCCTTGTTCTTGGAGAAGCTATAGCTTTGAAGACCACCGCCATATGGAGCAACGGCCAACTGCTTGATGAAAGCAACTGTTTCGGCAGGTCCAAAACCATTTTTTTCCTTCATGGTCTGAGCTTTGGAATAGATTCCAGGGTCATAGTCTGGCACGTGAACGTAAAAGTACCCTTCAACATTGGTGGGGCAAAATTGAATAAAGATAATCTCAAAGTGTTGCATCATTTTTTTATTTTTTTTATTTATAATTTAAATTGAAACTTAAACAAATTATAAAGTTATATAGATTCCAATAGTATGGTTTTAAATGAGTATATGGATGTGGCCTTTAGCAGTTAACACGAGAACAAGAAGAAAAAAGAAAACTCATTTTGATATATCCCATATGAATGCAAATTCACAACCTTTTTGGTGAATATATAAAAAGGAAAGAGAAAACCTATTTTGATCTATCCTATGAGAATGTAAATTCGCAGCCTTTTTTGCAAATGCTTTGAGAAAATATACAGTTTTCATTTTTTGTTTCCACTAGTAATTAAAAACTACCATATTGTTTTCAATTGGTAAAGTGCATCCAAAGATTTGAATAGGAAATACTGAAAACAACATGACAGTTAAGCAAATTCTGTGTGCTAAAACAGAGATTCTTTACTATAATTGAGATTTTCTCCTATCTTTACTAGAATATAAAGATCTAACTGATTAGATGATCACAATGTGTTATATCCGTTTTTTATTCATTGATTCAAGTTGAAACTTAACCAAATTATGAAGTTGTATAGATTCCAATGGCATGGTTGTGGTATCTCAGAGAGATAGAGGAACTAAGAAAGGATAAAAGATTAAAGTAGCCATCAGCAGTTAACACGTGAACAAAAGAGAAAACCTGTTTTGATTTGTCTTATGTGAATGTAAATTTGCAACCTATTTTAATACATTCAGTTTTCAGTTTTTTGTTTCCCCTGCTAATTCAAAACTACCACATTGTTTTCAATCTGTTAACTATATCCAAAGATTAGTATAGGAAATATTGAAAACAACATGACAATTACAGAAATTCTGTGGGCTAAAACAGAGAGATTCTTTACTATAGTTAAGATTTCCTCCTATCTTTACAAGAATATAAAGATCTAACTGATTAGATGATTAAATAAGAAAATAAAAAATAAAAAACTTCAATACGCTACCTTTCAGTTGAAAACTAATCTAACCAAATCTGCCACATTCGTAACCGAACCGAACCTGTTAGAATTCTCAATGTTGCCCATGACTGAAATCTATGAGAAATATTACATTTGATTGAATGAATCATTAAACTGAGCTAGATTTATTTTGTCTTAGATTTGTTATGACATGCTACTATTGCAGGTTAAGCTTGGGACTGACTGACACACGTCAGTCAGCTTGTTAGGGTGGCTCAACTGTTTCTAATTGTGTGTCAATTAGTTACAATTTGGTACAGGGTTCTACTACAGTACATTAGGCCTAGAGTAAGCTCTTATAAGCTTGCTGTAAGTTAGAATCGATCTACTCTTTCAACAATCCCCCACAAGCTAAAATGGGTGTGAATTGAGTAGAGTCACACACAATTAGCTTGACCCCGAGATCATCAAATCTTGAAGGAAGCAAAGCTTTGGTGAGAATGACCAGGTACTCGACTGACTCTGAGTTGCTGGTTGAGCACATTTTCTCTCAGAGAATAAGTACAATTTCATGTGCTTGATATGGGCATGAAGAACAGGATTGTGAGGAAGGGCAATGGTGCTCATATTGTCACACAATGGTGGCAATGGGGTAAGGGATACCCAACTCAATGATAAGTGATTGAAGCCAAAGCATTTTTGAGGTAGCAAATGCAAGGCTTCAAAATTCTACTTTAGTGCCTTTGAGATGGTGTGGTTTCTTAGCCCTCCATGAGAAAGTTATAGGACCAATGAAGACACAAGCACCAGAAGTTGATCTTCTGTCATCAAAATCAGAACCCCCGTCAGCATCACAATAGGCCAATAGAGGAAAGGTATGGTTGGTGATAGGCTTTAAGTGGAGTCCTCGTATGATGGTACCTTTAAGATACTTGAGGATCCTTTTGACTGCAATCCAATGTGACTCAAGGGGTTGTTGACATGAATTGACACACTTTGGTTACAACAAAACTGATGCCATGTTTAGTAATTGTAACATACTGTAAGGCACTTTCAATAGACCTATAAAGAGTGAGATCAGAAAATGGGTCAAAACCATCATTTGAGAGCTTAGAACCAGCAACCCTGTGAGAGGGGAGTGACTTTGCTTCTTGCATATTGATTTTGGCAAGGAGATCTTTGATGTAATTGCCTTACTTGCCTTGTGTAAGAAGTAAAGAGTTCATGGTGATGGGTTTAACCTTTACACCTAAGAAGTGGTCAAGGTTGCCTAGTTCTTTCAAAGAGAAAGCAAAGTTTAATTGTGTGACTAGTTGTTGAATTATATTATTGTTGTTGCCTATGACAATTATGTCATCCACATACACCGACATGTATATATAAGTTTCTAGCTTAAAATAGATGAAAAAGGAGGGATCACATTAGCTAGCAGGCAAACCAAACATAAGTAATTGACCTCGAAGTTTCTCAAACCATGTTCAAAAGGCATCATAGGAATTTGAATGAAATTAGGGTAGACTAGCATGAAGAAGGTAGATGGTTGAGGCATTCCACAAGGCATGTGGCCAAAACATTGTCGAAAGTTGTAAGGTCAAGGCATGGGCTTGAATTGACTTTCCAATGCATAAATGAATTTTGATGAAGTTTGTGTGGTATCAGATAACCAGGGAAAGTTATAGGAATTACTATGTGAACTTTGTGAACTTGGAGGACGAGTTATATGAGGCATGTGGTCCTTCTTGAAGCAATGGAAACATATGGAAGCAACATGGTCAAACTTGTGGCATACTTCACACTGAATAGAGCTACGACCACTGGAAACATATGGAAGCAACATGGTCAAACTTGTGGCATACTTCACACTGAATAGAGCTACGACAACTGTGTTATCTACCATGAAAACCCCAATGAGACTTGTCGCCTCTCTCACCAAGTAATTAAATGAGTTTCTTTGACTTAATGTCATCAAAATCTGATGAGACAGGCTTAGTATTGTGATGAAGAGTGGGAGATGAAGATTGACTAAAGGCAAGGATAGTTCCTTGAACCTTTCAAGGCATGCTTCATGTCCAAGAAGAAGAGTTTTAACTTCTATAGATACGCAGACAAACTTCCCACTAATCAAGGATATAGTGGACTCAAAATCTTGAGGTAGTCCTTCAGGTATGACATCTAAGTGTTCCTGATGTGAGGTTGACTGATATTGACTCACCAACCTAAGTGTTCACGGTGTACGTAGTCCTTCATGTATGACATCTAAGTGTTCACGATGTGAGGTTGACTGAGGTTGATTGAGATTGCATGAATGAAGCTTATGATTGAACCAATTTTCTGCAGGAACTCAACATTTGAGCAACTTTCAAGCCTTGTGTGTGTGTTGAGAGCACAAAAGGCGTAATTTGGCATTAATATGCAATTGAAAATACGCATGAACTTTATCCCAGAGTTGCTACAAGTGCCTGCATCCTATGACACAACATAGCATATATGAAGCCAAGCAAGCACAAGAGTTGGTCATGTTGCTTCCAAACTTCAAATTCTTTGGAGATTGAGTTTTAATCTACATTTGCAATTATTATCAAGATAATGATGGAGCTTGTGAGCTTTGGTCTCTAGCTCGACTTACTGGCACCATATTAGTTCTCAGCATCGAGCTTCCCGTAGATAGCAAAAAATGAAGGATGTAAGGAAGAAGAATGCAGTAACATCAATGGCGTTGATGGTCGCTTGGGTGTGTGCATTGCATCAGAGCTAATGGATGATGCCACTGGACCGTTGTGAGGCTAAATTGATATCATGTTAGAGTTCTCAATGTTGCTCACGATTCTCTTAGATTCTATTAGAAACATAATGCTTATTAGATTGAATGAAACATTATGCTTGTTAGATTGAATGAATCATTACACTAAGTTAGATCTATTTATAAATCCTCTTTGTGACTTACTATAGTAGGTTAAGTTTGGGACCAAAATGTGAAAGTCGGTTTAGTAGGGTGGTTACAATTGTTTCCAACTGTGTTAGACAGTTTTCCAGTTTGTTATAGGGTTCTACTTCGGTACATTAGGTATACATTAAGCTCTAACGAGCCTGATGTTAGTTAGACTAAATCTTAATCTACTCATTTAATAAAACCTAATAAAACTTTGAAGAAGTGTATAGGTGATAGTATAAAGGCAAAAGGTGGGTATTCACTAAAAAACATATGATATCTAAAATTAAAGTAGAAAATGATAAAGAGCATATACCACTAGCAGGATGATTAAGATGTTGAACAAGAGGATTAGCCTTAGGGTTAGAAGGGTGCAATGGTTGCCCTCCAACAGCCTCAACATTAGTCTCTCTATGCATTTTAAACACTGATTGTCGAAGAGCAAGCACAGCAGCCTTATTCTTAACAAAGTTACAGCTTTTGCGATCGACGCAATGTCGAGCAATAGCCAATTGCTTCATGAAAGCAAGTATTTCAAGGGGTCCAAAACCATTTTTTTCCTTCCTTTTTTGAGATTTGAAATGCATTACAGGTTGAACAAGGGGACTGGCCTGAGGATTAGAATGACACAATGGCTGCGTTCCAACAGCCTCAGCATGAGTCTCATCATGCAGCCCAAACACTGCTCGTCGAAAAGCAAAAACAATGGCCTTACTCTTAGCAAAGTTACAACTTCTGTCATCGCCACCATGTGGAGCAACAGCCAATAGCTTGATGAAAGCAAGTGTTTCGGAAGGTCTAAAATCATTTTTTGCCTTCCATATTTGAGCTTCAGAATAGATTCCAGAGTCATAATCTGGCACTTGAACAGAAAAGTACCCTTCAACACTGGTTGGAGCAAAATTATCAGGGTTCCTACATCTACACATTAGGCCAAGAGCACTTCTCCTACTTGCTTCATCAACTGCATCATCCACTGCATTGGAGAAAGATTTTGAGTTTAATTGCTTTGATTTCTCAGCAAAATTCGCATCAAAGGGGATAAGTTGAGTTGGATCAAACCAACGGTAACTACTATCACCAAAGAAAGCCACCAACACAAACCCCTCCTTCTTTGAAAGTCGCGCTGAAGAAGATGCAAAAGTCTCATTGTATATGAATCCAGGCCACCACGGGTACGATTTCACCTTCCCCCAAACCAAATCCCCAACTTCGAAATTGTGTCCTAGATTCCTCGCCATTCCACTATCTCTCTCAAAACCTACACAATCATCAAGTTCAGATAACAAGACTTACCATCAGAACCACGAAATCTGACTAATTAGGTTGCTTTACCTGACACGTGAGATTCAGCGTGGTTGTTGATTAGGTCGAACCGATCAACGGCGGAAGTTGCGGTTGCAATTCTCGCATCGTCCTCGGAAAAAACCCTAACCCTAGACTTTTTCGTCGAATTGAGCGCTGGCAACATGAAAATGCGTTCGTCGCAAGGCGAACCAAGCTCCGACGACGACATGATAGCTTGACGGTTATGGAGATTCGAACCAACTAGCGGCGGTTTGGTATCTGTGACGGTGGGTCGTGAGTGAAGATTAAAGAAGGAGATGGGAAATGGAGAAACTGAAAAAGAATAAGAAACCGGAAACGTACCATATGTGTGTGAGATGGAAAATCTTCTCCCTGTGAGAGCAGAACGAGTGAGCTTGTGAATCTAAAAGTTGAATTAGAAGTTAAAAGGCATGCTCGGAGAGAATGAGTGATAGCGGATAAATGCTTTTGAATTTGGGATTCCTACTTCCTCGCCATTTTTCTATTTATTTTTTTTTGCAAAGATTATTATTAGAGATGAGTGTTATGTCTTGAACGGATATTTTATTTTATTTTCAATCTATTTTCACACTTTTATATGTTTTTTCGGAATCTAAAAGAAAGACATTACCATTGCACCAAAGACCCTTCATGTTAATTTATTTCATCATATATTTAATGAGTCATTGTTCAATTGTATTTTTTAAATTGTATTAAAATAAAACATAAAATAATTTTATTAATAAAACACAAAATACATTATATATTAGTAATGTATTTTGAATACATTATAAAATAGGAGTAACATATTTTGGCGCCTGCAGCCAACAATTATTTTGTATTAATATAAAAAATATATTATTTTTTTTTCATTTTATTAAATTTTATCTCTATTATTTAATTTTTAAAAATATTATATATTAATATATTATTTTAAATTTAATGAGTCATTGTTCAATTGTTTCATCATATATTTTGTGTTTTAAATTATATATTTACATGTATTAATATTTTAATTGTATTTATAATAAATATTATGAAGTTTTATTTGAATTTTTGTGTAAAAATTAATATAAAAACTTCATAATTTTTTTATATATAATTGAAAAATTATATTATTTTAAATATAATATATTTTTAAATATTATATTACTTTTTATAAATAATATAATATATTAATACATGTCTAAGTTATATCAAATAATACTTAAATATTTAATATATAAAAAATTAATAAAATATAAATACATTATAAAATAAAACACAAAATAATTGAATATTAATTTGAATATATTAATATATAATATTTTTAAAAATTAAAGAATAGAGATAAAATTTAATAAAATGAAAAAAGAACAATATATTTTTTAAAAATAAAACATTATAATAAATCAGATTTATTTTAATAATAAAATAAATACTATCAATTATTTTTTAAAAATCGTGCATAACTTAAATGAGATACTTTCTTCGTCCTAAATAATATTTTTTAAACAATTGAACAATGGCTCATTAAATATAAAATAATATATTAATATATAATATTTTTAAAAATTAAAGAATAGAGATAAAATTTAATAAAATGAAAAAAGAACAATATATTTTTTATATTAATACAAAATAATTGTTGGCTGCAGGCGCCAAAATATGTTACTCCTATTTTATAATGTATTCAAAATACATTACTAATATATAATGTATTTTGTGTTTTATTAATAAAATTATTTTGTGTTTTATTTTAATACAATTTAAAAAATACAATTGAACAATGACTCATTAAATATATGATGAAATAAATTAACATGAAGGGTCTTTGGTGCAATGGTAATGTCTTTCACTATTGATCCAAAGGTTGTGTGTTTGTTTTTTGTTGGTTGCAAAAATAAATTTTATTTTCAAAATAAACACACACGCCATGCAGGCGCCAACTGTATTGGCGCCTCCTCCTCTTTGCCTGCACGCCAACTGTATTGGCGCCTCCTCTTGGAGGGCCATGCAGGCGCCACATGCATTGGCGCCTCTTCATGAGGCCCAATGCATGTGCGCCAATGCATCTGGCGCCTCCTCCCCCAAACATGGTTATTTTGGGGAAAAAAATGAAAAGTTGGTTATTTTCGTATTTTTTTTTAAAAACAGGGTTATTTTAAAAAAAAAATCTAAATCTTTGAATGTATTATTTTTTTATTATTTAACATTTAATTTGGATATGCATCTTCGTATTTGTTTTAAGATTTGTTCGCAGATGTATCTCCGAAATAATTTTTAATTTTAAATTTAAAATAAAATTCGGAGATGCATCTTCGAGCGTATTTAATGTATATATGTTATGTGTCAGACCCTCCCTCATCTCCTTCTTCATTTTCTGGAAAAAAAATTGAGATACCATTAAAGCTCATGAGCAACATACATTCAGTCAATTTTTCAAACTTCTTCAAGGATAAACATTACTTCTACTTCAAGCATTTAATCATCATCACTCATCCTCGACATTTTTTTAAGTAAGTTTCTCATTTAACTTTTGAGTTTTTATTAATGTATTAGGTAAAATAGTTTGTTATAAATGTGTTATGTAATATTTAAATTTGTAATACATGGTTGTTATAGACGTGCACTATGGATTTGATTGCATTTTGGGTTGTTAGGGAAATACTGGTACCACTTTCTACCATTGATGCAGACACAAGCTTTTTCGGAGATGTGTCTCTGAATTAAATCCTACTGGTCTCGAAGACGCATATTTGAAATTGTCTCAGATGCAAATTAATGTATTTTCCTTATATTAGTGCACGCATGAGAAATGACTGCAAACAACGACGACGGACTGAGACTCGGTCGTGAAACCCAACATGTGTCTGTTCAACATGAAAGGACTATGCTTCATAATGAGCATGCCAGAGTTAGGCGAGGAACCGTCTATATGCCTCGTGAGGGGGAGCATCAATTTTTAGGAGTCGTCTGTCACAATTATCCTTATCTCAATGGCACGTCTTCTCTAATCACGTAGATCGGGAGGAAGTTTCTGCTACTGCACATGATGATGTTCCTCCACTTGCATACCCTTTTTTTATAAGGGTCATCTGACACCTCCTTACTAATATACTATAGAGATCGTGTTATTGGGCATGTATGGGCTGGAGAGGTATTTTTGTTAACGATTGTTATTTATAAGTTTTAAACACTTGCCCTACGAGTGATGTTTTGTTTTTTATGTTTTAACATGAGTCCAGTTGTTCGAAGTATGCCAACCACAATATAAAGAATTTGAAGCTTTATCAACACAAGGATCATTTATTATAGAGTGTCCTCAAGTACTTCGATCTTGCAAGCATGTGTTGCCTCGGGTACAATACGACTAGCCATGGCAAGCAGGGTTTTTTGTTGATAGATGGCATAAGGAAACGTCGTCTTTCCACTTCTCCGTTGTTGAAATTATGATCACATTGGATGATGTTGCTTAGCTTTTACATCTTTCCATTAGGGGGTTACTTGATCATTCCAGGATCAAACGTGATGAAACCTATGAGATGATTGTCATTTATTTGGGAGTTGGACCAATGAATGTCATGATGCAGCGTGAGAGCACCAGAGGTGCACATGCCAAATTTTCTTACTTAGATAATCTTTAGGGAAAAAACTTGGAGTTGGCCGAGAGAGTCGGCGACTATGAGCTACAGGTACCACATGGAGTGTGTTTTGAGGTGTTTCCTCCTAATATTGGTTGGCACATCCATTTTTTTGGACAAAAGTACAATCTATGTCGATGTGACATACCTTAAGTATTTCATCGACTCATCGGCCATTCACAAGTGGAACTGGGGGGCGTCTGTTTGGTATACCTATACTATAATCTAAGCGAGAGTTTTCTTTGGACGACGAAGCAAATGGCAGGCTCATGCACCCTGCTGATAGTAATGTCCATATCCACTATTAATATTAAAACCACTTTATTTTTACATTTGTTACTAATTTTTTTTCTTATTCATATTCATGGATGGACCATATCTCACTTTCACCACATGCACGGGTTTGATTGTGTGTTAAAGTATATTGAGGATTGGCCACATGTTCGTCTATATTTCCCGTGGAAATTGAATGATATTGTGTGGTTGTTTCATGTGTATATTGATCGGACTCAGCATGATGACATCGACTAGACACCATACGGCATTCATCGGGGCACTGTTCCCTTCGACCCCATTTCATTTTACTCCGGATGGCTAGCATGTGGGGAGAATTTGATGGGCAGGTATATGCCAAAATGATATATGTGTCAATTTGGACATGTGAATATCATTTTGAGATCCTCCTTTGTGTTTGCTCCTAACAACATAGTTTATATATATCTTAATGACATACATGCGGACTACGAGAGCCATATGGTACCAGAGGAGTATCAGAGTATGTTAGCCACAAGTTAGTGGTCTTATACATATGATTACATGACTTGGTTATATAGTGTCTCACACCCTGCCATGACACCGAACGCTCATGGACGTTCACTTAGGCCTGCTCGTGAGGAGATACTATAGAATGAGCAGATCAGCGATGACTGTGTCATTGATGTGTTGTCGATATGTCTGAATATTATGCGGATTACTTTGGAGGGCATATAGTCTGGGCTATTTGAGAGAAGTGACAATTATGCAGATGCTCTAGCACATTCCATTCTTACCAAGGCACTGAATGCCTTAGGTTACCAACGACAGAGGAGGAGGCAGAGGTTAGGATTAGGCATACGCAGTAAAGTATGCTTTTATTTGTATTTTGGGATGTTTTTGTATTTTTTTTCATACTTTGAGAATAATGTTTGTAATATGATTGGATGTTTTTTAATAAATGCATTACCTTATTCTATGATATTCGTGTTTATTAATGTTTGAATCAAATAATGTCAATATTAGTCAAATTAAAATGACTTTGGATTTTAAAAAAAATACAAATTTAGGACAGTGTTTCTGCTAAAAAAAACATACATGGAATATTTCGGAGATGTATCTTCGAATTCACCCAATAAATATTCACAAATGCATCTCCGTACTAATTTTTGACAAAAATGGGATTTGGTGTGTTCGAATGTGCATCTCCGAAAAGATATTAGGCCATTTTTGGCTTTTTAGAGGTGCCACACACACCATAAGCGTGGGAAAAGAAATTGATTTTTTCCAAAACATGGGCAACATTGTTTGTATTTCTTTCATAAAAATAAACTCTAGTTTTTATCGTTCGTCATCTTTGTTATATTTTTATTATCTGTTTTGAAAGTCACATTTATGAAGCAACAATCAATAGTGATGCCAATGGTTTTGTTGAAATTCATTTTTTATGCAATCATGGGGTTATTGTCGTCGTTTATGAACCAGGTGTAAGCTGTCATGGTTCCCCCCTTGTTATTTCTAAAGATAATGCCTAAACCTCTAATTTTTTGTTGTATCTAGGCATGCATCAATATTGCATTTTATTCACCTTAGAACTCGTGGTTTCCAATTGATTTTGAGTTTATTGTTGATCGAATTCTTGTTGATGTTGTTTTCGACATTTGTATCATGTTTGATCTTCTCGTCAATTTGGGTTTTTTTCTCCATGCATGATGGTCACTTTCAAAGGTATGTTTGTATCCACCCGTTTATCTTTTTTAATCTTTATCTTCATCTTTATCTAATATATTTTTCATCTTATTTGTCTTTATGTTTTGCGAGGTTTATTGGTGATTATTGATCTTCTCAATTTGGGGTTTTCGCCATGCATGTCGGTCACATTCAAATGTATGTTTGTCTCCACCCTTTCACTCTTTTTTATCTTTGTCTTTCTCATTTTTCTGTAATATTTCTCATTTTATCATTCTTTATATTTTGTGAGGTTTGTTAGTGATTGTTGATCTTCCAGTTGGTGTCCTTCATGAGATCTTCTTTGTTATCCATATTATGAAGGTGATAGTTAAGTTGGAGATTACCTTTGTTTCTTATACTATACTGTAAATATACAATTGTGAATAACATAATGCAGAACTTATAATATTTTATCTCTTCTCTTTTCCTATTTCTCTTTAGCTCATAACAATATATAACTAAACTATAACATTTTCATCGTTACTACAACTTATAAGTTTGGTTGTTATGACATTTTATATAAAATTGTGTGTTTGAAAAAAGAGAACTACATTTTTGTTCTATATGTAATTATTTGTGTTAAGCATGTTGTAGATTCGACGTAGTCAAAGTCAAATGTATTCGATATAGTAGTAATCGAATACAGTCTTTAGCAGTCGAAGTATGTAGTTGTCGAAGAGTTAAATTTGATATAGTTAAACTTAGTATTTTTTTATAACACTTGTGGTAGTTAGAGAGATTACTTAAGGTGTAAGTAATCCCGGTTGTAAATAGGGAAATATTATATGTTTGTATAACGACGAATAGTAACTCAAATTTATTCAATAAAATTCTTAGTTTTTCTCCCAAAACCATAAATTTCATATTTTATCCTTTCTCTCTCAAATTATCTCATCTCATCAAATTATTGTGCGTCAGAATCATCTTGCAACCAATGTGTGGTTGAATCACTTAAGTGACGAGTAAAAAAATAGAGGTGATCAATCAGAAAGATTGGTTATTGTTAATCAAGCTTGATTCAGCTTATCTCCAAGATTGATTCTTTTTTAATTCCAATAGCTAGTATCTAGAGCACTAGTTGTGACTTTGGTAAGCATAACCCATTAAATTCTCATCCGAACGGGCATTTTTCAACTAGTCTTGCAATCTTGAATGGTAAGAATGATAAGAATTGGCATAAGCAGATGAATATTGTTTTTTGTTATCAGGATATTTGGGATCTTATGAAGAATGGAGTGACACCAATTAGAGAAGATGCTACAGATGGACAAAAGGTTGCACATAAATGTTTGAAGAACAAAGATTATAAAGGTCTCTTTATTACCCATCAATCCATTGATTTAGACAACTTTGAGAAAGTTAGTGATGCATACTCAACAAAGGAAGCATGAGACATCCTAGAGAAATTGTTTGAAGGTGTTGAGTGTCGTACCCCAAAATTTGCCCTACCTTTCGCAGTTTTTTTGTCTGGCTTATTTCCCATTACATCTGCATATCCATCCATCATAGCACATTTGTTTATAATTGTATTTTTATCATTAATTCAACGGTTTCATTAAAGTGGTACCGACACAACAATATCGGTTGGCTCACTTCTTAATGGGTCAAATCATGTGGGACTCCAATTTGTGGTATACGTTGGTAGTTGTATTGATTTTATCGTGACATTGGATTAGGGTTACTAGGGGCTATCTTGGTCTTTGATTTATTCGATTCATGGTACAAATGTTCATTCAAGTTAAAGAAATCAGATTCAAGATTGATTCAAATTTACTCAAGTACAAAACGTAGTTCAAACAGTCATTGCAGTACAAAATGTTCAATAGACCAAAATCAACAAGTACACCAAGCATTAATCATACCAATCCTGCAAAATCATACACCAGAAAAAAAAGACAAGCCATTATGCCTCACACATGAGCCCATGCATCAAAACAAAGAAAAAAAATCATTTTTACTTGATGTTAATCGGTTACCATATATTGGCTAATCGATTAACCTAGGACAGTAGCAAAAAAAGACCATTATGCGTGATGTTAATCGATTAACATATATTGGTTCATCGATTAACCTGGGACAGTAGCCAAAGAAGACCATTCTGCATGATGTTAATCGGTTAACTAATATTGGTTAATCGATTAACCTGGGACAGTAGCCAAAAAAGACCATTATGCTTGATGTTACTCGGTTAACATATATTGGTTAATTGATTAAAATGCTTCCAATAGCCAAAAAATACCATTATGTGTGATGTTAATCGATTAACATATATTGGTTAACTGATTAACCTGGGACAATGAGCCAAAATGCTGCATTTTTCGGTAGTGATGCAGTTTTCTTTGCACTCTAAACCAGTTCCAATGCTTGCATTAATACACATTGCTACCTCTACATAATTATGCAGCAACTAACCATATCACTCATGCATTTAACCAAGCTCCTAACACTTTAATTCACCAACCTTATCGACATTTGTGAGTTACTCATAACAATACCAAACCAAATTCCAAACCATTTTAACTAACTCCAAGCCTCATTTAACCAATCCCAAGCCTCATAAAACTAACTATGAACCTCTATTTGATCCAAACCTATAACCTATATAAACTCACCACTCTCATCAAATCAAGGGGGAAAATCAAAATCATAATTCTCTCAAATTACTCATTGCAAATTCAACTTTCACTCTCTCACTTCATCTTCTATAATTCCTCTCCCTACACCAAAGCTCAAACCACCATCAGAGCAAGCTTCACATTTAAGTTTGTGTTATCAATTGAGCTAAACCTCTTGCACTCAACAATCATCCCTACATTCACATAATCAACATCAACAACAATAATTCAATTCAGAATTTTTCAGAGTTGATTCTTGAAGAGGAGGAGCTCATAGTAGAAGTAAAAGATTAAAGGTTCAAAGTAGCATACCTCTGGTTTTCACTCCATCTTCTTCATCTTCATCACCTTCAAATTTCAGCAAGTTCTAAGACAATCCTCCGTCTTGCAGGTCGGCGATTTTTTATCCTTCCTTGTTTGCTAAATTTTTGATACCATAATGTAGTTTGTGTAGCAGAGAATCAAAACCCCAAGGTTTGGTGGTTTGTGCTTAGGGTTCTTGACTTCAATGACTCAATTTCCAAATTTGTTTAACTTATGATTATAATAGATGAGAGATTGGTATAGAAGAGGTTGAGAGGAGTAGGAAAATGGTGTCTTTTCTTGATTCCGGCCAACTCTGCCGCCTCCGGCATTGTCGTGTCGGAGCTCCGGTGGTGGTTTCTTTTTGACATTGAAATTGGAAGTTGATGTGTATAGAAGACAAAATGAGTTTGCTGAATTTTTACACTTCCTTTGCAAATTTTGTTGGACTTAACCATTAAGCTCAATAGTTTGCTTTCCACGCTCATGTTTTGCTTAGCAACATACTTGTTGAATCCAACTACACTTCTTAGTACTTGGGCTTATTCTGTTGGGTCCAAAGCCCCTATTGTTGAATTTTGCACTCTATATTCAGGGCCTGCACCCCCTTGGCCCAATATTCTAATCACCATTTTAATTACATTTTATTTAATTTTATTTTGTGTTGATATTTTTGATAGTTGTTTTTTAGCGTTTTCATTAGGTTTAATTAGGCTTTAGATTTTAATTAGAATTTAGGACTTTATTAGATTTTTGTATAATTTTCTAATTGGTTTTTGATATAGTTTTAATTAGATTAGAAATTAGAAAATAATTAGATTTTAGTTAATTTTAGAATTTAGTTAATTCTTGAACATTAGGTTAAAATAGATCTTAGGATTTAATCATTTTGTAGGTTATAATTAGACTTTAATTAGAAATTAAATTGTGTTCATGATTGGTTATTTTTGTGAATTGACCATTTTACCCCTTAGGGGTTATTTTGGTATTTTGACTATATAATTGCATGTTCCCTTAGAAAATTTTGACATAGATTTTTAGTCCAACTTTGACTAACTATAACATGATCCCCTAAGATAGTTTGATTCAACTCTAACCATTAGATTAGGTTCTAACCTAGTTTCCAAATTACATCAAAACCCCCGATTTCAAATTGATCAAAAGTAATTTTGATTAATTAAATCTTTTGATATTGTATAATCCCACAATCTAAATTGAGTGACCAAAAGACCATTGGTCACTTAATAAGACTTTGTCGATAAGCTGTGGAGCTCGAAGCCTTAAGTCAGATTCTCGATCAAAGCATCATCAGTCACATCAAATAGCATGTTATACAAGATAAATCAAAGGTTAACACTTGGTAAATACGATTCAAATCGTATGGTACGAGCCTTAAGTAATAAGGAATGATGAGACAAAGTTCCTCTTATCCTTGTCTATAATGACTTTGCGTACGAGGCGTATGCCCTAGCTATTCAAAGCGTTCACCCTTACTCATAGACTTTAGTGCAATACGAAACGAATACACTACCAAGTCTTCTTCATACAAAACAACATCAACACAAGGAGCGATAACAAAGACTCATCTCCAACAACTTGTCATTTATAAGAAGTATCACACTCTATGAGCCTTAAGTAATAAGGAATAATGAGACAAAGTTTCTCTTATCCTTGTCTAGAACGAATTAGCGTACAGGACGTAACCCCTAGCTATTCAAAGCGTTCTCCCTTATTCATAGACTTTAGTGTGATTCTCGTCAATCAACAGTTAAGTCTTCCTCGTTTCATCGTTGCAAGAAACAACAACAAAGGTTCTCATCTAGCAACTTAAAAGTTAGGATGAGAATTATATTTCACGAGCCTTAAGTAGTAAAGAAGGAATGAGACTAGAGCTTTCCTACACTCATTCTGGATATCTTAGGGTGCGGGACATTTGTCCCGTTGCTTATCATATCCATCTTTACTCATAGACTTTAGTGTGGTTCTTATCCAATAACTATCAAGTATATTCCACTCTTTAAACCAATCAATCATCTCTTCTTGCCTCCTTAATCACCTTGTTTTCAGCCCTAATGAGCTAAATTACGAAAGCTCTGATTTTCTTATTGCACTATAAGGGTACGTAGGCAGGAGAACCCAGTTTCTTCGTGAGCTAACTTATTTATCGATCCTACCCTATTTATTAATCCCTAATCTTCACTCATCAATCAATACCATCTTTTTGAGATCGAATACTACTTTTCCTTGGTTTCCATGTTCATCCTTTTAGGACGCCTAATGAATAGTACACCTTGTGAACCAATAGCTGTTTGGATTATTTCCAGACATTTAATTCCTTTGTTTTTTGTTATTCCACTATAGTGATACCATGCCACGGGCCCTTCACTTGTTGGTTTACTTTTGCTCTCTGGTTCATAGTTTATTCCTTCATGGATCCAAGATACATTTTTCTCCTTGATCTCGAACTGTGTGTTCCCCAGCAAGTGATATACCTTTTCCTTGTGCCAACCAATACTTTCTTTTGGGTTCCATATACATCCTGTTAGGACGACCTAATGAATAGTCCACCTTGTGAATCAAGAGTTGTTCGGCTTATTGCCAGATATTTAATTCTCTGTATTTCCAATCATTCCAATACAGTGATACCATGCCTTATGCCCCTCACTTGTTGGTAAGTCTATTTGCTCTTTGATTCAAAGAAAATTTTCCTTTATGGATTCCCATATTGCCATTATGTTGGTACAAGTTATAATTTTCATCACTCTCAATCTCTTTCTTTGTTTTCGTAGTTCCACAAACTATGATTGCTCTGATTTTCTCATTGCATAATGAGAATACGTAGGCACGAGGATGTGAATCCTTGGTGAGCATACTTCTAATTATTCCTCCTTCTGCCTTAGGGCACCACTCAGATCTTTCATAATCCATTATCATCTTTCAATCATTAAACTGTTCACTCCAATGACATATTGTTTCTTTGAAATCAGATACACGTTCTTTGGACACACATATATACCCTTTTAAGACACTTAGTGAAAAGTCTGCATTTGTACCTATAAATGTTTGGATTGTCCCCAGACATTTAATTCTTCTTTTTCGGCCAACCATACAGTGATACCATGTCTTAGACCCCTCACTTGTGGTTTGTGCCACCTTCCCTCTATGGTACAAATTTCATTTCTCCTATGGATTCCAATATACCTTGACTTTGGTTTCAAACTATACCTTTTCAGTCACTGGTTACTTAAACCTTTCAATGTGACTCTGGTCACTTCATTCCATTCATTTTCATGATGCATTCATATTTTACCTTCATTCACTTCATGTGATATACCCCATTCTTTGATCCAAACATATTATTTCTTTACGCTCAATTTCTGTCAAATTGGGAACCAAAAGATGTTTGGCTTGTACCCAAATACCTAATTCCTCTCTTTTTCGGTTATTCCAATACAGTGATACCATGTCTTGGACCCCTCACTTGTTGGTTCATACCAGTTTTACTCTTGGGTTCATATTTTCACCTCTTGTTGGAGTTTAAACAACATTGTCCTTTGGTTTAGACCAATATTGTTATCACAATACTTTTCATCTCCCACCACTAGTTCTTTGAACTACGGAGCTCTGAATTCCTCATTGAACTATGAAGATACATAGGCATGAGGGACTCAGTCCTCATCGATCACTTTATCTATTTCTTTTCCTGTTCCCCATTATTTTGCGAGTAATCTTTAGATATCACACATATTCGAGCGAGAACAATCAAAACGGTTCCCATGGAGTACCATGGATGTTTGGGGTGCTAATACATTCCCCTTGCATAACCAACTTCCTTATCCAATATATCTCTTTCCCCTTGGTTTTATCGATGTTTTCCCTTTCCTTCAGTAATAAATAAAGTTCGATGGTGACTTTGTTGTATGTTCGAGCATGTGATACGTTCGGGTATATTTTCGCTAGCTTCAGTTGGCGACTCTATTGGGGATATTTGTTGCCTGGAGTACTTCCTAATCGCTAAAAGGAGTCGAACCTAGTTTACACTACGCCAAAAACTGGAATAGACAGCGCACCTTAGAGGGCGCTTTATTACAAAAGCGCACTCTAAAGTGAAGAGAAAAAATAAGGAGCGAACAACTGGAATAGACAGCGCACTTTAGAGGGCGCTTTTGTAACAAAGCTCCCTCTAAAGTGAAGCGAAAAATAATGAGGAAATTGAGGGACACCAATAGAGGGCGCGTTTATGAAAGCGCCCTCTAAGGGTACCCTTAGAGGGCGCTTTTAAAAATGCGCTCTCTAAGTCCATGTACATTTCCAATTTATAAGGCGCTTTTGGAAAGCCTTAGAGAGCGCTTTTAGAAGCGCCCTCTTAGGCCCCCTTTAGAGGGCGCTTTTTTTACACAAGCGCCCTCTAAGGTCCCCTTTAGTAAACATTAAAATTATAACATATACAACATGTCTCTTTATTTTCCCTCGCTATATGCTATTTCGTTTACGTAACTGAGTTTTCTCTCTACTGCGATTACTTTCTACTGCAATTACTCTCGTCCTCCATTCGTTTTCCCTCCCTCACCGTCGTCGTCGTCGTCGCCTTTTTCTGCTGCTGCGTTCATGTTCACTGAGTTATCTGCGTCCACCGTCGCTGTTCTCTTTCTTCTCCATCGTTACCGTCACCTTAAAGGTATTTCTCTCAATAGTTTGTATTTTCAGGTGCTTGATTAGGGTATTTTCTAAACTGAGTTTTACATTTTGTGCATTATATTGATTAATGTTGTTTAGGGCAAACGAGCACTATATGGTGTGTTCATGAGCACCTTGTTGAAAATCATTTTTTGTTATTTTTTGTGTATGGTTTTGATCACTGAATGTTGTATGTTGTATGGTTATGTAAGGTTTTTTATTTCTGATTGAAAACTGATGTCATTTGGAGTGTGTTTGAGCTTGTGCTTGGAAGTTTGATGATTATGGATGCAAGTTTGTTCATGTTCCAAACACCATAAGTTTGCATTGGTCTTTTGTATGCAGTAGGTGTGTGTGAGTTTGTATTCAATAATGATGAAAAAAAAAAAGAGTTTAGATTGTTGTAACATGATAGAAATGGAAGGTATATGAATGTGTTTTTTGTGTAGCTTCACGAATATGGTCATTGTCTTACTTGGGTCTTATTGAATCATTTTTATATTACAGATAAAATGGCTAGTAACCAAGACGATACCCATGACGCGAGTGGATCACGTAACAATGTTGAAAATGAAATCAAACGAGGATTGACTGTTATGAAGTCAATCATTCGTGCAAGAGACAAGGGTGAAAAATTCGAAGTACATTGGAGTGCTGAAGACCAACTAATTGAGTCTAACGATTCAATGTTGGCAAGTTACATTGGTTTCCTTGTTCGACAACATATTCCGATTACATGTGATAATTGGAGAAGTCCGGAATTGAAGGTTGACAAAGAAAAAATATGGTCCGAGATACAGGTACTTACCATATATTGTTATATGTTTTTTTTGTTGACTATTTGTTGACCATATATTGTAATAATATTACTTATAATAACACACTCCATGTGTATGTTTTTTAGAGATCCTTTCACATCGATGAAAGCCGGCAAAAATATTGTATTCAATTGGCCGGAAAAAGACTCCGAGGATTTCGATCCTTTTTGTCCAACAAATTTCTCAAGGATGAGGAAGGAAAATTTGTTGAAGCAGAACGGCCAATGAAGTATGCGGAGATTATTTCAGCCGAAGAATGGGATAACTTTGTCGCCAAACGAAGAAACGAAAAATTCCATGTAATGTCTATTAATTATGGTATTATACAATTGTTAAGTTACTTGGTTCTGATATGCCTTAAACTTTTTTATCCAGGAAGTAAGCGACAAAAATCGGAAAAGGGCATCAAAACCCGTGTATCCGTACAAAAAAGGGCGTACGGGATATGCACGGTTACAACAAAGAATTGTGAGTATATTCAAATGCTATGAGCTTATACATTGTCACAATATGTTATAATTGATGATCTTATAATCTGATTCAATGTGTAGCTAGCCGAGGAGAAAAGTGACGCAACATCTCTTCCGGAGCACGTATTGTGGAAGACTGCTCGGGTTGGGAAGGATGGGGCTGTCGTTGAAGCGGTTCAAAATGTTTATGACGAATGTGTAAGTATATATAACATTATTTCTTTAATTATATCGAAAATTTTGTTAGACATATAATTCATTTTTAATCTCCTCTAATAATATTTCAGGAGACTTTATCCCAAACCTTACCTTCAACCGAGGTCCAGGATTGCAGGAGCCTACTTAGTCGAGTACTAAATGTTCCTGAGTATTCCGGTCGTGTGAGGGGTAAGGGTTTTGGTGTGACTCCGTCGTCATTTTATAAAAAACCAAAAACAAAAAATCCTACCAACAAAGAGGTAATGGAGACCTTGGCGGAGTTAAGGGCACAAGTACTCGAACTGCAAAAGGAGAATGCAAGGTATAGAGAGGAAAGGCGCGGTTCCGAGGCAAAAGATACTAGTGACCGAGCTAGTATCAATTGTCAACCGAAATTTCCCGAGGTAATTATATATGTTATTATGAAATTAAAATAGCACTTTTTTACTTGACACATATACACGTTAACAATAACATATTTATTATTGGTTTAGGGCATTACACCTTGTCAGCTGTATCTATCGTCACCAACTTATCGCATAGTTGGCAAGGGAAAAGTGCACAACACTTCGGGTGAATTACTTCACCATAATCCCCTCCCGATGGGATATATGAAAGTTTCGGTTGACCTTGTATTAGATACGGACGCGCTTCTACCATTACCTGACGTTGTTTCAGAGACAACGTTGATGCGAGATGCAGTTGGATCCTTTGTTGGATGACCGTCAGATCTAATTTTCCCAGATGCCGAGGTATATATGTTCTAAATGATTATGAATATTTAGTATTCACATTTCAATTCAGCTACAATTATGATATTTAATCAATCCTTATTACATGGTAATGTTAGACTCCTACAAGACCCACACATAAAGCTGGTAAAGGGATTTCAAGACGCATCGAGTCGGTTGCATCTCAAAAAGAGATACAAATATATATACCCATTGAATTATATACGCAACGATTCTGTTGCATCACAAAAAGTCATGATTTAATTTATATGAATTTTTAGGTTCCCGGTCGAATGTTGAAAAAAGCTGGTAAGGATATTCCAACGAAGTCCGGGACAAAAACAAATCATAAATCTCAAAAAGAGGTACAAATATATATACCCATTGAATTATATACACAACGATTCTGTTGCATCACAAAAAGTCATGATTTAATTTATATGAATTTTTAGGTTCCCGGTCGAATGTTGAAAAAAGCTGGTAAGGATATTCCAACGAAGTCCGGGATAAAAACGAATCCTAAATCTCAAAAAGAGGTACAAATATATATACCCATTGAATTATATACACAACGATTCTGTTGCATCACAAAAAGTCATGATTTAATTTATATTTTTAGGTTCCCGGTCAAATGTTGGACAAAGCTAGTAAGGAAATTCCAACGACGTCCGGGACAAAATCTCAAATTATGATGCGTCTTGAGAAAATGGTGGAAGAGTCAGATATTATGCACGACGTCATCCGTAGTGTAGATATGGATGAAGGTGTTTTCGGAATTGCTCATTCCGACTTAATTGCAAAGGAGGACATGCAACAACTTTTTGAACACGAAGAATTGGGCATCGCTGTCATTCATACATACATATGGTACTCCGATCAATCTATTATTTACTTAGTTGAACAATTGATTTACACAGTTCAATGAGTAGTCTAATGTTTATTATGTTTCTATTTAAGGTATATGTATGACACATTGATGCGGGGAACTGAATTGTGTAACCAATTCAATTTTATTGCTGCTTCCCGTATCAACACAACGTTTATAACGAAAAATCCAACATCCGTAATGAATGAACTAATCGATAGATTCATGGTGGCCGGCGATAATACTACACCCAGTTTATATTTTTTACCGTTTAATTCTGGCAACGGGTTAAATTTTCTTTCTAATAATTTCATTCTAATCTATGTATATCTTTTACGTAGAAAATTTTCATGCATCTAAATTTTTGTTTTATTTTACAGTGGTCACTGGGTGTTGGTTGCTATGGATCTTTCGAGACTAATGGTGTATTATCTCGATTCGTTACCGGGTGATTGGAGTAAATATCCGAGTATGAAGAAGACGGTTGACGCGTAAGTGAAATTCCCCTAAATATTCGTGTGTATTTTTATTTTGTTAGGGCAATACTAAAATTTAGATCGAAAAAGAATTATCGTAATAGGAAGGACATTACCTGGGTCAGAGTTCAGGTATATATTAAGTTTCTTATTTTTGCTTATAATAGTGTTTGTAAGAAATTAAATATATATATATATATATATATATATATATATATATATATATATATATATATATATATATATATATATATATATATATATATATATATATATATATATATATATATATATATATATATATATATATATATATATATATATATATATATATATATATATATATATATATATATATATATATATATATATATATTGTTTGTTTTTCTGTGTAGTGTCCTCAGCAAAACAATTTGATCGATTGCGGATTTTTTGTATTGAGATTTATGAGAGATATCATTGTGTTGAATCGTATAGACATCCCAAAAATGGTATGGAATAATAACTTAGGGTTTATTTTAATATTATCGGATATTTCATCTAATTTGTTACTAAATCATGAATATGTTTTATTCTCTTAATTGTAGTACTTTGACGAATACAAATCTTACTCAAGAGCTCATTTGGATGAAATGAAGGATGAATTGTGTCAATTCATTATTGATCATAGAATCATATAGGTTGTAGTTGTTGTACATATATGTATGGAATGTTGTTGTACATGCATGAATATCAATATATTAATGTTGTATATATGGAGGATTAATGTTGTATATAAATGGATTCATGTTGTATATATCAATGGATTAATGGTGTATAACATTGGATTAAAGGATGAAATCAATATGAATTTTACCCTTTTGCAGCATGCGAACAGGTTCCCAATTAAATACCCACTGTTTTTCAAACAATTTTTTTTAAAATAACTAACACTTTAGAGGGCGCTTTCTGTAGGAAGCGCCCTCTAAACACTTTACATTGACAACTTTAGAGGGCGCTTTGTCCAGAAAGCGCCCTCTAAGGTGGCCCTTTATGGACCACTCCAGAGGGCGCTTTTTTCTGAAAGCGCACTATAATGTGGCCCTTAAAGGGCCACTTTAGAGAGCGCTTTCTCCAGGAAAACAAAGCGTTGTCTTTACCTATGTCAGCGCCACTTTAGAGGGCGCTTAAAAGCGTTGTTATAGGCCAAAATAAGCGCCCTCTTTTCCCTTATTTGGCGCAGTGTTAGGTTATTTTATTGTTAGTTTTAGGTGTTTAACTTTATGCTTTACTCACTTTACATTATTCGTCATTTATTATATTCTCACATTCTGGATATCTGCATATGATGTTGTTGGGCCGGGTTGATGACACATGAAAGAGAAGCTCTATACTTGAGCTTGAGTACACACATAAGATAGTAACGTGACAAGAGTCGTGTTTGACCTCCGTGGAGTTATTCCGCGATTATGGTTGACACGAGATGTCATGCCTATAGTAGATCCTTTTGGAAGCATCATTGTCTGACGAGTCATTCGTATAAGGCAATGACATCTCAAAATGGGTCGTTGACTCTAAGGACCTTTTAGGACCACCCTTTGAGGATAGTACATACTTGTGAGGGGAATATGGGTTTTTTGCAGGAAACCAAGACCCTTCATACCCGTTTACTTGTGTATACGTCTGACTTTTGAACTTGCAACAGATATAATATATATTTTATCCAGAACATGCCAGAATTTTGATTATGATATATCTTGACATTGTTGCATCATATAACATCATTGCATCATAATGTTAATCTTTCTTGTTACATTTACATTTTTCAGAGACCTATAGTTGTCAGTTGCTATTGTCAGTTCAGTTATGGAAAACTCAGATAGAAGAAACACATATCAGTACAAGTTAAGAGACTCCAAGTTTGATGAATTGAGAAAGCTCAGTGAACTTATGGTTCAAGAGTACAGAGTAGCCTTCAAGAAAGCTTATGGTAACCTGTTGGGAGTCCTAGCTACTAGAGAAGACACAACATTGATATTCACATTCGCATAATTCTACGACCCTACATTACACTGTTTCACATTTTAGGACTTTCTTTTAGCTCCCACGCTATAAGAGTTTGCTCACTTGCTACAGTTGTCGGTTAAGAACCAAGCACCCTACATGATTGAAGATAACTTCCTAGATTCTGCCGAGATAGCTCAAGCATTGCACACGAAAAAGGATTTGATTGAGTCCACACTCCGAATTAAAGGTAATACCCAGGGCCTCCCGTCTAAGTTCTTGTTCGAGAAAGCCACTGTGTTTGCCAATAGTGGAAGTTGGGACACCTTATGCTAGCTTTGCACTACTCATTTATGATCTGGTGTTATTCCCGAGTGTCAAAGGTTTCATTAATAAGACCGCAAACCATCTTCATTTCCCAGAACCCAGTTCTCACACTACTAGCTAATGTTTTCTTCTCTTTCCATTGGAGAAATATGAAGAAGGGTGAAACTATCAATTGTTGCATTCCTCTACTTCACAAGTGGATCATGTCCCACTTACCGAAGATAGGACCATTTATTAATAATATGGGGGCACTGAAATGGTCACAAAGGTTGATGTCATTGGATGCTGAAGACGTCATCTGGTATCGCCATGATTATCTAGGGGTAGAGTTAATCCTCCACTATGGGGAGTTTCTGAATGTTCCGCTCATTAATATTAAATGGGTTTTGATCAATTATAACCATGTTCTCTTATTGCGTCAGTTAGGGTATCCACTGAAGGAAAAGCCTAAGGACCGCCTATTGGAATAACTACTTTTAGTTGAAGGGGTAGAGAATCTGGATCTGATGAAGAAAGTGCGTAGAGCCTGGGGTAAGATACATCATATTGGAAAGAAAGAACTACAAGTTTGTACCACAACAATACCGTATTCTAATTGGGTGACGTCAAAAGCCAAGATGATCAAGTTGTCATACCCATGGGAACCTTCCATGTGTATCAAGACTATTAAACCACTTGTCGCCATCATTTTTGAAGTGGATCGTCTCAAAAAGGTTATCAGGAAGTTGGAGAAAGAGAACGTAGGCCTCTGGTCCAGTATGGGAAAGGTCACTTCAAAAAAAGATGCTCTAAAAGCCAGCCTCAGTCAGAAGAGAGAGCGGTTCAACAAAGCAGACACCGACATTCAGATTGAGCAGAATAAGAGAAGAAAGGTGGGGGGACACCTTGAAGGGATGTTTTGAGACCATTTCAACCAAGAAAAAACAATTAGCTGAAGCACAATACCGCGTATGCAAACTGGAGATTAACTACCAGAACCGACTCAAAAATTTTCAAGACCAATTAGAGAAGTGCCAGAAGGAGTTGAAGGAAGAGCGGGGTCGTGCCAAGAAGCTAGAAGTAACTCTTTCGCAACACCAGAGTGACATCAATAAAAGGTTTGAAGAGATACGAGAATTGAAGGGTCAAGCACTTCAGAGTTCGGAAGAAAGGAACCAGCTAAAAGAGGAAGTTACTCAGTGGGAAATCCATAGTTGTCACCTACATGTCCTCTTGGATCAGAAGTAGGCTTTTATGCAGGATATTCTAAGCGGGCATAATCATTCCTTATTGCGCAACCTCATTAAGGATGCTCAGTATTGGACTGACTGACATGCACGCCTAGCTAAATTTAATGACCATGCACTCGAGGACCTTCCCGGATTGCTGAAGAAAGCTTATGCCGACATGTTCCCCCACAACACTCCATGGGCCGTTTTTCATTTTGTATCAGTGTGTGAGGTTATTTTTTAAAGGATCAAGCCTAATCTTCTTGTTAGTTAATTAAAATGATTTCGAGTTATAATAATTTGTATTGTTGATCTTCAAATGAATAAAAGAGTTTTTTCTTGAATTGCTTTTGTTGCCTTATTCCTACTCATTGTATGATTATATATGCACACTGACACACTAACACTCTAAAATTATTTTTCTTTTCCTTCCATGCATTTATACATTCATGCATTCATTAAACTTTGCTAATAGGAAAACAAAATGTTTACCATCTCCATCTGTCCACAACAAAAACGACGACTCATCATCACTATTTTACTTGTACAAACAAATCAAGGATAATGGATGATTACGAATCTTACAATGATGATGTTCACGAATCTCTTGCCCAGGTTCAAGGTGAAATAAACCTCTTCAGGGGCAACATGGAAACCATTTTGGAGATCCTCCAAACTCAGAGGGCTTCAACCTCTACTACTGCCAACGTCACCCATGTTACTAGGGTGACCAATGCTACTACTGATGTTGTTGCTACTGTCGAAACTCAGGTGAAGACCGTAGCATCAACTACTGGGAATCATCAGTTGGTTCCTACTAATTTGAATAGGCTTGTTGCTTCCTATCCCTAGGGGATGCCCCCGAACTTTATTACTCATTTTGCTAACGGGGGTGCTCTTTTCCCTCATCAGACTCTTGTCACCCCTACTACTGTCGGAAACGATGTTTTCCCCTGGGGTGTGCCCATAATTAAGACTCCTCTTACGCTTGATGCTGCCAACCTCGAGGACAACCAAGGTTAGGTTCCCACTAAAACTCATGACAATAAAGATGAATACTGAGGCTTACGCCTCCATTTTCAGGTTCCTTCTCAGGCTGCTCAACCTGCGAACATGAACCTGTTTAAAGTTGTTCCATTTGTTTACCCTAAGGCAACTTTGGTACCAATGCTGACTTATGCACTTAACAATCCTGCACTCCAGTATGTGCAGATTATGGGCACCTCAGGCTCCTAATGCTTAGGTTCGAAGACAATTTCCTCATATGGTGCATGCTTCTCAAACAGTGCCTCTCAATTTCTCCTACCCTCCGCAAATGTTGTTTGCTCCTCAAAATGCGTATATTCAAGTGATGACTCAAGACACCTCTCAACCAGCCAGTCAGGTCGTTATCCCCGTTGCTAATCCGGCTCGACCGACGTATTATCAGTTGTTGTATGATAAAATAAGGACTATAGAAGGTTTCTCGGCCTTCGGCATTGATGCACAAGATCTTTGTTTGGTTTCGAACATGGTGCTACCGCATAAGTTCAAGGTATCGGACCTACCGAAGTACAAAGGGCTAAGTTGTCCTCGGAATCACATAACGATATACTGCAGGAAGATGACATCGTATATTGATAATGATGACTTGCTAATCCATTGCTTCTAAGATAGTCTGTCTGAAGCTTCTATGGACTAGTATATGTTGGTGTAAGCCCTAGAGGCCAATACTTTTTGGTACTTGTATCGAATTATTTATTAATAATAAAAGGCATTTTCTTTATTATGGTTTATTAATAAAGTCCCTGGAATAGATAGTTCGTTTAATGTATTAAGTGTGACTTAATCATGAGAACACATTAAACATAAGGACACTATTCTTAAAGTATCCGTAGTCAAGCTTTAGTGTGAAGTGGGATAACATTAAAGCATTAAGACTATTATGTTTGTAGACTGATGATCACATCTCATGGATCATGGATAAAGAGTTATCGAGTCTTAAACATAGGTATGAATATTAGGAGTAATATTTATACCGGATTGACCCGCTATGAGAATACTATATAGAAAGTTATGCAAAGTGTCATAAGTTATTCTCATGGTGATAATGGTGTATACCACTCTTCGACCTGAAACCACTATGGATCCTAGATGTAGAGTCGAGTGCTTTATTGCTGATCCAACGTTGTCCGTAACTGGATTACCATAAAGACAGTTGATGGGTACTCCACGAAGCA
The DNA here is from genome assembly GCF_024323335.1 of Lathyrus oleraceus. NCBI lineage: Eukaryota > Viridiplantae > Streptophyta > Magnoliopsida > Fabales > Fabaceae > Lathyrus > Lathyrus oleraceus. Next base: position 326,364,154 of record NC_066584.1, on the reverse strand, counting down.
TGCTGAGGGACATGAGTGACCTAGATGGAATTTGCCCATCCTGCATAACAGGATAAATGTCTATGGGCCCAATATTGAACTGGACAAGGATGACACGGTCTATGCCTTGTGTTCAATATAGACATAAGGGCAAAAGGGTAATTATACACATAAGTATTATCACAGAAGGTTTTGTCAGATCACATGACATTTTCGTGTCTTGGGTAGCAGTGATGTGTTGCTAGATACCGCTCACTGTTTATTATGTTAAATGCGTGATTTAATATAATTGCCAACGTCACGAAAACCTACAGGGTCACACACAAAGGACGGATTGATGAGAGATAGAGTAACTAAGGAATACCGTAAGGTACGGTGCCCTTAAGTGAATTATAGAACATCGTAAGGTACGGTGTACTTGAGTAGAATACGAAATATGGTAAGGTACCATGGGCTTAAGTGATTTTGGGCATATTATAAGATATGGGCCAAAATACACTTAAGTGGGCTTTTTAGCTTGAAGCCCACACAAGTGGTTCTATAAATAGAACCCTTGTGCAGAAGCATTCATTGCGGTTGCATTACTTTCGTTTTCTCACTCTCTCTCTCTCTCACCCAAAGCCTTCATTCGTACCAGCTAGCACTGAGATTGAAGGAACCCGTTCGTGTGGACTGAGTAGAGACGTTGTCATCGTTCAACGTTCGTGATCGCTTCGTGGATCTGCATCAAAGGTTTTGATCGTCACAAGAGATCTGCACCAAATGTTTCAATCGTCACAAGAGGTAAATATTCTATCACTGATCATGACCATTCGTAAGGATCTCTAAAGGAGAAATTTTAATTTCCGCTGCGTTTTGGATCGCAATTCTCCTTCAGTGGTATCATAGCCACTTATGAAACCATGAATCGGATAGGGGTTTAATTTCTGTATTAATATGATTAAAAGACAGAATGAATCAATTAATTAAACGGGTGATTAAATTTGGCATCATGAGTGTACGAGTTGGATGATTGATGTTGACTATGCTTCGGTACCGACATTAGTATGGTGAAGCAGCGATACATCGATTGTCCATATGTTACGCAATTGAGACCGATCAACTTATATATGATATAAGTAATCTTAATGCAAAGTACGGTATATGTGATATATTGTTTCTGTTTCGTTCATTCAAACACTAAATGGTTGTTTTCCTTTGAGCAATCAATGGTCATTTGCTTCGGAATCCGACATTAGTATGGTGAAGCAATGACCTGTTGATCAATCATATTGAATCAACAATCGAGGTGTGTTTGACGGTCTGAAATTGGCGCATTAGGGTTGGTGACGGCGCAAGGGTTGTGCCGTCAAGGAGTTGTGAATTTAGGGCTCTTGGAAGAGGTCTGTAGACTGTTTCAAAGTTTCGTTATTTTGGCCGTGTGACGTTCGTCACGAGCTTGTGACGAGCGTAACAAACTGGCTGTGACGGTCGTAACGTGCCCTGTGACGGTCGTCACATTCACATGGCATGTGACGGTCGTAATGTGTTTTGTGACGGTCGTCACACTCACATGGCCTATGACGGTCGTAACATGCCTGTGACGGTCGTCACACTCACAAGGTCAGAATTCTCGGGGTTTTTGTTTTGTGACTACGCAACGGTTGTGTTGATGCAAAACAATGTCCATTTCAAATGAATTGTTCATTAAAAGAATTAAAAATTAATTTAATTCTACGTAGTGTGATCGGTCGCCGAAATTTAACTCTACGTAGTGTGATCGGTCGCCGAAATTTAATTTAGTTTTAATTAATTAAAGGAATTAAAAATTAATAATAATAATAATGTGTTTGTTATTATTGCCTTGTGGTGATCAGTTATGGCCTTAGTTGTCCTTTATTTTGTTTTGAGCTTTTAAATACGACCTGCGTGTCGTGCCTCTCCTTTTAATCTCTTAATGTAACTTCTTTTCTCATCTCAATCCCTCGTATGTAAAACGAGTTTCTTCTGTAATGTAATGAAGAAAGAAAAGAAGACAATGTTATGAAGAAAGAGAGGAATTCAATATCAAAGGAGGACAACCTTGAAGATCAAAGGAGGACAACCTTGAAGATCTTGCTTGGAGAACCTTAGAGAAGAATTCAATATTAAAGGAGGACAACCTTGAAGATCTTGCTTGGAGAAGCTTAGATCGTTATTAGGTTAGCTTAGGTTCTCTCATTGGCTTGGGAGAACAATTGCGCTAGGGGCCATAACTGTTTCATTGTGTATGTATGTTGATGCATGTGTATGTATGTTGATGCATGTGAATATATGTTGATGCATGTGAGAGACGATTTATATGATAAATAAGCCGGTGAGATCAGGACAATTGCAATTCCCTCAAACTAAATATTAAGTTTATGCTTTCCAAGTTTTAGCACTCATCAAGACTAGTATCGAATAATGTAGGTTTCGCCTACGCGAGGTGCATGTTCTATATTAGTAAGGTGCGATGGGATAATTGTAATATCCAACTGCTAAGACAATGGGTAAAACTTAACTAAACAAATTATAATAATATTATATATGTTTGCTTTCCAAGTTTTAGCACTCATCAAGACTGGTATCGAATAATGTAGGTTTCGCCTACGCGAGGTGCATGTTTTGTATTAGTTAAGGTGCGATGGGATAATTGTAATATCCAACTACTAAAACGATGAGTCAAACTTAATTATAATTTTATTATATATGTTTAGAAGCAAGAGTTGGGAATAATCCATATGATGGATTGGAATAAGGAGTTATTCACCCAACTGAAATTTTCAAGAGTTGTATGAGATACAACTGGAAGGAGTTCCTACCTAGATAACCTAGTTTTGTGTAATCCGCCTACGCGGACTTAGAACGAAGTGAAATATGGATCTCGACCCACTAGAAAATCTTCCAACGGGATTTTCCGAATCAAATGATGAGGGTCATTTGTTTTGAGTAAAATAGTGGGAGCATATTTGATTAAAGGCCTAATTAAATATGTCAATCATACTTATATTTTCTTAATCCTTATGTAGATAACCATGACAGCAAACACCTCTAACAACATCTTGCGATCAATCCTTGACAAGGAAAAATTGTCTGGGACAAATTTCCTGGATTGGCACCGAAACCTGAGGATTGTCCTCAAACATGATAAAAAGTTGTATGTCTTGGAGAAACCTGTTCCTGAAGAGGAACCTCCTAGTTCTGCACCTAAGGCAGAAAGAGATGCTTATAAGAAGCATGTCGATGATGCCAATGAAACTGCTTGTCTCATGCTAGCTACCATGAACTCAGATTTGCAAAAGCAACATGAGAACATGTCAGCGTTCGATATGATCGAACACTTGAAGATGCTCTATCAAGAGCAAGCAAGGCATGAGAGGTTTGAAGTTTCAAAAGCCCTTTTTCAAAGAAAGTTAGCTGAGGGAGCCCCTGTAGGTCCCCATGTACTCAAGATGATTGGGTATGTGGAAAACCTCGAGAGATTGGGTTTTCCCCTCGAAAAGGAACTTGCGACTGATTTGATCTTGCAATCGTTGCCAGATAGTTTCAGTCAATTTGTCCTAAATTTCAATATGATTGATATGGACAAATCTCTTCCTGAACTGCTCGCCATGTTAAGAACTACCGAGCAGAATCTGAAGTCAAAAGGGAAGTCAATTCTGATGATCGGGAATGGAAAGAGACAGAACAAAAGACCCACTAAGCAGGGTGATAAAGGGAAAGGCAAGGAAGTTGCCAAACCCAGACCCACTGTTGCTGCTTTGAAGCCTAGTGGAGGCATAGCAAAGGCAGGCACCTGCTTCCATTGCGGTAAAACCGGTCACTGGAAGAGAAACTGCCCAAAGTACGTGGAAGATATGAAGAATGGAGTAGAGACTTCAACTTCAGGTATTTTTGTTATTAAAATAATTTTTTCTACTTTTGCATCATGGGTATTAGATACTGGATGCGGTTCTCACATTTGTACAAATGCGCAGGGGCTAAAAAGGAGTAGAGATTTGGCAAAAGGTGAAGTTGACCTACGAGTTGGCAATGGAGCAAAGGTTACTACTTTAGCCGTAGGATCTTATGTATTGACTTTATCTAGTGGTTTTATAATTCAGTTAGAGAACTGTTATTATGTACCTGCAATTAGCAAGAATATTATTTCCATTTCTTGTTTGGACAAGTTTGGTTTTTCATTTATAATAAAGAACAATTGTTGCTCAATTTATTTGAATGATATATTCTATGCTACTGCACAAATGAGCAATGGACTATATGTCCTTGATCTCGAAATGCCTATTAATAACATTAATACTAAAAGGGTGAAACCTAACGAGTTAAAACCAACTAGGTAAGAATATTAAAACTCTTCGATCAAATCGAGGTGATGAATATTTAAGCCTAGAGTTTGATGACCATCTGAAATAGTGTGGGATCCTATCCCAACTTACTCCTCCTGGAACACCCCAATGGAATGGTGTATCTGAGAGAAGAAATCGAATCCTGTTAGACATGGTCCGATCCATGATGAGTCACGCCGATCTTCCAAACTCCTTTTGGGGACATGCACTATTGACAGCAGTTTACACACTTAACCGTGTTCCATCCAAAAGGTTGAGAAGACACCATATGATATATGGAGTGATAAGAAACCACATATGTCTTACATAAAGATTTGGGGTTGCGAGGTTTATGTGAAACGACAAATTTAAACTAAGCTTGAGCCCAAATCTGACAAATGCTTATTTGTGGGTGTAACGGTGTATTCGTCGCGATATGATCTATTGATTAAATCATAAGCAATGTATACAATAAACATAGAGTCGCCACCGCACTTTTATTTATCCTAAGGACTGGTTAAAAAGCGAACAAATACCTAAGAAGTTTTACACGTAGAAAACTAATGAAAAAGATCAGAGAGTCTGAGTAAGGGGTAAATTACGCAATGGGAAGGTGTTAGGCACCCAATGCGTCCTAGGTACTCCTAGGGAGCCCTTTTCACACTTTGTTGTTTGGAAATTTATTTGTCATGACATAAGTATTGTGCAAACATGATTGGGATGATGAGGAAAGAATGTACATGTTAATTATTTTTTGTGTTCGAACGGATGAACCTGTTGCCTACGTACCTTCCATCAAAGGTAAGGATCAAAACGCCGTAGTTCGGCTAAAAATTTCCAAAAGTTAGTGGATTCAATTTTAAAACAAGAGCACTAAGGCTTTTCATTACCAATGGGAGAATACTCAACCTGAATCAACAATCCACCATGCGAGGACAGCTTCAACATACTAGTGAGGGGTTAACCCTATAATAAGTATGGAAGGCTTACAATCAACTCACTAAGGATAGGAGAGAATTACATCAACCACTATGATAATTGAAACCTACGGCTAATGCATAGAAAACTTAACAAACATGGACTAAGCCACAAAACATTTGAATGGGTGAAGGTTAATTGATTTGGATTATTTACAAAATATGGTCAAAGTATGATTAAAGTCAATTCAAAATGAAGTATTCACAAAAGTGGAGTTTGGAAAATCATGGACTTAAGGTCCAAGTTTCTAATTTGGAAAGAAGGTGAGAATGTTTGCACAATACTTATCTCAAGCTTTTTAAAACATGTGTGAAAAGGTAGGACACAATGGGATGAATGGATAAATGATGTAAAACTTCTTAGAAAGGTTCACCTCTTGAAATCATATAGAAGATGATTCAAGTGTGTCCTTAGGAATAGGCTACAGATGAGCAATAATATGAACATGGTGACAGATGAAAGTAAATAAAAGCGGATACTGGATGCCACTCAATGGTCTTATACCTGTCTCCTAAAACAAGTAAGGATATCAGAAGCCACTCTATGGACTTACACTAATCTCCATCAGAATAAAACAAAAAAACAAAACAGGGAAGTCAACTGCCAATCTATCTGGACTTATGTTAACCTCCACAGTATGATCCTAGGAATACAAATGCCACATCACAGGGACTTACAATGAATCCTCACATACAACAACAATGCCCAAACAAAGAGCAAAGAAGATATGAGTGACCAATGAGGTCTTACACTCTATCTCTTCCATGTCATAGGAATAAAAGCCAATCAATATGGACTTACAATTGTCCTCAATGGGAAAACATCAATGTCACAAGGACAAAAGAAATGATCATGCACTAATGGCAAACAAAGATGATAAATGCACAATGGCAAATCAAGTAATCATGTATAAATGAATCAAGTAATCAATCACATAAATTCAAGTAGCACACTCTATAACCATTCAATGAGGCTCAAGCAAAAGGGTTTGACTATGAAAGTCCACTGTAAGAGGTAAGTGTCGCTCTTAACCTTGCCATTGAGGGGCTAAGGTGAAGCAGATGAAAGGATATGAGGGGTGTGCCTCATTGCTTCTATCTCAAGTCCGAGAGAGCATGTAAATATAAGAATGTGGGGGAGTTCAGAAAGATGGAACTCTTTCCCCAATTGAAGACTCTATAGATCTTGGGTTTGGATCTCAATGCTACAACCATGTAATGGGAGCAAGGAGAAGACTCACAGAATAGTGGGAGATAGGCTACATATCTCTTATATCCACCAATTGCCTCAAATGAGGACTTTTCCTGCTTGGGACAATATAAACACACACAAGCATTGCCTCTTAAGGAGGACTTCAGACAGTTTGCCCGGCCAAATAACGGGCCGGGTCTCCAGACTACATGAAGAAGAAGGTGCAATACCTCAATGCTAATTGCTTATAAGCAAAGCAATGCAAGTTCTTAAGAGAACTGAGCAACTAAGGGTACCTGGAAAAGTCAAACAGAATCAGCATCCCAACATAAACAAAACAACAACAATAAGAATCAACCAATGTACAATCAAACAATAATGTGCAACATGTGCATAGCACAAAGATCAAGTGAACCAAGCCCTACAAAACAAACAATTGGTCAAATGATTTCAACTCAATTATGCACCAACCTCCTTAAGGCATTAGCTTTTTAACCTGAAAAGTCAAAGTCAAGCTCAAACATAAGTAACAAGACCACTAGGCCAAGCCTAGGGTCCAAAGGATGGAAAAATCCTAAAACAGCAAGTAAATCATAATCAAAACCAAGATATTTCAATTACAAAGGGATCCCAATTGGCCTCATATCCACACTATACACTAATCTCATTTTATGCACAAATTAAGGCAAAGTAAGCAATGTAGAATCACACATGAGCAACCAGCAAGATCAAACTCAAATAAATGCCAAAATGTCTCAATAAATTCCACAAAAATTATATCCTAAACAGAGGACATTCAACAAGCTACATGTCAATTTTCAAGCAATTTGGACTAGTGGAACCATAGGAATTAATTCAACATGTTAAAGCATGCAAAAACACAATCCAATGAAGTCACAAAATGTATGCTAACCTCAATCTAATGGTAAACAGTGATATTAAATGGGAAATGGATGGGACCAAAGCCAAATGAAAGCTTAATGTGTTAAGAACTACTCTACCAATTTTCATGTCCATAGGGTTAAGGATGAGGATTTGGCAACATAATAAAAAATGTTACACAAACAAAACCCTAAAAATGCTAAGCAGCAAACAAAAATTCTAATCAATTAGAAAATGGATTATTAAAATCCACAAAAATTCATGTTGAAAGTTAACATATCAAAGGTATCTCATGCAAAAAATCAGAACCATAGGCCAAATGGAAGCATAGAAAAATAATTGGTGAATTCAGCATATCAAAGTGTGACACCTATTGTCACACTCAAAAAGAATTAATCACATCTAGCAAATCAGAGGTCCAAAAATTACAAATCATATGTAAAAATCTCCAGAAGTGTATCAAGAATCACCCTCTAAAATTTCAATTCATTTGGAGCTAGCATGGTTATTTTATGATTAAAACGGTAAAACACATCAAAATAGCACACATGATGAACATCCCTATGCCAATTAAATTTTCTACCAAGCACAACTTTAATTTTTATATCTAAAAAAAAGTAGATTAAAAATGGAGATTATCAAAAAAAGTCTCAAATTATTTGGATGAATATTGATGAATCTATGATTTTTAGAAGTTTTGAAATAATTATTGAAATGTTTATTTAGGATTTACAAAGAATTAATTAATTAATTTATGAATGAATGGCAACACGGTAATAATCACACGCACAGCCAAAACGGTGTCGTCCAACTTAAATGGCGTGGCAATATGCTATTCGTCCACACCAGCGGGAAACAGTAATTTGAGAAGCTAAACGCGGATGAAGGATCGAAGAGCATTTTTCCAGAATTTTTATCATCTTCTTCGCACAGCTCGTGTTATTCATCGCCGGCGAATTCGGTTACGAGCAAACGTCCACCGAATCGAACAAGCCTTATACCGTTGGAACCGGCATCTCATCAGGATCATGAATATGCATGCGATTTCGTCCAGAAACTCATATATGAAGCGAATCGAGCGAAAGAAAATATGGCATACGAACTTCAATCGAAGATATCTCAGTCAATTCATGACGAAATTACAATCTACAAGTTGCTACGTGATCTACGATGAATACTCTACCAAATCCCTATGCTAATTGAGGCAATCGCGAGTTTTGAAATCCAACCTTTCTTGAGGTGCAGCAATGGAGTTCGCGCGATTTTGCTTCAAATGATGAAAACAGGTGCGTGTTGAAGTGTGGAGAGGACGATGGAATCAAAATCCTAGCTCGAAGCGGCTCCGATTCTTAGAAATCTTCAACTGTTCTTCCTTGATGCAAGTTTGGACAGTATGAATTGTGAAGGATTCTTGATCCAATACCTGCAAACAGCACTTCCAAAACAAGTATAGATGATGAATTCACCAAGAGTTAGCATGAAACTTGAAGAAAAATTGGTGAAAGATTGAAAAAATGTCAATATGCAATGTGAAAAAAGTGAGAGAAAATGGGAGAATTTCTTGAGATTTTCTGTTGGATTTGTGAATTATGATTAGTTTTTTCTATTTCTGTTAGAGATTAAGTATATATACCAAGCTCTTAATCCACCACTTAATCAAGATTAGTCAAAAAATGAGATTAGCAAAATTAAGCTTATGATGCATTTGGCTCTTATGCCCTTGGAATGGTTAGAAGCATTGTAACAGCAATTTCTCACTTTGAACAAGTTGCAAATATCATTTGGAAGCTAATGGCATAGGTCTCATGTCCAAATTCCTCATACTTTGCATTTTGGACCATTTTGCCCCTCACTTTTAATTAGTTCACTTCAAAAATGAGCTTTTGCATTGAGCAATTTTGAAGAAATCCAATTATGCACCATGAAAGTACATGTCAAATGGAGTTTGTGCATATAAAGAACTTCCAATTTGGACACTCCATGTGGTAGTTATGCCCTCCTGATTACGGGTCTTTTTTGAAATTCACTGGACCGTATCTTGCAAACCACACATGGGATTTTCAAGTTCTTGGACTTTTTGGAAAGGTGAGACCAAGATCTTCAACTTTCATGTTGGGCAAAATTCCATTTGAAGCTTTCTTGGATACGTAATATTTGGGAGAAAAACTTTCCATTTTGGGCAGGCGAGAATTACAGGTCATTTCCATTTTTGGAAACTTTTTGTCTGACTTCAAATCCTTCAACCTTGATCTTTGAGATGCCAAATTAGGCTTATATGGACATGAATGAGGTCTTTCTAACCATCTCACACCTTCCAATCCCTGATTAAACGCACAGTTGACCACAGTTGACTTTTGTTGACTTTTCTTGACTGGGCCAAGTTCTGATGAATTCCAAGCCTCTTTCAATTGAGATCTTGCTTCCAAATGATATCACAAGTTATATGAACTTTTTATGAATGATCATGGTGTCCAAATTCTTCAAGAATGGTCACCATCCAATGCTCAAGGCCTGATTTGACTGTTTTGACCTGGTCAGCTTCATCTGCAAGCAACAAGGTTAGATGACAATATTTTTGTACATTTGGTTAGTAAACATATGAAAAGCAATGATATACAAGTGCAATACATGCTTGGTGATCAAGAACCACACTCACAAGGTATCCCACCCACTAGGAGGGAAGCAAGGGTATGCAATGATCCTTGAGGCCATGATATGATATGATATGGGCCATGAGGGATCTTAGGGCCAAAATTGGGGTCTTACAGATGCCCCTATTTAAGGTCATTCTAGCCGGAGAAATGAAGTTTAGAAATCTTCATCTCGACGCGGTAGAATGGGCTTAAATAATAGTAATGAGACGAATTTTGGTCCCTAAGAGACCTCATGATGCAGATGTATGCATGCAAAAGCAAATTCTGTGGAGAATATATGATTCGCACAGAAGAAAAGACGATCCATCGGAGTAATACACTCACCAGGAACAAAGACTCTAACAAGACTCTTATTGGGACTCTTTTTTTTAGGGGATAGTAAGAAAAAGAATGCGTGAGCAGGACACGACTTTGATTAGGGAAAACAAAACTGACACAGCGTGACCAAGGCACGACTCCGAGTGGGGGTAACAGACATCGGACTGGAGAGCTTGCTGGGGAAGCAAAGGACTCACACCGAGGAATAAAGAAATTCCAAAGGAAAATAAATCCATAGGAAAGACATAAGCTGACTCAACTGTCCATAAAGGATACTTCGGATAAAAATCCGGACTCGGACCAGGAAAAGATTCACATAGAACTTCCCTGCCGGGAAATGCATATACTGGGGAATAAACACCCATATAGCAAAAGGGTAAAAATCACCAAAGGAAACTCCATAGGGGAATGTCTAACAAAGAGACTCTCCTGGGAAAGCAACAAGAATGAGGTGTTACCGGTATAAGGGTAACAAACTCAGGAAGAATGAATATCTAAGACCGGTATAAGGGTGAGAGATATCAATCAACCAACATCTGAGAAAGACCTACAAAGGGCATAATACTCAGGAAAATCTGACTCCACAGGGGACCAAGGTCATAATAGGGAGTAGAAAGGCAGGAACACCAGGGATACCGAGGTATATAATAGGTGACCGACCGAAACGTGAATTGGTATATATGCCAAGACACTCATCATCCGAAAGGAGGGCTTGAAAAAGCAAAACAATTTACAGGATGGAACATTCGAATCCACAACGGGAAACGAACCTTACTCAACTGGGGACACAAACCCAAAGAGTACATGAGATATAATATCCATTACCGGCAGACCGTGGATAAGATACTCGCATGAGACATATTATCTATTACCGTCAGAACGTAGATAATAAACTCGCATGGTAAGGAACACCAGAGATACCGAAGTATATAATAGGTGATCTACCGAAAACGTGAATTGGTATATATGCCAAAACACACATCCGAAACACAAACTGGTTAAAGGATGAATATTCGATTCTACAAAGAATACGAATCTTGCTCAGTTGGGGGAAAATCAACAGAGGACTCCAACTAAAGAGCGCATGAGACATATCATTCATTACCGGCAGACCGTGAATAATATACTCGAAAGGAAAAGACACCAGAGATACCGAGGTATAAAATAGGTGACTAACCAAAAGAGAGACAATCGATACCAAGCATCCGGGTAAACGAAAGACAACTCAAGGGATAAATTGCAAGCATCCGGCAATTATCCAATAACAAGGAAGAATATTCGACCCCGCAAAGGGAAATAACGAATCTTACTCGACCAGGGAAACACAAAAGGCTTCGACTGAAGAGTGCATGAGATATATTATCCATTACCGTCAGAACGTGGATAGTATACTCGCATGGAAGATTATCCACAACCGGTATAAGGGTTAACAAAGGATAAATCGTCCGAAAAGAGGGGCATCGGGATACCAAACCGGCATATAGTGATGACCAATCAAAGGGAGTAACAACATTACCAACAAAAGGGTAAATGAAAGACTCACTGGGGATCAATTGCAAGCATTCGGCAATTATCCGCAAAACTGGGAATACATTGATAAACAACCAATGATCCGGGGAACAAATCACTAGCAAACGGTGAAAAGACCCACTGGCGACTTCAAAAAGGATAACATTGCAAGCATCCGGCAATGACCCAGAAGACTGCTGGGAATACAAGTGCTTACTCAAGAGCAACTAACCCGAAGCAGGGAGGAATATCAACATCGAATATTGAATGAAGATAACCACAAAGGGGATTAGGGTTTACATCTACCGAATACGGGGCAGAAGACCAAAAATCTGGCTGAGAAAACAAGGGGTTTAACAATACCGACTACTGGGTAAGAAACCAAAGACTCAGCTGAGGATAAAATTGCTAGCAACCGGCAATTATCCACACGTATCATAAGATACCACTCCGCTGGGGAGAAAAAATCACAGCAACATAGGATTTACAACTACCGAATACGGGGTAGAAGACCACAAACTCCACTGGGGATATAAATCACCACCGGGAACAGAACTCTGTTAGGGGTAAAACCACAACAACAGAAGATCCACCATCAGCCAGACCGAACCACAAAGGTTACCACTGCTAGGGGAAAAGAGATAGGACTCACAACTACCGAATACGGGGTAGAAGCCATACCATGGTGGGAATAACCACAAATTAGGGTTTACATCTACCGAATACGGGGTAGAAAACCAAAAACTCTGCGTGGGGATGGAATAAATCACGAATCCGCACGAGAAACCAAAAATGAGGTGTATAACAAACCACATACTCTGTTGGAGAGCAGGGAATTAGGATTTACGACTACCCATTATCAGGTAGAAAACCAACAACTCTGGCTGGGGAATAAAAAGTATATAACCACAAGTTCTGCCAAGAAAGCCAGGAAAAATAGGACTTACAACTACCGGTATAAGGGTAGAAGCCGATCGACTCTTGCGGAGGAATGAAAGGTATATAACCACAAATTCCGCCAAGAGGACAAGGAACAATAGGACTTACAACTACCGGTATAAGGGTAGAGGCCCGAAACTCCGCTGGGGATAAAAATCACCACAGGGAAGCATAATGAACAGACGACAAATGTCAATTCAGGAAAGATCCGAAAAGACAGACTGAATCAAGACACGTCCTAACGAGGATATAACTCAAATAGGAACATCCATCCCAATATATGTGTTGGGAGGAAACGGAAGAAACCGTCATCCACGAGGGAATATCTCAGTGGGGAACTGCAGAAGGACAGACAGACACTTTCTGCTTATGGGCTGACTCTATATGGAGAGATTTAACACCCGACATCTGCTTAGGAAGATCTATAAAGATCTATATCACCATAGCAGGGAATAACAAACAAAGGATATATGGCAGAAAATGCAACATGAATATCTGAATGTTTATGATTATGCATGAATATGCGTGATTTATGTTTGATGAATGCTGACAAAACAGACATTTCTAACACAACAGGTCCAGGAATCAAACGTCCGGTATTACACTTCCAGGGGAAAACCAACTGGAAAGCCATTTCTGCTGGAGATCTATATGCTATAAAGCAAAGATCTGAGGGTACTGCTGGGAAGCAGAAGCAAAAGAATCAGATAGATCCGGAAAATACCAAATCTCTGAGCGATGGATCAGCGATCGCCCCAACTAGGGCACAGAAAGTCACAACGGGCAAAACAGCCACCAAGACGAATCTGTCGGCGAACAAGAGAATCTCAAAGTCCTGCAGGGGATCCTAGCAAACACTGCTATGGGAACGGATCCAACATAACTCCATTGGGGAACAACCCACTGAGGGAGCAAAGGTCACCCGGATAGAGTTTGGTTGCACAAGCAACTCTACTGGGGGATATCATCAACTACTCTCTTAGGGAACAACCCACTGAGGAAGGAAAACACCAAACAAGTAGATTCTGCAACAAACCACTCTACTCGGGGCGAACACACATCTGATGGATCACATCGGCAGATTCTGCAACGAAATCCGCTCTACTGAGGATCGAAGAGTAATCAGGAAATCAATACAATCTCTGGATGACGGAGCTATCAACCGACCATACCGGGGATTGAAGGAGGTTCAACAGGCAATACCGCCACAACAACCGCTCTGCAGACAAATGCTGGAGAAAGATGGATGAAAATACTGGGATATCAACCCAATCAACCACTGAGTAGGAAAATAAATCCTGCTCTGCTGAGGAGATCAACCATTATGATGGAGAGAAAGTAAACACTCCGCTCTCGACTGCACTGGGAAGGAGTGACAACAACTCTGCTCGCGACTTCGATGGGGATGTCAATAACTGCACGACTCGTGACAAGGAGACAAAAAAAGTCTCGGGATAGCGACCCAATGGAGAAAGTGGCGAGGCACCAAGGTGACAAACCAATCAACCGCCGAATCTTCCACAAGGAAAGCATCTATGCCGGGGAAAACTGCTGCTGGAGAACACTGAATCTTCAACAACACTCTACTTGGGGGACAACCCCGCCAACAACTCGGCTTGCAATTATGCTGGCAACTCACTTGGGGATAAATACGGGACGCGGGGATATCAACCCACTAACCACAAATTTTCCGAACGACTGAGCAATCAAGCCGGGGAGAGACTACTGCTGGAGAACAGACTGAGTCTTCAATACACCACTCTGCTTCGGGGAGTCAAAATCCACAGAAGCTCTGCTTAGGGAACAACCCCAACAACCAAATCTCTGCTTGGGGGACAACCCCAACAATCAAATCTGGAGAAGAAGGATACAAACCAAACCAGGAGTATGAACAAATGTCTTACCTGTTGGAAATCATGCCACCCTTGGGAGAGCACTGAGAAATTCTTCGAGTATCCTTTTATCATTGTGAATGTTCACTTTGTTTAAAATAATAATTTTGAAAAATTTTGTTTTTAAAACAATGATATTTTTATCAATTAAAATATGCAAAACATTTGTTGATTTGAAACAAACAAGAGTGCAAATAATTGGATAAAAGCTCAAATTGATTTGATGGAATGGTAGCCTGCAAACGGCAAGACTCCATAGATCTTTACAAATTTGAAATCAGTGATATATATTGGAAGAGGGCTACATTGAACATAATGATCCTTTCTCTACCAATTTGAATCTCGATGTATTCGAAGCTTCAGTTGACGACGAATCGAGAATCTTCTGACGAAAAGACGGCTGGTGAAACAGAAAGTCTTGTCAGGATGCAGTTTACTTGCCTGAGTCCCTAATTTTTGCCTAGATTGCCCCAGGGTGAGGTACTCAATCTAGCGGGATGCAAATATGCTTTTTTATCAAGTCTCTAATTTTTGCCTGGATTACCCTTGCGGGTTCTCCACCGAGACGCTCATTTTTGCCTAAGCCGCCCTTTCGGGTTTTCAACTTAGCGAGCTATTATGTTTTTCATTTGCATATACTTTTTTTTATTAGGCAAAGTATCTCTTGACTGCATCTGAATTCACAGGACGAGTGAAATCCTCCCCATCCATTGTTGTAAGCATCAAAGCTCCGCCTGAAAAGGCTCTCTTAACAACATATGGACCCTCGTAGTTTGGAGTCCACTTGCCCCTGGAATCGGGCGCGAAAGACAAGACTTTCTTGAGCACAAGGTCACCTTCTCTGAACACACGAGGCTTGACCTTCTTATCGAATGCTTTCTTCATTCTCTGCTGATACAACTGACCATGACACATGGCAGTCAATCTCTTCTCTTCAATCAAATTCAGTTGGTCATAACGACTCTGAATCCATTCAGCATCAGTCAACTAGGGACTTGAGGGTATCATTCTTCTTTTTTCTCTTAAAAAAAAATTCCTGATTTTTCATTTTATTCTGATTTTTCACCCTCTTCTCCTCTTTTTTTTTTTATTATTACATTTGTAATGCCCCAGTTTGACTGTTTTGCTGATTCTCATGATACAGCTGAATGAGCTTCTTTCGTGCTCAAGAAGGCGGGTACTCTCATCAGGAATCCCCTTCAACATCATCTTCCTCTGTCTCGAATACAAGGAATTCAAATTTGGGAGATGGCGTTGGATCATTATGTTCAATGGGTTTAGAAATCCCTGCATAATGATTTTGGATAACGAAAAGCTTTCGTATTTAAACAAGCAAATCATTTATGCAGATGAAAAAGCTGTTTTTCTTGTTTTTCAGGGTTTTTTGTGATCACTGATTTCATGCAAAAAGCAAAAAGTGAAAACAAATGGAAAAACAAATGTTTAACAATGCAATAATTGAATGAAAACATCATTATTTATATGAGCCAAACAATGTCATCACTTCTCCTTTTGGCATGGGAGAAGGGTTTTAAACAAAGTGAACATTATTACTCTGATCTATGGATAACTGTAGGAACATCCACAGCGACCCAATTGTGGCAGACACCACCAGGAATAACAAAATTGCTCATATCCTCTGCATCTTCTTCAATGATAGCAGCAGCTTCTTCTTCAGGTTGGTCATCATGGATGAATCCTCCACTCTTGAACAAACCTTGCTCATTATATGCCCCAGAACAGTAGCCAATGCCAGCCCGGGATTCAATCCATCAAAAGTACTCAGACGGGAAAGTTCCTCCTCGAGTTCACAATTCTCTTGCTCAAGATGATCCATCAATCTGGCAGAGTTGGCTCTGGTATAGTACCGGCGAAGTGCGTCTCCAAATAAATGAAAACCGCAGGGTCAGACCACAGGATGGGAGACCGGAACAAAACACCTGCTTATGCAAATGATGCATGAAGTGTTTGTGCATATGCTTGTTTTTTACTTCAAAGGAACTCGAGGGTTTTATTTGCAAACTTTGAAATATCAACATTTTGATCATATATGAGAATGTCTCATCAGATACATCAGGTGAAAAAAATTTCCCGGTTTTTTCATGTTTGAAATTTTTTGCAAATAAACTCCTTTGAGTTCCTTGAAAATTTTCTTTTCATCTGACGATATGGATGCGGATGAATGCATGAATGTATGAATGCAACAATCACACTCAAGGATCAAGCAAGGCACACCAAACAAAGGTCATGGGAAAGCTCATTGTATCCCTAATATCAATCATCCATTTTGGTGGATTTAGGTTTTCACCTTATCGACACCCAAGTTCCATTGATATTAACGGTACGCGAACCGACTCTGACATCCCTAATATCAATCATCCATTTTGGCGGATTATGGTTTACACCTTATCAACACCCAGGTTCCATTGATATTAACGGTGTCTGAACGACTCAACCATGAATCACGGGTTTGCTGAGAGTCACGAGCATGGGGTCTTGGTTAAGAACCACCCAAGGGGAGTGTACTAGGGTTTAAACCTGCCAGACATGTTCTACCAAAGGTTCCCATAATCATCGTCCCATCTTTCGGATATTATCGGAGGAACGAATACTCGTATTCCAAAAATATTCTCAAGAGAGACTCTTATGAGTGTAGTATCGCGTAACAATCGCATCAGAACTTACATCTGAACGGCCTCCGCACTACGTCCTAAAAATAGGCCAAGATGGGTTTGGTAAACTAAGGTCCTTGGCTTCTAAGGCACATGATTGAAAGAATAATGCCTAACCACAAATAACTTGTGTGACATTATTAATCCAACATGACCTCCACCAAGTGAATGGACTCGCAAGTCAACTGGCTAAGGACTACTCCACACCAGTCAACAAGACTATGCCATTCTCCTATCCTAGAGTGCACTCGAGTTCGGGTATAGAACTCATCTCACAGAGATCACCAAAGCAAACAGCATTTGTATATCAAGCAATTCACACATTACAATCAATACAGTGATCCCAAATTGTACAAAAATATGTCAAATAACAAATAATAATATATCACACAAAGGTGAAAAGTAGGCAATACCACCAAGGAATGATTCATCCCCAGTGAAGTCGCCACTTTTCTGTAGCGGTGTATTCGTCGCGATATGATCTATTGATTAAATCATAAGCAATGTATACAATAAACATAGAGTCGCCACCGCACTTTTATTTATCCTAAGGACTGGTTAAAAAGCGAACAAAAACCTAAGAAGTTTTACACGTAGAAAACTAATGAAAAAGATCAGAGAGTCTGAGTAAGGGGTAAATTACGCAATGGGAAGGTGTTAGGCACCCAATGCGTCCTAGGTACTCCTAGGGAGCCCTTTTCACACTTTGTTGTTTGGAAATTATTATTTGTCATGACATAAGTATTGTGCAAACATGATTGGGATGATGAGGAAAGAATGTACATGTTAATTATTTTTTGGTTTCGAACGGATGAACCCGTTGCCTACGTACCTTCCATCAAAGGTAAGGATCAAAACGCCGTAGTTCGGCTAAAAATTTCCAAAAGTTAGTGGATTCAATTTTAAAACAAGAGCACTAAGGCTTTTCATTACCAATGGGAGAATACTCAACCTGAATCAACAATCCACCATGCGAGGACAGCTTCAACATACTAGTGAGGGGTTAACCCTATAATAAGTATGGAAGGCTTACAATCAACTCACTAAGGATAGGAGAGAATTACATCAACCACTATGATAATTGAAACCTACGGCTAATGCATAGAAAACTTAACAAACATGGACTAAGCCACAAAACATTTGAATGGGTGAAGGTTAATTGATTTGGATTATTTACAAAATATGGTCAAAGTATGATTAAAGTCAATTCAAAATGAAGTATTCACAAAAGTGGAGTTTGGAAAATCATGGACTTAAGGTCCAAGTTTCTAATTTGGAAAGAAGGTGAGAATGTTTGCACAATACTTATCTCAAGCTTTTTAAAACATGTGTGAAAAGGTAGGACACAATGGGATGAATGGATAAATGATGTAAAACTTCTTAGAAAGGTTCACCTCTTGAAATCATATAGAAGATGATTCAAGTGTGTCCTTAGGAATAGGCTACAGATGAGCAATAATATGAACATGGTGACAGATGAAAGTAAATAAAAGCGGATACTGGAGGCCACTCAATGGTCTTATACCTGTCTCCTAAAACAAGTAAGGATATCAGAAGCCACTCTATGGACTTACACTAATCTCCATCAGAATAAAACAAAAAAACAAAACAGGGAAGTCAACTGCCAATCTATCTGGACTTATGTTAACCTCCACAGTATGATCCTAGGAATACAAATGCCACATCACAGGGACTTACAATGAATCCTCACATACAACAACAATGCCCAAACAAAGAGCAAAGAAGATATGAGTGACCAATGAGGTCTTACACTCTATCTCTTCCATGTCATAGGAATAAAAGCCAATCAATATGGACTTACAATTGTCCTCAATGGGAAAACATCAATGTCACAAGGACAAAAGAAATGATCATGCACTAATGGCAAACAAAGATGATAAATGCACAATGGCAAATCAAGTAATCATGTATAAATGAATCAAGTAATCAATCACATATATTCAAGTAGCACACTCTATAACCATTCAATGAGGCTCAAGCAAAAGGGTTTGACTATGAAAGTCCACTGTAAGAGGTAAGTGTCGCTCTTAACCTTGCCATTGAGGGGCTAAGGTGAAGCAGATGAAAGGATATGAGGGGTGTGCCTCATTGCTTCTATCTCAAGTCCGAGAGAGCATGTAAATATAAGAATGTGGGGGAGTTCAGAAAGATGGAACTCTTTCCCCAATTGAAGACTCTATAGATCTTGGGTTTGGATCTCAATGCTACAACCATGTAATGGGAGCAAGGAGAAGACTCACAGAATAGTGGGAGATAGGCTACATATCTCTTATATCCACCAATTGCCTCAAATGAGGACTTTTCCTGCTTGGGACAAATATAAACACACACAAGCATTGCCTCTTAAGGAGGACTTCAGACAGTTTGCCCGGCCAAATAACGGGCCGGGTCTCCAGACTACATGAAGAAGAAGGTGCAATACCTCAATGCTAATTGCTTATAAGCAAATCAATGCAAGTTCTTAAGAGAACTGAGCAACTAAGGGTACCTGGAAAAGTCAAACAGAATCAGCATCCCAACATAAACAAAACAACAACAATAAGAATCAACCAATGTACAATCAAACAATAATGTGCAACATGTGCATAGCACAAAGATCAAGTGAACCAAGCCCTACAAAACAAACAATTGGTCAAATGATTTCAACTCAATTATGCACCAACCTCCTTAAGGCATTAGCTTTTTAACCTGAAAAGTCAAAGTCAAGCTCAAACATAAGTAACAAGACCACTAGGCCAAGCCTAGGGTCCAAAGGATGGAAAAATCCTAAAACAGCAAGTAAATCATAATCAAAACCAATATATTTCAATTACAAAGGGATCCCAATTGGCCTCATATCCACACTATACACTAATCTCATTTTATGCACAAATTAAGGCAAAGTAAGCAATGTAGAATCACACATGAGCAACCAGCAAGATCAAACTCAAATAAATGCCAAAATGTCTCAATAAATTCCACAAAAATTATATCCTAAACAGAGGACATTCAACAAGCTACATGTCAATTTTCAAGCAATTTGGACTAGTGGAACCATAGGAATTAATTCAACATGTTAAAGCATGCAAAAACACAATCCAATGAAGTCACAAAATGTATGCTAACCTCAATCTAATGGTAAACAGTGATATTAAATGGGAAATGGATGGGACCAAAGCCAAATGAAAGCTTAATGTGTTAAGAACTACTCTACCAATTTTCATGTCCATAGGGTTAAGGATGAGGATTTGGCAACATAATAAAAAATGTTACACAAACAAAACCCTAAAAATGCTAAGCAGCAAACAAAAATTCTAATCAATTAGAAAATGGATTATTAAAATCCACAAAAATTCATGTTGAAAGTTAACATATCAAAGGTATCTCATGCAAAAAATCAGAACCATAGGCCAAATGGAAGCATAGAAAAATAATTGGTGAATTCAGCATATCAAAGTGTGACACCTATTGTCACACTCAAAAAGAATTAATCACATCTAGCAAATCAGAGGTCCAAAAATTACAAATCATATGTAAAAATCTCCAGAAGTGTATCAAGAATCACCCTCTAAAATTTCAATTCATCTGGAGCTAGCATGGTTATTTTATGATTAAAACGGTAAAACACATCAAAATAGCACACATGATGAACATCCCTATGCCAATTAAATTTTCTACCAAGCACAACTTTAATTTTTATATCTAAAAAAAAGTAGATTAAAAATGGAGATTATCAAAAAAAGTCTCAAATTATTTGGATGAATATTGATGAATCTATGATTTTTAGAAGTTTTGAAATAATTATTGAAATGTTTATTTAGGATTTACAAAGAATTAATTAATTAATTTATGAATGAATGGCAACACGGTAATAATCACACGCACAGCCAAAACGGCGTCGTCCAACTTAAATGGCGTGGCAATATGCTATTCGTCCACACCAGCGGGAAACAGTAATTTGAGAAGCTAAACGCGGATGAAGGATCGAAGAGCATTTTTCCAGAATTTTTATCATCTTCTTCGCACAGCTCGTGTTATTCATCGCCGGCGAATTCGGTTACGAGCAAACGTCCACCGAATCGAACAAGCCTTATACCGTTGGAACCGGCATCTCATCAGGATCATGAATATGCATGCGATTTCGTCCAGAAACTCATATATGAAGCAAATCGAGCGAAAGAAAATATGGCATACGAACTTCAATCGAAGATATCTCAGTCAATTCATGACGAAATTACAATCTACAAGTTGCTACGTGATCTACGATGAATACTCTACCAAATCCCTATGCTAATTGAGGCAATCGCGAGTTTTGAAATCCAACCTTTCTTGAGGTGCAGCAATGGAGTTCGCGCGATTTTGCTTCAAATGATGAAAACAGGTGCGTGTTGAAGTGTGGAGAGGACGATGGAATCAAAATCCTAGCTCGAAGCGGCTCCGATTCTTAGAAATCTTCAACTGTTCTTCCTTGATGCAAGTTTGGACAGTATGAATTGTGAAGGATTCTTGATCCAATACCTGCAAGCAGCACTTCCAAAACAAGTATAGATGATGAATTCACCAAGAGTTAGCATGAAACTTGAAGAAAAATTGGTGAAAGATTGAAAAAATGTCAATATGCAATGTGAAAAAAGTGAGAGAAAATGGGAGAATTTCTTGAGATTTTCTGTTGGATTTGTGAATTATGATTAGTTTTTTCTATTTCTGTTAGAGATTAAGTATATATACCAAGCTCTTAATCCACCACTTAATCAAGATTAGTCAAAAAATGAGATTAGCAAAATTAAGCTTATGATGCATTTGGCTCTTATGCCCTTGGAATGGTTAGAAGCATTGTAACAGCAATTTCTCACTTTGAACAAGTTGCAAATATCATTTGGAAGCTAATGGCATAGGTCTCATGTCCAAATTCCTCATACTTTGCATTTTGGACCATTTTGCCCCTCACTTTTAATTAGTTCACTTCAAAAATGAGCTTTTGCATTGAGCAATTTTGAAGAAATCCAATTATGCACCATGAAAGTACATGTCAAATGGAGTTTGTGCATATAAAGAACTTCCAATTTGGACACTCCATGTGGTAGTTATGCCCTCCTGACTACGGGTCTTTTTTGAAATTCACTGGACCGTATCTTGCAAACCACACATGGGATTTTCAAGTTCTTGGACTTTTTGGAAAGGTGAGACCAAGATCTTCAACTTTCATGTTGGGCAAAATTCCATTTGAAGCTTTCTTGGATACGTAATATTTGGGAGAAAAACTTTCCATTTTGGGCAGGCGAGAATTACAGGTCATTTCCATTTTTGGAAACTTTTTGTCTGACTTCAAATCCTTCAACCTTGATCTTTGAGATGCCAAATTAGGCTTATATGGACATGAATGAGGTCTTTCTAACCATCTCACACCTTCCAATCCCTGATTAAACGCTTAGTTGACCACAGTTGACTTTTGTTGACTTTTCTTGACTGGGCCAAGTTTTGATGAATTCCAAGCCTCTTTCAATTGAGATCTTGCTTCCAAATGATATCACAAGTTATATGAACTTTTTATGAATGATCATGGTGTCCAAATTCTTCAAGAATGGTCACCATCCAATGCTCAAGGCCTGATTTGACTATTTTGACCTGGTCAGCTTCATCTGCAAGCAACAAGGTTAGATGACAATATTTTTGTACATTTGGTTAGTAAACATATGAAAAGCAATGATATACAAGTGCAATACATGCTTGGTGATCAAGAACCACACTCACAAGGTATCCCACCCACTAGGAGGGAAGCAAGGGTATGCAATGATCCTTGAGGCCATGATATGATATGATATGGGCCATGAGGGATCTTAGGGCCAAAATTGGGGTCTTACAGTGGGGTATCCTAAAGAAACAAGAGGGTATTACTTCTACAATCCTCCTGAGGGCAAAGTGTTTGTCGCTCGAACTGGAGTTTTCCTAGAAAAGGATTTTATTTCCAAAGGAATCAGTGGGAGGAAAGTAGAGTTTGAAGAAATTCAAGGATCACAAAGCATCGATACACCTATGGAGGAATTAGAGCAGGAAACACAAGTAGTTGTGTAAGAGCAACCTGCTCAAGTAGAACAAGACCAACGTAGGTCAGGCAGGATACGTCACCTACCTGAGATATATGGATATCTGATCAAGGTGATGTATTACTCATGGATCAAGATGAGCCTGTGACCTACTCATGGAATCTTCGCCTTGATGAAACAGTAAAACTGTATGGATTCATCAAGAACGAAGATGAGCCTTGTGTCTACAAGAAGGTTAGTGGGAGCATGATCGTATTCCTGGTATTATATGTAGATGACATATTACTCATTGGAATCGATATCCCTACCCTGCAACAAGTAAAGTCTTGGTTGGGGAAATGCTTTTCTATGAAGGACCTGGGTGAAGCAGCCTATCAGAATCTATAGAGATAGATCATGAAATGCTTGGCCTAAGTCAGAGTACATAGACAAAGTGCTGAGACGCTTTAATATGAATGATTCCAATCTGGTTATGTGTTTTGCTTAAATGGTGGCACTGTGAGCTTGAAAAGTTCAATGCAAGATGCAGTTGCTGATTCTACAACTGAGGCCGAGTATATTGCTGCCTTAAGTGCAGCAAAGGAAGCTGTTTGGATCAATAAACTTGGCATAGTCCCTAGCATTGTGGATCCCATTGGTCTCTATTATGATAACAATGGTGTTATCGCACAAGCTAAGAAGCCCAGATCTCACTGACGATCCAAACACATACTTAGGCGTTATCATCTCATTCGAGAGATAATAGATAGAGGAGATGTGAAAATATGTAAAGTACCTACACTTGACAATATAGCTGACCCACTGACAAAGCCTCTTGCGCAGCAGAAACATGATGGCCATACTAGATCAATGGGCACACGGGGTATGCCTGATTGGCTCTAGTGCTAGTGAGAGATTGTTGGTGTAAGCCTTAGAGGCCAATACTTTTTGGTACTTGTATCGAATTATTTATTAATAATAAAAGGCATTTTCTTTATTATGGTTTATTAATAAAGTCCCTGGAATAGATAGTTCGTTTAATGTATTAAGTGTGACTTAATCATGAGAACACATTAAACATAAGGACACTATTCTTAAAGTATCCGTAGTCAAGCTTTAGTGTGAAGTGGGATAACATTAAAGCATTAAGACTATTATGTTTGTAGACTGATGATCACATCTCATGGATCATGGATAAAGAGTTATCGAGTCTTAAACATAGGTATGAATATTAGGAGTAATATTTATACCGGATTGACCCGCTATGAGAATACTATATAGAAAGTTATGCAAAGTGTCATAAGTTATTCTCATGGTGATAATGGTGTATACCACTCTTCGACCTGAAACCACTATGGATCCTAGATGTAGAGTCGAGTGCTTTATTGCTGATCCAACGTTGTCCGTAACTGGATTACCATAAAGACAGTTGATGGGTACTCCACGAAGCATGCTGAGGGACATGAGTGACCTAGATGGAATTTGCCCATCCTGCATAACAGGATAAATGTCTATGGGCCCAATATTGAACTGGACAAGGATGACACGGTCTATGCCTTGTGTTCAATATAGACATAAGGGCAAAAGGGTAATTATACACATAAGTATTATCACAGAAGGTTTTGTCAGATCACATGACATTTTCGTGTCTTGGGTAGCAGTGATGTGTTGCTAGATACCGCTCACTGTTTATTATGTTAAATGCGTGATTTAATATAATTGCCAACGTCACGAAAACCTACAGGGTCACACACAAAGGACGGATTGATGAGAGATAGAGTAACTAAGGAATACCGTAAGGTACGGTGCCCTTAAGTGAATTATAGAACATCGTAAGGTACGATGTACTTGAGTAGAATACGAAATATGGTAAGGTACCATGGGCTTAAGTGATTTTGGGCATATTATAAGATATGGGCCAAAATACACTTAAGTGGGCTTTTTAGCTTGAAGCCCACACAAGTGGTTCTATAAATAGAACCCTTGTGCAGAAGCATTCATTGCGGTTGCATTATTTTCGTTTTCTCACTCTCTCTCTCTCTCTCTCTCTCTCTCACCCAAAGCCTTCATTCATACCAGCTAGCACTGAGATTGAAGGAACCCGTTCGTGTGGACTGAGTAGAGACGTTGTCATCATTCAACGTTCGTGATCGCTTCGTGGATCTGCATCAAAGGTTTTGATCGTCACAAGAGATCTGCACCAAAGGTTTCAATCGTCACAAGAGGTAAATATTCTATCACTGATCATGACCATTCGTAAGGATCTCTAAAGGAGACATTTTAATTTCCGCTGCGTTTTGGATCGCAATTCTCCTTCAGTATATGGGTTTAAAGCGTACTAAGATTAAATCCTGAAGAGATCTATCTTAAGCATTTTTAAAACAATACAAGTATAACCTCGATATGGCACCAACAAGGTTGCAACTATAGAACCAGGCACATAAATCTAATGAGACCTTTAAGGAGTATGCTCAGCATTGGCGTGAGATGGCCTTCAGTGTCAGACTAAGTTTTTCAGATAATGAACTCGTTGATATCTTCATGGGTACGCTTCAAGGGTTGTATTTTAAGAAGATGATTGAGAGTTCTTCTATTAACTTCGCAGATATGCTAACCATCGGTGAACGTGTAGAGAATATGCTGAAATCTGGGAAGACTGCAGATACCACCACTCAGCAAGCTACAAATAAGAAGTCACATGGGGGCTTCGCGAAAAAGAAGAGAGGGGAGACAAATGTTGTGATGGCAAGTGTCCACCCCTAGTATCAGTTTCCAATGGCTCCCATGTCGTACTAACCGTATCCTTATGCCACTTCTACTCAGTATCAATAACCTCCATGACAGTATCAACCACAAAACAACAATCAACAACTAGCATCGACTCAAAAGAATCAGAATCAACAATACAATTGTGACAACATGGGACAGGGTTAAGGGCAAAATAACATAAGTAACTATGGTAAACACACTCAATATGATAAGATTTTAGTACCGTATGTTGACCTGGTACCATATTTGATCCATGTGGGGGCTATCATACCAAAGGAAATCCCTCAGGCTATGTCGCGTTATCACCTTGAGCATAACCCAAATGCCTCATGTGCCTATCATGTAGGGTATATAGGGCATTCCATTGAAGACTATTGGCTGCTTAAAAACAAAATACAAGAATTGATTAATCAGAAGGTTTTGACTTTCTTAGAAGAAAAGCCTAATATGAAAACAAACCCTTTGCATAATCATGGTGGCCCAACAGTCAATCTTATCATTGAAAAGGAAATCACAAAGTCTGTAAAGAGGGTTGACGATATGAAGACTCTGATGTCAGTTATGTTGAAGAAGCTTGGACAGTTCATATTCTTAGTTGGTATGCATGAAGATTATGTTGTGTGCGAATCTGATCCAGACATTTGTAGTGAGTTGAAGGGTTGTGTACAAGAGTTGATGAATTAGGGGATGATACAGTTCTCCAAGTCTAGAGTAGTTAAAGAGATTTAGTAATTGAACAGATAACTATTGTGTACAGGAAGAAAAAGGTTGAAGCTCCTCCCTAGAAGATTCAGCCGACCCACTTCCATGTTCTTAGTCCGTTCCGTATCAGAATACCAAGGCGGTGCCCCGGAATTATGAAACAACGACATATGTGGGCAGAAAAGAAAT
The DNA here is from genome assembly GCF_024323335.1 of Lathyrus oleraceus. Lineage (NCBI taxonomy): Eukaryota > Viridiplantae > Streptophyta > Magnoliopsida > Fabales > Fabaceae > Lathyrus > Lathyrus oleraceus. The sequence goes on along the minus strand of NC_066584.1, from coordinate 326,337,132 downwards.
TTGCATTCTTGACACTGAAATTGTTAACATAGCTAGAGTGGGAGGCATGACTCACAGTGGCCATGTATTCACTCCAAAGTACACTCCCAGGGTGTCTCCATCACCCACAATTATCTCGCCTAAGGGGAAGGTCCTTCATACTCCTCTTCCGCATGCAGGGGCAAATGTACCTGCCACTCCGAACGTGACGACTGTTCCAGTACCGACGAATGTCATTACTGACAAAGCTACAAAATCTAAAGTGTCTAAGGGTAAAGGGCCGATGGTCGAAAATGAGCAAGTTGAAGATCACAAGAAGAACATCACTATTGAGGAAGGCCAAGAATTCCTTAAATTGATCAAGAAGAGTGATTTCAAGATCGTCGACCAGTTGACTTAGACTCCTTCCAAAATCTCCATTTTGTCTTTACTGCTAAATTCTAAGGCTCACCGTAAAACGTTGTTGAAAGTCCTGAGTATTGCCCATGTGATGCAAGATATCATGGTCGATCAAATTGACGATGTGGTTGCAAATATCACAGCCAATAGATACTTGGGATTTAATGAAGCAGAATTACCTCCTGAGGGAAACGCCCACAATAAAGCACTACATGTTTCAGTCATGTGTATAGACGCTCTTCTATCTCGAGTTCTCCTTCACACTGGTTCTTCACTTAATGTAATGCCAAAAGCTACATTAAGTCAATTACAATTTAAAGGGGCCGAGATGAGGACTAGCGTACTGATTGTCTGAGCTTTTGATGGTTCCCAAAGGCAAGTTATTGGGGAAGTGGATTTTCCTATTTGTGTTGGACCTCGCAAATTCAGCATCACCTTCTAAGTCATGGACATCAACCCGGCCTACAATTGTTTGTTGGGTAGACTGTGGATTCATGTTGCTGGGGCAGTCACTTATATGCAGCATAAGAGATTGAAATTCTTGATTGACAACAAGTTGGTAATTGTATATGGTGAAGAAGATATGTTGGTTAGTGAACTCTTTTCTTTCAAATATGTCGAGACAAATGAAGGGATTGTCGGGATGTGTCATACCCCGATTTTGGCCCTGAAAATTTTTCCCCATCAATCATTCATTTACATTTTTCCTTGACCATTTCATCTGGTCACGAAGCTATCCACCATTGTTTTGACCAACTACCACCCGTTATTCCATAGACCTTTGGGCATTGCCATTTGTCTTGGAAATTTTGACTACCAACATCTTCGCTGCCATTTTGTCAAGGGACTGCTCGTTGGTGATATAATGGGATATAAAATATTTGTGCATGAAATCCGCTCAAGACTATGCCACAAGGGTCAATAATTTCCGGAGCTATGCCACTATCAGCAGAGATATAATTCATAGATGGGCATATCCACTATTTCCTGATGTTATGAATTTTGGCAACACAACTACTAAGCTTAAAGACCTGCCACTTGCATTGCATTCTACTAACTTTGATATTGAAGATTTACGTTCTTCTTTAAGTGTCTTATCTATTCCAGTTCCTGTAGCAGATATTTCTCTTGAAGTCAAACCTTTTTTACAGTTGATGTTAAAGATTTTAGAATTATCAGAGATTGGTAGTAATGGACATATTGGAGATGATGTTGTAAGTATTGTAGTATCAACAATCTCTTCCTACATTTCTGGTGATATATGTGAATCAATCAGTGGGAGATATCAGATAGGGAAGAGAGCTGAGAAGTTTGAAGAGTTGCATAATGTTGTTAACAAGGCAAGAAAATAGCTCACTGATGTCTATAGGGGTTTTAAGCACAAGAATGAGATTGAATTCTCTGAATGTTCACCGGAGGGACATTATTTTGAATTGGAGACTGAAATATTGGATTCCAAAACACTGGTGGATATGTTTAATCAGATTAATCATTTCAGAAGGCACTCTTCATTTATAGGAGATCACTTTCTTTCTCGAAATGGACACGCTCTTCTAGGATTGAGCATGGCTTATTTACTATGTTCCGGTAGAGAGAGTTGTTTTCAATTTGTTAATAGTGGGGGAATGCAGCAGATTGAAATGTTTTTTTTGAAGGACGACCAAGATTCTACTACTATTACGCTTCTGCTTCTTGGTGTTGTAGAGCGGGTTACTAGATATACTGTTGGATGTGAAGCTTTTTTAGGATGGTGGCCCCGGGAAGATGAAAGCATCTCCTCTGGTTTTAGTGAAGGTTATTGCCATTTGTTGGAGTTGATACTGTCAAAACCTCGATATGATGTTGCCTCCCTTGCAACCTATTTGCTTTATCGCTTACTATTTTATGGATTTGCTTCAAGATATGAGTCTGCAGTTCTGTCTGTGATGGGAAGCACCAATACTTTTGGCAGGGTAACAAACGTTACTTTGAATATGCTTAGTTCCGCTGAAGTTCCATTGCCTAGGAATCTCCCAAACAGGGTACAATGTCTTTCACTCTGATAATTAATCAATTAATTCATTATTCCATCTTTCCTGATTAGTTATCTACCCAATTCCATTGTAAACTATGCTGGTCTTACTGGATTTCATCAGCCAGGTGCTGATACTGCACATGAATAGTATAACAGCTCATGCCATGGTTCACGCTTGTTGGCCGGTCCTTACGCTTTGGTTGCAAAAAAAGAAAATTGCAGAATGGTTCAAAGGTTATGACTTTTAAGTGGTTAAAGCAAACAAGTCAATCAAAACCGAATCACAATGAAAACCTGGATGTTTCTGAATTGGTCAAAGGATTCTAACCATAAGCCTATCAAAAAATGAAATGACTTGTATATAATTATGACAGAATTGTATAAAGTTGTTGTTTTACATGATGATGAAAGCAAAGTCGACAAACTATTTGCTAATCACAACGTGGAACCTCCTCCAAATGTTATTCCCTGCATCTCAAAGCCATGCCAATTCTGCATTCTTCTAGCCGCCGAACCCTAAAGTTCAGGCTGGAGTATTTCTGCTACAATGCTACCTAAAACAGGTGAAGAAACTCAAGTTTTAACTTATGAAAGCAAGCTTGCAATGTACGCCAAAAGCTATTGAAACTTTGTCCAACCATAAGTGTTTCGAGCCATGGAAACAAACCGAGTCCAGGCTAATGCTAGCATAAGGCAACAGAACTGGAAACACGCGTTGATACATTAGGGACTCACGCCATTAAAGCAAGTCAAAACTCAAATCAATATTAACCTTGTAAAACAGTTTGTTCATTAGTCGGCGCACCGTGAAACCAAACCTGCATCATTTCCAACATAAAATGTTTTTCAAGTGATTCATATTCAAAACATGTCAAAGAGGTTTATTATCAGATAGAAATGGAGCATCATCATAGATATCAACAATTTTCTCCGTATTGGCTTGCGGATCTCTGCAACCGATCAATATCTTCAAGACTTCCTTCATTGATGGTCTACTAGCTAGAAGTGTTGAAGTGCACATAATCCCAAATTTGAAGATGTTGATCATTTCAATCAAGTTACTTGGTTTCACAGCATCTTCTTCTAGAAGCTCTTTTATATCGATTTCTATCTGAATATGGCGCCACACCTATTCTACAAGCGACGAGTATTCGTCTCCAGGATTAACTTCTTTTCCAGTTGTCAGTTCCAATAGAACTACTCCAAAGCTGTAAACATCTATCTTCTCATTGACTCTAATTGATTGAGCATGTTTTGCAATTCATGCACGAAATAAACATTGAGATCTAATAACTTAAGATAGTCGAATTTTATGAGAAAATGGGAATTTGAAACTGTTTTTTTACCTGGAGCAATATATCCAAATGTGCCAGCCACAACTGACATGGTGGGAAGTTCTTCTGGCTTGATCAGTATCCTGGCGAGACCGAAATCACCAACTTTTGCATTGAATTGTGAATCCAAAAGAATGTTACTTGTTTTCACGTCTCGGTGAACAATAGGCGGCGAGCAATCGTTATACAGGTAGCCTAAACCTTGTGCAACTCCAATGGCTATATGCAATCTCTTCGGCCAATCAATGATGTCATGATGAACCGTACTGGACGCAACCGATGTCTTATTCTTTTTGTAGCCACCTATTAAGACTCTGATGTTCATGATACCCATATGCAAGTAGTAGCAAATCATCACTTGAGATACAACACATCAACTTCACAATGTTGTTATGCCGAATTTTACTCAGTATTTCAACTTCTGCAAGAAATGAGTCTACAAGCTTCTGGTCTAACTTTCTGCTATTCCCCCTTATTGTTTTCACTGCAACATAACCTAAACCGTCATCAAGAGCAACGCGATACACAGAGCCAATGCCACAGCATTTTGCCTCCGAACGAATCGCACCAAAGCCCTGCGAAAAGAGACGGTTTACCCCAAGTCAACACCAAGACACAAATCAGTATAATCCGTTAAGACACATATTCAAATATGTTTGAGTTCATGAAGCAAATTCACAAAGGGTTTACTTATTTACCAACAGTAAATGGATTTGGATGAGAAGAAGCAGGGGACCACAAGGTTAGAAGCGGACAAAATCCCAAGGCATTTTCTCGTACAGACTCACTCCACCATTCACAAAGGGGTCTTTGAAAAGGAATCCTTCTCTAACGGATAATGCCATCTCAGAATGGTACGGAATGCAGGACCACATATCATCAGATAAAAGAGAGAAGCGTGGGCATTCGAAGGGAGGAAGAAAAAAGCCTAGAATGGGAGCGGCGGCTACGAAAGTTTTCATCAATCTCACAGTATCCTTTCGCACAGTGCATTAAATTCAATCGATTTAAATTACCTGAAGCCACCACTACGAAGAAAAGGAGGCGGAGGCAGTTCGAAGGAAGACCAAATCATCGTCGCGTCCGTGGTTTCACAGGTTACCACTTTCTCTTTATGCATGATGCATTCGATTGTTTACCGCTGTTTGTTGTCGTTGTTCGAAAATCCATCATCGGTATCACACTTTTTGGCATTCGCGCTTTATAATTGAAATCGGAAGCGAGAACCTCGGGGTTGTTTTGTGATGCTTCTGTCCGGTTTATATGTTGGGTCACGACCATTCTTGTTGTTCTGAAAAGGGGGAGGGAATCTTGATTTGGGAAAGAAGGAGATGGTGGGTCAAACAAAACAAGTTTAGGGTTTATTTTTTTACCTGATTTGTTATACTTTTTTTCTGTTGGGTCTCGATTTCAAATGAGTCAAACTTACCCAGGCCCATGTCGATATGCCCATTATGATTTCGTTTCCTTTTGTGTTGATTTAAACACTCATTTCATGTATTATTGATTTCGTTACTTTGGCAAGTGGACGGTCATGGCTGATGGTAAAGACTCTTGGCACTCCACCAGATAGTCGTGGGTTCGATCCTTGGCACATATTTTTTTAATTATTGTTTCAATTTTAACCTTTTAATGAATTTTACACAAATTTCTGGTTTTCCTTTATGATAGTTATTTTTAATCTTTTTTTTGTATTCTTGTTTCTCCAACACTTGCTGATTTTAGCGTTGTTCTTTGACTTGATTTTTTATTTAAGCATCGATCTTAATTTATGGATTCAACTACTCTCATGTTGTTTATCCATGATTATTTTATCGAGATAACAATAGAACTTCGTCGCGTTATGATTAATCGCATATGACATTTCAATCATTGTCAATATGTGCAAACCGGCTTTGAGCACATTATCTAGATTTCTTGTTTGCTCTTCAATTTCCACCTGCCTTGCACGTCATTGTGTTATGCGACTTTGATTCGCATCCTCGCATCCCGATTTTTATCCGTGCACGTCCCGATGTTGTTGCTTTCAAGTTAATTTTTGAGTGTTTCGTAAATATAACTTGTTGTGTTATTTATTTTCTTCACGCGACTTACTCTTGGGCCTTCTTACAATGAGACAGTCCCCTTGCACCAACACTCATGCATTGTTTATTTGTTGATTGGTTTGATTTAATTATTCCATTACTTTGAATCCCCGTTCGATAAAATGTACCCCCACTCCCCCGATGTGTAATAATTTTACTGCTTTTCATTTCTTTATTTGTTCGACTGTTTAGTTAGCTACTAACACAAGAATAAAATCAACCATTTCCAAAAATATCAAAAATAAGACTCGATCCAACGTCGAGTATTTTCTCAATAAACAAATCAATTCATTTCTTTTTCCCATTCTATTCCATTTATTTCAAAAAAACTTCATCAAATGCTTGATCCAACGTCAAGCCATTTTCATAATAAAAACTAAAAAAAATTAATTCATTTCAAAACCTTTTCAGTAAAGATGGAAATGGAACGTGGTGGATACCGCGCACTCCTGAGACTAGGATTCGAGGCGGATGCCTCGCCTATCATAGCTCTCGCCATCATCCAAATTTATCTACTTTCTGTTTCTCTCAAACCTTCATTCAAATCTTTCTCAATCGTCCATCAATATTTGATCCAGTATCAAGTCATTTTCACAACAAAAACTCAAAATACTTAATTCCTATCTAAACACGTTTTCAATAAAGATAGAAATGGAACATGGTGGATACCATGCACTCCTGAGATTAAGATTCGAGGCGGATGCCTCGCCTATCTTAGCTCTCACCATCATTTAAAATTGTCAATGCGGTTTCTTCAAACCCTTTCTCAATCAAATTTAAAATACTTAATCTTTATTAAACATTTTTGCAAATAAGATGGAAATGGAACGTGGTGGATACCACACACTCCTGAGACTAGGATTCGAGATGGATATCTCTCTTGGTGTAAGTCCTAGAGGCCAATACTTTTGGTACTTGTATCGAATTATTTATTAATAATAAAAGGCTTTTTCTTTATTACGTCTGTTTACTAAAGTCCCTAGAATAACTAGTCTGTTTAATGTATCAAGTATGACTTAATCATGAGATTACATTAAACATAAGGACACTATTCTTAAAGTATCCGTAGTCGAGGTTTAGTGTGAAGTGGGATAACATTAAAGCATTAAGACTATTATGTTTGTAGACTGATGATCACATCTCATGGATCATAGATAAAGAGTTATCAAGTCTTAAACGTAGGTATGAATATTAGGAGTAATATTTATACCGGATTGACCCGCTATGAGAATACTATATAGAAAGTTATGCAAAGTGTCATAAGTTATTCTCATGGTGATAATGGTGTATACCACTCTTCGACCTGAAACCACTATGGACCCTAGATGTGGAGTCGAGTGCTTTATTGCTGATCCAACGTTGTCCGTAACTCGATAATCATAAAGACAGTTGATGGGTACTCCACGAAGCATGCTGAGGGACATGAGTGACCTAGATGGAATTTGCCCATCCTGCATAACAGGATAAATGTCTATGTGCCCAATATTGAACTGGACAAGGATGACACGGTCTATGCCTTGTGTTCAATATAGACATAAGGGCAAAAGGGTAATTATACACATAAGTATTATCACAGAAGGTTTTGTCAGATCACATGACATTTTCGTGTCTTGGGTAGCAGTGATGTGTTGCTAGATACCGCTCACTGTTTATTATGTTAAATGCGTGATTTAATATAATTGCCAACGTCACGAAAACCTACAGGGTCACACACAAAGGACGGATTGATGAGAGATAGAGTAACTAAGGAATACCGTAAGGTACGGTGCCCTTAAGTGAATTGTAGAACATCGTAAAGGTACGGTGTACTTAAGTAGAATACGAAATATGGTAAGGTACCATCAGCTTAAGTGATTTTGGGCATATTATAAGATATGGGCCAGAATACACTTAAGTGGGCTTTTTATCTTGAAGCCCACACAAGTGGTTCTATAAATAGAACCCTTGTGCAGAAGCATTAATGGCGGTTGCATTATTTTCGTTTTCTCTCTCTCTCTTTCTCTCTCTCTCTCTCTCTCTCACACACACACACACACACACACTCAAAGCCTTCATTCGTACCAGCTAGCACTGAGATTGAAGGAATCCGTTCGTGTGGACTGAGTAGAGACGTTGTCATCGTTCAACGTTCGTGATCGCTCCGTGGATCTGCATCAAAGGTTTTGATCGTCACAAGAGATCTGAACCAAAGGTTTCAATCGTCACAAGAGGTAAATATTCTATCACTGATCATGACCATTCGTAAGGATCTCTAAAGGAGAAAATTTTAATTTCCGCTGCGTTTTGGATCGCAATTCTCCTTCAATCTCGCTCATCCAAGTTCTCGCCATTATTCAAAACACATCAAACCAATCAATTTCTTTTCTCGCCGCCGTGCGATTGTCTCTTAAACCTTTTCTCAAACGAAAGATACTTTGTTTCAAAACAATGCAAGGCAATGTTTTTCCACCTGTTTTGGGTAGTCCAACAATGTTTTCGTCGATTTGACACAAAGTAGCTTTCGCTAAAATCGACCAACAAACAAACATTTTTCTACCCAGAACTACGTAAGCCTTGATTTCTATGTTGAGATACGTAGGATCAGGATTTGTAAATCTTGTCAGGCCCACTAATAAAAAACTTAGATTTAGTCATTTGTCAAAAATCCAAAAACATTTCTTCTCTCTTCTATTCTTTCCTTCCCACCTAATAACTTGAAAACCCTAACATTTCAAACTAACATTAATGTACACAACTAACCTAATGGTTCCCGTTGAGTACAACGGACGTGAGGGGTGCTAATATCTTCCCCTTGAGTAATCGACTCCCGAACCCTGATATTGGTTGCGACGACCATAATCATTGTCGTTTTGTCTTGGGTTTTATCGATATTTCCCCTTTCCTTTTTAGGAATAAATAAAGTTCGGTGGCGACTCTGTTCAGTCCATCATTGCGAGCGTGCGATCACGCTTTCGCATAGGTCGTATCAATAATTTTTTCAATGAGGTACGACAGGATGCCACTACACTGTTTAGAGTTTGAAGAAGTTAGTCCAGCTACTGCCAATCATGATCAGTCATTCGCTACCATCATATCTTCAGTCAGAAGCGCCAAGCAGACTCTAAAGAAAGGTTCGTTATTCGGTTGGGGTAAAGTCATCAATATGGCAGAGAAGCGTGACAAATTTGGCATTGAACATTTTTTGCTTTGTTCACATTTTCTTTATTGGATTAATCATTAGCCTTAACAAATATGGTTTTACTAGAACTTAGTTTATTAAATTTAGAATAACCAAATCCACTTTTATCATTTGAATATCTTTCAAGAACTCTTTTCAATTGGACAATTTGGAAAGAAAGTGACTCACACTCTTTGCATACAAAATTTTGTTTTTGTTTTTTGACAAAGTTTTGATTTTCAATTTCAAAATCTTTTTTCATGGTGTCAATCTTTTCTTCGAGAGATAAGATTTGTTTCTTTTGATTTTGTCATACCCCAAAAATTACCCATCATTTTTCCTAAAAAAAAAAAAAAAAAAAAAAAAAAAAAAAAAAAAAAAAAAAAAAAGAGAATTTTTTTAAATTAATTAATTAATTAAATAATTAAAATAAATAAATAAATAAAATATAACAAATTATTTTGGACTTGGGTCTCCCTCAGTCCAAGCCCATTACCCACAAAATTAGTCTATAAATACTGAAGTTTCAGTAGGGGGAGTTAGACTTGGAGTTTACACTGGGAGATTCACTGGAGAAAGAAGGAAGAGAAGCAAAACACTCTGAGGTTTCCTTGGAACAAAACCTTGAGGAAAAAGAAAGAAAGAGAACAGAGAAGGACGGATAGAAACTTTGGCATAGGAACCCTGCCTACCCGGAGAATTCAGAGTAAAGAAACCCTGAAGGCAGCCCATCTGCACCGAAGCCATCGCCGTTCAATTCCCGCTGCCTAACTTATTCCGATACTACAAGTGGTCAATCCCTTCAACCTTGAATTGGCAAACAGGTTTTGCGTATCTTTATTGTTTATACTTTCAATTGGCCATATCTACATATATAATGCATCATGATTAAATGTTGATATATAATTTGCTTTCGTATGGGAATTTAAATATGCCTGAATACCCTGAATGTTTGACCATGTTATTCCTGTGATAAAATGCCATAAAATTCAAAGTTCCTAACATGGGGCTGTTTTCAAATTCAAAATCCGTGGCCTTCGCTAGGCGAGGCAGAGGCGAACGAGACAGTAGCTGACTTTTCTATTCTGTTTTTTTTTTTATGTTTTATCATAGCCATGCATTATTCATCCTATCCTATTTATTGTTGTGATATTTCTCCGGTGTAATCTTCGATTGCACCTTGATTTGGTGTTCTGACATGTTTCTTTTTTTGAGTTTCGTAAAGGTTCACATATCCCAGGAAAAGGTTATTGGCTAGGTATTCCACTTTATTTGTGGGATACCCTTGTGGAGTTTCATCCTAAATTAATTTTTAATGTATTAATTTCTAATGTATTAATTTTTTTTAATATATTATTTTTAATAATTTTAATGTGGAGTTTCATCCTAATTATATAATTAATTGTAAAACTTTGCCTTTGAATAAGTGATCTTGGACCTCTCTTTGTTGCCTTACGATTACGATATTACGGTCATGTCCCGCGAACGTGGGGATACCCTTAGCAAAGACCCTTCGGTTAAATCATCATAAAATAAATTATAGTCCCTCGGATGTTGCCTTCGAATATACAACTTTGTCCCTCGATGACCCTCCGATGTTGTCTACGGTTAAAAGATGATAGTCCCTTCGAATGCTAAGGTATCCTCGTAACTGTTGCCTTCAATGACCAATCGATGACCCTACGATGATCCTTTTACATCCAAAGGATAAAACTACTTATTTCTCAATAATAAGGACAGTTTTACCCTCATAAGGATAGGAAATACTCATAAAGACCTTGGGTCGGTATAACTCTTAATTGCTGGCTCACAACCTAAAACATTTTTTCACACCTCACACCTTTCAAAATACCTTCAGAAAATCACCACTTGGTATACATTCATACTAGAATCATTACCGAGTTATATTTTTCTAAACAATTTTCAAAACTAAACGAGATAATCACTTTGTATACATTCATACAAGAATCATTACAAAGTTAAATTCTCTTTTCAAAACAATTTTTCTAAACAATTCACAAACACTTTTTTTTAGACAAAAATAATATAAGTGATCGAGCAATTAAGAGCCCATGGATAACCATGGATACAAAGGGTGCTAACACCTTCCCTTTGTATAATGTACCTCCCGAACCCAAAATCTAAATTAAGGTCTTTCCTGTTCTTTTCCACCTTTCCTTATTGGATAAAAGAAAAGTCGGTGGCGACTCTTGCTAACCGCGACATTGCGATTAAAACCACAAAAAAGTCCAGTTCACCGTATGACAGAACTGGCGACTCTGCTGGGGACCCTAAATATTTAAAAAGAGAGGTTACCTTAAAAACAAGATCACTTATTCAATTTGTCTGATTTATTTTTAAGGGATTGCTTGGGTATGTTATGCTTGAGTGAAAGATCCTACACCCGGATCTAGTGTACCTTAGGTAAGTAGCAAGAGATCATCGCGACTGTCCGGCGTATACTGGAATGGTCAAAATGATGGCTACGGTTAATGTGGCACTTTGGATGTCCTGATGTTCCTCATGTTAGTTGAGGAAATATTTGGCATTCGCGTGGTGTCATAAAAGCATTAACCAGACCTTTAGAACCCTAATTGACTCATCCTGGCCATTAGAAAGTAGTGAGATAACTGGCTTCGGTTTCGACTGGAGTTGGTTGAGACTCGATACTACACTCTTTGAGATTGGACTTTAGGGAAGCTTCGGTCAACCACTTGGTGTTGCACTGAAGTGGACTTAAGGAAAGGTCAATGATTTGAGATCCTTCTAGAACCCGGTTACTATTCTAAGACAGGTTGAACCAACCAAACTTCAGTGGGGAGGGTATTTACCTATGGAACTCACACAAGCCTTAAAACCTAGGAATGATTGTTGTGTGACTTGCTTGTGCTTGTTATTTATCTAACAACATGACATCATAACAACATAACATCATAACATCATGGCATTGTACTAACCATTTCAAGGATTTAGGGATTTAACTCTGCTAAAAAAAACAGAAAAAACAAAAACAAAAGCAAAAACAAAAGAGAAAAGAAAAAAAAGCTCTTTTTGTTAGTTTATGCAAAGTTAAATCCCGAAAGTCCTTGAAAACATTTCATACATTGCATTGCATCGCATAACAGGTATTCTAAAGGATCAGTGTTCTCACGATTTTCCTATCAAACAGATTCCAGCAGATTCAAACAGATTGAACAATGGCTCTCGAACAAACTGTCAAAGATCTCCAGGCCCAGAATGCTCAATTCCAGGAAATGATGCTGAGCTTATCTAAGGGGCAGGAAGAACTGAAAGCTCTTTTGATGGAGAAGAAGAAGGACCAGAAACCTGTGGGTTACATCAACCCGGGGAGAAGGCTTAAGGGACAGGTTACAGGAGTCAAGATTAGAATTCCGAAGGATTCAGAAGAAGAGACCGAGAATGATTCGGAAGATGAGAATCCTAATCTCGTCAATTCTGAGGACGACGATGAAGATTATGAACATGAACAGTACTCTCCGAAGGATGATAAGTACAAGTTGCTGGAAGAACGTATGCTAGCTATGGAGGGGCAGAAAGTGCCCGGTCTGGATTTCGAAAACTTGGGTCTGGTCTCTGATGTGGTCATTCCCCGCAAATTCAAGGTTCCCATTTTCACTAAGTATGATGGTGCCTCTTGTCCTCAGATGCATCTAAGGGCTTATGTGAGAAAGATTCAGCCGCACACTACTGATAAGAAACTGTGGATCCATTTCTTCCAAGAGAGTCTGTCTGGCACACAGTTAGAGTGGTATTATCAGCTTGAGAGCTCTAACATCCGCACATGGACTGATTTAGCAACAGCTTTCTACAAGCACTACCAGTATAATTCTGAGTTAGCGCCTACTCGGCTACAGCTACAAAATATGACTATGGGCTCTAAAGAAAGTTTCAAAGAATATGCTCAAAAGTGGAGAGATTTGGCTGGCAGAGTCAAACCCCCTATGACTGATCGAGAGTTAGTGGACATGTTCATGGGTACACTGACTGGCCCATTCTACAGCCATCTACTGGGAAGTTCCTCGTCAGGTTTCACTGAACTTATCTTGACAGGTGAACGGGTTGAAAGCGGCATTCGAAGTGGAAAGATACAGGCAGCTACTTCTGCAAGCACCAAAAAGTCCTATCAGGGAAAGAGTGAATCAAATGCTGTGTACAGTGAGAGGAAGCATAACAAGAAGAATCGTGACCATACTGTTGGGGCAGTTACAATTGCCGCACCGCCATCTCAGAACTTCCAACACAAACAAGACAGGTCGAGAAGACAGTTTACCAAGATCAATATGACTTTAACCCAAGCACTGCAGAGTATGTTAAAGGCCAATTTGATTACCCTCAGAGGCCCTCCTGCAAATCCCAACACTACTTCTCCTCGTTATAATCCCAACGCCAGGTGTGCCTATCACTCCGATAGCCCCGGGCATGATACGAATGATTGCTGGTTGTTGAAGAACAAGATTCAGGATATGATCGACGCTGGAGAAATTGAATTTGATCCTCCGGCGACCCCCAATGTCATCACATCACCTATGCCTAATCATGACCAGAATGTTAATGTTGTGGACGACAATTCTCACGTTACTGACGTTGCTGATTTAGCATCTCCTCTCCTGATCGTTAAGAAGAATTTATTGCAAGCTGGTTTATTTCCAGGTTGTGCTGAAGATTGCGATCTCTGTGTACTCCGACCCAATGATTGTTTGAAGTTGAAGAACGGCATTCAACGGCTGATGGATGATCGTACAATTCTATTTGAAAGGGTTCCTAAGGTGGACAACTCTATTGAAGAGGTATCTGTGATTGCTAGGTCCAAAGCTCCAGTGAAGATTACCGCTACTAGAGTGCCTGTGAAGATTACCGCTGAGCCCAAAGTGGCTCCCCTGATTATTACCGCACCTGGCCCCGTGCCATATTCCTCCAGCAAAGCTATTCCGTGGAACTATGGAGGCGACGTTTACATCCATGGCATAAAGCAGGTTGGTAGTTCTGCTAATCCTAATGATATTGTGGGGACTAGTAAAGTTACTCGAAGTGGAAGGATCTACTCCCCAGAAATCTCACCTCCCGCTCCCGAAATTCGAGGAAAAAGACCAGTCAATCCTCCTCAGTCAGAGACATCGGTCGAAGTTACTTCTGAAGATGTTGCCAAACAGGAAATGGAAGAGATGCTGAAAATCATCCGTAAGAGCGATTTTGATGTAGTGGAACAATTGGGGCATACTCCGTCTAAAATCTCAATGTTGTCCTTGTTATTATCCTCTGAATCCCATGCCAATGCATTGATGAAATTCTTGAAGACCGCTCATGTGCCTCAAGAAACATCCGTCGATCAATTCGAACATTATGTTGCTAATTTGACTGTTGACAATGGCCTAGGCTTTTCCGATGCTGACCTGACGCCAGCAGGAAAGAATCACAATAAAGCTCTGCATATCTCCATTGAGTGTGAGGGGATCACCCTGGCTCACGTGTTGATCGACAACGGCTCTTCCTTGAATGTGCTCCCGAAAGCTGTACTCGATAAATTTGACTACAAAGGCATTGAACTGAAACCTAGTGATGTTGTGGTGCGTGCTTACGATGGTGCGAAGAGTGTTGTCTATGGTGAAGTGGTTCTCCCTATCAAGATAGGACCTCAAGTCTTCAACACTACCTTTCACGTGATGGACGTTCGTCCCGCCTACTCCTGCTTGTTGGGGCGCCCTTGGATCCATGGGGCAGGTGCGGTAGCTTCGTCGCTTCATCAAAAGCTGAAGTATCCAATAGCAGGCATGGTTGTCACTGTATGTGGAGAAGAAGAGTATATTGTCAGTAGTGTGCAAGCCTTCAAATACGTCGAGATGGATGGTGAATTCTTTGAGACTCCTTCTCAGTCATTTGAAGTGGTTCCTCCACCCAGTCCTGTCCTTAAGCCAACTCCCCTTGTGCCCAAGGTTGTTCGAGCTCCCCCTGTCATGATCTCTCTGAAAGATGCTCAAGCCGCAATTGAAAATGGTGATCGTGCTGGTTGGGGTCAACTGATCAATGTACCGTACAAGTCTGATAGAGTTGGCCTGGGGTTTAACTCTGGAAAGATAGTCAAAAATCAGATTAATGTTATGGAAGATGCTGATAGTGATTGCGACTTGGATAGCTGGATTTTCCCAACAATTGGTGACGGACTCAACAATTGGAAGACTGAAGACATTATCCCGATTTCCTTTAGTCAGGAGTAATTGTTATGGTTTATTCTAGAATTGCAAATTTTAATTTTCTTTTACAATCAAACTTCTTAAAGCATTGTGTCTATGCCCGAGGCACAATGGCTAATTTGTTAGGGGTTTGTCATTTTCATAAGCATATTCATATTCAATAGATCAATGGACTTTTTGCATTCAAATATTGCGCTCTTTATCTTTCCTGTCATTTTTCAAACAAGCTATGTTTCTTGCACACACTCACGTAACAATTTGCCGATCCATATCCACCCTGGATCCTGTTGGTAATGACTCTGCTACTGTTCATTATGACTTTGAAAATCCGATCTACCAAGCCGAGGATGGAAGCGAGGAAGATTGTGAAGTCCCTGGAGAACTTGCCCGACTACTGCGAGAAGAAAAGACTATACAGCCGCATGAGGAATCAATTGAAATTGTAAATCTGGGTACTGAAATAAACAAGAAAGAAGTCAGAGGTTTCTTGGGGCACTCGAATTACATTGCCCGATTCATTCCACACTTGACTGCTACCTGCAAACCCATCTTCAAATTACTGAGACAAAATCAAGAGATGGTATGGAATGATGAATGCCAAGAAGCTTATGACAAAATCAGGAAATATCGCCAAGAACCTCCAGTTCCGATGCCACCAGTTGAAGGAAGACCTTTAATTACGTATTTGACCGTGTTAGAAAATTCAATGAGGTGTGTTGGGGCAACATGACGAGTCTGGTCGAAAAGAGCATGCCATATACTGCCTTAGCAAAAGGTACCGACTGTGAAACAAGATACTCACAGCCCGAGAAAGCTTGCTGTGCTTTGGCCTGGGCTGCTCGCCGACTAAGACAGTATATGTTGAATCATACCACCTTATTGACTTCTAAGATGGATTCTATCAAATACCTATTTGAGAAACCTGCTGTCTCCTGAAAGAGTTATCACTGACAATGGTACTAATTTGAACAACAAGATGATTACTGAACTCTGCACGCAGTTCAAAATAAAACACCATAACTCTTCTCCGTACCGGCCAAAGATGAAGGGCGCCGTGGGGACTGCTAACAATATCAAGAAGGTCATGCAAGAAATGACAGTAACATACAAAGACTGGCATGAGATGTTACCCTTTACTCTTTACGGTTATCGCACTTCAGTGCGCACTACGACAGGGGCAACTCTGTTCTCTTTAGTCTATGGAATGGAAGCCATCTTACTAGTGGAAGTTCAGATTCCCTCTCTAAGAATCATGAAAGAGGCGGGCTTAGATGAAGATGAATGGATTCAGACTCGACTCGATCAGATAAATTTGATGGATGAGAAGAGACTTGCGGCTGTATGTCATGGGCAGATATATCAGAAGCGCATGACCAGGGCATTCAACAAAAAGGTCAAGAGACAAGTGTATCAAATTGGCGACTTGGTAATCAAACGCATCATCCTACCACAAACTGACCCCAGAGGCAAATGGACTCCCACATACGAAGGGCCATTTGTAGTTAAGAAGGTATTCTCAGGTGGAGCCATGATACTCGCTACAATGGATGGTGAAGACTTCCCACATCCCGTGAACGCGGACATAGTTAAAAAAAATACTACGCATAAAAGAGACCCGCTAGATCGACGTATCTAGGCAAAAGTAAGGGCATCCCGGCGAACCAAAAGGGTTCGGGCAAAAATTAGGGATATATAAAAAAAAATGTACACCCGGCAAGTCGAAAACCTGAAAAGGCGGCTTGGGCAAAAAAGGGTATCCTGGTGGACTGAAAACCTGAAAAGGCGGTCCAGGCAAAAATTAGGGATTAAAGCGTATGACTATGTCCCGTTCTTAGTCAACTTCATCCAAGTTCAAGGGACTGAACAAGCCAATCACTTCCATCCGACAGTAGGGGATGAGATGCTTGAAGACATAATGACAGTAGTAGACTTAAAATCAATAGGACTTCTTCCACATAGCTTTCTCTTTGTTTTCGACAATTTCCTCTTACTAGGATTTCTGTCTCCTTGTACACAAATTGCCTGTTTATAGGCCTTCTTTCAAAATCAATACAACCTTCTTTCAAAAGATGCTTTTGTTTTTTTCTTTTTCTGTTTTGTTTGCGTAAACGTCCATTGATTTAATTTGAATTAATATATGCATTTGAATATGACCAATGTTTACCAAAATACATGCATAGAATAGCAATAGCAATTACTACAAGGCTTCAGGATCGAGGATAAGGTCTAACCATGCTTCCAATGAATCCGCTACCAATTCTCTTCCCCAGCAAGCCTATTTTTCCCAGAAGAAATTGGCAGTATTCCCCGGCACAACCAGCTATTCCCCAACAGAGGTCGGCATCGCCAGACAGGCTGATCATCTCATCCATCTCCAGCCCGACTCTGCTGAATATTTCCACCATCAGACAGAAATCAAGCATCCCCAGCCGAGAAAGGGTCATCGACACAAATGTCTCAAATCAGTAGATGGGGATTTATTTTCCCCAGTAGAGTCCCCAAGCAGAACTTCTCATACGCATAGCTCATTCATTACATCCTTTCACAGCATACGCATGCATACAACATTCACATTTATTTTAGCATAACACGAAACATCTCATGCATCATGACATAGCATGAAGCTAACTTTTCTTTGCAGGTTATTTATCCTCCTGATATAGTCAAAATAAAAGGTTCATTCAGACAGACACCTTTATCAATCACATTCAAGATTCAGATACATATTTCAAATACAGTTCATGGGAACATTCATTTTGACAACACTTCGATATCCTCCTAACGATGGCATCTCTAAGCCCATCCCAGACATTTATTGCAAGTACAACATATACAGGTTATCAGATACAGCCTAACGTACGGTTCATTCTGATTCAGCCCAACATATGACTTCTTCAGCAACTCCAATGCGGTCTAACGTACGACCCATTTGGACCTTCAAATCCTCAGATGCTGCCTAGCGTACGGTACATTCAGGGGTGTAGTCTAGCGTACGACTACTTTCTTTTTCAGATGCAGCCTAACGTACGGCTCATTCTGCAACTCAGATACGATCTAGCGTACGATCCATTCTGAACTCCAACAACCCCAACGCGGTCTAACGTACGACCCGTTTGGATCTTACAACCCTCAGATGCTACCTAACGTACGATACATTTCTGAAGTGTAGTCTGGCGTACGACTACCGCTTTCATCATCAGATGCGGCCTAACAGACGACTCATTCTGCGACGGTCTAACGTACGACCCGTTCGGATGTCCATCCCCACAGATGCTACCTAACATACGGTACATTTCTGAAGTGTAGTCTAACGTACGACTACCCCTTTCGTCATCAGATTCAGCCTAACGTACGGCTCATTCTGCAACTCAGATACGATCTAGCGTATGGTCCATTCTGATCCTTTATCCCCAACAGCATATGACACACTCCGACTCCCCAGCGAAGTCGGCAGCCTAATGGATGACTCATTATACGGTCTAACGTACGACCCAGTGTGGCACCCATGTCTTCAAATTGGCCTAATATACGGCGCGATCTGAAGCTTTCGTCATCAAACCTCCCGGATGGCATCTTTAAGCCCATCTCCATCAAGACCAACTGTCGATTCTCAAGTGCAAATTTTTGGGGCATTCTAATGTTCAATAATCTTCCACCTCCAGACCACGAATGGCATACACGCCATCCTAACTCTCTCGGTTCAAGAATATTGAACAGGGGCAGCTGTCATACCCCAAAAATTACCCATCATTTTTCCTAAAAAAAAAAAAAAAAAAAAAAAAAAAAACGAAAAAAAAACGAAAAAAAAAAGAAAAAAAAAGAGAATTTTTTTTTTAATTAATTAATTAATTAATTAATTAATTAATTAAATAATTAAAATAAATAAATAAAATATAACAAATTATTTTGGACTTGGGTCTCCCTCAGTCCAAGCCCATTACCCACAAAATTAGTCTATAAATACTGAAGTTTCAGTAGGGGGAGTTAGACTTGGAGTTTACACTGGGAGATTCACTGGAGAAAGAAGGAAGAGAAGCAAAACACTCTGAGGTTTCCTTGGAACAAAACCTTGAGGAAAAAGAAAGAAAGAGAACAGAGAAGGACGGATAGAAACTTTGGCATAGGAACCCTGCCTACCCGGAGAATTCAGAGTAAAGAAACCCTGAAGGCAGCCCATCTGCACCGAAGCCATCGCCGTCCAATTCCCGCTGCCTAACTTATTCCGATACTACAAGTGGTCAATCCCTTCAACCTTGAATTGGCAAACAGGTTTTGCGTATCTTTATTGTTTATACTTTCAATTGGCCATATCTACATATAT
Source organism: Lathyrus oleraceus (assembly GCF_024323335.1). Taxonomy (NCBI): domain Eukaryota; kingdom Viridiplantae; phylum Streptophyta; class Magnoliopsida; order Fabales; family Fabaceae; genus Lathyrus; species Lathyrus oleraceus. Next base: position 326,317,635 of record NC_066584.1, on the reverse strand, counting down.
AATGCATCATGATTAAATGTTGATATATAATTTGCTTTCGTATGGGAATTTAAATATGCCTGAATACCCTGAATGTTTGACCATGTTATTCCTGTGATAAAATGCCATAAAATTCAAAGTTCCTAACATGGGGCTGTTTTCAAATTCAAAATCCGTGGCCTTCGCTAGGCGAGGCAGAGGCGAACGAGACAGTAGCTGACTTTTCTATTCTGTTTTTTTTTTATGTTTTATCATAGCCATGCATTATTCATCCTATCCTATTTATTGTTGTGATATTTCTCCGGTGTAATCTTCGATTGCACCTTGATTTGGTGTTCTGACATGTTTCTTTTTTTGAGTTTCGTAAAGGTTCACATATCCCAGGAAAAGGTTATTGGCTAGGTATTCCACTTTATTTGTGGGATACCCTTGTGGAGTTTCATCCTAAATTAATTTTTAATGTATTAATTTCTAATGTATTAATTTTTTTTAATATATTATTTTTAATAATTTTAATGTGGAGTTTCATCCTAATTGTATAATTAATTGTAAAACTTTGCCTTTGAATAAGTGATCTTGGACCTCTCTTTGTTGCCTTACGATTACGATATTACGGTCATGTCCCGCGAACGTGGGGATACCCTTAGCAAAGACCCTTCGGTTAAATCATCATAAAATAAATTATAGTCCCTCGGATGTTGCCTTCGAATATACAACTTTGTCCCTCGATGACCCTCCGATGTTGCCTACGGTTAAAAGATGATAGTCCCTTCGAATGCTAAGGTATCCTCGTAACTGTTGCCTTCAATGACCAATCGATGACCCTACGATGACCCTTTTACATCCAAAGGATAAAACTACTTATTTCTCAATAATAAGGACAGTTTTACCCTCATAAGGATAGGAAATACTCATAAAGACCTTGGGTCGGTATAACTCTTAATTGCTGGCTCACAACCTAAAACATTTTTTCACACCTCACACCTTTCAAAATACCTTCAGAAAATCACCACTTGGTATACATTCATACTAGAATCATTACCGAGTTATATTTTTCTAAACAATTTTCAAAACTAAACGAGATAATCACTTTGTATACATTCATACAAGAATCATTACAAAGTTAAATTCTCTTTTCAAAACAATTTTTCTAAACAATTCACAAACACTTTTTTTTAGACAAAAATAATATAAGTGATCGAGCAATTAAGAGCCCATGGATAACCATGGATACAAAGGGTGCTAACACCTTCCCTTTGTATAATGTACCTCCCGAACCCAAAATCTAAATTAAGGTCTTTCCTGTTCTTTTCCACCTTTCCTTATTGGATAAAAGAAAAGTCGGTGGCGACTCTTGCTAACCGCGACATTGCGATTAAAACCACAAAAAAGTCCAGTTCACCGTATGACAGATTTGACACAGTTTTATATAAAATTTTGCATTCATTGAATAGTTCACCTATAACACATTGTGCATCATTATCGTAAATGGAAAAATTATTACTCACCTTTTCATCTTCATCATCGGAATAATGTGATGTCATCAAAGCAAGATTTGCACATTCGTCACTTTCCGAGTCGTGTGATGAACTTATTTCATTATATTCCCAAACAATGTAGGCTTTTTTAGATTTCGACTCTTTTATACCTTTGAAGTCTTTCTTCTTTATGAGTTTTGGATAATCCGTCTTTATGTGTCCTTACTTTCACATTCATAGCAAATGATATTTGGTATTGAAGTGGAAACATCTTTTTTTTTTGAAAAATTTCTTTCTATTTGCATAATTTAAGGATTTTTCTTTTTTACTAAATAACTTACCAAGTATTTTTACAAGGAGCATTGAGTTTTCATCTTTTTATGAAGCATCATCTTCTTATTCTTTTTTTGAGTCAACTTTAAAAAGAATGCATTTTGATTTCTTCTCTTGATTCTCATGTTTTTCAAGTCTTCCAAGTTAAATTTTATGCTTTTGAAGTTTTCTGAACAAGGATGCATACGTCATGATGGAAAGACTTTTCTTTTCTAATATTGTTGTCACCTTTGGTTGTCATTCACTGGTTAAAGACCTAAGCACTCTAAGATTAAGATCTTCGTTAGTAAAAGTCTTACCAAGAGTAATTAAGTGATTTGTCAAGTGTACAAATCTATTTTATAACGCGACGATAGATTCTTCATGTTGCATTCTGAACATCTCGTACTCTTGACTTAAAGTATTCAATTTATATCTCTTTACTTTAGCGGTTCCTTCACGGGTTTCTACCAATGTATCCCATATTTGTTTTTTCATTGTACATTGAGAGATACAGAAGAATTCATCAATGTTAAGTTTACTTTGAAGTATGTTAATTGCTTTCTTATTGTAAATGACTTTTTTCTTATCATCTTCATCCCATGAACTCGTAATATTCGGTGTTCTAACCTCGTTGAAAACACTTGTAAGAACAAACAAACCATTCTCCACAACATCCCAAATTTCATCTCATTGTGCTTCTAAATGAGCCTTCATGCAAATTTTTCAAAAATTGAAATATTCATAAAAAAATAGTGGAGATTTATTGTTACTGTCACAATCTTTTAAAATGGGGGGAGGTGAATTAGGTATTAACAAATTTATCTGGTTTTGTATGGTGATATTTATTTTCTTGCTTGATGTGATAAGTGATGAAAGTAGTAAATGCGAAAAATAAAGAACACCGATAATTATCTAATTTCCCTCACAATTCGAGCGTACTCTAGTCCTCTTATGCAATAAGGGATTTCAATAATGTCAAAACTTTTGTACTAGCCTAATCTAGACTTTTATACAATGTGTTAATACCTAATCAATAAGAACAATCCTCTTGTGTTTCACAATTTAAGAAAAGAAAACAATCCTTCATTTTTTTACACCCTTGTTTCAAATAGTCTTGTATAACAAGTACAACAATCATGCTATCTTATATCCAACAATCTTGGAAAAATAAGATGTTGGTACAATAAAGAATTTGAGCAGAATAAGTTTGATATACTAAATCTTGTAAGTACGACTTCTTCTCTTTCTAATATGAAAGTCCAATATCATAAATACTACAGGTGTTCAATGATGCTTTTAGAATGATATGAAAGTTTTTCAAAAAACATCTAAATTTGGAACACGTGAATTGAAAATTATGCAGAATTTTTGTAAAATATGATCGAAAAAGGTAATAGCAAAAATGAAATTTAAATTATATTTATAGAGTGAAAACAACTCTTGATAAAACATGGCAATGATTGGAAAATATTTATGAAATATATCGAGTTTATAATTAAGAGACACCATGAAAAGGAGTGACTAAAGTAATGAACACGATTCAACATTTTTTAAAACTTGTTCAGGTGCATTCATTGCACAAGCCTGTCAATCGATTGCAAGGGCTAAAATTTTAAAAATATGCATTGCTGTAATCGATTGCAGGATCATGTGAATCAATTGTAAGTTTCATTCAATCAATTGCACCATTATTTCAATCGATTGCTTGCTGAATTATTTTGAAAATTTGTCTAAGTCAAAATACTTCATGCATGCATCAAAAATTTATTTTCAACCAATGCTATTAAAATATTAGAATTTTTTTTTAGTAAAGCATGAAATGCATATTTTAAAATGCATGATCAAATAAATTGAGCACTTTAAGATTATCTATGATAAGAATTTTCATATACCTTGATTGATCAGAAACAATTTTTTCTTCATCTTATTTGATAATAATACTTGAGTTTTAAACCATTATCTTCATCAAAACTTGTTGGAAGATTGTCTTCACATAGAACAACAATCTAAGGTTTGAAACTGACGAGTGTAGATAGAGAATTATGCTTTTGTTGATGGGTGAAGAATTCATAAATGATGTTTCTAAAGTTGAAACTGATATTTCATACTTTAAAGTAAAATGAATTTATTAATAATTGCAAAAACAAAAATAATATATCATGTCAATATTTTCAATAAACAACGTATGGGTTTTTTAACGTTTGTTAAATAAAATTTAACATAAGGGACTTACAAGGTTAACAAAGATGTTTTAAGAAACTGAAATGTAAGTTTTTAAAATTAAAGAATTAGATAGAAACAATAAACTAAATTAAGAGACTAAAAGATAAACTAAATCTTTATTTTTAATTTTAAATCTCAACAATTGAGTTTTTTTTTTCCGCGTGTCCTTCATCCAGATAAAATGGATTACTCCCTCAAAAGCCCAAATTAATTTTCTGTTGACCCAAATCAAATGAAACCTAATTCCATTAACAACTAACAATATTGCAAAACCTCTCCGGCAACGAAACATTTGTACTCTGAACTAACCATCCCTCTGAAAACCGAAACAACCATGCTAGAAGCAACCATAGAACCCAAAGACAAAACTTTCAAAGATCTAGGGTTAGACGCACGCCTCATTCGCGCCTTATTGAAGAAAAAATGCGAGAAGCCTACTCCAATTCAAGAGCACACGATTCCACATATTCTTGAAGGTAAAGACGTCGTTGCTCGAGCCAAAACAGGTTCCGAGAAAACACTTGCGTACCTTATCCCTTTGCTTCATAACCTATTTACTAGTAATGTTGATAGGAAAAAGCTAGCGCCTAATGTTTTTGTTCTTGTTCCAACTACTGAACTCTGTCAACAAGTTCATTTGCTTGTTTTGATTTTTATTATTGTTCTCAACAATTTCCTTGAAACTAATCTTGAAAATTGAAATGGGTTTGGAAAACTAAATGAAATGATTTCGAAAGGTTAAGGTCAAATGGTTCCAAATGATAATTTAAAGTGAGATTTAAAAAGTTAATTGTGAAGTTGGATGTAAAATGTTAATTGTGAAGTTGGATATTTGTTATGGCTTATTGGATTAATGGATAATTGGATATGGTTAAAAAATGGATAATTAGATTATGGTTTAATGGATATATAGTTGGTTTGAAATTGTGATGCGGATTGGATATTTAAATGGATATTGAATATCTAAAATGGTTTTGATATTTAAATATAATTAAAAATTCTAAAAAATTGAAAATGGTAAAATAATTTTTAAAACTAATTAAAAATCAATCTGAAATTAAAATCGACTTGAAAAATCCGAAATTCATTAATTTAAAATTTGAATCATTTTAAAATTAAAATAAATTTAAAAATCAATTAAAAGTTAAACTTAAATTCCACAATTAATTTGAAATTAGACTTAATTTGAAATTAATCAATTTGAAATTAAAAACCAATTAAGATTAAATTGAAAATAAAAAATCAATTAAAATCAAATTAAAAATCCCAAAATCCAATTAAAATCAATTAAAATTTATTTAAAACTAGAAACAAATTTGAAATTAAAATCAATTTAAAAATCAATTAAAAATTAAATTGAAATTTCACAATTAGTTTGAAATTAGACTTAATTTGAAATTAAAAATCAATTAAAATTAAATTGAAAATAAAAAATCAATTAAAATCAAATTAAACATTCCAAAATCCAATTAAAATCAATTAAAACTTATTTAAAATTAGAACCAATTTTGAAATTAAAATCAATTCAAGAATAAATTAAAAATTAAATTGAAATTCCACAATTAATTTGAAATTAGACTTGATTTGAAATTAATCAATTTTAAATTAAAAATAAATTAAAATTAGTTTGAAAATAAAAAATCAATTAAAATCAAATTAAAAATCCCCAAATCCAATTAAAATGTATATAAAATTAGAACCAATTTTGAAATTAAAATGAAAGTGGAATTAATGATAAAACCATGCTGGATATAACAATGAAGTGAGTCGAACGTGCATAAATAATGACCAATATTACCAAAGTCGAGACAATATGGACTTAGGAATGGATGGTTGACAAAAAAGTCAAAAGTTGGCCAAAGTCAACTGAGAGGCGTGAATTAGGGATTTCTTATGTAAAATGAGTTAGTAACCAATGCACTAAAGACCCGAATCAAATACCAAGGATTAACGATTGGGTTGAGATTAAGCCCAAAGCCAAATGATAAATCAAGCAAGAATACATGTATGTAAATAGTCGTTCCCCAATGAAATAGGGTTTCATCCATACTCAGGGCAGAATGAATATCCAAAGTCAAGAATTGGGGTTTTGAAACCATATAATGAGAAATCCTCAATCACCAGCTTTGAATTTATAGATTGACCAATGTCAACATGAATGCATACGTATGAAGCATGGATATGTGCAGATGAATCTCAAGTCATAGGTCAGATGAAAAGTGAAAAAAGGGAGGGCAAATTTTGGGGTACGACACTTGTGAGTGAATTCATCTTCAATCAAGCATTCATCCTTGATGAACTTTATCTTTAAGCCTTTGTCACAAAGTTGAATTATACTTAGAAGACTGTGCATTAATCATTCAACATAAAGAACATCTTTAATGGATGTGAAAGGTGGTGCTTCAGCTTTGCACATGCCAAGAATATTTCCTTTATTGTAGTCTCCATAAGTGACATATCCCTTGGCCTTAAGCACTAGATGTAAAAATTTGTTGACATCTCCCGTCATATGCTTAGAACAACCACTATCGAGATACCATATATTTGTAGTGGTTTTTAAGCATTTTTAAAAGACAAATTGGGTTTTGTTAGGTACCCAAATTGCCTTGGATCCTTCATAATTAATTCCTTTCTTGATCCACACATAATACCCACTTGTCACACTAAAGTTCCTAACATAGCAAGCATTAGGTGTGCGACCAATTATACCATAAGAGAAACAAGTAGGAAAAAAATTACGTATATATCTAGGAACATAAGATTTTTTCTTATAAAATCTTTTCCTTTTAGGATAATGATGAACATTTTTTGCTTTGTTCATATTTTATTTACTGGATTACTCATTAGCCTTAACAAATATAGTTTTACTAGAACTCCGTTTATTAAATTTAGAATAGCCAATTCCACTTTTATCATTTGAATATCTTTCAAAAACTCTTTTCAATTGGATAATTTCGAAAAAAAGTGACTCACACTCTTTGCATACAAAATTTTGTTTTTGTTCTTTGACAAAGTTTTATTTTTCAATTTCGAAATCCTTTTTCATGGTGTCAATCTTTTCTTCAAGAGATAAAATTTGTTTCTTTTGATTTGACATAGTTTTATACAAAATTTTGCATTCATTGAATAATTCACCTATAGCACATTGTGCATCATTATCTTAAATGGAAAAATTATTACTAACCTTTTCATCTTCATCATCAGAATAATGTGATGTCATCAAAGCGAGATTTGCACATTCATCACTTTCCGAATCAGATGATGAACTTATTTCATTATATTACCATACAATGTATGCTTTTTTAGATTTCCACTCTTTTATACCTTTGAAGTCGTTCTTCTTTGTGAGTTTTGGACAATCCGTCTTTATGTGTCCTTGCTTTCACATTCATAGCAGGTGATATTTGGTATTGAAGTGGAAATATCCTTTTTCTTGAAAAATTTCTTTTTATTTGCATAATTCAAGGATTTTTATTTTTTACTAAATAACTTATCAAGTCTTTTTACAAGGAGCATTGAGTTTTCATCTCTTTATGGAGCATCATCTTCTTATTCTTTTTTTGAGTCAACTTTCAAAATGATGCATTTTGATTTCTTCTCTTGATTCTCATGCTTTTCAAGTCTTTCAAGTTAAAGTTTATGCTTTTGAAGTTTTCTGAACAAGGATGCATACGTCATGGTAGAAAGACTTTTCTTTTCTGATATTTTTGTCACCTTTGGTTGTCATTCACTGGTTAAAGACCTAAGCACTTTAAGATTAAGATCTTCGTTAGTAAAAGTCTTACCGAGAGCAATCAAGTGATTTGTCAAGTGTACAAATCTCTTTTGTAACGTGACGATAGATTCTTCGAGTTGCATTCTAAACATCTCGTACTATTGACTTAAAGTATTCGATCTAGATCTCTTTACTTCAGCGGTTCCTTCACGAATTTCTACCAATGTATCCCATATTTGCTTTTTTGTTGTACATTGAGAGACACAGAAGAATTCATCAATGTTAAGTTCACTTTGAAGCATGTTGATTGCTTTCTTATTATAAATAACTTTTTTCTTATCATCTTCATCCCATGAACTCGTAATTTTTGGTGTTTTAACCTCGTTAAAAACACTTGTAGGAACAAACAGACCATTCTCCACAACATCCCAAATTTATTCTCATTGTGCTTCTAAATGAGCCTTCATGCGATTTTTTCAAAAATCGATATATTCATCAAAAAATAGTGGAGATTTATTGTTAATGTCACCATATTTTAAAATAGGGTTTACACTTGCAGAAACCATTATGGATCTTTATGAACATGTTACCTATAACGTGCTCTGATGCCAATTGTAAGTGTGTAAGTACACCTAAAAGGGATGGAGGGGGGGGGGGGGGGGGGGGGGGGGGGGGGGGGGAAGGGAATCAGGTATTAAATTTTTTATCTGGTTTTGTATGGTGATATTTCTTTTCTTGCTTAAGTGATGAAAGTAGTAAATGTGAAAAATAAAGAACACCGATAATTATCTTGTTTCCCTCACAATCCGAGAGTACTCCAGTCCTCTTACACAGTAAGGGATTTCAATAATGTCAAAACTTTTGTACAAGCCTAAGCTAGACTTATATACAATGAGTTCTAACCTAATCAATAAGAACAATCCTCTTGTGATTCACAATTTAAGAAAAGAAAAAAATCCTTCATTTTTTTACATCTTTGTTTCTGACAGTCCTGTATAACAAGTACAACAATCACGCAATCTTATATCTAACAATCTTGGAAAAATAAGATGTTAATACTATAAAGAATTTGAGTAGAATAAGTTTGATATACTAAATCCTGTAAGTACAATTTCTTCTCTTTCTAATATGAAAGTCCAATATCATAAATTCTATAAGTGTTCAATGATGCTTTTAGAATGATATGAAAGATTTTCAAAAAACATCTAAGTTTGGAACACGTGAATTGAAAATTATCCAGAATTTTTGTAAAATATGATCAAAAGAGGTAATAGTAAAAATGAAATTTAAATTATATTTATAGAGTGAAAACAACTCTTGATAAAACACGACAATGATTGGAAAATATTTATGAAATATATTGAGTTTATAATTAAGAGATGCCATGAAAAGGAGTGACTAAAGTAATGAACACAATTCAACATTTTTCAAAACTTGTTCAGGTGCAATCATTGCACAAGCCTGTCAACCGATTGCAAGGGCTAAAATTTTTAAAAAATGCACTGTTGTAATCGATGGCAGGATCATGTGAATCGATTGCAAGGTCCAAAATTTTGTTTTACATAATTCCATTCAACCAATTGCACCATTATTTCAATCGATTGCTTGTTGAATTATTTTGAAAATTTGTCTAAGTCAAAATACTTCATGCATGCATCAAAAATTGATTTTCAACCAATGCTATTAAAACATTAGATTTTTTTTAGCAAAGTACGAAATGCATATCAAATAAATTGAGCACTATAAGATTGTCTATGATAAGAATTTTCATATACCTTGATTGATCAGAAACAATTTTTTCTTCATCTTTATTTGATAATAATATTTGAGTTTTCAACCATTATCTTCATCAAAATTTGTTGGAAGTTTGTCTTCATATAGAACAACGATCTAAGATTCGAAACTGTCGAGTTTAGATAGAGAATTATGCTTTTGTTGATGGGTGAAGAATTTAGAAATGATGTTTCTAGAATTGAAACTGATATTTCATACTTTAAAATAAAATAAATTTATTAATAATTGCAAAAACAAAAATAATATACCATGTCAATATTTTTAATATGCTACGTAGGTGTTTTTTAATGTTTGTTCAATAGAATTTAACAGAAAGGATTTGTAAGACTAACAAAGATGTTTTAAGAGATTGGGAGTGTAAATTTTTAAATTAAAGAGTTAAATAGAAATAATAAATTAAATTAAGAAACTAAAAGTTGAATTAAACTTTTATTTTTAATTTTAAATCTCAACATTTGAGTTTTTTTTCTAAGTATTCTTCATCCAGATTAAATGGATCACTCCCACAAAAGCCCAAATCAATATTCTGCTGGCCCAAATCAAATGAAACCTAATTTCCATTAACAACCACCAATATCACAAAACCTCTCCGGCAACGAAACATTTGTACCCTGAACTAACTTTCCCTCTGAAAACCGAAACAGCCATGGCAGAAGCAACCAAAGAACCCGAAGACAAAACTTTCGAAGATCTAGGGTTAGACGCACGCCTCATTCGCGCCTTATTGAAGAAAAAAATCGAGAAGCCTACTCCAATTCAAGAGCACGCAATTCCACATATTCTTGAAGGTAAAGACGTCGTTGCTCGAGCCAAAACAGGTTCCGGGAAAACACTTGCATACCTTCTTCCTTTGCTTCAGAAGCTCTTTACTAGTAATGTTGATAGGAAGAAGCTATCGCCTAATGTTTTTGTTCTTGTTCCAACTACTGAACTCTGTCAACAGGTTCGTTTGCTTGTTTTGATTTCTGTTATCGGCCTCAGCAATTTCTTTTCTTACTATGTTTGATTTTTAATTTTTCTGTGTTTGATTTTTTCAGATATGCGTAGAAGTTTTAATTTTTCTGTGTTTGGTTTTTTCAGATATGCGTAGAAGTTAAGTCACTCCTTGAGTTATGTAGAGTTCAGCTGAAAGTTGTGCAGTTGAATAGCAAAATGCTTGCTACTGACTTGGTTGGTTATGCTCTCTATCATTTTTATTTTTGTTTGTATAACTGTTTCTAGTTCAAGACCATTTTTTCATGATGGGTCAGTTGGAGTATTTGCTCCACACTAACCACCTATAAAACACACACGGGACACAGACACCACCACACCGGTAATAATTTGATAAAATGAACAACTGGTAATTAATCACTGTTAGCCACTGATAAGTATGGAACACTGGTCACACCTTTGGTTAAAGGTTTCGGTGCTGTAGAGCTAACCACTAATAAATAACAAACATTAGAAAAAAAAAGAATTACACTTTTCAGCTGTGTGTGATTATTAGTTACTCCCTCCGTTTCAAAATGACTCTCTTTTAGTAAGGTTTTTGCACACATATTAAAGAAACACAATAATTTTGTGATAAGACATTACATTTTTACTAAATTAACCCTATTAATGTGTTGGAAGTAGTGTAAAAAGTAATAATTAATGGATATAATTGGAAAAACAGCAACCATTTCTACCTTGAAAAATGAGAATGTCAGTCATTTTGAACCAAATTTTATTTTGCTAAAACGACAGTCATTTTGAAACAAGGGAGTAGCCTCACATGTCATATTTTTAGTCTGTTGCTCTGTTAAGTTACATGGCTGCGAGAACTTCCTTAAGTTTTGTCATCTTTCCCTCTATAGTTCATTGTAGTAGATTAGTTAGTACTTAGTAAAACAAGAATAGTGGCATGTAATATTATATTTAGAGGTGTGAAAGACATTTAATAGAAAGCTGGAAGGGGCTAGAGCCTCTGTAGATAATACAAGTGTCTCCACCCACAAGTAGGTTCATATATGCACGTGATGATACACATGGAAATGATGTATTCTATCCATTTTAAATGATTTTTTATTATTGATGTAAGGGTCTAAAATTTGGTTTTGCAGCAAGCAGCACTGGTTGGACCTCCTGATGTTTTGATTTCCACTCCTGCTTGCGTAGCTAAGTGTTTGTCCAACTCAATACTTTTGCCATCATCCATCAATGACTCCCTTGAAACTCTAGTTCTTGATGAGGTGAAATTAGATACATTCTTTGTTTATATTCGTAGCATTTGTTTGGTATGAACAATGAGCAATGTTATTTCTTTTCACCAATAACACAACTACCTGACAGATATATCACTGTTGGTTTTCATTTGTTTTATAGCTTTTCAATTTTTAAAATGTTGGTAATTTTTAATTTTTAATAATAGCTCAACTATACTTTTGATTTCTCTGGTTTAATTAAACCAACTGCGAATTTGATGGCTTATGTTTTGTTACAATCAAGTCTCTTTTATTTCTTTAGTGAAACAAATTTTATCTTGTTGTCAATTGCCTTCTTCCAATCTTGCAACCATTGATTTTTTATTTTCTATCAAAATTATTTGAGAGTTTATTATGATTTTTAGATCAAAATAAGGCCAAAATTTTTGAACTTAAGAAATGTTTTTAACTTTTGATAAAAAAATTAAAAGACTTTGAAATTTTGTAAGTGAAATTTGATATTTTGTTAATAAGATTTGAAAGTAGGAAGGTTTAAATTTTATTTTTACTAGTAAAGTAGAATTTGAAAGTTTTAAGTAGAAGAAAAGTGACGGAGAGATTTAATGATTGACATTGAACTTGTTTAAGAGATTAAATTCACTCAAATTATTTGGGGTACCTGAATTTCACATTAGGTATTGTAGAGGGACTTAAACTGTAATAAGTCTTTAATTTTTTAATGCAATTCAAGTAGACGTTTAACTACCATTCATTGTTCCAATTGTTTTATATCCGGTGACATGATCGTTATCCAAAATAATCTTTTCAGGCAGATCTTCTATTATCATATGGGTATGAAAATGACATAAAAGCTTTAACACCTCATATACCCAGAAGTTGCCAGTGTCTTCTTATGTCTGCAACATTAAGGTGTGTCATTGTGTTTCATCCTCCTATCATATTTTTTTTAAACTCTTTTTGCTCAAATAGTGTATGCTGCTACATGTCTTATTCTTCAATTTTTAATTTTTTCTCTACTTGTTCTAGCCAATCATGTCTTTATAGTTGATATTATGAAACAGACACGGGCATAGTGATCCTCCTTGCAATTTTGAAGGTTGTATTATATACTTGCTAAGAACTGTCTATCTCTGTAAATTTATACTAGCTTAGGATTGCTGTGTGAATGATCATTATTAACCATTATGTGATATTATTTTAGGATAAGTCTTCCATAGGTTAGAACCATGTCTGTTTCAGTGTTATCGAATACCCTCCATGCTGTATCTCAGCCAATATTGTGTTTTTCCGCCATAATCCGCTATGACGGCTCCACTAAGCAGCCAGTATGGCGGGATTATGGCTCTCCACCATGGACTACCATTCACCATCGATAACACTCCATTTGCAATTATTTCTAATGAAATGTTTTTTTTTCTGCAGTGCCGATGTTGACAAACTAAAAAATTTGATTTTACACAATGCCGTAGTTTTGACTTTGGCCGAAAAGGAAAACCATAAGGATGAGGTCATCCCTAAAAATGTTCAGCAGTTCTGGGTAAGACATTCTTTAAATTTTATCTATGCGTCTTCTTGATTTTGTGATGTTAATAGTGGTTAAGTTAAATTTTTATTTTTTACACAAAAGTAGTGTATCATTTCTTTTTTTTTTGGAGAAGGGAGACCACCTTCTTTCTATATTTGAGACCTATCTTGTATCAAGATCAAGAGAAAAAGAACCATATGTTTTGGCAACGAAAGGTTTAATTAAGAAGGAAAAGAATTTACAAATAAGTTTTTAATTTTCAATATGCTTCTTTTATTTATGCTTTTTGATTTCTGATTCAGTTTTTTCATGTGTTCGAGCTGATATGCTTTTTTTACCATTTTCTTTGAATGTTTTTCTTCAGATCTCTTGTCCTGCCAATGATAAGTTGCTCTACATCCTTGCTATGTTGAAGTTGGAGTTAGTCCAAAAAAAAGTTTTGATATTCACTAATAATATAGATACAAGTTTCAGATTGAAACTTTTCTTGGAAAAGGTATGTGCTAGACATTAAGTCATTGCTAAGTTTTTCCTAACAGGTTTATGCACTTGGGATAGTTAGCCAATGGCATGATATTGAAGATTATATGACAAAATGGTAAAAAATTTGAACCTGATCATGCCCATTCTTCAATAAAAAAAGTTGAATTTTAGCATACGTAGAGCGGGCTTATGACTTTGTTAATGCCCAAAGCTCGAATAGTTCTTATGTGAGAGGACTTGTAACAGCTTGAAATTTTGGTATAGATGATTCTTGACATTAGGTGCACCTTCTTGTATGCCTCAATTAAATTTAATCCATCCGATCTTATACGTTCTTTTAATAAAAAATTTATATCATACTACATGTTATACATCGATGTTGGCACACCTTTTTTTATAAATTTGCATTGATTGTCAAACTGCATCATTTTAATGGGTAATAATCAATAAACCCATTTTCTGTAATCTGGATATTTTATTGCCTTAAATTTTTCTGCTCTTGATGTTATGGAGTTTTGATCGACTAGAGAGAATCATGTTTTTTAGTTTTAATTGTTTCTTCAACAGCACTCTTCTACCAATCATAAACGTTTATTGTTGCAAATGGGGTTACTTTGTTTTCATCATCTTTTCCTCACTTTTTAATATTCCCTATCTGTATTCTTCTAGTTTGGGATCAAGTCTGCTGTTTTAAATGCTGAATTGCCTCAAAATTCCCGTCTACATATTCTCGAGGTATGTAATTTTATCCACTTCTATCTTTCTTTTGGTATGATAGGTGCTAAGGTTTTTTGACTTAACCTAGTCCTATGTATGGCATGTTCCTACTACTGATTTGTTAGGAGAAGTTTATGGTTAATTTGGTTTGGATAAACATTTTTATTTTTTATTTTACTTGGACATTTTTCCGACCCCACTTAATGGGAAAAGACTTGGTTGTTGTTGTTGGTTGTTGTAGTCTTTTACTTGACATTTTTGTAAATTAAAAGTGAAAAACATAAAATGTTAAATCAAACCAAATCCTTGCATTTTCTTAAAAATTGATTTTTATTATTATTATTACTATTATTATTATTATAATTATTATTATTGATTTGTTCATTTATTGATAGATCTATGTTTTAGATTTTATCACATGATTTTGATGAACTTATTTTCATCAGGAATTCAATGCGGGCCTATTTGATTATCTAATTGCAGCAGATATCAGCCAGTCAACCGAGAAGGATGAAGCACCTAAGGAAAATGTTGTTGGATCGCGAAAGTCTAGAAAACATGCGAAGCTAAAATTAGATTCTGAATTTGGAGTAGTAAGGGGAATTGACTTTAAAAATGTATACACGGTATGCATGTCATCTCTTATATCTCTTTCTGACATGTTTTTGTCCGTTGTGTATGTTTGAAGTCATTGATCTGCATATGTTGTTATAGTGAAAGTTGTTTATGATACTTTGGTAGATTTAATCTTCTGGTTTATATCTTTGTTTCATTAGGAGATTGCCATGTTCACTGAAATAATTTATTTAACGGTTTCTCTTGTTGATGAACAGGTTATAAACTTTGAAATGCCTCGCAGTGTGGCAGGATACGTACATAGAATTGGACGTACTGGAAGAGCATACAGTTCCGGTGCTTCTATTACCTTGGTGAGTTTGTTAGACAAATAAAGCTCCTCTTTTCCACCGAGTAAATTTTACAAAACGCGTTAGATTTTTCGCTCTCGAGCCCGTGTTGCTCATTTGGGTAATACTATTGAGATCCAATTTACATAATCCTTGCCATTCAGACATTCCTTGTTTCTTTATAGGTTTCTTCAGATGAGATGGATACCTTTGAAGAAGTAAGGTCTTTTGTTGGGGACGATGAAAACAACGTCGGCTCACCCTCGATTGCCGAGTTTCCCTTACTCACCAAGAATGCTGTAGAATCTTTACGGTATAGGGCTGAGGTGAGTCATTGTTTCCCATACTCCCGACAAAAAAATCAGTCTTTTCATAGTTGCATCAACCAATGAGATCCTTTTTCAATGAAATAGTATGTTCTTTCTTCATTATAAATTTCTGACTTAAGATTCCTTTAGTTAAAAAATGAAATGATCTGATCTTGTATTATGTTTCAATATTTTTCAGCCTCAAATGGTTTTCATGTTAGGACTCAAATAAGAGTAGGGAAGGGTATGAGCTTAATGTGATCTTCATATTCCTATTTAATGCACGTGAGATAAACCATATATAGTATTCTATAGTTATCCTATCTTGTGTTTGCGATGGACTAGATAATGATATGAGGTGGTGGTCGAGGGAGCCTTACAGCGCAGGTGATCTTAGAAGGTGTTGGCTAAAGGTGTTAGAAGTGGGGAAATGGTGGAAGTATCTATCTGGCAGCATGTGTTGCCATGGGGAAGGGAGAGTAGGTCACTAATAATGGTGAAAAGGGAAAAATCTTATCATACTCATTTTAAATCCATCTCCTTAGGTAAAACTTAGACTATCAATAGTTTAGGATTAGGGCAAGCCTAGTGGGCAAGGATATCATATCTTATTGACTTGACAAACATTGGCTTGTTACATGGATAAGATAGTTTACTTGATATATCCGATATAGTTTCTCTTATTCTATCTACCAAGCACACTCTTAAAGTTTGTGTTCAGAATCCAGGGGTTTTGAAATAAGATACTTTACTTGATATATCCGATATAATTTTCAAATCCGGGGGTTTTCCAACTTGGGTTGGAATGTAATTGGACCGACTTGGTTGACTCGGGCCCTCTGTTGCTGTTGCTTTGGCATATTGGAAAGTCGAAATTAGAAAGGAAATTGTAAAGTTCCTGTATATGGGAAGCTCTTGTAATTCGGCATAGATCATGGAGGTTTCCATCTATGGCAACCATAGTCTAAAGCCAGCCATACAATATTAGCCAGTGAGGTTGTCCACCACCCATATCAACATTTTGATTTCAGGCGATGGAGATTTGGCGTGTGAATTGGAAAAAAGAGTTATAACATTCTGGTAGATCAACCTCAACTAGCATTGCACTCTTACTTGAAGTGGTGGCGTTGGACTAGTGTTGTCATAGATGGAGGACCTCCATTATCTATTGAAGAATTACAAGTTTGGTTTACCATATATTGGAACTTTACAATTTTTTCTTTCCAATATGATAAGAAAAAAGGGACTTAAGTTTTCAACAAACCCGAGTCAACCAAGTGGGTCCAATTACATTCCACTACAAGAAAAACACCGGATTTGAAGATTATACTATTAACCCTTTCCGTACTTCATGATGAAAGAACGTTAGTTGCTCTAGAAAATATTATTGATAATATTGTTTCTACTTTTTGCATATATCGTGATATAGATATTAAAAATGCTCTAAATATAGAGTGGAGGAGAAGAAGATAGAGACGATTAAGCTAAATGATTTGACACTGTATCTCCAGAAGAATGAAAAACTTTGGGGAACAGATCTTACACAACTTTCAAAAGAATTTAGCAAGCGATGGCGAAAATAAAATAAAGGCTACACATTCCAAGTATGAAAGCAGGTGTTGTCTTAAAGTGCTACATCTTTGAAGATTATCCTTTAGGATCTGTCTTTGAGATACTCAAAGCAGTGATAAAATATGGATGGATAGTTCTTGGCAAAACCACTTCAGTCCCTTGGACGGATTATGAATTTGGATATTTATTTTATTTTATTTTTCAGATTTCTCTAAAAAAATGATAAGGGTCTCACATCCGATAATATAAGGCCTAAACATGTCTTTATAAGTGGGGACAATCTTTACCCTACAAATCGGTTTTGTAGGGTTGAGTTAGGCCCAATCACATTTATTAACATGATATCAAGAGTCTCGTTTAAGATCCGGTGGGTTGCCTGCTATTAGGTTTCCACTATCGGGCCACCTACCATTTATTTTCACGTTCGTTTTGTCTAGTCCTGGAGGCGAGGGGTGTGTTAAGAGTTTCACATCAGATAATATATGGTCTGAACATGTCTTTATAAGTGGGGTCAATCCTCACCCTACAAGCTGATTTTGTAGGTTGAGTTAAACCCAACCACATTTTTAACAAAAACAATAAACATTACTTTTATTTTTTATTATTGAATACCATGTCCTTTCTGTCTCAGTTACACTACTTGATAATACGGAGTATTTTTTCTTATTCTAACCACCAAACACACACTTAAAGTTTGTGTCCAGAAAAACAAGAAACATTACTATTATTATTGAATACCATGTCCTTTCTGTCTCAGTTAGACTACTTGATGTATAGATATATCTTCTCATATTCTAGCTACCAAACACACTCTTAAAGTTTGTGTCCAGACAAACAAGAAACATTACTTTTATTAAAGTTTGTGTCCAGACAAACAAGAAACATTACTTTTATTATTGAATATCATGTCCTTTCTGTCTCAGTTACCCTAGAAAATATTGAGATTTACTTGCTTCTTGCATGTTTTTGCAGTTGTTTTTATTTTAAATAAAAGTATATAGAATATTTTGGAACTCTATGCTTTTGCTATGCTTATGTAAGTATAATTGGAGTAACTTGCTGCTTTGGAAACTGTGTTGATGGTTGCCATTGTTTTGCAGGATGTTGCAAAGAGTGTTACTAAAATTGCCGTCCGTGAATCACGAGCCCAGGATTTGAGAAATGAGATTTTGAACTCTGAAAAGTGAGTCCCTTGTATTGAATGTGTTCTGCTTTGTGACTAAATTTTGTTCCTTTTCTAATCCATGCCTGCACACCTTTGTTTTTCCTTTTCAGGTTGAAGTCCCACTTTGAAACTAATCCAAGAGACTTGGGTAATGTATTGGTTGATTTTGTTACTGTATATATTGTCGGCAACTTTTGCATTTTTTAAACTTAAACCATTGGAATTGTATTTGAGCAGCTCTATTGAAACATGACAAAGTTTTGAGCAAGAACGCCCCTCCTCCACACCTTAGGGATGTCCCAGACTACCTAATAGACAAAACAACAAAAGAGGCCAGGCAAATGGTTAAGCTTACAAGAGATGCAATGGGAAATAATAATCGCCGACGGGGTTCCAAGAGAAAATCAAGAAAAGGCAGTGACCCTCTGATGGCCATCTCTACGGGGGTATGAACGATTACAATGGGAAAAAGTGTTTTATATTATGTTGTTACTTCTTTATATTCTGTTTATGTGTTATGTATATGGCTGAGTGATTCCAATTTTCTTCAGGTATCAAAAAGACCACACAAAGGTTTTAAAAAGGAAGGTGCAAGCAATGGCAAAAACAGTGATAGACAAAAACACAAAAAGGCAAAGGCATTTTGATTGGTTTGATTTTTTTTCTTCTTCCTGCAGAGCTTTATAACAGGCTCCACAATTTTGTTGTAATGCTATTTCTAATTATTGTACATCAAAATTGTAAAGATTATTTTAGATTATTTTGAGAATGCTGTGTTTGAAGCTGTGCTCCCCAAGATTTTTATCTTAATTCAAGTTAGTAGAGTCTGTTTAACTGGATTTGTTAGATACTACGTGGGAGAAAATTAAGGCCAAAACTTTAATAGGATACTTGTCACACATATGTGATGCTCTAATTTTTAGTCCCGTTTTTTTATCATAGTAGTATTCCACTCCTGTAAAAAAAATTTATTTTCAACTAAATAATCTCATGCAAACCTGCAGAAGGTTGTTGCCTATTTAAATTGACTTATGTTAGTTTATTTATTACTCATTCTGTCATAAAATACCTTCATATTTTATAAAATTATTTGCCCTAAAATAAGTAGTTTTTATTTTTCGATATTATTTTAATCTTTATCTTTTAATTATATTATTTAATTAATTAATATTTTTAATTTATTATTCTTTTACTTTGTATGTTATAATTCCAATACACCAACAACATATAAGATAGTTTGGTAATTTTTTTTGTTTATAACATTTTGATTCTGTTTGATTTGATAATACAAATCGCAAATCAAAGCGAATTGTGCGGTTTTATTTAAAGGTTCCCCGAACAAATCCAAATCAAATGTAAGTTTTTGCGGTTTGATTTAGTTTGGTTCAGTTTTTGAATTTCTATTGTGATGGTTTGATTTTAAATACCCCTACGTTTTGAAGATTCATCTCTGTTTAGGGTTTAAGGAGATCCATTTATGTACTCTATTGAAACAATGTGAGTTATGTTTGGTTTATGGTTATTCACATGAGAATGACGATTTATAAATGTTAAGGACCATGTTATGTGATGAATATTAAACCATAAAATCCATATGCAAAAAATGACATATATAAATCAAGATGGTAAAAAAATAACATATAAATGAGATTTTTTTACAAAAATAATCCACTTTTTCATTGAAATTTTCAAAATAACCTCGGTTTCAAAAAAAATCTCAAACTACCCCCCCTTTTAGGATGACTCGCCAATTGAATTGGCGATCCCTCTTAAAAATTGAGTGGAGGTGCCAATTGGATTGGTTAGGGCATGTGCCCTAGCCAATCCAATTGGCGTCCATGTGTATTACTTGATAGGAGGCGCCAATTGGATTGACACCTCAGTGTAAAATGCATTTTTTTTTGTAAATGGTGTATGTGATACATAAATTTGAAATAGGACCATTTGATATTAATAAAATTTTCCGTTTACACAAAAAAGGCTAATGGTGATGGTCGGGATCACCTAGCCGACCTCCGGCCCCACATCCCATAACTACCCTAACCCGTGGTACTAACCCACGTTGATGATTCACCACTGGTGTTTGAGCATCTGATGGGCCAAGCGCGTCACTACCAACTACAGGAGATGGTCTGTTGAGGTAGTCAGACAAGTCGACATAGTCTTCAGTATGCATCGAGTGTGTATCGCCGTAGCTGAGTTCATGACCAATGCCAGAGTAGTTGGGTTGTGGTTGACTCATTGGTGGGCGACCGAGACGGTTGAAGGGAGACATGGGTGTGAATGATGCGTCGAGGAAATGTTGGAAAGATTGTTGGGGTGTTTGGTAGAGATAAGGTTGTTGGATGTTTTGGTTTTGTGAGGTTTGAGCTTCTTGGCTATGGTAGGAGGAGGGGCGGTTGGTGTTGAATGATCGTTGGGTGTTCTGGCTAAGGCGGCTTTGGCAGGGTGATGGGGTGAATGCGAAGCGATGTTAGGTCTCAGGTTGATGGTCAATTTGTTGGTGATGGTATGGGGTATGCTCTTGGTATTGGGGTTAGGTGTATGACATGTTTTGGTTGTATGTTTGTGTGTTGGTTGAACTGAACGTTTGACGGATGGGGGGTTGTGGGTATTCGGTCTGACACTGTTGTTAGGGGTTTGATGTTGAGGTGTTAGGTGTGTAAGTCATCTGGCATGGGTCGTAAAGGTACATATCCTCGCGATGAACTGAAAACCAACCGATTTGTACCAAGCCATATAAGTACGACTTGGTTTTACTTCATATGGCATGATTGCGTCAGTTAAGACATGGTCATGAAGGTGCTTCCATTTGCGACACTCCGATCTTGCGAAGCTTTGCTATGGATTGAAGTTCCATTGGTCGTTAACTTTGCGCATATGCCACTCTCCTAGGCTTGCTGGGGGATCTGGGATGTTTTAGGGCATACCGAACTGCAACTTCACACAATCACTGTTGTGCATCTCCACAGTTGTGAACCATATTATCGGTGTGCATGCAGTCCATACGGCAGCGTCTTCAGCGTTGACCTCATGGTCATGATCCAAATTAAGGTATGGACGCCAAATGAACTGAAATGTGAAAGAAGATAGGATTATAATCTAGGTAGAAGAAGTTAACAAATTATAACGAAATAAATTAAGTTATTATCCTTACGTCTGTCGGTTGAAGGTGATCCAATAGATTGCGATACTGAGTAATACAATGTCTAGGACATCTGTTATAACTCATACCACGTGCAGACCATATACACCAAAAAGGTAGGAATATTAGTTAGAGATAATAATCTTTAAAGAAGTAAGTAAATATATAACAATTTAAACAACTTACTTTTGCGCATAAGGGAATGTGAAAGGATTGTTATTGACGGGTGCTAGGGACGATAGTCTTGACCAACCCCATTCTTGTAGCAAAACAACACATCCAGAAAATGTAGATGTGTCTTTGTGTGAGTTTTTGCACAAGGAGCTATAGAGATAGGCTAGACAAGCAGATCCCCAACGGTAACTTCCTATTCTATCTACACGTCTAAGTAAAGGTAAATACATAATATGCATGCTAGAACCACTACCTTCGGGAAATAAAAACGAACCAATTAACAGTATAATGTAACACCTAGTTTTTATTATTCGAGCATCTTCGGTAGAATGCTCATCTAAGTATAAACTATTATAGTATGACTTAAGGCATGAAAGTAGTATACCGTGACCTCTTGCGTTATCATCTAACATATCAGTCTCCAAGAGGTCCATGCAAATTGAATTTGCATAGTTGGTTTTACCATTAACAGCCTTACCTTCAATGGACAATCCCAAAAGCATATATACGTCTTCTAACGTCACGGTACACTCACCGGTTGGGAACCAAAATGTGTGTCTCTGGACGTCATCTTTCGCATAAAGCAAGAATGAATTTGTTATCTACGGACCAAGACAAAATCTTGCTTATGTGACCAAAACCAGCGAGTTCAACATAAGGTTGAATCATCGGGTCCATATGGACATGTTCGTGGACCCGAGTCCGGAACCTTGAAACATTCTATAAAAGAAAGAACAAAAAACTTGACTAAGTTGGTATGTTAAAATAAAAGGGACCTCTATTAAAACAAATAACAAAATAAAAAAACTTACATAAGTTGTTATGTTTGCAATCGTTCCTCTATGCATTTCGCCCATTGTGAGGATAGACATTTTGTCGGGGAAGAAAACGGTTGGTGCATATGAAACTACAAGAAGTTATTGTAGATGAAATTGTAGAAGAAGTAGTGAGAGTGATGGTGTGGAAGAAGTGTTGATGGTGTGGATGTATTTATAGGAAAATGAATGGGAGCATGAAAAGTTATGCTTGCATGGTGTCTCCAATTGAATTGGCGCCCATGTACAACTTGTACATGGTGTCGCAATTCAAATTGGCGCCTCCATAGGGACATGCATGCAAGACCTAAGTCTGATTGCTTGGTTTCGAGGTCTGCATGCATGCTTTGACAAGGTGTCGTCAAATGGATTGTCGCTCATGTGCAAGGAATGAATGGGGGCGCCAATTCAATTGGAGTGTGCGTCTGCATGTCTGACATGTGGTTGTCCTCTCTCTTGCATGCTGAACATGTCACTTCTTAGTAGCTTGCATGGTTGACACGTCATTTCGGACTAGCTTGCATGTGCGACACATCACTTCGAACTAGCTAGCATGTGAGACACATCATTTCCCTAGTTAAGTGTCTTACTATCAACATCCAAGACACATTACTCACATTCATCTGCAGCAAGAAAATAGTTTTCATCTGCACAATATCATCTTCACCAAAATATAGTGTCAACGTTCACTGCAACGGTGAAACATACGAGTTTGAGTTATATGGTTTTTGTTTTCGAAACACTGATACCATTAGACTTACTCTTCAACCATGTATACCGTCTCAGCAGTCTCAAATAACCAATTAGGATGAATCTGGTGAATTTGATCCACAATGGTCAGATGACGTCAACCCAGAAACAAAAGCAGAAGTGGACATCGTTGATGAAGAAGAAGAGGAGACCGAGATACAGGTTGATCAGATGCTGAACAACGACATTGAAGATGATGATCAACCACCACTAATACCTCTTAGTCATGTCTACAATCCTCCTCAACATATGACAAATTTGGATCTGCACGACGATGATACATTCAATAGTGTTTTCTATAACCCGCATCCATGATCAAAAGCCGAATTAAAGGTGGGAGACATGTTTCGTACCAAAGAAGAATGTGTGCGAGCTATCAAAAAATTCCACATGAAAAACTTTGCTGGTTTTATAATGAAACACACTGATTCAAGAAGGTATGTTATCGAATGTCGTAACATCCTTTGTAAGTTTCGGTTGGTTGTGTCTTACAAAAAGAAAAATGACTTTTGGGAGATCGCTTCAATAGACCCACCTCATAGTTGCATTGCAACTAACGTTGAACAAGATCACCGTAAACTAAGCGCTGCATTGATATGTCAAGACATTCTGCCGTTGGTTAATGAAGACCCATTAGTGAAAGTGAGTATAATTATATCCCATATCAGAACAACATATAATTATACTCCATCTTACAAGAAAGCCTGGATTGCGAGGACAAAGGCTGTTGAACAGGTATTCGGAAAATGAGAGGATTCATACAAAGAATTGCCACGGTTTTTATGGGCCCTAAAAACATATGTCCCAGGAACTGTGGCAATTATGGAGACATTGCCAGCATTGATTCCAGATGGAACCTATGTTACATGTAATAGAATCTTTCACCGTCTCTTTTGGGCGTTCTACCCATGCAACAAAGGTTTCGCATTCTGCAAACCTATTATTCAAATTGATGGCACTTGGTTATACGACAAATACAAGGGTACTTTGCTTATGGCGGTTGCACAAGACGGCAACAACAATGTCTTTCCCATTGCCTTTGCTCTGGTTGAAGGTGAAACGAATGGTGGATGGGGTTTCTTTCTTTGATATCTCAAAGCGCATGTGGCTCCACAAGCCAATCTCTATTTGATTTCTGATAGACATGCTGCCATTGAGAGTGCCTACAACAACCATGACAACAGATGGCATGATCCTCCTTCTACCTATGTCTATTGCATTAGACATATTGCACAAAACTTCATGCGTGCAATAAAAGATAAGAATCTTCGCAAGAAGGTGGTGAATGTTGGGTATGCTCTAACTCAACCGTCATTTCAATATTATCGTGATGAAATTAGACTGTCTAATGAAGACGCATGGAGATGGCTAAATAACATACCAGTAGAGCAATGGACAAGGGCATTTGACAGAGGTTGTGGATGAGGCCACATGACAACAAACCTTGTGGAATGCATGATCGGGGTATTCAAAGGAATTAGAAATCTGCCAATAACCGCCTTGGTAAGATCGACCTATTATAGGTTGGCTTCTACGTTCGCAACCAGAGGTGAAAGATGGAGCGCGATGTTAATGTCTGGGCAAGTATTTAGTGAGTGTTACATGAAAGTCATGAAAGAGGAGAGCATCAAAGCTAACACACATGTTGTAACAGTCTTTGACCGTCATAGGCAAAATTTCAGTATCCAAGAAACAATGGACCATAACGAGGGGAGACCAAATTTAGCCTATGCTGTTAGACTAAACAGAAGTTGGTTCGATTATGGAAAATTCCAGGCCTTCCGCATTCCTTGCTCCCATGTCATTGCATCATGCACTTATACTCGTCAAGACGCTTACATCCATTTATCTGATGTGTACAAGGCCGTCACCGTCATGAATATATATAATCAAAGCTTCTCGGTACTACCAATGGAGGAATATTGGCCTCCATATGAAGGTGATATAGTTTGGCACAATGACGAGATGCGTAGAAAGAAAAAAGGAAGGCCAAACAGCACACATATCAGGATAAAAATGGATTCCACAGATGAAATGATAAGACTATGTAGTATCTATCGTCAACTAGGACACAACAAGAACAAATATCCCAATCGAGGAGCATCATCTGGGTCTTAAGCTTTTTGTAACATTGTATTTCTGTAACCTTCAATCATTATATATCATTAAGTTTTTGTTACAACGAGGTTCACAACAAACATCAGTGCAAAATAAGCTATCTGAAAACATAAATATTTCTAACTGATTACAACAATCAAATTGATGTCATCTCGACCGAACATCATTTCCCTAACATCCTTATCAGTCTTCATTCGTACCCAACCAAATATATTGTCGAGTCTCTCAATACTTCTAATTTTTTCCTCTTCTGGTATTTTCCCATCTAACCAACGAACCAACTCCCTCTTCAGTTGATCGAACATAGTGATGTTCAAGAACATCATCATCATCTGAGGTTTGTCTCTCGCATAAATCACCTTTCCGTATCGGCGACGAACACCAAACATGATTGCCAAATGATTAAATGAGATGTGGAACAATGACTCACACAACACATCTGTTTATAACAAATAAATTGCATTTTACACTGAGGCACATATCCAATTGACGCATCCTCTCAAGTTATACACATGGGCGCCAATTGGATTGCCAATCCAATTGACGCCTCCATTCAATTTTTAAGAGGAGTTGCCAATTGAATTGGCGCCTCCTCCTAAAAGTGGGGTAGTTTGAGATTTTTTTTTAAACTAGGGATATTTTGGGAATTTCCTTGAAAAATGGGTTATTTTTGTAAAAAAATCTATAATGAAGTCGAAATACACATTGAGTAGAATGAAGTCAAAATAAAATACAATCGATAATAAATCCAAAGTACAAATATTATATACTACTACGTATACCAGACAACAGCTCCTCGGGGTCCTCGGTCTCCTCTACCCCACGTCCTCTGATGCTGTCTCTGGTACATTTGCTTATATCGTGCCTCAATTATAATGGCATATAGGATCTGCCTTCATCCTATAGATGCACTTATAAAAAAATTTACACTATAAGTGCATCTGCATTAAACTCTTCTAATAAACACTTATGTTAGGGAATTCTTTATCCTATCCTATAGAGGGAAAAAAATACCATAAAGAAAATCCAAAATGCACATTGTCTAAAGTCAAACCATGAATTGGTCCGGAGAACCATCTCTGAAATATTTTAACTTATACCTCATGCGTCCCTCTCTGAAAAACTCATTTTATCAGGGTGTTCGTGGTGCAGTTTGAGCGGTTTTGACGCTAAAAGTCGTCAGAACCACAAGAGAAAAAAAATATGTGGTTTAGTTTGGTTTGGTTGACTTTTAGAAATAAAACCAAACTAAAGCAAATCAAACTAATGATGTTTGGTTCGGTTTGAATGTTTTAGTTTTTTACATTTATTTTATTGGCTCGTATATAAACATATATATGATGATATAATTTTGTATTTAGTCATCTATACACTATCAAATAAAAATAAAACTCATTATATTTGGACAACAACTTCCTATTTAATATGTAAATCAGATTAGACAAAAATGGAATAATAAACATAAAGCAATAGCATAAAATAATGAGATTAAAGGTAGTGCATTGTTAGTGTAAATTAGTTTTACACCATCATCCAATAGAATTATAACTTTCAGTGTGACTTAGCGGGATACACATCCCTCATTAGTTGTTGACGATGTAAAAATATTTTACACTATAAGTGCATATTCCCTTTTCTCTAAAATAATACCAAAAACACTATAATGAGAGAAAACGAGAGATTGATGAATATGAAAAGGAAAGAACAAAAGAGATGAGAGATTAGAGAATAAGATGCGCGCTAAAAACAAAATTGGAAGAGAGAATAATCACATAAAAATGAGAAGGTGAAAACAAAAAGAATATAAGAGAGTAGAGATTAGAAAAGAAGAGGCTAGATGTATATGGCGATGAAGACACCATACTGCTACGAGAGATTTGAGAAGACTGAAACTGAAATCCTAAGTGTGAGGAAGAGAAAATTGTTCATAATCGTAAGGCTAAGACATAATAGGTTTATGTTTAGGTTAGTTGTGAGTTAAGCGAAGTTTAGGTTGTAACATAATGCGGTTTGATTCTGTTTGATTTGATTTGTAAAATACAAACCGCAAACCAAACCGAATTATGCAGTTTTATTTAAAGGTTCCCCGAACAAATCCAAACCAAATGCGGGTTTTTACGGTTTCAGGTTGGTTTGGTTTAGTTTTCGAATTTCTATTGTGATGGTTTGGTTTTGAACACCCCTACATTTTACATGTTTATTATTCTGAAGATTCATCTCTGTTTAGGGTTTACGGAGATCTAGTTATGTACTCTATCAGAACAATGTGAGTTATGTTTAGTTTATGGTTATTCACATGAAAATGATGATTTATAAATTTTAAGGACCCTGTTATATGATGAACATTAAACCATACAATCGATATGCAAAAAATGACATATATAAATCAAGATGGTCAAAAAATGACATATATAAATTAAGTCAAAATACATATTGAGTAGAATGAAGTCAAAATAAAATACAATCGATAATAAATCCAAAGTACAAATACTATATACTACTACGCATACCAGACTACAGCTCCTTGGGGTCCTCAGTATCCTCTACCCCCCGTCCTCTGATGCTATCTCTAGTACATCTGCTCCTATCGTGCCTCAATTATAATGGCATATATGATCTGCCTCACCCCAGACCCATCAGGGAAGATACCTTTGTCAATGTCTGCATGCATAATCTCCACAATGCAACGACATCTAGGCAAGACATCATGAGCATGATATAATTGTGTTCGCTCCTCATCTAGTATATCCTAATGAGTTGGCCTCGGTGGATCTCCTGGAGTAACTTGCACCATATACGGATGTGACACCATGAATAACCACCCAATGTACGCATCGACATAGCTCCAGTCGCTCTCAGCTTTGGTACTTTGTGCCTCCTTCGGTATCAGATGACTAAAATAATCATCAAACATGTCATTCATATCTCGGCCTATCATATCAGAAGGAGTAGAGACAACAAGGTGTTTGGGAATAGTATGAGTGTAGGCAAACTGCCATATGACGCGCTTAGGCTGATAAGGAAATGTCATACCTGAACTGTAAACCAACTATCCTAAGTATAATACTATGTCAAATTTTACACAAACTCTTTTTTAAGCTCAAACTCGACTCATTTAAAATACACAAACGACTCACTTCAACTTGTTAGGTTGAACTTAGTTGCTTCACATGCTTAAGAGTTATTTATTATAGATTAAGTAATTTTTACTAATATAATCATCAACCACCGTATATAATTTAGATATAATTGTTTTATTTAATATAGAAGTTTAATATTTAATCAATATATGATGTTGATATATTTGTATTTTATTTTAAGGAATATTTTGCTCACTTGAGAATGTAAGTGATCAAATAAAATCATTAAATTAAAATAAAATAGTGGTCTTAGATTTAAATAAAGTTTTTAAACCTACTATTGGAATTAATATAACCCTTCTCATATATATAATCCAATTCACTCATGAACCTAACGAGTCGAACAACACATAGTTCAAGTTTAGCTCACTTAGATAACGAACTTAGATGTATGCTCATATTCAACTTATTTGGTTCGTAAACCAACTTCAATGATTTAGTTGTCAAATCAAGTTTCGAATCATGTATGAGTTGGTTCAGTTCATTATCAGTCCTAGTTGGTGGCATTAGAGTAGAATTTAGTTTGAAAGGTTCTAGAATATATTTTTAGAAACATCTACATTTGTTGGGTTTGATTCAAATCATAACATTAGCTCCCTAAGTCTAATCCAATAGAGTTAAATTGTAACTTTGCTTCGGGAATCTTCTTGTAGAACTAATATTCTATGTGGTGTTTGCATTTATTGTCTATGATGGTGAATAACTAGGTGACAATTGAAGAGGCTTTTGAGGCATGCCCCCTCAAACATCACACATTTTGTCTGAAACTTTTTTTTAAGAAAGTCTTAGTGTCTGGTCTGGAATGTAGTCATTGATCATGAATGTCGTCAGTTCATGAATGAGACTCGCATTGCCCTCTATCTTCCCTTCCTTCTGCCATGTAGACCCTAAATTTATGGGATGCTTTATTAAGCCGAAGCATATATGACTAATTGTATGTGAACCATAACTATAATAATGACTCTGACGAAGAACAAATTCTTTTAGATGATATGACGATGCACATTTGTCTATTTACATCATTGTGGATCCTTGGTTGCTAGCCATTGAATATATATACTTTTTGTCTTCGAAGATCAGTTGAGGTCATATTTAAATGAGGAAAACCATTTCTTTTTACATTTTTCACCTCTTTACTGTCATTGTCTCTTGAAGCTCTGTTAACTACTTTGTGATCTTCATTCACTAGTAAGTTTTAAAGTTCATGCATTTTTTGCTTTGTTTTACTATTTTATGGACGTTTTCAGAATATGTGTGTGTGGTTGTTCCTCCTCCCTGAGTGAGACGTCGTTGCTAGGGGTGGAGCCGTAACCTTCATAGGTAGTAACATCTCGAGTGTTGCCTCTTTATATTCCGATTTCATCATTCTGATGGATGTTTGAAGTGAAATAAATGTATATTATCTTTAAGAACCGTCCTTTAGATAATTCTCTAGATCGAAAAATATGGAGGCATATTTTTCATCGACCCTTTTTCACACAAAGTGAGAGGGTGGGAAGATGTGGTCTTTTTCTAAGACATATTATTTCTCTTTGTGTGAACATGTATAAGATGGATGAGAAGATCAAGTATCCTTACGATGGTCTGCTTGTGAACTCGAGGATGGTCGATTGATATAGTCATGTGAACTTTGATTATTTGGGGATCCATTCTGTCTACTCAGAACTGAGTGGTTCAAATCCACATTGTCTTATCATAAACGTGGGAACCTATGGAGATATGGAAGTAAACGCCTCTCCGTTTTTGACATGATATGTAACGCATGTACAAGCCCCTTATTCTTTATGTTTACATTGTTTTATGTGTAACCTTAATGTAGAACCCTCATAATAACACTCTAATTTACATGCATTCATCCGAGCCTTCCAGGCGAGTACTTGTGATTTCCAACAAAAGTATCTATTTTCTTCAATATTTGTTCGCTTGTCTAGGAGGTCGTCGATGTTAGTGACCTACAACCGTTTATCTCCTTCAAATAGACGTCCAAAGTCTTTGAGGTCTTCCACATTCCTAACCAATCCTCCAATCACATAACACCCCCCTCTCCTCATAGTAGTTTTGCATGACTACCGCCAACAAGCTTTTGAGTGTTTTTAATCAAGGAAAACACGCAAGCCTACTTTGTAAGACAAAGATAATTGCTTGCTGTTAGTGAAAGGGAATTAGCTTTAGAGTTCGACCAAGGAGATAAAGTCTATCAATATATTTCCGCTTCAAAAAAAGTTCCTAACCAAATATGATTTGGGAGTCTCACACTAGATTGCATTTTCTTTCTTAGTTTTATTTTATTTAGTTTTGAATTTCGGTTAGTTTCTTTTCAGCATTTGTTTTACTTTTGTGTTTGTGTTCATGCTTAGTACCCACAACACCAAATTTATAACAATTTCCATTATCCTAGTAATAAAAGTATTTAAACTATGAGATGTTATTGTACTTAAATTTCCTTTTTTGTATTTACACTGCTAATAATAAATACAAGTTGACTGTGAAATAAATCAGATATCTAAATGAAAATGTTTAAGATTTATAGAAATTCAAAAAGACTAAAGGAGGGATAATAAGTAAAGATGACACTCTAGCTCAAAATCTTTCAATTTTTAGATACATAAACAAATATAGTTTGAGTCAAATGATTATTGCCTACTACTTTTGCTTGAATATAAGTGTAACCATTTATAGGAATATTTTTCTAGAACTTGATTTTTTTTCTATAGTAGATTGTCTTGTTATATAGACACTAAGACATTTTCTTCTTTAAGCTTTTAACCTTTTAAGATTACCCTTATAAATTAATAAATAAATTTGTTGCTAACCTCTTCTTTAAGTCTAGTCGTTTGATTCCATTAGAGTTATATAGTTATAAGATTGCAAGAATTTTATGTATCATGATTTTAAGTTTGGAATTGCTATGGATATAAATCTTTTAAGTTTGTGGTGATGGTAAACAAAATTGTTAAAAAATATGTACACGTTGAAAAAATATATTAAAAGGAAAAAAAATGAACGAGTATGAAAAGGATAGCAAGTCTCAAATATCTTAGAAAAAATTCAGAAAAAGGTGGAATGAGAAAAAGAGAAAATATTCAAAATAGAGGAAGGAAGGACTTTAGCTCATAACTTCAAAGATCTAGCCCACTTTGCCTAAGTTTATCCTACCTTAACCCAAGTCGCATTACCACTCTCAAGTCTTTAAAAGAGCGTGTGTAATAACAATGTGATAAACTATTTAGAAATGCTTAAAGGATATGGTAGAATGATCTATGAATGTTGATTGAGAGGGGAAATCATTTGAGTGAATTGGTGAGAAGAGAAAAAAGTTGAATTGATACGAAACATTTATTATAATATATTAAAATTGAGTCTCACACTATTATAATTTGATGTGACGCTCTTCCAAACACATTATTCCAAAACATCTTTTATTTATTTAATTATTTTTAATTAAAACACTTCTATTTTCATATTCTATGACTTATTCCCTTATATTCCTCTAATTAAAAATTATGATATTCATTGATTTATTTACATTGCTTCTCCATTCCATATATAATGTTATATACTTATATGAATTGTACATCCACATCATACATCAATATTCAAACTATTAAATTGTTATTATATTTTCTATTGCGCACACTAATTTCTTTTAAAATAAATAAATTAATTAACTTCCAAATATTTCGATAAACACTATGAGAGTTGATTCAATTCTTACAAAAATTAAATTAATCAATTTTCAAATAATTTGATAAAAATAATGAGAAATAACTTAATTCCTATAAAAATGAAAATATTTTTTGTTTCTTAATAAAAATGATAATATTGTCATTACTCAAATCATTCACAAAAAATAGATAACCGATTTTGGAACAACAATTATAAAGATACAATTGATTTTATTTTTCTTATACTAATCATAATTTTTTTTCGTATTTATATTTTTTTTGTCTCTATCAATATTTCTATAAAAAAATATATTATATAATATTTTACTCCATAAAAAATTATGCCAACACAAAAAACCATATTACAATGTTTAAAATAAAGTAGCCAAACAATACTTCTAAATATGCAAATAAATACTTCAATATTCTTTTTAAAATATAATTTTGATTTATAAATGCAGTTATATGTTACAAATTCAATATTCTTTTTAAAATATAATTTTGATTTATAAATGCAGTTATATGTTATAAATTTTAACTTCAAATATCAAATCTTATTACAATGCTAAACAATTATGAAACAATTCTTTCAAATTTAATTTATAATTTTCAAATAGATTACAAATATTTCAAATTATTTATAATATGTTATTTTGTATTATAATTGCAGATACATATTACAAATTAAACCATAAATTTTCAACTATAGATTATAATTCATTATATAACAATGTCCTATAATGTATTATTAAATATAAATAGTTGGAATTTAAAGGGCAATTCAATTGGATCAAATAAATTGTAAATATTGAAAATTAATGATAAAATAAAACCTAAAATCTAAAATATTACTTAAAAAAACGCATCTTAGCCTCGCGCATGTCTCAATCTAGTGAGTAAACTATTTTGAGAATGGAAATTTAAATTTAACAACATGATAGAATTACATTGGTAAGTAGTGCTAACTTAGAATCATCGTCAAAGCAGATAGAATCCAAATATATCTTAAATATCATTTTCAAGCATTTCCTTGAGAGCAATGAAATGTTTAAGTTTGTGGTTGTAACGGTAGTCCTTCACAATATATTTTCAGTGTGAAGACAAACTTATGTTGAAATAATATTTTGATGAAGACAAATTGATTCAAAGAAGGAAAAGGTATCAAGAATGAAGCAACCTCCAAGTCAAGGATTTAACATACACAAGTTATGGAATTCAAGGGATTTGATCTTAAGATAAGGTAAAATGATATTTCATTTGGGCATAAGCTTTAGGTGCTCAAAATCTTTTCATCTAAATCCTTCTAAAGTTTCCCTAATACTTATGCATGATATTCATTCAAGCCATATCTTTTAAAGGCAAAATTTCAAATTTTCAAGGGAACAATCGATTGCTTGTATGCCACTGCCTCTTAATTTATAAAATTTGAACTGATAATCGATTGATCAAAAAGGACAATCGATTGTTGGGATCTTTCTATCTTGAAATTTTGAACTTTCTTAAGGTTCAAATCGATTGATCAATTTGTGTAATCGATTGCTCCTTTGTATTTTGTCAGTTTTTTTGAATGTTGGAAATAGGACAATTGAATGATCTAATAGTGCAATCGACTGCTTCCTGAAACATTGTGAAAAATCTGAATTATTGTAATGCATGTTCATTTCAATTGTTCATGGATTTTTTCTATTAAATTGTATCATATTGTAGAGGCATCATGAGATATATTTAAACCAAATTTTATCAGATTTTTCATTCACCTCTTTCCATCTTAATTTTCAAACAACTTATATGATTTTCAAAGTGTTCATACATAATCTTCTTATAAACTTTTACTACATAACATTCATTCATCATTGAAAAAATTTCTTCAACCATTGAGCACTTAGTGTTTATATAATATTGAATTGTTTATTGGAAATGAAAGATTAAGTTTCAGAATTTTGGAAAGCATCCAAAATCACTTGTACTCAAGATCTCTTTATCATTATGTTGTAACTTGTTCACCAAGTTTGTGGCGACAAACAAGAATATGAGAAAGTAGTGTTTTTTATCTAAGTTGCATAAGAAAAGAAAGTGGTGTGAGTTAGAAATATAAATAGAATGATTTGAAGGGTTATGATTCTCATTACAAGTTACAGTACATATACAAGAGAGAGAGGATCATTCATGATCCAAGAATCAAGGGAACTTAATGTACAAGCTACCACTAAGGAAACTAATGAAGACAAAATCAAATATTCTAATTACATATGATTTGTG
The DNA here is from genome assembly GCF_024323335.1 of Lathyrus oleraceus. NCBI lineage: Eukaryota > Viridiplantae > Streptophyta > Magnoliopsida > Fabales > Fabaceae > Lathyrus > Lathyrus oleraceus. Next base: position 326,283,204 of record NC_066584.1, on the reverse strand, counting down.
GTTAATTACTGTCAAGACAGTATTACGTGACTTGTCTAACACCCCCCCCTCTCAAACTTGAGGGTGATGTAATTACTCCAAGTTTGTCTCTTAACAGATTGAACCTTGAGTGAGTGAGAGCTTTGGTGAGGCAATCTGCAACTTGGTCTGCTGAGGGTACATAAGCAATTGTGACTTCATTTTGTAGCACTTTGTCTCTAATGTAGTGCACGTAGATTTCAATGTGTTTAGTCCTAGCATGCATAACTGGATTGGAAGCAAGAGCTTTAGCACTTAGATTTTCACACCACATAATAGGATTTCTTAATTGGGGCAATTTTAACTCTTGCATTAGTGAGCATGTCCACGTAATTTCAGCTACCAAGTCTGCCAATGCTCTATATTCTGACTCAGTTGATGATCTTGACACTACCTTTTGCTTCCTTGAAGACCAAGATACTAGAGTTTCACCAAGAAAAACACAGTGCCCTGCAATTGATTTTCTATCATCTATGCTTGTTGCCCAATCTGTATCTGAAAACCCTATGATGTTTATATCATAGTTTAATATGTAGACAGTGATCAATGGTGCCTTGAAGATATATGAATATTCTTTTTATACCTTGCCAATGTTCCATTGCAGGAGAACTCATGTACTGACTTAATTTGTTGACAGAGAAGGCTATGTCAGGTCTTGTGTTGGTTAAGTACTGCAGTGCTCCCATGGCTTGTCTGAATAGAGTTGCATCTTTCATTGGTTCCCCCTCAATGGTAAATTGTCTACCACTTACCATTGGTGTTGGACAAGCAGTGACTTTTTCAAAGTTGAATCTTTTGAGTAAGTCTCTAATGTACTTGGCTTACTTCAAGTACAAGCCAATACTGTTTCTTTGCACTTCAATTCCCAAAAAGTAGTGCAATTGGCCAAGATCTTTTAATGAGAACACAATGTTTAACTGTTTGATAAAAGCTTCCAAAATTTTGTTATTGCTACCTGTGGTGATGATATCATCAGCATAAATGAGGAGAAAGGTTGTGTGATAAGTACCTTTGAGAAAGAATAAAGAGGTGTCACTTTTGGTGTTCTGAAATCCCCAACTTAACAGTGCATGTTTGAGGCTATCATACCATGCTCTTGGTGCCTGTTTCCAACCATAGGTTGCTTTTGATAGTTTGCAGATGTAATTTGGATGTGTGTAGTTGATAAATCCCTCTGGTTGATGCATATAGACTTGTTCTTTTAGGTAGCCATTTAGAAATGCATTATTTATGTCCAATTGTCTAATGTCCCTGTTGAGATGAACTGCTACTGACAAGATAATTCTAATTGTGCTAGCCTTTGCAACAGGACTGAATGTTTCATCATAGTCTAATCCAACAGTTTGCTAAAAACCCTTAGCAACTAATCTTGCCTTTCTCCTTTCAATGGATCCATCTGCTTCGTACTTGGTTTTGAAGATCCATTTTGAGTCAATAAATATTTTCTTGGATTGTGTATGGTACTAGATTCCATGTGTGATTGGACATGAGAGCTTTGTACTCATTGCTCATTGCTTCCTTCCAAAGTGGACTAGTGAGTGCCTCCTTCACATTTCTTGGTTCAGTTTCTTGTATTTCTGATTCAGTGAGACCAATGTAGGGTAATTTTGGTTTATGAATCCCTTCTTTGCTTCTAGTGCGCATTTTGTGAGTTGCCACCGCTTCATGTTGATCATTGATGTTATTACTTGTCTCAACGGTGTCTTCATTTGATGCCATAGTTTCAATGTTGTTTTCCTCTACATTGATTGAGTAACCTTCACTTTGAATAGTGAGTTGTTGCTGAGTGTCAATACTTGTAGTTGGTGAGTTGTTGTCTTGACTTGCAACTGGTGTGAGAGTGTCCTGACTTGCAGTTGCTTTTGTTTCATTTGTTGGACTCAAATTATCATTACCTGCACGACATAAAGGAAATAAACTGTGTAAATGGTCAGTATTGGTTATCTCTTCCAATGGCCTTTTTGTGTTGAGGAAGCCATCATGAAAAGGGAAGTGATTCTCATTTAACACAACATGTCTTGAGATAAAGACTCTTCCATGGGAGTAGACACATTTATAGCCTTTGTGAGAGTTGTTGTAGCCTAGAAAAACACATCTTGTGGTGTGGAATTGCATCTTATGTTGATTATATGGTCTGAGACAGGGACAACAGGCACATCCAAAAGGTTTTAAAGCTTTATAGTCAGGTTCCTTTTTGGGGATTAGGGTGTAGGGACTCTTATTGAAATTTTTTGTTGAAGGCAACCTGTTGATCAAATAAACTGCAGTTGAGAAAGCATCCCACCAAAAAGACATTGACATTTTGGCCTGAGCAAGTAGAGTTAAGCCTAGCTCAATAATATGTCTATGTTTTCTTTCAGCCCTACCATTTTGTTGGGATGTGTATGGACAAGACATTCTAAATTGTACGCCCGCTTCTAATGCTTGTTTCTGAATTGGTTTGAATTCACCACCACCATCACATTGGATAGTCTTTATTTTTTTGTTCAAATGATTTTCCACCAAGTTTTTAAATTGAGAAAAATCATGTATGGTTTCAGATTTATGTTTTAAGGGAAATATCCAAGTAAATCTGCTATAGTCATCTATGAAATGGACATGGTATTTAAAACCAGAAGTGGAATTTATTGAGGAAGGACCCCATACATCAGTGTGAATAAAATCTAATGGCTCAAGGGCATGTGAACCAGAAGACTTAAATGGTAAAAGATGCATTTTCCCAAACTGACAAGCTTCACAAAAAGTAGGGTGGTCATTATCACTGGGTGGTGTCTTGATCTTGCAATTCTTCAAGACTTTGCCTATCACTTTATTGTTGGGATGTACAAGTTTTCTATGCCAGTTTTCCTTGATTGAAATGTAAGCACAGGGGTCATTGGACTTATTATCTGATTCTGAGAGTTGGTACAATCCATCTTTAAGTCTCCCTCTTAGGAGTGCCTTCCTTGTTGTTTTGTCCTTCACAAAGCAGCAATCAGCATCAAACTCAACAGTGATGTTATTATCATGAGTCAATTTGGATATACTAAGTAGATTTTTGGTAATGTTTGGTACATATAACATGTTATGCAATTTAAGTGAATTTAGATTGGATGAACCTGTACCAATAATATCCAGCTTAGCACCATTTCCAACAACAAGTGAATTCTTACCATTATGCTCGGTAAATCTTGAAACTTTTCTGTTTGATGTGTGACATGATTGCTTGCACCACTGTCAAAGTACCAATCATAGTCTTGTGCATAGTGAGGTAAGGCCAAATATGCCTATGTGTGTCACCTTTGTTTGCATCAGTTGATAAATTTGAGTAAGATTTGTCAAACCTGTGGAAGCAATTCATTGCTATATGACCTGTTTTATTGCACACTTGACATGTTGGTTTGAACATTCCTCCTCTGCCTCTGCCTCCTCTATGGTTTCTGAAATTGGAGCCTCTCCAATTTGAGTTTTGTGTATTTGAGTTGAAATTGTTGCCTTTGTATTCAGTTTTGTTGACAATGTTTGCAGAAGCATTGAGAGACATATTTATGAGTTTATTGAGTTGATCGAGCCTACTTTCAAAGGCTAAGAGTTGAGCTTGTAGGTCAACCCAAGTGAGTGATGATTGATCTGAGAGTTTGAATACTATAGGGTTGTAGTCAGAGTCTAAACCATTCAAGATTTGAATGATTAGGTCTGAGATTGTGACAGGATTACCCGCGAGCTTTAGTTGATCAGTTAGCTTTTTCATCTTAGTCAGATACTCCTCCATTTTTATATTTCCTTTTCTTGTACCATGGAATTCAGATTTCAAATATGTGATTTGAGATCTGGATTGAGCACCTGCCAAACTTTGAGCCTCATCCCGAAGTTGTTTGGAATTTTCACAGTGCATCAACTGTGTTGCAATGTTAGTGGTCATTGAATTTAATAACCACCCAAGCAGCATTTGGTCATCTGCTACCCATTCTTCAAAGCTTGGATTTTTGGTCTTGTTTGAATCAGCAACAGTGATGAACTCTTGAGGGCATTCTTTTATTCCTGGTATATAGCCATCTAGTTTACAACCCCTAATGACAGGTAAAACTAGTGACCCCCACAAGGGAAAATTATTTCTGTCCAGCTTGACAAAAACTGATTTTGGTAGGTCATTTTTCTTTGAATTAGCAGCGGTTGTCATTGTGGTTATTGTGGATCGAGAGCTTTCAAGCTTAAAGCTCTGATACCAAGTTAGAAATACAAATAGAATGATTTGAAGGGTTATGACTCTCATTACAAGTTACAGTACATATACAACAGAGAGAGGATCATTCATGATCCAAGAATCAAGGGAACTTAATGTACAAACTACCAATAAGGAAACTAATGAAGACAAAATCAAATATTCTAATTACATATGATTTATGGTTAATTACTGTAAATACAGTATTAAGTGACTTGTCTAACAGTGTGCTTTCTTGATTTCGTTAGAAGACTGTAGATGGTCTTGGAGTGAGGTTGTATAAAGATCTAACAATATCGAAAAATCCTTCAAGGTGTGAAGGGACTAGATGTACCCTTGATTATAAATGGAACTAGTATAAGTCATGTGTTTCATTTACTTTTTTGCACTTTTATTTTTCTACATTTTTGTTCATAGTTCATCATTGTTATTTTCAAAAAATTGAAAAGAAAAGAACATCTGCAAAATAACGAGAAAAATTTATAAAACTTAATTCATCCGCTCTTAGGTTACAATATGCAGTTACAATTGGCATTAGAGCATGTAAAGGTAAATTGCTCCTCGATCCGGGTAAATATGGATTATACAAACCCTTTATTAGTAGATGGTGGTAGTAGCAACAAACCTTCATGTTTCGTGGGTGAATATTATGACTTCTGGAAGATTCGCATGTGTGATACCCCAAAATTTTCCCTACTCTTTTTATTCAATTCGTCTGGCTTATGGTTTTGTTCACTTGCATACTTTTTTTCTATTTGATCATGTATTTATAGACATTTTCATATGGTAAAAAATTCAGGTTAAATGTTCGGTGATAATGGATTTAATCGATTTAAGTGGATTTTCGAGGTGAATATTATTTGATAATTATTCAGGTTTATTTTGCGTATTACTTGTGGTGAGGATCATCTCTTTATTTGAGATTCATGATTATCATAGGGGATTGAAATGATCATCAATTAATTCAGATGTTTGCTTGAATTCAAAGGAAATGACAAAGTTGGAATAAAAGGAAGATTTCATTCATTTATTGGAAAATATCACTTCTCAAAAGTACTAAGAGTCATGGGTTAAGCCACTCAAAATTAAAGTCAAAAGTGATAGAAAAATTATGGGAAATGCATGAAAATCCAAATTAACTACTAGTGGCTCTTTGCCTTACATCCTAACTTGATACTTTTACTAAACTCCAACATCATTGGTCTCTAACTACCCATAACTACCTATTTCTCCATAAGTCATCTATTTACCTAGTTACCCTTAACTATCATAACTTCCAAACAAACACAAATCTCAACTTTTATTTTTTCACTTAATCCTAGTCACTCTTAATTATTAATCCTATGGTTGAAATTGGTGATCCGCAACTTGAGCTTAAATTAATTTTTAACCATTGATAAAACCAATTATTTGGATCACAATCCAAGGATGATCATTCACCTATCAAGTCTATATAAACATGTTATTTCTCATAATTTTGGCTTTGGCTAAAACCACTAACCTAACTTAGAAAATTCACAATTAACCATTATTTTCTCACCATTTTTCTTCCATTATCTCTCAATTTTTCTCTCAATATTCATCTTCTCTCTCATCCTCACTAAATTTCATCTTCATCATCATTTAGAATTTCATATTATAGTTCTAAAATGGTGGAACTTAGTGATCAACATTTCTATATTATCATCAACAATTATCAATCAACAATTTCTACATTATCATCAATAATCATCATCGAAAGTTTATCAAGATTTATCAACAATCATCATTCAAGATTCATCAATTCAAGTTTATTCATCAATATTCTACATTCACGATTCATATTCAACATTCATTCATCATCAATAATAATTAGAAAAGTTTGAAAGTTAATTGGATTAATGGAGCTTATTCTTGAAGTATTATGTGTTTCTTTTCGGTGCTCTGATTTTCAACGCTAACCAGAGAAAATCTCCGCTCCGTCGGTAATCCTTTATCTCTTCCACACTCTTGCCATGAATTATTGGATACTTTTCGGTTGATTGGTTTAAAATACTATTTTGGATTTCCTTATTAGATAATCACTTATTTTTGCATAAGAGACATAAACTTGAAAATAATTATTCTTTGATTCTTAAGTATTATTAACTTGTGAATATACCATTTGAATTGATTTTTCATGTTGATCGTGAATATATATCTAGTTTTTTGTTCTGATGCATATTTTAGCCGAATCAACTTATTTTTTAATCGAATTTTCCGCCGACTGTTTGCTTTTTTTGGTATAATTTGTAGCTTATTTCGCTATTTGTAGTATATATTTGATTTCTTTGTGAAATTCTGATTTCAACAATATATTAATTCGTCGAATTCGGTTTCGTTTACCATTATCGGAAACTTGTTCAAAGGTGACATTTACTCCAAGTTAATGTTATTACTTTTTTCTTTTTTCTAACCATTTCTTTTACTAACATTATTTTGATTTTATATTATTTAACATATAATTAATCAGGTTCACCACACATTCATATGCTCTGATGTTTTTTTTATTAGTTAATATAATAGATTCGTTAATCAATAGCTTTAGAAAAATATATCAATATCCTTAGTCATAAATATAATTAGTCTTAGTTAGAACACGTCAACAACTTAGTTTTGAATTTTATGTGTTAGATTTTCTTTTTTAGTTTACCTATTTTTCAATTAAAACAATAGTTTTAGTTTAATATATACTTTAGCTTTATTTATATAATCTGATACTTTAGTTTTAGTTAAAATTAATATTTTAGTTTACATTGATCTAGAAAATACATACATTAGTTATTTGGTTAGAAAAGTAAACATTAGTATTAATTTAGTGAAAATGTTAGAATTAATTTCTTATTTAATTAGTTTTAGTGATTGTTCAAAATGTTAGAAGTAGAATTAATGTGTTAGTTAATTATTTTTTATTAATTGATAAATCTTCTTTTGGCTCATGTAATTAATCAATTAAATCTTTAATTAATTTTTTTATTAATTCATGACTTAATTTCTATTGATTGATTTAATTATTTGTTCAAATATACTTTGATCAAGTAACTAGATTAATAACTTTATTACCTTTTAATACGACCTTCTCATGAATAATTGCATGTTCCCTTAGCTTAGGTTTGTAAAGAATTCAACTAGTACAATCTGACTAATCAATTCATTAGGTTTATTGTGTACTTAATTCAACTAATTTTTTTCACTCCTATTGATTGTGTTGATCAAAGTTTACTTTGATAAACTAAATCCTTTGTCGTGTGCTTAATTCCTCAAGCTTGTTCAAGTGATCAAAAAACCCTTGATCACTTGATAGGGCAAGTCCCTTGTGTTCAAGTTGTACTGGACCTCAGGAGCTTAAGACCTCAAGATTCAAATTCAAATTCAAGACTTCAAGTCAGTACAAGGCATTCACATTGCAGACAAAATGGATTACTGTTCAAGCACAACAAAGGTATCAACACTTGTCAATCAAGATTTAAATAGTGTGACACGAGCCTTAAGAAATAGAGAAGGAATGAGAGTAGAGAATTCCATTAACTCATTCTGAATATCTTTGGGTACGTGACGAATGACCCGATTGCTTATCGTATTCACCTCTATTCATAGACTTTAGCATAATTTGAATTAAATGATTGTCAAAGTCTCTCTTCACAAAGCAATAATGCAACAGTCAGAAGCCTCTATTAGCAATTTATGAATCATGATTCAAGTTATATGCCATGAGCCTTAAGTAACAAAGAATGATGAGAGTGGATCATTGTTATCCTTGTCTAGGGTATCCTTGGATACGGGAGGAATGATACAGTTGCTCAAGGTATTTACTTTTGTTCATAGATTTTAGTGGAATTCAAATCAAATGATTGACAAAGTCTTCATCATCACTAAGAGTAGCAATGATTCTTCTTCAATAACTTAAAAGATATTATCAGAATCACATGCCACGAGTCTTAAGTAGTAAAGAATGAATGAGAGTGGAGAACTCCATTAACTTATTCAGAATATCTTTGGGTACGGGACGAATGTCGAGTCTTCTTCATCTATTATCATATATCATTTCTCTTGTCTCAATCTCTTGCTGTCTTTGTTCCGATCATAGTGAGCTGAACTATGGAGCTCTGACTTTCTCATTGCATAGTGAGAATACATAGGCACGGGAGTTCGAATCCTCCGCGAGCATATTTTATCCATATTTATTATTATTTCTTCTTCTGCCTTAGGGCATCTTCCACTTCATGATTCATACATTCAATATTTTCTACCTTCATTCACTTCATGTGATATAATATTTCTTTGAGCCAAATACACTACCTCTTTGAGCTCCATTCATTGTCTACTTATGAACCAAGAGATGTTTACTATGGAACCAAACACTTAATTCTCTTTGTTTTTGGCTGTACCATATAATGGCGAATGCTTCAGGCTACCCATACATTGGTTAATGGCAGTTTTACTCTTGGGTTCAGTTTTCATCCCTGATTGGGTCCAAACCACATTATCCTTTGGTTCAAACCATATTTGTTATCACACTTCTTTCACCTCCCACCATTAGTTCTAAGAACTATTAAGTTCTCAATTCCTTATTGCACCATAAGGATACGTAGGCATGAGGGCCCTAATCCTCTCTGAGCACTCTATCTATTCTTTTTTCTTTTCCCCTTATTCTTTCGCGAGTAATATTTAGATATCACATCCATTCAAGCAAGAACAATCAAAATGGTTCTCGTTGAGTATAACGGATATGGGGGATGCTAATACCTTCCCCTTGCATAACCGACTTCCTTACCCAATTATCTCTTCCCCCCAGGTTTTATCGATGTTTTCCCTTTCCTTCGGGAATAAATAAAGTTTGATGGAGACTTTGTTGTATGTTCGAACGTGAGATGCATTCGAGTATATTTCCGCTAGCTTCAACATGCATATGTACTTAGAAGTACAAGGAGAAGAAATATGAGATGACGTTGAAATGAACCATTCATTCCCATAATTGTCATAAACAGTGTAGAACAACCAAATGTGAAAGACTCTTGAAATGAAGATGACAAGAAAAAAATGTTGTTAAATAAGAAGGCAAAGAATATACTTACATCGACATTGCAAAAAATCTAAGGAGATTTAAGATACATTGGAAGTAACACATGAAGGCACATAGGAAGTGAAGAGACCCAAACTAAACACCATATCTCAAGAATATGAAATGTTTAGAATGTAACACGGAGAAACGATTATTGATTTACAAAATAGATTTTCAAATTTGAGAAATCATTTGATAGCACTTGGAAAAACTATCACAATTGATTAACTAAATCTCAAAGTTCTTAAATTATTGACAAGGGCATGACAACCAAAGGTAACGACTATATCGGAGAAAAAAAAGTCTTTCTAAAATATCTTAGGCCTTAGGCGACATTGTTCGAAAAAATTCAAGATCATGAGTTAGAATTTGCAAGGCTGGAAAAGCATGAATGACAAGAAAAGAAACACAAAAGTATTGCATTAAAAATGAAGTCAAATGAAGCAATGCAAGATGATAATTTAGATAAAGACGAAAATGTTATTTTACTTATAAACAAGTTTGGGAATTTTCTTTAAAAAGGCAAAACTTTAAGATTTGGTAAAGTAGGAAAGTTATTTAAAGTTTTGCCTTTTTGAAAAAAAATCCCAAAAAGTAGGAAAGTTATTTAAAGTTATTTAAAGTAGGAAAGTTATTCAAAAAGGCAAAAATTTAAGATTTGGTAAACTTTAAGTTTCTTCAACGACTGTTTACCGTGAAAATTGGTAAACAACCTATGGTCTCCAAAATTGGTTTACTTTACAGGATCAACTAGTGAATCCTAGGACATGTGCTATTGCTAAATTATATTTGAAAGTTTATGAACACTTCGACAATGCCCATGATTTGAGAATGTTGTTTAAAGTTTAAAAGTAAATGCATAATTTGTAAAGGAATTGCAACAAAGAACTTCAAAGTATATTGCAATAAGAAAAAATAATTGATAAACTGCAAATGACTTCAATTGAAATGAAAATATGGTGATTCATACGTATATTATCAATGAACGCATTTCTCAAACACACTTAGATACTTGAAGTAATTTGTGAGTATTTGTACAATGATTGAACACACGGAAATCCTATACACTAAGACCCTTATTTATACTAAGTCAAAAATAACCGCTATCAACGGTCTTTTCCCCATAAAATGACACGTTTCGTTTGCATGCCTTCACTTCTCCATAACTTTACACGTGTCATTTTAGATAAATGGATAAGGATAAAAGACAATTATCATCCTTATTCAAAATTTAAAATCTTTTGTCGAACGCAACCTCAGTATTGATTCTGTTGAAGTTGCAATCTAAACTCAGAAATATTTCTAAGTCCAAAAACTAGCATTTCCCTCTTTGACTAAGATCCCTCAAAATACTTCCTGTCGAAGTCAAAACATCTTTAAAATATTTCTTTTGCCCATCATACATAATCTAACCTTGACGTCGAAATCTCAGCTAACAAATTGCCCCCCAAAAATGTCATTTTCGACTAAATGGAGAAAAAGACATTTTTTGAAAGTCTCTTTCAATGCCACAAACTTCACATCTGTTATGACATCATGATCATCATGACACCTTCTCTCAAACGTCTTCTCCAAACCATGCGAGAATCTTTATTGCAAACTACCACAGTTGCATCGTTTGCTCTTCGATTGACATGTGTCCCATCATCTTTTCAACCATTAATGTTTGAAGTGAACCACTTCCACTTCACTCACCTATAAATAACTAACTCCAACCTTTTTTTTAACTTTTTCCATTCTGAAAACTTCTCTTAACAAAGAAAAAGTTCCTCTTAAACTCTTCATCTTTTACAAAACAAAACCCAGTTTTTTTCTTAAATCTTGTTGCATCAATGGTGTCTTCTACCAAAGTTGTTAAAGATTCAATAAAGGCCACAAAAGAGTAAAATAAATCATTTGGTCTTGCTCCAGTTCACAAAGTATTAGGTCCAAACGCTATGGGTAGCCAACAGTACATACCCGAGCCTCCACTTGCTGAAGAAAAGAGAAGAATCTATCAATCGCAGGTATTGAATCTTATTTCTATTTTTGGTAAAACGTATGCTATGTTAGGACCCCTATTAGATACAACTGCTAAACCTGATAGTCCTAGGGATTTTTTCCCAACATACCATCGTTACAAACCCATAACTAATGGGAAGAAACCTAAGGCTAGTGATGAAACTGAAACTGCTAAAAATTCACATCCTGACAACCAAAGCACGTCTTCGATAGAAAAACCCCATCTACCTAGACTATGTGAACAACGGTTTTAGGGTATTTCGATCTTTCCCTTTATTCAAGGATCCCTCGGATTATCTAGGTTGGTTAAGGAAGATAGAAAACAAGAAATTCCAAGTCTGGAAAAACATGGGTATCTTCGACATGATTCAGTTGTCGAAGGTTGGACATGGGTATTGCAAGTCCATGTTAGTTTCTTCTTTGTATTTTTGGGATAATACTGTCGCAACGCGAACAACAACCGGCGGAAAAAACACACTTTACAGAGCCGCCACCGACGTTATTCATCCTATGACGGAAAGGGAGCGCAGGACTAACCTAAGAAAGGGAAAGGAATGGTCTTACGACCAGAGATTATAAGGTACGGGAGTCGGTTACGCAAGGGGAAGGTATTAGCACCCCTCACGTCCGTCGTACTCGACGGGATCCACGCTCAAAAGATAGCTCAAAGAGTAAGAAAAGGGTTGTTAATAAACTGCTCAAAGAAATTGCACAAACTTGAATAATAAACAGGGGGGAGTAGAAAGAAGACGGAGGAAAAGGACTCGGCAGGATGTCGCATCCTGGGCCTACGTAGTTTGTCAGAAACAAACATCAGAGTCAACGTAGTTCGGGGAAGGGGAGACATGCTCGCTAGGACATCGCGTCCTATGCATACGTATCTTCTATATCGAGAGGAGAATCAGAGCACTCGTAGCTCGGCTAACGCACGCCGAAACAAGACACTAAAAAGGGACGCTGAGACGTCAAAAGAAACACTCAAAAGGAAACAGAATGCCAATACATGGACTTACGCTTGACTCCTGACAATAACCAAACAAAAGGAAACAGAATGCCAATACATGGACTTATATCCGACTCCCCACAATAACCAAACAAAAGGAAACAACATGCCAATACATGGACTTATATCCGACTCCTAACAATAACCAACAAACGGAAACAGAATGCCAATACATGGACTTATATCCGACTCCCCATAATAACCAAACAAAAGGAAACAGAATGCCAATACATGGACTTACATCCGACTCCCAACAATAACAAACGCTAACCAGCGAACACCAAAGAAAAAGGTTATCAGAATGAAACCCAAAAAAGGAAATAGAAATCTAAAGATGAACCCCAAAGATGATAACCATCATCACAAACGTCACAAATGAACCCCAAGTGAGTGACAACCGTCACAAATGAACCCCAAAGATGATAACCATCATCACAAACGTCACAAATGAACCCCAAGTGAGTGACAACCGTCACAAATGATCCCCAAGTGAGTGACAACCGTCACAAATGAACCCCAAGTGAGTGACAACCGTCACAAATGAACCCCAAGTGAGTGACAACCGTCACAAATGAACCCCAAAGATGATAATCATCATCACAAACGCCACAAATGAACCCCGAAGAATCTCAAAGATGAACCCTAAAAGGTATAAACATACCACACACGCCCACGCGGGACAAACAAGTACTCACACCAAAACAAAGAAGAGGGTGGACACACACAAGACAACACAGCAAAAAAGAAAAAAAGGGTGACCACACACACAAAAAAAAAACAAAAAGGTGCCCGGAGAGATTGCTCGCAACCTCCTGCCTACGTATCTCATCTGGTATGAGAATCAGGGCGACGTAGTTCCCCTTAACAGGGGAGACAACAAACTAATATGGAGTCTGGAACTCGAGCCTAATAGTTGTCATGCAAACAACAATCCCTACGTTGAGGTCTCTAACAGAATCCTACTCGCTCTGGAAGCGATTCAACTCAAACAGCAAATAAACATCAACACAAGTGAACAAACATCACACACTATATTCATACAAGAGGCTTCAAACCAAGGGTGGGCTTTAGTCAAGAGGGGTCATATCAACCTCGACAAACAAGCCAAACTATAATGGGTAATCTGTAGCTCTTAACCACTGACATTGAGAGTTAGGGTGAAGCTGATTAAAATGGAAATAAGGATGAGACCTCATGCTCTTAACCCTGGCCAGGGTGAGCTCCAATCAAAGAAAGCGTGGGGATCCAGAAAGAGGGACCCTATTCCACTTGACAGACTCTGGACAAAGATCTTGGGTACATGTTCAAGAGCATCAGCACGTAGTGCGAGCATAATGAACGACTCACTGAATAACGGGGGATTGATTGCTAATCCCTTCTATCCGTCAATTGCCTCTTCACTTAGGAGGACTTATCAAGTAGCACATGCCTCATCTTGGAGGTCTTTGGCACAAATGTAAACAAACACAAACAGAGCCTCTTAAGGAGGACTTGCCAGCAAAATGCCTGCCAAAAAGGTGACAGGACTTCCAGACTACATGGAGTAAGAAGATATCTACCTAAGTGGTGTATCAACCACAATCCAAAGCTCAAGCAAGAGCTAAAAGCAAGCAACTAATGTACATGTACAAAAGCTAAACAGTTAATATTTCAGACAACCAATCAGAAAATAAACAGTGAAACCATCTAACTGCACACAACTCAATGAGCAATGTTCAAGCATTCAAATGAAGCAATGAGCTCAACACATCAACTTAAATCCCTACAAAACACAAAGAAGTCAGAACACAATCCAATTTGCATCTCAAAAGGTGAGCAACTCAACCATTAATGCTAAATGTCCAAACCTGAAACACAAGTCAAGGTTAGTTCATGTACAAAACACTAGTACAAAGACTAGGTCCAAAACCAAACCAAATGATCAAAACAGAAGCCAATCTTTCACATATTGCACATTCAAACAATCAACAAAATGTCCTCAAAAGGACCAATATCAATTCACAAAGCTAGTGTTTCAAATGCTCAATGTAAAGCAAAGGCAAGAAATATGCACCAACATGGACATCCAAATTAGAAAATCCAAATCAAAACAGAAAAGCATGCAATGATCATGAAATTTTTTATGCAAGTTTCTCATGTGATGAATAAGCAATGTTCAAAAAATCAAATCCAGAAGAGTTCAAATGATACATGAACAAAAATGCACAAATGCAAGGTCAAAAATGTGACACAAATTGTCACACTACATTTTCATGTGTCAAAAACAATGACAGCATATGAGAAAAAATTCAAACCAAGGCTCAAAAATTCATATCACATGTGAAGAGCAAGCATGCAAAAATTCAGATCAATTGGATCAACACATAGCATTTCACAAGGCATTGAACATAGCATATCAATTTGGCACAACATGGATTCAAAAATTCCAAAATAAAATTCCAGAAACAAACAAATCATGAAATTAATCCTATAAAAAACTAGAGATCAAAACAAGATTATGAAAAAAAAATTGGAGTCAATTTGGACTATCTTCCTATTTTTTATGATTTTTCAAAGATGACTAAAATAATATGAAATGTTAAAATGAAATGGAGGGAAAAATAAAATTCAAAATAAACTCAGAATATTCTCAGCCATAGGATAAGGCGCGAGAATCACAATCAGCGGTCCATATTCAAATGCTCAAAATGCACAGCATAACTAAATACAATCAGCATACACCTCAACCAGTCAATGCACGCATGGCAAGTCAAAACAATGTGAACCAACCAATTACACACGCAAGCAACACACATCAGCATCCAGCAAGCACAAATGGAACGCAGCGTTTCACTTAATGCGTTGGCATGCTACATCAGCATTCAACGCAACACATAAGCAAGTCAAAGTATCCACAGCCAATGGAAAGGCCATGCAAGCGCTCACGTGGAATACACCTGGACAAAACCCAAGGCAGTTGCAGACGGCGGAAACAACCGTCTTCTCCGGCCATCCAGGCGGCGAAGATCAAACAAATTTTCCAGAATTGGATAAAATGTACATCATTCGAAAGCTCTTTTAACATACAATCCAAATATCATGTTCATTCTACCTAAATCATCATGAATTGCGCGGATCGAACACAAACATTTTCATCATCAAAACTGAAAGTTCCTCATACAGCTTCAATATTCATCCATTTTTCAAAACTAAACATATCAGCATGCTCCACTAAGCAGGATCTACACAACTATAACAAGAAATTGGCAAAAGGAGATGATGAAATTTTCACCTACTTGAAATGCAGTGCTATGAACTCGTGTCCTCAGTCTCTCACAATCTCCAGATCTACTCCTCTATGCTTGACTTGAAGCTTTATGCACAAAGAAGCAATTGAAAACACTCGAATCCAGCTCAATTTCAGAAATCCATTGACATGTTCATGTGCTCGATATGCTTGAATCTGGACAGAATTCTTCAAACCAAACGTTGATTCTTACTCAATGATGCATGATGAACAAGATTATGCAAGAATTTTGAGGAATTGCGTGGAGAATTTTAAGTTTCGAAGAGAGAAAAAAATGGAGGGAAATGGAGAATTTGAGATCTGAATTTTCTGTTATGAGCAATTGCAGTTAGGGTTTGGCTTTTATATGATGCACTAATCATGCTGCTAATCCAATTAAGCTTGTGCTAATCATGATTAGAGAGAATTGAAGTGAAGTGCAAAAATGCAAAGTGAGCTTAGCATGGCCATGTAGCACATGACCTTTCTCATGCAATGGCTGAAATTCACTTAAAATTACCCAATAATCATGATGGAATGGTTAAATTGCTTGTACCATAAGCCAAATTCAAATTGTGGAATTTCCCTCCAAAATGAATATGAATGAAATAGTGATCATACAAGCTTTTTCCATGCATGGCAAGGCTTGTTTTGAGAATTATTGGTCATGAGGAGTATTTTGCAAAAAGAATGGACCAATTTGGAGTTTTGTATCAAAAGTTAGGCCACTTTGAACTTCCATGTATACTTTGTGATCATTTGGCCATAACTTCTCAACCAATCATCATATGGACATGAATTAGGACTTTTTAGAAAGGGGAGACAAAGATATACAACTTTCATGTTCACCAAAAATCCATTTGAAACTTCTTTGATGTTGATAAGTCAAGTTGAATGTGGACCAGAAACTTGCCATTTTTGGAAACTTGAAATTACAGGTCACTTTCCATTTTTAGAAACTTTTGCCATGACTTCAAAATCTTCAAGATAGATGTTTAAAATGAAAAATGGACCTCTTTTGAACATGAATAAGGTGTTTAAATTCATCTCCCCAACCTCAAAGTCCTCAGTTGACTGCACAGTTGACCATTTGGTCTTCAGATGATCATGAAATGCTTGACTGAATTTGAGCCCCAAACCCTTGATGAAATGGCTTCAAAATGAAACCTTAGCTTATGTAAGCTCCTCATAACAATCACGTGATCTCCATCCCCAGCAAATACCTCATCTCCTTGAGAAACCCTAGCTGGAAGAATGACATTGATTAGGGTTGACCAGAGGTCAAAACCCTAATCCAAAGGAACTTGAGGATAAACTCTGCAACTCTTGATGATGATAGAACCATGAAACCCTAATTGAAGTGCAACACTCAGATGATTGATCATCAATTCATAGAAACCCTCAGGCTTGAATCATGTAACTTCCCATCTTCTGAAAAGACTTTGGAGGATGACTTTCTTATTTCACATGAGATGCAAAAATGCAATGCCTAATGCTCTAAAATATGAAATGCAACGTGTCCAACTAGTCTCAAGAATAGGAGGGCAAATTTTGAGGTGTTACAGCTGCCCCTATTCAATCCACTGTGAACCTATCGATATGAACAGCCTCGGCTTTTCAGATGATCAGGTGAAGAGTGGTTGAATACAAAGAACAGACGAACAATTTGCACTCCGCTGGGAATTAAGTAACAATGCCTGTCAGAATCAGCAAAGAGGTGATCCTGAAAGAAGAATCCGTCTGGTACGGTGAGAGTCGGCCTGAATACCGAAAGGAATGCTAGCCTGGATACCAAAATAAATGGTAACATAGAAATAACCATGGCCTGAATGCCGCTCAACAATCTGAAAACTGGAAATGACTTTGATCTGAGCATCGGAAGATATGAGATGATTAATATCGGTCTGAACACCGAGAAACTGGCCTGAGTGCCACAAGTTGTGTCGACCTGAATGTCGGAAAATTGGCCTGAATGCCACAAGTGCTTCAACCTGAACGTCGGAAACTTCTTCGATCTGAACATCGGAAAATTGGCCTGAATGCCACAAGTGCTTCGACCTGAACGTCGGAAACTTCTTCGATCTGAACATCGGGAAAATTGGCCTGAATGCCACAAGTGCTTCGACCTGAACGTCGGAAACTTCTTCGATCTGAACATCGGGAAAATTGGCCTGAATGCCACAAGTGCTTCGACCTGAACGTCGGAAACTTCTTCGATCTGAACATCGGGAAAATTGGCCCGAATGCCACAAGTGCTTCGACCTGAACGTCGGAAACTTCTTCGATCTGAACATCGGGAAAATTGGCCTGAATGCCACTTCTACTGGGGATTTTCTCCTTGTTATTATTGTTATTTTTATTTTTGCTTTTCTTGAACCCCCAAAAACTTCTTTGATTTTATTGCCAAACAATGAACCCCCTTCTCCATTTGAACCCCGCTCTCCAAAAGACATTCTGCGTCTCCTTTTCTCCTGATGGACCCCAATCTTCGCGCTGATCGCGTAACGTTCTCCAATCTTCATTCCTATCTCCGTACGACGGAAAATTTTCCCCCAATATCGCACTACTGGGGAATACTGTGGATTCAAAATCACGATGCCAAACTCCTCAGAGTAACATCTTCATCAACCAGCAAAACCAATTCTCAAACGGTAACCACGGCTCGAGACTAGTTTATGCTTGCAATGCTGATGCATGAGTTTTTACAGCATAATGCTCCATAACCATGGAAATGCTATGCAATGAGTTATGCAATATGCTATGCTTCTCTAAATGATGAATGCATAAAAAATATTCCCCTCAGGGGATACCACGAGCAACTCTGCCGAGGAACTCGATAGCACTCCAATCTCCACCCTGTTGGGGAATAACATTGCTGTTGGGGAAAGGACAATCCTTACTGGGGATGACCTCCACTGAACTCGATCCGCTTGGGGACTTCACTGGGGAAAAACTTCCAACCCACACCCCTGCCGGGGAACAACAACCTTCCGACCTGCTGGGGAAATAACAATCTCAACCCTGCCAGGGGAAACAACAAACTTCAGGCCTGGCTGTCGAGGAAACACCGACCTCGAATCCGTTGGGGAGAAACAGAACATTTGACACGGAACACCCGTCGACTCGTTGAACACTGGCATTCACCCTCTAACCATAGTATCAACTTTCCATTTTTGAGACTTTGAAGAGTCTTCTTGATTAACCCTCAAGGATCGCCGCCCTTCTTTCGCCGTCTCTACACCATTCTTCAATTCCTTGTCCCTGATTGGACTCGAAGGATTCTTTCGTAAAAAAGAAATGCTTCACACCACAACCTGCAAGTGAGTGAAAATAAACCAACAACACCTGCAAAAGAGATCGTTAGATAAAACGTGCCCCAGGCGTGCCAAAATTTCAACACCCAGGTCACTCAACCTTCCGAATAAGATTTCAAGTTTTCAATCCTATAAACATGCATTGGAAGGGACCTTTATATTCTCAAAATGCAAAGACTCTTTATCAAAATAAACAGATGTTTTTGCAATCAAAGCGGTAATGAAAACAAAAACAAAATTATTTGACTGAATATGCATTTTATTGATTGAAAAAGGTGGCTCGTAACTGAGCAATCCCTGAAAAGAGGTAATTGCGCACAAAAGGAAAATCTATCCTAATGGCAATGTGAACCCGGGATCTCATCGAGTTCCAACCCGGTTCCAACCCATCTGTCCTCAAGACTCTCCGCGCTTTCCGCCTTCCGAAATAAGACGCTTCCGACCGATCTCCGCCGGGGATTACCCATGTGTCATATCCACAGTAAAACGATCATGCTAGACGCAGTTGTTCGTTTCATTCCCTCTTTTGCCTGGACCGCCCTTTCGGGTTTTCAGTCCACCGGGATACCCTTTTTGGCCCAAGTCGCCCTTGTGGGGTTTTCGACTTGCGAGATGTACAGTTTTTTCTTTTTTTTCCCTAATTTTTGCCTGAACCTTTTTATTTTTTGGTTCGCCGGGATGCCCATTTTTGCCTGGACTATTTTATTCTTTTCGTCCAGCGGGTCTCTTATACGAAGTATTTTTTAACTGCGTCCGCATTCACAGGGGATGGAAAATCCTCACCATCCATGGTCGTCAACAACAAGGCTCCGCTAGAGAAAACCTTCTTGACCACGAATGGACCCTCATAATTGGGTGTCCACTTGCCCCGGCGATCATTCTGAGGAGGAAGGATCATTTTCAACACCATATCTCCCACATGGTATACACGAGGTCGCACCTTTCGGTCAAAAGCACGCTTCATTCGCTACTGGTACAATTGCCCATGACAAATGGCCGCCAGCCTCTTTTCCTCAATCAGGCTCAACTCTTCATACCGAGTCCTTACCCATTCAGCCTCTTCCAATTTCACATCCCTCAGGACTCTCAATGACGGAATCTGGACCTCAACCGGTAGCACAGCTTCCATCCCATACACCAGCGAGAAAGGCGTTGCCCCAGTAGACGTACGTACTGAGGTTCGATACCCATGCAATGCAAACGGCAACATCTCGTGCCAATCCTTATAGGTCACGACCATTCACATTAACAGCCCCATCAAACATTAGAATCCATTTGAACTCAGGGTCAGGCTCCTCCTCCGGGATTGGTTCCTCACAATCTTTCGATTTGAGAAACATGATGTCCTCATCAGGGAACTCAAATTTCATCGGTTGATAATCCTCAATGGGTTGTTGGGCGAGGTAATCAGACAATACACTCCCCTTTATTGCTTTTTGAGAAGTGTACTGGATATCGTATTCAGTCAAAATCATTTGCCATCTCGCAACCCGTCCGGTCAATGTTGGCTTCTCAAATATATACTTGATCGGATCCATCTTGGAAATCAACAAAGTGGTATGAACCAGCATATATTGTCTCAGTCGGCGAGCAGCCCATGCCAAAGCACAACAAGTTTTCTCGAGCAGTGAATATCTTGTTTCACAGTCGATAAACTTTTTGCTAAGGTAGTAAATTGCATGCTCTTTTCGACCAGACTCGTCATGCTGCCCCAATACACACCCCATAGACCCCTCGAGGACTGTCAAGTACAGGATTAATGGTCGTCCCTCCACAGGAGGCATCAGAATCGGAGGCTCCTGCAAATATTCTTTTATCTTTTCAAATGCCTCTTGGCAATCATTATTCCACCTGACCGTTTGATCTTTTCTCAACAACTTGAATATGGGTTCACACGTGGCCATTAGATGAGATATGAACCGTGAAATGTAGTTCAATCTACCTAAGAAACCACGAACCTCCTTCTCTGTTCTCGGTTCAGGCATTTCTTGTATCACTTTTACTTTGGCAGGATCAACCTCGATTCCTCTTTCACTTACAATAAACCCCAGCAACTTACCGGACCTCACTCCGAAAGTGCACTTATTCGAATTCAACCTCAATCTGAATTGTCTCAACCTGTCGAACAACTTGGCCAAGTCTACCCGATGCCCCTCTTCTGTTTGGGACTTTGCTATCATGTCATCTACATAGCATTCGATCTCATGATGAATCATATCATGAAACAAAGTCACCATAGCCCTCTGGTACGTGGCACCGGCATTCTTGAGACCAAATGGCATCACCTTATAGCAAAAAGTGCCCCATGGTGTGATGAACGTTGTTTTCTCCATATCATCTGGCGACATTTTAATTTGATTATAACCAGAAAAGCCATCCATGAAGGAAAACACCGAGAATTTAGTTGTATTATCTACCAACACATCGATGTGAGGTAATGGGAAATCATCCTTCGGGCTAGCTCTGTTCAAATCCTGGTAGTCCACACACACCCTTACCTTTCCATCCTTTTTCGGCACTGGCACAATGTTCGCGACCCAAGGCGGATAATTAGTGACAGCTAGGAAACCAGCATCCAACTGCTTCTGCACTTCCTCTTTGATTTTCATGGCCATCTCGGGTCGAGTTCTGCGCAACTTCTGCTTCACTGGAGGACAGTCTTCTCTCAATGGCAACCTGTGTATAACGATATCAGTATCCAACCCTGGCATATCCTGATAAGACCAAGCGAAGATATCAACATACTCTTTCAACAAGGCTACCATTCTGCTCTTGACACTCACCTCCAAAGCGGCCCCAACCTTTACTTCCTTTCTGACCTCCTCGGTACCCAAATTAACAATCTCGACTTGCTCCTCGTGCGGTTGAATCACCTTCTCCTCTTGTTTCAACAACCTGGCTAATTCTTCCGGCAGTTCACAATCTTCTTCGCCTTCTTCTTCGGCATGATAGATCGGGTTGTCAAAGTCATATGAGGGTGTAACAGGATTGTTATCAATGAGATCCGGAGAATAATCGCATCTGCATGAATGTTGATTCATGCATTGCTCTAGAACCGAAACGAGACAAATTAAAAGGATGAAAAATGAAAACAAACATTGCCATTTTTGTTATTTTTAAACTGCAAAAATAAATGAAAAACAGAGAACACCGCTTCTAATGCGAAAAACATCCATTTATTAATGATGCAAATGTTGCAAAATGAAACACATGAGGTGGCCCTTACAATGGACCATTACGTTTCGGGCAAAACGTATGGCTTTCATGCAAACAGAATTGAAAAACAGAAATATTACTCTTCACGCAGAGTGACGGTGATGATTTTTTCGGCCTTCCAGTTCTGGATCTCCATCCCTGGTACGCACGGTTTTATCCACGAGTCGAGCTCGCAGTCACTGTCAGTCTCTTCACCCACCGCACAGATATGGCCTGCATCCTCAAAAATTGCAATCACCCCCACCTGACCATGCGTCGGCATGAGATTAGCATTAACATTCGGCAATGGTGCAAAATTGATGGCCTTGGAGTCTACCAAGTCCTGGACAACATGCTTTAAGGCTTTACAACCCTCAACATTGTGCCCGGGAGCACCAGAATGGAACTCACACTTGGCGTTCTCATCATAACTTGCAGGCCTCTGATATGGTCTTACCGGCGCTAACGTCCTTAGTTGAACCAACCCAAGATCCTTCAACCTTTTCAACAAAAGGGGATACGTCATTGGTGGCCTATCAAATTGGCGATCTGTCATTCTTCCCCTGACTTGGTACCCGGCCCTTTGTGTTCTCTGCTGAGGTGGCTGTTGTTGCTGTTGTACAAATTGATTACCAGCAGGAATCGTTACTGCAGCAGTATGCTGGTAGTAATGATTCCTACCATGTCCTCTTTGGGCATACACAACACTCGATTCACCCTCCTTCTTGCGCTGACCATTGCCAAAGGGTTTCTTTACTCCAGACGACGGAGCGTTTTCCTGTATTTTTCCCATTTTTAACCAGCTTTCGATTCTTTCACCAGCCACTTTTATGTCTACAAAACCAGTGACGGAACAACCCACCATCCTTTCCGCAAAAGTCCCCTGAAGGGTACCCATGAACAAATCAGACATCTCCCGATCTACCAACGGAGGTTGAACCCTGGCCGCCAACTCTCTCCACCTTTGTGCGTACTCTTTAAACCCTTCATTCGGCTTCTGAGACATACCCTGCAACTGGGTACGGCTAGGTGTCATGTCAGCATTGAATTGGTACTGTTTAAAGAAAGCATCTCCCAAATCCTGCCAGCTCTTAATATCTGATGATCTCAACTTGGTATACCACTCAAGAGACCCGCCAGATAAGCTATCCTGGAAGAAGTACATCCAGAACTTCTGATCCATGGTGTAGGAAGATATCTTTCGGACAAAGGCCTGAAGATAAGTTTCCGGGCAAGAACTCCCATTGTACTTATCAAACGTGGGCACTTTAAACTTCTGCGGGATCACAATCCCCTCGACCAACCCCATGTTTGTCATATTGATAGCCCCAGGAGAGGTATGGCTTTCCAGAGCCCTGATCTTCTCTGCTAGTACCTGAATCTCCTTGCTCGATGGTTGAACACCATACTGACAAAATTACTCGTTTAGCACAGAGAACTGATCTTCTTCTCTATCCTCCACAGCCCCAAAGAAAGGAGGAAACTGATTATCCTTCAGAGTATTGCCCGCAGGACCTAGTCCACCGCCTGCAACGAAACCAAAACCACAACCATTGTTGATAACTACACCAGCAGTAGTTGCCTTCCTTCTGGGATCACCACCATCCCTAGAACCACCAAGAACATTGTTGGAGATACCCTCTTGATTATTGCCACTATTGGCAACCGAAGCCCGCTCAAGCTTCTCCACCTTCTCAACAAGTGCTTTCTGCCCCAAGGCGAACCCTTGCATGACGTTGATCAACTCACTCATCTTCTCTTTCAGCTTGAGAATGTCAGCGTTTGGTGGATCCATCAGTTTGAGTTTGTTGCGTCTGGTGGGGTATCTGTGCGGACGAGCTACGTGCAAAGGAATGATTCTGCATGCGCGAGCAATGATTCCTGAAACAATCAGACACGTTAGGAACCGACACCTGCAAAACAGAAGACATATTATTATGATTCATGCATGAATGCAATGTCTATCCATATGAGGAACACTCTGTCTTTCGATCCTGGCTTCATCGAGACGGGTAATAATCCGACGGCAACATTTTGACATCAATCATCTGGTTTTACCATACAGAACAAAAAGTTGTGAAGATGTCTCTCAACCAGGATCTCAATCGAGAATGTACCCCGCATATGGATAAACATGAGTTAGATGTGGGTAAATGCAAAATGGGAATGATGCTGATGCATGAATGCAATGCATAGTGCCATCCTCCAAGTCATCTGAACATCAACTATACTGGATTCCGGTCTCTGAACTGATCACAACCATCCAAGGGACTAAGTAACCATAAATCCAACTCGGGGTTCTGAAATAAACGGAACCGGAGGATATATCACCATCATCACAAGAAAGTCACTGAACGGGTATTAACCAGATCATCTGAACAAGTAACCTCAAATCCAACTCAGGGGATCCGAAATAAACGGAACCCGCTCATAAATACCACGAACAGAACGCCGGCGTGTCAGAAATAAATATCCATAAATCCAACTGAACCAAAGTCACCATCACAGAATCGCCAGCAAAACCTGTATCTGTAAGAATCAAACCCCTCCCCTCACAGGTGAATTCTAATAAGGTCATCCTAAGGCGGATAATGGTCTCGACAATCGGACAAGATACTCAACGGGTTTGCCCTTTCGGGTGTGCCGTGCAGCTCTCATAAGATCATCTAAACCAAAGATCCGGGAAAGAAAGGTCACCGAAGTCAACAACTCAAAAGAGGTAACCCAACCAAAGTGGACTACTCCACCCGGAAGAGCTCTCTCAGAAGAACCTCGTCCGGCTGTGGTATGTCATGTCTCAACAACATGCTGATCCCACATGTGCAGAGACATGAGACCACACTAGTCCTAGATGTATACTCGAGCCTGGGTTTTAGCCCCACTCAGAACACCCACCCCAAATCAAAGGAACCACACCTGTCCAGAATCCAGCACAGTGATAATATGATGCATGCAAACATATATGCAAATATATACAATCATAGTATAATAATCACAAACGCAATAAATAAGCAGTAAAAGCAACCCAAACTACCCTAAGAACTACGCTAGAGAGCGCTAGGATTGGCTCGCTTAGGGAAGATGGACCATCAAGAGGTCAACTTCAATCCCCAGTGAAGTCGCCAGCTGTCGCAACGCGAAAAACAACCGGCGGAAAAAACACACTTTACAGAGCCGCCACCGACGTTATTCATCCTATGACGGAAAGGGAGCGCAGGACTAACCTAAGAAAGGGAAAGGAATGGTCTTACGACCAGATATTACAAGGTACGGGAGTCGGTTACGCAAGGGGAAGGTATTAGCACCCCTCACGTCCGTCGTACTCGACGGGATCCACGCTCAAAAGATAGCTCAATGAGTAAGAAAAGGGTTGTTAATAAACTGCTCAAAGAAATTGCACAAACTTGAATAATAAACAGGGGGAGTAGAAAGAAGACGGAGGAAAAGGACTCGGCAGGATGTCGCATCCTGGGCCTACGTAGTTTGTCAGAAACAAACATCAGAGTCAACGTAGTTCGGGGAAGGGGAGACATGCTCGCTAGGACATCGCGTCCTATGCATACGTATCTTCTATATCGAGAGGAGAATCAGAGCACTCGTAGCTCGGCTAACGCACGCCGAAACAAGACACTAAAAAGGGACGCTGAGACGTCAAAAGAAACACTCAAAAGGAAACAGAATGCCAATACATGGACTTACGCTTGACTCCTGACAATAACCAAACAAAAGGAAACAGAATGCCAATACATGGACTTATATCCGACTCCCCACAATAACCAAACAAAAGGAAACAGAATGCCAATACATGGACTTATATCCGACTCCTAACAATAACCAACAAACGGAAACAGAATGCCAATACATGGACTTATATCCGACTCCCCACAATAACCAAACAAAAGGAAACAGAATGCCAATACATGGACTTACATCCGACTCCCAACAATAACAAACGCTAACCAGCGAACACCAAAGAAAAAGGTTATCAGAATGAAACCCAAAAAAGGAAACAGAAATCCAAAGATGAACCCCAAAGATGATAACCATCATCACAAACGTCACAAATGAACCCCAAGTGAGTGACAACCGTCACAAATGAACCCCAAAGATGATAACCATCATCACAAACGTCACAAATGAACCCCAAGTGAGTGACAACCGTCACAAATGATCCCCAAGTGAGTGACAACCGTCACAAATGAACCCCAAGTGAGTGACAACCGTCACAAATGAACCCCAAGTGAGTGACAACCGTCACAAATGAACCCCAAAGATGATAACCATCATCACAAACGCCACAAATGAACCCCGAAGAATCTCAAAGATGAACCCTAAAAGGTATAAACATACCACACACGCCCACGCGGGATAAACAAGTACTCACACCAAAACAAAGAAGAGGGTGGACACACACAAGACAACACAGCAAAAAAGAAAAAAAGGGTGACCACACACAAAAAAAAAAACAAAAGGGTGCCCGGAGAGATTGCTCGCAACCTCTTGCCTGCATATCTCATCTGGTATGAGAATCAGGGCGACGTAGTTCCCCTTAACAGGGGAGACAACAAACTAATATGGAGTCTGGAACTCGAGCCTAATAGTTGTCATGCAAACAACAATCCCTACGTTGAGGTCTCTAACAGAATCCTACTCGCTCTGGAAGCGATTCAACTCAAACAGCAAATAAACATCAACACAAGTGAACAAACATCACACACTATATTCATACAAGAGGCTTCAAACCAAGGGTGGGCTTTAGTCAAGAGGGGTCATATCAACCTCGACAAACAAGCCAAACTGTAATGGGTAATCTGTAGCTCTTAACCACTGACATTGAGAGTTAGGGTGAAGCTAATTAAAATGGAAATGAGGATGAGACCTCATGCTCTTAACCCTGGCCAGGGTGAGCTCCAATCAAAGAAAGCGTGGGGATCCAGAAAGAGGGACCCTATTCCACTTGACAGACTCTGGACAAAGATCTTGGGTACATGTTCAAGAGCATCAGCACGTAGTGCGAGCATAATGAACGACTCACTGAATAACGGGGGATTGATTGCTAATCCCTTCTATCCGTCAATTGCCTCTTCACTTAGGAAGACTTATCAAGTAGCACATGCCTCATCTTGGAGGTCTTTGTCACAAATGTAAACAAACACAAACAGAGCCTCTTAAGGAGGACTTGCCAGCAAAATGCCTGCCAAAAAGGTGACAGGACTTCCAGACTACATGGAGTAAGAAGATAGCTACCTAAGTGGTGTATCAACCACAATCCAAAGCTCAAGCAAGAGCTAAAAGCAAGCAACTAATGTACATGTACAAAAGCTAAACAGTTAATATCTCAGACAACCAATCAGAAAATAAACAGTGAAACCATCTAACTGCACACAACTCAATGAGCAATGTTCAAGCATTCAAATGAAGCAATGAGCTCAACACATCAACTTAAATCCCTACAAAACACATAGAAGTCAGAACACAATCCAATTTGCATCTCAAAAGGTGAGCAACTCAACCATTAATGCTAAATGTCCAAACCTGAAACACAAGTCAAGGTTAGTTCATGTACAAAACACTAGTACAAAGACTAGGTCCAAAACCAAACCAAATGATCAAAATAAAAGCCAATCTTTTACATATTGCACATTCAAACAATCAACAAAATGTCCTCAAAAGGACCAATATCAATTCACAAAGCTAGTGTTTCAAATGCTCAATGTAAAGCAAAGGCAAGAAATATGCACCAACATGGACATCCAAATTAGAAAATCCAAATCAAAACAGAAAAGCATGAAATGATCATGAAATTTTTTATGCAAGTTTCTCATGTGATGAATAAGCAATGTTCAAAAAATCAAATCCAGAAGAGTTCAAATGATACATGAACAAAAATGCACAAATGCAAGGTCAAAAATGTGACACAAATTGTCACACTACATTTTCATGTGTCAAAAACAATGACAACATATGATAAAAAATTCAAACCAAGGCTCAAAAATTCATATCACATGTGAAGAGCAAGCATGCAAAAATTCAGATCAATTGGATCAACACATAGCATTTCACAAGGCATTGAACATAGCATATCAATTTGGCACAACATGGATTCAAAAATTCCAAAATAAAATTCCAGAAACAAACAAATCATGAAATTAATCCTATAAAAAACTAGAGATCAAAACAAGATTATGAAAAAAAATTGGAGTCAATTTGGACTATCTTCCTATTTTTTATGATTTTTCAAAGATGACAAAAATAATATGAAATGTTAAAATGAAATGGAGGGAAAAATAAAATTCAAAATAAACTCAGAATATTCTCAGCCATAGGATAAGGCGCGAGAATCACAATCAGCGGTCCATATTCAAATGCTCAAAACGCACAACATAACTAAATATAATCAGCATACACCTCAGCCAGTCAATGCACGCATGGCAAGTCAAAACAATGTGAACCAACCAATTACACACGCAAGCAACACACATCAACATCCAGCAAGCACAAATGGAACGCAGCGTTTCACTTAATGTGTTGGCATGCTACATCGGCATTCAACGCAACACATAAGCAAGTCAAAGTATCCACGGCCAATGGAAAGGCCATGCAAGCGCTCACATGGAATACACCTGGACAAAACCCTAGGCAGTTGCAGACGGCGGAAACAACCGTCTTCTCCGGCCATCCAGGCGGCGGAGATCAAACAAATTTTCCAGAATTGGACAAAATGTACATCATTCGAAAGCTCTTTTAACATACAATCCAAATATCATGTTCATTCTACCTAAATCATCATGAATTGCGCGGATCGAACACAAACATTTTCATCATCAAAACTGAAAGTTCCTCATACAGCTTCAATATTCATCCATTTTCAAAACTAAACATATCAGCATGCTCCACTAAGCAGGATCTACACAACTATAACAAGAAATTGGCAAAAGGAGATGATGAAATTTTCACCTACTTGAAATGCAGTGCTATGAACTCGTGTCCTCAGGCTCTCACAATCTCCAGATCTACTCCTCTATGCTTGACTTGAAGCTTTATGCACAAAGAAGCAATTGAAAACACTCGAATCCAGCTCAATTTCAGAAATCCATTGACATGTTCATGTGCTCGATATGCTTGAATATGGACAGAATTCTTCAAACCAAACATTGATTCTTACTCAATGATGCATGATGAACAAGATTATGCAAGAATTTTGAGGAATTGCGTGGAGAATTTCAAGTTTCGAAGAGAGAAAAAAATGGAGGGAAATGGAGAATTTGAGATCTGAATTTTCTGTTATGAGCAATTGCAGTTAGGGTTTGGCTTTTATATGATGCACTAATCATGCTGCTAATCCAATTAAGCTTGTGCTAATCATGATTAGAGAGAATTGAAGTGAAGTGCAAAAATGCAAAGTGAGCTTAGCATGGCCATGTAGCACGTGACCTTTCTCATGCAATGGCTGAAATTCACTTAAAATTAACCAATAATCATGATGGAATGGTTAAATTGCTTGTACCATAAGCCAAATTCAAATTGTGGAATTTCCCTCCAAAATGAATATGAATGAAATAGTGATCATACAAGCTTTTTCCATGCATGGCAAGGCTTGTTTTGAGAAGTATTGGTCATGAGGAGTATTTTGCAAAAAGAATGGACCAATTTGGAGTTTTGTATCAAAAGTTAGGCCACTTTGAACTTCCATGTATACTTTGTGATCATTTGGCCATAACTTCTCAACCAATCATCATATGGACATGAATTAGGACTGTTTAGAAAGGGGAGACAAAGATATACAACTTTCATGTTCACCAAAAATCCATTTGAAACTTCTTTGATGTTGATAAGTCAAGTTGAATGTGGACCAGAAACTTGCCATTTTTGGAAACTTGAAATTACAGGTCACTTTCCATTTTTAGAAACTTTTGCCATGACTTCAAAATCTTCAAGATAGATGTTTAAAATTACAAATGGACCTCTTTTGAACATGAATGAGGTGTTTAAATTCATCTCCTCAACCTCAAAGTCCTCAGTTGACTGCACAGTTGACCATTTGGTCTTCAGATGATCATGAAATGCTTGACTGAATTTGAGCCTCAAACCCTTGATGAAATGGCTTCAAAATGAAACCTTAGCTTATGTAAGCTCCTCATAACAATCACGTGATCTCCATCCCCAACAAATACCTCATCTCCTTGAGAAACCCTAGCTGGAAGAATGACATTGATTAGGGTTGACCAGAGGTGAAAACCCTAATCCAAAGGAACTTGAGGATAAACTCTGCAACTCTTGATGATGATAGAACCATGAAACCCTAATTGAAGTGCAACACTCAGATGGTTGATCATCAATTCATAGAAACCCTCAGGCTTGAATCATGTAACTTCCCATCTTCTGAAAAGACTTTGGAGGATGACTTTCTTATTTCACATGAGATGTAAAAATGCAATGCCTAATGCTCTAAAATATGAAATGCAATGTGTCCAACTAGTCTCAAGAATAGGAGGGCAAATTTTGAGGTGTTACAAATACCCACAACAATTTTCATATTCCTTGTGGAATGATGACACCCACACTCTTCGACATCGTTATTATCACTGGGCTCAAACCAAACTGGGGAAACTTATGATCCAAACCTTATGGCTGAAGATACCATCTACTTCGACACTACTAAAGTTGCTTTCACCACTTAAATAACATACTACCATGATAGGAACTCTATCGAAGTCTCTGACCAAGAACATATTTCTTTCCTCGCTCTCTGGCTGTCTCACTGCATATTTTGCTCAAAAT
This sequence comes from Lathyrus oleraceus, assembly GCF_024323335.1. Classification (NCBI taxonomy): domain Eukaryota; kingdom Viridiplantae; phylum Streptophyta; class Magnoliopsida; order Fabales; family Fabaceae; genus Lathyrus; species Lathyrus oleraceus. The sequence goes on along the minus strand of NC_066584.1, from coordinate 326,252,346 downwards.
CTCTTCAAGTAGCGAAGAAGTTCCTAACCCTGGCGAACCCACTTCATGCTGGACACAAAATTTGGCTCAACAAAATGATCTTGGCCAATATCTATGAGTCCTTAGGGGAAGGCGTCACAACTATCAAGAACTTTCAACCCAAAGGGAACCTGCTACTTTCTGGTTATTGTAATTATGGTTGAATTCTACCTTCGAAGTATCTTTGCCAATTTGTAATCCCATAAATGCAGAGAGTGAAGAGATTAAGAATATGAGGGTCGAAGGAACGCACCTTGCTTTGCTGACTCCCAGTGACGAATGGTTGAAGCTGCAATAAACCTTCACTGGATATGTAATGATGTTCGCCAAATGCTATAAATTCACCCCATCTATGGCTCCCTTCACCAACAGGATGCATGGCCCTGAGTCGTTCACAAGAAAGTTTCATGCTCCGTCGAAAGACCAAGAAGCAGAATCTCTTGCGATATGGGAGGTATTTCTCACCCCTAGGATACTGCTAACCAGGCTCAGGTAATCGAGAAATCAATTTACCCTTTTGAGCTACCAACCCAATTTTGTCTCTCGACAATTTGGACTTATTCAAATTATGCCAAAACCATTTTTCGCCAAAAAGAACTCCCTCATCCTCTATAACATGATCCACACAGAAGCCCAAAGTGACAAACTTATAGCTCGATACTTTGGCAAAACACAATTTACTCTTGTTAAATGCAAGCCATACTTTCTTTGCACCCAAGAGTTTGATACTCGGTGGAGAAATTATCATGCTGAAGAAGTTTTCGGCGTTCCTACTTTTACTCAACATCTGACTAAAGCTTTCACCCCTATGCAGAATAAAGCCAAGAAAGGTACTTCAACTCATGTCAAAGAGATTCGAGCATTCCAAAAATACTTTGAAATTTCCTGTAGATTTGACGATCTTAGTCAAACCATCCATGAAGCAACAATTACTCTAAAAGAGAAATTTACAAAGAAAATGGAGGATTTGAAACTACCTTCGTTTGGTAAACCTGAACAACGATATAAACTAGATTTTAACATGTATCCCCCAAAATTTCCTCGATTGCCAAATGTTGGCTTCAATGTGGCTTTTAGCCCTCTGTTCCCATATTGGTTCGTCTATGGGGATTTTGTAAAAATCCTTCGATAGACCCAAGACCAACTCAACTTATGATGCTGCCAAAAATACCATAGCACCTTCGACTGGAACCATTGTTGCCCTCTCACCAGAAGAGCTAGAAGTGCTAAAGCAAAGCAAATTAGTGGAATATATGAAGGCCATTATCAGTGCAAGGGGTAGCTCGACTGAGAAAAGTTTTAGTACTTCAACAATGTCAGGTGGCTAATCTATAAGCAAATTTGGTGACGAATTGCTCCTCAAAATCAAAGAAAAACCCTTCGACATTGATCTGCTCCAACTTTTGGAGAATGACACTATTGCTTGCTTTGGGATCAAAAATCTCTTGAAATAAGTTGAAGTCTTGAATGTTTCTCCAGAAGTTGCAGATGTCATCGTGGATCTAGGGTTGTTGATTGATCAAGTTATTGTGGAACTTAATCGTATAAGGGAAGCTTCAAACAAAATCCAAAAAAAATAGACCTAACTAGCCGAATGTGACGCCGCCAATCAGTCTACGTCAAAAGTTATAAAATTTGAGAAGGGCTTTAAGCAGAACCAATAAGAGGTTGAAACATGTGACAAAAATATTGAATCTTGGGAACAACAGATAAAGGAATTGCAAGCCAAGATTACCAAGGCCAAAGAGCACAAGGATGAAATCCAAAAGCTTGATCAAGATGAACTGGCCAAGGAAATCCAAGTTGGCATGCATCATGTTGAAAGGGCTTAAAAACTGGGAAGGGAAATTGATAGCCTCAATTCAAACAAATTTGTTTATGAACGGTGCTTGAGACTTTAGAAGTCGAAGTACCACAAGATGAAGGCTTCTCTTCCCTTTTAGTTTAGTTGCAATTGTTGAACTTTTGAATTTGAAGGATTTTGGTTTTTTTATGTAATAAATTTAAGCCCTTTTTGGCATTTGTGTAATGACTTAGCCATCTTAGCATTATCTATTTCGACTTTCCATTTTGGCTTCGATTGTTGTGTATGAATTATTCTGTCATTATTTTTACTTCCTGAAGCATCAACCTATATTTTTTCAAATATTTCCTGTTTATTCTTAGGACTTTTTGATATTCATTTAACTATTCAATCTCGTATGGGCCATTAGAAAAGACTTGGATAATTTGAAAAGTGCATTCCCACTTAAGGGACCATTTACCCAATGATATATCCTTTCGATCCATGGGTAAGATTACTTTCCAAACTAAGTCTTCAGGAGCAAACCTTTTAAGTTTAACCTTTTTATTGTATGATTTATCTACTCTCATTTTCTGCCTCTTTAATAACAATAAGGATTTTAACCTTTCTTTGTCTAAGTCAACTAACTCGTCCAATATCATGTTCCAATAGGATTCAGATGGAATCTCATTTTTCCTTTGGACCCTAGTTGATTGAAGATAGATTTTGACTGGTAATACTGCATTGTGACCATATGTCATTCTAAAAGGCATAGTATTTGTAGCCTCTTTAGGGGAGGTAGACATGCCCATAAAATCTGGTCCAATGTCTTATGCCAATTCCTTGGCTTTTTCCCCACGTGTTTCCTAATCAATCTAATAACTACCTTATTTGCTGCTTCGACTTGACCATTTTCCTGAGCATAATAAGGTGCAGATGTCAATAGCTTGAGCCACATTTCTTTAGCAAACTCCTGAACCTTTCGACCAGTGAAAACTAATCCTTGATCAGTTTTAATAGTTTATGGGATTCCAAACCTATAAATGATGTGCCTTTGGATGAATTCTATAACTGCTTCTTGATCAACATTCGCCAAAGGTATAGCCTCAATCCACTTAGTCAAATAATCTATACCCACTAGAATGTATCTTTGACTCTTAGATGATGCTGGTCAAATTTCTTCAACTAGATCCAACTTCCAACCTCTAAAGGGATAAGGCTTCACAATGGAATGTAGTTCGTTTTCAGGGACATGTTGTATGCCTGCATGTGTCTGGCACTTTTGGCACCCTTTAGCGAATTCAATACAATCCTTAAGCATGGTAGGCCAATACATCCCTTATCGAAACAACAACCATTTCATCTTGTGGCCTACCTGATGTGCCCCACATGCCCCACTATGGACACTAGAGAGAGCTAAATATGCCTCAAATTTGCTAAGGCGTTTGAATAAGACTCATTTATGCGTATTTTTAAATAATTCGTTCCCCATAAGAATATAGCTTAAAGCGCGATACCTGACTTTTCGTTCAGCAGATGTTGTTGGATTTTCTAAGTATTCTACTATTGGCTTTCTCCAAATTGTCTATGGCTAGTACCTCAAAATTCTCTTCGTCAGCATACCCTAACTTTGTTGTTTCCAAATCTGTTGGGGATAATCTAGTTGACACAACTCTTCCTCTTACTTTGGTTGCATCTTGCAATTTTTCTTTTGAAATCTTATATCCAGAAGAAATTTGGGCCAAGTCATTGGCCTCTTGGTTCTTAAGTCGGGGTATGTGTCGAATGCTTATTATTTCAAACCTTTGTAATAGTCTATTGGCTATTACAAAGTACATTATATGATTTTCTTTAATAGACTTATACTCGTTTATAATTTTTTTTATAACTAACTCCGAGTCACCAATTATTTTGACTCAAGTTGCTCCCAATTCCAACAAGATCTCAAGTCCGGCTATCAAAGCCTCATATTTAGCCTCGTTGTTTAAACAAAGGCCTCCGACCTTATACTTGAATTTTGTTAGGAGAAATAATAAATACTCCCACACCCATTCCATTTTTATGACTAGAACCATCAAAGTATAATTTCCAGGGTTCAAGCTCCAAATAGTTTAGGGAGTTTTCGACTATAGAGTGGTCGACTCTAAAGTACGCTACCACTTGTCCCTTAATAGCCTTTAAATGCATGTAGGTTAAAGAATACTCAGTTAAGGCCAATGCCTATTTACCGATTCGAGTGTAAAATTGGTTTTGATAACATATGTTTAATAATGTCAAGTGAGACGAAACGTAAACATCAACTGGCTTTATATAATGCTTCAATTTTGTACATGAGAAATATATAGATAAACATAACTTTTCGAATATACTATATATAATTCCTGCATAATTTAAGACTCTACTAAGGTAGTAAATGGATATTTCAGCGACATTTTCATCCTCTTGAACCAACATGCCCCCTAAAGTCATATCAGATGAAGATATGTATAATCTCATACTTCTATTCCTGCAAGGAGGTGGCAAAATTGGAGGATGAACAAGGTAGTCTTTGATCTTGTCGAAAGCCTCTTGTTGTGCTTGCACTTATTCAAAACCTTCCTTCTTGAGTCGAAGTAGAGGTGAGAAGGCTTGAGTCTTTCCACTTAAGTTTAAGATGAACCTCCTTAGGAAGTTCATCTTTCCTAGCAGCAACTGGAGTTCCTTCTTCATTGATGGCGCTTTTGCTTCCATGATGGCCTTGGTCTTGTTTTGGTTAATTTTGATTCCTTTCTTATGGACCACCAAGCCTAAAAAATCCCCAGCTAACATACAAAAAGCACATTTAAGAGGATTCATCTTTAGACCATATTTCCTCATTCTTTCAAATGATTGTCGAAGATGGTCTATATGACTTCTTCCTGAAACAGACTTAACCATAATGTCATAAATATAAACTTGCATGAATGTTTCAATAAAGTCATGAAATATAGAGTTCATTGCTCTTTGATAAGTTGCCCCAACATTTTTTAGGCCAAAAGGCATCACCACCTATTCGTATGTGCCTAAGGCTCCGGGATATCGAAATGTCGTTTTTGACACATTTTCGTCAACAATGAAAATCTGGTTATACCCAAAATATTCTTTGAGCATACTAAGATATTTGTGCCCTACAACATAATCAATAAGAATTTTTGTTACGGGCATTGGATATTCATCCTTTGAGGTTGCAGTATTCAAATATCTAAAGTCAACGCAAACCCTCAAAGTGCCATTTTTCTTAATTACTGGTACAATGTTAACAATCCATTCTACATACCTGATCGTACGAATGAAATTGCATTTGAGAAGCCTTTTGACCTCTTCCTTGATTTTCGATAGAACTTCAGTTGCGAAATGCCTTGGAGTCTTCTTGATTGGCTTCTTCCCAGGCTTTATAGGCAACTTTAGTACGACCAGTTCCCTGCTTAAACCCGACATCTCGTTGTAATCCCAAGTGAAGCAGTCCTTGTACTCTTCTAACATTTGGATTACTTCGACCTTGAGTTATGGGCTAATGTTGGCACTTATGTATGTTGGCCTTTTGGTTGCCCTCTCTCCTAGGTCGATCTTTTCTAAAGGATCTTGTGCTAGCATCTATATGTTGTTTGCCAACAAATCCTTTTCGAAACCCAAAGGCTCGTCATCATAAATAGCGTTGAGCCTCTGGCCTTGCACTTCATTTTGAACCTTATCAGGTGGTTTTGGCTTGAAGTCCTTACCAGGACCTTCTAAGTGCGCTTCATTCATTTTGGCTTTCACAACCATGTATTTAACTTCAGCCTTTAAGGCCGCTTTTAATTTTCTTTTGGCTATATAAGCCGAAATCTTTTCCAATGTCTTTGACTTAGACATCGTCATCAAATTCACTCCCCTAACCAGTTGGTTGGATTCCTTATGTTCCTCCAAATCCCAAATCCTCCTCACCTACTACCTCCATATCCCATTGGAAACCATGGGTTATGTATAGGTAAAAGGAATAAAATGCATTGTCAGTGGGTGTAAAGTCGAACCCTGCAGGATTGCAAGGGGCAATGTGTGCTAGGTGTTTGTCGAAGTGCCTTATATCCACCTGGTTGACTTCCACCATGTAATAATTTTGCTCTGCCTAAATATTCTCTATTATTCCATTGTATCGCCATATTGAAATCTGTTGATGTAGTGAAGAAGGGACTTCACCAATACCATAGATCCATTCTCGATGCAAAAGCAGATTATAGTTGGCTTTTGGCGATATGAATATACACATGGTTGGCCTTGTAATGATGCCAACTATGAGGTCCACTTGGATTACCCCCATTGTAGTACCAACCTTTCTCTATAGTTCGATAATACCATATTATAGGGTTTAGTGTCAATATCATCTTTCCCTATTCTTTTCAACATGTAATGCGACATCAAATTCACATCCGCTCCACCATCCACTAAGATTTTATTCACTCCGACGTTTTCCACTTTGCCCCAAATAAATAGGGGTTTCAAGTGGTTCTTCATTCCTTCGTCGGGCCTTTCAAAAAAGGCATTTTGCTCTTCCACGCATCCATTGTTCATTACGTAGTAGAAAATTGGCCTATGCCTGGCCATTTCCAAATCAGTTGCATCCTCAGGTTCCTCTATCTCTATAACTTGGTCGTATTCCATGGGCAACACATACACCGTATTACATGTGATATCCAACGATGGCTCTAAATCTGTGTCGAAATCATCCGTCAGCATTTAATCTTGTGTTGTTTCCTGGTCATACTTCTCTCCAGATACCTCATTTTGAGAGGAAAATAGCTTCCTTTCGATAGGATTCTTATCTTCTTTTTTGTCCCGCTTAAGGGGTACATTACTACTTGATTCAGCCTTTGCCTTTTCTCCAGCCTCTCGCTCAGCCTTTCTTCTTCTTTGATGTCTCTTCCATTGATACCTTGACATTGGGTTTTTTCCTTTGTAGTTTTCTGAGTGATATGCTAACTGCTTTAAGGCTTGGAATTCTTTACGGTATTCCAGTGAGGAACCTCTCTGTACTTCAAAGATTTGCCACTTCTTATGGCCTTGCTCCCCTCTTTCGACATGCCTCACCCACTTACCCTTAGGGGCATCAGTCGTAGGCTTGAAGGTGGCTGGTTTGTTGCCACAGGGTCCTGGTCTTCCTTTCTCTTGCTTCCTGGGTACTCCCCTTCTGTCGAAGGCAAAACGGTTGTTAGTGTCTCTCCAGTTTCTCCTATTTTTGGCTAGTCGGACCCCCTCGATGTTTTCTACTACCTTTCTATTGAAGAATGAGTTACACCTTGGGCATATCATCACCTTAGATTTCTTCCTCTGGAATCGATGAAGGAATTCAACCAAGGTTCTATCTTGCTTGGGATAAGCCACTTTTACATACTCCTCTTGCTAGAGGCTTTGTTCGTCATCCTTCATTGCAGTCTCTTGGGTCGCTTAGACCATGTTAACCGCTAATTTGACACCCTTAGTGATGTCTAAATCCTGTAACTTGACTCTAAGTCCTTCAGTGGCCTCAGTTATGTTGTTAATTTGTATGAAACCTTCAATAGTTTCATTTGTTGTGATCATTTGACTGGAACCCTAAGTGATTCCCTTGTTGAAGCCTTCAGTGACTCCTTGAATGAAACCCTAAGTGGTTCCTTTGTTGAAGCCTTCAGTAACTTCGACCATTACAACTTTCTTGGCGCAACCCTCAGACACTTCCAACATATTAACAACAAATGGTTCAGTCAAGTGGGTGTCTTCCACCTGGAGATGATATGAGTCGATCCTCATTTGAGACTTTGACTTGTCTCCGAACTTGAGCCTTCCGTCTCTGATAGCCTTATGCATAATATCCTTGAACATAAAACATTGCGAAGTTTTATGGCCCCAAAAATTATGATATTTACAAAAAACCCTCTTATTTCTTTGTTCTATAGTAGGTATTATATCACTAGGAGGCACTATCATCTAACCATCTTTAACTAATAAATCAAAAATCTCGTCACACTTAATGACGTCGAAGGAGTATATTTTCTTAGGGAACCTATCACTCTTTTCTGGTTCGACTGGGTTTTTCCCATTTGAAGGTGCTAGGACTTTGCAGGAATAAGGTGGTCCTTGCTTTAGTTCAGTGAGGTCAACTTCGCTTTCGTCAAAATTTAAAGGATCACTATACGTCTATGGATAATCTTCATCCAATTCAATGTATGCTACCCTTCCCTCCTGTTATTCTTATTTGCCCTAGCTTTTTCAGCCTTCAAGCGTTCTACCTGTCGAACTCGATCAACCAACTGGGTCATGTCCCTTAGATATTGGGTATCAAGTTTCTTCCTAATGGAATAGTCAAGGCCACCAGCGGCCATTTTGACCAATTCATGCTCAGGCACTTATGTAAAACATATGACCTTAAGCAAACAAAATCTATTCAAATAATCATCTATTGGTAAGAGAATTTTCGTTTAACACTGGCTAATTCCTTTAAACTGATCTTTGACTGTCCCTTATAAAATTGTTCATAGAATAATCTTTCCAGTCAAGTCCAATCATGGATTGAATTCGCTGGCAACATGGTGTACCATATACAAGCATTATTCGTAAGGGAACTTGGGAAGTATTTTATCCTTAGGTTCTCGTTATTAGCAATTTCCCTTACTTCAATTAGGTACCTAGCCATGTGTTCGACAATGGACTCATTAGTGTCCCCAGAAAACTTAGTAAACTTGGGGACTTTCCACCTAGGGGGCAATTCTGATTATAGAATATATTCAGACAATGGTGATGTGTAATTTGGCCTATGAAGACCAACAGTCGCCCCATTTCGCGCCATGATTCTTTCGACCATGGCTGCTAGGTTATTGTCTGCCTCCATATCATCACTTCAAATATGATGTATGGCCTTGTCAACATCTTGGTTCTTATTCACCATTACTATCCTTAGTTGTCTCTCCTTTTGGATTTATGGCTCAGGACCTAGGGGTTCGACTCTAGGGGGTTCAACTTCTACTCCCTGATTTACCATGTTTTCCTAGGGTACGTTTCTTTGGTTTTGTTGGAATTGGTTAATGGTGGGGTCTTCTTCAAGGGTTATCCCCTTATTTTCTATCATCTACTCCCTCTGGGGATGTCAAGAAGGTTGTGTGACACCAAAGAAATAAGCAATACGCCTTATATGTCTTGCCATCTGTTGGTTCGTTTGGGTAGTGTTTTAGATCAAAGGGTTAAATATTATACCCATTTGGTTAGCCAGCATTTGGACCACTTCATGGTTGCTTTCGTCCATCTGCTGCCTTATTACTGCCATTGAATTATTGGCAAGATTGGACGTTTGGATAGGAATTTCCATCCTTAAGGTTTGACTCATTCTAACCATGTTATTAATGGCTGAACCAGATCCTTGTAGTGGCGAAGTCGCGTTCACCACTAGCTCTGTAAACATTTATGATGTATTGTGCAAACTTATCATCATCGAAGTTGGCATGTCATAAGGTTGTTCGCGACCATTTAAAGGCATCGAGAATCCAGGCATATAAGGCCTGAATAAGTTATTCCCCACCGGAGGGGGTCACTGGTGAACCATGCGTCCATACATACGACAAAATGGGTCCACTTTGGGCAGTCGACTGCACAGGCGTTGTACTTGTTGTGGATGATACAGGTCCAGATACAGACACTGCAACCGTAGTTCCCCATGTCGAAGATGAAATGGGTGGTTCTCCATTATTATTTGGTGGATTTTGATTTGCCATCCTCCTTACATATCCTCTCCTTAGTTTTTCCTCGTTGTTTATGGTTGTTTTACCACTTCTTAGTCTCATGCAACATAGTTAGAGAGATAGTAAAATGAAGAACTTATACAAAAAAATCAAAAAGAAAAATGTTTTAACAATAACACCGTCCTACTGGGCGTGCCAATTTGTTTACCATAAAAATTGGTAAACAACCTTTGGTCTCCAAAAATGGTTTACTTTACAGGATCAACCCGTGAATCCTATGACATATGCTCTTGTTAAATTATATTTGAAAGTATATGAACACTTCGATAATGCCCATGATTTGAGAATGTTATTTAAAGTTTAAAAGTAAATGCAGAATTTGTAAAGGAATTGCAATAGAGAACTTCAAAGTAAATTGCAATAAGAAAAAATAATTGATAAACTGCAAATGACTTCAATTGAAATGAAAATATGGTGATTCATACGTACATTCTCAACGAACTCGCTTCTCAAACACACTTAGATACTTAGAGTAATTTGTGAGTATTTGTACAATGATTGAACACACGAAAATCCTATACACTAAGACCCTTATTTATACTAAGTCGAAAATAACCGCTATCAACGGTCTTTTCCGCATAAAATGACACGTTTCGCTTGCATGCCTTCACTTCGCCATAACTTTACACGCGTCATGTTAGATAAATGGATAATGACAAAAGACAGTTATCATCCTTATTCAAAATTTAAAATCTTTCGTCGAACGTAACCTCAGTATTGCTTCCGTTGAAGTTGCAGTCTAAACGCATAAATATTTCTATGTCCTAAAACCAACATTTCCCTCTTATACAAAGGGCCTCTTCAACTCCAAAATCCTTCCTGTCAAAGTCAAAACATCTTTAAAATATTTCCTTTGCCCATCATACTTAATCCAACCTTGAAGTCGAAATCTCAGCTAACAACCGCAAACCTGAATTTCACTTTTTTTGAAAGCGGGAATCAAGGTTATAAGAAATCAGATTGTCCATCTCTAGCAAAGAAAGATGGATTCAAAGGAAAGAAAGAATTCAAATTAAAGAAGGCACACATTGCTTGGGATGACAAAGAAGCGAGTTCATCCTCCTACTCGAAAAATGAAGAATGTTCAAACTTTGCATTGATGGCCTCATACTATTCAAATGATGAACATGAGGTTAGTGGTTCTGAAATTAATGATAAACCTTCATACGATGACTTGAAAAATATCTTTCATGAATTGCATGAAGAATTTTGACATTTTCTAGAACATTTTCAAAACAAAAGAAAGTAATTTTTCTCTAGAAAGAAAGGCTAATGACACTAAAGTGGAATTAGGCAAAGTCAAAAATTCAAAATGCAGTCAATTTCAAATTCATGAATCTAAAATTGTTGAACTGAGCCAAGTTATAATCAAATATGAAAAGGGACAACTTGATTTAGAAAATATGTTAAGTAGACAAAGATACTCAAATGATAAATGTGAACTTTGTTTCTCTAAGTTTGATAAATCAAGTACAAGTAAAACCATCTTTGTTAAGGCTAAAAATAATTTCAACAATGTGGAACCAAAGAAAATGAATGTTGGAATTCACCATAAAAGATAAAATGTTAGAAATAATTCCTATGTCTATTAAAGGAATCACGTTTTTAGACCTACATGTTTTTATTGCAATACAAAAGGTCATACCCCTATTACTTGCTATATAAGAAACTATGGTGTTCTTAATGGTGAATATGTATAAGTAAAAAAAGAGTTAACCAACAAGGACTCAAAGCACATTAGGTACCTAACAAAGTTGAAATTTTATTCTTAAGGGGACAAATGTTGGACACAATGTCTTATACAAATTTGCACAACTTGATGATAATAGTCTGATATCAACTATGATTTAAAACAAAAAAGCAATAATAAACATAATGGATTATTAACCCAACTTGGGGCAACGCCACCTATGTTTGGGGGACTTCCAACCCAAGAAAGAAAATTCAGTCTCAATAGAATTAGTACAAAGTATCTTAGATGAATATTCCTTGTTCAATGCCCCTCTTCTTAATTCTACCAGTGTATTTCTATTTAGGACTCTCCCTAAATATGAGACCCGTCTCACTTTCTCTCAATAACTAACCCTAGTGATCAATACAATAAACATAATAATGATTGTTTGAAATATAACTCAACTATCAAACCAAACTCTATGCCTTAAGATATGAATGCGAGCGCTATAGTGATGCACAAACAATAATAAAAAGAAAAGACTCAAAATAAAAGCCCTAACACAAAGATTATTCAATACTTACACAAACTTCAAACATTAGGGTTGAGTCTCTTTAAATAGCTATGCAACTTCTGGACTTTTCTCTAATGGGTATTTAATTTGAGGTCACGTCCATATTTGTAGATGAATTTGTTCTGATTTATTTTTCAAAACACCCAAAATAAATATTTAATTTGTTTTTATTCAAATTTATTCTAATATTTTAGTAATATAGAGAACCTCTTAATTTTTTAATTTGCTTTTCATAATATAACCCACTTTAAAAAAATCATTGTACCCTTTAAAAAAAAATTATTCATAATATAACCCACTTTACAAAAATCATTGTACCCTTTAAAAAAAATTATTCAAAACAATTTATTATCTGAAGTAATATCTATATAATCTATATTAAAATTGAAGGGACATATTATATCTCGACACATCATATATCATACACTATATATTTGCCACATCACCATTATTTCTATGTGATACCTCTGAAAACTCATTTTTTATCTTTCAAAATATTAAAACACATATTTTTTTGGTTGAGGTTTTGAGTTCGAACTTTGACAAAAGCAAAAATATATTAACTTAACAACTATTTTATAATTTGAAATATATTATTTGCTTAAAACTTATATAACATTATTTATTTTTCTTGAAATAATTTTTAAATTATAAAAAAGAGCGAAAAGAAACTTTATATATATATATATATATATATATATATATATATATATATATATATATATATATATATATATATATATATATATATATATATATATATATATATATATATATATATATATATATATATATATATATATATATATATATATAATCTCTTTAAAATAATTTTAGTTCATTTTTATTTTAAAAACTTACATAGTATAGTATTTTTTTTTATCACACTACTTACAACAAAGAATACTATCATGAAAATCAAAATTGGTTGTTTAAACTTTTAATTTTGAAATCACAATGCGAAAAATTTAAATATTATATAATACATTTATAATTTTCTTATATATAGATGATATGTTCGAGATTCAACTAATTATAATAATTTATACTTATTTTAAAAAATATTTTGAAGGAAATAGACTCAATAATAAATAATCTAACAACCATACAATTACTCAAATATACTTAGTTTGAGTATATTTTCTCAAATTTTAAAAATAAAAAAGACGTGCGAGTTCAAATAATATTAATTATTTTTGGTTTTCTTGAAATCATAGCAAAGATAAAATTTGAAACAAATGTCTTTAGTGTCAAATTACTTATTACACAAATTTCAAAATTTTGCCACTATTCGTTGATATTGAAATATGATCGAGTATGCAACACTTTTCTATTATATTTATATACTTCAGTATTATATTCGCCATATTACGACGAACCAGAAAACTAAATACAAAAATACACTACAAGAAAACTTTCCCCCCAACATCATAATGTTGCGACGTAAAAATCAATTGGCAAAAAGAGGCAGTTGTGACGTGATTTTTACGTCACTAACGTTTTTTAATAATTAAATAAAAGAACTCTCATTTTCAGATGGTGGTTGGTTATAATTTTTTTTAAAAAAAGGTTGGAAATAACATATGAAGGCAAAGTGGAAGTGAAAAGATCCGAACTAAATACCCTATCTCAAGAATATGAGATGTTTAGAATGTAACACGGAGAAACGATTCTTGATTTACAAAATAGATTTTCACATTTGAAAAATCATTTAACGACACTTGGAAAATTATCACAATTGATGAGCTAAATCTCAAAGATCTTAGATCATTGACAAGGGCATGACAATCAAAGGTAACACCTATATTGGAGAAAAAAAGTCTTTCTAAAATATCTTAGGTGACATTGTTCGAAAAGAATTCAAGAACATGAGTTAGAATTTGCAAGGCTAGAAAAGTACGAAGGACAAGAAAAAAAACACAAAAGTATTGCGTTAAAAATGAAGTCAAATGAAGCAATGCAATATGATAATTTGGATAAAGACAGAAATGTTAATTTACTTGTAAACAAGTTTGAAATAATTCTTCAAAAAGGCAAAACTTTAAGATTTGGTAAAGTAAGAAAGTTATTTAAGAAAAATAAGGCTTCAACAGCAAACCTGAATTTCACTTGTTTTGAAAGCGGGAATTAAGGTCACGAGAAATTGGATTGTCCATCTATAGCAAAATAGTGTAGATTCAAAGGAGAGAAATAATTAAAATCAAATAAGACACACATGGCTTGGGATGACAAAGAAGCGAGTTCATCCTCCGACTTGGAAAATGAAGAATGTGCAAACTTTGCATTGATGGTGTCGCACCATTTAGATGATGAACATGAGACTAGTGTTTCTGAAATTAATGATAAGCCTTCATAGGATGAATTGTAAAATGCCTTTAGTGAATTGCATGAGGAATGTTTGACATTTTCTAGAACATGCTCAAAACAAAAGAAAAAAAAATATTTAGAAAGAAAGGCTAATGACACTAAAGTGGAATTAAACAAAGTCAAAAATTCATAATGTAATCAATTTCAAATTCATGAATTTAAAATTGTTAAATTGAGGCAAGTTATAATTAAATATGAAAAAGGACAACTTGGTTTAGAAAATATGCTAAGTAAATAAAGATACTTAAATGATAAGTGGACTTTGTTTCTCAAAGTTTGATAAACCAAGTACAAGTAAAACTATCTTTGTTAAGGTTAAAAACAATTTCAACAATGTGGAACCAAAGAAAATGAATGTTGGAATTCACCATAAAAAATCAAATGTTAGAAATAATTCCTATGTCTATAGAAGGAATCATGTTTTTAGACCTATATATTTTTATTGCAATACAAAAGGTCATACCCCTAATTTTTGCTATATAAAAAACTATGATGTTCCTAATGGTGTGTATGTATAGATAAAAAAAGGAGTTAAACAACAAGGACCAAAACACATTAGCTACCTAACAAAGTTGAAATTTTATTCTTAAAGGGACAGATGTTGGACATAATGTCTGAGATAATTGTGCATAACTTGATGATAATAGTCTGACATCAACTATGATTTAAAACAAAAAGCAATAGATAACACAATGGATTGTTAATCCAATTCGACGCAATGTCACGTACGTTTGGGGGGCTTCCAACCCATGAAAGAAAATTCAATCTCAATAGAATTAGTATAAAGTGTCTTAGATGAACACCCCTTGTTCATTGCCTTTCTTCTTATTTCTACCAATGTATTTTTATTTAGGACTTTCCCTAAATATGAGACCCCTCTCACTTTCTCTCAATCACTAACCTTAGTGATCAATACAATAAACATAATAAATATTGTTTGAAATACAACTCAACTATCAAACCAAACTATATGTCTTAATGTATAAATGCAAACGCTAGAGTGATGCACAAACAATAATACAAATAAAAGACTCAAAATAGAAGCCCTAACACAAAGATTATTCAATACTTGCACACACTTCAAATGTTAAGTCTGAGTTTCCTTAAATAGCTATGCAACTTCTGGATTTTTCTCTAATGGGTATTTGATTTGAGATCACGTCCATCTTTGTAGAGAAATTTGTTTTGATTTATTTTTCAAAAACTTCTAACAAAAATATTTAATTTGTTTTTATTAAGTTTAATTCTCTAAATAATTAGATTTGATCTTATTAAATATGCCATAGGGGTGTACTTGGGTCAGTTTGGGTTGAGTGTGGTCAAAACCAAAACCTAAACCACACAGAGTATACTAGTTTGAGCAAGGTAAAATAACCATCCACAACATCATTAGGTCAGTTTAGGTAAAATCAGAATTTTTTGGTTGGATTGGATTGATAATAGGTCACCCATTTTTTTCCTTATATAATTATAAATGGTTGTGTCATATTCTTTTTAAAAAAATGCCCCAATTTTTTTTTGGAAAAATAGTTTCGTCCTATTAGCACTATTTATATAACATCAAATATCTAAACATTTTATAAAATTTATAATAAAAATATTTACAAAAATGCATGTTTTGTTACGGTAGTACCTAAAACTAGAATTACATAAATTACTTGGAATTTACTAGTATTAGCATAAAAGTAATCAAAATGCAATATTATAAATAATTTAAAATCATGACTCACAAAACAAGAGCTTAAAATTAAAGCAACCAAGTAGAATACATCAAAGCATCATTCATCCAATTACAAAAAAGAGACAAGATCATCGTTCAAATATCTTCCACAATTTAATAAGAAATCCTGACTACAACGTTAATATCTTCAACCAAATTTCAATGATAAAAATATAAGTATTAGTTCATCTATCAATTCATTAAGAGACCTAAAAAACAAAAATATATAGTAGTTAATGGTAAAATTTATGAGTTTTGGTTGAGTGAGTTTTATGGGTTTACCCGAAACCCAATTATTTTGAACGTTTTTTATTTTCGAAAACCATATTGACCCACTTATCCGTTCAAACCCATTTTTTTTGGATCGATTTAGGTGGGTTTGATCGGATTTCGTGGGTTTATCCAACCCATGTACACCCCCATAATATTCCAAATAAATATAATTATACATTGTTAAAAGATAGGAACAAATTAGATTGAAACACAACCATCATTTTCGCTCAGAATACCAATAATCTTGATCTACTAAAAAAGGATAGATGTTGCACACGTCGTGGAACATCATGTTCCACATGTGTCATTTTCGTTACTAAAACATCTTGTACACTTCATATTATTTTGTATAATATAGCCAATAAAAAAGAAACAACAATCTTCCCCTTTGGCAAATTTTGACAAAATCAACTCTTTCAAAATTTACAAGATGTGCATGAGTAAATCTTAAAAAATAATACAAATTGAGCAACATAAGCACACCAAAAATAAAACAAACAGAGCAAACAACAACAACAAAAATAACACTTAATTAAAAGGATTGTTACACACTCAAAACAAAATCACAATGCTCCAATAGTCAGATGCATGCACACAACAAAGTCAGTAGTCATCCAGGTCATTTAGAACACACACATAGAGATCAACTTCACACATGTTCACATAGTTGAAGGTTAGATGCCAAGCCATATGCTCCAACATGTGAGCACACAAGCTCATCACATGATAGCATAAGCAAAAACAAACCAGAACACACATTTATCGGACATGATGCATGGACACAACCAGACACTACTCCACCAACACATCAGAACATCCATTACAACATAAGCAACACATACACACCATCTTACTCCTCCCTTCTGCCACAATTTGGCAAAGGCCAGGAGCATTGCAAACCAGAGAACACACCAAAGGGCATGAAAACAGAGCCGAAAGACCATAAAGTATAACCAATAACACAAATGAGTACCCGACTGGAGTAGCTAGAACCACGAGTAAAATGCAGAAGACATAGTTATTATAGACCCATAAAAACAAGCTTACAAATAAAGGATAAAAAAACTGAAACACTTATAAATCTGAACATAACAAAAACATCAAGCTTTAAAACAACTCTAACTTGATGACTTTAGTCTTCAGAGCTTGATTCTTCTTCTTCTTATTCTTCTTCACTCGAGGATTATGAGCTGCTAGCTTCTTTATCACTAGCATATTGATCTTCCTATTCACTGTTAGTTTTTTTTTTCATCCTCAACTTCCTTCTCCTTGGTCCTCATTTTGATCAATCCATTCACATTCACCACTTCTTTGGCTATAATTTTCTCTTGAGGTTTGGTATCACTTCCAATAATCCTCTTCATAATATTGGCAATGAGAACATCCTCATCCTCATCAACTTCTTCATTCCTTTCACCTTGCCCCTTGAACTCTTCATTCTAAGGATCCTCATTCCTCAATTCTTCATTAGTTTCATGGTTTCTATTGAAGATATCATTCAAACATGAGTCAACAACACAGGTATCAATATTTTGTCTATCTTTACCATTCTTACTCTGAACATCAACCTCTACACGATGAAGTTCTACATCACTCCAATAAGATGTGATAAATTTTATTGAAGATCACACCATGGCCATTTTGAAGTTGGACCTTTGACTTAATTGAAAAAATATACACTGCATCTTCTAAAAGGCATAAATACATATTAGTGGTCATGGACTACTTTTTGAAATGGAGGTGAGGCCATCCTATTTAAAGATGTAGACCAATAAGATGTGATAATTTTCATTGAAGATCACGCTGCGTGTAGGTTAAGGATACACTAAACATCGATTATATACCGAGGAATAATATTTATTGGTAAGAAAATGATTAGGTGCACTAAATAAAAAAGTATAAAGTTGCACAAGCTAATGGGCAAGTCGAAAACCGTCAATATAGTATTAATAAACTTGATCAAAAAACACCTCAATAATAAATCTCAAAACTGACCAGAGACATTGAATCAAGATTGCCTCATCAGAACTGAATGACTCAATTTTTTTTATAAATCAGGCCTTAGCCTAATTTGAAACAAGATAAAAAAATCACTTTTGGATACAAAAGAGTTGTCGCACTGTCGGAATACAATAGATTCAACAAGCACATATGGATAAATTATGCATATATATTTCAATCTCTCTCGCACCCGCTCTTCGAGTGGTGAAGGGAGAGCCCTAATTGGTAGAAAAAACCCTTAACTCCTTACACGACTGTTGCATAATTATGATTTGGGGACGAGTTCTGAGCAGGATAATGATTACCTATTTTAATTTTTGGACCAAAACTTATGTATCTGATCGTAATATGTCATCTCGTCACCGTTGCATTAAAAAAATACCTATGCATTATTTCTGGTTCACTAATAAGGAAGATAGAATTGAATTAATATGAAATAGATCACCAACAACCGTTATACTCAAACAAAACTTCTAACTAAAACTTCTCCCGTAAGTCAACATTGTCTTGAATACAATATCATTTTTCAACCCCTCTTTTTAATTTTAAACCTATGCAACACTATAAGTGTGTCGGTAACATTTTGGAAGCATAATTGTCTTTTTCTAACACAACATTTTGGAAGCATAATTGTCTTTTTTTTCTAAAACAATATTCATGTCAATCATATTTGCCAATTGAGTTTTAACTTCTTTTCAAGAGACAAATATTAAATATATAAGCTATAAAGAATTTTCATCAAAAATTTGTTCTAAAAGAAATAAAAATATTCTATTATATTTTTTACCTTTCTATCTCAAAGCACACCCACTCACTAATCACTAAACGGTCCTAATACTGCAGGAGCAAGAATGGTGACGCTTTCACTTACAGCAACCTTCCTTATCACACCCAACTCTCTGCATTGCAACACTAAAACGACGTCGCATCTCCAACATAAAAATTTCCCATTGTTTACACCGTAACAAAAACTAACAATCACGTTCCTCCAACAAATTAGGGTTTCTTTCTCTCACTCTCTATCGTGCTTCGTTCATGGTAACAGTTAGGGTTTAGTTCACTCACTCAATTCACAACACAGTGAGTTAATTGATTATTTTTATCCTCAATTCAATTGTGAGATTCTTGTTCAGAGTGTGAGAAAAAGGAATGGATCACGCGAGATCGAACAACATCGATGAGAATGTAGGAATTCCAGACGATTTGCGTTGCAAGAGGTCGGACGGGAAACAATGGCGATGCACGGCGATGTCAATGCCGGATAAGACAGTTTGCGAGAAGCATTACATTCAAGCGAAGAAAAGAGCAGCGAATTCCGCCATGAGAGCTAATCTCAAGAAAGCGAAAACATATCCTGACTCTGATGTTTATTTGGAGAGTAAAAGTGATGATTTCGATGCTCCTCTTTCTACTGCATTTAATAATCCCCGTTCTTCTTCCTCTGGGAAGAAGCTATTTGATAAGGTTTCGAAGAATCAGTTTCGGTATACTCCTGAGGGTGCTGACACAACAAGGGGCTCTTCTTCCCGTCGTGATTCCAAGCTTGGTGAGGGTGATGATTCCCCTGATCACGCCGATGATGAGGATGCTGTTCTGTATGAAGAGAATTGGGTCTCTAATGATTCCCCACCTGCTTCGGGTGATGAATCTGCTGGGAAAATGCCGCAAGGGAGCCTTGATGCCAATGCTACTACTGTAGGTTTTGTGTGCTAGGGTAGATAGTTTGTAATGAATGTGAGGTTTTGTTATGTTGCTGAATTGAGAGGTTGCTGTTTGCAGGAATATTCTGACGGAACCTCGGATTCTTCTCAAGAGACTGGCGGGCAGACTTGTCATCAGTGCAGGAAGAATGTTAGAGATAGAGTTACTTGGTGCCTTAAGTGTGATAGAAGAGGATATTGTGATAGCTGTATATCAACTTGGTGAGTATGGAATGAATTTTAGTGAAGTTACCTTCTTTTGGTTGTTTTTTACTCCTCTCCCTTGCTTCAGATGGGGACTGGGTTTTATGGTTTACTTCTTTGCAGGTATTCTAACATTTCGTTGGATGAAATTCAGAGGCTATGTCCTGCATGCCGTGGTATATGCAATTGTAAAATTTGCTTACGTAATGATAATTCAATAAAGGTATTTTTAGAATTACTAACATACCATTTGATTATGCACACCTTCAAAAATTCCGTAGGCTTTGCCTGTTCCTTTTCTAGTCAGTAAATTTTCTGGTTGTGCTGATGTTAAGGTTCGGATACGTGAGATACCTGTAATGGATAAGTTACAGTATCTTCACTTGTTGCTCTCATCGGTGCTTCCCGTGGTAAAGCAGATTCACCACGAACAATGTTTTGAAGTTGAACTTGAAAAGAAGTTGCGTGGTAAGATGCATGTTAAAGTTTATTTGGGTTTGCTTGCAGCCTTGAACTGCTATTGGTATTTGACTGTATTTCACTTTTATCGTTGAGTGTACTAGTATTTGACGATGTGAAAATATTGGTATCTTTCTCAGGTGCTGAAATAGATCTTCCAAGGACAAAATTGAATGCTGATGAGCAGATGTGCTGGTACATCTGTGACACTTATTGAAATTGATGGTTTTTGCGGGTGCAGAAGCACCATGGGAAGATGTTCCTTATTTGTTTGTAGTATATGGCTAATTATTTATGTCTGTTTTCTTGCAGCAATTTATGCCGGATACCTATCACTGATTATCATCGACGCTGTCCAAGTTGTTCATATGATTTGTGCCTTATTTGTTGCCGAGATCTTCGGGAAGCCACTGTACATCAGAGTAAAGAACCTCAAACAGAGCAAGCAAGAATTACTGATCAAAACATATTAAGCAAGTTTCCTCACTGGAGATCCAATGACAATGGAAGTGTTCCATGCCCCCCTAAGGAGTATGGTGGTTGTGGATATTCATCCTTAAATTTAAGTCGGATTTTCAAGATGAACTGGGTTGCAAAATTAATAAAAAATGTAGAAGAAATGGTTAGTGGATGTAAAATGAGTGATGCTGATGGTCCACCAAAAACAGGATTGAATACTCTCAGGCTTTGCCAATATTCTCAAAGAGAGGCTAGCAATGATAATTATCTTTATTGTCCAACATCGGAAGATCTCAAAACTGATGGCATTGGCATGTTTAGAATGCATTGGAAAACTGGTGAGCCCATTATCGTAAAGCAAGTATTTGATAGGTCATCAATTTCAAGCTGGGACCCATTGGTCATATGGAGAGGGATTCTAGAGACTACAGATGCAAATATGAAAGATGATAACCGAATGGTTAAGGCCATAGATTGCTTAGATGGGTCTGAGGTACACATCTGTAAATCTTCTCTTTTTGGCTGTTGAAATTGTATCGATTTTCTATTGCCGTGTATACTAGTTAATCATTTTTTAAATTACTATATGACTGAATTTATTCTTTGTTTTTGACAGGTTGATATCGAGCTTGGTCAGTTCATGAAAGGATATACTGAGGGGCGTATTCTTGAAAATGGTTGGCCACAAATATTGAAGCTGAAAGATTGGCCTTCACCTAGAGCATCTGAAGAATTTCTTTTGTACCAAAGACCTGAGTTTATCAGCAAGCTGCCTTTACTTCAGTATATTCACTCGAAGTGGGGCCTTCTTAATGTTGCAGCTAAGTTGCCTCATTACTCCTTGCAGAATGATGTAGGACCCAAGATCTATATATCTTACGGGATTAATGGTGAACTTGGCAGAGGTGATTCTGTGACAAAACTCCACTTCAATATGCGTGACATGGTATGTTTCTCTATCCTCATTAACCCAAGATATGGAAATGGTCATTTTATCTCTTGCACTTTTGATTTCTTAGGGGACAATGTTTTACAAGCTGCAACGTCATTATAGTTTTGGTTTAAGTTTCAAGTGTCTTAATTTGTATTAATTTGATAGTTCATTGTTAATTTATGTTTAATTATGTATTTATTATTGTCTAAATTTTTGGATTAATGTATGCAGGTTGCTTATATTTGTAACTGAACATTGCAGTTTTTGATTATAAGTGCTTAGGGGGTGTTTTTTTTTTGATAAATAGGGGGTATTTGTTTCAAGTCTAAGAATCACATTTTGAGGAATACATGGCTAGAAAGTAGTTATACCCGTGTTTGTTATAAAGTTGAAAAAAAATTATTTCTAGTTATAAAGCTTCCCAGGAAAGAAATAAACGAAATAACTTCCCTAATTTCCCATAGTTTTATTCAAATGTGACAAGGTGGGAATGTGGATTCCCATGAAGTTTAACTTAATTTTTTTTGAAAAGGTATAACTACCAATTTTCCAAGGAATATCAAATTACATGCCAAACATTTTTTTCTAAAAAATACCCGGGAATTAAATTTCCATATTTATATTCCCAGATAACTTTCCTGGTAATTATTTTTGAATCTTTCAAATAAACACCCCCTTAGTGACAATTTATAATGCACCGCTATGTTGTCAAATGTCAATAGCATGCTATAGCGGAATAGTGTAGTGGTGGTAGGTTTTGCTAGACGCTTTTGGGCCGCGAACCGCCATCAACAATAGCAGGTGTAGCGGCCTAGCGCCCCAAACCGTTATCACAACTACTATTAGGAATTCCGGGGCAAAATTCCTCAAAGCCTTTTTTCACACCCTTGTTTTTTCAAGGGTATAAATGCCCATTCATACCTTATGTTCTTCATTCTGTTATGTTCTTGTTCACAAGCAATCATTATGTTCTTCCTACTTTTGGTTCATCTATGTTATGTTTTTCTTATGTTCTTCATTCTGTTATGTTCATATTCACAAGCAATCATTATGTTCTTCCTACTTTTGGTTCGGCTATGTTTAACTTTTATTGCTTTGTACTTTAGGGTTATTTAATTATTAACTACAAAGGTCTCTTTAATTTTGTATATATATATATTTTTATTTTTGAGTATTTATGTTTCCTTTCCACACTGATTTTTAGTCTTTGCAATATCGATTATCTCGCTATATGCTAAAACATTTTAGGGGGTTGGTGTTACACGACCCTATCTTGGATTAACAACATAGTGCCGTTTAAATTCAAATGGCCAAACATTCAGATTGTTTACCCAAACTCTGCAAAGTACTAATTTATATATATGTCAATCTGTCTCCTTTTCGCACTATATTTTCTAGAGTGAAATGTTAGAGTTGAGTTTTTTGAAGAAAGAAAAGGAAAGTAGTAGGTGGTCGGAGTAAAGTAACAAATGTACTGTTTTTTGGACACTAAGTTTACTGGTTTTCAACAGGTGTACCTTTTGGTCCATACAAGTGAAGTGAAGCTGAAGGACTGGCAGAGAACAAAAATTGAAATGATGCAGAAACCACATATATGTTCAAGAGGGAGTTCACCTGATTCAGCCCTTTGTACAAAAATTAATGGACTGGATTTGGAATCAGACCAGAAAGATTCAACCATGGATCAAGGGTATGAAGTTTATCCTAGTGCTGAAGGAAATATGGTCAATTGTGAAATTCCATTAAGACAAAATGGAGTCACCTCTGAGATAACACATCCTGGAGTTCTTTGGGATGTCTTTCGTCGGCAGGATGTTCCAAAGGTGACTGAATATTTGAAAATGCATTGGAAGGAATTCGGGAAGTCAGATGATATAGTAAGTCTTACAGAACAATTAAAGTGACATTTCTTCCCAATTCTTTGGTTAATTTACTTATTTTGATATTTTATTGCTGGTGATAATTGTATTCCTCTGGATTCAAGGTTACATGGCCTCTTTATGGTGGAGCTGTTTTTCTTGACGGACTCCATAAAAGAAAGTTGAAGGAAGAATTTGGTAAGATCGTACTTTTATAATTATGAATTGTTTGGTTGACACAGGTGAACCTGCATAGTGCCGCCGTTGCACTAGCTAGCTTGTCATGAATACAAAATCAACCTTAGTATCCCCTTCCTGTCCTAAAAAATCTTTCCAAAGCTTTAGCCTTTCTATTTTAGCGTATACTCTTATTTTAGCCTTTCTATTTTGAATTGAGCGCAATGTGGGGGTTATTACTTGCCTTCAAACCTTTTAAGTCACCCCTCATAAAAAGAAACCTTTTACCTCCCCTGTTAAACATCCAACATGGGTCAGTTAGCCTTTTCCTATTTCATCCTCACTTTCCATACATCCATGCCTCACCATTCATTGCAATTAGCATGCTTTGATAATTTTCTGCACATAACCTTTGATTTTATTAATTTTCAAAGAAATGTACTATAGACCCCATGGTTGGTGTGCCAGTATAACCTTTGATAATTTTCTGCACAATGTAGTTTTCTTGAATGCCCTAAATTTTTTCAGAGGGATTTCTCTCCAGGTTCTTGTTGTGCCAGTATCTGTCTTCAGTCTTCATTACATGTGTAGTTTTCTTGAATGCCCTCAGTTTTCTTGAATGCTCTTCAATAATGTTTGTTCCAAAAAATAATGAAAAATACATTTGGTGGCTTAAAAAAATTGTATGAGGTCTAATTGAGGTATCTGAGAGTAATTTGCACGTGTATTTGACTGTCATGAAAAGCTTGGTACTGATGTGCTAAATTGTAGGTAGACTAAAATTTCAGAAAGTAATTGTTTTTTATTTTATTTTTATCTTCTTTCTTTCTATCGTGATCACTGTCTTCCTATGTAGGAGTGGAGCCGTGGTCATTTGAACAGAATTTGGGGGAAGCTATATTTGTTCCTGCTGGTTGCCCTTTTCAAGCAAGAAATGTTCAGGTGAGATCACTTTATATATCATAGTTTTTATATCCGATACTTGAACCACTTCCAAAGAATGAAAGTTTTCATCTGATTAGTGTCTATTATTATTAACATTATCTCTTCAGTTATTATGGAATATTTCTGAACACATTATGAATTCTCCTGTGATCATATATACATTTTGAAATTTTCAGTCCACAGTTCAATTGGGCCTTGATTTCTTATCTCCTGAAAGCCTGGGGGAGGCTGTAAGATTGGCAGAGGAAGTTCGCCGTTTACCTAATGAACATGACGCAAAGCTTCAAGTTTTGGAGGTCAGCAACGAAAAGAGTTGCATATAATTGTCAACTTCTCTTTTTGTTCGTTACCACTTGTCCACAATTTATGTCTCCTTTAAATAATGCTTTTCAATTATATTTGACTGATAACTCCTGAACTTATTTTTGTACGTTTATGCAGGTTGGGAAGATATCTCTCTATGCCGCAAGTTCAGCAATCAAAGAAGTACAGAAACTTGTACTTGACCCAAAGTATGTAAATTTCAGATATGACTTGTTTATCTCTCTAACACACCCACACACATTCTCTAACACACAGCACACAATTGACTGATGTATGCCCTTATGCTACGACTTAAAATTTAAGTCTTTTTTCACAAGGGTTTTAAAATTGGTCAGTTGTCCTATTATGGGGTTGTTCACTGCAAGTTCAACCTTAGGACAGAAATGTTATGTTTGTTTCCTTATTCTTTGATTTTGTGTCCGACATCTCCATGTCTTTATATTTGTTTACGATACGATGTTTTGCCAGACTTGGCGGAGAGATTGAATATGGAGACCCTAATTTGACTGAAATGGTTTCTGAGAACTACGAGAAGATGTCTAAAACACACGCACACATTCTCTAACACACAGCACACAATTGACTGATGTATGCCCTTATCCTACGACTTAAAATTCAAGTCTTTTTTCACAAGGGTTTTAAAGTTGGTCAGTTGTCCTTATGGGGTTGTTCACTGCAAGTTCAATCTTAGGACAGAAATGTTATGTTTGTTTCCTTATTCTAATTTTGTGTCCGACATCTCCATGTCCTTATATTTGTTTACAATACGATGTTTTGCCAGACTTGGTGGAGAGATTGGATATGGAGACCCTAATTTGACTGCAATGGTTTCTGAGAACTACGAGAAGATGTCTAAACGGAGGCAAATTACTTGTGCATAAAGAGCTGTTATGTACAGTAATTATATTTTAGCAGTATGTTGCAGATTGGTATGTTTCAGTATAGTAGATCAAATACGTAGATAATGAATGTGTATAATAGTTACCGACAAAAGAGATAGAATCATGCTGTAATGAGAGATGTCAGATCTGTATTTTATTTCAGAAAGTGGAATAGAAACATGTAATTTAGTAAATATATATGAAGTCACAAATTTATTACTATTTGTGCGTGCTGCTCTTTTAGTCAAATTCAAAAATGTTTGGGGTTCAGAATTGGCAACGCCCAGGTATCCCACATAGATCAAACATGGCCAAGCAAATACAAACTTTAGCTTTGGAAACAATATAAAGGTGTTACAAGGTCGACGTATTGGATATATATTTAATTTGTACTCCTGGCCCTGTCTCATGGAACTACCACTACTGCTGCTCTATAAAACTTTACCTGAATCACTAACTTGTGAGATTGAACGAATCAGCAATTGTATAGAAATCTGACTTCAACCCAGGCCAGGCTGATTCAGGTGCCTGGGCATTTAACGTAAAAAGCCTACCACCACGAGCACAGCAGACACAAACATTGTGTCGCCAGAAAGAGGGGCTCTCAACTTTGAATTCTAACTCATAGTATTTGGCATTTCTAGCGGGATCTTCTCTCAAACTTGATTCTATCAATGTTCCCTTCAAGTCCGGGCGCTGCCCTGATCCTGTTATGGTTCGAATTACTGCTTCCCCCACCTCCTGAGGGCTTCCAAATGCTTCAATCCTTGTAAAAGTTAAAAACAATAAAGTTTCCATAAGCACGTAAGGATGAAAGTAAAATGACATACAATTAAGGAGCAGATACTTACGAGAAGTCTTGAGAAACTGGCGAAACAATAACACTAAGATTGAGCTCACCATTGGAACCCGGGGGACCAAATGCAACAACTGGTTCCGTCACATTGGAACGTGGCCGTAAATTCAGCGGTGGAGGATCCAATGATAGTTCCATTTCTCTTTTTTTAGCCGCTCGATACAGCAGTGTCTGATCTCCAACCCAATTCGCCGGGTATATGAATTCTATTAATTTAATATACCATCCAAATTAACAGCTAATTAAACACACTACTAAGTTTTGTAATGTACATAATAAATAAACAAAAATAAAATAAATTACCGAACCCCTCCCTAGTGTCAATGTAACGGGTGTAACCGCCGATGGGATAAAGCACGTCTAGCTTCAGCTTACGACCATTCAATGGAGACAAACCTAACAAAAAACTTGTGATGCCACCAAAATTTGCACCTAAAGCTACAAGTGAAGCTGAACCTATACCTACAAGAAGCCGCCGTTCAAATTTCGCAGCCAATTCTTTCGCTGGTGACCACACTACTGCCTCTTTCACTTTCACTTTATCTTCTCCCTCGCTCGAACACCGTACTATTCCTATGCTATTTCTGTTCCATGCTCCAAACCTCGCTTGCACTTGCACTGCCATCTTTCAACCTTTTATGTCATAAATAATAAGGTAACATATATTTCATCCTCTATGGTAAAGTAACCTCTTCCTTAAAAATATAAAATAAAATATTATGCAACTATAACAAAATAAATAATGAAGCGGTGCATTGTGATTGGTCGGGATAGCATAGCACTTATCTAGTTTGTGTGGCTCTCGTTCATTCGGGTTCTCAACACTACATTTTAATTTGTGCATTCGTTTGCCAATATATCTAATGAAAATTCTTAATTAATGATTTGCAACTGTAACGTTTGAATACAAATTTATCATACCAAAGGAGTCTACAATATTACACTTACACTGACTAGCTTGTCATAAATGCAAAATCGACCAATGATTTGATGTGTCATGGTCGAAAGGAAGGGGGGTGTGGGTAGTTAAATACTATAAAGATAAAAACAAAAATAAAAGCAACCCACTAACTAAAAAAGTTGAATATTATTACTATTATTAACTATTTCTTGGTTCCCCCAACCAAATCAGGTGGTGGTCTTTTCAAATGTTGCTTGTTGCTGAAAAGGTTTCAAATCCTCCATTCTTGGTTGACCAATTTCTCCAAACCTCATCTGCTGCTACTGCTGCTGCAGCACTTTCTGCTTGTTGCTGTTGTTGTTGTGCACCCCCTCCTCCATAGAAATTACCATGTGCACCCCCTCCTCCTATCCCCAATAAATCCAGTGTCATTACATCTCCACCACTTCCTTTACTTCCACCAATATTCATAATATTACTCGATGCACCTCCTCCTCCTCCAACATTGTTCATGCTTTGAGTTTGATTGTTCTGTTCAATGATCTTCGATAAAGCCTTACTTTGATCCAATATAGCATTAAACATATCAACTCCATTCATTGATCCATTAACACCTCCTCCACTTAACATCACATTTCCATTGAAATTATTATTAATGTACTGAGGTTGCTGTTGTTGCTGTTGCATGTAGTGGTTCATGAAAGAATGTCCTTGTTGTTGCACCATACCGAATAACGGCGGCGGCGTCATCATGTTTGTAGCGACGGTTGTTTTATCAGTCATAACCATACCTGCATTACTATTACTACTCACGGTTGCACCCATTTGAGCTGCTTTTTGTAACAATGCAGTGGCTGACATGTGAGGCGAGGTTGCAGCTGCAGACAAATGGAGTGAACCGTTTTCTTCCAAGATGTTGTTGAGTGAGTTATTTGAACTCAGTTGAAGAGAAGGAGATGAAGTTGACGATGAAAGACTTCTCGTGAATATATTGCTGTTGAAGGGCTTTACAGGAACTGACATGAGATCGTGAGGCGATGATAATGGATGTTTGTGATCTGAAAGATTGAACTCTGAAGCTCCAACGATTGGTGAGTTGTTTTGGTTCATTGGTAATATTGAAGAAACGAGATTTGGAATTTGTTGGTGTTGCATGTTTGATAACTGTACTGAACCTTCGTTGGCTTTGTTGTTCTCTTCAGCTAATGCATCACAGAAAGCTCGGTGGGTAATGAAGCTGTCTCTTCTGCAGAAAAATAAACCAATATAAATATATTAACATCTCAAACGGAAGGAAAATGCATGCATGTGTGGACTTGACCTGACCGAGGTTTTTTAAATAATTGGACTAAGGATGAGAAGTTTTATTATGAGACATACAACCTTAAATAAAATGGTCAAATACCAGAAAACGTGTGTTTTCGACACTTTTGATTTTCTATTAAATGAGACATACATCTTTTACAAGAGTAATAATGAAGTGTCTCATATTAAATGAGTATAATTTTTAAGATTATTGATTTTGTAGCGGTGAACATTTGCCTTTATATATTAAAAATAATAAAGTAGTTTCTTATGAGGATCATGCATGAATATACGTAGGAATCTTTGATTGAGCATGATAAGTTTAATAATATATACATAGTGATATAAGAACAACTAATTGAAACCTTAAACTAGAAAAAGTTGTAATAAAAAATGAGTTCTATGAGATGAAAAAAAAGTTCATCTTTTTCTTAGCTGCCAAAACGGCACGCAGACACTTTAATATCAAAAGGACAGCTACTGCATGAAAATTCAACTGGTGCAAGAAGCTATAAAATAAAGAAAAAAGCACTATTGAAAAGTCAAATTAATCTACAAGTTTTTCATACCTTGAAAAGATGGTTCCACAGTCACATTTGTATTCCCTTGTACCACAGATTTTAGAATGAGCTTTCCAATCAGATTGAACAGCATATTTCTTAGAACACTTATCACATTTCCACTTCTTCTCACCGTGCTTTCTGCAAAAGTGCTTTTTAATACCAGTAAGATCCCCAAGTGCTCTTGCAGGGTTATGGTGAACACATGAAGGTTCAGGACAAACATAAACCTTCTTTATAATTTCATTTGTTGTTCTCTGCTTAAGCTTCCATGGCAAGTTGTGTCCTCTTCGGTGCAATTGAAGATTTTGATCTCTTTGAAAACCTTTGTTGCATATTTCACATACGAATCGGTTTGTAGCCATTAGTGTTGTTGGTGATAAAGCTATCACTTCAGCACTTGGATCTTCATAAACAATTATAAACACATTAATTAAACTAAAAACTAAAAAAAGTGTGTGTGAAACAAAGAAAAAAAAAAAAATATAAGAGTCAAGAAAAGTCAACAGTGAACAACAATGATTGTAGCAAGACAATAATTGAGTTTTTTTTTTCTTTCTTCTTCTCCTACTTACACAAACCAATAATTCATGGTTTATTTTTAGCTATATTAATTATATTCTACCTTAATTAAAACATATCCCAACCACATAGATCTTTGTCTTCTCTGTAAAAGAATAATTAGTATTTCCTATTGTATACTAGATCAAGCCTTATCTTTTAATTTCATGGAGCCAAGAAATGTTTTAATTAAATACACTCTAATTAATAATTAACCAAGCATGCCATTGTCCAAAAATTTAATATTAGCCATTTGTGAGATTTATCATTTTTCAACATATTTTTTTAGTAGAAAACTATGCATCACTATTTTTTTTAAAAATTAATCAATATGAAGGTTGAAGAAATAATATGTAACATGAAGTAGTATATATATATATATATATATATCATTTGATTAACATTTAATTACATGAAATCTTGCAAACCTAATACATCTTTTAAAAAATTAAGAATTAATAAGAAAATAAAAGAAAAAATGATTAAATAAAAATTGTTTTATTACCTGGATTTCCTGGTAGGTTCCTTTTTCTCTTAAGAGGTGGTTGTAAATTAGTGTTGGAACCATTGCTATTATTTGTTGTAGTTGTTGTTGAAGTATGAGAATGTGGACTATGAAATTGACCAAGTATTTCATTTTGTTGTTGATGATGTTTAACTCCATCTTGATCTCTGATATTCTCTGTAGAGAAGCTTCCACTATCACAACTTGTGATGTTTGACATAGCAAAATTAAGAAAAAGGGAAGAAAAATAATGTTCCCTTGATTAATTTAAAAACTAACTAGTAAGTGTTTGTTTCACTACTTTTGGTGATGTTGGAGGAAGAAAACTAAGGAAGAAAAGATGGAGTTTGTGGAAGTAGAGGAAGACAAAAACCAGGAAACTCTCCTCCTTTTATGGTGTTTGAGATGAGAGTGTTTGTTGGCATAAGAATACAAGAAACAGGCTTTGGATTTGCATTGTAATTAAATTATATAGTAATGTACATTTTCAGGCACTGTTTTTTGTACTAGTAGACATATGCCCTTAGCTTTGTTTGATATTATGGAAATGCCATTCACTTACTTTTTTTGGATGTATATGTCTATATAATTATGATTTTTTGTATTTTAATTTAATTACTCATAATATTTGAGGAAAATAATGAAAATTCAAATCATGCTTACGTTAATAAAAACAACATTGCCAAAAATTACTAATGTTCTTATAATAAAGTAAAGCATTTAACTTATTTCTCTTGAACATGACACCCCACAATTTGAACAATTTCACCTTTATATACATGAATAAATTCTAGAAGTTTTAAAATTTATACCATTTTTTCCGAAAATTTTGAGTCTATACCGAATATTTTATAAATTTATTATTTTTTATTGCTATCATGAGAAATGTACCGTAATTTTTTTTTTTAAATATGTTGGAAGTTTCAAAATTTTCGGTAGAGGTAATACCGAAAATTATGAATTTTACATAAAATATCACAAAATTCCAAATATTTTAAATTTTTTTGAAATATAAAAAATTTCAAAATTGCTCAGAATTGCAAAAAACTTAAATTTTCGGTATTTTTGACATAACAACCTGCATAAATGGTTCGATATAAAATTCACCACATATAATAGATACATATTTTTCACAAAATTTGTGATACATACAAGATTACAAAAACAAATTAGGATGACTTCTTAACTTCATCTCCCAGTGCCTAATTCGTCATACATATGCTGATTCCCATGTTTTTGCATTTCCAGTACAGTTCTATCTTCAACGGTCAGTGACAAGAGACAATGGACTATCATGTTTCAACTTTACCTGAACCCAATGATTGTTGTTGACGAAACCAACAAAGATGATTTTCTGTCTGCTCGTATACATAGGTGAAGTTAAGGTAAGAGGGAACAACTAATGTTAAGTCTCTTTGACAGAGAGATAAATATGACACTGTACCTACAAGCAATAAGGTAACCCATATCAGGAATCATCACCCATTTTTCTCTATGCACATCCAAGTGTTCTATTTTTTAGGCATTCCTAACTTCAGAGACCGTGTCATATAATAAATTGGAAAACAATTTAAGGTGTTGATGAACTTGAGTATCTAATTGCGTTCGAACGACCATGGCTCTTCGTCCCATCCAAATAAAGGTGTAATAGCTCGAAAACCACAATTTCCATCGTCACCTACATCAACAATGTCATCAATGTATGGATGCAAAAAACCAGGAAACTGAGACAAGTAAAGATGCATCGAAGATGCAGTGGACAATTGACTTTGACCTGACATACTTGACAATTAACTTCTTGTTGGTTTCGTGCATGATCTCTTTGTAGTATGACTCCCATGCGAGCCCTCACCATACTCTCACTATGAAGGATCACGATGCACATCACTTTCACTACCATTTCTTCTCTTCTTAACTCCCCTTTTTGACTTGTACTTCACCGATGAAAGACACATAGAAGTTATTGATGAATGTATTAGTTCCCAAACCTTTTTCTTCAACACCATATGACCTACAATATCCAAAGTATTGAAATATGTCTTTAACTCTTCACACTCTGATTCTAAATCCAATTGTAACTGACATCATGCTCTTCAATGTAGATTTTTTTCCAAAAAATATGAATTAGATCTAAAGGAACAAGATGATCTTGTATTTGGAAACCGGTAAGTTGACACGCACAAGGTAACCCATGTGTTGTTATAATGAAGCAACCATAAGCATATTTGCTTGTTCCAACAAATTTTACCCTTTCTAGTTCCTTTTCAATGTGATGTATATACCGCCTTGAAACAAAACCGTGCAAGTTGGTATAGAATGAAGTGTTATACCGATGCTCAATATTGATAATACTTTTTTGAAATGAGACCCTAATTGAACCTAATCGAAGCTTTAACATGGTGTTCACAACATCCCAACTTCGGCATAAATCTCCCCGGCTTGTAGTCAATATGTTTTTTAGTCTTCAATGAGCAGACTCCACCCTAAAAACCATAATTAAACCATAATGAGTCAACATGATAAATTTTGCTTAGTAATGTAATAACATAAAAAAGAAGTCTGTATACCTGTTCGTTGTTGTGTTCCCTAAATGAGTGACTTTGTTAGTCTAAGAAATAATAAACTTTTCTTTATAAGATGTCAATCATGTTTCACTCACATACTTAACAAATAAAGGAATATCAACACAAATAGTCTAAAAGTGCTTCAAGTGTGCGACAAACTCAGTTTCTCTATTAGAATCCATGATGTTGTTCCACAGATCCACGACATGTTCATGTCTTTCTGATTTAACATACTCTTTACATTTGATGCTGATGTTTTTTTTAAAATATGGAACGGACATAACAAATGAATTGAATTTGGAAATACAACTTCAATTGCATTAATCAATGCAAGTTCTTGGTCCGTCACCACAACATTCAGTAGCAATTTCTCGAAAGAGAACAAATCTTTGAGCTTCTACCGTGCCCATTTGAAGTTCTCCTCCCTTTCATGTTCCAAATAGGCAAAGCCTACCGAAAACGTCACTTTTGTTTACGTAACGTCCAAATCTCAAGTAATGGTAGCCGATACCTGTATGATCACGATTCACATAATAAAAAGTCTGATAAATCAAAGTATGTTGATATGATATCAAAGTATGATAACGATGCACATTACCTATTTGTCTTGTATGTGCAATAAAAAATCAACACCAAGTGAAACATATTCAACAACTTCACTGAATCAGGATGTGTCAAGAAGATATCAACAACAACATTTGAGTCTTCCGTATTTTCTTGTACATCACATGTATTTTTCTCTATGAATAAGAGTCAACATTTTCATTTCCGACAATGGACCTTTCTTGCTCGCATTGTATGTAACTCTAGCTTTATACACTTGGGTAACATTGGTGAATCTGTATGGATCTTTGTCTTTCAAAGCAGAAATTATGTACTGTGGAGCCATGTTGTACTTCGTCATGTCATTCACAAGTTGTCTCTCATGAACTTTTAGACGATCCAATATGTCATGGCCTTCTAAATCCATAGATAGTTTACGATTGTGCAACCCACACCTAACCATCACATTCCAACTGTTACCACTCGATGCAGATCTCAGCCTAAAGTACATTTCACTTTCATACTATAAATGTCCTATGGAAATTTATTGCTTTCAAATGTATTCTTCCTTTTATAATTTGCTCCTCTCTCATAACCCATAATCAATTTATCTTTCCTACCTCGCATGTCATTCGTAGTATCAGAATGAACAGTCGCAACAATAATACCATGTTGTTTGCCAATATTCTGTGTCCAGGCTAATATTTCAGATCGGGACTCAAATATCTGTCATTTACATCACATAAAAGTATACTATAAATATCATATAAGAGCGAGAAAATATTAAATTTAAACTCGTTACATAAAAACATACTGCATTAGTGGTGAAGAACTGCGCACAATCAAAACACGAATCTTTAGATGATTATACCGGCTCCAGACCACACAAATAAAACATTTTTCATGTATTCTGCTCGGTTACTGGAAATTTCCAAATTTTCGGAAGTCTTGTTTTTCTCCAATTTTTTTGACAATTTCAGGTATGCGTTTAAGATTTCCCAAGAAAATACCGTTTTTTTTTTGAAATTTTCGATATTTTTCTTTCGAAAATTTCAAATTTTCGGTATAAATGCGTGAATTTTTAAAAATGTGAAAAATTGTGTACCAACTTTTTTGATATAACTACCAGAAATTTCGTTTTCGTATGTTAGTAAGAGTGAAAATTTTGGAAGAAAAATAAAATTTGATTGGTAAATAATATGAAGGATATTTTAGGAATTTTGAAATTATGGAGGATTGCCAAGTATAATTGGAGGGCGGCAAGTTAAATTTTTGAATAAGCAGGATATCGTGGGTTCCAACTCACACTTCTGAATTGATGTTCATAAGGAAACACTAATTTTAATTTTAATTATTTTATTTTATTTTATTAATAAAAATAGTTATGCTATTTTATATTTAAATAATTTTAATCTTATCATATTTTTGTATTAAAATTGATAATGTAATTATTTTTTAATGACAAATTACTTTTATTTTTATTCTTTAAATTCATATAATAATTTACTCATATAACTTTTTACAAGTGACACAATATTGAAAAAAATATTTTTAAATATAATTTTTTACTCATATAATATTGAAAAAATACAAGAGAGATTAAAATACTTTGAATTTGAATTAAGATGATTAATTGGTTTTTTTACAAAAATAATCCACTTTTTAAAGGAAATTCTCAAAATACCCTCGGTTTCAAAAAAATTCCCAAACTACCCCACTTTAAGGAGGAGTCGCCAATTGAATTGGAGACTCCTCTTAAAACTTGAATGGAGGCGTCAATTGGATTGGCTAGGGCAGGTGCCCTAGCCAATCCAATTGGGGCCCCTGTGTAGGTTTTAAGAGGAGTCGCCAATTCAATTGGAGACTCCTCCTAAAATGCAATTTTTGTGTTATAAATAGATGCGTTGTGTGAGTAAATGTTCCACATCTCACACAATCATTTGGCAATCATGTTTGGTGTTCGTCGCCGATACGATAAGGTGATTTATGCGAGAGACGAACCTCAGATGCTGATGTTGTTCTGGGACATCACTACGTTCGATCAACTGAAGCGGGAGCTGGTTCGTTGGTTAGATGGGAAAATACCAGAAGGGGAAAAATAGAAGTATTTAGAGACTTGACAATATCTTTGGTTGGGTGCGAATGAAGACTGATAAGGATGCTAGGGAAATGATGTTCGGTCGAGACGACATCAATTTGATTGTTGTAATCAGTTAGAAATATTTATGTTTTCAGATAGCTTATTTTGTACTGATGTTTGTTGTGAACCTCGTTGTAACAAAAACTTAATGATATATAATGATTGAAGGTTACAGAAATACAATGTTACAAAAAGCTTAAGACCTAGATGCTGCTCCTCGATTGGGACAGTTGTTCTTGTTGTGTCCTGGTTGACGACAGATACTACATAATCTTATCATTTTATCTGTGGAGGCTAACAACGTAGGCTAAATTTGGTCTCCCCTCGTTGTGGTCCATTGTTTCCTGGACACTGAAATTTTGCCTATGACGGTCAAAGACTGTTACAACGTGTGTGCTAGCTTTGATGCTCTCCTCTTTCATGACCTTCATGCAACACTCACTGAATACTTGCCCGAACACGCACTCTATTTTTCACCTCTGGTTGCGAACATAGAAGCCAACCTATAATAGGTTGATCTTACCAAGGCGGTTATCGGCAGATTTCGTATTCCTTTGAATACCCCGTTCATGCATTCCACAATGTTTGTTGTCATGTGGCCCCATCGACAACCTCTGTCAAATGCCCTTGTCCACTGCTCTACTGGTATGTTATTTAGCCATCTCCCTGCGTCTTCATTAGACAGTCTAATTTCATCACGATAACATTGAAATGACGGCTGAGTTAGAGCATACCCAACATTCACCACCTTCTTGCGAAGATTCTTATCTTTTATAGCACGCATGAAGTTTTGTGCAATGTGTCTGATACAGTAGACATGGGTAGAAGGAGGATCATGCCATTCGTTGTCATGGTTGTTGTATGCACTCTCAATGGCAGCATGTCTATCAGAAATCAAACAGAGATTGGCTTGTGGAGCCACATGCGTTATGAGATGTCGAAGGAAGAAACCCCATCCACCAGCCGTTTCACCTTCAACAAGAGCAAAGACAATGGGAAAGACATTGTTGTTTCCGTCTTGTGCAACCACCATGAGCAAAGTACCGTTGTATTTTCCGTATAACCAAGTGCCATCAATTTGAATAATAGGTTTGCAGAATGCGAAACCTTTGATGCACGGGTCAAATGCCTAAAAGAGACGGTGAAAGATTCTATTACCTGTAGCACAGGTTCCGTCTTTAACCTTCAATCATTATATATCATTAAGTTTTTGTTACAACGAGGTTCACAACAAACATCAGTACAAAATAAGCTATCTGAAAACATAAATATTTCTAATTGATTACAACAATCAAATTGATGTCATCTCGACCGAACATCATTTCACTAACATCCTTATCAGTCTTCATTCGCACCCAACCAAAGATATTGTCAAGTCTCTCAATACTTCTAATTTTTTCCCCTTCTGGTATTTTTCCATCTAACCAACGAACCAGCTCCCGCTTCAGTTGATCGAACGTAGTGATGTTCCAGAACAGCATCAGCATCTGAGGTTCGTCTCTCGCATAAATCACCTTACCGTATCGACGACGAACACCAAACATGATTGCCAAATGATTGTGTGAGATGTGGAACATTTACTCACACAACGCATATATTTATAACACAAAAATTGCATTTTAGAAAGAGTCTCCAATTGAATTGGCGACTCCTCTTAAAACCTACACAGGGGCGCCAATTGGATTGGCTAGGGCACCTGCCCTAGCCAGCCAATCCAATTGGCGCCTCCATTCAAGGTTTCAGAGGAGTCACCAATTCAATTGGAGACTCCTCCTAAAAGTGGGGTAGTTTGAGATTTTTTTTGAAACCAGGGGTATTTTGGGAATTTCCTTAAAAAGTGGGTTATTTTTGTAAAAAAACTTGATTAATTATGCAAATTTGTTCAAATAAAAAAAACTAAAATTATAAATAAGAAAAAAAATAGGTAGTGTTATTTTAAGTTATTCTTAATATTTTTTTAAAAAATTATAAAAATGATTTTAACATGTTTTTTAAAAGGGGAATCTAAGTAGGATAGTCGAAGACCTCAAAATATAAATAGAAGCAATAAACATAAATTTGATCTAACCAAATAAAAATAATATAAGATTAAAAATATAATTTATACCTTGTTTCAACATTATTACAACACAAATAATATATAATTAAATATTCTATATAAAACTTATCATTTACAAAAATTGATCAATACTACTATTCATAAAACGGTCTTCTCAAATGAGCGAATAAGTAAATTTAGTATTTGTTATTAAATATGTTTTAACTAGTTTTTGTAAAGGAACTATATAAACAATAAGAAATATCAATCTCATTTACCTTAAATTAAAAAATATACCTCGATGTAGCTATAACAAAAAATGCTCAATTATTCAAAATTAATCAATTTAAAATATGTAAATAAGGGCAGTTTATTTTAGTTTTTTAAAATAATTTTTGTATTGTTTTATATTTTTGTTTAAAAAAAATTATAAAGAAAATTTTCTTATAAATATTTGATTTAAACAGTTATTTTTTAAATATTATTTTAGGTATTTATTCGTTTTTTTTTAAAAACCTATTTTTTCAATTAAAATTCTTAAATAATTATTTTTTCAAAATATTTATCGAAATAACCATGTTTCAAAAAACATCTAACCTAGGCGTCAGTTGCATTGGCGCATCCAATGAAAATGTTAGTCATTAGCGCCACATGCACTGACGCATCCATGGCCTAGGCGCCAGTAGGATTGACACATGCATGTGTAAGCACCACATGCAATGGTGTATACATGTGTTGGCGCATGCATAGTCCACTCTATGTGTGCACCAATGCATGTGGCTACTGCTCCACCACTGCATCTATAAATACACAACATCACCCTCCCATAACTTTTTACACAACTTCTTACTCTCTCCTTCCATTTTCCTTAAATCTCATTCGATTTTTTTAAAAATATCTTCATATTCATACTTGTGTCCTTATATTCACAAGAGAAATGTTGATTTAATTTTTTCAGCAGTGCAACCTGCGATGAAGAATCGGTTTTGAAATGTAGATACGTTCGAACATCTTAACAGGACTTTGAACCGTTGGTTAGATGGAGAAATTGCAGATGGTGAAAGGATCAGAAGAATTCAATGGCTTGATACGACGTTCAACTAAAATGGAGAAGTTCGTTTCTGAGTCAATATTAAAACTGACAGAGACATTCATAAGATGATGTATACTTCTCACAAAATTGTTTTGATGGTTGTAGTCACATAGTTATGTTGTTTATGTGTTGTATTGTTTGTGATGTTATTTTATTTGTTGTAGTTTCTTGTGTTGTTGTTTAATTATTATATTTGTTTTGCTTATCATATGAAATGAGTGTTGTTTTTAACATAAAACAAAAGAGTTACAATTAAAATTATTTTATTGTGTTTGTTCAAACACTGACCACTTAATACGATTATGATCGGACTGACGACATGAACTACATCATCTAACCATTTGTTCGCTGTATCCATTTCGGTTCGAATACAGATGCTGTTTGAATTCACATTATTTTATTGTGTCAGATAAGGTGTTCATTTAAACAGGTTCTTCCAATTCATAACCATAAGTTTGGTTTCCCAAATTAAAAAAGCCAAACCATTTATGTTATTGACTAACCCTGGCAATTAAAAAAAACCCAATAACAATGGGTACCCATTTATTGAAATCCAGTTACTATTCTTGATCCAATTCATCCAAATGTTAAAGTACTCACTCATCTTTAAATTTCCAACAAAACCAACATCATTCAAATTGAATAACTGGGATGTCTGTTATTTTTTTTTGGATCCCAACATTATATATATATATATATATATATATATATATATATATATATATATATATATATATATATATATATATATATATATATATATATATATATATATATATATATATATATATATATATATATATATATATATATATATATATATATATATATATATAATGGACGCGTGATATCTATAAAATATTGATCTACACGTCACAATAAAATCCATAATCTAGTAGTAATTCAAAAGAGAGTTATATATATGATAATTTTTTTTTTGTGATGCTTACATTTACATGCAAACGTATTTGAATGACAACACAATAATAGAAATTGAGTTTCAATAAAACATAAATCACCATGTTGAAATTAAAATTTCATAACACCATAATCCAAATTTCAACTATATATACAACACCAAACTTACTTAATAAAAAATATTCACATAGATAACACTATAAGAAAATAAATAAAACAGTTAAACAAAATAAAATCTGTTGAGTGAACCTTGCAATGTTTTCCATCATAGTATGCATGCAATTTTTAATACCGGTTAAGAAAAAAGAAAATTGATTAAAACGAAAAGTGATGTAATTAATTTTAAAAATAATCCATTCTTAAAACTGAATCAAATAAAAAGTCAGTTTTTAGTAGGAATTGGTTTAAAATCGAACCAATCCAAATATAGACTGATTTTGAAAAAATAAACCAGTTTTACAAAAATAATTTTTGGAACCAAACCGAACCATATATTTGATTAAATTCGGGTTGGTTTAAGAATCATGCACACCCCTAGTGCCAGAGTATGTCCTCTCGATATGTAGACCGATAATTCTCTTTTGCTATCAACGAAAAATTAATTTTGTGAACATTGCAAAGGTTTATGACTTTGTAAACATCAGATAGTAAGTTGGAAGGATCCTGTCGAACCTTTGAACATGCCGCTATAACATGGGAGTAGGGCATACAAAAGACTTGGAACTTTCCGCAGTTGCACCAACCTCTATCTAGTTCCACTCGATAGTGTCCCCTCGGTATGCCTTCATTGTGATCCATTGACTCAACAACACTGTACCAACCTTTAGTACGATCAAACACCAGGACCACAAGTGTGTTAACTTTTGCAACTTCCTCTTTAATGAATTTCATTGAAGCATCATCACTGAATAACTGCCCAGATTGTAATACTGAACTCCATTTGAAACGTCTGATCTCAAACAACGTTTTTATCCTAAAATAGGTTGCTTGCACTAAAGCGATTATAGGTAGGTTTCAGATGCCTTTGAAGACAGAGTTCATTGATTCCACAAGATTTGTTGACATGTGGCCCCATCGTTGACTGTTGTCGATCCACCTTACTGCATCTGCGTTTGACAACCTGATGTCTTCGCGGTAGTGTTTGACTATCTGATGTCTTCGCGGTAGTGTTTGACAGTCCACCTTACTACATCTGTGTTTGATAATCTGATGTCTTCGCGGGAGCGTTTGACAATATGATGTCTTTGCCCCTAGCCTAAAAGGGAATATTTATCGATCCACCTTATGCATCTGCGTTTGACAATATGATGTCTTTGTGGTAGTGTTTGAAAGAAGGTTATGTTAATGCATACCCTGCATTGACAATCTTCTTCCGCAATGTTTTGTCTTTGATCTCCTACATGAAATTTTGAGCGATATGTCTAATGCAGTAGACATGCGTCGAAGGAGGATCCTGCCAACCATTATCAATGTTTTTATAGGAACTCACTATTGAAGGGTGTTTGTATGAGATGAAAAATAAGTTAGGTTGAGGAGCAACATGTAATCAAATATTTTTTAGGAAAAAAACTCCATCCCCCAATAGTCTCCCCTTCAACTAGTGCAAATGCGATCGAAAAAATGTTGTTGTTGCCATCTTGTGTCACTGCCATCAGTAGTGTTCCTTTATATTTCTCGTACAACCATGTACCGTCAATTTGTATAATAGATTTACAGAAAGAAAAACCTTTGATGCATGGTTGATATGCCCAGAAGAGTCGATGGAATATTCCATTACCACTAATACAAGTCCTGTCTGGGGTATACGCTGATAGCGTTTCCAAATTAACAATAGTCCCTGAATCATAATGCTTAAGTGCCACCAAGTATTTTGGAAGTACTTTGTATGACTCCTCCCAATTTCCAAACATGTTTTCAACTGCCTTAGTCGTAGCTATCCATGTCTTCCTGTATGATGGGGTATAGTTGTATTGTGTAACAATATACGAGATTATTGCACTCACCTTTAACGACGGATTGTCGCTAATGACAGACAAAATTTCATTGCATATTAAATGAGAGTTGAGTTTGTGATGGTCTTGCATTGGGTTCGTGATTAAGCATCTATGAACTGGACCCATAAAACCCATCTCCCAAGAATCACTTCTCTTCCGGTAAGATGCTGACAACCAGAACATGCATAGCTTATTTCGACAATAAATCTTATACCTTGTTGCATTAGTTCGATCAACCCTATAATCAACTGATAATTCCATGTGTTACTTTTTAATGCCTCAGACACAATCTTCTTTTGTGTGAAATTTGTCTCATTTTTTCAATGATCATTGAATTTGCACATAAGGATTGTAAAATATATCTGACGAAGGTTCATCTGCACCCAAATTCAAGCTTGTCATATGTTGAGGTGGACAATATACATGACTAGCTGGTAATGGCTCTTGCTGGTGGTCGACAGTTTCATCGTTCACCATTTCATCAACCAATAACTCATCTTCTTCTTCTTCCTCGTCTACAACATCGACTTTAGCTTGTTCATCGTCATTAGATTCACAAAACACTTGTGATAGATCAACGAACTGAGACAATTGATTTTG
The DNA here is from genome assembly GCF_024323335.1 of Lathyrus oleraceus. NCBI lineage: Eukaryota > Viridiplantae > Streptophyta > Magnoliopsida > Fabales > Fabaceae > Lathyrus > Lathyrus oleraceus. The sequence goes on along the minus strand of NC_066584.1, from coordinate 326,209,655 downwards.
TTGTGTTTATATATATATATATATATATATATATATTATATATATATATATATATATATATATATATATATATATATATATATATATATATATATATATAAAACTCAATATCATTGAATCTGGATTGTTCATGACTAAGAAACATATGGTGAACATCGTCATCATCTCGAATCTTCAATTGATAAAACTTTACTTGGTTGTCTGCAAAAAACACCTGATTTTTGTAGATGATTTGTCCCACTTGAGTACACTGCAATTTCTTTTCTATTCTTTCTTTCAAATGTGAAAAATTTGATCGTCTATTTATTTTATACCGAGTTACTTCTGTGTTACGAAAACAAAAACCAAATAACTGACACTTAAATATTTCATCATCGATATGGACATTGATCATGTAATATGGTGATGAAGACATTTTTGTAAGATGCAAGTTTAGTGTTTGATGGTGAGTGCATTGATAACGTATTAGCATGCACCAAAGGGACTGACGCATGCTATATAGATATAACTTAGGCGCCATTTGCAGTGGCTTATACGAAGAATCTTGCATGCATAATCCTAGGGTTCAGACTACAATAATCTCTGCCAAGATTCCTTGCATGATTCCATTTTCACTGTTCAATGCATACGCCCTTACCAATGGCGCATGGTCTTAGAAAACAACGCATGCGCCAAAACAAGACAAGGCATACGCCCTGCATGGTTCCTTGCAGGATTCCCCTGCCCTAGCAAGATAATGCATGCGTCCTTACCAATGGCGCGTGTTCACATACATCACATGCAAAAAGACATTCATGCACCATTACCTATGGCGCGTTCACATACATCACATGCAAAATAAACTTTCCCGTGAATGCAACTTAGCCTCAAGCTTACACTCAACTTACTCTCACATCTATAAATACTGCAACAATCAACCTATATGCAACACTCAACCTATCTACAACACTCATCCTATCTGTAACACTTAACCTATCTGCAACAATATGTCTCTATTGACCATGGGTGATGAACATCGAGGAACAATCGATAATATTGCGACATTTGTATGTTATTACTTATTTTATATTATTTATTACTTATTCTTATTTCCTAACAAAATGTCTCTATTGTTTATTACTTATTCTTACTTATTTCTTAATTATCTTTTGTTAGGACCCAAAGAGATTTCGATGTCGTGTACATGAATATGTACCACACGATCCTTTGATAGAACCATATCTTTGAGGATGCGGTTTTGGTAATCTACTCAATATAGTCTCATACTCAGTTGACTACAAATCTATTCTTGCTTTGTTAGAAAGATGGATACCCGAGACCCAGACATTTCACATTCCTTTCGATGAATGTGAAGGAGAATTGCGATCCAAAGCGCAGCGGTAATTAAAATTTTCTCCTTTAAAGATCCTTACGAATGGTCATGATCAGTGATAGAATATTTACCTCTTGTGATGATTGAAACCTTTGGTGCAGATCTCTTGTGACGATCAAAACCTTTGATGCAGATCCACGGAGCGATAACGAACGTTGAACGATGACAACGTCTCTACTCAGTCCACACGAACGGATTCCTTCAATCTCAGTGCTAGCTGGTACGAATGAAGGCTTTGAGTGTGTGTGTATGTGTGTGTGTGTGTGTGTGTGTGTGTGTGTGTGTGAGAGAGAGAGAGAGAGAGAGAGAGAGAGAGAGAGAGAACAAAAATAATGCAACCGCAAAAAATGCTTCTACAAGGGTTCTATTTATAGAACCACTTGTGTGGGCTTCAAGCTAAAAAGTCCACTTAAGTGTATTTTGGCCCATATCTTATAATATGCCCAAAATCACTTAAGCCCATGGTACCTTACCATATTTCGTATTCTACTCAAGTACACCGTACCTTACGATGTTCTATAATTCACTTAAGGGCACCGTACCTTATAGTATTCCTTAGTTACTCTATCTCTCATCAATCCGTCCTTTGTGTGTGACCCTGTAGGTTTTCGTGACGTTGGCAATTAAATTAAATCACGCATTTAATATAATAAATAGTGAGCGGTATCTAGCAACACATCACTGCTACCCAAGACACGAAAATTTCATGTGATCTGACAATTCCTTCTGTGATAATACTTATGTGTATAATTACCCTTTTTCCCTTATGTCTATATTGAACACAAGGCATAGACCGTGTCATCCTTGTCCAGTTGAATATTGGGCCCATAGATATTTATCCTGTTATGCAGGATGGACAAATTCCATCTAGGTCACTCATGTCCCTCAGCATGCTTCGTGGAGTACCCATCAACTGTCTTTATGGTTATCCAGTTACGGACAACGTTTGATCAGCAATAAAGCACTCGACTCTACATCTAGGGTCCATAGTGGTTTCAGGTCGAAGAGTGGTATACCCCATTATCACCATGAGAATAACTTATGACACTTTGCATAACTTTCTATATAGTATTCTTATAGCGGGTCAATCCGGTATAAATATTACTCCTAATATTCATACCTATGTTTAAGACTTGATAACTCTTTATCCATGATCCATGAGATGTGATCATCAGTCTACAAACATAATAGTCTTAATGCTTTAATGTTATCCCACTTCACACTAAAGCTCGACTACGGATACTTTAAGAATAGTGTCCTTATGTTTAATGTGATCTCATGATTAAGTCATACTTGATACATTAAACAGACTAGTTATTCTAGGGACTTTATTAAACAAACGTAATAAAGAAAAAGCCTTTTATTATTAATAATTAATTCGATACAAGTACCAAAAGCATTGGCCTCTAGGGCTTACACCAACAATCTCCCACTAGCACTAGAGCCAATCAAGCATACCCCTAATGCCCATTGATCTAGTATGACCATCATGCTTCTGCTGCGCAAGAGGCTTTGTCAGTGGGTCTGTAATATTGTCAAGTGTAAGTACTCTGCATATTTTCACATCTCCTCTATCTATTATCTCTCGAATGAGATGATAACGCCTAAGTATGTGTTTGGATCGTTGGTGAGATCTAGGCTCCTTAGCTTGTGCGATAGCACCATTGTTATCATAATAGAGACCAATGGGATCCACAATGCTAGGAACCACGCCAAGTTCACTAATGAACTTTCTGATCCAAACAGCTTCCTTTGCTGCACTTGAGGCAGTAATATACTCGGCCTCGGTTGTAGAATCAACAACTGTATCTTGCTTTGAACTTTTCTAGCTCACAACGCCACCATTTAAGCAAAACACATAACCAGATTGCATTCTGATTCCTAATATATAGGCTGCTTCACCTATGTCCTTCATAGAAAAGCATTTCCCCAACCAAGACTTTACTTGTTGTAGGGTAGGGATATCGTTTCCAATGAGTAATATGTCATCTACATATAATACCAGGAAAACGGTCATGCTCCCACTAACCTTCTTGTAGACACAAGGCTCATCTCCGTTCTTGATCCATGAGTAATACATCACCTTGATCAGTTATGAGATATCCTTATCTTTCATGTATGTGACGTATCCTGCCTGACCTACGATGGTCTTGTTCTACTTGAGCAGGTTGCTCTTACACAACTACTTGTGTTTCCTGCTCTAATTCATCCATAGGTGTATCAATGCTTTGTGATTCTTGAATTTCTTCAAACTCTACCTTCCTCCCACTGATTCCTTTGGAAATAAAATCCTTTTCTAGGAAAACTCCAGTTCGAGCGACAAACACTTTGCCCTCAGAAGGATTGTAGAAGTAATACCCTCTTGTTTCTTTAGGATACCCCACAAATAAGCATTTTTCAGATTTGGGCTTAAGCTTAGTTGAAACTTGTCATTTCACATAAACTTCGCAACCCCAAATCTTCATGTAAGACATATGTGGTTTCTTACCACTCCATATCGCATATGGTGTCTTCTCAACCTTTTTGGGTGAAACATGGTTAAGTGTGTAAGCTGCTGTCAATAGTGCATGTCCCCAAAAGGAGTTTGGAAGATCGGCGTGACTCATCATGGATCGGACCATGTCTAACAGGGTTCGATTTCTTCTCTCAGATACACCATTCCATTGGTGTGTTTTAGGAGGAGTAAGTTGGGATAGGATCCCATACTCTTTCAGATGGTCATCAAACTCTAGGCTTAAATACTCACCACCTCGATCTGATAGAAGAGTTTTAATATTCTTACCTAGTTGGTTTTAACTCGTTAGGTTTCACCCTTTTAGTATTAATGTTATTAATAGGCATTTCGAGATCAAGGACATATAGTCCATTGCTCATTTGTGCAGTAGCATAGAATATATCATTCAAATAAATTGAGCAACAATTGTTCTTTATTATAAATGAAAAACCAAACTTGTCCAAACAAGAAATGGAAATAATATTCCTGCTAATTGCAGGTACATGATAACAGTTCTCTAACTGAATTATAAAACCACTAGGTAATGTCAATACATAAGATCCTACGGCTAAAGTAGCAACCTTTGCTCCATTGCCAACTCGTAGGTCAACTTCACCTTTTGCCAAATCTCTACTCCTTTTCAGCCCCTGCACATTTGTACAAATGTGAGAACCGCATCTAGTATCTAATACCCACGATGCAGAAGTAGATAAATTTATTTAATAACAAAAATACCTGAAGTTGAAGTCTCTACTCCATTCTTCGTATCTTCCAGGTACTTTGGGCAGTTTCTCTTCCAGTGACCGGTCTTACCGCAATGGAAGCAGGTGTCTGCCTTTGCTATGCCTCCACTAGGCTTCAAAGCAGCAACATTGGGTCTGGGTTTGGCAACTTCCTTGCCTTTCCCTTTATCACCCTGCTTGGTGGGCCTTTTGTTCTGTCTCTTTCCATTTCCGATCATCAGAATGGACTTCCCTTTTGTCTTCAGATTCTGCTCAGCTGTTCTTAACATGCCTAGCAGTTCAGGAAGAGATTTGTCAATATCATTCATATTGAAATTTAGGACAAATTGACTGAATCTATCTGGCAACGATTGCAAGATCAAATCAGTCGCAAGTTCCTTTCCGAGGGGAAAACCCAACCTTTCAAGGTTCTCCACATACCCAATCATCTTGAGCACATGGGGACTTACAGGGGCTCCCTCAACTAACTTGCCTTGAAAAAGGGCTTTTGAAACTTCAAACCTCTCATGCCTAGCTTGCTCTTGATAGAGCATCTTCAGGTGTTCGATCATATCGAATGCTGACATGTTCTCATGTTGCTTTTGCAATTCTGAGTTCATGGTAGCTAGCATGAGACAAGCAGTTTCATTGACATCATCGACATGCTTCTTATAAGCATCTCTTTCTGCCTTAGGTTCAGAACTAGGAGGTTCCTCTTCAGGAACAGGTGTCTCCAAGACATACAGCTTTTTATCATGTTTGAGGACAATCCTCAGGTTTCGGTGCCAATCCAGAAAATTTGTCCCAGACAATTTTTCCTTATCAAGGATTGATCGCAAGATGTTGTTAGAGGTGTTTGCTGTCATGGTAATCTACACAAGGATTAATGAAAATATAAGTATCATTGACATATTTAATTAGGCCTTTAATTAAATATGCTCCCACTATTTTATTCAAAATAAATGACCCTCATCATTTGTTTCGGAAAATCCCGTTGGAAGATTTTCTAGTGGGTCGAGATCCATATTTCACTTCGTTCTAAGTCCGCGTAAGCGGATTACACAAAACTAGGTTATTTAGGTAGGAACTCCTTCCAATTGTATCTCATACAACTCTCAAAAATTTCAGTTGGGTGAATAACTCCTTATTCCAATCCATCATATGGATCATTCCCAACTCTTGCTTCTAAACATATATATAATCTTATTATAATTTGTTTAGTTAAGTTTGACCCATTGTTTTAACAGTTGGATATTACAATTATCCCATCGCACCTTACTAATATATAGATCATGCACCTCGCGTAGGCGAAACCTACATTATCCATTACTAGTCTTGATGAGTGTTAAAACTTGGAAAACATAAACTTAATATTTAATTTGAGGGAATTGCAATTGTTCTGATCTCACCGACTTATTTATCATATAAATCGTCTCTCACATGCATCAACATATATTCACATGCATCAACATACATACACATGCATCAACATACATAATGAAACAGTTATGGCCCCTAGCGCAATTGTTCTCCCAAGCCAATGAGAGAACCTAAGCTAACCTAATAACGATCTAAGCTTCTCCAAGCAAGATCTTCAAGGTTGTCCTCCATTGATATTGAATTCTTCTCTTTCTTCATATCATTATTCTCCTTTGATATTGAATTCTTCTCTTTCTTCATATCATTACATTACAGAAGAAACTCGTTTTGCATACGAGGGATTGAGATGAGAAAAGAAGTTACACTAAGAGATTAAAAGGAGAGGCACGACACGCAGGTCGTATTTAAAAACCCAAAACAAAATGAAGGAAGACTAAGGCCATAACTGATCACAACAAGGCAATAATAACAAACACATTATTATTATTAATTTTTAATTCCTTTAATTAATTAAAACCAAATTAAATTTCGGCGACCGATCATACTACGCAGAGTTAGCCGGGGGTTCCGCTGTCCGGTCAGCGGAATTTAATGAACAACTCATTTGAAATGGACATCGTTTTGCATCAACACAACTCTTGCGCAGTCACAAAACAGAAACCCCGAGAATTCTGACTCTGTGAGTGTGACGACCGTCACAAGCATGTTACGACCGTCACAAGCTTGTTACGACCGTCACAGGCCCATGACGAGCGTCACGCGGCCAAAAACAGAAACGCCTAGAATTCTGGATTTGTGAGTGTGACGACCGTCACGTCCAGCTTGTTACGATCGTCACAAGCTCGTGACAAACGTCACGCGCCCAAAATAACATAACTTTGAAACAGTCAACAGACGTGTTCCACAAAGCCCTAAATTCACAACTCCTTGACGGCACAACCCTTGCGCCGTCACTAACCCTAATGCACCAATTTCAGACCGTCAAACACACCTCAATTGTTGATTCAGTATGATCGATCAACAGATCATTGCTTCACCATACTAATGTCGGATTCCGAAGCAAATGACCATTGATCGCTCAAAGGAAAACAACCACTTAGTGTTTGAATGAACGAAACAGAAACAATATATCATATATACCGTACTTTGCATTAGGATTACTTATATCATATATAAGTTGATCGGTCTCAATTGCGTAACATATGGACGATCGATGTATCGCTGCTTCACCATACTAATGTCGGTTTCGAAGCATAGTCAACATCAATCATCCAACTCGTACACTCATGATGCCAAATTTAATTACCCGTTTAATTAATTGATTCATTCTGTCTTTTAATCATATTAATACATAAATTAAACAGCTATCTGATTCATGGTTTCGTAAGTGGCTCTGATACCACTGAAGGAGAATTGCGATCCAAAGCGCAGCGGAAATTAAAATTTTCTCCTTTAGAGATTCTTATGAATGGTCATGATCAGTGATAGAATATTTACCTCTTGTGATGATTGAAACCTTTGGTGCAGATCTCTTGTGACGATCAAAACCTTTGATGCAGATCCACGGAGCGATCACGAACGTTGAACGATGACAACGTCTTTACTCAGTCCACACGAACGGATTCCTTCAATCTCAGTGCTAGCTGGTACGAATGAAGGCTTTGAGTGAGTGTGTGAGAGAGAGAGAGAGAGAGAGAGAGAGAGAGAGAGAGAGAGAGAGAGAGAGAGAGAGAGAGAGAGAGAGAGAGAACGAAAATAATGCAACTGCATGCTTCTGCACAAGGGTTCTATTTATAGAACCACTTGTGTGGGCTTCAAGCTAAAAAGCCCACTTAAGTGTATTTTGGCCTATATCTTATAATATGCCCAAAATCACTTAAGCCCATGATACCTTACCATATTTCGTATTCTACTCAAGTACACCGTACCTTACGATGTTCTATAATTCACTTAAGGGCACCGTACCTTACAGTATTCCTTAGTTACTCTATCTCTCATCAATCCGTCTTTTGTGTGTGACCCTGTAGGTTTTCGTGACGTTGACAGTTATATTAAATCACGCATTTAACATAATAAACAGTGAGCGGTATCTAGCAACACATCACTGCTACCCAAGACACGAAAATGTCATGTGATCTGACAATTCCTTCTGTGATAATACTTATGTGTATAATTACCCTTTTGCCCTTATGTCTATATTGAACACAAGGCATAGACCGTGTCATCCTTGTCCAGTTCAATATTGGGCCCATAGACATTTATCCTGTTATGCAGGATGGGCAAATTCCATCTAGGTCACTCATGTCCCTCAGCATGCTTCGTGGAGTACCCATCAACTGTCTTTATGGTTATCCAGTTACGGACAACGTTTGATCAACAATAAAGCACTCGACTCTACATCTAGGGTCCATAGTGGTTTCAGGTCGAAGAGTGGTATACACCATTATCACCATGAGAATAACTTATGACACTTTGCATAACTTTCTATATAGTATTCTCATAGCGGGTCAATCCGGTATAAATATTACTCCTAATATTCATACCTATGTTTAGACTTGATAACTCTTTATCCATGATCCATGAGATGTGATCATCAGTCTACAAACATAATAGTCTTAATCCTTTAATGTTATCCCACTTCACACTAAAGCTCGACTACGAATACTTTAAGAATAGTGTCCGTATGTTTAATGTGATCTCATGATTAAGTCATACTTGATACATTAAACAGACTAGTTATTCTAGGGACTTTATTAAACAAACGTAATAAAGAAAAAGCCTTTTATTATTAATAATTAATTCGATACAAGTACCAAAAGCATTGGCCTCTAGGGCTTACACCAACAGAATGTACCATCACACTTGAGGACGTCTACATGTTGTCAGGTCTACCTATCGATGGTAATACCGTAAATGGTAGAGTTAACCAAGATAACTATATATGCGAGGAATTGTTGGGTTCCCCTTTGTGTGAAGACACAATTATGGGACAAACTTCGGGTCAACCTAGGGGTCAAAGTATTAATTTAAAATATCTTAAACAATATTATTCAAGTATAATATTAAATGAAGAATCTACTGAGTATAAAAAGATAATTAAAGCTCAATGTTATATTATGATTCTATTTGGTAATTTTTTATATCCTGAAAGTACTGGTAATACGGTAAATATTATGTATTTGTCGTTGTTACGAAACATAAATAAAGTAGACACATATAGTTGGGGTTTAGGTGTTTTGTCCCATCTATATAGTTCGTTGTGTAAAAATGCCAAAAAAATAAATAATACTTATACGTTTTATTCTTGCGTCTATTTGCTACAAGCATGAGGTTGGTCAAGAATACCGTCACTCGCCCCGATGAACGAAAATCCATTCACATTTCCCTATGCAAAAAAGTAAGTTTAGCTGAAATCTTCTAATTTGTTAGACTTTATACTACAACTAACTGTAACTAATATATTTTCAATCTTTTTGATCTAGGTGGTCGGTTAAGGGGATGAACTACAATATGTGTCCCAAACATGCTATAGTAGTCTATCGCAATCTTTTAGACCATATTGGACCAAACGATGTATTACTACTAAACAACTATACTTTTGATTTAAAAAAATTATCCAATTACATATCCTCTAATCATGTCAAATTCTTATACAGTTTATGTGGAGGCCGTATCTAGGTCTTGATCATCAGGTTAACCATGATGATGTTGCAGTTTGGTCAGCAAAAACACAAATTATCCGGTTCACTACCGTGGAGATGCACCCGAGTGACCGTGTAAAACTGCAATTCAACATGCAACAACAAATTCCAGAATCTCCGACATGTTTGGGAGATTGGCATCAATAAATAGTCGATGACCAATGGGATTATTCCGATTGGAGAGACTTTGCAAAAGAGACGTGTCGTCATTGGAGGAATTGACGGTAACACATCTTAAGCAAACCAATCATACATGGTGTTAGACCAACTCAACATTATATGACATGGTTTAGGTCGGTTACAATGCCATAGTTTGTGTCTGAACCAAGGTATTTGATTAATCCACTCCAACAAGTTTCGTAATCAAACGTCCAACAACAAATCCCCTCCCAAGAACAATGTCAGCCCACCCAAACCCAACGACCAATCTCACACCATCACCCTACCATATAGACCCAACCACTAAACACCCAATCTCACAACTAATTCATGCCACACACCTAAACTCAAAACCAGGAATCAAACCCTAACCACTAACAACCATACGCAACCACCACATCTGTCTATAGCCCAGATGATTCATATGATTCAACCTCATGCCATCATAGCCCCCCACTTATGAACATCCAAACATCCCATCGCCACAACACCCAACCATTGTTTGACTTTAATACACCACAAGCACCATTGTTTCGTTTCCAAAACGATTCAATGTACCAATTTGGGCAACCATACCGTCCACAAACCACCCAACCACAACGGCCCAACTACAACAACATGAGCACCAAACTCAATTACGGCAACGCCGTTGACGATAATTCCCCCAGCTATTCGGGAGAAATGATGAAAAATCTGTCAAATGTCGCTGGACCTTCCAGACCTTCACACCAACCACCATTGCATCATGTCAGCACTCAAAGACCCCAAACACCTCAGAGAAATCGTGGAAGACCTCGAAGACAGACTAACGCACCGGATGTGGAACAGATGAGCGTTTCAATCAGACGAGTCATTAATTTTCTTGTCAATTGTTATATATTTTAACTTTATATCATAATATTAATAATTATTTTTCATTTACCTGTTTATTTTATTTATTAATAAGTATAAAATATAATTTTAAAAAAAATTATATACAGCATGCACCACATGAAATGGCGCATACACATGATATATAGTAAGTATGCGTCAATTGCATTGGCCTCAATGCATGCATGCGTCAATGGTATGAAAGCTTATGCCCAATGACAAAATGAATGCGCTGATCCAATTGACGCATGCTTCATGAAAGATGGTTATTTCGGTAAATATTTTGAAAAACTGATTATTTAAGATTTTAATTGAAAAAATGGGGTTATTTAAAAAAAATTATTTATTCATTTTATTAAGTTTTTTATAAATACATTAAAATTGTAAATAATTTTTTATAAAATTATTTATGAGATATAATATTTTTAAAAAATTTCAATTTCAATTATGTTTTAAGATATCAAAATTAATCTTTTAATTTTTAAAATATAATAAATCTATTTTATTTTGAAGTTAAAAAGAAACCTACCCTAAATTCTATCACTACCTAATAAAAAATTATATTGTAAGGGTATTAAGGGTACTTTATTTGTGAAAGTCTTTTAAAAAGTCTAATTTATAATTAATTTGACGTTGCTAGCGGACGAGGGATTCAAGTTGGAAAGTTTGTCTGCTTCTGCGGATATTTAAAAAAAATAATAACATTATTCCTAAACTACCCTTGTTCTTTCATGAAAATAACAAAGCTACCACTATGAACAAGCTGAATCAGCCGCCTAGACTATTAAATTACCAATTTAACCTTACCTTGTCACGGGTGGACTCTGATCGAATCATTCTCGAAAATGACCCCACAATAATACAAATATTCTTCTGTTCACGTGTGTTCGTGGTAATTTCCAATAGGCTATAGGTTATTATTACCCAAAAGTAATTAGGATAAAACTAAACATTGTTTTTGACACAAAACTGTTGAATTTGAAGTGAGAGATTTCAATAACAACTATTATCATGAAACATAGGTTCTATTTGATCGTATAGATTTGGGTCATATAAACTTATTTTCATTACTTTTTATATGTTTGTTATTTCTTAAACACGCTTGTCATTCAATTATAATGTATTACTCAATGAGTCAAGATTCCCAAAAGTTGAATATGAATTTCAAAAAACTCAATAATTTAATTTATAATATTGTGCCTTTTAGTCAAAAAGAATATATTTTGGCTTGATATTTTCTTTTTGATTGACATATTTATTCCATTATTTAGTCTATTGCATAAATCAAGTTTGTTATTAAAAAAAGTAGAAGGTGAAGAAGTTTTGTTTACATTCTTTATACTCCAACAAAGCAGATAAATATCCAATTATTATCAATTTCAAGTCTATTTTATCGATAATGTATCATATTTAACCATACTGCAATTTCTCACATCAATTATTTATAATTCTATTTATAAAAAAAATTATCTTTTTAGATTTATTAAATAATTAATATATCTGACTCATAATATAGTTCATATATATTAATTATTTAATAAATTTAAAAAATAATTTTTCTTTTATAAATAAAATCGGAAATAGTTATTTAAAAAAACAAATTCATCTCTCTAATCCTCTTGAAGAAACATCCTAATCAAATTTCATGTGAAAATATGTTTAAACTTATTCTCTTATTATAAAATTTATGTGTAAAGTACTGTGCAAAAATTTACTTCATCAATTTAATATTTCATTTCATCTAACGATCTCACCAATCAAGTAAATATAAACTAAAAAATTATTAAAATTTGAAATATATTTTTAATTTGCTATTTTTTTTCAAAATAGTAGTAGTATAAATTTTTAGATGTTTTTTTCTCTGTTAGCAATACTGTTTAGGGTAAAAAAATATGTGTCGTATTGATGGGACTTTGGAACCGCAGGTATGCTGCTATATCACGTACTAGTACACTTTTTTTTGTTCATAATGATAGCAATATTGAACCACTTATTGGCTCCAGATTTTGTATCTATCTTCGTTTCTCTTTATGAAAATGACAATTTTGAGGATTTCATACAAAAAAAAAGTGAGAATTTTGAGGTTATTTGAAAATAGAACTCAATTTTATTCAACAGATTCTTACTTTATAATAACGAAAGAAAGTGACCATTGCATCTTAATGCGCTGTCATGGCCACCGTCCTTTACGTTATTTTCTCCTCAGCGTGTCCCGCGAGTACAAATTCTTCATCATTCATATTTGAAAAACTTGTGTTTTTTTAGATTTCGCGGATAAGAACTTCTTAATTATTTTATTTGCTTATAATAATATAACCCACTTAAAAAAATCATTGTACTCTTTTTAAAAAAATTTATTCAAAACAATTTATTATCTGAAGTAATATCTATATTATATATTAAGACTATATACCACATATTATATACTTGTCATATTACTATTATTCTTAATATTACTATTATTCTTATGTGATATTTTTAAAATTTTCTTTTTTAAAATTTAAAATATTAAAACATATATTCCTTTTTATTGAGGTTATGAGTTGAAGGCAAAAATATATTAATTTAATTACTATTTTATAATCTTGAAATATATTATTTGCTTAAAATTTATATAATATTATTTATTTATTTTGAAATAAATTTTGAGATTTTTTTTTTTAAATAATCATGTTTTTCAAAAAAATACGAAAATAACCAACTTTTCAATTTTTTTTCCAAAATAACCATGTTTGGGGGAGTTGGCGCACCCCAAAAATATAAGAGGAGACGCCAGATGCATTGACGCACATGAAGAGACGCCAATGCTTGTGGCGCCTGCATGGCCCTCCAAGAGGAGGCGTCAATACAGCTGACGCCTATGTGTGTTTCTTTTAAAAATAAAATTTAATTTTGCAACCAACAAGAATCAAACACACAACTTGTGAAACACGTTACCATTGCACCACAGACCCTTCATGTTAATTTGTTTCATCATATATTTAATGAGCCATTGTTCTTAGATCACAAGAGAAAGACACTAAATTTTTATTTTAAATTTTAATATCTTAAATATATGAATTATATTCTTCAATATTTATATAATTTATTTATAATCAATATAAATTGCTGTTTCCATTTTAAATTATATGTTACTCCTATTTTGTAAAATATTTTGTTTTATATTTTAAGTTGTTTTGCAATATAAATTAAATATTAATAAGTTTTTCTTATCATACTATCTACTATTTATATTATTCTTTTATTTCATCATCTTTTCATATCATTAATAAATGATATATAATTTATTTATTTATAAAATTAATTATAATCTAAATTTGTGTGAAATATCATAAAGAAATTATTATTTAGGATGAAGAAAGTATCTCATTTAAGTTATGCACGATTTTTAAAAAATAATTGATAGTATTTATTTTATTATTAAAATAAATCTGATTTATTATAATGTTTTATTTTAAAAAAATATATTGTTCTTTTTTTATTTTATTAAATTTTATCTCTATTCTTTAATTTTTAAAAATATTATATATTAATATATTCAAATTAATATTCAATTATTTTGTGTTTTATTTTATAATGTATTTATATTTTATTAATTTTTTATATATTAAATATTTAAGTACTATTTTATATAACTTAGACATGTATTAATATATTATATTATTTATAAAAAGTAATATAATATTTAAAAATATATTATATTTAAAATAATATAATTTTTCAATTGTATTTATAATAAATATTATGAAGTTTTATTTGAATTTTTGTGTAAAAATTAATATAAAAAATAATATGTTTAAGGTTGAATAATTCAAAAAATTTAAAGAGGGGTAATAATTTTTAAACGCATAATACAATGTAAACAACCCTATAAAATCCAAGATAGTTTGATTTGGTGTATTTAATATCGAATAATTTATTTTTGATGTATTTAATATCGAATAATCCATTTTTGGTGTATTTAATATTGAATAACCCGTTTTATCAGCTATACATACTCGGTCGAAAGGTGTTAGATAGTTTTATATTGATTATAAATAAATTATATAAATATTGAAGAATATAATTCATATATTTAAGATATTAAAATTTAAAATAAAAATTTAGTGTCTTTCTCTTATGATCTAAGAACAATGGCTCATTAAATATATGATGAAACAAATTAACATGAAAGATTTTTGGTGCAATGGTAACATGTTTCACTATTTGTCCAAAGGTTGGCTGCAAAATTAAATTTTATTTTTAAAAGAAACCACATAGGTGTCAGCTGTATTGACGCGTATTTTTTTTGAAAAACATGGTTATTTTAAAAAAAAATCAACTTTTGATTTATAAAAAAGAGAAAAGAAACCTTGATATATATTTTTTGATATAATGTCTCTAATTTATTTTATTTTTATTTTAAAAACTTATATGATATAGTATTTTTTATCATACTACTTACAATAAAGAATACTACTATGAAAATCAAATTGATTGTTTAAACGTTTAATTTTGAAAGCACAATGTAAACTTTTTAAATATTATATAATATATTTATAATTTTCTTGCATATAAATGATATGTTAGAGATTCAACTAATTTACAATAATTTATCCTTATTTTAAAAAATATTTTGAAGAAAATAGACTCCATACACATTTGAATAAATAATCTGACAACTCTACATTTACTCAAATATACTTATTTTAAATATATTTGTTCAATTTTAAAAAATAAAAAAGATGCGTGAATTCAAACACTACTAACTATTTTTGCTTTTCTTGAAATTATAGCAAAGATAAAAGTTGAAACAATGTCTTTAGTGTCAAATTACTTATTACACAAATTTCAAAATTTTGTCACTATTTGTTGATATTGAAATAGGATATACAACGCAACACTTTTCAATCATATTTATATATTTTACTATCGTTGGAATTAAACCCAAAACTTTAAGTAATTTCGAGTCAATTTTGATGAACAAGATTCAATCAACCGATCAAATTCCCTCTTGTTCTTCACTCGAGTGAATCAAACACTATTAACTATTTTTGCTTTTCTTGAAATTATAGCAAAGATAAAAGTTGAAACAATGTCTTTAGTGTCAAATTACTTATTACATAAATTTCAAAATTTTATCACTATTTGTTGATATTGAAATATGATACAGTACACAACACTTTTCAATTATATTTATATATTTCACTATTGTTGGAATTAAACCCAAAACTTTAAGTAATTCCGAGTCAATCTTGATGAACAAGATTCAATCAACCGAGCAAATTCCCTCTTGTTCTTCACTCTTCACTCGAGTGAATCAACCAACATTGATTGCAAGATTGTATCGCTACACAATTATGATGAAAACAAGAAAAGAAATTTGGATAAGAAAGAAGATTACGGATTTGACGAAAATTGGAGAAGAAGATGATTTCTGCAGAGTCTCTCTGCCCACCGTCTATGAAAAATCTTGTTAATTTTACAACTTCAAGTGATTACAAGATTGTAATGAAAATATGAGTTACTCCCTCTATTTATAGTTGAGATAGCTTGCTCCCCAAGCTAAAGCCCAAAAATTACAAAGGCCCAAAATACCTATTTTGGTCTAAGTCGAAATTCTGTGTTAAGCAACCTGCTTCGACACTTCGACATCTAATACAACTCGACACATACTACATATTTTGACACATCTTTGTTTCTGTCGAGCATTACCTGCTTCGACACAAGGAATTATAATTCAACACACCATCTAAATAATTGTGTTTAAGTTATCTACATTCATCATAGACCTTAACTTCTTAAAGACTTCGACCTGCAATCCCTTCGTCATGATGTCTGCAATCTGATTCTCAGTTCTGTAGTGTTTCAAATTTAGTTTCGCTTTTGCTACCTGCTCTCGAAGATAATGGGACCTCATTTCAATATGCTTGCTTTGTCCATACGTTATCACATTCTTTTCCAGATTGATAGCAGACATGTTGTCAATCTTCGTGATAATCGCTCCATGATTCTTTCCTGTAATCTCTTCGACCAAATTCACCATCCAAGTTGCTTGACATGCATAAAGAGAAGCAACTTCCTGTCATCAACAGGTCATCGACAAAGAGACACTGTATAAGCAATTCACTATTGCTTCTTCTTACATATACTCCATGCTCAGTTGTAAACTTCACAAGTTCCTTCTCTCTCTTAGGAAACTGTCTATCTTCTTATTCCAAGATCTTGGAGCTTTCTTAAGTTCATACAGGGCTTTATGCATCATGTATACCTTGCTTTCTTCGCCATGTTTCACAAACCCAACTGGTTGTGCAACATACACTTCTTCATCTAAGGGCCCATTCAGGAACGCACATTTCACATTCATCTGACATGTGCGCCAGTTGTTCATGTTTTCTAGACCAACAACCAACCCGATTATTTCGATCCTAGCAACAGGTGAAAAAACTTCATTGAAGTCAATTCCTTCCTTCTGAAGAAATTCTTTCGCCACAAGTTTAGCCTTGTGTTGAGTTACTTCACCTTTGGGATTCAACTTCACCTTGCATACCCATTTCACATTGATTGCCTTCTTTCCTTGAGGCAATTCAACAAGTGACCAAGTGTCGTTGTCTTCGATGAACTTCAGTTCCTCATTAATTGCTTTCACCCACTTTGAATCCTCCAATGCCTCGTCTGCATTAACTAGTTCAACATATGCATAGAAAGCATAGTGTACCAGCTCACCTTCATCATCGACTATATCATTTTATGTAATCACACATTCATGCAATCTTGCAGGCATGTGTCTTGTTCTTTGAGGTCTGCTTGTGCTTGCTTGACCTCTGACTTCATCGTGTCAAACTTCTCTTTAGACCTCATTTGCTGGTTCTTCACATAAGATTCTCACTCAATCCTTCTTGACATTTTCAGTCCAATCCCATTCCTTAAGATCATCTATGACCACGTCCCTGCTGATCATTACTTGCTTGTTTACTGGGTCCGACAACTTGTAACCTCCATTCGAATGATATCCTATTAGGATCATATGACTTGACATCAAGTTTTCTTCTCAACTGATTTGACACATGTCTATATGCTATAGATCCAAATACCTTCAGATGACTTAAGCTAGGCTTGACACCAGACAAACATTCTTCTGGCATAACTCCTTCTAGCTTCTTCGTCGGACATCTGTTCAAATAATTTAAACTATCTGACATGTCGTCTGATTTTTCTGTAAAATGACGTTTGATGTTAATGATTCAAGAAAGTTCTTAATTTTAATTATCTAGTGGTTCATGATGATAACATCTAATCAAGAAGAAATTTTTTCAAGCCTCATTAGTTAGATGATTCTAGTTCCACTGGAAGTTTTAGACACCATTGGATCAAGTAGAGAAACTTGAAGTCTTAAAGATGTGAAAGTGAAAAAGTGTGAAAGTTTATCTAGTCGCGTGTTTAGTGCTTTAGTTTGATCACTTATACTGTAAAAGAGACAAGAGTAAATCTTGAGGTACGCAATAACACACACAAAATGTTTTTTAAATCTCTTTTCTTTTCAATAAAATCTCTTAAAACCTTTCCGAGCACACACTTAATGGGCTATAAGCATGGTTAATCCATTAGGAATGTGTTTTTGCACTAATTAATCGATTAAGGTTTTCCTCAAATAAGTTAAATCATTTGTAACACCTCTTAATAAATTAAATGAGCTATTAATTGATTATGTGACATTGAAATTCAAACTTTCGTTATTTGAGTTGATTAATCAATTAAATAACTAGGATTAATCGATTAAAATATTAAAAATGCCCATGGATCCTTTCATTTTTGAGATAATTTTTTCCTATTTAAAAGACTTCTCCACATTTCATTTTACTCCAGATTTCTAAATATAAACCTTTCTATTATTCTTTCTACTATCTTTTTTTTCTAAAACTTATTTTTTCACTAGAGTTGTCATAGTACCAAAAGAGGGAAAAGTCCTTTCTGAATGTTGTGTTTTATTAGTGTTGTGTTTAATTTGTTTTTTACAAGAGTGTGATTCTCTTATGTAATATTCTTGTAAAGAATTTGAAGGTTGTAGGCTAAACCTGAAAAAATGTTTTGGTGAAGGATCTTGAGCTAAGCATGTGTAAAAGCTTTTATTGCTGTTAGAATATTTACGGGTTGATCATATGTAAAAACTCTAAGTATTGTTGAAGGTTGTTTGGGCTGACCCTGTAAAGACTCAAGGTTTATTTTAATGGAACTCTCAAGAGAAAACTCTTGGGGACAGGAGTAGACCAAAGAATTAGGTCAAACATGTATAAATCTCTATTGTAATCTCTCTATCCATTATCTCTTTATTTTTCTGTTTATTTTTTCCCGCTACATTTCTCTCTTTTCTCTATCTTTCCGTTGCTATTTCTCTGTTTGTTTATCTATATTAATATAAACGTTTTTCAAAATCAAAGTTTTAATATTTGTTTTCGATTTTCAAATATCATAATTCACCTCATCTCATGTGTTTGGGATCACTTGGTCAATAATTTTGGCTTCCATGAATTTGTTGAGAGAAGAAGATGTTGAGAAACTTATTTATTTTACATTCCAATTTGTCATGGTTTGCGTTGTTTGATCCAAATACCATGATTTTGCTTTTCCTATCATGGAGTGATGAAATAGTCTTAAGAACATAAATTCTTCTTCTTATTAATGTGCTTTAAGGGTGCCATATATTTCATAAAACTTTGTTAGATGGATATGCGAGTCCTTGTGATCCAACATGAAAAAGGGTTAACATAAATAATCAAGAGGAGTTTGGGTTTCATTTCCATTTGCCTAGGTTTCTTGGAAGGCCTGCCTAGACAAGTTGATCTTCTTGGACTGTTGGAACAAGGCATTCCGCCATCATCATTATTTTTGTGATTTTAATTTTTGTTGCCATCGTTGTTGTGATTTTTGATGACGACAACACAACCCTCTTGGTTATTCGCCATTTTCTCAAATTGTTGAGAAATAGAGAAATGAGTGCTTACTTATTAGTGCTTTGCTTTTGTGAGGTTGTGGTGAATGTAGTAATTTGAGGGGATTCTCAATTGGTGTTTAGCCAATTACATAGAAATTACACATGTAAAACCCCAACTTTTTAAGGAGTTGTGAGGTTGCTAATAAGATATTATCCAATTTTGAAGAAACAACATTAGAATATATCCCTCGAATAAAGAACTTTCAATCCAACAAATTGGCTCAAAGTTCAGTTGGGTATAAAATACTAAGAAAACACTTTCACAAAGTAATAGAGCTTCAAAGTGTTATAAAAAATTGTGAATTCAAAGTATTGAATTTCAATGAAATCCAACTTGTAAATTAGAGTAAAATTATCGTAGAATACTTAATAAAACCCAGTTCGAGTAATGATAAAAATTGAAATATAGGTCATTGTTATTGGAACAAGTTTGGTTCTACATCTACAATTGTTAAGTTTTGATGATAACAAAGTATAAAGAACATTTTTGTACTCTAATAGTTTATTGAGTATGCAAAATTTGGACAAGCCAAATGCTGGATAAAGAAGAATCTGTACAAGCCAGATGCTGGATAAAGTAGAATCTAAACAAGTCAGATGCTGGATAAAACAAACTCTGAACAAACCAGATACTGGATAAATCAGACTCTAAATAAGCTAGATGGTGAAAAAGGATGATAGAAAGACTCTGGACTCTGGATGGAAAGACTCTGGACTTCATCAGACTCTGGACTCTCGGTAGAGAGACTCTAGACTCTGGACTCTGGATGAAAAGACTATAGACTCTGGAATCCATCATATTCTGAACCAAAGTGATAATACAAAGAAGTGCTAAACTTAAAGTCAACCTATGTATATCTCATTCAACACTTATAAAGTAAACAACATTTCTAAAGTAAACAACCCAAATGTACTATGATAAAAGCAAACCTCATTTTCACTAGACTCAGAAGTCTACCTTCAAGGCTCTGAACTCTGATCAAGCTTCAAAACATCTCATTTGCAAAGTCAATGATTTAGAGAAAATGACTGAATGAATATTTTAAAAACTAGTACAATTTGAGTGGCAAAATCAAAAGGAAAGATACACTGATATTCTCAAGGACTGTACTACAAACGACTATCAAATATTTTCTCTCCATTACCCACGATTTACGGCTCAACCTCGTACCAACTATTAAATATGTGGAGTTTGAATAAGTTTTCAATTCTATCCTCCAACGATATTATTCATCATCTATATAAAGATGACAAAGAAATTGTGAAAATAAAATGATTGAAGAATGATCATCACTCAAAGAACTTCATGTTGAATGAATTCCAATAGAGAAAATCAATATTGAGAAAGAGAAAATTGAGAGAAACACTTAGCACTTTATTTCATATATTCTTAGGTGTAAAGTCTATTTATCACTTTGCTTATATTCTTATTGAGAATTAATATTATAAATATAAATCTTATATTTAACAGTTGTTAAATTCCTTGAGGGACTAGATTTTAGTTAGAAGCCTCGAGATGTTATTAACAGGTAGTCTTTGAGTTGTAATTCCTTAAGAGACTAAGTTTAGTCAGAATTCTTGAGAAGTCATTGACGGGTAGTCTTTGAGATTGTAATCATATTAATTATTGGATTAAGTCCTGTTGAGAAGGAAAAATCACTGTGACGAATAGACTAGACTAACCTAGTTAGCGGTGAACTAGGATAAAAATACCTTGTCATTTTTATCATTGTTGTTATTGTTTTTAGGTCACAAAAAATTGTCATATTTGAAACCCAATTCAACCCCCCTTTTATTGTGTTTCTTGAACCTTCAATTATTTTATACCATGTTTGGTGACAAGCTTTGCAAGAAATTGTCTGATGGCTTCAATTGATAATTTCTATTCTATAGGCTATAAAAACTATTCTCAGGATTTTTGAGGTTCTTTTTGCACTATGGGTGAGTTTCACTAAGAGTAACATGACCAGAGTCAATATAGTTGTTGACTTTATGACTATGACGGAAAGATTCCTCAATTTTAAACAAGAATCACTTCTGTTCAAGTATTTTGGGTTTCTAGTTGGCGCAAAACCCCACATATAGTTTACTTGAAAACCTCTCATCTCAAGCATCTCTAAAAAGCTTCCTTCTTGGGGTAGCAAGTATTTTAGTTAAAAGATATAACTATTATTTTAGACTTCATCCTTAATGTTATTCCCATTTCCTTTCTTTCCCGAAGCTTTGGAAAATTTGGTGAGACTCTATAGGAGATTCTTTTGGGGAGGTGCCAATTACAACTCTAAAATCTCATGGGTTTTGGGTTGTATGTTTACAAGCCAAAGAGCACGAGGGGGGGGGGGGTTTCCATTGCTAGAGATTTGCATCTTGTCAATCTAGCTCTTATATGCAAATGGATATAGAGGTTACTTAATGGTTTTGATCTTTGCCTCGATATCCTTTATGCTAGATATGACCCTAATGTTGTTCGTTATTTGTTGGGGGCCAATTAGTAGGTTTTAGATTGAATTTTATTTGGTGGAAGGGGATTTCCATCATGGGTACCAACCTCCAAGGCAGTTGTGATTGGTTTGCAAAGGGTCTTTCAAGGGAAGTTGGAAATGGTATGCATACCTCATTTTGGGATAACCTTTGATAGGGTCCCACCCCTTTATGCATGCTCTTTCCAAGCCTATTTCTAATATTCGTCTTACCATATGGAAAAGGTGGGAGAGTTTGGTCTGTGGGTGAATTGGGCTTAGGTTTGAGACCTTAGGCAGAGAATGGATTTTTGTTTGTTTGGGAGCTTAAGCGTCTGGATAATCTGACCTCAAACTTAAAGAATTTTTCCCATTCTCACAAGAAGGATAATTGAAGTTTATCTTAAAGAAAAGATGACTTATACATTGTCAAAGAGTCTTATAATTTTCTACTAAGGCCAATCTTGCACCCGGTTAATCTTTTTCTTGAGGTGGTTCGAGCTTTGCCTCTCACTTGGAATAATTGGTCTCCCCTTAAGGTTATAGTTTTTTCTTGGAAGTTACCCAGAGATATCAATCCCATGATGGATAATCGATTTAAGAGTTAGGGGAATGCATACTGAATGAGTTTTCTTATTGACTTTTTTAGTGTTTAGGGATACTTATTCTCATAATTTTGTCACATGTGATGTAAATACATCCCTATGGTATAATTTATTTAGATGATTGGGTTGTGAGTTATTTTTCTGTATAAATTTAGTGTTAGCTTTTGGAGTTGTTAAGGTCTCTACTGGACAAGTCTAGAGTATATTTAAGGTTAACCTTAATATGCACTATGTAGGGTAGGATATGTGGAAATCTTAAACAAATTCATTTTTTCAAGTTTGACATCTACTACAAGGGATTTGTTAGCTAACGTAATTTCTTGGTCTTGGAAATAGTATTTTGGTAAGACCGCCTCTATTTCTTGTCTTTTCTCCGAGTGGATGACAAATATCATCATTTTTATGAGCCATTGGCTATCACGAGGGATGGTCTTCCTTAATCGAGGTTACACATTTGTTTGGATGAATTTTTGTGTAATTTTGCTTTCGTTATTGTTTCTCGTTGGTGTTTGTTTTTGTTTTGTTGAGCACCCCAATGCATTATATATATATATATATATATATATATATATATATATATATATATATATATATATATATAATTTAAAAAAATCAAATTAAATATGAGAAAATAAATTAAAATTGAAGGATCTATTTATTTAAGGACAAACACACAAGGCCGTTAAGTCCACCACAAAGAAAGAGTTCCCAATAGTCTAGTATGGACACACTTATACAATGAGGCATGTGGCAGTTTACTCGGTAAAACGACACCAAAGTATGATGACAACAAACAAATGATAGGGTGCCAGTTAAGTGAGATCGACGCCTATTACTATGGCCATGATGGCATACGCACATACATACATAAAACATGATATCAAAACAAGATGTAGTAAAATAGAGAAGAGAAACAATCATACCTTGATATATGCTTTCTTTAACTGATTTTTCTCCCTCATATTTATCTATACTACATAAAGTGCTAATGGGAGTTGAAATCAATTTTGATTTTTCCATTCTGAATCTTTTTAGTAGTTCTTTGAAATGCTTACCTTGATTGATGAATGTTCCTTCTTTTGACTAATGTATTTGCAATATTTTGATTAATGTATTTGACTCAAGAATTTTATACTAACTCTCCGCCGTGCTTCTAAATGAATGACATTTTATTAATTTAATATTAGAATTTAATGTGTTGGGGAGTCTGGGAGAGTCGGGAGTATCAATGCGACTAATGCTCCAGGACCACTAGAGAGGGAGACGCCACATCTCAACCAAAAGCTTTAAGGTGTTAGGTAAATGGGTCTTCTATCTTATAAATTCAACATTCCACTCATTTATAGGCAATATGAGATTTTAACCACTCACACTTGCACCCAACATTCTCCCCCACAAGTGTGAGTCCCCCGTATCCTATAACAGGATCTAACACCTGATCCAACTCCCGCTCCCCCACAAAGTCTAACCAGACTCTAATACTACTTGTTGGTGCACAAGATGAAGAATATGAAGATGGAAGAATGGAGAGAAGAGAGAATAACAAACTTCCACTACTCTACTAAAACGGTTACATCAAAATGGTTGCACACACACTGCTGTACATACAAACTGTTATTTTACTTAATGACTAAGCACACTATTATTTATATACATAAACAATAATGTCACGTAGATAAAATACTAAAATACTAACGTAATGGAGATACACTAACAGTGTAAACAAGTTTTACAACGTCATCCAATGAAAATATATCACTATGTCATATCATACAAATAATTTAAAGATTTCAACATGCCTTGGCGGAATACATCATCGTCATTAATTGATCGATAGTGTAAAATTAATTTATCATTTCTTTCCTCTTAATATTAATATATCTTTTCCCTTAAAAGATACTTTAAACTGGTTGATATCTAATAACTCATTTTTTCAACCATAGTGAACTATGCTTATCGTAGTCCACCTTATAATGAGGTGTCTAAACTTGATATCTTAACTTCGAATTAAACATTGGTAAATATCACTCTTGATTAAATAAACATTGTCTCAACAACCATGATTACACCTTTTTGCTCGTACTACTATACAATAATTTATGCATGTTGCATATAGCACTATACCAATGCTCATTATACTACTTCCCACAACTCCAAATACAATCCATTGGCTGCTATCTACTTTATCAATTTATTTTTCATTACATTTCTTGAGTAAGAGCTAGTTGTTAAATTATTATTTTTTATACACAATGGTTAAGACTACTCCATTTCTCAAATTATATATCATTTTATAAAATAAAAAAATTGAGAATTTATATTCCATTATTTCCATATATGGATGATTTGCTGTAAGTCTTGAGCCATGGTATGACTCATATAGGTCCCACTACCTTTTGAAAAACTTAAAGCATTAGGTCCCATTGATTAAGATATTCAAAACTTTAATGTCGTCCACTACCAACAATAATATAAGACACTACTATACTTATAATATACCCATGTAGCCTATGTTATTGTCGTTCATACTGAATATACTACTGCATTGAGTGACAAATTATTACTTATTATTAATATTAAATGATTTCAAATTTTGTAAGATGGGGTCTGATACGGGCCCTGTTTGTGAGAACCCACAACAGCAAGATAATAGGCCCAATAGTGAGAGGGAGACCAAAGTAGAAAGCCCAAAGCTTGGAAAAAGGTTGACCAAAAAGCCAGCTTGGATGGAAGACTTTGTTTGTTAGAGGAGAGTCCTTGGTGAAAGGCATTAGTGGTTTAATTGTGTTGCAATTCTGTTTTTTTACCCTTCCGTATTTTTCGCAAGTGGTTATGATGTAATAGCTATATAACTTTGTGTACTGAAACAGAATGGTGTGTGGAATGAATAGAAACTTCTTCTCTCTCTTTTTTTTCTTTTCTCTCTCTAAGGAGTACACACTCACTCAAAGAGTGCTTTCTGGTATACAATTTGTGCAGCAGGTTGTATCACTGGTGCTTTCATCATGAACCCTTCTGAGCTTATGAACGCCCTTCAATCCAAAATGGACGCCCAATCGGCTGAGTTACGTGATCTTCTGAAATCATCACTTGCCTTACATTCTGACACCATTCATTCCACTCTCCATAGTCATTTACTGGAGGTTGATGCCAAGGTTGCTAACCTCCGTTCCACGTATCAACATCCACCGCACGGGTCTCCGGAAACGGCATCACGTTCGCTTAAACTCAGTGTTCCTCGTTTCGATGGTTCTAATCCAATCGATTGGCTATTTCAGATCACAGCTTTTTTTGATTTTCACCAGACACCAGAAAACGCACGTCTTCAGATCGTGTCATTTCACATGGAAGGTCGCGCCGCCGCATGGTTCCAGTGGGCGATGCGCAACCACTTGCTTCCGTCGTGGACCGTCTTCATGGAAGCTGTTCGCAACCGCTTTGGCCCAACTCCATACGAAGACGTAGAAGGTGATTTATCTAAACTCTCTCAAATCGGTTCAGTAGCGGATTTTCAGGCCCAATTTGAAGATCTCATGAACAAAGTTACTGGTATTTCTGAATCCTTACTTATCAGTTTCTTTATTACTGGTTTGCGACGAAATCTCCGCCGGGAATTGCAATTCCACCGACCCTCAACACTTATGGAAGCTTTTGCTATGGCAAGGGCTTATGAAGCCCGTTTGGATGACACTCCAACCCAGGGAAAATTTTGGTCCAAAGGCCCAGCTCACAATACAAACCCAAACATATCATCTATTGCAACTTCTACGACCAATCCCCAAAACACTCCCTTCGCCCATAATACTTCTCCCACCCTTAAACCGAATACCCTACCCCCATTACTACCCACACCTAAAACCAATGTTGCTGTCCGTCACATACCTCCGGCGGAACTCCGGGATCGCCGTGCCAAGGGGTTATGTTTCCGATGCGATGAAAAATGGAATCCATCCCATCGTTGCAGTAGCAAGGTTCTCATCCTCTTAGGTGATGAAGACGAGGAACCAGACCTAGAACCTGAGGACCACCCGCCGGATGAAATTTCAGGTGACATCTCTAGCTTACACGCGTTATCTAGTCAATTACAGAATCGTTCGCTGCGCGTTACAGGGGTGTATCAGCACCACAATTTTCCGATTCTTATTGACAGCGGAAGTACCCACAATTTCATTAAACCAACACTGGCAGAGCGTTTGGGTCTAGCTGTGACTCCGTGTTCTCGTTTCCGGGTGGCAACCGGATGTGGCACCTTCTTGGTTTGTACCTTGTGCTGTAAGAATGCTCCAATTACCTTACAAGGTATTACCTTTTCCGTTGATCTGTTTGTCTTAGCAATTGAGGGCCCGGAGGTTGTGTTGGGTTTTCCGTGGCTTCAATCATTGGGAAAGGTCTCCCATGATTATTCTGCTCTCACCATGGAGTTTTGTTGGAAAGGTACTCCGGTCACCTTGGTGGGAGACTCCTCCTTGGCACCACACTCTGTTTCCTTGCATCAACTCCAAGCCCTTGTACACAGTGATGATATTGCGGGTATTTTCACTATCACAAAGTCCCTCCCGGAGTCACATAAAGAACCTGACTCCACCCATTCCTTTCCCAAACACCTCACCTCACCATTTCGCGACCTTTTACAGAGTTACAATCACATCTTCACCACCCCTATGGGCCTCCCTCCCTGTCGTTCCGTCGATCACCGCATTCATTTGATTGAAGGAACAAAACCTGTAAATGTGCGACCATACCGTTACCCACAATTTCAGAAAACAGAAATGGAGAAATTAATCCGCGAAATGCTTGATCAAGGGATCATCATTCCCAGCCATAGTCCTTTCTCCTCGCCTGTATTGTTGGTCCGAAAGAAAGACGGCTCTTGGAGGTTTTGTGTCGATTATCGTGCTTTGAATGCAGCGACGGTTAAGGATAAATTTCCTATCCCCACCATCGATGAACTTTTGGACGAGCTTGGTGGGGCAACTGTGTTTAGCAAACTGGACCTTCGCGCAGGGTATCATCAGATTCGAGTGCATTCTCGCGACACGTACAAAACGGCATTTCGCACACATGAGGGCCACTTTGAGTTTTTGGTCATGCCTTTCGGCCTTACTAACGCGCCTTCAACTTTTCAGGCGACCATGAATCAACTGTTTTCTCCGTTCCTCCGGAGGTTTGTGATTGTTTTTTTTGACGACATTTTAGTGTACAGTTCTTCTATTAAGGACCACTTAAATCACCTGGATTTGGTTTTACAGTGCCTGTTAACTAATTCATTTTTTGTCAAGCTGTCCAAATGTTTGTTTTGTCAGGAATCCATTGATTATTTGGGCCACATAGTGTCTTCCAAGGGTGTTCATGCTGATCCCACCAAGTTGGATGCCATGATGAAATGGCCGCCGCCTTCCAATGTTAAACAACTTCGGGGATTCTTAGGCTTGACTGGTTATTACCGCCGTTTTATTGCAAATTATGCCACGATTGCAGCACCGTTGACAGATCTCTTACGCCATGATTCTTTTAGCTGGACTACAGCCGCCACTGCTGCATTCTCTGCTCTTAAACAGGCTATGATGGCAGCTCCAGTTCTCCGATTACCAGATTTCTCTAAAGAGTTTGTCATAGAGACTGATGCTTCTAACTTCGGTATTGGGGCTGTCCTAATGCAAGATGGTCATCCCATTGCTTTTTTTAGTAAGAAACTTGGCCCAAAATTACAGGCTGCATCTGTGTACATAAAAGAACTGCATGCCATCACCGACGCAGTCCTCAAATGGAGACAATATCTTTTGGGTCATTTTTTTATCATTCGGACTGATCATAAAAGCATCCGGGAATTATTACAGCAGGTTATTCAGACTCCCGATCAACAGGCATACGTGCGAAAGTTATTGGGTTTTCAATTTCGCATAGAGTATAAACCCGGTGCCTCAAATAAAGTTGCAGATGCTCTGTCCCGCGTACCGGCAGCATGGCCCGATTGGGATTCACCTGATTCTTCTGCACTTTTGGCTTTAGTCTCTTCCCCTACTTTCGGAATTATACAGCAGCTCCGAAAGGAAAATGCCTCGGATTCTTTTTTGTTGGCTTTTCATGAGAAATTTGCACAAGCTACCTTGATGTTTCCTTATTCCATCAGCAATGGGCTGGTTTTACGTCATGGGCGCTATGTTCTTAATCCCTCGTCGCCGCTTTGCACTACTATTATTAGTGAATTTCATGACACCCCTAGTGGCGGGCATGCAGGTGTTAAACGTACCCTCGTTCGTGTTGCAGCCAATTTCTTTTGGCAGGGTATGCGCCAAGCTGTGGAACGTTTTGTAGCTTCGTGCCTTCTTTGTCAACAAATTAAATACTCCACTCAAGTTCCTGCCGGGCTGTTACAACCCTTGCCTGTGCCAGAGGTGGTGTGGGAAGACATCACTATGGACTTTGTTACAGGACTACCTTCAGCTCATGGTTATACGGTGATCTTAGTGGTGGTTGACCGCTTATCCAAATCTGCTCATTTTGGTGCTCTCATGGCATCCTTTACTGCTTCCAAAGTGGCTGAATTGTTTGTTTCCATGGTTGTTCGCCACCATGGTTTTCCCCGCTCAATTGTGTCTGATCGTGACCCGATCTTTATGAGTAACTTTTGGCGCAAACTTTTTGAGTTGAGTGGCACGAAGTTATCTATGAGTAGTGCCTACCATCCGCAAACAGATGGGCAGTCCGAGGTGGTTAACAGAGGCTTGGAGCAGTACTTACGGGCATTTACTCAACACAAACCTTCTACTTGGGTTTCTTTTCTTCCATGGGCCGAATTCCACTACAATACTAGTTATCACAGCAGCCTCAAAATGTCACCATTTGAAGCTCTGTTTGGTAGAAAACCTCCTTCCATTCCGGTGTACACCAGAGGATCAACTTCTATTCAAGCATTGGAAGATGCTCTCCTTACTCGTGATGAATTATTACGCACACTTAAGGAGAATTTGCTAGCTGCTCAACATCGTATGACTCAAAAAGCCAATGCCCACCGCCGCGACCTTTCGTTTGCTGTCGGAGACTTGGTCCTTGTTCGTCTTCGCCCATATCGTCAAACGACGGCACGTGAACACCGCTATCACAAGCTGTCTAAGAAATATTATGGACCGTATCCGGTTATTGAGCGTATTGGTCCTGTTGCCTACAAGCTGCAGCTGCCACCGGATAGTCGTATTCATCCTGTGTTCCACATTTCAGTCCTAAAACCATTCCGCGCCACTGATATTCCGCCTCCACAGGACCTGCCAAGTGACAGCTTCAACAACCAGCCCCTAGAACAGCCGGATGCAATAGTGGACACACGCACTGTACTCATACATGGTTTACCAACATCTCAAGTTCTAGTTCAGTGGAAAGGATCTCCAGTGGAAGAGGCATCTTGGGAGGATCTTGCCACATTCACATCTACTTATCCTACTTTCCACCTTGAGGACAAGGTGATTTCGGAAGGGGAGGGGAGTGATACGGGCCCTGTTTGTGAGAACCCACAACAGCAAGATAATAGGCCCAATAGTGAGAGGGAGACCAAAGTAGAAAGCCCAAAGCTTGGAAAAAGGTTGACCAAAAAGCCAGCTTGGATGGAAGACTTTGTTTGTTAGAGGAGAGTCCTTGGTGAAAGGCATTAGTGGTTTAATTGTGTTGCAATTCTGTTTTTTTACCCTTCCGTATTTTTCGCAAGTGGTTATGATGTAATAGCTATATAACTTTGTGTACTGAAACAGAATGGTGTGTGGAATGAATAGAAACTTCTTCTCTCTCTTTTTTTTTCTTTTCTCTCTCTAAGGAGTACACACTCACTCAAAGAGTGCTTTCTGGTATACAATTTGTGCAGCAGGTTGTATCAGGGTCAAGCTCTATATAAGAAACAAGTAACGGCATTTTTGTAGTTTCGTCGCATGCATAGTTTGTCATCATTTCCAAATCATGGACTTTGTTATCATCGATGATTATTGAAACAGACATAGAATAATACACATAATCTATACGAATACAAACAATAATACAAATTCTAAGAATAACCTAACGAAACTTCCGATTGAGATACAATTCATATAATGATACAAATAAAAGACATTCGACTTTGTGTAAACAATAAACCATCGAATTTGTTTTCTTTCTCTTTTCTTGTTGCCTGTGAGGAGATTTCAGTGTTTTATTCGTTTGTATTTACTACCTAGTATCTTCTTTTTTTGTTATTTATTATTTTAACTTATTTTATTTGTTCCCACAATAGACTCATGCACTTATTTATTTATTTTGGTTACCTAGTATAGTAGTTGAAATTCTTCATTTTTAAAATGAATAAATAGAATGTCGTAAGGTCGAATCCGGATATCTCTGAACAACTATCAATTAAGTTGATTACATTCATGCATTTATAGTATAATATATATAAAAAATCTATCTATCATCACTACAAAATAATTATTTTTAATGTAAATTGATTATATTAATAAAAATTCAACTTCAATTATTGGAAAGATTCTAAGTTATATATTGATCAGACATAATGCTTCGAAAGGGTATATGTATAGCCTTTATCTTATAAGTCGATTTCATGAACATGAATAAGACCAAACTCTAATATAATATCATGTCAATCAGACTATTTTCGTCCACGTTAATATTTATGCACCAAACTCAAATGAACGTCGAATGTGAGAGGTGTAAAGGAAAGATTCCAAATCTCATGTTGGTCATACTAAAGCTTCTAAAAAACCAATTAATTAATAACAAATTTAAAAATAATGATTTGGTCACAGTTTTTTTTTAATAACTAATTAAATATATAAAACAAGTAGAAGGATTGTTTGCCACAATATTAACTGATTTGATAAGTGATTTGTGTAGTGTTATATTGCAAAAGGCCCCTTTGTCTAGGGCAATGTCCTGAGACTGCCCTAGGAGAAGACAACGACATAAAGCCTCCCGAAGGAAGGTATCGTCTCACCCTTAAGTCATCATCGCCCATAGAGGGAAATAAACGTGGGATAATACGTGTCTTGGATAAAGACAAAGTCATAGTCGTTGTTGACCCTCACCACCCTTGGAAATAGTAGTTCAATGACCCATCATTTGACTGAGTGGACATTGGTCTTTTCCAAGGTAATCCTAAGCCCTAGAGGTCTCTATAAATTCATTACCCCCTCAAGAGGATAAACGAACTTTCGAGTCATACACATTCTCTACTACTCAAAGAGCAATAAGCTCCCACTACCTGTAACACGCCATTAGAGCCTCTCACCTCACGTGAGTTGGTTCCTTAAACAGACTCAAAAAATACTTCACATAACTACCCAAATTATAATACACATACTAAGACCTCTGAGTCTTCATGCCCTTGCAGAGAGAGCAGATACACCCTGTACTTTTTGACCAGTACAGTAGGATCAACCATGGGACCTGGTAAAACTAACCTAGACCATGCCTTTCATTCTAACTCTAGCATTTCCCTCTTTTTGGAGATGACTAACAGGGTCCTACACCAGGTAGCCAACACCATTGCCGAAGGTATTTCCGATAGGGGCCTCTCTAGGGCTGCCCGACAAAGATACATGAAACATGTGTTTACGGATAATGTCATATCCCTAGATTTCTTGAAAACACTATAGGAACGATAAATGTCAACATTATTTTCTCTGAAGAGGATGCCGCAGTGTAACACCCCAAAATTTGCCCTCCTCATTCATGCATTCATTTTTAGGTCATTTAACATTTCACATTGCATTTCATCATTATCAATCAGAATTAGATACATTGCATTTCATCATGTCAATCGGGATTAGCTCCAAGAAGCTTGAACATCATCCAGGACACTTTGTGGATTCTATTTAGATGATCAGTCAACACAAGGGAAAGACTTGAGTTACTTCCAACAGGTTCAAATGGGGTCTATTCGTCATTCAAAACGTTAATCTTGAAGGAGCAAAAGTTTGTTCATGAGCTGTCATGTTCGCTAGGCAAGCAGAATGGGTCGCCTAGCGAGTCCCAAGAAAAGCCACCAGAATCACATACGCTCAGAGGAATTTCTTGAACTGTCATGCTCGCTAGGCGAAGCCCACGTGTTTAAAAAAAACGAAAAAAAATAAAATAAATAAATAAATAAAATATTACAGAAAATTTTGGACTTGGGCCTCTCTCATCTGAGTCCACAGGTCCACAAAAATCAGGTTATAAATTCAGAGTTTCAGTGAAACAAAAGACCATTCTATTCCTATTACCCTGGCAGGGAAAAAGATAGTGAGAGAAGAGCTAACAGAGTTCAGAGTAACCTCCAGATACTAAAAGGAAGGAGAAAAGCTAACAGGATTCAGAGCAGCCTTCGGACACTGAAGGGAACTCATCTGCAAAGAACCTATTCTACCTCATATAAACCCTCAGATTGCTTTGCAAACCCAACCGGACAATTCAATTTCATTCAATCTCTCCAGTCAGGTTTGCCTTATTCCCATTACTTTATGCTTTTAATTTGAATGATCTGAATGTATGAGGTATTATGGGTGAATTTGATACCCTTTTGATGCATATGTTTGACAAGAGGTTTAGGCCTCATACCCTTGGTTGCTTTTTGTGAGCTTTTTGTGAATTTTAATGGCATGATTCATGTGGTTACATTTTGATTTGGGGGCAACTCTTGATTACTCTATCTTGTTTCTCTAACCTGTTTGTTGAGTTTTGTTTTGTGAGGACTCACATGACTCTTGCAGAGATGGCTTGCCTGGTGTTCCACTTTATTTGTGGGATACCATCTGGAGGTTTATTCCGATTACCTGTACTGACTCGCTTTCTTTGATGGTGCTAGCTTGAGAGATCTCTGGGTTTCTTACCTCTTTATTTGCAGTTGCTTCGGATATTTATCCGTGTGGTAGATCTCTTAACCCCCTTTATCTTTCCCGCATTTTACTACTTTTTGCCTAAAGACCTCCATGAAGAGGCAATTGTCGGATAAAAGGGATCAATAGTCAATCCCCCGTTATTCAGTGCGTCGTTCTTTAAGATCACACTACGTGTCGATGCTTCAGAACAAAAACCCCAAGATCTTTTGCCCGGTCGGTCAGTGGAGAGGGTTCCACCTTTCTGAACCCCCACGCCTTGTCATGAGCTCACCCCGTCCAGGGTTAAGAGCTATGAGGTCTTATCCTCATTAACCTTTTTGCATGAGCGTTCCTAAAACGCAAACAACTCATTGATTTTTCTTTTCCTAAGAACACGTTTACTCCTTCTACTACAGGCGAGTAAGTCTCCAAAGGTCGAGCATCCGGTAGATTGCGTAGTAATGTCGTTTACCCCAAAAACACTCCCCCTAACCCATAGGTAGCCGAGCTACGAAGACTCTGATTCTCATATTCAGATGGGATACGTATGCAGTGGATGCGACATCCGTGCGAGTCATTTCCTTTTAACCCCCTTTTTAGTAAATAATACATTAGATAAACCCACACCCCTTAGACAAGAACTACAAGAGTGGATCCCGTAGAGTACTACGGATGCGTAGGGGTGCTAATACCTTCCCTTCGCATAATCGACTCCCGAACCCAAGATTTGGTTGCGAGACCTTGTCTTTTCCTTTCCTTTTTCCAGGTTTACTTCGAGCGTTTCCTTTCCCTCCTTTGGGATAAATAACGCACGGTGGCGACTCTTTTGTCTTTTCTTTTTCGCCGGTTGTTTTTTTTGTAGGTAGGTTGCGACAGCTGGCGACTCTGTTGGGGACCCGGTTTCCCTAAGCGAGTCCCTCCTAGCTTTTGTAGGTTTCTTGTTTGTTGGGTGTTTATTCTTTTGTACAGTTATTTATTTTTCAGCACTTGTGTACATATCATTGCTGTGTCTGTTGGCTCTGTTGGTTTGTTTGTTGGGATGGGATGTTCTATGAGAGGTAAAAGGCCCAATACACAGGCTATAAGCGAACTTTAGGACACCTAGGAATATAGTGATTCATGGGAAGCGGGTGGTATGGCGCCACTTAGCGGAACATGGTATCACGAGCAATTCAGATTCTGATGGGGTATTATCGTTGCATACACCTGGTGTGCATATGATGATATTCTTGAAAGGATTGTTTATCCTGCGTTTCTCTTGACCTTACCCTGGCCTAGATTGCACCCGTGAGTGGGGCGGGAATGAATCATTTACAGGTACTGATGGTGACTTGTTCTGTTGGTGACTATTGTTCGGTTCTTGTTGATGACCGTTGGTTCTGAAGTATGGGTTCTGAGTTAATGACTGTGTTCTATGGTTCCCGGTTCCGAGTTCATGCCGAAGTGCTAATCTTGTATTATATTACTCAGTGGGTTTCTCTTCAGACAGTGCAACCTGACAGATGTTCAAGCGGGTCCAACAATCTGGATTGACATGCCTTTGCATTGCATAACATCATCTGCATATTTGCATCCAACATCTCATGCTTATTCATTTGCAGGGTATCCCCTTTCAAAAGGGGGGTGCCTTAAAATTGAATAAGCAGTGCATCGCATGCCATGCATATTAACCCTTGTTTGTTTTGCAGGTGTCACCGCAGTGTCTAAAGTTTGTTCCCTGTTTCAGGCATTATTGGTCCCAAGCGAGTCCACAGGTACCCGACAAAGGAAAATCGTCTGCAACTAGCGATGAACCAGGTACAGAAAGAGCTGGCTGATATGCGTGAAAGGATGGATCAGTTCATGACACTGATGACTGGTATGGCAGAAGGCCAGGAAAAGCTGAGGTAATTGGTTGAGCAACCGAGGCCCGATCCAGAGGTGGAGATACCAAATGGTTAGGGGAACCCTGGTAACCTTGGGAACGCTGATAACCATGTGAACACTGGTAACGCGGGTAACGCAAATGCTGATGGAAACCCGGGTAATGTTGGCAACCCGGGGAATGTTGGAAATGGTATTGGCAGAAGGTACAATGTGAATCAAGGAATTCGGATTAACGGGCGCCCCGTTACTAAAGATTATCAGTATGATCAATTCTCTGTGCACAACGAAGCTCACGAGACCACTCGCCGTATGGATGAGCTTGCTGAGAAGCTCAAATCTTTGGAGTCTCAAAATTCCTTAGGCTTTGATGTCATAAATCTTGGTCTGGTTCAGGGAGTGAGGATTCCTCACAAGTTCAAACCCCCTACTTTTGAGAAATACAACGGGGCTTCTTGCCCACGCACTCATCTCCAATCTTATTTGGGAAGGTTGGGAGCTCATACTGAAGATGAAAAGCTGTGGATGTACTATTTTGAAGACAGTCTAACTGGAGCTTCTCGTGAATGGTATTCTCATTTGTCTCGTACTACCATCAAGAGCTGGAAAGACTTGGCAGAGGCTTTTGTCAAGCAATATCAATACAACTTGGACATGGCTCCAAATCGGACCTTGTTGCAAGGAATGTCTCAGACTACCAAGGAGACCTTTAGAGAATATGCTCAGCGTTGGAGACAAATTGCTGCGTCCGTCCAACCCCCTATGTCTGAAAGGGAGATGGCAGATATGTTCATGAACACCCTTCAAGGCAACTATATTGAGAGATTGGCTGCTTACCCGTCAATCAGCTTTGCAGAGATAGTAATTGCTGGAGAAAGGATCGCGAGTCTGTTGAAGATGGACCGAATTCAAGAAAATAGTGCTCCCAAGAAACTGTTTGCTGGTAACGGTCAGCGAAGAAGAGAAGGCGAGACAAGCGCTGTGTATGCCGGCAGAGGCAGGGGCAGAGGACGCCCTAATTATTATCAAGATCAAGTGGCCGCAGTCACTATTCCAACACCTGCTCCTCAATAGCAACAACAACCGCAATATCATCCGCAACAGCAACCCAGGTACAACAATCAACAACAAGGAGGTAATCCGGGTCAGCAGAGACACTATCAACAACGTCCAAGGAAAACGGACCAGGTCATTGAGCCAATCCCAATGCCTTATTCTGTATTACTTCCCAGGCTGATCGACATGAATCTGGTTACATTGAGAACTCTGGCCCCACCAATCGATCCCAATAATTTGCCTAGAGGTTATGATGTCAACGCCAGATGTGCTTTTCACTCCAACGCACCTGGCCATACTACAAATAATTGCAAGGCTCTCCAGCTAAAGGTACAAGATTTGAGAGACGCCAAGGCTATCAATTTTTCTCCGGTGCCTAATGTTATCCAAAACCCGATGCCAGCCCACGGCGGGCAAAGGATTAATGCTGTTGATAGTGGGGAAATTTTGAATTTGGTTTCTGATGTGACTAAAGTGAAGACTTCGCTATCGGTGGTCAAAGACCGACTTTTGAAAGGACAAATTTTCCCAGGCTGTGGGGAAGAGTGTAAAAATTATCAAGCTGCCGAGAACGGATGTGATAGTTTGAGAAGGGGTATCCAGCAATTGATAGATGAAGGTTGTCTTCAGTTCGATCAGACCCGTCCAGTGAAGAATGATGTGTCGACAGTGACGATTTATTTCACTCCTGAAGAAATAAATGTTCCCGAGAGACCCGCTCCGACAATAATATGTTTCCCAGAGAGTACAACACCAACAACGGTGAACATCGAAAATCCAGCACCAGTTACAATTTACTTTGACAACCGTCAACCGACTTTGGTTAGTCCGGTCACCATCACAGTGCCAGGACCTGTTCCATATGAGAAAGACAGTGCTATCCCGTGGCACTATGGGGCTGATGTCTACTTCCAGGGGCGGAAAGTTGATGATGAAGACATTGACATTGGTAGCTCCGCTGTAGACAATGTTGGAGGAGTTGGTGGCTTTACCCGCAGTGGACGCCTATTTGCACCATCAACATTGCATACGAATACTGAAGCTGAGGCAGATGCCAAGGCTAAAGGAAAACAGGTAGCCACCGAAGAGGTTACTACTGAGGAGGCTCCTCCTAAGACCGCATTCAAGAAGGAAGTGGACGAGTTTATGAGGATAATCAAGAAAAGTGACTACAAGGTAGTCGACCAGCTAAATTAGACACCCTCAAAGATCTCCATTATCTCATTATTAATGTGCTCTGAGGCGCACAGAGCAGCCTTGTTGAAAGTACTGAATATGGCCTATGTTCCACCAGAGATAACTGTTAACTAGCTGGAGTCGGTAGTTTCAAATGTAAACGCTAGCCATGGGCTAGGTTTCACCAACTATGACCTGACATCTGAGGGCAGGAATCACAACAAAGCTTTGCATATCACAATGGAATGCAAGGGGATGGTGCTTTCCCATGTTTTGGTTGATACAGGCTCTTCTCTGAATATTCTTCCAAAGAAAGCCTTAATGAAGTTGGATTGCGATGGCATCATCCTGAGGCCAAGTAATTTAGTTGTGAGGGCTTTTGATGGCTCTAAGAGAGTTGTCTTTGGCGAAATTGAGTTGCCAGTTAAGATTGGACC
This sequence comes from Lathyrus oleraceus, assembly GCF_024323335.1. Classification (NCBI taxonomy): domain Eukaryota; kingdom Viridiplantae; phylum Streptophyta; class Magnoliopsida; order Fabales; family Fabaceae; genus Lathyrus; species Lathyrus oleraceus. The sequence goes on along the minus strand of NC_066584.1, from coordinate 326,171,555 downwards.
GCAGGTGTTCAAGAGCACCTTTCATGTGATGGATATCCAGCCTGTCTATAGCTGTCTGCTAGGTCGGCCCTGGATTCGTGCTGCCGGTGCTGTTACTTCTACTCTCCACCAGAAGCTCAAATATGAACTAGAGGGTCAGGTCGTCACTGTCTGTGGTGAAGAGGATATTTTTGTTAGCCACCTGTCTACATTTAAGTATGTGGAGATGGATGGCGAGATGCATGAGATGCTGTGTCAGGGCTTCAAAGCCATAAACATCAGTGAGGTCGCGCCCAAATCTGTTTTTTCACCTAAGACTAAGAAGGTCGGGACTTCTATCTCTTCATACAAGCAAGCTGTTGAAGTGGTTAAAGCTGGTAATGCCCAAGGCTGGGGCAAATTTGTGGAGCCAGTCATCAAAGAAGACAAGTTTGGATTGGGGTTTACTCCGGAGTCTCAGAAGAATGAAGTTGGTACTTTCTCCAGCGGGGGTTTGGTTTCTCCCCACATCGTCAATGCTGCAGATGAAGACAAGGCTGACAGCGACTGTGACTTAGATAGCTGGATTCGACCGTGTGTCCTGGGAGAAAAGCTCAACAATTGGTCGTCTGAAAAAGTCGTCCGGGTTACTCTACTGAAAGACTAATTTTTATTGTTTTCCTTTTTACATGCATAATAAAGTCTTACACTTTGCCCGAGGTGTAATGACTCATCTGTAGGGCCATCCATTTAGTCATATTTCGCAATTATTTTCATCATCAATAAAGGACAGCTTTTGCAAACAATTTTGTGTTCTCTTTCTTTCAGTTATTTTCTACTTTTACAGAAAAACAATAAAAAATGGCAATGTTTATTTTTTTCGTTTTCTTTCCTTTCCAAAAAAAAACCTCGCATGATCCTCCATCATGCAAAGATGACCACTCGGATCTCACTGCTAACGACACTGCTATGGCCAAGTATGACTTTGACAATCCTATCTATCAAGCCGGAGAAGGGGTTGAGGAAGATTGTGAATTGCCTAAAGAGTTAGCCAGGTTGTTGAAACAGGAGGACCGAGCTATTACACCTTATCAGGAGGTGATTGAGACCGTCAACATTGGCACCGAAGACGACAAGAAAGAGATCAAGATCGGGGCCAGTCTACAGGCCGAGGTGAAAGAACAGTTGATCAGTATGCTTCGTGAGCACGTCGACATCTTTGCTTGGTCCTATCAAGATATGCCAGGTTTGGATACAGACATCGTTGTGCACAGGTTACCGTTGAATGAAGATATGCCGCCGGTGAAGCAGAAGTTACGCCGAACTCATCCTGACATGGCGATGAAAATCAAAGAAAGCGGTAAAATGCAGGAAAGATAAAGGATCATGTACTTGACTGTGTTAGAAAGGTCAATGGGTTGTGTGCTTGGTCAGCATGACGAGTCAGGTCGAAAAGAGCATGCAATATACTACCTTAGCAAAAAGTTTACCGACTGTGAACAAAGATACTCACTGCTCGAGAAAACTTGTTGCGCTTTGGCATGGGCTGCTCGCCGACTAAGACAGTATATGTTGACTCACACGACTCTATTGATATCAAAGATGGGTCCAGTCAAGTATATTTTTGAAAAGCCGGCGCTTACCAGAAAGGTTGCTAGGTGGCAAATGATACTGACAGAGTATGACATCCAATACACTTCACAAAAAGCCATCAAAGGAAGTGTCTTGTCAGACTATCTTGCAGAGCAATCGATTGATAATTACCAACCTATGAGGTTTGACTTTCCTGATGAGGACATCATGTTTCTCAAATCGAAAGATTGCGAGGAACCACTCCCGGAGGAGGGGCCTGACCCTGAATCCAAATGGATTATGATGTTTGATGGGGCGGTCAATGTCAATGGTCGCGGAGTTGGTGCAGTGTTGATCACGCCGGAGGGGGTTCATATGCCATTTTGTGCCAGAATAACCTTTCCCTGCACCAACAATGAAGCCGAATACGAAGCTTGTATCCTAGGACTTGAGGAAGCCATCAACCTACGGATTAAAACCCTGGATGTATACGGGGATTCAGCTTTGGTCATCAATCAAACCAACGGGAAATGGTATACACATCAGCCTCATTTGGTTCCTTACAGAGACTACACGAGAAGATTGTTGACTTTCTTTACGACGGTGAAGCTGCATTACATTCCTCGTGAAGAAAACCAATTTGCTGATGCTTTGGCTACCTTGTCTTCGATGATTAAGGTGCTATGTGGGAACTACGTACCCAGAATTGATGTATCCCGACTTGATATACCCGCCTATGTCGGGAGTATCAAGTTGGTGAATTGGTACTCAAAAGAATTCTTCCTCCCAACACAGATCACGGGGGCAAATGGACACCGAACTATGAGGGTCCATACGTGGTTAAAAGAGTTTTCTCTAGCGGAGCTTTGATACTAACAACCATGGATGGCGAAGACTTCCCATCCCCTATCAACTCAGACGCAGTAAAAAAAAGTACTTCGCATAAACTGACCCGCTGGACAAAAAAAAGAGAGTCTAGGCAAAAAGGGCATCCCGGCGAACCAAGAAAAAAAATAATAAAGAAGGTTCGGGCAAAAATTAGGGACATAAAAAAGGATAATAAAAAAAAATGTACACCCGGTGAGTCGAAAACCCGAAAGGGCGGCTCAGACAAGAAAGGGTATCCCGGTGGATTGAAAACCCAAAAGGGCGATCCAGGCAAAAGTTAGGGAATAAGCGAATGACTGCGATCTAAGTTCATCAGTGTTATATCACCGTTTCATTCAATCCGGCAATCTCCGAAGGTTAAAGATCGACTAATCATCCACTTCAGAAAGCAAGATGAGCAGAGGGTCTTGAGGTCATACGAGCCATAGCAGAGTCGAAACTCAGTGGGACCCCGTTTCCACATTGCCATTAGGATAATTTCTTTTGTTCAATTTATAGAGGTCACCTCTTTTCAGGATCAGCTTCCTGATGTACTCGCCTATTCCGGGCACAACTTTTTCAACCAATAAAAGTCGAATAACTCAGTTAAAAAGCCCTTTTATTTTTTCATTTATCAGTTTGTTTGCAAAAGATGTCTGAATTCTTGATGAAACATATTGCATCTGAACATAATGGCGGCTTTTGCAGATGATTTGCACAGGAAAACACTTAAAATTGCTTTGAATGTGCTTAATCCCGGATGGTGAATTCAAACCGAGCAATTCCCCCGGGACATACGTGTGTGTTTGCAGGTCACAAGAACCGGATGCCAAGTCATGAATCGTCATCCCCAAGCGGTTGACAAAGTCTTTCCTCAGCAGAGCATGTCCCCCAGTAGAGTTGCACCTTGTATCCCTAGCAACAGCGGAGTAATTGCATACCCAACAGACAAGAGGGTGGTGTTCCCAGTGTTCATCTCATTCCCCAGCAAATTATTCTTAACAGATTTGTTGTAATCCCCAGCTTGAGGACGATTAGCAAGTTCATATCCCCCAGCAAAGGTCGATTCCTACGACATTTCCTCAGGAAGTGCTTCCCCCGCAGACTCTCCTCACAGAGCCTCGCCAAACAAAGTTTCCATAGTTGATACTTCCCCAGCAAGGTCAACTTTCCAGAGAGAAGCCGATTTATTTTCGGTAGCTCCCCGGTCCCGGCAGACGGATCATTCTCCACAGAGCATTCAAGGATTGATACAGCAATCCGTTCCCTACCGGAGCTTGCTTCCCTAAGCAGATTTCTTTTTCGCACCATGCATAACATTTGCATTTGCATTTGCATGCATATCAAGCATACACATAAGCTAATAAACAGGTTCTTCAAAGCAGACTAAAGAATTACTTTACAACCAAAGTCATGAGATTCAGCCAGAGGATCAAGTGTGTGTGATCCAGCATGAGGGTCAATTCGAAGATTCAGCCTGAGAATCGTTTTCCAATGAGCCAGCCTGAGGTTCAATTTGAAGATTCAACCAGAGAATCGCCTACAAGCGTTATTTCCTCAGCAAACCAGCTAGAGGAATAGATTGACAGTTCAACAGAAAATCAATCTACAAGAGGATCCAGCCCGCGGATCGCAATTTAACAACAAAAGTCTAATTGAAGAGTCGTCACAGCATGTTCTAGCCTGAAGAATATGTAAGAAGCCCAAAAGTGGAGTATTCTCGGAGCTGCATATCTAACATGAAGGTTGGGTGTAGATTTTGAAAGAGGGTCAACCAGCGCATGCCTCAGATGCGAGATCCTGACGACGGGAATTTATCATCAAAACGAAGTAGATCTAGCCAGAAGATCGAAGTCAGGTCTAGCCCGAAGACCGGAAATAGATTCAGCCAGAGAATCAAAGAGAATAGATCTAGCCAGAAGATCGAAGAAGGTCTAGCCCGAAGACCGAAAATAGATTCAGCTAGAGAATCAAAGAAGATAGATTCAGCCAGAGAATCAAAACAAAGAAGATCTAGCTAGAAGATCGAAGTAGATCTAGCCAGAAGATCGAAATAGATTCAGCCAGAGAATCAAAGAGAATAGATTCAGCCAGAGAATCGAAGAAATCAGATCTAGCCAGAAGATCGAATCATATCCAGCCCGAGGATCAAAATCAGATCTAGCCAGAAGATCGAAGTAGATCTAGCCAGAAGATCAAAATCGTATCCAGCCCGAGGATCAAAATCGTATCCAGCCCGAGGAATAAAATTAATATCCAACCAGAGGACTAAATTGAGTATAGATTCAGCCAAAGGATCGAAACTCCAAGTTAAGTCAGAAGACTGATTCAGATTCAGCCAAAGGATCGGAAGAGAAATAAACAGCGCAATGTATTTCAGAATTTTTGTGGTGTTCTCAGAGCGCAAATTTTCGGTCTGTCTTTGGTATTCAATCACAGCTCACCCTGTTTGCCTGATAAGCTGTTCGCTTTCATCCTGCTCGGGTTAGCTGATGACTGAATAGGGGCAGCTGTAACACCCCAAAATTTTCCCTCCTCATTCATGCATTCATTTTTAGGTCATTTAACATTTCACATTGCATTTCATCATTATCAATCAGAATTAGATACATTGCATTTCATCATGTCAATCGGGATTAGCTCCAAGAAGCTTAAACATCAGTCAACACAAGGGAAAGACTTGAGTTACTTCCAACAGGTTCAAATGGGGTCTATTCGTCAGTCAAAACGTTAATCTTGAAGGAGCAAAAGTTTGTTCATGAGCTGTCATGTTCGCTAGGCAAGCAGAATGGGTCGCCTAGCGAGTCCCAAGAAAAGCCACCAGAATCACCTACGCTCAGAGGAATTTCTTGAACTGTCATGCTCGCTAGGTGAAGCCCACGTGTTTAAAAAAAACGAAAATAAATAAATAAATAAATAAATAAATAAAATATAACAGAAAATTTTGGACTTGGGCCTCTCTCATTTGAGCCCACAGGTCCACAAAAATCAGGTTATAAATTCAGAGTTTCAGTGAAACAAAAGGCCATTCTATTCCTATTACCCTGGCAGGGAAAAAGATAGTGAGAGAAGAGCTAACAGAGTTCAGAGCAACCTCCAGAGACTAAAAGGAAGGAGAAAAGCTAACATGATTCAGAGCAGCCTCCGGACACTGAAGGGAACTCATTTGCAAAGAACGTATTCTACCTCATATAAACCCTCAGATTGCTTTGCAAACCCAACCGGGCAATTCAATTTCATTCGATCTCTCCAGTCAGGTTTGCCTTATTCCCATTACTTTATGCTTTTAATTTGAATGCTCTGAATGTATGAGGTATTATGGGTGAATTTGTTACCCTTTTGATGCATGTGTTTGACAAGAGGTTTAGGCCTCCTACCCTTGGTTGCTTTTTGTGAGCTTTTTGTGAATTTTAATGGCATGATTCATGTGGTTACATTTTGATTTAGGGGCAACTCTTGATTACCCTATCTTGTTTCTCTAACCTGTTTCTTGAGTTTTGTTTTGTGAGGGCTCACATGACTCTTGCAGAGATGGCTTTCCTGGTGTTCCACTTTATTTGTGGGATACCACCTGGAGGTTTATTCCGATTACCTGTACTGACTCACTTTCTTTGATGGTGCTAGCTTGAGAGATCTCTGGGTTTCTTACCTCTTTATTTGTTGTTGCTTCGGATCTTTATCCGTGTGGTAGATCTCTTAACCCCCTTTATCTTTCCCGCATTTTAGTACTTTTTGCCTAAAGACCTCCATGAAGAGGCAATTGAGGGATAAAAGGGATCAATAGTCAATCCCCCGTTATTCAGTGCGTCGTTCTTTAAGATCACACTACGTGTCGATGCTTTAGAACAAAAATCCCAAGATCTTTTGTCCGGTCGGTCAGTGGAGAGGGTTCCACCTTTCTGAACCTCCACGCCTTGTCATGAGCTCACCCCGTCCAGGGTTAAGAGCTATGAGGTCTTATCCTCATTACCCTTTTTGCATGAGCGTTCCTAAAACGCAAACAACTCATTGATTTTTCTTCTCCTAAGAACACGTTTACTCCTTCTACTACAGGCGAGTAAGTCTCCAAAGGTCGAGCATCCGGTAGATTGCGTAGTAACGTCGTTCACCCCAAAAACACTCCCCCTAACCCATAGGTAGCCGAGCTACGAAGACTCTGATTCTCATATTCAGATGGGATACGTATGCAGTGGATGCGACATCCGTGCGAGTCATTTCCTTTTAACCCCTTTTTAGTAAATAGTACATTAGATAAACCCACACCCCTTAGACAAGAACTACAAGAGTGGATCCCGTAGAGTACTACGGATGCGTAGGGGTGCTAATACCTTCCCTTCGCATAATCGACTCTCGAACCCAAGATTTGGTTGCGAGACCTTGTCTTTTCCTTTTCTTTTTCCAGGTTTACTTCGAGCGTTTCCTTTCCCTCCTTTGGGATAAATAACGCACGGTGGCGACTCTTCTGTCTTTTCTTTTTCGCCGATTGTTTTTTTTTGCAGGTAGGTTGCGACACGCAGGCATCAACCTTCACGACAATGATCCTTTGGTCATGATCGTTCAACATGGCAACTGGGATATCAAACGCGTTCTGACAGGATTATTAGGAGAACAGGTACAAATAATGAGCTATGTGACCCTAAAAACCACTTGCGGCGAGGGAGTTGATGCCAAAACCCTCGATGTTAACTATCTCATTGTAGACACCATGCTACCTTACAAATAATCCCGAGGCTCTCGGTTATCAACTCCCTAGGGGCGGTCTTATCCACCCGATATTTAACCCTGAAATATCCGCTCCTAGATGGAAAAGTGGGCACCATATGGAGAGATCAACAAGTTACTTGTGAATGATATCTGAGCATTCTGGAGACATCCAGATAAGAGCTCACATTGGTTGATGCCTAACCTCTCCCAGATAGGTTTGCACGTTTACCTAGTCACAAAGATATGCACTTTCTTGTCTACAAGGGAGTAGCGAGAGCTAGTCGACCGACTCTAAAGAAACTCCAACCCGTTCGCCTGGGCCCCCTCATACTTGTTAGGTATAGAGACCAAAGTCGTAAGATATTTCCTGGCCATCCATCCATCATCTAAGCCAGTGGTGCAAAGGAAACAAAAGGTAGGCGAGGAAAATAGGTTCGTCATTGATGTAGACGCGAAAAAGTTATCTAACGCCGGATTCATCACGGAAACAAAGTATCCCACCTGACTGGACATCATAGTTCTAGTACGGAAGTAAAAAAATAACAAATGGAATATGTGCATGGAATTCACGGATCTGAACGCTTCCTGCCATAATGATCCATATCTGCTTCTAGACACGCACCGTCTAATCGATAAGTCGTCAGGCTGCCATATGTTAATTTTCATAGAGGCCTACTCGAAATATAATCATATCCGAATGAATCCCCTGGATGCTCCTAAAACCACCTTCATGTCGAACCACGACAACTACTACTTCAACGTCATGCTCTTTGGCCTTAAAAACTCTGACGCCACTTACCAACGACTCATGGATGCATTTTTAGTCCATCAAATTAGTAAAAATCTAGAGGTATATTTCGACAACATGATCTTCAAAACAATGGAAAGGCATAGTCACGTCGTTGATTTACATGACATCTTGCAATTAATAAGAAAGTATGATATGCGCCTAAATCTCGCCAAGTGCTTTTTCGGAGTTCAGAGGGGGAAATTTCTGGGTTTTATGCCGAATAGGATATGGTTTAAGCTTATCCATACAAGTTCGGGCGGTTGTTGATATGAGGAGCCCCACTAACGTGAAGGAAGTGCAATAACTCACAAACACCTTGCCTCCCTGTTTCGCTTTCTCTCTTGCACGGGTGACAAAGCTTTCCTTTTCTTTATTGCCCTGAGGAAGAAGGAGAAGTTCGAATGAACCACTGAGTGTGACGAGGCTTTCACCAAGGTCACTTAATTCCTCACATCACCCCGATCCTCACTCGCCCAAACAATGACTCAACTTTATTCCTCTACCTCTCGATCACCTAACGGGCAACGAGCTTAGTCCTCATCCAAGAAATAAACACGATAGAAAGACTTGTTTATTTCCTAAGCAAAGTGTTCAAGGGCGCTGAGACGCGCTATCCGAAGATTAAGAAATTGGTGTTAGACGTTGTTACTGTTGGTGTAAGCCCTAGAGGCCAATACTTTTGGTACTTGTATCGAATTATTTATTAATAATAAAAGGCTTTTTCTTTATTATGTTTGTCTAATAAAGTCCTTAGAATAGACAGTCCGTTTAATGTATCAAGTGTCACTTGATCATGAGATCACATTAAACATAAGGACACTATTCTTAAAGTATCCATAGTCGAGCTTTATTGTGAAGTGGGATAACATTAAAGCATTAAGACTATTATGTATATAGACTGATGATCACATCTCATGGATCATGGATAAGGAGTTATCAAGTCTTAAACATAGGTATGAATATTAAGATTAATATTTATACTGGATTGACCCGCTATGAGAATACTATATAGAATGTTATGCAAAGTGTCATAAGTTATTCTCATGGTGATAATGGTGTATACCACCCTTCAACCTGAAACCACTATGGACCCTAGATGTAGAGTCGAGTGCCTTATTGCTGATCAAACATTGTCCGTAACTGGATGACCATAAAGACAGTTGATGGGTACTCCACGAAGCATGCTAAGGGACATGAATGACCTAGATGGAATTTTCCCATCCTGCGTAACAGGATAAATGTCTATGGGCCCAATATTGAACTGGACAAGGATGACACGGTCTATGCATTGTGTTCAATATAGACATTAGGGCAAAAGGGTATTTGTACACATAAGTATTATCACAAAAGGATTTGTCAGATCACATGACATTTTCGTGTCTTGGGTAACAGTGATGTGTTGCTAGATACCGCTCACTGTTTATTATGTTAAATACGTGATTTAATATAATTGCCAATGCCGCGAAAACCTACAGGGTCACACACAAAAGGACGGATTGATGAGAGATAGAGTAACTAAGGAATACCGTAATATACGTGCACTTAAGTGAATTGTAGAACATCGTAAGGTACGGTGTACTTAAGTAGAATACGAAATATGGTAAGGTACCACACGCTTAAGTGATTTTGGCATATTATAAGATATGGGCCACATACACTTGAGTGGGCTTTTTTAGCTTGCAACCCACACAAGTGGTTCTATAAATAGAACCCTTGTGTAGAAGCATTTGTGCAGTTGCAATTTCATTTCTCTCTCTCTCTCTCACTCAAAGCCTTCATTCGTAGCAGCTAGCACTGAGATTGAAGGAATCCGTTCGTGTGGACTGAGTAGAGGCGTTGTCATCGTTCAACGTTCGTGATCGCTCCGTAGATCTGCATCAAAGGTTACAATCGCCATAAGAGGTAACAATTCTATCACTGATCATGCCCATTCGTAAGGATCACTAAAGGAGAAATTTTAAATTCCATTGCGTTTTGGATCGCTCTTCTCCTTCAGTGGTATCAGAGTCACTTACGAAACCATGCATCTGATAGCTGTTTATTTCTTTTGTATTTTCTGTATTAATACGATTAAAAGACAGAATGAATCAAAGAATAAACGAGTAATTAAATTTGGCATCATGTGTGTACGATTTGGATGATTAATGTTGACTATGCTTCAGAATCCGACATTAGTATGGTGAAGCAGCGATACATCGATCGTCCATAGGTTATGCAATTGAGATCGATCAAGTTATATATATGATATAAGTAATCCTAATGCAAAATACGGTATATATGATATACTGTTTCTGTTTCGTTCATTCGAACACTTAATGGTTGTTTTCCTTTGAGCGATCAATGGTCATTTGCTTCTTGATCCGACATTAGTATGGTGAAGCAATGACGTGTTGATCAATCATACTGAATCAACAATCGAGATGTGTTTGACGGTCTGAAATTGGTGCATTAGGGTTAATGACGACACAAGGGTTATGTTGTCAAAGAGTTATACGATTAGGGTTGTGACTGCGCAAGAGTTGTGCCTTAAAGTATCAAGTGTTGATGCGAAAAACGACGTCGATTTCAAATGAATTGTTCATTAAAAATTTCGGCCAGGGGCGCTGCCCCTTCAACCCCGCAAGGGGCGCTGCCCCCTTGACCCCCGTCCGCTGACCGGGCAGCGGACCCCCGACTAACTCTGCGTAGTGTGATTGGTCGCCGAAATTTAATTTGGTTTTAATTAATTAAAAGAATTAAAATTAATAATAATAATATGTTTATTATTATTGTCTTATGGTGTTCGATTATGACCTTAGTGTTCCTTTATTTTATTTTGGATTTTTAAAATACGACCTGCGTGTCGTGCCTCTCTTTTAATCTCTTAATGTAACTTCTTTTCTCATCTCACTCCCTCGTATGTAAAACGAGTTTCTTTTATGTAATATAATGTTATGAAGAAAGAGAAGAATTCAATATAAAAAGGAGGACAACCTTGAAGATCTTGCTTGGAGAAGCTTAGATCGTTATTAGGTTAGCTTAGGTTCTCTCATTGGCTTGGGAGAACAATTACGCTAGGGGCCATAACTGTTTCATTATGTATGTTGATGCATGTGAATGTATGTTGATGTATGTTAGAGACAATTTATATGATAAATAAGTTGGTGAGATCAGAATAATTGCAAATTCCCTCAAATTAAATATTAAGTTTATGCTTTCCAAGTTTTAGCACTCATCAAGACTAGTATCAGATAATGTAGGTTTCGTCTACGCGAGGTGCATGCTCTATATTAGTAAGGTGCGATGGGATAATTGTAATATCCAATTGCTAAAACAATGGGTCAAACTTAACTAAACAAATTATAATAAGATTATATATGTTTAGAAGCAAGAGTTGGAAATGATCCATGTGATGGATTAGAATAAGGAGTTATTCACCCAACTAAAATATTCGAGAGTTGTATTAGATACAATTGGAAGGAGTTCCTACCTAAATAACTTAGTTTTGTGTAATCTGCCTACGCGGACTTAATACAAAGTGAAATGTGGATCTCGACCCACTAGAAAATCTTCCAACGGGATTTTCCGAATCAAATGGTGAGGGTCATTTGTTTTGAGTAAAACAGTGGGAGATATTTAATTAAAGGCCTAATTAAATATGTTATTGATACTTATATTTTCATTATTTTCTTGTAGATTACCATGACAACAAACACCTCTAACAACATTTTGCGATCAATCCTTGACAAGGAAAAATTGTCTGGGACAAATTTTCTGGATTGACACCGAAATCTGAGGATTATCCTCAAACATGATAGAAAGCTGTATGTCTTGGAGAAACCTGTTCTTGAAGAGGAACCTCCTAGTTCTGCACCTAAGGCAGAAAGAGATGCTTATAAGAAGCATGTCGATGATGCCAATGAAACTGCTTGTCTCATGCTAGCTACCATGAACTCAGAGTTGCAAAAGCAACATGAGAACATGGCAACATTCGATATGATCGAACACCTGAAGATGCTCTATCAAGAGAAAGCAAGGCATGAAAGGTTTGAAGTTTCAATAGCCCTTTTTCAAGGCAAGTTAGCTGAGGGAGCCCCTGTAGGTCCCCATGTGCTCAAGATGATTGGGTATGTGGAAAACATTGAGAGGTTGGGTTTTCCCCTCGGAAAGGAACTTGTGAATGATTTGATCTTGCAATCGTTGCCAGATAGATTCAGTTAATTTGTCCTAAATTCAATATGAATGATATGGACAAATCTCTTTCTGAACTGCTAGCCATGTTAAGAACTGCTGAGCAGAATCTGAAGTCAAAAGGGAAGTCCATTATGATGATCGGAAATGGAAAGAGACAGAACAAAAGACCCACCAAGCAGGGTGATAAAGAGAAAGGCAATGAAGTTGCCAAACCCAAACCCACTGTTGCTGCTTTGAAGCCTAGTGGAGGCATAACAAAGGAAGGCACCTGCTTCCATTGCGGTAAGACCGGACACTGGAAGAGAAACTGCCCAAAGTACCTGGAAGATAAGAAGAATGGAGTAGAGACTTCAACTTCAGGTATTTTTGTTATTGAAATTAATTTATCTACTTCTGCATCATGGGTATTAGATACTAGATGCGGTTCTCACATTTGTACCAATGTGCAAGGGCTAAAAAGGAGTAGAGATTTGGAAAAAGGTGAAGTTGACCTACGAGTTGGCAATGGAGTAAAGGTTGCTGCTTTAGCCGTAGGAACTTATGTATTGACTTTACCTAGTGGTTTAATAATTCAATTAGAGAACTATTATTATGTACCTGCAATTAGCAGGAATATTTTTTCCGTTTCTTGTTTGGACAAGTTTGGTTTTTCATTTATAATAAAGAACAATTGTTGCTCAATTTATTTGAATGATATATTCTATACTACTGCACAAATGAACAATGGACTATATGTCCTTGATCTTGAAATGCCTATTTATAACATTAATACTAAAAGGATGAAACCTAATGAGTTAAATCCAACTTACCTTTGGCATTGTCGATTAGGCCACATAAATGAGAAACGCATTTCCAAACTCCATAAAGATGGACTCTTGGACTCTTTTGATTATGAATCATATGAGACATGCAAATCTTGTTTAATTGGAAAGATGACAAAGTCTCCATTCACAGGAAAAGGTAAAAGAGCTAATGATCTTTTGGCCCTCATACATACTGATGTATGTGGACCACTGAACATACCAGCCAGAGGAGGTTTTCAGTACTTCATCACATTTACTGATGATTTCAGTAGATATGGTTATGTGTATTTAATGAAACACAAATCAGAGTCCTTTGAAAAGTTCAAGGAATTCAAGAATGAAGTACAAAACCAACTAGGTAAGAATATTAAAACTCCTCGATCAGATCGAGGTGGTGAGTATTTAAGCCTAGAGTTTGATGACCATCTGAAAGAGTGTGGGATCCTATCCCAACTTACTCCTCCTGGAACACCCCAATGGAATGGTGTATCTGAGAGAAGAAATCGAACCCTGTTAGACATGGTCCGATCCATGATGAGTCACGTCGATCTTCCAAACTCCTTTTGGGGACATGCACTATTGACAGCAGCTTACACACTTAACCATGTTCCATCCAAAAAGGTTGAGAAGACACCATATGAGATATGGAGTGGTAAAAACCACATATGTCTTACATGAAGATTTGGGGTTGCGAAGTTATGTGAAACGACAAATTTCAACTAAGCTTGAGCCCAAATCTGACAAATGCTTATTTGTGGGGTATCCTAAAGAAACAAGAGGGTATTACTTCTACAATCCTTCTGAGGGTAAAGTGTTTGCCGCTCGAACTGGAGTTTTCCTAGAAAAGGATTTTATTTCCAAAGGAATTAGTGGGAGGAAAGTAGAGCTTGAAGAAATTCAAGAATCACAAAGCATTGATACACCTATGGAGGAATTAGAGCAGGAAACACAAGTAGTTATGGAAGAGCAACCTGCTCAAGTAGAACAAAACCAACGTAGGTCAAGCAGGATACGTCACCTACCTGAGAGATATGGATATCTCATAACTGATCAAGGTGATGTATTACTCATGGATCAAGATGAGCCTGTGACCTACCAAGAGGCCATAACTGGTCCCGAGTCTGAGAAGTGGCTAGAAGCCATGAAATCTGAAATGGATTCCATGTACACAAACCAAGTTTGGACCTTGGTAGAGCCTCCTGTAGGAGTTAACCCTATAGGATGCAAGTGGGTCTTCAAAAGGAAGACTGACATGGATGGTAAGGTACATACCTATAAGGCAAGACTGTTACAAAAGGATATAAACAAATTCATGGGGTTGACTATGATGAAACCTTTTCACCAGTTGCAATGATTAAATCTGTTCGGATTTTACTTGCTATCGCTGCATATCATGATTATGAAATATGGCAGATGGATGTCAAAACTGCTTTCCTTAATGGGAGTCTTCTTGAGGATGTGTACATGACACAACCTGAAGGATTTGACATACCAGAAGAAGCCCAAAAGATATGTAAGTTATAGAGATCAATCTATGGATTGAAGCAAGCTTCCAGAAGTTGGAATCTTCATTTTGATGAAACAGTAAAACAATATGGATTCATCAAGAACGAGGATGAGCTTTGTATCTACAAGAAGGTTAGTGGGAGCATAATCGTTTTCTTGGTATTATATGTAGATGACATATTACTCATTGGAAATGATGTCCCTACCCTGCAACAAGTAAAGTCTTGGTTGGGGAAATGCTTTTCTATGAAGGACCTAGGTGAAGCAGCCTATATATTAGGAATCAGAATCTATAGAGATAGATCACAAAAACTGCTTGGCCTAAGTCAGAGTACGTACATAGACAAAGTGCTGAGACGCTTTAATATGCATGATTCCAAGAAAGGATTCATACCTATGCAACATGACCTGTGTCTATCAAAAACACAATCCCCTTCAACTAAGGAAGAAAGGGATCACATGAATAAGATTCCATATGCATATACAATAGGATCTATCATGTATGCCATGTTATATACTCGACCAGATGTCTCGTATGCTTTAAGTTCAACGAGTAGGTACCAATCTGATCCTGGTGATGCTTATTGGGTAGTTGTCAAGAATATCCTTAAGTATTTGAGAAGGACTAAGGACTCATTCTTGATATATGGAGGTCAGGAATAACTGGTTGTAATTGGATACACCGATGCTAGCTTCCAGACAGATAAGGATGACTTTAGATCGCAATCTAGTTATGTGTTTTGCTTAAACGGTGGCGCTGTGAGCTGGAAAAGTTCAAAGCAAGATACAGTTGCTGATTCTACAACCGAGGCCGAGTATATTGCTGCCTCAAGTGTAGCAAAGGAAGCTGTTTGGATCAAAAAGTTCATTAGTGAACTTGGCATAGTTCCTAGCATTGTGGATCCCATTGGTCTCTGTTGTGATAACAATGGTGCTATCACACAAGCTAAGGAGCCTAGATCTCACCAACGATCCAAACACATACTTAGGCGTTATCACCTCATTCGAGAGATAATAGATATAGGAGATATGAAAATATGCAGAGTACCTACACTTGACAATATTGCTGACCCACTGACAAAACCTCTTGCGCAGCAGAAGCATGATGGCCATACTAGATCTATGGGCATTAGGGGTATGCCTGATTGGCTCCAGTGCTAGTGGGAGATTGTTGGTGTAAGCCCTAGAGGCCAATACTTTTGGTACTTGTATCGAATTATTTATTAATAATAAAATGCTTTTTCTTTATTATGTTTGTTTAATAAAGTCCCTAGAATAGCTAGTCCGTTTAATGTATCAAGTGTGACTTAATCATGAGATCACATTAAACATAAGGACAATATTCTTAAAGTATCCGTAGTCGAGCTTTATTGTGAAGTGGGATAACATTAAAGCATTAAGACTATTATGTATATAGACTGATGATCACATCTCATGGATCATGGATAAGGAGTTATCAAGTCTTAAACATATGTATGAATATTAAGAGTAATATTTATACTAGATTGACCCGCTATGAGAATACTATATAAAATGTTATGCAAAGTGTCATAAGTTATTCTCATGGTGATAATGGTGTATACCACCCTTCAACCTGAAACCATTATGGACCCTAGATGTAGAGTCGAGTGCCTTATTGCTGATCAAACATTGTCCATAACTGGATGACCATAAAGACAGTTGATGGGTACTCCACGAAGCATGCTAAGGGACATGAGTGACCTAGATGGAATTTGCCCATCCTGCGTAACAGGATAAATGTCTATGGGCCCAATATTGATCTGGACAAGGATGAAACGGTCTATGCCTTGTGTTCAATATAGACATAAGGGAAAAAGGATAATTGTACACATAAGTATTATCACAAAAGGATTTGTCAGATCACATGACATTTTCGTGTCTTGGGTAGCAGTGATGTGTTGCTAGATACTGCTCACTATTTATTATGTTAAATACACGATTTAATATAATTGCCAACGTCGCGAAAACCTACAGGGTCACACACAAAGGACAGATTGATGAGAGATAGAGTAACTAAGGAACACCGTAAGGTACGGTGCCCTTAAGTGAGTTGTGGAACATCGTAAGGTACGGTGTACTTAAGTAGAATACGAAATATGGTAAGATACCATGGGATTAAGTGATTTTGGGCATATTATAAGATATGGGCCAAAATACACTTAAGTGGGCTTTTAGCTTGAAGCCCACACAAGTGGTTCTGTAAATAGAACCCTTGTGCAGAAGCATTCATTGCGATTGCATTATTTTCGTTTTCTTTCTTTCTCTCTCTCTCTCTCTCACTCAAAGCCTTCATTCGTACCAGCTAGCACTGAGATTGAAGGAATCCGTTCGTGTGGACTGAGTAGAGACGTTGTCATCGTTCAACGTTCGTGATCGCTCCGTGGATCTGCATCAAAGGTTTTGATCGTCACAAGAGATCTGCACCGAAGGTTTCAATCGTCACAACAGGTAAATATTCTATCACTGATCATGACCATTCGTAAGGATCTCTAAAGGAGAAAATTTTAATTTCTGCTGCGTTTTGGATCGCAATTCTCCTTCACTTACACCAATACAATTGGTATTTGATTGTATCATTATGAGTATCTAAACATCTCTAAGTTAGGTTTTGTTTGATGAACTTATTTTGAACCTGTTGGGACATATGTTTAATTTGTCATTGCATGAATAATTGGAGTTATATTTCTATCTAATTGCTTATTTTGTTTAATGATTTATGTGTGAGATACTCTTTTAATCTGATCTTGGGCACATAGGGAATACTGATTATTAGTCTATGTGTTGGAACTAGGGCAATTATTATTCTTACGCTGATTTAATATGGATAGGAGACCCCGAGTAGCAGCAATTGAATTAATGTTCTATGCATCACCTAATTTCACTTACACTGGTTGATAAAGATATGAGATCCTAAGTGGTGATTAGTGAGCTATACACCAAGGGTTTGAGTATAGTGGTTGTGTTAATTCACTGTGGAAATATAATAATATTCTCTTTCATGTAATGCATTAGACATCAACAGGGGAGAAATAAGGGATTCTATACAAAACCTGATTGCTTTCTTATTAATTCAGAACAAATTTTATTGTCTTGTTAAATAGAAGTCCCTGTGGAATTAATATCTTTTTATTAATGTGACATTATTGTTACACTTGCCGATAAGTCATCGTGTTTTTGACACCGTTGTCGGGGACTATTGATAATTTCAACAAGGCAACGCTTATGCAACATTTGTTTATTTAGTTTTTTTTTTATTTTCTCGTTAATTATTTAATTACAATGCTAATGAGGTATTTCTTGTTTGTGTATGTGCAACTCTGGATCGACATTGACACATTTTGATCCAGAAATTGAAAGAAGTGCATGTGCCATCAGGAGAGCGGTTAGATAAGTGAATCTAGCTCAAAGGATCTTAGTAGAAGATAATTAACTGAATCTATGTATATAGACTGATGATCACATCTCATGGATCATGGATAAGGAGTTATCAAGTCTTAAACATATGTATGAATATTAAGAGTAATATTTATACTAGATTGACCCGCTATGAGAATACTATATAAAATGTTATGCAAAGTGTCATAAGTTATTCTCATGGTGATAATGGTGTATACCACCCTTCAACCTGAAACCATTATGGACCCTAGATGTAGAGTCGAGTGCCTTATTGCTGATCAAACATTGTCCATAACTGGATGACCATAAAGACAGTTGATGGGTACTCCACGAAGCATGCTAAGGGACATGAGTGACCTAGATGGAATTTGCCCATCCTGCGTAACAGGATAAATGTCTATGGGCCCAATATTGATCTGGACAAGGATGAAACGGTCTATGCCTTGTGTTCAATATAGACATAAGGGAAAAAGGGTAATTGTACACATAAGTATTATCACAAAAGGATTTGTCAGATCACATGACATTTTCGTGTCTTGGTTAATGTGGCATCCGCGAAAAACAACCTGCGGGAAAATACAGACAAACAGAGCCACCACCGTGCGTTATTTATCCCAAAGGAGGGAAAGGAAACGCTCGAAGTAAACCTGGAAAGGAAATGGTCTTACGACCGGAGATTGCAAGGATCGGGAGTCAGTTACGCAAGGGGAAGGTATTAGCACCCCATCACGTCCGTCGTACTCGACAGGATCCACGCTCAGAAGAACAGAATGAGGTTTCTAAATAACTGCTCAAAGAATACACACACACTGGAATAAAACACAGATGGAAGGAGACGGAAGCGGACTCGGCAGGATGTCGCATCCTGGGCCTACGTAGTTTGTCAGAAACAAACATCAGAGTCGACGTAGTTCGGGGAAATGGGAACGAGCTCGCTAGGATATCGCATCCTATGCCTACGTATCTCATCTGAAATGAGAATCAGAGCTACCGTAGTTCGGCTAACGCACGCCGAAACAAAACACAACACAAAGACGCTGAGACGTCAAAAGAAACACTCAAAAGGAAACATACTGCCAATGGCTGGTCTTACGTCCGACTC
Source organism: Lathyrus oleraceus (assembly GCF_024323335.1). NCBI lineage: Eukaryota > Viridiplantae > Streptophyta > Magnoliopsida > Fabales > Fabaceae > Lathyrus > Lathyrus oleraceus. The sequence continues at coordinate 326,152,663 of NC_066584.1, read as the reverse complement.
CAAACAACAAACGCAAACAGGAAACCGAATGCCAATGACTGGACTTACATCAGACTCCAAACAAAAGAAACACAAACAGGAAACCGAATGCCAATTGTTGGGCTTACATCAGACTCCAAACACACCACAAGTAGGAAACCAAATGCCAATCGCTGGTCTTACATCCAACTCCTAACACACACAAAAAGGTTATCAAATTGACAAGCTAACAGGGAGTCTGGAACTCGAGCCTAATAGATGTCAAGCAAACACACACAAAAAAGAAAAGGTTGCCCGGAGAGATCTCGCACGATCTCCTGCCTACGTACTGTTGGTGTAAGCCCTAGAGGCCAATACTTTTGGTACTTGTATCGAATTATTTATTAATAATAAAAGGCATTTTCTTTATTATGGTTGATTAATAAAGTCCCTAGAATAGATAGTCCGTTTAATGTATTAAGTGTGACTTAATCATGAGAACACATTAAACATAAGGGCACTGTTCTTAAAGTATCCGTAGTCGAGCTTTAATGTGAAGTGGGATAACATTAAAGCATTAAGACTATTATGTTTGTAGACTGATGATCACATCTCATGGATCATGGATAAAGAGTTATCAAGTCTTAAACATAGGTATGAATATTAGGAGTAATATTTATACCGGATTGACCCGCTATGAGAATACTATATAGAAAGTTATGCAAAGTGTCATAAGTTATTCTCATGGTGATAATAGTGTATACCACTCTTCGACCTGAAACCACTATGGATCCTAGATGTAGAGTCAAGTGCTTTATTGTTGATCCAACGTTGTCCGTAACTGGATAACCATAAAGACAGTTGATGGGTACTCCACGAAGCATGCTGAGGGACATGAGTGTCCTAGATGGAATTTTCCAATCCTGCATAATAGGATAAATGTCTATGGACCCAATATTGAACTGGACAAGGGTGACACGGTCTATACCTTGTGTTCAATATAGACATAAGGGCAAAGGGGTAATTATACACATAATTATTATCACAGGAGGTTTTGTCAGATCACATGACATTTTCGTGACTTGGGTAGCAGTGATGTGTTGCTAGATACCGCTCACTGTTTATTATGTTAAATGTGTGATTTAATATAATTGCCAATGCTGCGAAAACCTATAGGGTCACACACAAAGGACGGATTAATGAGAGATAGAGTAACTAAGGAACACCGTAAGGTACGGTGCACTTAAGTGGGAGACGAAACATGGTAAGGTACCAAATACTTAAGTGATTTTGGGCATATTATAAGATATGGGCCAAAATACACTTAAGTGGGCTTTTTAGCTTGAAGCCCACACAAGTGGTTCTATAAATAGAACCACTTGGGTAAAAGCATTGTCACTCCAATCCACTCAGACAGAAATTCAAGTAGAGACTTGGAATTTTGTTTCCCTCTTTCTCTCACTCAAAGCCTTCATTCATAATAGCTAGCACTGCGATTGAAGGAATCCGTTCGTGTGGACTGAGTAGAGACGTTGTCATCGTTCAACGTTCGTGATCGCCCCGTGGATCTGTATCAAAGGTTTTGATCATTATCAGAGATCTGCACCAAAGGTTTGAATCGTCACAAGAGGTAACGATTCTATCACTGATCATGCCCATTCGTAAGGATCACTAAATGGAGAAAATTTTAAATTCCGCTGCGCCTTGGATGGCAATTCTCCTTCATCCAACTCGCTGGTCTTACATCCAACTCCTAACACACACAAAAAGGTTATCAAATTGACAAGCTAACAGGGAGTCTGGAACTCGAGCCTAATAGCTGTCAAGCAAACACACACAAAAAAGAAAAGGTTGCCCGGAGAGATCTCGCACGATCTCCTGCCTACGTATCTCATCTGGTATGAGGATCAGGGCGACGTAGTTCCCCTTAACAGGGGAGAAATTTCTATCCTAACCACAGACTGGGAGATGACAAACTAAAAGGGAGACTGACTCGAGCCTAATAGTTATCATGTAATCCACAATAGTCCTAGGTTGAGGTTTCTAACAAGAGTTTGACTCACACAGGCAGTGAGTCAACTCAAGTCTATCTCTACGTACCTTCAACTTCCTTGAAAGTTGATCATACGACTCCTACAAAAAAGAGATGAGAAGCAAAACAGATAAACATCAAAAGCAATTAGCACACACTATACACAACCAAGGGGGATCAAGCAAGGTTGGGCTTTAGTCAAGGGGTCATATCGACCTTGACAAACAAGCCAAATACTGGAATGGGTGGTCAGGCTCTTAACCTCTAACATTGAGAGTTAGGGTGATCATATGAAATGGAGATGAGGGTTATGCCTCATAGCTCTTAACCCGGGCCTGGGTGAGCTTGAATCAAAGAATGTGTGGGAGTCCATAATGAGGAACTCTATTCCACAATGACTAACTCTATATACAAGATTTTGGATTTTTATTCAAAATGCATCAGCACATGGTATGAGCAAGATGAAAGACTCAACTGAATAGCAGGGGATGGATTACACATCCCTTCTATCTGCCAATGCCTCTTCACTTAGGAGGTCTTTACATGTACAAGGCACAAAGATAAACAAGCACAAACATTGCCTCTTAAGGAGGGCTTCAGACAGGTGCCTGCCAAAATAACATGACAGGTCTTCCAGACTACATGGAGAATAGGAAGTTACCTAAGTGGTATGCCAACCACAAGCAACGCAAAGCAACTCAAATAATGAGTTAAAGCGGCTAAAGTACCTCTTGAAGCTCCAACAATGGCAGTAGCAGATTCAAGGCTTGGCAAGCATCCAAATCTCTTCCTGTATCACTGTTATGAGGCTTGAAGTTGAAATTGAGGCTTGGAACTGCTTAGATCTTGCTCAAATCTGAACTTCCATCTTCACCTTCATGAACTTGCCATGCTTGATTTCCACACGAATCCTTCAAAACAAAGCTTGATCTACACCAAATCCATATCACAGAACAGGAATATGCAAGAAAATAGCAAGGTTATGTGGAAGAAATTTGAATTTCAATGGAGAGAGAAAATTTGAAGGGAAGAAAGATTTAGATCTAGAAATGGTGAATTCTCCCAAATTCTGTTAGGATTATGTATTTATACTATTCACTAATCATGCTGAGAAACTTAATTAAGCTTGGTTAATTGTGATTAAGTGAAATAGAGTATGTGACCAAAAATTGGAAAATGGAGGTGTATGGAGCATGCATACATGAACAGTACCAAATGCATGGTCAAATTCACTCAAAATCATTTTATCAACACAATGGTAATGGAAAATAGTTCATGTAATGCACCAATTTTGAATTTAGCATTTTCCCTCCAAAATGGGCATGAATATGCATATGATCATATGATGAATTTTCATGTAATGTGATGAATGATTTGGAAAGCTCGTGTCATGAGAAGCAAAATGCAAAAAGAGCCACTCAATTTGGAGTTTTGGTTCAAAAGTTATGGCCTTTTGAAGTCTCATGCACACTTGGCAATGATTGGATCATATCTCCTCGACCATTCATCATAAACTCATGATCTTGGACATTTTGGAAATGGGAGAGAGAGATCTTCAAATTTAATGTTGGACAAAAATTCATTTGAAGCTTCTTTAATGATGTAAGATCAAGTTGAAGTTGGACCAAAATCTTTCCATTTTTGGAAACTTCCAATTACAAGTCACTTTCCATTTTTGGAAACTTTTGATTTGACCTCCAATTCTTCAAGATATGCATTTGACATGATGAATAAACATTCTTGGAACATGAATGGGATGAAACAAATCAATTTCCCAGTTCAAAACCCACAATTGACTTTCTGTTGACTTTTTGGTTGACAGATGACTTAGAAGTGCTCTGATCAGCTTGAGCCTCAACCACTTGAGGAATTGGCTCCAAAATGAAACCCTAGCTCTTGTAAGCTTCACATAATAATCATATGATCCTCATCCAAGCAAATAACCTCATCTCCTTGAAAATCCCTAGTTGAAAGAATGGCACTGATTAGGGTTGACCAGAGGTCAAAACCCTAATCCAGAGGAATCTGAGCATGAACAATGAGCCCCTTGAGAATGAAATAACCATGATGATGATGATGTACCCTTGCCAATAAGATAATGCTCAACCTCCTTGAGAGATCAATAAAACCCTAATTGAAGCACATACCTTCAGATGGCTGGTGATCAATTCAATAAGACCCTCATGCTTGAACCTCTTAACCTCTCTATCTTCTGAGAAAGACTTAGGAGGATGACTTGTCTTATTTTCACATGATATGCAATATGCAATGCCTAAGGCCCTAAAATGAAAATGCAATATGCTAAACTAGTCCCAAGAAGAGGAGGGCAAATTTTGAGGTGTTACAGCTGCCCCTATTCAATCCACTGTGAACCTGTCGATATGAACAACCTCGACTTTCAGATGATCAGGGTGAAGAGTGATTGAATACCAAGAACAAACGAACAATTTGCGCTCTGCTGGGAAAATAATTAACAATGCTTGTCAGAATCAACAAAGAAGCGATCTCAAAAGAAGAACCCGTCTGGTACGGTGAAAGTCGGCCTGAATACCGAAAAGAAATATTGACCTAGATACCAAAATAAATGGTAGCACAGGAATACCCATGGCCTGAATGCCGCTCATCAGTCTGAATACCTGAAACCTGGCCTGAATGCCCCCCTTTGGCCTGAACACCGAAAATCTGGTCTGAATACCCACCTTGGCCTGAACACCGGAAACCTGGCCTGAATGCCGCAAGCTGCACCGATCTGAACTTCGGAAGCTTCTTCGATCTGAACATCGGAAAATCTCATGCCCTACGGCATCGGCAGCAATAAGGAAAAGTGATGAATGAGACGACACGCGGGTCAACAATTCATGCTAGGGATAATAAGCCATGAGCATGTCATCCCTACTTAATCCACGGTGAACGAACAATTTGCGCTCAGCTGGGGATTATTCTCTTTCTCTTTTTTTTTGCTTTTCTTGAACCCCGAAACTTCTCTTGATTGATTTTTTTTTTTGCTTTTTCTTGGACCCCGAACAATTATTTCCGCGCGTATAATTCCCGATCACCGTATTTGAACCCCGACAACTTCATAACAATCCTGTTTGCCAAACAATGAACCCCGATCTCCATTTGAATCCCAGTCGCCTGACGATAACTCACGATCGCCATTGTGAACCCCATTCTCCAGAAAACACCCCGTGCCTCCTTTTCTCCATTTGAACCCCGCTCTCCAGAAAATGCCCAGCACTTCCTTCTATCCATTTGAACCCCGTTCTCCATTTTCTTGTGATAATTCCGCTGGCAACGTCGGAAATAACACCAAAACACCACTCTGATGGCGACATATCAGAGGGTACGCCTTCATGAAAGGAAGGTAATCATGTGCATTTCTTCCTCCGAAGATACCCATAACGACTTCTGTTGGCCTCGCCAAAGTCTAACGTGACACATGATCAGAAGACAATCCTGAGGACCTCATCCCAGATATAATCTTCAACTCCAATCTCCATTTGAACCCCGTTCTCCAGAAAATGCCGCAACACTTCCTTTTCTCCATTCTTCGATTTTCGCGCTGATCGCGTAACATTCTCTGATTGTATTTCCATCTCCGTCCGACGGAAAATTTTCCTCCAATATCGCATTACTGGGGAACATTGTTGCTCTAACGTCATGATGCTAAACTCCTCAGAGTAACATCTTCTAACTTCTATCTCGCACGACAGAAATCTCCTCCAGTATCACACTACTGGGAAATACCGTTGACCCAACGTCACGATGCTAAGCTCCTCAGAGTAACATCTTCCAACTTCCATCTTGCACGACAGAAATCTCCTCCAGTATCGCACTACTGGGAAATACCGTTGACCCAACGTCACGATGCTAAGCTCCTTAGAGTAACATCTTCAAACTTCCAGCGAAACCAAACCTCAAACGGTAACCACAGCTTGAGACTAGCTTATGCTTGCAATGATGATGCATGATTTTTTTTCAGCGTAATGCTCCATAATTATGGAAATGCTACGCAATGAACTATGCAATATGCTATGCTTATCTAAATGATGAATGCATAAAAAGTATCCCCCTCAAGGGACTCTTCTAGGGAGCTCGAGGCACTCTGCTGAGGAACTCGCTAACGCTCCCATCTCCACCCTGCTGAGGAATAGCACTACTGCTGGGGAAAGGACCACCCTCACCAGGGATGACCTCCACTGAACCCGATCCGCTTGGGGACTTCGCTGGGGAAGAAACCACCAACACACTTTGCGGGGAAAACAACAATCTTTCAGACTTGCTGGGGATGCAACAATCCCGATACTGCTTGGGGAGACAACCACCTTCAGGCCCGAATGCCAAGGAAACACCGACCTTGAACCCGCTGGGGAGATAACAATCCCGACCCTGCTGGGGAAACAAGGAATATCCGGCACAGAACACCCGTCGACTCGTCGAATCATGGTACTCACCATCTAACTCCAGTGTCAGCTTTCCACTTTTGAGAGCTCCCAGACTCGTCTGGACTTTTCTGATTCATCACCTTATATTCTCGACTTCTCCGTACTCTACGGAGATCGAACTTCCTGGATTCATACAAACTTTCCAGTCCTCAGACTTTGAAGAGTCTTCTTGATTAATCTTCCAGGATCGTCGCACGTCTTTCCGTCGTCTTTTCACCATTCTTCAGCGCCTTTGTGCCTGATTGGACTCCACGGGGATCTTTGGTCAAAAGGCTTCACATCACAGCCTGCAAGTGAGTGAAAATATCTAACAGCACCTGCAAAAGAGATCGTTAGATAAAAACGTGCCCTAGGCGTGCCAAATTTCAACACCTGGGTCACTCAAACTTCCGAATAAGATTTCAAGTTTTCAATCTTATACACATGCATTGGAAGGGATCTCCATGATTCAAAATGCAAAGATTCTTATCAAAATAAACGGATGTTTTTGCAATCAAAGCGGTAATGAAAACAAAAACAAAATTATTTGATTGAATATGCATTTTATTGATTGAAAAAGGTGACTCAAAACCGAGCAACACACAGGAAGCAATCCCTGAAAAGAGGTAATTGCGCACAAAAGGAAAAATCTATCCTAATGGCAATGTGAACCCGTGATCTCATCGAGTTCTAACTCGGTTACACCCCATATGTCCTCAAGACTCTCCGTGCTTTCTGCCTTCTAAACAAGACGCTTCCGACCGATCCCTGCCGGGGATTATCCATGATGTCATAACCAAAGCACAAACAATCATGCTAGACGCAGTTGTTCGTTTCGATCCCTCTTTTGCCTGGACCGCCCTTTCGGGTTTTCAGTCCACCGGGATACCCTTTTTTGCCCAAGCCGCCTTTTCAGGTTTTCGACTTGCCGGGTGTACATTTTTTCTTTTTATCCCTAATTTTTGTCCGAACCTTTTTTCATTTTTTTTTGGTTCGCCGGGATGCCCATTTTTGCCTGTACTATTTTATTCTTTTCGTCCAGCGGGTCTCTTATACAAAGTATTTTTTAACTGCGTCCGCATTCACAGGGGATGGAAAATCCTCGCCATCCATGGTCGTCAATAACAAGGCTCCGCCAGAGAAAACCTTCTTGACCACGAATGGACCTTCATAATTGGGTGTCCATTTGCCCCTACGATCGTTCTGAGGAGGAAGGATCCTTTTCAACACCATGTCTCCTACGTGATATACCCGAGGTTATACCTTTCGGTCAAAAGCACGCTTCATTCGCTGCTGGTACAACTGCCCATGACAAACGGTTGCCAGCCTCTTTTCCTCAATCAGGCTCAACTCTTCGTACCGAGTCCTTACCCATTCAGCCTCTTGCAATTTCATCCATCAGGACTCTCCACGATGGGATTTGGACCTCAATAGGTAATACCACTTCTATCCCATACACGAGCGAGAACGACATTGCCCCAGTAGACGCACCGAGGTTCGATACCCAGGATATAAGCTTTGTACTCAGCCACCATTATTGGTGCATTCAAATGTCAACCTGGCAGCAACAGCTCCAACTCCGTTACCATCCACGTTAACAACCCCATCAAACATCGGAATCCGTTCGGATTCAGGGTCAGGCCCCTCCTCCGGGATTGGTTCCTCACAATCTTTCGATTCGAGAACCATGATGTCCTCATCAGGGAATTCAAACTTCCTCGGTTAATAATCCTCAATGGGTTGTTGGGCGAGGTAATCAGACAATACACTCCCCTTTATCGCCTTTCTGAGAGGTATATTGAACATCGTATTCTGTCAAAATCATCTGCCAACGAGCAACCCGTCTGGTCAATGCTGGCTTCTCAATGCTGGCTTCTCAAATACATACTTGATCGGATCCATCTTGGAAATTAATAAAGTGGTATGAACCAGCATATACTATCTCAGTCGTGTTGGTGTAAGCCCTAGAGGCCAATACATTTTGGTACTTGTATCGAATAATAAAAGGCATTCTCTTTATTATGGTTGATTAATAAAGTCCCTGGAATAGATAGTCCGTTTAATGTATTAAGTGTGACTTAATCATGAGAACACATTAAACATAAGGACACTATTCCTAAAGTATCCGTAGTCGAGCTTTAGTGTGAAGTGGGATAACATTAAAGCATTAAGACTATTATGTTTGTAGACTGATGATCACATCTCATGGATCATGGATAAAGAGTTATCAAGTCTTAAACATAGGTATGAATATTAGGAGTAATATTTATACCGGATTGACCCGCTATGAGAATACTATATAGAAAGTTATGCAAAGTGTCATAAGTTGTTCTCATGGTGATAATGGTGTATACCACTCTTCGACCTGAAACCACTATGGACCCTAGATGTAGAGTTGAGTGCTTTATTGCTGATCCAACATTGTCCGTAACTGGATAACCATAAAGACAGTTGATGGGTACTCCACGAAGCATGCTAAGGGACATGAGTGACCTAGATGGAATTTGCCCATCCTGCGTAACAGGATAAATGTCTATGGGCCCAATATTGAACTGGACAAGGATGACACGGTCTATGCCTTGTGTTCAATATAGACATAAGGGCAAAAGGGTAATTATACACATAAGTATTATCATAGAAGGAATTGTCAGATCACATGACATTTTCGTGTCTTGGGTAGCAGTGATGTGTTGCTAGATACCGCTCACTGTTTATTATGTTAAATGCATGATTTAATATAATTGCCAACGTCACGAAAACCTACAGGGTCACACACAAAGGATGGATTTATGAGAGATAGAGTAACTAAGGAATACCGTAAGGTACGGTGCCCTTAAGTGAGTTATAGAGCATCGTAAGGTACGATGTACTTGAGTAGAATACGAAATATGGTAAGGTACCATGAGCTTAAGTGATTTTGGGCATATTATAAGATATGGGCCAAAATACACTTAAGTGGGCTTTTAGCTTGAAGCCCACACAAGTGGTTCTATAAATAGAACCCTTGTGCAGAAGCAAAAAATTGCGGTTGCATTATTTTCGTTTTCTATCACTCTCTCTCTCTCACTCAAAGCCTTCATTCGTACCAGCTAGCACTGAGATTGAAGGAACCCGTTCGTGTGGACTAAGTAGAGACGTTGTCATCGTTCAACGTTCGTGATCGCTTCGTGGATTTGCATCAAAGGTTTTGATCGTCACAAGAGATCTGCACCAAAGGTTTCAACCGTCACAAGAGGTAAATATTCTATCACTGATCATGACCATTCGTAAGGATCTCTAAAGGAGAAAATTTTAATTTCCGCTGCGTTTTGGACCGCAATTCTCCTTCAGTCGGCGAGCAGCCTATGCCAAAGTACAACAAGTTTTCTCGAGCAGTGAATATATTGTTTCACAGTCGATAAACTTTTTGCTAAGGTAAATTGCATGCTCTTTTCGACAAGACTCGTCATGCTGCCCCAGTACACACCTCATAGATCCCTCGAGGACCGTCAAGTACAGAATTAACGGTCGTCCCTCCACAGGAGGCATCAGAATCGGAGGCTCCTGCGAATATTCTTTTATCTTTTTCATATGCCGATTGGCAATCATTATTCCACCTGACCGTTTGATCTTTTCTTAACAGCTTGAATATGGGTTCACACGTAGCTGTCAGATGAGATATGAACCATGAAATATAGTTCAATCTACCTAAGAAACCACGACCCTCTTTCTCTGTTTCCGGTTCAGGCATTTATTGTATTGTTTTTTTCTTCTTTTTCTTTTTTTTTAGCAGGATCAACCTCGATTCCTCTTTCACTCACAATAAACCCCAGCAACTTACCGGACCGCACTCCGAAAGTGCACTTATTCGGATTCAACCTCAATCTGAACTGTCTCAGCCGGTCAAACAACTTGGCCAGATCTACCAGATGCCCCTCTTCTGTTTGGGACTTTGCTATCATGTCATCAACATAGCATTCAATTTCATGATGAATCATATCATGAAACAAAGTCACCATGGCCCTCTGATAAGTGGCACCGGCGTTCTTGAGACCGAATGACATCACCTTATAACAGAAAGTACCCCACGGTGTGATGAACGTTGTTTTCTCCATATCATCTGGCGACATTTTGATTTGATTATAGCCAGAAAAGCCATCCATGAAGGAAAACACCGAGAATTGAGCTGTATTATCTACCAACACATCAATGTGAGGTAACGGGAAATCATCCTTCGGGCTAGCTCTATTCAGATCCCAGTAGTCCACACACATTCTCACCTTCCCATCCTTCTTCGGCACCGACACAATATTCGCGACCCAAGGCGGATAATTAGTGACAGCAAGGAAACCAGCATCCCACTGCTTCTGCACCTCCTCTTTGATTTTCATGGCCATCTCAGGTCGAGTTCTGCGTAACTTCTGCTTCACTGGAGGACAGTCTGCTCTCAATGGTAACTGGTGCACAATGCTATTGGTATCCAACCCTGACATATCTTGATACGACTAGGCGAAGACATCAACATACTCTTTCAACAGGGCTACCATTCTGTTCTTGGCATGTGTCTCCAAAGCGGCCCCAATCTTGATCTTTTTCTTGACCTCGTCGGTCCCTAGATTAACATCCTCGACCTGCTCTTCATGCGGTTAAATCACCTTCTCCTCTTGTCTCAATAACCTGCCTAATCTTCCAGCATATCACAATCTTCTGCGTCTTCTTCTTCGGCATGATAGATCAAATTGTCGAAGTCATACAAAGGTGTAACCGAATTGTTATCAATGAGATCAGGAGAATAGTCGCATCTACATGAATATTGATTCATGCATTGCTTTTGAGGTCGGGACAAGAAAAATCAAAAGGAAGAAAAATGAAAACAAACATTGCCATTTATTATTTTTTAAACTGCAAAAATGAATGAAAAACAGGGAACACCGCTTTTATTGTGAAAACATCCATTTATTAATAATGCAAAATGTTGCAAAATGAAACACATGAGGTGACCCTTACAATGGACCATTACGTTTCGGGCAAAACGTATGGCTTTCATGCAAACAGAATTGAAAAACAGAAATATTACTCTTCACGATGAGTGACAGTGATGATCTTTGAGGCCTTCCAGTTCCCTGGTACGCACGATTTTATCCACGAGTCAAGTTTGCAGTCACTGTCAATCTTTTCACCCACCGCACAGGCGTGACCTAGATCCAGCATTCCAGCACTGATGAATGTGAACGGTTGACGACGTCCTCTGTTTTGCTCAGACGAGTCTTGGTCTGGCTGATAGCCAACCCCGAACATATCTGCTTTTACCACAATGTCTATGATCTTTCCCCAGCCTAGGGCTTCTCCGTTCTTCACCACCTCCATGGTCTGTTTGTAAGAAGAAATGGACAACTTCTTCTTTTTCTCAGCACATATGGCCTTCTCCACCTTGACGGTTTCAACTGCCTGACTCGGTGTTTCACATTTTTCACCATCCATTTCCAACTTCATCATTCTCTGAGTCGTTTCCCTCATCATTACACACCTGTTTGTGGCGACAGCCGCACAACAATTATCACAACCAGGGAAAGCTCCATTCTTCATCAGATGTCTCTGGACCACAGACATTGGAGTTTTTAACTGATCCCCATTCATCAGCCCAATCGTCCTCCTATCCTCAGAAATTGCATTCACCTCCATCTGACCATGCGCGGACATGGGATTAACATTAATACTCGGTGTCAGTGCAAAATTGATGGCTTTAGAATCCACCAAATCTTAAACGACATGCTTAAAAGCTTTACAATCCTCAATGCTATGCCCGGGTGCACCGGAATGGAACTCGCACTTGATATTCTCATCGTAATTTGCAAGCCTCTGATCCAGTCTCACTGGAACCAATGTCCTTGGCTGAACCAACCCAAGATCCTTCAACCTCTTAAGCAGAAGAGCATACGCCATGGGGGGCTCATCAAACTGACGATCAGTCATCCTTCTTCTCGCTTGGCACCCAGCTCTCTGTGTTCTCGTTTAAGGTGGCTGCTGTTGCTGTCGTACAGATTGATTACCAGCAGGAATCGTTACTGTAGCAGCATACGGGTGATAACGATCCCTACCGCGTCCCTTTTGGACAGACACATCACTTGATTCAACCTCCTTCTCGCGCTGACTATTGCCAGAGGGCTTCTTTACTCCAGACGACGGAGCATCTCCCTGGATTTCCCCCATTCTCAGCCAGTTTTCAATCCTCTCCAACCTCTCAGCGATTGCTTTTTGCCCCACAGCGAGCCCTTGCATGATGTTGAACAACTCACCCATCTTCTCTTTCAGGTCGAGAATATCGGCGTTGGCCGGATTCATCATTCCTGCGTCAGTCAAACATGTTAGAAACTGACACCTGCAAAACAGAAGACAGGTTATTATGACTCACGCATGAATGCAATGTCTATCCATATGAGGAACATTCTGTCTTTCGATCCTGGTTTCACCGAAGCAGATAATAATTCGCCAGCCACATTTTATCATCAACCATATGGTTTCACCATACAAAATAGAGAATCATGATTTAGCAAAGATATCACCCAACCATGTGTGGGTTGTGTCAGTGAAGCACAAGAAAGCATATAAAGCTTGAAGATCGATCAATGAATGATAATAACCACTGTATATCAAAAGTGCACAATACGTGCGAAAGTCATACATAGTGTCTGATACAGATCAAATACAATTCTCCAGAATCAGAAAGAAAATACAAGCAAGTGAATTCCGTCAACATGCCTGACGGTAATCCAACACAAATAAGAAAGGTCTAATCTGACGAAGGTCCCACAGAAGGCTCTGCATCATCAACCATCTTGGCAAACTTCACAGCAAACCTGAGCTCAGTATTCTCCTGCTGCAGTCTTCCTATCTTCTTCTGGTGAATCTTCATCTGTCGGAAGTAATGATCCCTCTCAGCAAGATAATGATCTCTCTCAGCAATAATCTTCGCTTTCTCCGCTTCCCATTCTGTAGTAAGGATTTTGGCTCGGGCATCTCTCTGATTCTTCACAAGGACCTGTCTCCTCTTCTCATCTTCAATATCCCTCAAAGCTCTAGCTAGCTTCTCCTTGGTAATGTCATGCTCCTTTGTAGACGACTCCAACGCTTGGCTGAGCTTGCGGTAATAAGCGGTGTCTATCTCAAAGCGCTTCACCTCCAAGGCGTGTCTCTTATCCTGGTCTTCTATTTTCCCTTTGATTTCCTGATTAGCCATCTGAATCCTAGCAACACTCATCTCTAACTCAGTCTTCTCTGCTTGCAGCTGATCTCTGGCTTTCTTCATCTCGAGGAACTCTTCCATGCTGATAGAAGAACGTGGCCCCTCAATCAAAGGACACCAAGGATCACCCCCAGGAAATGGTAGATGTGTGAGCTCAATCCTCTTCCTAAGCCAATCATCAAATCGAGGAAAAGAACTGCTATTAACCTTACCAAAAGGAACCTTGCCCTTCCTCTGAATGTTACGCCATGCTCTGGACACTTGCCTCAACTGTGACAGATTACCCTCAGCCGGGAAGTAGAAAGACTCCTGAATCTCACACTCGAGAGGAGGAACCTCCATAGCAAACCCCATTTGTCTCCTAAGAAGCGTCAGGTTGTAATTAATGCAACCTTGAACTCCTATAAGAGGCACATTGGGAAAGCTCCCACAACTGTAAATGAAATTTCGCCCAGCCACACCATTATGAGTCCAAGCTATGTCCTTGGCTTGCAAATCCATCAACTTGGTCGCCCAATTAACCGTAGGATCAAGAGAAACAAAAGCACCTCTGGAAGGCGGATATCCCATGAACCACTTGTGCAACAGTTGAGCACAACATCTGATCAATCCCCCACGCCGCTTCTCGTTCCGATTATGGACCGAGTAATAAACATCCCTAACCAAGGTAGGAACAGGATTCCTCTGCATAAACACCCGGATGGCATTAATGTCCACAAAGTTCTTCTGATTAGGAAACAGGATGATCCCATAGATGCTCACAGCAATCAAAGCACAAGCGGCCCTCCAATTACCCACAACAGCATGCTCCTTGGCCTTAGCCTCCAAGAAACTCAAATGAAAACCGGGCAACTTTCCCTTCTCCTTCAAACCCCCCTTGGTCACCTCTGGGCTCAAATAAAGAGCACGAGAAATCTCAGCAAAATCAAGTTCATCCTTAGTGACATAGAACGGAATCTGATCCCTGATTGGAAGACCCAGGATGCTGGCATAGTCCTCCATCAAAGGTCCCAACAAGTAATCCGGGAACACAAAGCACCTCAAGCCCGGGTCATAAAACTGGAGAAAAGTGTGGATGACACTCTTATCTGTATCAGTAAGCCTGAAAACCACCTTCAGAATACCACCATAATCCTCATGGAACATCCCCACATGGTCAGGTGTAATCAATGCTATCATATCCTTCAGCACATCAATCTCTGGATTGAAGAAACTGTAGACGACGTCATCTTTCAAGCCGGTCCTCATATCTGGAACAAGAACGTCTCTCAACCAGGATCTCAATCAAGAATGTCCCCTGCATATGGATAAACATGAGTTAGATGCAGATAAATGCAAAATGGGAATGATGCTGATGCATGAATGCAATGCACTGTGCCATCCTCCAAGTCATCTGAACATCCACTGCACTGAGCTACGGTCTCGGAACTGATCACAACCATCTGAGGAACTGAGTAACCCTAAATCCAACTCGGGAGGTTCCGAAATAAACGAAACAGAGGATATACCACCATCATCACTGGGAAATCACTGAACTGATAGCCCCAAAATCATCTGAATCAACCCAGGGAATCCTGAAATAAACGGATCCCCACTGATAAATACCGCGGACAGAACTCTGGCGTCTCAGAAATAAATATCCATAAATCCGACTTATAAATAAGACTCTGATCAATAACTGAACCATTAGTCACCATCAAAGTCACCAACAGAACATGCATCTGTAGGAACCAGCCCTCCCCTCACAGGTGAATTCTAATCAGGTCATCCTAAGGCGGATAATGGTCTCGACAATCGGACAAGATACTCAACGGGTTTGCCCTTTCGGGTGTGCCGCTGCAGCTCTCATAAGATCATCTAAACCAAAGATCCGGGAAAGAACGGTCACCGAAGTCAACAGCTCTAAAGAGATAACCCAACCAAAGTGGAATACTCCACCCGGAAGAGCTCTCTCAGAAGAACCTCGTCCGGCTTGTGGTATGTCACGTCGCAACAACATGCTGATCCAACATGTGAGGAAACGTGAGACCACACTAATCCTAGGTGTATACTCGGGCCTGGGTTTTAGCCCCACTCAGAACACCCACCCCAAATCAGAGGAACCAACCTGTACAGAATCCAGCACAATGATAATATGATGCATGCAAACATCTATGCAAATATATACACTCAGCAGTATAATAATCATGAATGCAATAAATAGAGCAACAAAAGCAACCAAAACTATCCTAGAGAGCTCTAGGACTGACTCGCCTAGGGAAGATGGACCAGCAAGAGGTCAACTTCCTAATTTCCCCAGCAGAGTCGCCAGCTGACGCATCCGCGAAAAACAATCGGCGGGAAAATACAGACAAACAGAACCGCCACCGTGCGTTATTTATCCCAAAGGAGGGAAAGGAAACGCTCGAAGTAAACCTGGAAAGGAAATGGTCTTACGACCGAAGATTGCAAGGATTGGGAGTCGGTTACGCAAGGGGAAGGTATTAGCACCCCCTCACGTCCGTCGTACTCGACAGGATCCACGCTCAGAAGAACAGAATGAGGTTGCTAAATAACTGCTCAAAGAATACACACACACTGGAATAAAACACAGATGGAAGGAGACGGAAGTGGACTCGGCAGGATGTCGCATCCTGGGCCTACGTAGTTTGTCAGAAACAAACATCAGAGTCGACGTAGTTCGGGGAAATGGGAACGGGCTCGCTAGGATATCGCATCCTATGCCTACATATCTCATCTGGAAAGAGAATCAGAGCTACCGTAGTTCGGCTAACGCACGCCGAAACAAAACACAACACAAAGACGCTGAGACGTCAAAAGAAACACTCAAAAGGAAACAGACTGCCAATGGCTGGTCTTACGTCCGACTCCAAACAACAAATGCAAACAGGAAACCGAATGCCAATGGCTGGACTTACATCAGACTCCAAACAAAAGAAACACAAACAGGAAACCGAGTGCCAATTGTTGGGCTTACATCAGACTCCAAACACACCACAAGTAGGAAACCGAATGCCAATCACTGGTCTTACATCCAACTCCTAACACACACAAAAAGGTTATCAAATTGACAAGCTAACAGGGAGTCTGGAACTCGAGCCTAATAGCTGTCAAGAAAACACACACAAAAAAGAAAAGGTTGCCCGGAGGGATCTCGCACGATCTCCTGCCTACGTACCTCATCTGGTATGAGGATCAGGGCGACGTAGTTCCTCTTAACAGGGGAGAAATTTCTATCCTAACCAGAGACTGGGAGATGACAAACTAAAAGGGATACTGACTCGAGCCTAATAGTTATCATGTAATCCACAATAGTCCTAGGTTGAGGTTTCTAACAAGAGTTTGACTCACACAGGCAGTGAGTCAACTCAAGTCTATCTCTACGTACCTTCAACTTCCTTGAAAGTTGATCATACGACTCCTACAGAAAAGAGATGAGAAGCAAAATAGGTAAACATCAAAAGCAATTAGCACACACTATACACAACCAAGGGGGCTCAAGCAAGGTTGGGCTTTAGTCAAGGGGTCATATCGACCTTGACAAACAAGCCAAATACTGGAATGGATGGTCAGGCTCTTAACCTCTAACATTGAGAGTTAGGGTGACCAGATGAAATGGAGATGAGGGTTATGCCTCATAGCTCTTAACCCGGGCCTGGGTGAGCTTGAATCAAAGAATGTGTGGGAGTCCAGAATGAGGAACTCTATTCCACAATGACTAACTCTATATACAAGATTTTGGATTTTTATTCAAAATGCATCAACACATGGTGTGAGCAAGATGAAGGACTCAACTGAATAGCAGGGGATGGATTACACATCCCTTCTATCTGCCAATGCCTCTTCACTTAGGAGGTCTTTACATGTACAAGGCACAAAGATAAACAAGCACAAACATTGCCTCTTAAGGAGGGCTTGATCGCTCGACTGTGTGAGTCGAGAATGGGATACAAACTGCAAGTGCACAGTTCTATCGCGTAGTTTTAAAAGATATCGATCCCACAGGGACTTATGAATTGATGTACCGTTATCTAAAGTTACTACGTAAATCTAAGGTGAAAATGTTTGATTGTCTGGGGAAAAACTAAAAACTAAACTAATATCTAGATTAAATATCAATAAAACGGATATCGGTATGTAGTTCGTCAAAACTAGGGAATCAATTCCTTGTCGGTCTCTCGGTTTTAAAATAAATCGTTTCGATTAACTTTATTGGTTAAAGGTTTTATCTCAAACTCTCGCTCTGTTGAAGAAACCATGATCTTAGATTAATGTAGCTGTCACTTATAATTAAGTCAAAAATCATATTTTGAAAACAATAAAGTTGCAGAAACTCTTTTTAAGAAAATACTGACCGTTTTAAACACCCTTATCTCAAACTTTCGCTCTGTTGACTTAGGTTATACAATTAAATCTAAATGCTTAACTCTCGTCCTCACATTCAATCTTTAAAAATACTTTTTGAAAAAGGTCAGAATTTAATTAATTCTAAAACTTGCTCTCGCCCTGAGATAGACTTAATGACTAACTTACACTGTCCAGTTAAAACCTCAAACTCTCGCTCTGTTGGTTTCAACTTCTTTATGTCTTTTACTTTTGTAAAAAATCTTGTTATTAAACCTGTAAGTTAAGACCATAAAAAGATTGATTCTAATTTTAAGTTTGAATAGACCGACTTAGTCTTGACCCCTCTTTCTGCTTACTTTACATACCGATACCTGGGCAAATTAGCCAGACATGCTAAATAAATAAGAATCTATATCATGCATAAACAGACTCATTCCAGGCATGCAATGTAAATAAACAATAGAATAAAACATTAAAAATTAAATAACGATTAAAGAACCTGAATGCGTAATACAATGGTCTTGAACACTCCACCACAAGCCGGTAGGATTTGTTCTTGGATTCTTCAATTAAACAGTAAAATAAAACAAGGAAATAAAACTGGAATATAACGTAAGGTTAAATCCGGTATAAAGTTGCACAGTAGTTTCCGGTGTAGAAACTACTACGCGAAAAATATCTAAAAGCTAAGAACGGGGGAAAAATAAATTGCAAGGGAAAAAGAAAATAAAGCTTGCAAAATAAAATAAATAAAGTGGACGATGCTGGAAAGGAAGAAAAATAGGCAAAGGCGTGAAAAGTAAATTTGGCAGAGCTTCCGCAAAACTGAGCGTGCAAAAACTTGTGTCTGGAAGTTCCCAATTTGCTGCTATTTATAAGCTGCTGGTGTAACCACTTTTCAAGGGTTTCCGCGTGCATGGTAGTAGGCTTCCGAGGGTTAAGCGTGCGTGGAAGTGGGCTTCAGCGTGGTCAGTTGAGTTCCTTGCGCCAAAAATATAGAGGACTGGTGTGACGTTCGTCACACCATGTGTGACGTCCGTCACAAGGTTACTTCGCGTGACGCTCGTCACGCGTCCTGTGACGTCCGTCACAGGCACAACATTGGTGACTTGTGCGCTTTGGGCTGGGCTTTGGCCTTTGGTTCCTTTTCTCTCCTTTTTGTTGCTTTTTACACCTCCTTTTCTTCCCTTTTTCACTTTTGCTTTAAAATGGGTACCTGATGTAAATAGAAAAGAAATACTGCATAATATCTGATGAAATGGGATAAATTAGCGTAAATGATAAAATAATTTAATTGAATTAAGTCTTAAAAAGCGATATAATTTCGTGTTATCAAACTCCCCCATACTTAAATCTTTGCTTGTCCTCAAGCAAAATTCAGTATAGAACTTGTTAAAAGTTTTAGCCGGATGAAATTTTAAAGCACACATCAATTCGTACTAGGTTGCCAATGGATTTTTGTTTAGGAGGACTTGAGTTTAATCTTAACATCAACAACTACCGTCACAACTTAGATAACCCTATCTTATGCCAATCAGTTCAAGTACCCTATGATAGCTATCCTGGTTCCTTTAGTCTTATTTTGCCCGTTTTCATTCTAGCGAAATCACATTAAGCCCTTTATCCTTTCGCGCACATAGTGGAGTAACCGGTTAGTGACTATGATCCGCTTTTAGCTAGAAGTTCTGGTACATAAGTCGGATAACTTCATTATTCAGTCCATTGCAAATTGCGGGGGATCGAACCGTAGTCCGCCCTACCAAGTTCAGTACCAGATTCCTACTGAACCAACTCATAATGGATCTTTCATATTGTGCTTTTACATGATCTGCAACCTTTAGATTAAATGATCCGGTAAGGATCACCTAATTTGATTAGTGCATTTCTTGATATATTTATGTGTCTCAGGTTACTTATGGGATCATTCACTTATATTCATCGGCCCTCCACGTAGTTTGCTATTAAGATGGTGCTGACTTCTGTATAAACTACTTGGGGTTACCATAGAACTAAAAGTTCAAGGAATCGGTATAATAGGTACTTATCCTGATCTAACATATTGAGGTTCTCAGAGCGTTGTTATGGTAATGATTTTGTTTTGATTTCACTCAAATTTTATAAAGTAGGCAACCTTTATACTTGTTGGGTGTGTTAAAATTTTTGTTATGGCTCAGGAAATTGAGGGGAATAGATAATAGAAAATTTTCTTCACATTCAGGACTTAACTTAAAAAAATTATTTTGTTTTTTTTTTTTTTTTTTTTTTTTTTTTTTTTTTTGTAGGGAAATAACAATGAAAAGGGAGAGTACAAACTTGAAACAAAGATGAGAATGGAAAGAATAATGTTTCCCCCCCATACTTGAACTAAACATTGTCCTCGATGTTTTAAGGGAAAGAAATACAAAATGGAGATGAAAAGAAAAATACAATTAAGGCTGTCTTCCACCTCTGGTTCTTGGTCCTGGTGATCTTTGACGTATGTCTAAGCTGTCGAATCTGCTAAACAACTCAGTAAACCGCTGGTCGGTTATGGCATTCCGAGCATCCTGTTGCTGTTGCATTTGACGCATCATCTGCATCATCTCTGTATTTTGTGCCTGCATTCCATCGATAGCATCCATAATGTCATCGTTGGTCGCAGGCCTTCGTCGTCGACGACGTTGGGAGGATGGGCCGGCTGCGTTACTGGAAGGGTTGAGCGGGACTGACGGTTGTGTTGGCGGATGATCACCTTGTTCCATTTCTTCAAACTCATCTGTTTGCTGGTTTGTTTGTGAAGGCTCGGTGGTTTCAGGAGCGCTAAGATCGTAGAGGTGGCGGTTCGGGTTTGTGACATCGGTTAGGGTGGTATTGGGTAGCACAACACTTGGGACAGCTTGGTTGTTCACCATAAGATAGTATCCTCCGCCTACTCTGTTTTTAATCAGGCGGCTGGAGCGACAATAGCTGATATCCATAGACAGGGGTGGTAGGGATTCTAAAGTTTGGAGTTTATCCCCTAGGTTCAGGCCAAGTGCTATGGAGGTTATTAATCCACCAATTATGAATGGTTGCCGGCCTCTAGCACATAAGGTGCGGATATGATGAAAGAGAAAAGAGGCGGCGTTTACCGTAGTATCCGATTCGAAAACGCACTGGAGGAAAAAGAGTTCTTTTGAGTTGACCTTACTGTTGTTTGGTCTTCCAAAGAGTGTGTTTTGCAGGATACGGAGAAAATAACGGATGGTGGGGTTATGGATGTGGGAGAGAAGGAGTTCTTCCCAGTTGTAGGTATTTATACCGGAAATTTTCTTAAAAAGGTCGAAAACTAGAACTGTGTTCCAGTTTGAGGTTGGGGGAATTCTGGCATGGAGCAGACCTTCTGTGGGAAATTGTAGCATGGCACTCAATTGGCGTTGGGTTAGAGAGTACTCGGTGTTAAACATACGGAAGGTTGCTGTACCGGTTAGAAATTCACCTTCACCGGCGGGAGTGGTGTAGTCGTAAGAACTTAGGAATTCTAAGGTTAGGGAAGGATAGGTGGGTTGGTTATGGGTGCAAAGGAAGGTTAAATCGGCTCTACGGAGCATCCACTCGATACCTTGGAGTAAGCCCAATTGTTGTAAACAAGTTAAATCGGGGTACCTGGTGGGAGCGACGCCTCGCTGTTGGAAGCGCTCGAATTGCTCTTGCTGATAGTTGTCATCTCCGGATCGGAAGATGATATTTCCGAAATTTTGATTTCCCGCCATTGTGATGAATTTTTGAATGAGTGATTTGGAAAAGAAAAGAATTGTATATTTGATATGAGAGAATTGTTTGTGGTGAAAGAAGGAAGTCTGGAGGGTATTTATAGGTAAAATGTGGGAGGTGAAAAGAAAGAGTGGTTGAAAAGTAATTAATTGTGGTAAATGAAAAATGAATGGGGAATGTAAAAAGGTAGGGGTGTAACGTTCGTCTCCAACGGCTCCCTAACGTTCACATGTCTGAGGGGCGTTACGCTCGTCACAAAGCTGTGACGCTCGTAACAGGCACTAAGTGTGCCGTCCGTCATGGATTGTGTGACGCTCGTCACACTTCCTTTTTGGAAAGGCTTAGTAGCGCTTCACAGAATCACTTTGGTAGCGTAATTTAATGTTTTATTTAGCTTATGGTTATTTTTAGTCTGCAATTTTAATGCACTATGCACGTTACTTGCTTTGTATAATAATAATAGGTAACAACAGTAGAACGTAACAGGCATTTGCGTAATGAAATTAACTAAACAGCTTCAATAAAAAGGATCATAATGTATTACAGGAAGGGAAAATAATAAAATGAAATAGAAATGAACATGAATTCAAATAACATTAATGAAAAAAATCTAGCTTAAAACTAAATAACTTAGAAAGGAAAAATAACTAAATTCCATCTATCTTCGGATCTCTGGCCGGAGGAGTAAAAGAGTTAACATGATGCCGTAACATACGTAACTGACTTGCCGTGCTGCTCATGTGTTCTAGGACTGCAAGTCTCAAGCTGTGGAAATCTTCCCTGAGGGCGTTTTGTTCTGACATCAAGGCTTCAATGACGGTTTTAATATCTGTTCCTGGCATATGATGCCGGAGATCAGGCATGGCTGATTCTTCGGTCAGGACAGGCTGAGGAGGAGGATCAATATCATGGTAACCGGATGGAGTCTGAGGGTCAGATTCAGCAAGAGAGATATGGTCAACATAGTGCTCATAGTCATCACAAATCTCATAATCCTGGATGGATTCAGTGGATCCAGCAGGAGTTGGGGTTTCATTCAGGTTATAGAGCCAGTTCCTTTGGTTATGAACACTAGTCCTAGGATCGGGCAGGGTGAATAGGCAGAGAACCTGGTTATCAATAACAAGCTCAAACTCATCATACCCTAGGTTTGCTATAAACATAGTGTTGAAGAGGAAAGGTATACTCATAGTGGTAATGCCACAAAAAGGGTTCAGGTCAAGCATAGGCTGACGTAATCCAATAGCATTACCTATCATAGTTATCAGGCCGCCTATTCTAATGGGTGCTCTCTCATCCTGGATAAGGTGGTCCAAATTAGCTAACATAAAAGTAGCACCGTTTACTGGACGGTTCTGGGAAGCACAAAATATGATGAAGAGTTCATCACGTGAAACTGAAGTATTATTTGGCTTCTTCCCAAATAAAGTGTGGGTCAGGATCTTATGGAAATAGCGAAAAGCCGGGTTATGTATGTTTCCAGAGAGAAACTCATGTTCTTCGGGCTCATCATTTCCAGTCAGCTTACCCCAAAAGTGTTCAAGCTCTCTATACTCAAAAAGTTCTTCCTGGCTTATAGTGAATGTATCAAAGGAGGTAGGAAAACCCAAAAGGTTGGTGAAGTCTCTAATATTAAATTGGTACTCCATATTGAACATTCTGAACTGGATAAAACCTCTGGTAATTCCTTTTCCATGGCTAGGTAGATAGATTAATGAACTAAGGAATTCTAGTGTGAGCCTCCGGTAGGTGGTGAAATGTCTCAGGATAGGGGAGGTCTCCCATCCTATCTGATTCAGCAAAAACAGGACACTCTGTCTCAGTCCAAGGGCAGTCATAGCCCAATCATCAGCATATAAACTAGGTAGCATCTCTCTAGTGGCTAGTTCTTCAAACCTTCGTTTCTGAGCCATTCCTCTGAACTTGATACCCATACGGTCAAAATGTCCCATCTGGTTAGTGTTAACTAGAGAAAAGAAAACATGAGTTTAAGTCAGGATTTGGCCAAATGCCGAAAGAAGAAAAGAATTATTATTATTATATATAGATATATTTTTTTTTTTTGAATAAATCAATAATGAATACTAAATAGGAATTAAAAGAATAATTAAGAGAAAAATAGAGAAATGATAATAATAATAAAATAATAAAATAACAGATTAATTTGTGGGTTGTCTCCCACTAAGCGCTTTGTTTAAATGTCGCAAGCTCGACAAAGAAACTGTTAAATATTGTCTATGAGTCCTGGGGGCGTTTCGTCTAAGTGTAGAATTTGCGAATCCTCGTTGGTTTCCGCATAGTGATAATGTTTCAGACGTTGCCCGTTTACGGTGAACGGTTCTGTAGATTGTCCTTTAATTTCTACCGCTCCACTGGGAAAGATTTTAGTGATATGAAAAGGTCCTGACCATCTGGATCGTAGTTTTCCCGGGAATAATTTTAGTCTGGAGTTAAATAAGAGTACTGCGTCGCCTTGCTTGAAGATTTTCCTTGATATACGCTTATCATGCCATTGTTTTGTTCTTTCTTTATAGATTTTGGCATTTTCATAGGCGTCTCTTCTGAGTTCCTCTAATTCGTTTATGTCAAGGATTCTCTTTTCACCGGCGGCTTTATAATTCAAATTTAAATTTCTAATAGCCCAATAGGCTTTGTGTTCCAATTCTACCGGGAGGTGACAGGATTTTCCATAAATGAGCTTAAATGGGGTCGTCCCTATGGGAGTTTTATAAGCAGTTCGGTATGCCCATAAAGCTTCTGGTAATTTCAATGACCAATCTTTCCTTGAAGTGGCGACCGTTTTTTCTAGTATTTGCTTGATTTCTCTGTTAGATACTTCCACTTGTCCACTGGTTTGAGGGTGGTAAGGTGTTGCTATCCTATGTCTCACTCCATATTTAAGTAGTAGTTTTTCGAGTACCTTGGATATAAAGTGCGATCCACCATCACTGACTACTATCCTTGGGATGCCAAATCTCGGAAATATTATATTTTTAAAGAGTCTAGTTACTACTCGGGTGTCATTAGTTGGAGAAGCTATAGCTTCGATCCACTTTGATACGTAGTCAACCGCCACGAGTATGTATTTGTTACCGAAAGAGGATGGAAACGGTCCCATGAAGTCTATTCCCCACACGTCAAAAATCTCTACTTCCAAAATACCATTTTGTGGCATCTCGTCACGTCTAGATATGTTTCCCGTGCGTTGACATCTGTCACACTCCTTAATAGCCGCATGTACGTCCTTCCATATAGTTGGCCAATAAAAGCCAGCTTGTAGGATTTTAGAGCAGGTCTTGGATGTACTTGTGTGTCCACCATAAGGCGCGGAGTGACAGTGTTGGATTATATTTTCTACCTCTTCTTCGGGTACACATCGACGGAAAATACCATCGGGACCTCTTTTGAAAAGTAAGGGATCATCCCAGTAATAGTGTTTTATGTCGTGGAAGAATCTTTTCTTCTGCTGGTAAGATAAAGTAGGTGGAACTATTCCGGCAGCTAAATAATTAACTAGATCAGCGTACCATGGTATGACAGATATAGCTAAGGTGGTTTCTACTTGCATGTCGGAGTTGTTCTCTTCCAAAGTAGCTATGAGTTTGTCATACGAGAAATCATCATTAATGGATGTTCTTTCTGGTTCAAGGTTCTCAAGTCTAGAGAGGTGGTCTGCTACTACGTTCTCAGTTCCTTTCTTGTCCTTGATTTCTAAGTCGAATTCTTGTAGTAACAAGATCCATCTTAGGAGTCTAGGTTTAGCATCCTTTTTTGTTAGAAGGTACCTGATAGCAGCGTGATCGGTGTAAACTATTATTTTGGCTCCTACCAAGTAAGAACAAAATTTATCTAGCGCAAATACTACTGCTAGGAGTTCTTTCTCGGTTGTGGCATAATTCATCTGTGCTTCATCCAGGGTTCTGCTAGCGTAATATATAACATGGAGCTTTTTATCCTTTCTTTGTCCTAAAACAGCACCTACAGCATAATCACTGGCATCGCACATTATTTCGAATGGTTCATTCCAGTCTGGTGTCTGCATAATGGGTGCTGAGATCAATGCTTGTTTAAGAGTTTGAAATGCTTTTAAACAGTTATCGTCGAATATGAATTCAGCATCTTTCATTAATAGTCCGGTTAAGGGTTTAGTTATCTTAGAGAAGTCTTTGATGAATCGTCGGTAGAAACCGGCGTGTCCTAAAAAGCTTCGTACTTCTCTCACGGTTCTTGGGGGTTGAAGATTTTCGATTACCTCTATTTTGGCTTTGTCTACTTCAATTCCTCTGTTCGAGATGATGTGTCCTAAAACAATTCCTTCTTGTACCATAAAGTGGCACTTTTCCCAATTAAGTACTAAGTTTACTTTTACACATCGTTCAAGAACTCTTTCCAGGTTTTCAAGGCATTCTTCGAAACTTTGTCCGTATACAGAAAAGTCATCCATGAATACTTCCATGATGTTTTCGAGAAAGTCGGCGAAAATCGCCATCATGCATCTTTGAAAAGTTGCAGGGGCATTACACAGACCAAACGGCATTCGTCTATACGCGAAGGTACCAAAAGGGCATGTGAATGTTGTCTTTTCTTGGTCATCAGGGTGAATTGGTATTTGAAAGAAGCCTGAATAACCGTCTAAATAACAGAAATGTGAATGTTTTGCTAATCGTTCTAACATTTGGTCAATGAATGGTAAAGGGAAATGATCTTTTCGGGTTGCTTTGTTTAGTTTCCTATAATCAATGCACATTCTCCATCCCGATTCGATTCGTTTAGTTATAGTTTCTCCTTTTTCGTTTTCAATAACGGTTATGCCTCCTTTCTTTGGTACAACGTGTACAGGACTGACCCATTTGCTATCAGATATAGGATATATAATACCTGCTTCTAATAACTTGGTTATTTCTTTCTTTACTACCTCACTTAGGATCGGATTTAGTCTTCTCTGGTGTTCCCTAGAGGTTTTACCGTCTTCTTCTAACATGATGCGATGCATACAAATAGAAGGGCTTATTCCTTTAAGATCGGTTATGTGGTATCCTAGTGCGGTTGGATATTTTCTTAAGATATGTAGGAGTTTTTCTGTTTCGAGTCTTCCTAGATCTGCATTGACTATCACAGGTCGTTCAAGTTCTAAGTCTAGGGATTCATATCTCAGATTTTTGGGAAGTGTTTTCAAATCAGGGGTTGGTTTGTTAAGACACTGCGTAGGATCTGGTGTTATTGCTAAGCATTGTTTAGATTTGTCTTCTAAAAGATAGTCTGATGATTTGTCTTCTCCTGACTCTGCTTCTTTTATGCATTCATCGATGATATCCATGAAGTAACATGTATCTTCTATTGCAGGTGCTTTCAAGAATTTGGAAAGAATGAATTCAATTTTCTCTTCACCTACTTCGAAGGTGAGTCTTCCTCGTTTTACGTCTATGATTGCACCGGCAGTTGCTAAGAATGGTCTTCCTAGTATAATAGGTGTAGTGTCATCTTCTCTAATGTCCATAATTGTGAAGTCAGTGGGGATGTAAAACTGACCTATGCGTACGGGAACGTTTTCAAGGATTCCTACAGGATATTTGATGGAACGATCTGCTAGTTGTACAGACATCTTGGTCGGTCTTAATTCTCCCATTTCCAGTCTCTTACATATGGATAAAGGCATAACGCTAATTCCGGCTCCTAAATCGCATAAGGCTTTGTCGATGACAAATTTTCCTATGTGACAGGGTATAGAGAAGCTACCTGGATCCTTGAGTTTAGGAGGCATGTTTTGGATTATAGCGCTACATTCGGCAGGGAGTGTAACGGTTTCGCTATCCTCAAGTTTCCTTTTATTAGAAAGAATTTCTTTTAAGAATTTAGCATATGAGGGCATCTGCGTAATAGCTTCGGTAAATGGAATTGTAACGTTTAATTGCTTAAAGAGATCGACAAATTTTCTAAATTGGCCTACATCTTTGGTTTTAACAAGCCTTTGAGGGTAAGGTATAGGTGGTTTGTAAGGTGGTGGAGGTACATAAGGTTCCTTCTTTTCTAGGGTATCCTTATTACTCTCTTCCTTTTCCTTAGGTTCACTTTCCTCAGTAGATTTCTTAGGGTTTTGGTTTTCTATCCTTGGATCAGACGGTCCTTCCACTTCCGTTCCACTTCTTAATATAATTGCATGAGCTTGGCTTCTCGGATTAGGTTGGGGCTGTCCAGGGAATGTACCAGTTGGTGCAGCAGTAGGTGCTTGTTGTTGAGCTACTTGAGATATTTGTGTTTCTAACATTTTGTTATGGGTAGCCAAGGCATCTACTTTGCTTGCTAGTTGTTTAAGTTGTTCGCCAGTGTGTATGTTCTGGTTTAAGAAATCTTTATTGGTTTGTTGTTGGGAAGCTATAAAGTTTTCCATCATGATTTCCAAGTTGGATTTTCTAGGGGTATTATTGTTAGGATTTGGTTTCTGATATCCCGGAGGTATAGATGGGGTTTGATTCGGAGACTGTCCAGGTGCGTATAAAGCATTATTACTCTTATATGAAAAGTTTGGATGGTTCTTCCAATTTGGGTTATAGGTATTCGAATAGGGGCTTCCTTGAGCATAGTTTACTTGCTCTGTTTGGATTCCAGTCAAGAGTTGACATTCCGCAGGAGTGTGGCCTTGGATTCCACAGACCTCGCAATTCTGAGTTATAGCAACCACGGCGGTTGGTGGTGATACGTTTAAACTTTCAATTTTCTGGACCAAAGCATCCACTTTTGCATTGACGTGATCAAGGTTACTTATCTCGTACATGCCAGTTTTCGGTTGAGGTTTTTCCACTGTTGTCCGTTCGGTTCCCCACTGATAGTGATTTTGGGCCATGCTCTCGATAAGCTGGTAAGCATCAGCATAAGGTTTGTTCATTAATGCACCACCTGCAGCG
Source organism: Lathyrus oleraceus (assembly GCF_024323335.1). Lineage (NCBI taxonomy): Eukaryota > Viridiplantae > Streptophyta > Magnoliopsida > Fabales > Fabaceae > Lathyrus > Lathyrus oleraceus. The sequence continues at coordinate 326,124,046 of NC_066584.1, read as the reverse complement.
GCGTCTATTGTTAACCTTGTATTGTATAAGAGACCATTATAAAATGTGTGAATTACTAACCAGTCTTCCAAACCATGGTGTGGGCAAAGTCTCATCATGTCTTTGTATCTTTCCCATGCTTCGAAAAGAGACTCGTTGTCTTTCTGTTTAAATCCGTTTATCTGGGCTCTTAACATAGCTGTTTTGCTTGGCGGAAAATATCGGGCAAGAAAAACTTTCTTCAACTCGTTCCATGTGGTGACTGAGTTGGAAGGGAGAGATTGTAGCCATCTTCTAGCGCTATCTCTTAATGAGAAAGGAAAAAGACGAAGTCGAATTGCCTCTGAAGTGACACCATTAGCTTTAACAGTATCAGCATATTGAACAAATACGGATAAATGAAGGTTTGGATCTTCGGTAAGATTTCCAGAGAATTGGTTCTGTTGCACAGCCTGCAACAGTGAAGGTTTAAGTTCAAAGTTGTTTGCTTCTATTGCGGGAGGAGCAATACTTGAATGCGGTTCATCTTGCGATGGAGCGGCGTAATCTCTAAGAGCACGAGCTGGTTCTGCCATCTCGGTTAAAGAAGGAAAAATGTTTTTGATATCAGGAAGGTTTATAGGAGGGAGATTGTTTTCAGCACGATATTCCCGAATTCGTCGTAAGACTCGGAGATATAGTTCGATATCGTTGATTCGTAAATAGAGCGGTTCGCCTTGAGAGCGAGTGCGTGGCATACAAATCAACGAAAGAAAGAATAGAAGGAAAAAGAAACCTTAGTCTCTACAGCGTAACGGAAGAGTTACGATATCGATTGAATAAAAGGTCCCCGGCAACGGCGCCAAAAACTTGATCGCTCGACTGTGTGAGTCGAGAATGGGATACAAACTGCAAGTGCACAGTTCTATCGCGTAGTTTTAAAAGATATCGATCCCACAGGGACTTATGAATCGATGTACCGTTATCTAAAGTTACTACGTAAATCTAAGGTGAAAATGTTTGATTGTCTGGGGAAAAACTAAAAACTAAACTAATATCTAGATTAAATATCAATAAAACGGATATCGGTATGTAGTTCGTCAAAACTAGGGAATCAATTCCTTGTCGGTCTCTCGGTTTTAAAATAAATCGTTTCGATTAACTTTATTGGTTAAAGGTTTTATCTCAAACTCTCGCTCTGTTGAAGAAACCATGATCTTAGATTAATGTAGCTGTCACTTATAATTAAGTCAAAAATCATATTTTGAAAACAATAAAGTTGCAGAAACTCTTTTTAAGAAAATACTGACCGTTTTAAACACCCTTATCTCAAACTTTCGCTCTGTTGACTTAGGTTATACAATTAAATCTAAATGCTTAACTCTCGTCCTCACATTCAATCTTTAAAAATACTTTTTGAAAAAGGTCAGAATTTAATTAATTCTAAAACTTGCTCTCGCCCTGAGATAGACTTAATGACTAACTTACACTGTCCAGTTAAAACCTCAAACTCTCGCTCTGTTGGTTTCAACTTCTTTATGTCTTTTACTTTTGTAAAAAATCTTGTTATTAAACCTGTAAGTTAAGACCATAAAAAGATTGATTCTAATTTTAAGTTTGAATAGACCGACTTAGTCTTGACCCCTCTTTCTGCTTACTTTACATACCGATACCTGGGCAAATTAGCCAGACATGCTAAATAAATAAGAATCTATATCATGCATAAACAGACTCATTCCAGGCATGCAATGTAAATAAACAATAGAATAAAACATTAAAAATTAAATAACGATTAAAGAACCTGAATGCGTAATACAATGGTCTTGAACACTCCACCACAAGCCGGTAGGATTTGTTCTTGGATTCTTCAATTAAACAGTAAAATAAAACAAGGAAATAAAACTGGAATATAACGTAAGGTTAAATCCGGTATAAAGTTGCACAGTAGTTTCCGGTGTAGAAACTACTACGCGAAAAATATCTAAAAGCTAAGAACGGGGGAAAAATAAATTGCAAGGGAAAAAGAAAATAAAGCTTGCAAAATAAAATAAATAAAGTGGACGATGCTGGAAAGGAAGAAAAATAGGCAAAGGCGTGAAAAGTAAATTTGGCAGAGCTTCCGCAAAACTGAGCGTGCAAAAACTTGTGTCTGGAAGTTCCCAATTTGCTGCTATTTATAAGCTGCTGGTGTAACCACTTTTCAAGGGTTTCCGCGTGCATGGTAGTAGGCTTCCGAGGGTTAAGCGTGCGTGGAAGTGGGCTTCAGCGTGGTCAGTTGAGTTCCTTGCGCCAAAAATATAGAGGACTGGTGTGACGTTCGTCACACCATGTGTGACGTCCGTCACAAGGTTACTTCGCGTGACGCTCGTCACGCGTCCTGTGACGTCCGTCACAGGCACAGCATTGGTGACTTGTGCGCTTTGGGCTGGGCTTTGGCCTTTGGTTCCTTTTCTCTCCTTTTTGTTGCTTTTTACACCTCCTTTTCTTCCCTTTTTCACTTTTGCTTTAAAATGGGTACCTGATGTAAATAGAAAAGAAATACTGCATAATATCTGATGAAATGGGATAAATTAGCGTAAATGATAAAATAATTTAATTGAATTAAGTCTTAAAAAGCGATATAATTTCGTGTTATCAAACTTCAGACAGGTGCCTGCCAAAATAACATGACAGGTCTTCCAGACTACATGGAGAATAGGAAGTTACCTAAGTGGTATGCCAACCACAAGCAACGCAAAGCAACTCAAATAATGAGTTAAAGCGGCTAAAGTACCTCTTGAAGCTCCAACAATGGCAGTAGCAGATTCAAGGCTTGGCAAGCATCCAAATCTCTTCCTGTATCACTGTTATGAGGCTTGCAATTGAAATTGAGGCTTGGAACTGCTTAGATCTTGCTCAAATCTGAACTTCCATCTTCACCTTCATGAACTTGCCATGCTTGATTTCCACACGAATCCTTCAAAACAAAGCTTGATCTACACCAAATCCATATCACAGAACAGGAATATGCAAGAAAATAGCAAGGTTATGTGGAAGAAATTTGAATTTCAATGGAGAGAGAAAATTTGAAGGGAAGAAAGATTTAGATCTAGAAATGGTGAATTCTCCCAAATTCTGTTAGGATTATGTATTTATACTATTCACTAATCATGCTGAGAAACTTAATTAAGCTTGGTTAATTGTGATTAAGTGAAATAGAGTGTGTGACCAAAAATTGGAAAATGGAGGTGTATGGAGCATGCATACATGAACAGTACCAAATGCATGGTCAAATTCACTCAAAATCATTTTATCAACACAATGGTAATGGAAAATAGTTCATGTAATGCACCAATTTTGAATTTAGCATTTTCCCTCCAAAATGGGCATGAATATGCATATGATCATATGATGAATTTTCATGTAATGTGATGAATGATTTGGAAATCTCATGTCATGAGAAGCAAAATGCAAAAAGATCCACTCAATTTGGAGTTTTGGTTCAAAAGTTATGGCCTTTTGAAGTCTCATGCACACTTGGCAATGATTGGATCATATCTCCTCAACCATTCATCATAAACTCATGATCTTGGACTTTTTGGAAATGAGAGAGAGAGATATCTTCAACTTTGATGTTGGACAAAAATTCATTTGAAGCTTCTTTAATGATGTAAGATCAAGTTGAAGTTGGACCAAAATCTTTCCATTTTTGGAAACTTCCAATTACAGGTCACTTTCCATTTTTGGAAACTTTTGATTTGACCTCCAATTCTTCAAGATATGCATTTGACATGATGAATAAACATTGTTGGAACATGAATGGGATGAAACCAATCAATTTCCCAGTTTAAAACCCACAGTTGACTTTCTGTTGACTTTTTGGTTGACAGATGACTTAGAAGTGCTCTGATCAGCTTGAGCCTCAACCACTTGAGGAATTGGCTCCAAAATGAAACCCTAGCTCTTGTAAGCTTCACATAATAATCATATGATCCTCATCCAAGCAAATAACCTCATCTCCTTGAAAATCCCTAGTTGAAAGAATGGCACTGATTAGGGTTGACCAGAGGTCAAAACCCTAATCCAGAGGAATCTGAGCATGAACAATGAGCCCCTTGAGAATGACATAACCATGATGATGATGATGTACCCTTGCCAATAAGATAATGCTCAACCTCCTTGAGAGATCAAGAAAACCCTAATTGAAGCACATACCTTCAGATGGCTGGTGATCAATTCAATAAGACCCTCATGCTTGAACCTCTTAACCTCTCTATCTTCTGAGAAAGACTTAGGAGGATGACTTGTCTTATTTTCACATGATATGCAATATGCAATGCCTAAGGCCCTAAAATGAAAATGAAATATGCTAAACTAGTCCCAAGAAGAGGAGGGCAAATTTTGAGGTGTTACAGGTAACAGTGATGTGTTGCTAGATACCGCTTACTGTTTATTATGTTAAATACATGATTTAATATAATTGCCAATGCCGCGAAAACCTACAGGGTCACACATAAAAGGATGAATTGATGAGAGATAGAGTAACTAAGGAATACCGTAATGTATGGTGCACTTAAGTGAATTGTAGAACATCGTAAGGTACGGTGTACTTAAGTAGAATACGAAATATGGTAAGGTACGATGCGCTTAAGTGATTTTGGCATATTATAAGATATGGGCCACATATAGTGAACTTGGCTTTTTAGCTTGCAGCCCACACAAGTGGTTCTATAAATAGAACCCTTGTGTAGAAGCATTTGTGCAGTTGCAATTTCGTTTCTCTCTCTCTCTCTCTCTCTCTCTCTCTCTCTCTCTCTCACTCAAAGCCTTCATTCGTAGCAGCTAGCACTGAGATTGAAGGAATTCGTTCGTGTGGACTGAGTAGAGGCGTTGTCATCGTTCAACGTTCGTGATCGCTCCGTAGATCTGCATCAGAGGTTACAATCGCCACAAGAGGTAACGATTCTATCACTGATCATGTTCATTCGTAAGGATCACTAAAGGAGAAATTTTAAATTCCGCTGCGTTTTGGATCGCTTTTCTCCTTCAGAAGATACCTCATGCAATGTATCTTTTCTCCAAGATAGATCCCCTAGAGGTTATTGCTCACCTTCAAGACCTGGCGTCTCAAGGTATCGACATTTCATATTTCCCTATGGATTGGCTACCAGAACATCCACCCAACTTTATGAAGAGGATGAGAGATCCCTCTAAGAGGAAGTCAAAGAAGAAGACTCTGAAGCTTGGAGAATCTGCATCAACACAGAAGCTTCCTGTGCCCCTGGACTCCTCTGCTCCAAGTAAGTCATCTCTCTCTAAAGCTCTTTTACATTTTGGATCTAAGCAAATCTCTTCCTCCCTACCTCAACCACCTCCTACATATACTCCCTTCGAATCCACTATCTCCATTCCAACTCCCTCCAAACCCCACCACTCTGAAACAAACACTTCCTCACCCACTCTACAAAAATTTGACCTCACAACCACAACACTTCCCGTATCTGAAGCCTTACTTTTTAATGAACTCATTTCACCTCCCTCATCCACTCCCTCATCTCCTCCATACTACGACCTTTCCTCCTAATCTGGTCAGCCAGAAATCCCTGACCCTTCTTCTCCAACCTTGGCTCAACTCCAAGACCCAACAAACTCTGAACAGACCTTTCCTGTCCCAGAAACCTCTAAACCCACACCGTCTCTCTCCGTACCTCCTTCAGCACCCTCAATAATCCTACCAACTTCTGAATCTCCCATTAAACCTTCTGAAACCACTCAAATTCCCTCTGAACCCATTAATCCAACCTTTGAACCTTCCTAACCCTGGAAGAGTTATTTGCTTTATTCTCAGAATGCTCAGCTGTGAAGCTCAGACAACTATTTGAACAATCTAGTCTAAGTGACAATCCTTCTCAAGTAAGGACTCACTGGAATGGATTTCTCAGAAGGATGACATCTGAGGTCTTCAAGTTGAAAGGACTATCTGAAGAAGTCATAAATGACTATATTAGAGGAGCTGAGGAGAGACTAGAGGCATGTCTGGTCAAGGAAGCTGAAGAGAAAGCACGACAGGAAGTTGAAGAAAAGGATAGGCTGGAAGCTGAAAAGCAGAACATAAAGGAAGCTGAGGAAAAAGCTACCGCTGAGGCTGCTGCTGCTGAAGCTAAAGCTAAAGCTAAAGCTAAAGCTAACACTGAAGAAGCAACATGCATTGCTGCAGAGGAAGCTGCAAAATCTAATGAATTTTCTCTGACTCGAGGTGAGTCATCGACATTTGACATTGCTCCATTGGTGCTCCAGACTTTGGAAAAGCTTCAGAAGGAACAACAACTTGTGATAGCCAGACTCGATAAGCAAGATTCAGTCAACTCAAGCATCCAGAACCTTCTCACCCAGCCACTTTAGAGGATGCCTCCTCCTCCAAACCCTTAAACACCCTAGGCTTTCTATTTTGATTTTTGCTCTAGGTGTTTTTGCCTCTAAGGCCTCCTTCTCTGTACTTCTCATATTATCTAATGAAAATTTCTTTTGCTCTACATGTTTTGCTCAAAAGGGGGAGAAATAAATAAACAACCTTCTGATGAAATAAGTATCTAACTCTCATAATGCACTTCTTACATCCTCTAGGTTTTCTTACAGGATGTATCAAAATTAATATCTAAGAAACAAGCTAAGCAACGTAAGAGGCTCTAGTAAGAAACTTTAAACTCTCTAAGTATCAGATTTAGGGGGAGCATGATAATCTCAGGGGGAGTCATATTTTATATGAATCTAATTTATTTTCCTCTCCATATTGTGAAGTATCATTGTTCCATCAACAGTCTAAAGTTTTTGTCATCATAAAAAAGGGGGAGATTGTTAGAACAAGATTTTGGTTCTGCAATTTATCTCTAAGTTTTGATGATAACAAAGAGTGAAACATTTTGGTGCCCTAATAAATTTTCTAAGTGTGCAGGACTCTAACGAAAAATGAATTTGATAAACACAACATCTGATATCACACAAAGTCTGGAAGAACTGACTCAGAGTTAAAGAAATCCTATCTGATGTTGAACACAAGCATATCCAAGAAAATCACATACATAATCTAAAGACTATGAAGAAACTAAAGACTCTAACGAACATACATTTGTAGACTCTGAAGATGCTCCATCTGAAGATCAGTCAAACAACTATTTGAAGAATACAAGATCTGAGAAAAGACTCTGATTTCTGCTCACTTTGATTCGCGCCCAACAAATCATCTGACCAATCAAGATCCGTGACTTAACAAAGAAGTATTCCAAGTACGGTATGAATCCTTATATGGATAATATTGAATACACTCCAATACTTCTATGGAAAGGACAAGAAAATTAATGTCATGAAGTCCCATCATTGGCAAGATATCACCATCAATATTCTTTCCAACGGTATCATCTCCAAGCACTATAAAAAGGCCCAACTATCATCATACCAATACACGAAGCTATCACACAAGAATTCTGCATATACAATTTGAATATAATACTAAATTCTTGTTACTTTATTTTTTTTTTGTTATCACACACGAGTTACTCTTAGTGTGATCAATGATCATTTGTTTTTAATTGTGTTCATATTGCTTATCTGGAAGCACCAAACACATTCTTGTAATTCTCAATAGTTGCTGTAAATTCCTCAAGTGACTTGTGAAGTCTGTAGATTTGAGAGGGCTAAGAGATTGTTGTACTCTTAGATGATTGTTGTAATCTTTCTAGATTATTGGATTAAGTCCTTATTGAAGGCGAAATCACCATGGTCGGGTGGACTGGAGTAGCTTTGATTTTCATGTGAACTAGGATAAACTTTTGTGTTGTTTGTTATTATATTTGTGTGTGTAGTGTTGCTAAAAGTTTTTATTGTCAGTGAAAATAATTTAAACCCCTTTTTTCTTGTTTCTCTACCTTTATTAAGCAATGTATAGAACATTATTCTTTATGCCACTACTCAGGGTCTCTTATCTCTATTCGACCAGCGTAAGTACAACAATTGCCATAGGTCCAACACATAGACTAATGATCGGTATTCCCTATGTGCCCAAAATCAGATTAAAAGAGTATCTCACATAATAAGTATTACGAACAAGAAACAATTGAATAAAATTATAGATCAATAGGTTCATAGAGTGATCAAATCAACATAGAATCCAATAATTGAGAAACAAGTTCATCATAACATAACCTAACCTAGAAGAATTTTTTAACTACTCATAATGTAATTAAAAATACCATAATTGATAAACAATGATAACATAAGAAGTCCCTTGAAGAGATGGTCTCCAATGCCTTCAAATGCTCCAAAAATCACCACTTGTGCTCTCTAATTCATGCTTCAATCTCCCGAAATCATAACCTTTGTGAAAGTCCTTAAAAACCTCTTTTAAAGGCGTCAGAATGGACCAAACGTGTCATAAAAAGGCCCAGAAAAGTGACCATTTCCCGCATGGTACTCTACATCGCGAGCGTGATGCAGCTTTTAATGCCCTATCGTGTGCGGGATGGTCGATGTGATTCTTTCTGAAGATTCACTCTTTTTTGCTCTTTTTTCACTCAAATTTTCACTAAGTCCACAATTTGCATACTTAGTTATTTTCCCTTATTCTTTGGTTATTCTTCCTCATATATTCTTCAATTTCACTTGTTTTTCTCCAATTCTTCGACTAAATATATCCACTGACAGACTGTCATCACAACCCCAAACTTGAATCGTTGCTTGTCCTTAAGTAACTCGCCTGCAACTGCACATTTTAACAGACAAGTAGTCGCATAATAACAATCTAAGATCACCCAATTAAATATTTATTTTACCTGACCATAGCTCTAGCTTCCAACTTCTATCCGACAAATTCGGAAAACATCCTCAACATTGACGAGTACCCAACATGTCTCTTAGCTCACTATAACTCACTCAATGGATAGGGTGATCACTCAGTCAGAATGCAAAATCAATTAAACTTAGTTTGGTCATATTCTAATCGAGTTCATCATAGAAACATTAAAGGACTTTTCAGGTTGTAACTTGGCTTATGTTAGGGTAGGATATTTTTAGAAAACTAGGTTTAAACCTTTGGAGTCAGGTTCCTAGTTCTCCTTCTATCATCTTACCTATTTGTTCCTTTTTACTAGTACTAGATATTTTTTATCCTTCTTATAATGTCATTCTTCTCTTTTCTCATTCATTTTTTTCAAAGAAGTGTATTTTTCCACTTCTTTTTAACAACAATTTTTGAAATTTTAGATCATATTCTCTAGTACCCCAACCCCAAACTTAAAACTTTTCCCACTTCTAAGAGTAATCCCAAACTTAATCTTTTTCATATACTTTAAGATTATACTTCTACCTAACTCTAAGGAGAGGGTGGAAATAAAAGATCTTTCGAGTAATATGGCTAAAAGATTTAGGCTACATCATCGAAAGAAAGGCTTAGGCTTAAAGTGTTTAGCAATGAATATACCTATTACTAAAGGCTGGTTTGCAAAGGCTCAAAGTTATAAACAATTTTTTTTGTCTCAATGTGTGTTGTTCAAACCAGATAACTTAATCTAAAATAAATCAAACCAGATAAAAGAATAATGCAAGGATACACTCATAAAGAAACAAAAGTGAACAATGGAAATATTTGGCTCAAACCTTACTAGATGAGGCATCTGTAAGTTAAGTACAATTATGGTGATTCTTTTCTCATCCTTTCCCTTCCCGTTCAAGTTGCTAGTTGCTATTTTGATGATCAAGTTTCTTTTGGATAATATGTTCAATGCTAAAGTGCTAAACTTGCAATCTGAAAGAAACATATATAACTACAAACTTTTTTATTAAATACAATTGAGATCTTCATAGAAAACTTATGATTGAGTAGTTACTTCCTCTTGATATGGTCTTGAATAGAAATAAAATAAATTCTGCAAAATGAAACTAATTAAAATCGATGGGTTGCCTCTCATCTAGTGCTTCTTTTCTGTTAATAGCTTGACACTCAATGCTCAAAACACATTAGATGCAAGGGATACCCTCATACTGGTGAAAAATCCTTTTCTTATCCTCTTGCGAACTTCACTACCTTTCTCTTTCAATTGATAGCAAGTATCTAGATCATCCACATATGATGTCCATTCATATTATTAAACACCACTTTCTCCCTGTTAAACTTCAAAATCAACTAACCTATCTCCACATCTATTTTTTCCTTCCCGGTTGCCAAGAATGGGCGCCCAAGAATCACTAACCCTTCTGACCCATTTTTCATGTTGATCACCACAAAGTCTGCAGGGAAGGTCAACCCATCAACATGAAGTAACACATCTTGTTCAATACCTAGCCGACGAGTCACAGATGAATCGGCCAAAGTGGGTGTCATGTTGCTTGTAATGATCTCTCCTATCTCCAACTCTCTAAATTTGCTAAGCGGAATGACATTGATGCTCGATCCTAAGTCACACAAAGCATGTGGGATTTGCATCCCCCTAATGATGGAAGTGATATTGAACTCCTCTGGATCCTTCATCTTTGGTGGAACTTCTGACGGTTCTACCATCTCATCTTTTTTTGCCATGTTGACCTGTTCTTGTATCAACTTTTGCTTTCCATCTTTCATCAATACCTGCATAAACTTAGAAAATTTGGGAATTAATTCTAAAATTGAAATTCTGGTATCAGATATAAGATGTCGAAGGTAATGTCACGACACTAATATCTGAACAACAACTAAAATATAAACAGGATAAAAGACAAAGAAACAATAGAGCAAGTGACACAAGCAATTGTTAACCCAGTTCGGTGCAAACTCACCTACGTCTGGGGGCTACCAAGCCAGGAAGGAAATCCACTAAACATAATTAGTTCAAAGACTCTCAGTAAACAACTTCAAGTTACAGTCTTTTCACCTAATCTCTACCCATGTGACTTCTATCTAAGAACTCTTAGATATGAGACCCTACTCACTCCCCCTCAATCACTGCACTGATATAAAAACTGTTGGCGTTAGCTGTTATCAAGATTTTAGGAACTATAATAGGAATATAGTTATTAATGGTTAATTACCATGATTTGGCTATAATTATTCTGATTTACTTATAATTAGAAATAGGTTTTCTGTGTATATAAATATAACCTATTCCCTCCTTGTAATACACGATTGAAATAATATGAAAATTGTATATCAGTTTAACATGGTATCAGCCGCCAGGTCTTAATCCTGACCTACGGTAACACTTTCCATCCTTCTTCCATGGCCGACTCGAATTCAAACTCCGATGAGGTTACCTCGTCTTCCATTCTTGCTGAATTGACAACGAAAATGACGGAAGTTCTGAACCGTGCGTCAGCCCCATCACAAATTGGCTCTGACCATACGGTGGCACCGATTGGCATCAAGTTAGATGGCAACAACTATCCCCTTTGGTCCCAGGTGGTCGAGATGTATATCTCGGGCAAAGACAAACTAGGATATATCAATGGAGATCTCCCGCAACCCTCTCAAACAGATCCTACGTTTCGATGTTGGCGGACTGACAACGCGATTGTTAAGGGATGGATAATCAACTCAATGGACTCTTCTCTAATCAGCAACTTTATTCGCTTCTCCACTGCCAAGCTGGTGTGGGATGCAATTGCGACCACGTACTTTGATGGCAGTGACACCTCCCAGGTGTATGACCTTCGGCGACGGGTGACACGTCTTAAACAAGCCGGTGGTTCTCTTGAAAAATATTATAACGATCTCCAAGGACTTTGGCGTGAGATAGATTTTCGTTGTCCAAATCCGATGACATGTCAAGTTGATATCCAACACTACAATACACTTATCCAAGAAGAACGAGTGTATGTGTTTTTGGATGGACTTGATGACCGCTTAGATAATATCAGAAGCGATGTTTTACAAATGAAACCGTTTCCAACCGTGGAGCAAGCATATGCACATGTTAGGAGGGAAGCTCTTCGTCAGGCAGTGATGACAGACAACTCCAATGAATTATCTGGAGCAGTTCTTGCATCTAAGGGTCTCAAATTACATAGCAGTAAGATACTTTCTCAATCCAAACATAAAGAACCATCTAATGGCAAGTGCTCTCATTGTGGAGGTAACAAACATACTAGCGAGACCTGTTTTAAGCTTCATGGATATCCAGACTGGTGGACAGATTTTCAGGCTCAAAAGCGTCGCGATACAACTGATAGCAACCCGGGAAAAGCTGCAGTAGCTACTATCGAACCCCATCTTTCCCTCATTCCAAAATCAAGTTCCCATACCACTGAAGGTAATGTTCTGATTTGCTCTAATCATGATGATGACTCTAATGCATGGATACTTGATTCCGGAGCTACCGATCATATGACGTTCGATGCTGCTGATTTTTCTGAACGTTCAATCCCTCGGCGCTCAAGTATTGCCAATGCAAATGGTGGTTTATCGGCGGTAACAGGGGCTGGAACTGTGATGTTATCACCATCCCTTTCGCTTTCAAATACACTACTTGTTCCCTCTCTATCTCATAAGTTGTTGTCTGTGAGTCAAGTTACAAAAGACTTGAACTGTGTTGTGCTGATTTATCCGTTTTTTTGTTTCCTTCAGGATATTCTCACGAAGGAGATCATTGGGCGTGGTACTAAGAGAGGGGGACTTTACTATATGGAGGATTTTAGTGTAGGCCGAGCGCATCACATGCATTATCCAAGAAACAACAAAATGGAGCAAGTCTTACTTTGGCATCGCCGATTAGGCCATCCTTCGTTTGGCTACCTGAAACATGTGTTCCCAAACTTATTTTCAGATACATTTTTGTTGAACTTCAAATGTGAAGCTTGTATTTTAGCCAAGAGTCATCGAGTTACTTTTCCATCAAGTATGAATAAAAGTAATGCTCCGTTTGCTTTAATCCATTCTGATGTATGGGGTCCATCCCCAAAATCTTCTATCTCTGGTTATCGGTGGTTTGTAATATTTGTTGATGATTGCACTCGAATGACTTGGATTTATTTGTTGAAACAAAAAAATGAAGTGATACACATATTTCAACAATTCCATAAAATGATTCAAACTCAATACTCAAAGAAAATTAAGATCCTTCGCTCTGATAATGGTGGGGAGTTTGTAAATCATCAATTCCATGAGTATTTCAAAAAACACGGACTTATTCACGAAACCACGTGTCCACAAACCCCACAACAAAATGGTGTTGCAGAACGGAAAAATCGCCATATCCTTGAAACTGCTCGTGCTCTGTTACATGGAGCACATGTGCCTCACCACCATTGGACTGACGTTGTTACTACAGCAGTATATCTCATCAATCGGATGCCATCGAAGGTCCTTGAATTTAAAACTCCGCTACAGACCTTGTCCACATTTGTACCGCTGCCTACAATACAAATGCTGCCACCTCGAGTCTTTGGGTGTGTTGCGTTTGTTCACCTACATAAAAACCAGCGTACAAAGCTTGATCCGTGTGCCATTCGCTGCCTGTTTTTGGGATATGGTGTACACCAGAAAGGGTATCGTTGCTATGACCCTATTACTCGACGCATTTATGTAACTATGGATGTTACATTCTTGGAATTCGACCATTTCTACTCATCTGTATCACCCAATTCTTCTCTTCAGGGGGAGACACCAGAAGAAGAGTCGAATTGGTCGACATTTGACTGGTTCAAAGATATTGATATACCTTCAGCTGAAGTTTTTGGTGATTCTTGTCAAACTCAAACAGACCATATGAGTCCTGAAGTTGAAGTATCGGAATTCCCCCCCTCTCCAGTACTCAACGATCCATCTCCTGAGAATATCATTGAGGTAAACTCTCCTATATCTCATAATAATAATAATAATAATTGTGATATCTCTGTTAGCTATGAATTACCTTACAGGCATAATCGGGGAAAACCACCGAAGCGTTACTCTCCAGAAGAAGAGGATCATAGATCAAGGTATCCAATTGCTAATTATGTCTCTATGAAGGACTTGTCTGAACCCCTTAAGAAATTTGCAAATGAGCTGTCTTCATACAGTGTACCAAGCAACGTTGAAGAGGGCATTGAAGATCCTAGATGGGTTCAAGTTATGAATGAAGAAATGGAGGCATTAAACAAGAATGCGACATGGACTCTTGTCCCTTTACCAAAAGGAAAGAAACCAGTGGGGTGTAAGTGGGTTTTCTCTATCAAGTACAAAGCTGATGGGTCTATTGAAAGGTACAAAGCAAGATTAGTGGCTAAAGGCTTTACACAAACATATGGCGTAGACTATCAAGAAACTTTTTCACCTGTTGCCAAGTTGAGCACTGTCAGAGTCCTGTTATCTCTGGCAGTAAATCTGGATTGGCCATTGCATCAATTAGACGTGAAAAATGCATTTCTCCATGGGCACTTGAAAGAAGAAATATATATGGATATCCCTCCGGGATACATGACAAATTATGAGACTAAGGTGGTGTGTAAATTGCAACGCAGTTTGTACGGCTTGAAGCAATCTCCTAGAGCGTGGTTTGGGAGATTGAACCTGGCAATGAAAAAATATGGCTTCCAACAAAGCAACGCAGATCATACGTTGTTTCTGAAACATCGTCAAGGTAAGGTCACAGCTTTGATTGTGTATGTAGATGATATGATTATTACAGGAGATGACTCTGAGGAAATAGCAAAACTTCAAAAACAACTTGCAACCGAATTTGAGATGAAAAATCTAGGTGGGCTCAAATATTTTCTAGGTATTGAAGTTGCTAGGTCGAAGAAAGGCATCTTTTTATCTCAACGAAAATATATCCTAGATCTTTTATCAGAAGTTGGGCTACTAAACTGTAAACCTGTAGATACTCCAATTGTCCAGAACCACCAACTTGGAGAATATCCAGACCAAGTGCCAACAAACAAAGGAAGGTACCAGAGATTGGTTGGCAAACTTATTTACTTATCTCATACACGACCTGATATAGCGTATGCGGTAAGTGTAGTAAGTCAATTTATGCACAACCCGAGCAAAGATCACAAGGACGCGGTAATTCGAATCATGCGGTACTTGAAGTCCTCGCCTGGAAAAGGCTTGATGTTCACAAAGAATAATCATGTACAAGTTGAAGGTTATACAGACGCTGACTGGGCAGGAGATATCACGAACAGAAAATCCACCTCAGGCTGTTTTACATTTGTTGGAGGAAATTTGGTTACATGGAAAAGTAAGAAACAAAAGGTTGTAGCATTATCAAGTGCTGAAGCAGAGTTTCGCGGGATGGCTAAAGGTCTTTGTGAGCTTCTTTGGCTTCGAAGATTATTAATTGAAATTGGCTTTGCTCCGAACAATGCGATGAACCTTTTTTGTGACAACAAGTCTGCAATTGAAATTGCTCATAATCCGATTCAACATGATCGGACAAAACACGTGGAAATAGATCGACACTTCATTAAGCAAAATTTGGAGACCAAGACAATTCAATTTCCATTTGTTAAATCTGAAGATCAATTAGCAGATATACTCACAAAAGCTGTATGTAGCATAGACTTCTACAACGCACTTGACAAGTTGGCCATTCGAGATCTCTATGCACCAACTTGAGGGGGAGTGTTGGCGTTAGCTGTTATCAAGATTTTAGGAACTATAATAGGAATATAGTTATTAATGGTTAATTACCATGATTTGGCTATAATTATTCTGATTTACTTATAATTAGAAATAGGTTTTTTGTGTATATAAATATAACCTATTCCCTCCTTGTAATACACGATTGAAATAATATGAAAATTGTATATCAGTTTAACAAAAACAAATATTACAAAGAAAGAAGACACTCTTCAAGAATACATACTTGATCTTGCTTAAAAGCTTCAACCAAGTAAACACACACTCATGCTTCAAAGCTTAGAGTGGACAAATTACAACACAAAAGTCAGTCCAATTCAATCGTCAATCGGATGAATGAATGGCTCACAATACACACGCTCACACAAGACTAAAACCCTTATTCTCTCTCTCTCTCTCTCTCTCTCTCTATTTTGTTCATTTCTTATGTATCAAAACCAGGATTTTCATGGCCTATAAATAGAAGCTTTTGAATGGGCTTGGACATCATAAAATCCTAAATCTATTTTCCTTGCGTATCTTCTTATTCACGACAGCTGATCTTATTGGAAAATAAATTAATCTGGTTTTAAATCAAATTACTCCTTTAATGGCGCGTTCAATCTCCACATCAATCACACACAAATTTGCATGAATGTTCTGAATATTCTGTATACATATGTCTTAACATCGGGTCTGACATCTCAGCTAAATCCTGCACAATTTTATTTAAAACATCCTACAGGAAACTGATATCACATGTCAAGATAACACTCGTGACAACTTGTGATAACTCTAGGTTTTACCAAAATTGATGCCAACACATAGAACCAACAAACTCCCGCTTTGGCAAATTTTGGCTAAAACATACATCAGATCATACGTTTCACAAGAAAATCATCACAGTATCAGTTCAGTAGCAGAAGTAAACAGTCACATATTACTAGCAAGAATAGTAACTAGTAAACACATAATAAACACACATGCGCTTGTGCTCAGAACACCCCCCCTTCAGCTAGCACCAGTCTGCTTTACACATACAGAACACTTCCCTATCTAACATCATCTACAACATTGTCTGTAACATCATCTATAGCTTAATATAGCTACTTTAGCTACTTCTCCCCCTTTTTAGCCAAAAGAGACCAAAGAGACAAAATAAATGTTTATTCAGTTAAACAATCAGAGTGTCAAAAGTTAAGTGTTACATACACAACTTTAAACAAGCTGAGATACAATCCAACAAACCAGAAAATCCAGAAAAATACACATCAAAGCAGTAGAATATAACTGCAAAAAAAAAAAAACAGAACATCCATCACCACAAAAAAAAAATCATCACATGAATGGGGGCCAACTTCAAAAGAGCTAATCAGAGGAGCTTGAGCTTACAACTTCATTAGCATCAGAAACAGAATTGCCACTTGTATCATCTTTAGTTGCAGACCTCTCACTAGAGGTTTGGGCTTCAGCTTCCTTCGCCTGTTCACCTTCGACTTGCTCCAAGCTTGCAATCAGGGCTTCCAACGATTCTTTCCTAGCTGTTGCTACCCTTATTCCTGTACCCATCTCTTTACACATTTCCTTCAGCTCAACAATAAGTCCACCTTTTGAGGCTGGATTTTTCACAGCAAATGTCATGACAATGCCTTCGACATGACTACCTTCAAACAGTTTATAGTGTACTGATAGAGCATGTTTTCTTCTACTTGGTAGGTCATTGGTACTCAGAATCCCAGGGTGTTAACTCAGGATAATCCCACAAATCATTGAGGGAAAAGCTATAGGAAGCTTTACTGCATTAGTAGAAGCATGCTTGACAATTTATTCAAACATAAATCTACCATAATCAAATTTCAGCTTGGTTCCAACAGCAAAGATGAATCTTCCCAAGGTATTTGAAATTGTGGAAATGTGGTTGGTAGGCACCCAATTTACAGATCCTATTTTATGCAATATGGCATACTTAACAGTCAGCTTCCCAACAGGAAGATGCTTTTTACTAGGCCACTCCTTCACCTGCCTTGCTGTAATTTCCCTACAGACCTCATTGTCTGTAGCTTCCAGTTCACATGCACCTTCTATACCTCTTCCCAGAAACTTGTTAATGACAGTGGGAGAAAATGTGATGCACTTCCCTCTCACAAAAACTTTACAAAATTCCTTGTTGTTTTTATCAGCAATATCTTCAGGAATATTGACAATGAATTCCTTAACCAATCCCCCATAGCATTGAGATAACCTAGCCACAGTCTTCATTAACCCATCATTCTTAATTAGGTCCATGACCTCTTTGACCTCGACAACATCCTTGCCTAACTCTCTTTCAACAGCCACCCTTCTTTAGATCACAAACCTCCATTTGGCAGCTCCATCTTCAAGATGGAAAGAGATATTGTCCAAATGCACAACAATAACTTTCATAGGGGGCTTCCTCACAATTGTCCTCTTAACAGGGGAGATGTCAGGGACATCTTCCTCAATATCTTCGTCAGACTCAAAAACTTCTCTCACCTTCCTCTTCTTCACATCAACTTTGCTCCAAGATTTGGAAGGACCTACACCAACAGTCTTCTTAGCTGTTTTGGCTGACATCATTTCAGCCACAGACCTACCTTTTCTAGTCTTCATCTGCTTAGCCACACTAGGCTTTAAGTGATGAAGTAAGCTATCATCTTGATCATCAGACCTATCATCCTCTAGGTCAATCACATTGTTTGCAGAATCATGCTTCTCAGAATGTGAAGCATTGGGAGTTGTAGATGCCACATATTTTTTACCAGACACAGTTTTCCCTAAAGAGCACAAACCTTCAGCATCCATATCCTTCTCAGGTCTAGAGGAGTCGTCATCCTTTTCACTATGAGGTTCAACCTCAAGAGAGGGGTACATTTTAGACAGAGGAGTAGAAACTCCCTTCATAGAATGTCCTTCATTGAGGATTCTAGTGACTAGGTTTCTTATGACACGATCAGTATGGTGCATATCTTCCTTAGAACTAGTGGCATGAGTAGAGCTAGAAGGGATACTAGAGCTGTTACCTTGAGTGGGCATGCAGAAGCAGATGCATCCATGTGATGGTTTGAGTCAGGGGCTTCGCCTGGAATAACAGAAAGAGGAATCACATCCAAAATTTCCTCATCGAGAAAGTCCATTGAATGCGTTCTATCCTTGTGAGTAGGCTTAGTAGTTTTTGAACCAGATGGAGTTTGATGTTGTGACATCTTGTCGTTTTATTTCAGTTGCCCTAGCAGAGGAGTTTGAGGAAGAAGCAGGGAGTTGGAAATGTTTGAGTAGGTAGTGAGGTTGCGTGTGAAAAGGTAATAGATGGTATTTCCAATACTAGGTGATGATTTACCATAAATGAGGCGCTTTATTTTAAGTAAGCACAGAATAATTTGATTACCTTTTCCACTCCATATTAATTGCTACAAATTTTCATAAATACAAATCCCTTATTTCCCTCTTAGAAATTCAAATTGATTTGCATCCGAGGCCTTTGTAAAAATATCAGCTAGCTGCATCTCAGTAGCAACATGCTCTAGGACTACAATTTTATCTTCCACTAGTTCTCTAATAAAATGGTGACGGATATCAATATGTTTTGTCCTGCTGTGCTGAATAGGATTCTTAGAAATGTTTATAGCACTCAGGTTGTCACAGTACATGTCATGACATCTTGCGTGACATTGTATTCAGTCAGCATCTGTTTCATCCATACCAGTTGAGAACAACTACTTCCACCTGCTATGTATTCAGCTTCAACAGTGGACAGAGACACACAGTTTTGTTTCTTACTAAACCATGACATTAAGTTGTTCCCCAAGAAGAAGCATCCTCCTGATGTGCTTTTCCTATCATCAACACTTCCAGCCCAATCAACATCATAGTATCCAGTCAACACATATCCAGATCCATGAGTGTATAACATCCCATAGTCACTAGTGCCATTGACATATTTCAGGATCCTTTTCACTTGGTTTATGTCACTCACCTTTGGTTTAGCTTGATATCTAGCACATACACCTACAACAAAAACAATGTCAAGTCTGCTTGCTGTGAGATATAGCAGACTTCCTATCATGCTTCTGTAGAGACTTTGATCCACACTAACACCATTTTCATCTTTAGACACTTTCAGATGAGTAGGAGCAGTTGTCCTTTTGTGGCTTGCATTCTCCATGCCAAACTTCTTAACAATATTTTTGGCATATTTGCTTTGAGATAGAAAGATAGAATCTTCCATTTGCTTGACTTGTATCCCAAGAAAATGGGTTAGTTCTCCAACAAGGCTCATTTCAAATTCAGACTGCATTTGTTTAACAAAATGGTGAACCATCTTATTTGACATCCCATCAAACACAATATCATCCACATATATCTGAGCCACCATGAGTTTTCCTCCTTCATTTTTGACAAATAGGGTCTTATCAATGCCTCCCTTCCTGTATCCGTTGTAAATGAGAAACACTGTGAGTCTATCATACCAAGCTCTGGGAGCTTGTTTCAACCGATAGAGGGCTTTCCTCAACTTATACACATGCTTTGGAAGATTTGGGTTTGTAAACCCTTTAGGTTGTTCAACATACACTTCCTCATTTAAGTAACCATTTAAGAAGGCACTTTTCACATCCATTTGGAATAGTTTAAATTTCAGAATACATGCCACTCCAAGCAGCAATCTAATGGATTCCAGGCGAGCTACATGGGAAAATGTTTCATCAAAGTCAACTCCTTAAACTTGAATGTATCCTTGTGCTACCAGTCTTGCTTTATTTTTAGTAACCACCCCTTGTTCATCAGATTTATTCTTGTAAACCCACTTTGTTCCAATAACATTTATTCCTTCAGGTCTTGGAACCAATTCCCATACTTCATTTCTCTTGAATTGTCCTAACTCTTCCTGCATGGCATTGATCCAGAATTCATCAGTTAAGGCTTCTTTGACACTCTTGGGCTCAATCTTGGACACAAAACAGGCATGTGAGATCACTTCCCTTGATCTAGTGGTGACCCCTTTATTTGGGTCTCCTATAATGAGATCTCTCGGATGATCCTTCTGAATTCTGATAGAGGGTCCCGTATTAGTTTTATCAGCTTCAGCTTTAGCTTGAGTGGATTCATTCTTAATACTTTTGTCCAGGAGATTAGCGGGGGCATCATTCAGAGATGTTTCAACATCGTCTATGACATCAATCTCTTGATCATCAACAACAACATTAATATATTCCATCATTACTTTTGTTCTGGAATTAGAAACCCTAAATGCTCTGCTGTTTGTTGAGTAACCCAGAAATATTCCTTCATCACTCTTGGGGTCCATTTTCCTTCTTTGTTCATGATCAATCAGGATATAACATTTACTACCAAACACATGGAAGTATTTGACAGTAGGTCTTCTTCCTTTCCAGACTTCATATAAGGTAGTTGGGGTCCCTTTCTTCAAGGTTACTCTATTGTGAACATAGCAGGCCATGTTCATAGCTCAACCCAGAAGTGGTAAGGCAACTTCTTAGCATGAATCATAGCTCTGGAAGATTCTTGGAGAGTTCTATTTTCCCTTTCTACCACACCATTTTGTTGAGGAGTAATGGGAGATGAGAACTCATGACTAATTCCTTCAGATTTACAAAATCCAGAAATTTACTGTTCTCAAATTCTTTCCCATGATCACTTCTGATTCTAATAACCTGACTTTATTTTTCTCTTTGAAGTCTTAAGCAAAGATCTTTGAACACCTCAAAAACATCAAATTTCTCCATTATAAATTTTACCCAGGTATATCTGGAGAAGTCGTCTACCACCACATAAGCATACCTTTTCCCACCAAGACTTTCCACCTGCATTGGTCCCATCAAGTCCATGTGGAGAAGTTCCAACACTCTAGATGTGGTGTCATGTTTGATATTCTGATGTGACATCTTTGTCTGCTTTCCAATCTGACACTCACCACAAACTCTTCCTTCATCAATCTTTAATTTTGGGATTCCTCTGACAGCTTCAACAGATATAATCCTCTTCATTCCTTTAAGATGCAGATGGCCCAGTTTTTGATGCCATAGTTTCACTTCTTCTTCTTTAGCTAGAGTACACATTGATGAATAACTAGTTTCTTGAGAGTTCCACATATAGCAGTTATCCTTAGACCTGACTCCTTTCATTATCACCTCATTTTTTTCATTCGTAATCAAACATTCAGTTTTTGTGAAGTTCACATTTAGACCTTGGTCACACAATTGACTGATGCTGTTCAGGTTTGCAGTCAATCCTTTAACAAGTAGCACATTATCAATGTTAGGGACTCCAGGGAAGTTTAGCTTTCCAATCACTTTGATTTCACCCTTTGCTCCATCACCAAAAGTCACATAGCTGGTGGCATGAGGTTGAAGTTCAATTAACAGGTTTTTGCTTCCAGTCATGTGTCTGGAGCATCCACTGTCAAAATACCAGTCTTCTTTGACTGAAACTCTGAAGGAGGTGTGAGCTATCAAGTTAGTAGCACCAGCCCTAAGAACCCAATGTTTTCTGTTAACAGGGATGTGGTGTTTGGGTCTAGGTTGATGATGAGTAGGACTAGGATAGCCATACAACTTAAAGCAGGATGGTTTTATGTGGCCAAATTTTCCACAATAATGACATCTCCATCTTTGGTGTTTTCCTTTATGTTGTCTTTCCTTGTGATGTTGAGACACCTGATGTCACATCTTTGGTTTGCTACCAGTGTGACTACACTCAGGAGTGGATTCATTGAACCCAAGGTCAGACTCGTCTCCTGCCATCTTTCCATTCTGGAGGGTTTTGTCTAAGATGTCAGATCCACTGTTTAGCATTCCGACATACTTTTTCATCTCATCCAGTTTGGAGTTCAGGAACACTACTTCGATCTTTAACTTAGAAATGGTTTCTAAGTGTTCTGTCTTCTCATTCTCTAGTTGGGTTATCAATTTCTTCTGATTCTCCACTTGTTGACACACTTCTTCACTTCTGTAACACAACTTTCTGTAGGTAGTAGCTAATTCATCGAAGGTTACTTCATCATCACTTGAGTCTTCATCAGAACCCCATCTTCCAGTCAAGGCAGTCACAAGATTGGCAGACTCTCCTTCTGTTTCACTTTCATCAGACCAAGTAGCAGCAAGACTCTTCTTCTGTTTCTTGAGGTAGGTCCCACATTCAGCTCTAATGTGTCCATACCCTTCACATTCATGGCACTGAACTCCTTTGCGTTGTTTGGATTTTTCCTCAGATTTTGTTCTTCTTCCAGTATCATTGGACCTACTAATGTCAAATGAGTTGTTCTTGACATTAGACTTTGACCTTACATCCATCCTTTTCAGGAGTTTGTTGAACTGTCTCCCTAGTAATGCTACATCATTTGCCAGATCTTCATCAGTATCCTGACCACTGTCTTCCTCTTTCTCTTCAGTGTTTGACATGAAGGCTATGCTTTTGGATTTCTTTTCAGATCCATCACTCATCCCCAACTCGAATGTTTGGAGGGATCCAATCAGCTCATCCACTCTCATATTGCAGATGTCTTGAGATTCTTCTATGGCTGTCACTTTCATGGCAAATCTCTTGGGAAGTGACCTGAGAATTTTCCTCACAAGTTTTTCATCTGACATCTTTTTCGCCAGGGCTCCTGAGGCATTAGCAATTTCAAGGATATTCATATGGAAGTCATGAATACTTTCATCTTCTTTCATCCTCAAATTCTCAAACTCGGTGGTAAGCAACTGGAATCTAGACATCTTCACTCTAGACGTACCTTCATGAGTGGTTTTGAGAATATTCCAAGCATGTTTAGCCACCTCACAGTTGTTCACCAGTCTGAAGATATTCTTATCAACCCCATTGAATATATCATTCAATGCTTTAGAGTTTCCAAGAGCTAGTTCATCCTCCTCCTTGGTCCATTCTTCCTCAACCTTCTTGTCAATTGTAACTTCTCCTTCCTTAGTAATGACGGGATGTTCCCAGCCTGTTAGAACAACCTTCCAAGCCTTATTATCCAAAGATTTCAAGAAGGCTACCATTAGAGGTTTCCAGTAGTCATAGTTAGATCCATCCAGAATTGGTGGTCTGTGAATAAATCCTCCGTCTCTATCCATAGTACCAGAAAGTAACGTCCCAAGATCTCACCCAGAACCAGAGCATGATGCTTGCTCTGATAGCAATTGAAATTATGGTATCAGATATAAGATGTCGAAGGTAATGTCACGACATTAATATTTGAACAACAACTAAAGTATAAACAGGATAAAAGACAAAGAAACAATAGAGCAAGTGACACAAGCAATTGTTAACCCAATTCGGTGCAAACTCACATACGTCTGGGGGCTACCAAGCCAGGAAGGAAATCCACTAAACATAATTAGTTCAAAGACTCTCAGTAAACAACTTCAAGTTACAGTCTTTTCACCTAATCTCTACCCGTGTGACTTCTATCTAAGAACTCTTATATATGAGACCCTACTTGTAAGAACAAAATTAGTTCTACAATAGATTCCAGGATTTTGATGATAACAAAGGATGAAACCAAAAATGGCACCCTAACAAAATTTCTCTAAGTGTGCAGGACTCTGAACAAGAACAAAGGAATCTGATCGCCTTATCAGATACAAAATTGAATCAGATACAAAGTACCAGAAGATCAGAAGCATCTGAAGAAGAAGCGCGCTCTAGAAGTTCTGACTCTGAGCAAAACAAGACAGCAGAATACCAGAAGCTCTAAACTTCCTTTGGAATCAACTCTGATGATCTAAAAGACCAGGACTCTTAGAAGCTCTGATGTAACTTCAATACAATCTCAGATTGACAGAGATAACGTAGATTCTGACGAAGGTTCTCCAAGTCCAGAAAGAGTAACGGAAACAACAACTTCAAATGGAAAGAAAGTATATTTGGAAAGAAGTTATTCAGGGAGACAACTTGGTTATGGCAAGAAACACAGAAGTAATGGCATTAAACTCTCATCAAAGACAAATATTCTGCCATCACTATAACGGTCCTTTCACCACTATATAAAGGAAAGCATACTTCAGTGAGAGACATACCTGAACGCATAGAAATTCTCTACCCTCTCTCTTAGCTTTTCACGAGCTGTTGCTCATACGTGAAAACACTTGCTTGCTCTATTTGCTGTAATATTCGCTTGATCTTAGAAGCACTCTAGATTACAAATTCCTTTTGTTAAATTGATTTTGTTCCTCAAGTGACTCTGCGTAGTCTGTATACTTAGGAGGACTAAGAGATCTTTCTCTTAGACGTTGGTTGTAATAATCTTTCAAGATTAGTGGATTAAGTCCTTTTTGAAGGCGAAATCACCTTGGCCGGGTGGACTGAAGTAGCTTTGTGTTATAAGCGAACCAATATAAAATCCTGTGTGTTCTTATTCTACAAAAGCGCTTATTTTCCAAAACAATTCAAACCCCCCTTTCTTGTTTTTCTCACCTTCAATTGGTATCAGAGCTTCGGCTCTGTTATTGATTTTCTAACCAAACACTTAACCGTGTAGAGAGATCCAGAACGAGAAAAACTATGGCCCACACAAATGAAAGAGACAGTTACAATGCTAAGCCTCCTGTCTTTGATGGAGAGAAATTCGATTACTAGAAAGATAGAATTGAAAGTTTCTTTCTAGGCTATGACGCTGATCTCTGGGACATTGTCATAGATGGATACAAACCTCCTGTAACAGAGGTTGGAGTTGAAGTTCCCAGAAGTAAGATGACAGATGATCAGAAGCGCGATTTCAAGAATCATCACAAAGCCAGAACGATACTTCTCAATGCCATATCTTACAATGAGTATGAAAAAATCACCAACAGGGAAACAACTAAAGATATACTCGACTCCCTGAGGATGACTCATGAAGGAAACTCTCAGGTCAAAGAAATAAAGGCTCTGGCTCTAATCCAGAAATATGAAGCCTTCAAAATGGAGGATGACGAAGCTGTAGAGGTAATGTTCTCTAGATTCCAAACTCTTATTGCAGGTCTCAAAGTACTAGACAAAGGATACACAACTGCAGACCATGTCAAAAAGATAGTCAGAAGCTTGCCAAAGAAGTGGAGACCCATGGTCACTGCCTTAAAGCTTTCAAAGGATCTGAACAACATCAGCCTTGAAGAGCTTGTCAGTTCACTCAGAAGTCATGAGATAGAACTGGAGGAAGATGAGCCTCAGAAGAAGAACAAGTCTGTAGCATTAAAGTCCAGATCTGAAAGGCGCAAGTCTGACAGAAACAAAGCCTTCCAGGCCGAAATAGAAGATGCTGATGACTCTGAACAAGAAGATTCTGATGATGAAGAAGAATTATTCCTCCTGACCAGAAGAGTAAAACAACTCTGGAAAAAGAGGAATAATAACTTCAGGAGACCAAGACCCAGAGGGGATCGATCAGAATCATCCTCAAAAGGTAAAACTAACAAAGATGTTACGTGTTATGAATGTAAAGAAACAGGTCACTACAGGAATGAGTGCCCCAAGTTAAAGAAAGACAGTTCCAGAAAAGAAAGCTTCAAGAAAAGTTCCCTCAGAACTAAAAAGGGATTGATGGCTACCTGGGATGATAGCGAATCTGACTCATCAGAATCTGACTCTGATGAACAGGCTAATGTGGCGCTCATGGCCACCACATCCAGGAACACCTCAGATGAAGAATCTGAATCAGAAGAGGTATTTTCTGAACTCTCTCGATCTGACCTAGAATCATGCTTGTCTGAAACTCTCAGCTCATATCAGAAACTAAAACAAAAATTTAAAGCTATAAAAGGCGTTCTTGAAGAAACATTTGAAGAATGTGGCAAACTTGAGAAAACCATTTCAGAACTAAAAGATGAAAACAGATCTTTGACATTAGAAAGAGATGCAACAAAGAAAAATTGCTCAAAACTTGAAGAAGCATTATCTCAAGCTCCACAAACTTCAAACACAATAATTTATAAATATGAAAAAGCCTTTCAAAAGTTTCTGAAAAATGGGATAGGGAGGAGTATTATGGCATCCATGATTTATGGAGTCAGTCAAAACAATAGAAGAGGAATTGGGTATGATCCTAGTGAAGATAAAACTTCTACTAATGACCAACCTAAATCTCCATTCTCATATCACTACACACACACACAAGAGCAAAATTTTGATAATGCTAGAAAACCCAAAGTGATAAGAAACTATGGGAAAACTAATCATAAAGGACCCAAAAGACTCTGGGTACCAAAGGATAAGATTGTTTATGTTGCAGATATCTTATGCAGCAAAGTTCAAACACCAGTCATGGTACCTGGACTCTGGATGCTCGCGACACATGACGGGAAGAAAGTCTATGTTCCAAAGCCTGGAACTTAAAGATGCTGGATTCGTAGGCTTCGGAGGAGATCAGAAAGGAAGGATCAGAGGCTCCAGAACTATTGGTAATGGTACTCTTCCCTCTATATCTGATGTTCTTTACGTAGAAGGATTAATGCATAACCTGTTATCCATAAGTCAATTAAGTGATAACGGTTATGATGTAATCTTTAATCAAAAAACATGTAAAGCCATAAATCAAAACAACGGTTCTGTCCTATTCACAGGCAAGAGGAAAAACAATATTTATAAAATAAACCTTTCTGATTTAAAAGAACAAAATGTGAAATGTATGATGTCTGTTCACGAAGAGCAATGGGTATGGCATAGACGCTTGGGCCACATTAGCATGAGGAAATTATCTCAGCTAAATAAACTCGAGTTAGTCAGAGGCCTACCTAAGCTGAAGTTTTCTTCAGATGCTCTGTGTGAAGCATGTCAGAAAGGAAAATTTTCAAAAACATCTTTCAAAAAGAAAAATATTGTCTCTACCTCTAAGCCTCTGGAACTTCTTCACATTGATTTATTTGGTCCTGTGAAAACAGTATCAGTCAATGGAAAGAAGTATGGACTAGTCATTGTTGATGATTTCAGTCGCTGGACATGGGTGAAATTCCTAAAACACAAGAGTGAGTCTCACTCTGTATTCACTAGCTTCTGTTCCAAAGTGCAAAAAGAATTTGACTCTAAAATTGTAAGAGTCAGAAGTGATCATGGTGGGGAATTTGAAAACAAATTTTTTGAAGAATTATTTGACTCTAATGGAATATCCCATGATTTCTCCTGCCCTAGAACTCCACAACAAAATGGAGTTGTAGAGAGGAAGAATAGGACACTCCAAGAGATGGCCAGAACTATGATCAATGAAACAAATGTAGTTAAGCACTTTTGGGCCGAAGCTGTAAATACAACGTGTTACATTCATAATAGAATCTCCATTAGACCTATTCTGGAAAAGACTCCCTATGAACTGTGTAAAGGAAGAAAACCAAACATTTCATATTTTCATCCTTTTGGATGTTCTTGCTTTATCCTAAATACTAAGGAACATCTGAACAAGTTTGATTCCAAGGCACAAAAAGGTATTATGTTAGGATACTCAGAACGCTCTAAAGGCTATAGAGTATACAGTACAAAAACCAAAATTATGGAAGAATCAATTCATGTCAGATTTGATGATAAGCTTGACCCTGAAAAGTCAAAGCTAGTTGAAAAACTTGCAGATTTAGAGATCACTCTTGCAGGATCTGACGAGAAGATTGAAGCTCCAGAAGCAACTGCCAGTCAAATTCCAGAAGGAACCAACTTCCCAGTAATCCCAAAGAAAGCTAAAAGTCGCCTCAACATATCTGAAGAGTTGATTCTGGGAAATAAGGACGAACCTGTCCGAACCAGGTCCACCTTCAAGACCTCTGAAGAAACTCCTCTGGGACTAGTATCTCTGATCGAGCCTACGTCCTGTGATGAGGCACTTCAAGATAGCGATTGGGTTCTAGCCATGCAAGAAGAGCTAGATCAATTCACAAAGAACGATGTCTGGGATCTTGTTCCTAAGCCCAGAGGCACTCACGTTATCGGAACCAGATGGGTGTTTAGAAACAAGCTGAACAAGAAAGGAGAAGTTGTCAGAAACAAAGCTCGACTGGTGGCTCAAGGTTACAATCAACAAGAAGGTATTGACTACAATGAAACCTTTGCTCCAGTCGCCAGGCAGAATTTGAAATGAGATTAATGCAAGAACTAAAGTTCTTTCTAGGAATTCAAATCAACCAAACTTCAGAAGTCACGTACGTTCATCAAAGCAAATACATAAAAGACGTTCTGAAGAAATTTGATATGGCTGAATGCAACTCTGCAAATACTCCCATGCATCCAACCTGCATTCATGAAAAGGAAGAAGTCAGTAAAAAGGTTTGTCAGAAGCTCTATCGTGGTATGATAGGCTCCCTTCTCTATCTGACTGCTACTCGACCTGTTATTCTCTTTAGTTTTTGTCTCTGTGCCAGATTTCAATCAGATCCTAGAGAAACTCACTTAATAGCAGTTAAGAGAATTTTCAAATATTTGAAAGGAACTCCTAACCTGGGCCTGATGTATGAGAAAACATCAGAGTATAGACTTTCTGGTTACTGTGATGCAGATTACGCAGGAGATAGATTGGAACGAAAAAGCACATCTGGAAATTGTCAGCTCTTGGGAAACAATCTGATATCTTGGGCCAGCAAAAGACAATCAACCATATCCCTCTCCACGGCAGAAGCAGAATACATCTCAGCATCACTGTGCACTACTCAGATGCTCTGGATGAAGAATCAGTTAGAGGATCTGCAAATCTTCGAGAGTAACATTTCTATCTTTTGTGATAATACTGCTGCCATTTGTTTAAGTAAGAATCCCATTTTGCACTCCAGAGCTAAGCACATTGAAATAAAACATCATTTTATCAGAGACTATGTTCAGAAAGGGGTAGTAACATTGAAATTCATTGATACAGATCATCAATGGGCCGATATCTTTACTAAACCCTTAGCTGAAGATAGATTCCTCTTTATTTTAGAAAATCTGAACATTCAAAACTGCCTGAATAATCTGTGCCTCTGAAGTTATAAAATGAGACTCTGATATAAACACATGGATTCTGCCTCTGACTCTGATACTTCTACCAAAGTTAGAAGTTATCTTAGTAAGAATTCTCCAGGAACCAATCCTTTGGTATTCCTGAAGATCAAATAAAGCAAACACGTGGGGTGCCTTATGTCTGACCTTGGAACTTCTAGACAGCTGT
The DNA here is from genome assembly GCF_024323335.1 of Lathyrus oleraceus. Classification (NCBI taxonomy): domain Eukaryota; kingdom Viridiplantae; phylum Streptophyta; class Magnoliopsida; order Fabales; family Fabaceae; genus Lathyrus; species Lathyrus oleraceus. Next base: position 326,094,413 of record NC_066584.1, on the reverse strand, counting down.
CTAGCAGTAATCAAGGAACAGTCCCTTGAAATCTCCTCGAGCAGTGTACCAGCTATTGGGATTAGACATCATTTATGTGCTGTAATCATTTCTCCCTCCAAACGTGCTAACTTGGTTTTTGTGCTAAACTCTGATTTGTGTGTTGTTTTACATGCGCCCTAATTTGGATATTTAAACAAATTCATTTCACATATTGCACACTCTTCACTCTCACGCACTCTTATAACCTCAGTTCTCTCAAGGCATTTCTACAAGCAGTTCTTCATCTTCATCTCAGTTCATCATCAACATCATGGATGCTCAACTACAAGCTGTGTACAACTTCTCTCAACAAATGGGTTCAAGCGAACAAGTTCAAAGCTCAAGCAACCCAACAGTTACAGGCGTCACCACAACACCAATCTACAAGGAATCTCACATTCTCGTTTTATGTGAATCCTTGGTGGACTTTGAGAATATGAAAAGGAATGGCATAGACCTCACTGAAGAACTCAACAAACAAGGTTAGGGAAACTACTTTCAACGTCTCTATGGTCCAGTTTACCCAAATCTTGTGAAGGAATTCTGGAGATTCGCAGACGCTGATGATCACTTCATTGTCTCCTATGTTCTGGGAGTAAAGATAGTGATAACTGAGAAGTCCATCGCTGCTCTTCTGAGCATGGAGAAAGATGGAGGCAGAAGAATCTACAACATCAATCCCAAGGCAAAATACATATCTCAAGAAATCAACCCAACCATTTTCAAGCAGAACGCAGAAGGCAATCCCTCCAAGAACAAGGAGCTACTTCAGAACCTCCGAGTTTGGCTGAAGATCATTCTGGGTACCATCCATCATCGCCCAACATCAAACTCCTCAGACTACATCAACACTGATTAAAAATGCATGTTGTATTGTATCCACAAGGGACTGAAGCTCTGCCTCCCATCACTTCTCTTCAAATACCTCAGAGACTCCGTACGAGATACCAGAAATCATATGAAGCCCAGAACTTACATCCCTCTGGGAAGACTCATCTCAGATGTACTAATAGAAAGTGGTCTCGTGGATCATCTAGTAAAACTCAGGCTCATGGAGGACATGGAAATCGACACTGGTAAGCCTCTGAACGCCAAAAATCTGAAGAGCATGGGGATTCTGGACCAGGTCAAATTCAGACCTACTCTTGACACTTCTTGGGATGCTTTAAAAGATCAGAGGAAAATTCCCCATGGTTTATATTTGTTCTCAAGGGAAGAGCCCAGAGATGTAATCCTCTTTTATCTACAAGGTCTGAAGGACGAATGAGTGGATATCTCTGACTTCCATTTAAGCGATCTACCAGATAAAGCTCCGAACTTCATGAGGCATAAAAGAGGTCCCTCTGAGAAGACATCGCAGGCGAAGAAAGCAAAACTAGGAGAATCCTCCGGATCAAGACCTCCAGCACCTCTGCATGAGCCTTCTGGTAAGTCTGTCTCTCCTGCTCCCTCTGCACAAACACAGCAAATTGCTTCTACTATCCCTCAACCAACTCCCATGTACACTCAATCTGAAACCTCCCCTTCAACCACTAGAAATCTCAACAACCATCACAGAAATTCAACCTTGCCACCACCACCTTACCCTTATCTGAAGCTGAAAAGCTAAATGAAACCACCTCTTCATCCTCTTCCCCAGAATCACCCCCCTACTTCATCATCTCATCTAACACAGAATTCTCTGACCCCTCTTCTCCCACTCTAGCCCAACTTCAGACTCAGAACCTTGCCTCACAACAAACACAACAATCTCCACCTGAACCTGCAGTAACCTCTCCACCCACAGAACAACCAAACCTAACACCATCTGACGTTCAACCCTCTGACCTAAACACTTCTGACACACCCCCACTAAACACTTTCGCTGAACCACAAACTCTCAACCTAAGCCCTCCCACTTCTTCACCTCTACCATCTGAACCACAAAACTCCCTGCCAACCCTAGAGGAAGCAATTATGTTATTTGCAGGAGCATCAGTTGACAAGGTCAAGTCTCTGACCATCAACTCTGGCATCAGTGATGATCCTTCCTCTGTTAGGACACATTGGAACAGAGTTATTGGCTGGATGACATTTGAGGCCTTCAAGCTGAAGAACCTCTATGTGCAAGTCAGAAACGACTTCATCAGAGACGTTGAGGCAAGACTACATAAGCGCTTAGCCAGAGAAGCTGAGGAGCAAGCCAGAAGGGAAGCAGAAGAAAAAGCAAGGCAAGAAGAAATTCAAAGGGTTAAGGAAGCTGAAGCCAAAACTCTAGCTGACGCTGCTGCTGCTGAAGCTGAAGCCAAAACTCTAGCTGACGCTGCTGCTGCTGAAGCTGAAGCTAAAGCTAAAGCCGCTGCTGAAGCTAAAGCTCTCCGTGCTGAAGAACAGAATGCTCCGACTCAGGGGGAGTCCTCTACCTTTGTCCCTCTGGTTCTCAAGACTCTTGAGGAACTTCAGAAAGAGCAAAAGGAAGTCCGAGCCAGATTGGATCAACAGGACACAGTCAACGCCAACATCCAGAATCTGCTGACCCAACTGCTTCAGAGGATGCCTCCTCTTCCCAACCCTTAGGCACCTAGGATTTTTTTTGCTTGTTACTATCTGGTTCTGCTTGTTTTGGCTTTCTGCTATTTATGCTCATATCTGAATATATATTTTTTCCTTTCCTTTATCTTTGCTAAGTCTTTTTTATTCTGACAAAAAGGGGGAGAAATAAAAACAGCTCTGATGAAAACATATCTAAATCCTTCAGTACTCTGCAAACATATTATTCAATAAAAATCTATCTAACCCTCTTTGACTCAGAAATTTGCAGAAGAGTATCTAGAAACATCATTGCATTGAAGCTCTGGTAAGAACTTCTGAACTCCCAAGCTTATCTCAGGGGAGCTCACTTCTATCTGATCTGATTAATTCTTATCTCTGAATGTTTCATCTAGTAATTAAGTTTGTTTTGTCATCATCAAAAAGGGGGAGATTGTAAGAACAAAATTAGTTCTACAATAGATTCCAGGATTTTGATGATAACAAAGGATGAAACCAAAAATGGCACCCTAACAAAATTTCTCTAAGTGTGCAGTGTAACACCCGAGGTCGGAGAGGCCGAAGAGTGGTTACATGTGACACCCGAGGGCGAGGGAGTGGTTGTTTATGCATGAGGCATGACAATGAGACACTCCTAGCAGCTTCTAGGGGAAAAACCGAATTCACATCGGAATGAGAGGGATCCTGAGGCTATGCAGGTATGGGACTGCATGGTTGAGTGAAGGCTTATAAGGATTAATTGGTACTACTTATACCAACAAGATGCATCTTCTTTTCGGTAGCCCAATAGATAAGAACTCCATAGTTAAGCGTGCTTGACTTGGAGTAGTATTGGGATGGGTGACCTTCTGGGAAGTTTCCCGGAAAGTGTGTGAGTGAGGACAAAACATGCCGAAAAGACTCGTGTTGGTTTGTGGGGTTAGTCGATAATCCTGAAAGCGGTTTGGGGCGTTACAAATGGTATCAGAGCCAAACCTCTCCCAGTACGATGTGGTTCGGGGATGAACCAAGCGGAAGTTGGTGGGCATGTAACACCCGAGGTCGGAGAGGCCGAAGAGTGGTTACATGTGACACCCGAGGGCGAGGGAGTGGTTGTTTATGCATGAGGCATGACAATGAGACACTCCTAGCAGCTTCTAGGGGAAAAACCGAATTCACATCGGAATGAGAGGGATCCTGAGGCTATGCAGGTATGGGACTGCATGGTTGAGTGAAGGCTTATAAGGATTAATTGGTACTACCTATACCAACAAGATGCATCTTCTTTTCGGTAGCCCAATAGATAAGAACTCCATAGTTAAGCGTGCTTGACTTGGAGTAGTATTGGGATGGGTGACCTTCTGGGAAGTTTCCCGGAAAGTGTGTGAGTGAGGACAAAACATGCCGAAAAGACTCGTGTTGGTTTGTGGGGTTAGTCGATAATCCTGAAAGCGGTTTGGGGCGTTACATGCAGGACTCTGAACAAGAACAAAGGAATCTTATCGCCTTATCAGATACAGAATCGAATCAGATACAAAGTACCAGAAGATCAGAAGCATCTGAAGAAGAAGCGCGCTCTAGAAGTTCTGACTCTGAGCAAAACAGGACAACAGAATACCAGAAGCTCTAAACTTCCTCTGGAATCAACTCTGATAATCTAAAAGACCAGGACTCTTAGAAGCTCTGATGTAACTTCAACACAATCTCAGATTGACAGAGATAACGTAGATTCTGACGAAGGTTCTCCAAGTCCAGAAAGAGTAACGGAAACAACAACTTCAAATGGAAAGAAAGTATATTTGGAAAGAAGTTATCCAGGGAGACAACTTGGTTATGGCAAGAAACACAGAAGTAATGGCATTAAACTCTCATCAAAGACAAATATTCTGCCATCACTACAACGGTCCTTTCACCACTATATAAAGGACATCATACTTCAGTGAGAGACATACTACAACGGTCCTTTCACCACTATATAAAGGACATCATACTTCAGTGAGAGACATACCTGAACGCACAGAAATTCTCTACCCTCTCTCTTAGCTTTTCACGAGCTGTTGCTCATACGTGAAAACACTTGCTTGCTCTATTTGCTGTAATATTCGCTTGATCTTAGAAGCACTCTAGATTACAAATTCCTTTTGTTAAATTGATTTTGTTCCTCAAGTGACTCTGCGTAGTCTGTATACTTGGGAGGACTAAGAGATCTTTCTCTTAGACGTTGGTTGTAATAATCTTTCAAGATTAGTGGATTAAGTCCTTTTTGAAGGCGAAATCACCTTGGCCGGGTGGACTGGAGTAGCTTTGTGTTATAAGCGAACCAGTATAAAATCCTGTGTGTTCTTATTCTGCAAAAGCGCTTATTTTCCAAAACAATTCAAACCCCCATTTCTTGTTTTTCTCACCTTCACTACTCACTCCCCCTCAATCACAACAGTGATATAAAAAAAAATTACAAAGAAAGAAGACACTCTTCAAGAACACATACTTGATCTTGCTTAAAAGCTTCAACCAAGTAAACACACACTCATGCTTCAAATCTTAGAGTGGACAAATTACAACACAAAAGTCAGTCCAATTCAATCATCAATAAGGTGAATGAATGACTCATAATACACACGCTCACACAAGACTAAAACCCTTATTCTCTCTCTCTCTCTCCCTCTCTCTCTCTCTCCCTCTCTATTTCGTTCGTTTCTTGTGTATATAAACCAGGTTTTTCATGGCCTATAAATAAAAGCTTTTGAATGGGCCTGGACATCATAAAACCCTAACTATTTTCCTTGCGTATCTTCTTATTCACAACAACTGATCTTATTGGAAAATAAATTAATCTGGTTTTAAATCAAATTACTCCTTTAATGGCGCGTTCAATCTCCACATCTATCACACACAAATTTGCATGAAAAGCGCAATCTTAAGATACATAACATTCATACTGAATGTTCTGTATACATATGTCTTAACATCGGGTCTGACATCTCAGCTAAATCCTGCACAACTTTATTTAAAACATCCTGCAGGAAACTGATATCACATGTTAAGACAACACTCGTGACAACTTGTGATAACTCTAGGTTTGACCAAAATTGATGCCAACACATAGAACCAACAAAAATTTCATGAAAAGAGAGACTTACCTGAAGTTTTTTTTAACATATCTTTAAAATTTTCAAACATTCCAGCCTCATCCTCATGTACCGTTTCTTCTTAATGATGGGATATGGTAGTTTTATGTAATCCGATAAAGGTGGGTTCAGTTCATTCAAAATTTGATCCTCTGTTCTCTTCTAAGGAGAATTTTTATCAATGAAGTGATCAAGGGTGACTCATCTTTCCTCTTCGTCACCTTGATTTCCACTCTCATCCTTTTCCTCAATTTTTTTCTCTTTAACCTTTTCAGCTTCCTCATTTCTAGTAACCACCTCAAATTTCGTTTCCACAACCTTGCATGTTTCATTCTTTGGATTATCAATGGTGTTACCAATGAATCCTCCACTTGAGCTTGGTAAAGCAACTAGTTGTATTGATAATTGACCAATCTGAGTCTCCAAAATTTTGATTGACGCATCATGGTTTCTGCTTAAAATTTCATGGTTCCTAGTTACCTGCTCAAAGCTTCTTTGAGTGCCTTAATGAAATCCTGCAAAATCTCTTCCAACTATGATGACTTCCTTTGAAACAGAACATGTTGGTTTTGTGGCATCCCTTGATTGGAATTGTAATTTTGATTATTGCTCCAACAAAAATTTGGGTGATCTTTCCAACCCAGATTGTAAGTGTTGGAGTAAGGATTGTTCTTTTGAAAATTTACAAACTGAACTTCCTCACTCGTCCCTTCCAACGAACACCTTCCATTCACCTGTTCTCCCCTAACCTAAGTGCTTGTAACTGGCTCACGTTAGCTCTGCTTAAGCTGTTTTCAGCTAGATTTTTATTCAACAATTCAATTTGACCTAAAAGAGAAATATGAGTATCAAGAGGTAACACACCTTTAGGTGTACCAATATTTTTAGGCTTGACCGACCTCTCACTTTTATAATGGTACACATTCATACATATCTTCTCAATGAGTTCTTTTACTTGCGGTTCAATCATTTGGCGGATAGTACCTCCCGCAGAAGCATCCAACAACATGCAAGTTTGACTCTTGAGACCTTTAGTGAATTTTTGCATCTGCTTCATATTATTCATGTTATGATTTGGGCATATGTGCAACAAAAGTTTAAATGTCTCCCAAGCATCATAAAGTGACTCAATTTCCTGTTGCTCAAAATTAACAATTTCTGCTCTGGGCTTGGTAAACTGAGTAGTAGTAAAAAATATTTCGAGTAATTTATCCTCCAATTCCTTCCAAGTCCGAATTGGTCCATTTGGAAGGAAAAATAACCAATCTTTCGCCCTTCCAATCAGTGAGATCCCAAACAACCTCAATTTAACCTAGTCGTTAGTGACATCAGTAGCTTTGTACATTGAAGTTGTTTCATAGAAGAGTGCAAGATGCACCCATGGGTTTCTAATCGCATTCTTGTTGAACAGATTTTCTCTTAAATTGGAAATTACCGAATTTTCAATATCAAAGTTAGCAGGGCTTGTCGGTATAAACCCCCTAGAAACCTGTCATTCATCAGTTCGTTTATAGTAGTCCCCCATAGTGAGGGTTGTGCAGCTGCCATGACTTCTTCTTCAGAGTCAGAAGAACTTAAAAGTTGCTCTTCTTCGGTATTCCTCCTTCTAGAGTTACTTCTCTAACTTCTTTTCTAAGAGCACGTGTTGTTCTTTCAATTTATGGATCCAATGGAATTAATGTTTGAATTGTACATACACAAACAGAAAATACCTCAGTAGCATTATGATAAACAAGAAATTTAAACAAAAATTAAAAAGGCTAAAAATAACAATAAAAAATTATACAAACATCGCCTTGCTAAAATATCAACAATCCCCGACAATGGTGCAAAAAACTTGATGACTTCTCGGCAAGTCTATCGATACTATCAAAGTAATAAAAAGATCAAATCCACAGGGATTGCCTCCAAGCAAGACAAAATATGTTCAATATGGGAAAACTAGTAAAAAAATGGGGGGGGGGGGGGGGTCAAGTTTCAGTGCAAAAAGTAAATAAACGTGTAAGCAATGTCACGAAAGCGGTCAGGTTCTCTTATAGTATCTCTTCTTTCTCTCTTATTGATGTTTGATGCCCTGTATGAATTATCTAATCACTATAACCTCACGGAAAATTAACAAAACCGTTAAAGCCGATCACTCACAAAATAACTCACTAACCACTACCAAGAGCTTTCTATTCCTAGTCCGCCAACGTAGCCAGTGTTAGGCGATGTATAGAACGTTAATTCTTTATGCCACTACTAGGGGTCTCCTATCCCTATTCAACACAACAATTTCCATAAGTCCAACACATAGACTAATGGTCAGTATTCTTTATGTTCCCAAAATCATATTAAAAGAGTATCTCACATAAAAAGCATTACGAACAAGAAACAATTGAATAAAATTATAGATCAATAGGTTCATACAGTGGTCAAATCAACATAGAATCCAACAATTGAGAAGCAGGTTCATCATAACACAACCTAACCTAGAAGAATTTAGCTACTCATAGTGTAATTAAAAATACCACAATTGATAAATAATGATAACATACGAAGTTCCTTGAAGAGATGGCCTCCAATGGCTTCAAATGCTCCAAAAATCACCATTTATGCTCTCTAATTCGTGCTTTAATCTCTTAAAATAACAACTCTTGTGAAAGTGCTGAAAACCCTCTTTTAAAGGTGTCAGAATGGACCAGGACGTGTTAGAAAAGGACCCATAAAAGTGACCATCACGCACACGATAACATGCATCGCGTGCGTGATGCAGCTTTTAATGCATTGTCGCATGCGTGATGGTGGATGTAACTATTTATGAAGCTTCACTCTTTTTTACTCCTTTTTCAGTCAATTTTTCACTAAGTCCACAATTTGTATACTTAGCTATTTCCCCCTCATTCTTTGGTTATTCTTCCTCATATTTGCTTGACTTTCACTTGTTTTGCTCTGATTCTTTGACTAAATATTTGCAATGACGGACTGTCATCAAGGGTTACATGAGAAAAGTGTGTCCTGATCGACTGAATAATCATGGTGGAAAGGATAATGGTAATGCATCCATTGTACAAGATGATTATGAATTATCTTATGTCCTGGTGGTTTCAAGCAACGACTCTAGCAAGGAGTGGATTATGGATTCAGGATGTACTTGGCACATGACTCCAAACAAAGACGTGTTTGAGGAATTATGTGATCAAGATGGTGGATCATTGCTTCAAGGAAACAATAAATCGTACAAAATTGCAGGTATTGGATCTGTGAGATTCGAGCTCCACGATGAGTCAATAAAGTTATTGATTGATGTTAGGTATGTACCTGAACTTAAGAGAAATTTGATTTATCTGGGTGAATTCGAAAAGAAAGGATGTGTTTTCAAAAGAGAGCAAAGTATCCTAAGGGTAATGAAGGGGTCGAAGGAAGTCTTTAGATGCATGAAGAAACAAGACTTATATACCCTTGAGGATGAGGTTGTAAGTGTTTCAACAGATGTGTCATCCATAAAACTTATGTCAAAGACTAAGCTATGGCACAAGAGACTTGGTCATGTCAGTGAAAAAGGCTTGGTCGAATTATCGAAACAAAATATGCTATATGGTGACAAGGTCGAAAAACTAGAGTTTTGTGAACCTTGTGTATTTGGTAAATCCTGTAAGGTGAACTTAAACAAAAGTAAACAAAGAATCCTTGGGGGCCTACAAGGAATCCTTCGTGCTTAGGTGCAAAGTATTTTCTATCCATAGTTGATGATTATTCCATAAATTTATGGGTATTCATTCAGAAAGCTAAGGGTCGAAGACCAAACTGGTAGGAAGTTTAAGAGGTTGAGGACCGTCAATGGTCTTGAATTTTGCAATAAGGCTTTTGATAACTATTATGCTGCATTTGGTATTACAAGGCACAAAACTACGACAAGAACTCCCCAACAAAATGGTTTGGATAAAAGGTTTAATCGAACCATTCTGGAGATAGTGAGGTGTCTGTTGGTTAGTGAGGGATTAAAAAAGGTGTTTTGGACAGAAGTTGTTGTAACTGCAACATACCTGATGAAAACACATGAAGAAGTCTGGTCAAAACATCCACCTAATCTCGACAAAAATTATAATATTTAGTTGTTTATCATATGCTCGCATTAGGCAAGACAGGGTCGAACCTAGAGCTTTGAGATGTATGCTTCTTTGATACCCTGAATGAGTCAAAGCTTATAGGTTGTGGTGCCTAGAGCCAGGTCACATGAGGTGTATCATGATTCGAGATGTAGTTTTCAATGAAGCTGAGATGGCTTTCAAGAAAACTGATGGTGTTGGTCTAAGTGTCAAGATCTCTGGAGAGGAGTTGTAATAGGAAGAAATTCCTGTTGAGATGGAGCATAGTGATGTTGAATTTCATAACCTAGATGAAGTCGAAGAAGATGCATAAGTTGTTGATGAAGATGAGGAGACTGAAAATGACTACCTGCTGGCAAGAGACGGGTCGAAAAGAGTCATTAAGCCATCTAGAGACTTGGTTATGCAAATATCATAACATTCGCATTAATCTTTGCAAGTGAGGTCCTTGACGAAGAACCTATAGATTACAAGGAAGTCGTGGGGAGTCAAAATAAGACTGAATGGATGAAACCATGGATTATGAGATGAAATCTCTTCATGATAATAACACTTGAGAACTAATCTAGAAACTTGCAGGGCCAAGTTAGTCAGCAGTAAGTGGATTTTTAAGGTTAAGGAAGGAATCAAATGAGTGATGTCGGAGAGATTTAAGGAAAGATTGGTTTTTAGGGGGTTCACTCAGAAAGAAGGCGTTGGCTTCAATGATGTGTTCTCACCTGTTGTAAATCACATATCCATTCGAATGTTGCTTGCTATGGTGATGAAGTTCAACCTAGAACTTGAACAGATGGATGTGAAAATTATGTTCCTGTATGGTGATCTAGGTGAAACAATCCTGATGAGGCAACCTGGAGGGTATGTCGAAAAAGGAAAGGAAGGTTATGTATGAAAGCTGAATAGGGCGTTATATGGCCTGCAATAATCTCTTCGACAACGGAATATGAGATTCGACAAGTTCATGACACACATAGGTTTCACTAGGAGCTAGTTCGACCACTGTGTTTACTTCAGATTTAGACCTAGAAATTCACTTGTCATTTTTTTGCTTTATGTGGATGACATCCTCATATCAAGAAAAAATGTCAAAGATGTTATAAAGGTGAAGTTTGATCTCAATAAGGAGTTCGCCATGAAAGATCTGTGAGCTGCCTCTAAAATTCTTGGGATTGACATCCAGAGAGATAGAAAGTAGTCGAGAGTATGCTTATCTCAAAAGACATACCTGAAGAAGAATCTCGACGAGTTTGGTATATCGAATTCAAAGCCTATTGTAACACCGACTAATCCTCAGTTCAAGCTGACTACGAATCAAAGTTCTAGTACTGAAGTCGAAAGAGCCTATATGAATAGCATTTCACATGCTAGTATAGTAGGTTCTTTGATGTCTGTTATGGTATGTACGAGGCCAGACATATCGTATAGAGTGAGCTTTAAAAGGAAGTATATGGCCAATTCTTGGTTCGAAAAAGGTTTAGCATGTAGTCGAAGTATGTTCACATGTTCATCCTGCATGTTGTAGTGAAAGTATGTTCAAGCATGCAGTGGTCGAAATGCTAAATTTGTTAGCATGTCAAATTGAGCCTTTTGTTTAAGCCAAATTATTTAAGTTAGCTTAGTAGTCTATAAATTAACTAGTTCTCTCAGATTGATGAGAGAGTTAGTTGTTGTTATTCACTTGTAATATTTAAAACCTAATTGAGTAAGTGAATAACAAAACAATTTCAATCAACATTGAATTTTTCTCCTCTTTCTTCCCTCTTCTCTTTGTTTCGTGAAATTCTAATAGGGTTTCTTGTGTTTGTTCAAGAAACTCATTTTTTTTTTATATTTTCAATTTGTTCTTGACGACACTTTGTTACAACATATTATTTTTTATATATTTAAATTATTTTAGTTCATTATATATTTTTAAATATTAATATAAAATATAAATATAATATGTAACGAGGGTTGTATGGATATTTAGAAAATATAAATGAATCTTTTAAATAAGTAATAAAATCATAATATAAAATATTTAATGAAATCTATTTAAATAAACAATGTGAGTTCTTTAAAAATGGAATCTCTTACTTATATATATATATATAATTGTGGCATTTTAAAGTTAATTGAAGATTTAGGTAATAATTTTTAAAAGTATGCGGGTGTTGTAAATTCTCTAATATTAAATTTGACTCTTACTAATAAAAGTTTAGCTAGCACAAAATGTCCAAACACACGTAAGGATCACTAATTATAGGGTTTGACACAGTCCCCTTAGAAAATCACACACTATTCACTAAATAGGCATGCCCATATGGGACCGACGTAGTTGCAAATGATATGAACTTGCCCTGATACTTTGATCTTTGTCATGTGCAACTGCTTATATGTCTTTGTTTGAACTGCTGAAAGTAACATTTTCTATCAAAGCTTTTCCTTTTCCTTTATACATATTTGATAATCATTCTCTTTCCTTGTCTTTTGGTATATGGAGGTGGGGGAAGAGATGATGTTGAAGAATTCTTTTTTCTTTTGCAAAATATAAAATTAAACTTAAAATGGTAAAAATGGTGAGATCCCCATAGAGATTGCATGTTCTTTTTGTTGGTGATTCGTAAAGAATGATGAAAAGAAACCCCATTGAGATCGGTTGAGCTGGATGTGCAATGATTGTTATAGCTCTCAACTTTTTACACACTTTCTTTTTTCTTTTATCTTTGTTATTATTTCAAAATTTAAAGGATAAAAATCTTTACTGTCTTCCATTGATACTTCAATGATAAAAGTGGTGATAAAAATGAATGATTAAGGAAAGGAGATATACTTTTGAACAGAACCCTGGATTATATTGTCTCCTCCATATATGATTTGGGATACTCGAGTGGCTTTAAAAGGTTTACAGTTTTAAACCATTAATTACTCATGTATTACTTGACCCTTTAGTTAATATATATATATATATATATATATATATATATATATATATATATATATATATATATATATATATATATATATATTCATCATAAAAAAAATCTAAAATAATTATGAATATTTAAAGAAAGGTATCTTATTTTTTTATAAAAATGATCAATGGGAAATTAACAATGAAATTTCTTAAGAGTAATTGATATTTAGGTACGGATATTGTTTTAAGTCAAAATATAGATTTCTTTTTTGATGAAAACTTCATTTAACGGTAATATTTTTTACAAAGCATTAATCTTTTTTTATTATTGTGGATCACTAATCAACACTTTGGATTGAGATAGAGAAAAGTAAGCAAACAAATTAACATAAATATGAATTTTAATGTTTTGTTTCTAGCTTAATTAACTAAATTATTATACTATTTCAAAGTTAATTAACATCATTGTGCTCCATAAATATTTATTTATATTTTTTATATTAATTTTTTTTAGGTGAGATGAATTACGTAAATTCACCATAATTATGATTGTTCTGAGCTCAAGGTTCTTGGAACTTAGAGAAATGATTTTATATCAGTCAACTCTATTATTTTTATTGAGTATATGAGTCATCTTTGATTATATTTATTAATTTATTTTTTACTTTCATAAATTTTTTAAAGTATTTTTCATAATTGACGGAATCTACATTTTTTTTCCTATGATCGTCTAAAATTACAGCCTCCATTGCAACGTAGTTTGGCAAATTCATTAACAATAGGAATTTTGTTATGTTTAAGAGGACGATGATAATGTTGGTTTAAAGCCCTTTGGTTCAGGAAGAGTTGGGCTCCTCAATTGCAGATCCAAAAGAGATTCAATACAATGAGTTTTATTCTGACACCCCAATCTTGATCTGGTACCCCACATATTTCCATAATATCAATGTTACGCTCTTTAAAATTTTATTAAAAAATTCAGATAAAAAATCCGATAGAACAATAAAAATATATTATAGTAATTTAAAAAGCCGGTAGTGTATTAAAAAAATCCAGTGTATCAAATATTTAAAAAATCCAGGTTATGTTGTAGGACATACCGATTTTTTAAAAGGTACCTATCTTTACCGATTTTTTTATTTATTATATTTGAAAATCTGGTAGTTCAACAAGTATCCGTTTATTTTTAAATATTCGTTACTTATTGGATTTTTCGTCGATAAATGAAAAATATGATAGTGTTAATTGTGTTTTAATTGAATGGTTGAGATTTTGCCGACAGTTTTTGCCGACTGTAATTGCAATGATCATTTTGTATGGTCCAGAATGAATCCAAAGTTGTATAGATAGGGGTCATGTGTTATTAAGAAAAATATCTTACAATACCTCAATTTTTGGTAAAGGTAGAAGTGTTCTTCAACGGAGTGAAACCTCTTGTAGAGTTTCAGCTCTCAGAGGGTACCACATGTCTCATCGTTCTGAAATCCAAGTTAGATGATATGTTGCCTGAAACCGAGAACAAAAAGGTGAGCAAGATCAAGTTTCACGCAAACTGGATTCATATTTATGGAAAGGTGAAATATGACCTTATTGAGTTGAAGATCGATTAAGATTTGAAAGTTATGTGGAGAAAATATCACCGTAGAAACTAAGGGGCCAATCGAGTTTGATGCGATAATTTCTAGATATGTCGACGACATAATCAAGATGTTGAATTGTCCATAATCATCTGGCAGTGTTTAGGTTTTCTTATTTCTTATTGTTTTGTTAAGTTATGTAATCGTCTATCTAAGAAATATAACTGTTTGACAAATGTTAAGTTGTGTTCATCACGCATCAATGGAAGTTCCAAAATGATATCTAATAAATAGTGTTGTGCAAATGTCAGACTAATAGTACACATAATATACAAATAATACAAAAAATGATAATAAGGTCTAAATAGGTCTCTCGTGGGCTATGTGTGTTGCATGTGATGCCAAAGTATAACCATCACCATATGGATTCACCAAACCCATGAGGTTATCCATAATGATTGTTATCATCTGCAAGGGTTGAACGCCATTAGAAGGTACCCTAACATTAGCATGAGAAGATCCATCATGAGAATATCCAGCATGAGAGGTTCATCATCCTGATGAATTATATCCCCACACATATCCCACAACCAAGGTAGAAAAAAATAAGCACCCCTGCAGAATCTAAAATCCTCTACCGCATGCTCTTCAGTAACCCCTAAGAATTGTACATCGGTCATACATGCAAGATCCTAGCTAATGAGAGAAGCGGGGAAGAAACTACCTCCCAACAGAATATGGAACAGAGACAAGACATCATCCAATGTAATCGTCATCTCACCAAATGAAAGATGGAATGAAGATGTCTCCTTATGCCATCGTTCAGCAAATACTGTCAACAACTCGCCGTCGAGCATGGTTAGCAAATAGTCCATCAGTAGAAGGAGTCTGCAATCCTCAACAATCGCCTTCATCTCCTGTAGCAGGACGACATCTGAGAACTTCTTCAGCTTCAACCCATGGATGGGTACCATTAGTGGAATTTTGTCCTGTAACAAACAAAGTAAAAAGCACAAGTTAATTTAAAAGTATCAATAATAAATAAAGTCACATAATCGACATATCATATACATACCTCTTCTTGCCACAATCTGAATGCCACATGATTCGCATATCCAGTTAGCACTGAACAATCATTGAGCCCACCAAGAAACCCTACATATATGTGTACAAACGACTCTGTCGAAGTCGAAGTAGTGACCTTAGTCTCAACAGGAGGAGTGACCTTCATATCATCTATAGCAGGCACCTCAATAACCCTATGCGGAGTAGGCGCCTCCATAGTCGTCTGGAGAGTAACCTCTATAGTAGTCGAAGTCTCTGCCTCAGAAGGATGGGGCATATTTGTCGTCTTTGAAGGACGGGGAACCGTCTCTAAAGGATGGGGCACCTCTGTCTATGCCACCATCTGCATGTCATCCCGAATCGCTACATGAACATCAATTGGCTCATCAAAATCATCTCGTCCATCCAGAATCAGGTCTAGATCTTCTACATCGGGTAGTGTGGGGTGCACAAAATAAAACTGATTAATTAGTTGCCTCCTGTGAAAACCGGACGGGGTTACTCTCTCTGCATGGAGATGCGAGTCCTCTACGTCACCCTCACTCAACCCCTCGTAGCAGTAGTTTCAGCTCTATCACGCTGCTAAGAAGCAATTGTGCAATCTGATCCTCTGGTCTTGACTAAAAAATAAAACAAAACTACTTAATCTACCAGATTTTTAAAAAAATCCGGTACCATTATGAATATATTTGAATTTTAAAAAAAAAAACCTGTAATAATGCTTAACATTTTCTGAATTTTTCAAAAAAACAGGTATACCACATATTTTTTACCGATTTAAAAAAAGGGTATAACGTATGCATTTTTACCCTAAACCGAAAAAGAACGTATGCATTTTCAAAAAATCCAGAAAAGAAGTATGCATTTTTATCAGATTTTTTAAATTAATCGATAAAAATGCATATGTTTTATAGTTTTTTTGAAAAGTCTGGTAAAAATGCATACAAGATATGTTATTTTTCCTGATATTTCCAAAAATGCATGAAAAATCTGGTGCAAACTAAAAAATGCAGTAAAAACTTATACCTACTAGTCATAAATTTAAAATGTTTGATAGTCTGTTTGAAAAATTCGGAAATCGCTAAAGATTTTTGCGAAAATTTGAAATGGAACAATTCTCTTGTGAAATGAATTTTAAATTTTTTATAATGTTAAAGTGATAATTGCATAGGGGTTGTGGGGGTAACAGGTCTAATGCAACTTTAACATGACTTTTCTAAAGCTATAAATTAAAACTTTACGATAGATGTGCATTTTTTTAATGAGGATTCAACATGACACCTCAAAATCAACTTGACACCCTACATCTTAGATGATTTGACCAAAAATATCCTTTAAAAAAAGTGAAGTTGTAAAAGGAAAATTTATGATTTCAAGATTTTCAAAACATAACCAAAAATCTCCTTTATATTGTTTTTTTCAAAACAAATTGATGGAATTCATAGAGTTTATATCAACATTTTTGAAAAAAATGGTTATTGCCGAATATTTGGAAAATCGGATACATTGGATTTTTTAAAAATCCAGTAGGGTATTAGTTTTTTATTTTTTAATTGCTTGTGATTTTTAGTGAGTACAAGAAGAAGTGGTGACAACATCATACAGACATTGAGCAACATAACTGTTAGGGACATTATTGAGAGCTATTGAAGAAATTACAAAGAATATGGGGATGATCATTTGCACACTAGTGTCGATAGAGTAGCACCCATCAATTCTCAATGCAGAAGGATCGAAGAGACTCGGGGACCACGTAGTTTCAACCGCAGATGAGATAAAGGATGATGTGATTGAGTTGGTTGCTCCAAAAATCATACAGAGGTGCCTGATCAGGCTCTTACAAATGTGCGTGATCATGCTGATACATGTGGCGATTGTGATGGTCACGCAGATGAGGTATTCCCTAGGGGGGCCCTGACCCTACTTTGTTGATCGTCTATGTTGATCACATTGCATTCAACTATTGACTGAGAGAGGTAACAATATTTTAATTTAGGTTGATTTTATCTACTAGTGGTTAATTGATAATGATTGTTGGTTTATGCTTTAAATCTTGTAGGACTTCGTCTCATTAAAGGTCCCCCTCACTCATGGTCAGAAGCTAAAGAAATTATCAGCAGTGTAGATACTGGAGGAGGTTAAGACAGTTGTAGATGATGTTGGTATGCTGGTGGTGGTGGATTTTTTACTCACTATACTTGATGTTCCACCATTATCTGATTTTGTTGAGAAATGACATAAGGAAACATCTTCACTTTATATTTCATTTGGTGAGATGATCATTACCATGGAGGATATCTAACCTATTTCATCTCCCAATGGCAGGAAACTTTTTCACCCCTCCACTGATGAGCTCAGAGATTGCTACTATGATTGCTGATACATGCATGGGGTTTACACGAGGTAGGGGTGGACGACGATCATTTATGGGTGGGTTTGGATCCAAAATAACAAACTCAAACAAACCCATGGTTGGAAAAGTTGAACCCAATTTCATCCAAATCTAAGTTCGGTTTTATCGTTTGACGATTTATTAGTTTAAACAATTCATACGATTGAATTCATTCGGTTGAATTAATATTGTACTGGCTTTTGATTTTTTTTAATGACAAATTTTGACCAATAAATTCTAACCTAAATTCTCATTTCATATTTATTGAAAATGCAACCATTAAAAAGTTATTTCATGAAACACTCATTCTTGTAATACTCATTAAACTTCATCCATATTCCATATAATTAAATTCTACATAATAGAACCAAGGAACTATTATCATTATATTACATTTCCATCAACATCCAAGTGATAAACTATTAATATTGTATAATAACCCCATCATCATTCAAGTAAAAAACTAATATCATTATATTACATGTTCATTATCATCAAACTATATCCACAACAAATTCAACAACACTAAGTTTTCGAATTGCATCAAGTATTCAAACATAACCAAGTACTTAAACAACAACATTAAGTCTTAA
This sequence comes from Lathyrus oleraceus, assembly GCF_024323335.1. Taxonomy (NCBI): domain Eukaryota; kingdom Viridiplantae; phylum Streptophyta; class Magnoliopsida; order Fabales; family Fabaceae; genus Lathyrus; species Lathyrus oleraceus. The sequence continues at coordinate 326,076,145 of NC_066584.1, read as the reverse complement.
TTCCACTCCAGAACTGAGACATCATCATCATCGCATCACCATCACAACATCAAATTGATCTACATGTATGACTACCAATATTAGAAACATTAAATAAAAACAAAGGCAGTGAATTAAAAAATTTAATAGATTCTTAATATTAAATATTTTATATTCTTAGTTTCAAAGTTTGTTAATTGTTGGAGAATAGTTACAACAATCTTCAAGTACTCTTTAATAAATAAAGAGACTTACTATGGAGTGATCACTTTAAAAGTGACATTTCCATACAAAGGATAAAATTGCAATAGAGAAGAACTAGTTTTGAATTAGAGAAAAACAAATTGACAGGAAGAAGATATTAAGATTAGAGCAAACAAATTCTAAAAAAAGACTAAACTTCCGGTCACTTATTTTTCTTTACTACATTGTTACATAGTACTTCACTCTTTTATTTGGTTTTAGACTAAACTAATGGTGTTTTTTTTGGAATAGGTGGACATATAAATCCAGTTGTGACATTTGGTTTATTTTTGGAGCTATCTATGGTGCTGGTGTGGCAAACGTTGTGAATAGTTACACTAAGGGTGATGTTTGTGTGTGTGTGTGTAGATTTTGGAACCTCTTCCAATTGGGTTTGTTGTGTTTTTGGTTCACTTAGATGTTATTCCTATAACTGGAACTAGTTTTAACCCGACTAGGAGTCTTGGTGCTTCCATAATATCCCTCTAATTAGTAATCTTATCCAATTAGTAATCTTGAAGAAGAGAAAAAACACACACAGTGTTCTAAATAACAATGAAGAAACGCACTATCAGTTCACAAATTAACAATGAAAACAAATTAAAAGATAAAAGGTATACCTTTTCTTTTTCTATTTAGAAAGTTTATTCTTCAAACAGGTAGCTGTAAATGTATAATAGGACTAGGTTACTATTATTCATATCATAAATACAAATGAATAAAAAAAGAAGAAAATATTATCTTTGGTGTACATTTGAGTTCATCATAATATGTAAAAAAATATTAATCAAAATCCTAATAAAAAATAAATCCTAAATCACATAGAAATGAAGAGAATGTTGGTGGAGGATATGGGGATCGAATAGTCTAGAGGGGGCGAGGGTGAATATACATTTCCCCTCAAACCATTTTCAAAAATATTTCCTTTTACAAAATCAAAATTTTACCAATAGATGTGCATATTACATGATTTGAGGCCAAGTAATGTGACCATGAGAGCATATAACAAGCGGAAGCAAAATATAGCGGTGGTTTTATAAATCATGCGATTAAGTGGATATTATATTTAACTCAGATTATCAGCAATCAAAACAACTGAGAAATATGAATTTTCTTAAACAAGTAATTCATCAATTATCATAATTCAATTTTCACACAAAGCTCAAATTTAATTTGATTGATCGAATGGTCAATCTAACCGCTAGAGTTCATACATTAATAATTTCAAGAGAGAATGTTCAAATGACTAGATCTATCACAAACCTAACTTTACTAACGAAGTCGCTATAAGAAGATAAATCCTAACAACATGTTCTTATACGAAATCGATACAAACCTAAGCATATAAAATTATGTAGAAAATGAGAGAGAGAGAGAGAGAGAGAGAGAGAGAGAGAGTACACTGAATATATAGTGGTTCAACTCTATCATCCTCGTAGGAGCTTAATCTACTCTTCAATTGTTTCTTATTGGAAATTGTTTGTCTTCCACTCTAATGATAATATGAAAATTGTTTTATAAAAATTATACAACCACTTGATACAAGATACTCATGAAAAGAGCTAGTCTTCTTATCTTGATCCTCTCTTATTGCATACGGCGTCTGTTTTGCCGATCTTGCAAGATCCACCTGATCTTAACTTAAATATTCCAATACCTTCTACCTTGTCCAAGTATTTGTATGTGGAAATCCCCCATGATCCCACCAATTTCTTAATCGATGACTTGTCTGAAGAACACAAAAACTCCGACTTTGTCTGTAGGTTTTCACACAACTCTACCAAAGTAATAGGGGAGAAAAGACATCTTTTTTTCCTACTAGATTGCAAAAATCCATCAACACCACACAATTTGAATCTTGACCAGTAACTTAAGAACTTCACAAACATAAACATGAATGAACCTCGTATACAATAGATATCATATTCCCTATAATTGAGAAGTAATAATTATGTTAATCTTGCTAAAGGTTGAGGAGGAGTTCATATGCTAAAGATAGATGTGAAAATATGTTTGTAAGAACAAAAAGTGTTCTACAACAGACTCCATGATTTTGATGATAACAAAGGATGAAACCAAAAATGGCACCCTAACGAAAAGTTTCTAAGTGTGCAGGGTTCTAAAGAAAGAAGAAACAAATCTGATGATGTCATCAGATGCAAAACAAGATCAGATGCAAAATCTCAAGTATCAGAAGCATCTAAAGAGGAATCTCGTTTCAAGAAGCTCTGACTCTGGACAAAACTACAAAGTATCAGAAGCATCTGAACATGAAGTAAAGTCTAGAAGCTTTGACTCTGAACAAATGCCTTCTGTAAATTCTGAAGTTATCAGCGCCATCTGAACTTTCAAGAGATAACATCAGAAGCTAGTTTCTCCAGATACACACAGACTCTAATCAGAATTGTTAATCATGATGAAGTAACGTTTAAGCCAAGTTAAAGTTCTGCAAATGGATTTCCTCAATTAGAAAGAGACGTTAATCTCCACTTCCAAGAGAGAAGATACTAATTGTGGTAAGTAGTCACTTCTAAGAGAAAAAGTCTACTGCAGAAGCTATAAATGGAATGGCGTAACTACATCTCAATATCCAACAGATTCAACGCTACTTCAACTCTACTTCAACTCCTATAAATAGAGAAGAAATCTCATTCAGTAAAAAAAAAAAGAAATCACTAGCCAAAACTATACTGAAATTATATCACGCTCAAGAAAAACATCTTTGTTCTTCAAAGATTTTCACTAAGCTTTTGCTTATCAAGTGAAAAAATTTGTTCTTAAGTTTGTAATATTTGCTTTCTTAGAAGCACTCTAGATTACACATCTTGTATCTAATTTTTATTTGATTTCCTCAAGTGACTCTTTGTAGTCTGTAGACTTGAGAGGACTAAGAGATTTTCTTCTCTCTTAGGGGTTGTTTGTAATCTTTCAAGATTAGTGGATTAAGTCCTTGTTGAAGGCGAAATCACCTTGGCCGGGTGGACTGGAGTAGCTTTGTGTTATAAGCGAACCAGTATAAAATCATTGTGTGATTTCATTTTGCAAAAGCGCTTATTTTTCAAACAATTCAAACCCCCCCTTTCTTGTTTTTCTCACCTTCAATGTTCTTTGAAAGTGTGTTTCAAAGTATTTAGAAAGACTTTCAAAGATATGATTATCATCAAAATAATCATTCTCATTATTATGGTAAGAAATGAAAAATGATAATCTGAAAAAATTAATTAGTGAGGGAGATAAGAAAATGATTTATATGGGTGCTTGAGATTATGCACAAAATGAGTGAAAAAGTTATGTTTGATTCGAGTCAAGAAAATTTGTTGATTTTATTCAATTATACAAGTAGAATGGAATAAGATCAACATAAAAGAAGTTACCCATTTCCTGTTATTCGATTCAAGTTAAAACTATTATTCGAGTCATGAAGGGTCATGATTCGAAACAAGTAGAAACTTGATTTGAGTCAAATTGTACAGGGACAATAGGAAACTATGTGATTCGAGTCATGTGTAAGTTGTGATTTCGATTAAAATGAGCAGTGACTTACCAAATCTTGTGTGATTCGAATCATGTGTAACTTGTGACTCGAGTCATAGTGTTGAACGATTCAAATCAAGTGTAAATTGTGATTTGAATCATAGACACAAGATTATTCTATTTTCCTCTATTATATTTGATTCGAGACAGATATTGTGTGTGATTCGAGTCACACGCATGAAATCTCAATATTCAAATTTTTCAAATAGTTTGAGATTCCAGTTGCTGCATAACTCGAACCAACCTCAAATATGGTTCTTATTCCATTAACTTAACCAATTGACTTAAAGCATAACGATCATACTCAAATACAAACACTTTAATTTATGCATGCAAAATAGGATTTAATAGAAAATACAATTTAAAAAGCCATACACCCAATTCTAAGATTGCAAAGATCTAACTAGAGGAGACTCAATTATGAAAGCAATAAATGATAATAGATATTAAATGAGACAAACATCAAAACCAAATTCCTAGAGGGCATAGTAACTTTAGTCTCCCCCTTTTTGATGTTTGGTAAACTTGCATTGTAATTGAGTCGACATGAGAATTAAGTAAAGCTTTATCAAGGCTTTCATTCGTGCTCCCCCTAAAACATTGTACCATATCAAATTTGAATAAAACACTTAAATCAAATCTAGACTCACATTACAACTTCTCCCCATTTGACGATAAAAAAGAGATAGATGCTAATGAGTTTAAACGCAAAATAACGAACAACAAAACAATTAATCCAGAGAAAATAAAGTTAAACATAGTTAAAGAATAATATACAATCAAGATAATGATATACCATAGATAGACAAATGATAAAACATGCCAAATGCGACAAATATTCACAACAATAACATGAAATACTCAACAACAAAACACAATGGTTTATTCACATGCAAAATCATATTGGAAGAGGGATAAATAATGCATGAAATATGAATATACAATGGTTAAACCATGTTGTTATATACATGCACATAATCAAAGAATGCGCTTATCAATATTCTATATGGAAAAACAAGATGAATAAAATAATTTTGATGCAGATGAAAAGAAGTAATGAATGATCAAAATGTAAAGAGTATGATATGCACATGGAATACAATTAAATGATATGAATGAAAAAAAAAGAGATATTTTAAAAAAAAAAATAAAGGTTTTAATGATGAAATGAAATGATTGAATGAAAACCGAAGAGACGTGTGCTGAAATTAAAAATCTGAAAGCTATGATTCGAATTAGATAGTTGTGTGATTTAAATCAAATGAACCAGTAGATTTAAAAAAAAAATGAAGAGATCTTGAGTCAAAACATGATTTCCTGTGATTCGAATCATGAATCAAAAATCTTAAAAATTTAAATTCATGAGAAATAGCATTTTTGAAATTGCGAAAATGATATATGGGGTTTTTAAATGCTAAAGAATTTTAATGAATATGCTAAGAGGGTTAATGCAAAATGAAAAATAATTTTAATGATGCATGAATGAATGAATAATGATATGCACAAATGAATAAAAAAACTCAATGTAAGAAATTATGGAAATGTTTAATGCAAGATATTTTAATCCAAGAAAAACTTTAATGTCAATGAATGTCATGATGAATGAAATGATCCAGATGACAATGCAATGCACAAATGAATAAGATATATCACGCTCACATAGTAAACATATATTATATACAAAAAATACATCAAACAAACAAAATCAAAAAATAAATAAAGGCACATTGATAGAAGGTGAAAGAGATTGGAATGATTATACCAATTTGAGGGTCTAGGCTCAAAGTTTCTGCACAACTAATGGTTAGTACACAAAACTTAAGCAAACATACAATATGATCAGAACAAAATACAATTGGATACAACACCATTTTCACGTTTAGAGAGAAATCTTAGACACTCCTTAACAAGATGCCAAATGAAGTGGAATGGAACATATTTTGATTATTCTTTGCTTGTGTCTTTCTGTCCACCAATAATTAATTACTTCGTTGTGTGAGCTTTGCATCAACAAGCTTGGATAACTCATTCAAAATTTTACAATAACTTGACTCACTCAAAAAATTATTACTTTGATTCTTCTCATATGCTTGTTGAATAATTAACGAACACACCAACATCTTCGTAGAAACTATCTTCATCTTCCTTCACAATGACCTTGGAAGAGTAGGTCTTCAATGAGATACTTCTTCTTTCTTCTAACAATCCATTTCTCTTTCCTTTTGATTAGATTCAAGTGCTTAAAGCTTCATGATAATTCAAATTTATAAACAAAATTTAAATATTTATAGTCTTCAAGTCATGTGGCTAGGTGGTCATTTATGCACAAGTACCTTAACCCTTTGTCAGTTCAATCCTGCTTAAATAAAGTCACATTGAAATTCTAACTAGTGATTATATAAACTGTTAACATAATGATATTAGATTGTTTCACATAACTCAAAGTCAAATAATCAATTGATATCAAGTAAGCAACATGATATTTATTTAATTGTATGTGTTCCGCTATTTGAATTTGGGATCTTTATTGAACACACCCTTCAGATCGTTCTAGCCCATATTGTAACACACTAAACCCCAAAACTTATATAAAAAGGTTTACTCGACAATTTAAGGTGTCACTAACGACAATCATTCAAAACTCATTAAAAACTTAAAATTTACGCAGTGGAATCAACATACTAAAATACTTCAAATTAACTTCATCAATAAAGTATTAAAATTTTAAAATAATAAAATCAACATTAAATCAAAAACATAACAAACGTATGTCCCCGATATTACACGATTAGAGCACTAAAACCACTAATGTGTGATAAAAGCGATAAATAAAACAAAGAGTGGCTCCAATAAGACACTTCCACACACATCAACAACTTTACTCCTGAGTATCTGCAAGATGTCCATGAAGGACAACATTAAACAAATGGGTGAGATACAACTTCAATATGAAATGGTGTAAATAATGCGAAGGTGAAGAAATACACAACATATCATACATCCAATACACAATCAACATACTCATAACCTCACACCCATTCACAACAATATGAAAAAAACACAAATATATATATATATATATATATATATATATATATATATATATATATATATATATATATATATATATATATATATATATATATATATATATATATATATATATATATATATATATATGTGTGTGTGTGTGTGTGTGTGTGTACGTGTGTGTATGTAATGCAACTCACAACATAACGTGACACTTATACATGTGGTACCAACTCAACATTTGGTTCTCTCTAGAATTGGGTCCCCTCTTCTGAACCCATGATCCCCCCCCCCCTTCTGAACTAGCGAACATGCCTCTTTCAACGACACAACAGAATGATATATGTCTATATAAATCAATGCAATAACAATAATAATGTTTATAGCGTCCCTTCTAACCATAAATAACATGCATTGACACATAATAGTAAGCCCATATTCTGAATTACTATCCACTAATAACAACAACAATGCACATCATTAATACATAATTAATCATGCATTTCATAACAAGAAGAATCATATTCTTACCATATAGTATCACCAAACAACAACACCATATCAAATGTGTAACATAATATTCAATCATATTAAATCATTATAACATCAATTCATCGTTAAGTAAGCCCAATGATTCACATAATTATCTATACATTTTGACAACATACATTCCTACATTGAATATACTTCTACACATCAATTATCCCACAAGGCACTACCATGAGATAACTCTGTGTGTTAGCTTATCAAGGCTTCAAACGATACCTCATTTGGACCTACGGAACTAAAGTTAAGGCATAAGTCGTTGGGCAACATGCTAGGTTTTAATTCAGAACTTTTTCAAAAATAAGGCAACATCAATCGATTGATATCAGAATTTTGCATTCCGTCTTTCCAAAATTTTGCTTCTAGGATGCATTCAATCAATTAATTCAACACATTAATCGATTGTCATGACTATTTTTTTTTTATATTTTTTAAACAAACACACATGTAATCGATTGACATATAGTGTCAATCAATTACCACCAGTAAATTTACCAGAAATTCTTAGTTTTTACATGATCTTCATCTCCCTCATTCACTAACCGTCGTATCATTCCAATTATTATTACCACATTCAATTTCCCCATAATACGAATTGAACAATACATATCAGTATCACCATATTCAAACATATTATAGTGTACATGTCAGTCATGGATCATGGCAATTCGACATACAATTCAATCATCACTTTCACCAACATTCATACTCATGTTTAAAGCTTCAAACAGTCAAAAAAACAATGGCAGCAATTATGTATTCATAAACAGAGTGACTCATACATGAAGTCATTCACAACAATCATGTAATCAACATAATCATTCATCAATTTTTTAGATTTTAACACAATAACACACATCAAAACAAATTTTTACATAAATCCCAATGAGAGTATGGGTCTCTCTTCTCTACCCTATCATAGAATACACCCATATCAAATCTCTTTCTCTCATTACCTTATATTCCTTTTAAAGTTTTAAACTGAATTGATGTTCTTCCCTCTTCAACCCATAGCATCCTCTTCTCTCAAAGTTTTATTTTCACGTACTGACAACTCTAAGGTCTCTAATCCCATTATCTCTAAGACATAATTTTAATCTTTTTTTAATCATACATTGCCCCAATTATTTCTAAAAATATCCACCACTTCCTGTATTTTCTCCTTAGCTCCTATTTTCCACCCAAAAACTTATATTTCTATTTATTTTAATTAGTTAATAAATTAAAAACAATATGATTTATATTTATTTCTAATTATTTAATTATTCTAATCCTTCTAATCTTTTTACCACCCTATCAATGCTCTCACCACCCCACCATACACCATATACACACATTATTTGATAGATATTTAATTAAAAGCACACCACATACAAATTTAATTACTACAAAATATGAATAATCTGATTAAATAATTTAATCAAATTTCAGGGTGTTACAGCTCTCCCCCACTTAGAGGATTTTTTCCCTCGAAAATTACCTGAAGGAAACAATGTCAGATACAACTCTCTCATCTTACTCTCCAGGTCCCACGTCATGCTGCCACCAGCAGGTACTCACCAATACCACCTTCATTAGTGCAGTCTTCTTTCCTATCAAGTTCTTCACTTAGCAATTCTCTACTCTCAAGGGAGATGCCTCAAGAGTTAAGTTCTCTCTAACTTGCACATCTTTCACTTTAATCACATGAGAGGGATCAAGAATATACTTCCTCAACTGAGACACATGAAAGACATCATGAAGATTCGAAATAAATGGGGTAATGCAACTCCGTAGGCCACTTATCTTACTCACTTCATAATATGGTACAAACCAATAAAACACGTCATGAGATTTCAAAACTTCAAAGCTCGACCACCACTAGTTATCGGAGTAACTCGCAAAAACACATAATCTCACTCTTGGAACTCAAGTGCTTTCCTCATCTTATCATGGCAACTCTTCTGCCGACTTTGCGAAGCATTCATTTTTTTATGGATCATCTTGATCTTCTCAAAAGTTTGTTACACAATCTCAAGTCCAAGCACTATACTCTTACCTAAGTCATACCAACACAAAGGTGTCCTACACCTTCTACCATACAAAGCCTCAAACTGTACCATTCCAATAATAGAATCGAAATTATTATTATAAGTGAACTCAATCAACGACAAGTATCTATCCCAATTACCTCCTCCTTGTTCTAGCACACAAGTCCTCAATAGATCCTCCAAAGATTGTACGGTTCTCTTTGTTTGACCATTCATCTGCGGATGATAAGCAGAACTCAACTTCAACTTCGTACTCATCACTTCCTGCAAACTTTTCCAAAACCTCTATTTGAATCCCATATCTTTACGCAAAGCAATTCTCTACCGAATACTAAGAAAGTTAACAACCTTCTCGATATACAACTCAAATAACTTATGTAAAGGATAACTGATCTTAATCAGAATGAAATGAGTCAATTTAGTCAGTCTATCAATAATAACACAAATGGAATCACATCCCTTCATAGTCTTCGGAAAACTTGTCACAAAATTCATGGAAATGTTGTCTCACATCCACTCAAGAATACTCAACAACTGCATCAGACCCAAAGACTTCTGATGTTCAATTTTTGACTTCTGGAAAGTCAAGTAAGTGTAAACAAACTCAGATACTTCCTTCTTATTCCTGGCCATTGTCGCATTACGCGAAAAACCGGCGGGAAACAAGAACAACAGAGCCGTCACCGTGCGTTATTTATCCCAAAAGAGGGAAAGGAAACGCTCGAAGTAAACCTGGGAAAGACATGGTCTCGCGACCAAAGAGAATGGGATCGGGAGTCGGTTATGCGAAGGGAAGGTATTAGCACCCCTACGCATCTGTCGTACTCGACGGGATCCACGCACAAAAGGAAGGAAAATGGTTGCTAAATCACTGCTCATAAACAAACAAACACTTGCTGAAAGAGACACAAGAAAACAAACAAGACTGACTCGGCAGGATATCGCATCCTGGGCCTACTTAGTCTATCAGGCATAGACATCAGAGTCAAAGTAGTTCGGACTGGGGAAACGACACATGCTCGCTAGGATGTCGCATCCTATGCATACGTATCTCCTCGGACGAAGAAGAATCAGAGCATTCGTAGCTCGGCTAACACGCACACAAACAAACAGACACAGGAAATCGACTGCCAATCGATGGGCTTACGTCAAACTCCTACACAAAACACGGGCAAACATGGAACCCGAATGCCAATCGCTGGACTTACATCAGCTTCCGAACTAAAACACACCCACACTGGAAACCAGATGCCACTTGATGGACTTATACCGGACTCCAAGCACACAACAAGAGGATACGGAATGCCAATCACTGGGCTTACATCCATCTCCTAACGCACACAAGACAAAACAAAAAGGGCGCCCAGAGAGATCAGCTCATCTCCTGCCTACGTACCTCATCTGGTATGAGGATCAGGGCGACGTAGTTCCCCTACGAAGGGAAAAAAGGCTAGCCTAACCAGATAACAGAGGGAGACACAACTAGGGAGACTACGACTCAAGCCTAGATGTTATCATGCAAAATCATCCCTAAGTTAAGGTTTCTAGCTAACTTGCACAGGGAGCAAGCTATCCTAAACATGACTTGCACAGGAAGCAAGCCAAACTAAACCTAACTTGCACAGGAAGCAAGCTAAAGCAAACACACAAGCACAAATAGCACACACTATATGCAATCAATGGGCTCAATCAAGGTTAGGTTTTAGTCGAGGGGTCATATCAACCTCAACAAACAAACCACTGTAACAGGGTAATGTTAGCTCTTAACCCTAACATTGAGAGTTAGGGTGAAGCTGATGAAAGGTGAGTGAAGATGAGACTTCACAGCTCTTATCCCTGGCCTGGGAGAGCTTAAGACAAGAATGTGTGGGTTCAGAAAGTGGGAACCCTTCTACACATGTGACACTGACTCAATGTACAATGATCTTGGGTTAATATCTGCAATGCATCAACACAGTGGTGTGAGCAAAGCAGATGACACACAGAATAGCAGGGGATGGATTGCACATCCCTTGTATCTGCCAATGCCTCTTCACTTAGGAGGTCTTTGAATATGTACAAGGACAAACGTAAACAAACACAAACATTGCCTCTTAAGGAGGACTTCAGACAGGTGCCTGGCCAAGTAACAGGCCAGGTCTTCCAGACTACATGGAGTTAGGATGTTATACCTCAATGCTCAAGCTATCAAGCAAAGCAAGAGCTAGTTCTCAAGGGAACTAAAGCAACTAAAGTACCTGATTTGAAGAACAGGGGTGGATTCGTGATTATTTGGCCTTGGAAGGTGGAAACAGCAGCTCAATGATGCTCTAGAAGGTGAATAGAAGGATGATCCTAGCTCAACAATGCTCAATAGTGCTCAAAAATCCGACTGCCATGTGAGGATGCTCAATGTAACAGTGCTGGTTTTTGCTCTACAGTTGTGGATTCATGCTTGCAAAAGCTTCCAAAATGATAGTAAGTGATGAATCAATGAACAAAGGCACGAGTTCTTTGGAGATTTTTTCAGAAAAATCAAGATGAAGAAAAATGAGAGAGTTTTCTTTCTAGATCTAGATCTGAGTTGAAAATGGAATGCTCAGTGTGTTTTCTGTTATGATTAACTATATGTACCAACTGTTAATGAACCTTGTTAATTAAACTTAAGCCAAAACACAAGGATTAATCAAAATGAAAGTTAAGTGCAAATTGCTAAATCAAACATTATGCATGGGGGTGCATGCTACAGTGCACGAAAATGGGCCTAAATACATCCCAAATATGGTTTTTGATCATTTGCAAATGGTAGAATGTGTAGAAAATGTTTAATTTGAAAGTCAATTTTTCACCTCTCCCTTTTTAAATTCAAACCACTTGAAAAAGGCCATTTTGATTGGATGATTTTTGATGAAATGTGATGAAGGATTTGGATAGAGCATGTCAAATGTGACTTGTAGCAAAAAACCTCACTCAATTTGGCCAAATGGTTTAAGAGTTATGCTAGCTTGAAGTTCAAAAATTCTTGACAATGATTTGATCATAACTTGCCAACCACAAATGAGAAATGAGTGTTCTTGGAATTTTTGGAAATGAGAGAACAAGATCTTCAACTTTCATGTTGGACAAAATTTCATTTGAAGCTTGTATGATAATGTAAATTTGAGGAGAAGAACTTTCCATTTTTGGCAATTTCCAATTACAGGTCACTTACTATTTTTGGAAACTTTTCATCTGACCTCAAATTCTTCAATCTTGATCTTTGAAATGTCAAATGAGACTTGTATGGACATGAATGAAGCCTTTCAAACCATCTCCCACCTTCAAATCCTTGATTTTAGGCACAGTTGACCGCAGTTGACTTCAGTTGACTTTCTAGGGTTTCTGGTGGATTGAACAATGACTGATGACTTCTGAGCACCCAATCCTTGACCAAACCACTTCAAAAGGACCCCTAGGTCATGTGAACATGTTGGACCAACCCTAGGGCCTTGCTTCCTTGAGAAATGCATTTGCTTGCTTGATTGACTGATTCTCCTGATCAGTTGACCTAATTTGTCTGATGGCTTGCACTTGGGCAAAGGACAATGCAATGCTATGCAATGGACTATGTTATGTTAATGACCTAATATGAGAATGTATGTACAAAATGGTAGGTGAAAATTTGAGGTGCTACAACCATAAAACATTTTCTTCAAGTCTTGATACATTTTAGTAGCACCTGGATGAATACTTAGACCACTCATATGTCCTTCCTAAAGAATACTCTTCTTAAGCTCTGGCAGATCAGGTACACAAACTCTGTCTTTGAATCTCATCACACCATTCTCATTGATCCTAAAACCATGATTTATTAAGACTAGCCGGTTAACCAATCCAAAATCAACTTTCAAACCTTCTCTGATTTCTTCAAGGATACTACTGGTCAACTTCAACATACCCAACTTCACACTATTAGGAGTCTCTTCACACACCAAACTCATGTCTCTAAATTGTTCAATCAACTCCAATTATCGAACCATAAGCTTTGACATATGCAATGACTTTTTGCTCAAAGCATTACATTGACTTTACCAGGGTGGTAACTTAAACCAAAGTCACAATCCTTTAGAAATTCAATCCATCTCCTTTGTCTCATGTTCAACTCTTTCTGATCTAACAAATACTTCTAACTCTTGTTATCACTAAACACTTCAAATCTAGAACAAAACAGATAATGCCTCAAAACCTTTAACACAAATACCATGGATTCCAACTCTAGATCATGCATAGGATAATTCATCTCATTAACTTTCAATTGTCTAGAAGCATAAGCCTTAACTTGACTATTCTGCATCAGTACACCACCTAGACCCATCTTCGAAGCATCGCAGTACACAACAAAAGACTCACTTGGATTCGAAAAAATCAAAAATTGAGCAAATGTCAATTTCCTCTTTAGTTCTTCAAAACTTGCTTCATAATTCACATCAAAAAAAAATATCGGCCTTTCCGATTCAACTAAGTTAAAGGCAAATATAACTTTGAAAAGCCTTCAATAAACCTCCTGTAATAACCATCCAAACCCAGAATTTTTTTGATCTCAGTGACAGACTTCAGAGTCTCCCACTGCAACACTGTATCTATCTTCAACAGATCAATAACAATGCCACCACTAGAAATTATATGCTCGAGGAAACCTACCTCTCGCAATCAGAACTCACACTTGGATATCTTCACATACAACTTCTTTTCCGGCAAGGTCTACAACACAACTCTCAGATGCTCTGCATGCTCTTCATCAGAATTAGAATATATCAAAATGTCGTCTATGAACACCACCACAAATTGATCTAAATACGGGTGGAATATTCTACTCATATACTCCATGAACACTCCAAGCACATTAGTGAAGGAGAATGGCGATCCAAAACGCAACGGAAATTAAAATTTTCTCCTTTAGTGATCCTTATGAATGGGCATGATCAGTGATAGAAATTGTTACCTCTTGTGGCAATTGAAACCTTTGATGCATATCTAAGGAGTGATCATGAACATTGAATGGTGGCAACGCCTCTACTCAATCCATACAAACGGATTCCTTCAGTCTCAGTGCTAGCTGCTATGAATGAAGGCTTTGAGTGTGTGTGTGTGTGTGTGTGTGTGTGTGTGAGAGAGAGAGAGAGAGAGAGACGAAATTTTATCTAATCAAATGCTTTTCTACAAGGGTTCTATTTATAGAACCACTTGTGTGGGTTGCAAGCTAAAAAACCCACTTAAGTGTATGTGGCCCATATCTTATGGTATACCAAAAACTCATTTAAGCGCGTGGTACCTTACCATATTTCGTATTCTACTTAAGTGCATCATACCTTACGATGTTCCATAATTCACTTAAGTGCACCGTACCTTACGGTGTTCCTTATTTACTCTATCTCTCATTAATCTATCCTTTTGTGTGTGACCTGTAGGTTTTCGCGACATTGACAATTATATTAAATCACATATTTAACATAATAAACAGTGAGCGGTATCTAGCAACATATCACTGCTACCCAAGGCACGAAAATGTCATGTGATTTGACAAATCCCTTTTTGTGATAATACTTTTGTGTGCAATTATCCTTTTACCCTTATGTATATATTGAGCACAAGGCATATACTGTGTCATCCTTGTCCAGTTCAATATTGGGCCCTTAGACATTTATCCTGTTATGCAGGATGGGAAAATTCCATCTAGGTCACTCATGTCCTTCAACATGCTTCGTGGAGTACCCATTAATTGTCTTTATGGTCATCTAGTTACAGACAATGTTTGATCAGCAATAAAGCACTCGACTCTACATCTAAGGTCCATAGTGGTTTCAGGTCGAAGGGTGGTATACACCACTATCACCATGAGAATAACTTATGACACTTTGCATAACATTCTATATAGTATTCTCATAGCGGGTCAATCTAGTATAAATATTACTCCTAATATTCATACCTATGTTTAAGACATGATAACTCCTTATCCATGATCCATGAGATGTGATCATCAGTCTATATACATAATAGTCTTAATGCTTTAATGTTATCACACTTCACAACAAAGCTTGACTACAAATACTTTAAGAATAATGTCCTTATGTTTAATGGGATCTCATGATTAAGTCACACTTGATACATTAAACGGACTAGCTATTCTGGGGACTTCATTAAACAAGCATAATAAAGAAAAAAGCCTTTTTTATTATTAATAAATAATTCGATACAAGTACTAAAGGTATTGGCCTCTAGGGCTTACACCAACAATTAGACACCCCAAACGACATCATTAAATATTCATAGTGACCATATATTACTGAATACGCAAGCACCAACCAAATGATCAATCAAATCGTCAATTCTCGAAAGAGGATACTTTTTCTTGATTATCACTTTATTCAGTTGTCGATAGAAAACACACAACCTCATGCTACCATCTTTCTTCTTGACTAAAAACACTAACGCTCTCCACGGTAAAATACTCGATCGAACAAACTTCTTCTCAAGTAGATCTTCTAACTTCTTCTTTAGCTCACTCAACTCTAAAGCATTCATTCTATAAGGAGCCATCAACACAGGACTAGTACAAGGTACTAAGTCTATAACAAACTCAACTTCGGGATCTTGCGGCAAATTACTTATATCATCTGGAAACACTTATAGAAAATCACACACCACAAGTAACTACTAATCACAACTTTGTTTTCAGCTTTCATAGAACCTAATATCATAAACACTTCAACCTCATCCTTCGTGAAATCATCTACTTGCTTAGAAGATACAAACAACTCGTCACTTGCATCAAACTCTGGAAATGACATCGAGACAATAAAGGCTAAGAGTAGTTTATATAAATACTCATACTCCTTAACCTCCCCTCGAGGCAATCACATTGTTGGACTTCCACAGGAAGATCATTTCTGCCCCTCGAGGCAATCACATAGATGGACTTCCATAAGAAGATCCTTATCTCCTCTCGATCCAATTATAGCATCGAAGCCTCATTTGAGGATCCCTACCACCCTCACGGGATATGCCAAGTTGACTAAGATAAATCTCTCATCTGATGGACTTAGTATCTCCTCAGGCGAGATTGCTTCCAAAAATCACGCCTAAAGGGCGTGACCTATATCAAGCCCCGGGAACTTGGTGTCAATTCTTGTTAGAAGGTTTGATGGTAGTCTTGCTTGGAAGGTTAAACGTCTCATCTATGGGACTTAGTGTATCTCCATCTGGGCTACATAATACAACCTCTGAGGGACTTATAATTCCTAGAGTTTATAAAGCTCTCGTTGGAGGGACTCAAATATATCCTCGAGTGTGATTGCTTCCAAAAATCATGCCTAAGGGGCGCAACTTATATCAAGGTATGGATACTTAGTGTCAATTCTTGCTAGAGGGCTCGATGGAAGTCTCGCCCAGAAGGTTAAACTTCCCACATGTGAGACTCATTGTCTCCCCAATCGGCCTACATGATACAACTTTTAAGGGGTTTAGAATCCCCATAGTTGATAAAACTCTAGTCCGAAGGACTTGGTATCTCCTCGAGCGAGATTGCTTCTGAAAAGTACACCTAAGGGGAGCTACCTATATCAAGCCCCGAGGACTTAGTGTCAAGTCTTTCTAGAGGGTCTGATGAAAGTCCCGCCTGAAAGGAGATACATCCTGTCTGAGGGACTTAGCGCCTCATTAACCAAGTTGCATGGTAGTAGATCTATAAAGGCCTGAATTCCTAATGGTAAACTAGAAACTCTTAAGGGAAAACATTAGTCCCCGGGACACTCCCACTAGCTGCATGTAAAAAAAATACTTCACCCTCTGTCGAAGGAATTGTTCCTAAGGGACTGTGTAGTGTTATATTTGCAAATAACCTTACCTAGGGAGAAAACTTGGGACCTCCTTAGAAAAAGGCAACGACATGTTGCTTCCTGAAGGGAGTTATTGCCTCTCCCTTAGGTTTTCCTCGCCCTCAGGGAGGTGAAAATATGGAATGAGATGTGTCTCGGATAAAGAGAAAGTCATAGTTGTTACTAACTCACGCCCCCTTGGAAATAGGGATTTCACTGTCCACCTTTTGACTAGGTGGACGATGACCTTTCCCAAGGAAACCCTACGGATCTGGAACTCCTATAAATACACTATCCATAAGGGGGGATAGACTCTCAAGTCATGCACACTTACTATTATGCAACATTACACAGAGATCACTCTGCTCCCAGTAGCCCCACCACCATCAATCTAATCACCTGCCTGCAACCCAACAATTCCTGCCATAAGCAAGGCCTCTCACCTCGTGTGAGTTGTTCCCTTAAACCGCCTCAAAAACCACCACATAGGGCTACTCGTCGAAGTGAGCTAGCTCTCACCCTTAAACATGTAATATACCTACTAGGACCTCTGAGTCTCCCTACTCTTGCAGGGAGAACATGCACGCACATGTACTTTTTTAAACAATACACTTTTTATCTAATGAGGCTTATTTTCTAAATAACAAAGTCGTGACAGGTTCCTACACCTAAAGTGGACAATACATCGTAGTCGCGGTGGTCAACAAACTTGAGGCAAACCATAATACACATGATAATGTATATAGCTTACAAAATAAAAGGAAACAACTTCCACACACACACCCACCCACACACACACACACACACACACACACACACACACACACACACACACACACACACACATATATATATATATATATATATATATATATATATATATATATATATATATATATATATATAACATTATGATTAAACTTATTTACCGAATCTTTAATGAATACGTGAGTATCCTTCATATAGAAAGAAACATTCATCAATGTTAGGCCATTCTTCTCAATGAAGAGTGAAGACTAAATTCATTAGGTTTTGGTTCTTATTTGGGTTGACAAATAGACTAATGGCCCAATGAGACTTTTGTTTGGTTTGGAGGAATGCCAATTTAAAACTCTAGTATTTTTGTAAGGAGGTTCGTGGGCAAAACCTAAAAAAATCTCATATCTTAGTTGAAACTCTCAAGAGGATATTCTTGGGAAGAAGAGTGGGCTATGTACTTAGGTCAAACCTCTATAAATCTCTGGTGCATATTTCCCTTCCCTTATCTCTTTACATTTCATTCATTTGCTTATGATGTATTTATTTCTTTCTACTCCAATTTTATTTATTCCATTCCTTTTTTGTTTTATAAACTTATTTTAAACTCTTATTTTATCAAAGATTTTTTTTATATTTGAACATCGGTTTTTTCGAGCCCACATAACTCACCCTCTTCTTGTGTTTGGATTTACTTGTACAACAAGTGACATTAAAGCCTAATTCATGTTTAAAGACTAATCATCTTAGGAGGAAGATGAGGACTACAAAAACTTCTATTTTAACATAGGTCTTTCATAGATACATCTCCATCGTTAGATGGTGAAAAGTTTTAATTGTGTAAAGCAAGATTTGAATGTTTTATAAAAGTAAATGATGTTGAAATGTGGGATGTGAAGCTAGCGTAAATATACCCAAATGCATCGCACGCTCGAACATACAACAAAGTCGCCATCAAACTTTATTTATTCCCGAAGGAAAGGGAAAACATCGATAAAACCCGGGGAAAGAGAAACTAGGTAAGAAAGTCGGATATGTAAGGGGAAGGTATTAGCACCCCTTGCATCCGTTGTACTCAATGGGAACCATTTTGATTGTTCTTTGCTTGAATGGGTGTTATATCTAAGGTTACTCACGGAATAATAAAGGAAAAGAAAAAGAATAGATAAAGTGCTCGGTGAGTATTAGGGTCGTCATGCCTACGTGTCCTTATAGTGCAATAAGGAGTTCAGAGCTTCGTAGTTCATAGAACTAATGGTGGGAGGTGAAAAGAAGTTTTGATAACAAGTATGGTATGAACCAAAGGATAATGTTATTTTACTCCAAAAAAAGGTGAAATTTGAACCCAAGAGTAAAACTGGCGTGAACCAATATGTGGGTAGCCGAAGCATGGTACCACTATATGGTAACACCGAAAACAAAGAGAATTAAGTGTTTGGTTTGAAAGCATAAACAACTCTTGGTTCACAAGCAGACACAAGATGAAGCTTAAAGATACAGTCTATTTGGATCAAAGGTAACAATATATCACATGAAGTGAATGAATGTAGTATTATGAATGCATCATATATGAATGGAATGATAGAAAAATAACCAAAGTCAAAGAATTGAAGGTATTGGTAAAAGTGACTGAAGGGCATGGTTCAGAACCAAAGGTAAGGGTATATTGGAATCCATAGAGGGGATGAAATTTGTACCATAGAGGGAAACATGCTTATTATCCAAAAAGAAGGAATAACGTGTTTGGTTTGACAACACAAAAAACTCTTGGTACAAATGTGGACTTCTGATTAAACATCCTAAAAGGATATACATGGAATTCCAAAGAAAGTGTAATTGGTTTCAAAGAAACTGCATGTCATTGGGGTGAATGGTCACGATTGAAGGTAGATAATGGATCATGAGAGATATGGATGGTGCCCTAAGGCATAAGGAATAATTAGTAATATGCTCGCCAAGGATTTGCATCCTTGTGCCTACGTATTCTCATCATGCAATGAGAAAGTCAGAGCATTCGTAGTTCGTGGAACCACGAGAACAAAGGAGAGAGATTGGAATTGATTAAAAGTATAACTTGTACTAACAAAATGGTAGCATGGGAATCCATAAAGGTAAATGAACTTTGAACCGAAGAGTAAACAGGCTTATTGGCCAAAAAAGAAGGAATAAAGTGTTTGGTTTGACAACACAAACATCTCTTGGTTCACAAGGTGGACTCCGATTAAATCGTCCTAAAAGGATATATATGGGGCCCACAAGAAAGTGTTATTTGGTACAAGGAACAATATATCACTGTAGGATACAGATAATTTGAAATCAAAGAAGAATTGTATATTAGATCCATGAAGGAATAAACTCTGAACCAAAGAGTAAACATACATTTTGGCCAATAAAGAAGGAATAAAGTGTTTGGTTTGACAACACAAATGTCTCTTGGTTCACATGAAGGAATTGGTTATGGAATCCAAAGGGAAAATGATATTTTATCTCAAAAAGATGGTATTGATTGATGAAGAATTAAGAGTCGCTAAATAGGGTAGGATTAATAAATAGGGTAGGAAGTTTAGTGTCATTATGAAGTTTGTTTATGATCTTAAACATTAGTACTTAAAGGAATCCGAGTGTCTAACCACCGACTAAGTACACCGAAATTCAGAGTACTCGTGAGTTGATAGGACAACTTCATCCTAACCACTCTTTCCCTTTTAGAACAATGATTTGAACTTACGTTTACTTATTAAGTGTTTTAAACGGAAGACAAGCATCGGGCCCTCAAGATAGGTACGATCGACAACCCAAGTACTTGAATATTGTGCACAAGTACGTACACCTCATTTTTCATCCAAGTTTTATTGTGAAAATAGTTTGATGAATTAGAATGGATTAAGGATAAGATGAAATATAATGGATTGAGATAAGGATAAAGATAGGATAGGGAATGGAGGAATAGATACTTGACATTGGATCAAGCACTCGCGTTGCAATTGATTTGATTTAATTTGGAAAACACTTGACATTGGATCAAGTGTGTTTTTATTCTTTTGGAAAAATGTATTTATGGTTTGATTTTATATTTCTAATTAACATGCAATGAAAGCGATAAAAGAACCATAAATATAGACTATGACACTTTCATGGGAGAGGGGGGCATATAACCCACCATGGGGGGATGATACACCATACAATACAAAGATAGAAATAGGATCATATTGTTAGAACAAGTTTTTGATTCTGCAATTTATCTCTAAGTTTTGATGATAACAAAGAGTGAAACAATTTGGTACCCTAATAAATTTTCTAAGTGTGAAGGACTCTAACGAAAAATGAATCTGATAAAACAACATTTGACATCACTCAAAGTGTAGAACAGCTGACTCATAATTAAATAAATCATATATGACGCTGAACACAAGCATATCCGAAGAAAATCACATACATAATCTGAAGACTATGAAAAATCCAAAGACTCTGACGAATGTACATCTGTAGGCTCTAAAGACGCTCTATCTAAAGATCAGTCAAAGAAATATATGAAGAAGACACAACAAATAACTATTTGAAGAAGACACAACAAACAACTATCTAAAGAATACAAGATCTAAGAAAAGACTCTGATTTCCGCTCACTCTGATTCACACACAACAGATCATCTGAACAATCAAAATCAGAAACTTAACAAAGAAGTATCCTATGTATGGTATGAATCTATATATGGATAATATTGAATACACTCCAAAAATGCTATGGAAAGGACAAGAAAATTAATGTCATGAAGTCCCATTATTGGCAAGATATCACCATCAATATTCTCTACAACGGTATCATATCCAAGCACTATAAAAAGGCCCAACTATCATCATACCAAGACACGAAGCTATCACACAAGAATTATGCATATACAATTTGAATCATACACTAAATTCTTGTCATTTTAAAATTGAGTTATCACACACGAGTTGTTGCTCTTAGTGTGATCATTGATCATCTGTTTCTAGATTGTGTTCATCTTGCTTATCTAGAAACACCAAACACATTCTTGCAATTTTTAATAGTTATTGAAATTCCTCAAGTGACTTGTGAAGTCTGTAGACTTGAGAGGGCTAAGAGATTGTTGTACTCTTAGACGATTGTTGTAATCTTTTTAGATTATTGGATTAAGTCCTTATTGAAGGAGAAATCACTTTGGTCGGGTGTACTGGAGTAGCTTTGATTTTCAAGCGAACCAGAATAAACTTCTAGGTTATTTGTTATTACCTTTGTGTGTCTAGGGTTGCCAAAAGTTTTTATTGTCTATGAAAACAATTCACCCTCCCCCCTTTCTTGTTTTTCTCTACCTTCTATTGGTATCAGAGCTTCGGCTCTATTATTATTTTTGAATCAAACACTTAACAGTGTAGAGAGATCCAGTGTGAGAAAAACATCATGGCTAACATCAATGAAAGAGATAACTACAATGCTAAACCTCCAGTGCTCGATGGAGAGAAATTTGATTATTGGAAGGACAAAATTGAAAGCTTCATCCTAGGCTATAACGTTGACCTATGGGACATTGTTACAAATGGTTATGAACCACTTGTATCTGCTCTTGGTATTGTCATTGCAAGAAGCTAAGTGAGTGATGATCAGAAGCGTGACTTCAAGAATCACCACAAAGCCAGAACTATTCTGTTGACTGCAATATCCTACAATGAGTACGAAAAGATCATCAACAGGGAAACAACTAAAGAAATATTTATTTCCTTAAAGATGAATCACGAAGGAAATAACCAAGTCCAAGAGACTAAGGCTCTGGCCTTAATCCAAAAATATGAAGCCTTCAGAATGGAAGATGATGAAGTTGTTGAGGTAATGTTTTCTAGATTCCAAACTTTAGTTGCAGGACTCAAGGTTCTGGATAAAGGATACACAACTGCAGATCATGTCAAAAAGATAATCAGAAGTCTTCTAAAGAAGTGGAGACCTATATATGGTTGCTGCTTTAAAGTTATCCAAGGATCTGAACAACATAATCCTTGAAGAAATCATCAACTCCCTCAGGAGTCATGAGATAGAGCTAGAGGAAGATGAACCTCAAAAGAAAAGAAAATCAGTGGCTCTGAAGTCTAGATCAGAAAGAAGAAAGTCATAAAGGAACAAAGCCTTTCAAGCTGAAGAAGAAGACGACGATGACTCTGAAAAGGAAGATTCTCATGATGAAGAAGAGTTATATCTATTATCCAGACGAATCAAACAAATCTTGAGAAAAAGAAATAACAACTTCAGAAAACCCAGACATAAGGGATATTGTCCAGAGTCAACTTCCAGAGGTAGACCAAACAAAGAGGTAACCTGCTATGAATGTAAAGAACCTGAACACTATATAAATGAATGTCCAAAGCTCAAGAAAGATAGTTCCAGAAAAGAAGGACTCAAGAAAAACTCCTTCAAAACTAAGAAGGGACTCATGGCAACCTGGGATGGCTATGAATCCGACGTTTCAGAATCTGATTCTGAAGAGGAACAATCAAATGTTGCATTCATGGCTACCACATCTAGAAGTTCATCCGAAAAGGAATCTGACTCTAAAGAGGTATTTTCTGATTTTTCTCGTTTTGATTTGGAATCATGTTTATCAGAATCTCTAAGCTCTTATCAGAAGCTTCAACAAAAATTCAAGATCCTAAAAGGGGTTCATGAAGAAACTGTTGAAGAGTGTGATAAGCTTGAGAAAGAAGTTTTTGAACTTAAAGAAAACAATTTTATCCTTGAAAAAGAAAATGATTTTTCAACCCAAAAATGTTTAAAACTTGAAGAAACTCTTCCCAAAGCTCCACCAACTTCTGACACCATCATATATAAATATGAAAAAGATTTTTAGAAATTTCTAAACAATGGGCTTGGAAGAAGCAAAATGGCTTCTATGATTTATGGTGTTAGTCACAATAAGAAAAAAAGGAATTGGATATGAATCTGATGAAGACGATTTAATACCTTCTGCAGAAGACAAACCCAAATCTCCTTTTTCTTATCATTACACACATTTCACAAACACAAAAATTTAATAATGCCCAAAAACCCAAAGTTTCAAGAAACTCTATGGGAACTAATCATAAAGGACCCAAAAGATTCTGAGTACCACAAGATAAAATAGTATATGTTGCATATATCTTTTGCAGCAGAGTTAAAACACCAATCATGGTACTTGGACTCTGGATGCTCGTGACACATGACGGGAAGAAAGCATATGTTCCAAATTCTGGAACTTAAAGACGCTAGCTTCGTAGGCTTTGGAGGAAATCAGAAAGGAAGAATCAGAGGATCTAGAACAGTTGGTAATGGATCTCTTCCCTCTATTTCTTATGTCCTTTATGTTGAAGGATTAATGCATAACTTGTTATCCATAAGTCATTTAAGTGATAACGGTTATGATATAATCTTTGATCAAAAAACGTGCAAAGCTATTAATAAAAAAAATGTCACAGTCCTTTTCACTGGTAAGAGGAATTTTTTTTTACAAAATTAAGCTTTCAGATCTAAAAGATCAAAATGTAAAATGTTTAATATCTTTAAAAGAAAAGCAATGGGTGTGGCATAGACGCTTGGGTCACATTTGCAGGAGGAGGATTTCTCAGCTAAATAAACTTGAGTTAGTTATAGGCCCATCTAAGCTGAAGTTTTCTTCAGATGTCCTTTGTGAGGCATGTCAGAAAGGAAAGACAAAAGATGGTAAGAATTCCCGTCTAGATATGATAGTCATGGGTATACGACAAGAGTTGGCTCCATAAGAATTAGGAAAAAGAACATATTTCCCCCGACATGTCACACTCTATCTAAAAACGGAAAAAAAAGTTTTTGCAAGTGTTTGCATGGTATAAAAGTTTCCTAAGGGTACTCATTAAACATCAAGAAACTTGTATCGATGAAGTATCTCAAGTTATTTGGCTTAAAGGCTCATGATTTTATTGTCTTAATGCAACACCTTCTACTACTGGTTATCCATGACATCTTACCAAAAAATGTAAGGGTAACTATAATGAGATTGTGCCTATTATTTAATGATATATGTAATAAAGTAGCTGATCAAAAAATTAGATGAATTAGAAGATGAGGCTGTAATAATCTTGTGTGAATTGGAGATGTATTTCCCTCCATCATTTTTTTGACTTTATGGTTCATTTAATTATTCATCTAGTCAAGGAGGTCAGATGTTGTGGTCCAATTTATTTAAGGTGGATTTATCCAATAGAGTCATACCTAAAGATCTTTAAAGGGTATATGAAGAATGGTCACCATCCAAAAGCTTCAATCATTGAAAGGTACAACACATAAGAAGTTGTTGAGTTCTGTTCAAACTATTTGTCAGAAGCAGACTATATAAGAATTCCAAAGTCTCGACAAAATGGAAAATATGAAGGAAGAGGTACTCAAGGTTTAAATGTTAAGTAAATGGCTTGAGATCTAGTTATTTAAACATATTTATATATATTGAATAATGTTAATGAAGTTCAACCTTACTTATCTGCAAAAAACATATCAAGGAAAATTCCCCCAGATGAGTGATAAGTGGTTGTTGAAAGATTAAACAAGAGTTTCGTAAATTAGTTTAATGAAAGGATTTCTAATGATGGGAGTGCATTCGAGACAATTAGCTAGTTTTTAACCCATCCCGAACCGATCCTTCTTCTCAGGTATCTCAAACAGCTTTCCCCATCCCAATGTATATGTGCTTTTAACTAATTCTGACATCCTTTCCAACAGAGAGACTGACTTTTCTTCCTTGGGAACGTCTTTTCTTCACTGACTGCTGCAATTTCCAAAGCTTAGAAATATATTTCCAGTGTCTCTCCATCTACTTCTATATATCTGAACAATGAGAGGTGACTAAAACATGTCTTTCTCTCCTTCAATGATTATCAGTTTATCATCTACTATGAATTTCAACCTTTGGTGAAGGGTTGTGGTGATGAATCCTGCTAAATGGATCCAAGTTCTTCCTTGAAGACAACTGTAATATAGGTTAATGTCCATAACTTGGAAGGTAACCATAAATATATGTGGCCCCACCATAATTGGAATTCCACTTCTCCAATTACCATTCTCCTTGAACCATCAAAAGCTTTGACTACTAAAGTGCTAGCTTTCATGGAAGTTCTCACAGTATTCAACTTCCCGAGAGTGTTTTTAGGCATGAGATTAATAGATGAGCCTGTATCCACTAATAAAATTGTGAGGAGGTTATCCTGGCATTTGACTGATGTATGTAAGGCCTTGTTATGGGCTTGTCCTTCTCGCGGTAATTCGTCATTACTGAACCCCAAACAACTGCTAGCAGTGATGTTAGCCACTACTTCATTGAATTGATTTATTGATATATTATGCGTGATATGTTCCTCATTCAAAACCTTTAATATAGCTCCTCTATGATCCTTAGAACTTAGTAAAAGAGATAATATAAATATTTTAGAAGGTGTATGGTTTAACTGATCCACCATCTTATTGTCACTCTTTCTGATAAGCCTCAAGAATTCTTCAGCTTCTTCTTGAAGCACACCCTTCTTAGAAGGTCCTTCCCCTGAGCTTAGAGCTTCTTTCCCTTTTGAACTTTCTGGAGTATTATTCTTTGGTGGTTGTTTAGGGGAGAACACTCTTCCACTACGAGTTATACCTCCAATACTAGAAATATTAATAACGGTTGGTTCTAGTACTATAGGCTTCTCTCCCACATGTGATATGGCGTTATAATTCCAGGGTACGAACTTAGTATTTTCATAAGGGAATGGCGTAGGAATATGAAAGATAATAGGGTCTTCTGACTTTGCTGATATCTGAATTGGAATTTGAAATGTTATTGGAACTGGTATCTTAATGGGCGTCTAGGAAGATATGGGTACAAGAATCTAGAATGATGTATGTGTTTCCCTCCTTTGATAAGGGATCTCAAAAGGTATATGCCCCTAAGATTCTATGTCTGAAATGTCCTATATCTTCCCCGAGTATCCAATTTGAACCAAACCTTGGTCCATCATCTGTTGAAGGCACTTTTTCATTTTCTCGCACTTGTCTGGATTAAGCAGACAAACTTTGCAATCAGCGTGCACTTTTTCAAATAATTCAAATCCAATCATTTTTTCCTGCATCCTAGACATAAGGGTTTTTATTTGTTCTACCCACTGGATTAGGATGTTGTCTTTTGATTCTTCAATGGCATTGATAGTTTGACCATCATGCCCCAACATCAGATTATTCTTGACATTTGGATTTTCAACACTTAAAGAAATAACCTTTCAGTTGATCAAGTCCTATAAGTTGAAATTGAGAGCCAAGCATTTCTCGGTAGTATTCCCTTATGAACCAGTATGAAAGTCACATATGGCATTAGCATCATAGCCACGAGAAAGAGGTGTTGGTGGAGGCGCGAGAGGTCTAGTCTCCACCAACCCTCTTTGTAATAAGTAAGGTAGGATCTGAGTATACATCCTTGGTATGGGGTTCAAAGTCCTTCCTAGGCCTCTGTTGATCCCTTCGGGGATACCCATTATATTGTTGATTCTGCGGAGGTGGTGCCCTAGGTTGTTGGGCTTAGGGCTTAAAGTATGCTTGTTGTGGGTACTGATTAGGATTTACTGTAGCCACATAAGGACTGTAAGGCATTTGGGAATATCCATTAATAGTAATAGCATTGCTATCACCCTTCTTTGAATTATTTTTGTTAGAGTAACTTTTATTATTATGTTGACCAAAATATGATTTTCCGATCTTACCACTCTTCAACCCATTCTCGATTCTTTTCCCGATTATCACCAGGTCAACAAAACCGATTGATAATGATCCTATCATCTTTTCATAGTATGGGCCTTATAAGGTTCCCATGAACATATCAATTAGTTCACACTCCAACAGCAGAGGTTGTACACAGGAGGCCAATTCCCTCTATCTATGAGCGTATTCCTTAAACGATTCATTACCCTTATGTGACGAATTCTGTAATTGCATTCAATTGGGTGCCATGTCCAAGTTATACTTGTATTTACTCAGGAAAGCATTAGCCAGGTATTCCCAAGTCTTGACATGGGTTCTCTCCAACTGTATATACTAATCTAAGGATGCCCCATTTAGATTGTCTTGGAAACTGTGCACTATTAATTTCATATTTGCTGCATAGGCAACCTTTTTTCTGACAAACATTCAAAGATGGTTCTTAGGGAAACTAATTCCCTTGTACTTCTCTAACTCAAGGGATTAAAACTTTGGAGGTATAACCACGTCAGATACTAAGCACATCTTCATAGCATCGACTCCAAAGGCATTGAAACCTTCAATGACCTTCAATCTTTCTTCCAGGATCTTATATTAGTCATCGACCCTTAGTTCCCCATTAATGGAGGTAGGGTGAGCATCTGGCTTACTCTCTTGAACCATACCCATGTGGTCTTCATCCTCATAATGTTGGCTTAGGCCCACATAGTTGTCTTGTGGAACCGATATTTGTACAGGACGAGATGCCCCACTCAGAACAAAAATTGGGATAAACCCTTCAGGATGAAGGGCGTTAATTTTTGGTGACATGATATTAGATTTATTCCATTGGATATCATAGATGAATCCTTGCAGGGGGTTACCGTCCCCAGATGGATGGGTAGATGTGGAAACATCATTCTTTTTATCATCCTAGCTTCTCTTGCCATCATGTTAGTGATGGCGCACGTGAGTTAGTCTATTTTGTCTTTCATTCCCTCGATATTTCCTTTTACCAAATCTATATCCTCCCTGAGAGCAGCCTGATTTTTCTCGATTTGCTCCATGGTCATCTTTTGGTAGGCTCGAGTTTGATAAGGCGATTAGAGAGTCAGATTATCTTGAGCAATGATTCTGAGAAAATATGGGAGAAAAATTATTTTTGTTTCTTTTTATGCATGTGTATGTATGAATGCATGAGTATGTATGCAAAAATATTTTAAGAGGAATCTTAACCATTCATTGATTGCAAGCACGCTAAGTATATTAGAATTTCAAAATACTTTATTCATTCCATAATTTGAAGGAGGTAACAAAGAAAAACCCAACGATTATTCATAATTTGTAGAAAAGGGAAACACACAAAATTTAAAACTAATTACAATAAAAAAACTTCTAACAACATTCCTTAATCCTAGCTCTGAATTCATCCCCCATGTGTTGGCACAATTTGATGAAGTCACATATCTCCTTCTGAGGCTTGAATATGTTCATCATGTCTTCAGCTTCCCTCAGGCTTTAGGGTATATCATCAATTAGGTCATTGGATGATTTGACCAGCTTCAGGTATTTCTCCATGTAATATCCATCCTTCTTTTGAAGATTCAACATAATAGCCTTGTCTTTCTCGATGTAAGCTCCCCGTTCTCTCATCTAATAATAAGTTTCTTCAATAAGATTCATCTGTCTTTTAAGATCTACCACCTCCTCATAGACTCTCCTCCATTCAGAAGGACGTCTGGAAAGTAATCCTTCAACAACTCTTCTTTGTAGTAGTGAATCCATAGCTCCGCTCATGGCTTCATGGAGAGCATTGACTTGACTTTGAACTTTATCTTCCAAAGTTTGGGTATGGGCTTCATATTATTTGTTCACTTCTTTTTGGGTCTTGATTAAATTTAGGCAAATATCCTTTCATTCATCCCTTTAGCGCCAGGCTCTGTCCAACTCATTTTTATGTACCGTGAGGCTTGAGCTAATAACCCTAAGGTTAGCATAAGCTTTCTCCTTTTTATCCTCTTCTAGTCTAGTCATTTCCTCGCTCCTTTTGAGTTGTTCTAGTGCTTTATTAAGGTCTATGTTCAATTTATTTTTCTCACATGTAGTTCTGTAAAACTTCTCTTCCAATTCCTCATTTTCTTTCCTTAGCTGAAAGATAGTGGCGTTGAGAGTGTTCCCCTCCTCCATAGAGATCATAACTGGCGCATGAGCTCTTGGCTCAACTGGGATATTTAGAGCAAAGGGTAACTTTATTATACACACCCTTTCCCTCATCCATTGAGCATAAGGTATGGTGGACTCCTCCCTTGGTTTTTTTAGGCTTTCTTTTCCCTTATTGAATTGTTTCCAAGCATTAATAATCTTTAGAACAGTAGGACTGTTCATGGTTTCCCCTTGTAAAACGAAACCCTCCAATAATTTATCCTCAGGCTTATAAGTCAAGGGATGTCCTATTTGTCTCATAGTTAGTATAGGATTGTAAGTTATGCATCCTCTTGATCCTATGAGGGGAACTTTGGGAAAGATCCCACAATTTAAGAGCAAGCCCTTGCGGTTAAGGATTTGAGACCATGTATTAGGCCCACTTATGTCCACTCATTCTTTCAACAATAGTTATATCCCTTGCTAGATGAGAGATAAGCCATTTGTAGAGTAAGGGAGCACAACACAACATCATACTTATCTTTCTTGTATGTTTTTGATGGAGAGTATGCTAGACATCTGCAAGGAGAGCAGGTATAGGATCTTCATCCCCAACTTTTATAGCTAAAAATATATTTATGGTTGCATAGTCCACAAAGTCTTCTTTAGTAGGGAAGAGTACTATTCCAAAGATTAAAGGAATCATGATGTTATCCAAACTATCCCACTTCAGGGACATTGCAAAGTTAGCTTATTTTCTCTCTAGATAATCCCTTGGGAAGCCTTTGAAGTTCCCTCGAACCCTTAAATTGGCTTGTAAATTAGTGTCATGGATGTTAAGATGATAAGCCATTTCTTCTACTGAAGGATGATACCTATCATCTTGAAGGGGCCCTTTATGGGTTTAAAAATCTCTAGGATCTTTTTAAACTATTCAATAGTTGGAGCCAATTGGAAATCTTGAAATTGAAAGCACCTTAGTGTAGGGTCATAAAATTGTGCTAGAGAAGTCAAGGCTTCTTGTTGTACAAGGAGAATTAAGAGGTCAAAGATTCTTCTATATTTGTAGTTTAGAGAATTCCTTCTATTTTTACTTAACCCCATGGCATAGGTCTTCAGGTTATTTGGTTTGGATTCCTGTACCTTAATCTAGAAGGTTTTTCTTTTCCTAATTTCCATCTTACTTAGCGTTCTTGGCAATGGATGATTAAGATTCCTGTGATGATTGAATGCAAAAAATGATTTTAATGATAATGATGCTATGAATTTTTGGAGTTTTTAAGGATAGGTAAGAGTAACATGAAAGCATGACCTAGTCAAGGGACTCTCTTTATGATAGTCTAGCTCTAGGTTTAAATTACCTAATCCCCTTTCTTATAGGATCTAGAATTTAGGATAATAACCCTAAAGTCATGGACCATATCCTTGTTTTACCATGAGAAGGAGCAAGTCTTCCTACGGTAATCCTTCAGGATAAGTCTCATCTAGGAAGGACCTAAGTAACAACCCTTAGGGGTTGATAACATAAGGTTACTGTAAGACCCCAATTTTTGACCCTAAGATCCCTCATGGCATCACATCATAACATTACATAGCCTCAAGGATCATTGAGCACCTTGCTTCTTTCCCTGTGGGTGGGATCTCCCTGTGAGTGGTTTTGGATCACCAGGCATTGCTTGCATTGTATATCATTGTTTTTCTTGTTTAAACACTAACCAAAAGCATCAAAAATATGTCATCTAACATTTGTTTTGCAGTCTAAGCAGCCACAAGCCAGGCAATTCAAGGTTTTCCTTTGTACAGGAGGTGATGGTATTTTCTTGGTATGAGGACCACATGTCATTATCTTGAGCTTATATGAGCTATAGGTTCATCTTGAAGCAAATTCATCAAGTGGTTGAGGCCCAAGTTCATCAGGCATTGTCAGGTCATCTAAGGACCAATGCAAGTCAACTGAAAGTCAACTGAGGGCTTTGAGTGTGAGAATTGAATTTCTTCATCCCATTCATGTTCAAACAAGGCTTATTCATCATGTCAAACCTCTACTTTGAAGAATTTGAAGCCAGTGCAAAAGTTTCCCAAAATGGAAAGTGACCTATAATTTCAAGTTTCCAAAAATGGAAAGTTTTTGGACCAAATTCAACTTGACTTTCCAACATCAAAGAAGCTTCAAATGAATCTTTGTCCAACATGAAAGTTTAAGATCTCTCTCTCCCATTTCCAAAAAGTCCAAGATCATGAGCATCTGATGAATGGTTGAGGAGATATGGTCAAAGGATTGCAATGTGTACATGAAACTTCAACATGCCATAACTTTTGCTCTAAAGCTCCAAATTGAGTGCCTCTTTTTGCATATTGCTTCTCATGACATATTTTTTCCAAATCTAACATTGCATTTCATGAAATTTAATCATATGATCATTTGGCCATGCATAAGCATTTTGGAGGGAAAATGCCAAATTCAAAATTGGTGCATCATATGAACAAAATTCCAATTCCAACATGTGCATGAGATGTTTTTAAGTGAAAATCACCTCCATATAGCACTGTTCACGTGCTCATTCACCATGCAAGGGTGTTTTTGCTAATTTAGCCATGCACCTCATTCTCACTAATCTTTCACTAACCATTGCTTAATTAATTTTTCAGAGTGATTAACATGTCATATAAAGCCTTAATCCTAACAGAATTTTGAAAAACAATCACATTCTAGATCTCAAATTTTGCTTTCTCTCCATTTTTGCTCTCAATTGAAACTTCAAAATTTTCCACATAGCACCTGAATTTTATTGGATATTCGTGTTTTCTGATCATCATTGAGTGCAGATCAAGCTCTTGATTGAAGAATTCGAGCCAGAATCAAGTTGTGCAAGCTCAAGAGTATGAAGATGGAAACTGCCATTTGAGCTAGATCTAGGTCATGCCAAGCCTTAATTCATACATCAAACTTCAAGTCATCATCTCAGGATTGGATCTGGACACTTTTGGAGCTTGAATCGCTTGTTTCCTCATTCTGCTCTTCAAGAGGTAGGGATTTCGATCCTCTTAATTCTTGATTTTATGCACATATTATTGTAGATCTTTGAATGTTGATCACACTGATGCTTTTAGATTCTGATTTGGTGAAGTATTGCTTGAGTTATATTGAATAGAAGTTTTGAGTGTAATAATGTTTTCATTCGATTCTCATGATCCATGGACTGTTAGGATTAATTAATGTTAGATTTGTGTTCTACATGTGATAAGCTTTCGAACGGTATATGATTTGCCTGTTTCTGGAGAAAAATTTGTTGCGTGCTACTGTAGCACCACCGTCTTCACGAAGAAGATGGTGGAAACCACCGCTCTCGCCGCCGTCTACAACTGGTGGTTTTCGCTAGGGTTTTGTCCCCGTGTACATCCACGCGAGCGTCCTGCTGTCCAGATGATTGGCTATCGCTCGCTTGACCGAGCCTTGTGCGCATTGACTTGATGATTGGGCGCCAACTCAATAACTGAAGCGCAACGTTTTGATACGCACCTCACTTCGATTCCCAGCGGTGCCATTTGTGATTTTATCTTCTTTTCCAGCGCATTTTTGCATGTACATGGTTCGATTCTGGCCTATTGCATTGTGCCAATTTCATTTTTCATTTCATTTTATTTCATGATTTTCATTTTATTTCATTATTTTCATCCAACTTTGAAAAATCATAATAAATAGAAAATTAATCCAAATCATCTCCAATTTTTTGCTACTTGTCCATTTGAATGTCTTTTATTTTGTGATGTGAATTTCTGGATTTGTGCATTGCTGGAATTTTAAATGTGATTGATTCTTTGGACATATATGCAAATGTGACATGCTTCATTCATTCTATTGTGAAATGCTCATACATTGGCCAATTGATTTGAAATTTGGTATGCTGGTTCCCAACATGTTGCATGATTTTTGAGGCTTGGTTGTGCATTTTTAGCATTTTTCATCTCTGTTTTAGACACATAAACTTTAGGTGTGACAATGTGTGTCACACAATTTGATGTCATACTTGTTCATTTTCATTTCCATGTCAATTGATCTTTTCTGATTCCAATTTTTTGCATGCTGCTTGTATTTGACACGTTGTGTGCACATAAAATTTTTCATAATTGTTTGATTCATTTCTGTTTTAATATGGAATTTTCATTCTTGATATCCAATTGTGTGCTTTGTAATTGCCTTTGACATATCTTGTTCATGTGATGACTTTGCTTGATGATTTAGACTTGGTCCTTTTTAGGGCATGTTCTTACTGGATTAAATGAGCTTCATGTTGAATATTGGTTGCTGTTTTGACTTTTTGCTTTGCCTTTGACCCTAGTCTTTGGACTAGTGGTTTATACTCACTTTTTGAGCTTTGCATTTCAGGTTCAAGCAATTAGCTCTAATGATTGATGTGATCTCATTAATTGAGATGCAAGTTACCTTGATTAACTAACCTTGCTGTTTTGTAGGTCATTGGAATGATGAAACAATTTGAGTTGCTTGCACTTTGTACTTTGCTTGGTGTAACACTGTTGATTGGTTTTGTCTGTTTTCTGTTTATCTGTCTGGGTTACTAATTGACTAGTTTTTTGTACAGGTACTTTAGCCGCTTTAGCTCATTACTTGAGTTGTGCTTTGCTTGTGGTTGGTTTACCACTTAGGTAACCTCTCTAACTCCATGTAGTCTGGAAGCCCTGTCGTTTCTGTTTGGCAGGCATTTGGCTGAAGTCCTCCTTAAGAGGCAATGTCTTTGATTGTTTAATTTTGTGCTAAAGACCTCATTGTCGAGGCATGTGACTTAAGACCTCCTAAGTGAAGAGGCAATTGGCAGATAGAAGGGATTTGAAATCAATCCCCTGCTATTCAGTTGAGTCTTTCATTATGCTCGCACTACGTGCTGATGCATTTGAATAAACACCCAAGATCATTGTATATCGAGTCAGTCATGTGGAATAGAGTTCCTCATTCTGGACTCCCGCACCTTCTTTGATTCAAGCTCACCCCGGCCAGGGTTAAGAGCTATGAGGTCTAATCATTATTTCCCATTTCATCTGCTCACCCTGACGGTCAATGTCAGTGGTTAAGAGCTTAAACACCCATAACAGTATTGGCTTGTTTGTCAAGGTTGATATGACCCCTTGACTAAAGCCCAACTTTGATTGAGCCTCTTGATTGTGTATAGAGTATGCTAATTGATTGATGTGATTTATTGTGTTTGCATATTGCTTTTGCATATTGTTTTGCATATTGTCTTTGCATTTGTTATTTGCTTTGTTTGAGGAGTCAGATGTAAGACCAGTGATTGGCTATCTGTTTCCTGTTCCTTTTGGGGAGCTGGATATAAGACCATTTATTGGCACTCCATTTCCTGTTTTATTTCTTTTGAGGAGTCAGACGTAAGACCAGTGATTGGCTATCTGTTTCCTATCTTGTCTTCTTTTGTGGAGTCAGACGTAAGACCATTGATTGACCATCTGTTTCCCATGTTGCTTTGTGGAGTTGGACGTAAGACCATTTATTGGCACTCCGTTTCCCATCTCTTTTCGGAGTTGGATGTAAGACCATTTATTGGCAATCCATTTCCAGTTTTGTTACTCCTTTGAGCTTGCTTATTTGCTTATTGCTTTGTGTTGCCTAATTCCAAAGGAACTTCCTTGGATCATTTCTATGATCTTGAGAAAGCAACTCCTATGTGAGGCTTTGTCCCTTAACCCTTTTGTGCTTAACCTTTTCCATCATTAATCAAAACCAGAAAACTTTTGTGCAAACATTCTCACCTGTTTTCAAAACTAGAAACCTAGGCCATAAGCCTTTGACTTTCAAAATCTCATTTCATAATACTCATTGTAATTGAAATCTAACTCATACTTTGAACATCTTTGTGAATACTTCTAATTGATTAATTTCACCCACTCAATTGCTTTTGTGGCTCTTGTCCACTTCTTAATCAAATTTTCATGCATTAGCCATAGATCTGAATTATCTTAGCGGTTGATGTAAATCTCACCTTATCCTTAGTGATCGAATCGTAAGTCTTCCATACTAATAACAGGGTTAACCCCTCTAGTATGTCGAAGCTATTCTCACATGGTGGATTGTTGACTCAGGTCGAGTGTTCTCCCTTTGATAATGAAAGATTTTAGGGCTTTTGTTTAAAATCAACCCACTCACTTTTTTGGAAATCTTTTAGCCGAACTACGGCGTTTTGATCCTTATCTTTCATGAAAGGTACGTAGGCAATGGGTTCATCCATTCAAACACAAAAATAATAAACTTGTACATTCTTTTCTCACCTCTTCCCTCATGTTTGCACAAAAATATTTCATAAACAATAATTTTTACAACAAGTTGTGAAAAGAGGTTTCCTAGGAGTACCTAGGATGTTGTGGGTGCCTAACACCTTCCCACAACATAATTACCCCCTTACCCAGATCTCTGACCTTTTATTAGTTTTCTTTGCAAAACTTCTTAGGCTTTTGTTCGCTTTCTAGCCATTCCTTTGGATAAATAGAAGTGCGGTGGCGACTCTATCTTTGTATGCTTTGCTTTTGATTTAGTCAATAAATCTAAAGGTAATGAATACACCGCTACAGAAAAGTGGCGACTCTGCTGGGGAAAAGATCTTCCTGGTGGGTTTGCCTACTTTTCACACTTGTTGTATTATATTGTCTATTTGTTATATGACATATTTTTGGTGCAATTTGGGATTACTGTATTGATTGTAATGCTTGAATTGCTTGATATATCAATTGCTTGCTTGCTTGGTGATCTCTGTGAGATGAGTTCTATACCCGAATTCGAGTGCACCTTAGGATAGGAGAATGGCATAGTCTCGTCGACTTGTGTGGAGTTATTCCTTAGCAAGTTGACTGGCGAGTCCATTCACTTGGTGGAGGTCATGTTGGATTAATGATGTCACACAAGTCATTTGTGGTTAGGCATTATTCTTTCAATATGTGCCGTAGAAGCCAAGGACCTTAGTTTACCAAGCCCATCTTGGCCTATTTTTAGGACGTAGTGCGGAGGTCGTTCAAATGTCAGATTTGATGCGATTGTTACGCGATGCTACACTCATAAAAGTCTCTCTTGAGAATATTTTTGGAATACGAGTATTCGTTCCTTCGATAATATTCGAAAGATGGGATGATGACTATGGGAACCTCTGATAGAACATGTTCGGCAGGTTTAAACCCTAGTACACTCCCTTTGGGTGGTTCTTAACCGAGACTCCATGCTCGTGACTCACAACAAACCCGTGATTCATGGTTGATCCGTTCAACTATCGTTAATATCAATGGAACTTGGGTGTTGATAAGGTGTAAACCATAATCCACCAAAATGGATGATTGATATTAAAGATGGTTGAACCGT
Source organism: Lathyrus oleraceus (assembly GCF_024323335.1). Classification (NCBI taxonomy): domain Eukaryota; kingdom Viridiplantae; phylum Streptophyta; class Magnoliopsida; order Fabales; family Fabaceae; genus Lathyrus; species Lathyrus oleraceus. The sequence continues at coordinate 326,038,964 of NC_066584.1, read as the reverse complement.
TCGTATATCGTTAATATCAATGGAACTTGGGTGTCGATAAGGTGAAAACCATAATCCACCAAAATGGATGATTGATATTAGGGATAATATGAACCATCCCATGACCTTTGTCTGGTGTGCTTTGCTTGATCCTTGAGTGTGATTGTTGCATTCATGCATTCATGCATTCATCTGCATCCATATCATCAGAAAAAGAAAATTTTCAAGGAACTTAAGGGGTTTATTTGCAAAATTTTCAGATATGGAAAGACAAAAAAGGCATACAAAGAAGTACAGCTTCCGACAACCCGATCTGAAAGAGTTGAGGAATCTGACATCCTATGTATTAGATCCCTTAGGTTTCAAAGCTCGTTATGGGAAGCTTCTGCTTCTTCTGACTACTCAGGTTGACGAAGGGTTGATGGGTACTCTGGTGCAGTTTTATGATCCTCTGTATCACTGCTTCTCTTTTCCAGACTTTCAGCTATTGCCTACCCTTGAGGAGTATGCTCATCTTGTGGGTATTCCTATTCTGGATCAGTTGTCGTTCAGTGGCTTGGAGAGTATTCCTACTTCTCGAGAGATAGCTGACATGTTGCACATAGATGAATCCTTGGTTAGAGCTCATATGACTACCAAAGTTGGAATTCAAGGTCTCCCTTCTGAGTTCCTCATCGCTCAAGCTACCGTTTATGGGAAGGCCATGAGTGAGGATGCCTTTGAAGCCATATTCGTGCTTCTCATCTATGGATTGGTATTGTTCCCCAACATCGACAAATTCGTGGATATGAATGCTATTAGGATCTTTTCTGATCTTAATCCCGTTCCGACTCTGTTGGGTGATACCTATGTCTCTTTGCATCGGAGGAATGCAAAGGGTGGTGGCGCTATTGTGTGTTGTCTGCCTCTATTGTATAAGTGGTTTATTTCTCACTTACCTCAGACGGTCGCTTTCAAGGAGAACAAGGGATGTCTACGGTGGTCTACGAGACTCATGTCTCTCACTAATGACGGTGTCCAGATCATCGACTCTTGTGGTGAATTCTCCAATGTGCCTCTTCTTGGTACATGTGGTGGGATTAGCTACAACCCTGTGTTAGCACGACGTCAGCTTGGGTTCCCCCTAAAGGATAAACCTAATAACATTCTGTTAGAAGGTGTGTTCTTTCAGGAGGGTAAAGATCCCCAAGGCTTGTAGAGCGGGATGGTTCGCGCTTGGTGCAAGATTCACAAGAAGGGTAGAAGTGAGTTGGGTCCGAAGAACTGTATTGCTTTGGAGCCATATACTACTTGGGTGAGGAAGAGAGCATCCGAGTATCTCATGCCTTACGACTATCCGAGACCTACACCTTTGGTTGTGGCTGGGCCTTCAACCCTCCCTAATCAAGGAGTAGAGGAGTTGAGAGACGAAGACCTTTCACGTGCCTGGATCTGTGAAAGAGAAGAATTGCTTCAACAACTTAAGGAGAAGGACGCTCTGATTGAGTTCTTCGAGCATCAGGTCATTTATGATCCTGACGATGCATGGACTTCTCTACTCCCTCAGTCGTCCAAGTTCTGGAAAAGGAGGTATGACAGACTCGCCAAAGAGAAAGCGGATATGGAAGCAGCATATGAGAGAGAGGTTAAGAGGCTTCGTGCAACTTACCTTCCGGCATCCCGAGCTTCTAAGGATCCATAGGATGTTTATTTTCCTTTTCTCTTGTAATGATTAACAATGCTGTACTTCTTTTCTCAAATATATTTGATGAGATATTTTCCATACGCGAATCAAATGCTTAATATTCAAAATTTGCAAATAATACCCTAAAAGTTCCTTCAAAATAAAAACAAATCATATGCACGAGCATTGCATGCATCATTTGCATAAGCAGGTGTTTGTTCCGGTCTTCTTGTTTGTGGTCTGACTCTGTTGCTCTTCATTTATTTTGAAGACAAGCTGACTCATCGGTACTACACCAGAGCATACTTTTCCAGATTGATGGATCATCTTGAGCAAGAGAACCGCGAGCTCAAAGAGGAAGTCGCCAGACTGAGCGCTTTGATGGAATCTTTCCTAGTTGCTCAGAATCAGCCGTCTCCAATACCTGCAACTCCTCCCTAGAGGACAGTCATCTCTGAGGTTGTCTCCTCTATAGTGCCTGCTGCCAGTGCCCATTTTGTGCCAACAGCCATGCCAGCCGGGTTTCCGTGGGGTATGCCTCCTGGCTTTATGCCTGATATTCTTGCTCCAACATTCGCTTCTATGCCGGCATCTAGCCCGGTCCTTGCTGTGCCTCCTCCTGTCGTGCATACCGTTCCTAGGGTAGACGACACCATCTACCATTCTGAGCCGTCTGAGGGCCCTGATATTAATGAGAAGATGGATGCTATGAATGACCAATTTCTTGAGTTACGCAAGGAATTGAAGAATCTTCGAGGAAAGGACCTCTTTGGCAAATCTGTTGCCGAGCTTTGTTTAGTTCCCGGTGTGAAAATACCTGTCAAATTCAAGGTCCCAGACTTTGAGAAGTATAAGGGGAACACTTGCCCTCTCAGCCACCTGGTTATGTATGCCAGGAAAATGTCTACTCAAACGGATAATGATCAGCTACTCATTCATTATTTCCAGGACAGTCTGTCCGGTGCTGCACTGCGATGGTATATGAGTTTGGACAATGCAAACATCCGTTCCTTCAACGATCTTGGCGAAGCCTTCGTCAATCAATACAAATACAACGTGGATATGGCTCCTGATCGGGATCAGCTCAGGGCCATGTCCCAGAAGGACAAAGAGACATTTAAAGAGTACGCCCAGAGGTGGCGAGAGTTGGCAGCTCAGATTACTCCTCCGCTGGAAGAGAAGGAAATGACCAAGATCTTTCTAAAGACCTTGAGCTCATTTTATTATGAGCGGATGATTGCTAGTGCTCCTTCGGACTTCACCGAGATGGTGAACATGGGGATGCGACTAGAGGAAGGAGTCCGTGAAGGACGTCTAACCAAAGATGAAGGCTCTTCTAGCAAACGATATGGGGCGTTTGCGAAGAAGAAAGATGGAGAGGCACATGCTGTGCAATCCCATGTGTAACACCTCAAAATTTGCCCTCCTCTCTTGGGACTAGCATTAACATATATTGCATTTCATTTTAGGTCATTAGGCATTGCATATTGCATATCATGTAGTTACATTGTGCAAGCCATACTCCCAAGTCTTGATCAGAAGATGAGGAAGTCAGAAGGTGCAAGCCAGGGTTTATTGACTGATCATTGGCCATCTGAGGATTGGGCTGTGAATAAGGGTTTTGTGATTCTCAATGGATGTTGGTCTTCATCTGGATTGCAGTGATACATCATCATCATCATGGTTGGATGTCATCAGAAGATTGAAGAAGATTCCTTGAGATTAGGGTTTTGACCACTGGTCAACCCTAATCAACTGCATTGGGCCAATCAGGGCATAATCAGGAGATGGGGTCTATGATGGATATGGGGTTCATTATGTGATTACTTTGTGCTTATTGGGGCTAGGATTTCACCCTTGAGCCATTTCAGTTGAAGAATGGGGTTCAAATTGATCTATGCATTGCCAGATTCATCTATCAGATGAAAAGTCAACTGTGGTCAACTGTACATGATCTGATGGATTTGGAGGTGGAAATGAGTTGGATACACTTCATTCATGTTGGGACAAGTGTTAAATGACATCTCAAAGCTTAAGAATGAAGAAAATCAAGTCAGGGCAAAAACTGCCAAAAATAGAAAGTGACTTGTAATTGAAGTTTCCAAAAATGGAAAGTTTTGGACCTCAAAGCCACGTGTCCAAGGAAGCTTCAAATGCAAAAATTGTTCAACATGAAAGTTGTAGATCTTGTTCTCACCTTTCCAAAAAGTCCAAGAACTTGAAAATCCCATGTATGGTTGTCAAGTTATGGTCCAGTGAAATTCAAAAATGACCCATAATCAGGAGGCCATAATTTCCACATGGTTTGTCCAAATTGCAAGTTCTTTATATGCACAAACTCCATTTGACATGTACTTTGAGGGTGCATAATTGGATTTTCCCAAAAATGGCCAAGGCAAAAAGTCACTTTTCAACTGGACAGTTGAATTGGACCAGGGGCAAAATTGTCCAACTCTTAAAATAATTGGAATTTGGAGATGGGACTTTTTTCTACACCTCATAAATGGTATTTGAAACTTGTTGGAATCATCATTTCTTGCATAGACCTTGTAAATTGAGATTTGGCTTGAAAAATGCAATGGATAAAAATGGACAAATGGTGTCACATGGTGAATTTGAGAAATAAGCATCCAATGAAGTTGCTGCAAGTTTCTACAGCTCACATGTGATAATTGAAAGGTGTATGTGCTGTCAAAACAGGTGGCATGAGCTGTCATAGTGGAATTACATTTTTGCCCTTTCTTACAAATTACCATTTACAATAACAATGCTTTTGGCTAATTAAGTGGATTAAGGGATAATTAAGCTCATGTATATAAACCTAAACACTTGTTAATCATAACAGAAAATCATTCACCAAAAATTCAGATCAAGAACCATTCCAATTCTCTCAAACCCTCAAGAACTCTCCAAAACCAAAATCCACAAATCTTCACCAATCTTTGATCAAATTGCAAAATTATTGTTGCATTGATCTTGTAATAGCCTATACTCCATCTGTTTCTAGGTTTCTTCATCAATTAAGCCTTGAATCACCACTGTCCAAGCAAGCATCTCCAATGGAAAATCAAGGATTCGCGCGCTAGGAAAGGAATCAAGTGCACCTGAGCCTGGCATTCAGTTTCTTGAAGCTTGTGGCGCGTCTGTTTTGGACTTGTAGGCCTGAACTCCATCAGTTTCAACACGGCCATAACAGGTACCTTCGATTTTCGAGCGATGTGATTTGCTTAGTTATTATGTGTTTTCTGTAGAGCATGGAACGTAGAGTGTAGTGATGTCCTTAGTTTTGAGAATGGATAACCATAGCTTAGTAAATCTTGAATTGAAGTTTCGATCCCAAACCCTAAGCTCATCGATTCAGGAGATTTAGAAACTGTTAGGTTAAATTGATTTCATATTTGGATTGTGGAGATTCATACGGTTCGTTTGGTTATCTACTCGTCCATTTTGGTGATAGTTTGAAAAACTCGTGTTCTTGATGTTGCTGGTGATTTCTGAGTTGGAGATGGTGAAGCAAGCGTGTTTGATCCGAAAAACAGTTTGAATTTTCAAATAAGAGGTTTCCCGCCCGCGCCATCCATATTTACAAAACTGCCATTGGCATTTTAATTAATTTTAATTAATTATTAACAAATATTTTAACACCTTAAAAAATGCATAAAAAATAGTAGAAAATTCAGAAAAATATGGAGATTTTTTCTATGACTTCCTTGTTGACTTTAGGACTTTTTTGACCTATTGGTCAAAGTTGTGCTTGGTAGAAATTCCATTTGGCATAGGCTTGTTTCACATGTATCCATTTTTGCTACACTTTGCCAATTGATTCATGAAATGCACATATTGTAAAATAAATTCTTGGCAATTTTTGTGATGATTGTTGACTGGCTGAGGTTTATTTCCATGTAAATTTCATGCATTTTTGATACCTGGTCATGTAGTTATGAATTTTGGAAGTTAGGTGTGACAATTTGTGTCACACCTCTTGATGTCAATTTGCTGGAATTATTTGAGTGACCTATACATGTTGAAATTGATTGAAATTTTGCATGATGCTTAGTTAACATGTTAGGAAGCTATGAGAATTTTTGTGGAATTTTACATTGCATTTTCAATTTGATCATGATTTTTCATCTCTGTTGGTCACAATTGCAAGCTCATATGATACATGTTGGTAGATTGATTGAGAAATGCTCACATTATATTGTATGATCATGAAATTTGGCATGCTTGTAATAGACACATAATGTGACATCCCTGTTTTGGTCTCATCCATTTACTTATTGTTTTCATTGAGTTATGAATTTTTGAAGTGGATGTATGCATTGATGTTGTGGTTTGAAGCATGAAATTGTGACTGTTTTTGTTGATTTTCATTGACATGGTTCTATTTGCCCAATTGAGCTCAAATTTGACATGGTAGACCTTGAAGATCCCCTGTTTAGGTGTAATTTATTTGATAATTTTTAGATTTGTTTTGATGTGGATTTGAATGCAATAATTCTGTTTGTATGCTTGGTGCCTCATTTGGACTAGTTTGCCTTATTTTGTGCATAGCATGAACATGATGAATGATATAAACATGAGACCAATGATGTTTGCTCTTGTTTGACATTAATTTGAGTTTGGTTGGTGAATACCTTGCTGTTTAGGAATTTTTATTGCCTTTGGACCCTAGGCTTAGCCTAGTGGTCTAGTTGCTAATGTTTGCTTGATTTTTCAGGATCAAAGGCATAATGCACATGGAGAATGATTCAAATCAATTTTAATTGATGTTGTTGATGTTTGTACATTAACATGACATTGTTTTGTAGGTGATGAAGCTTAGGCTTAAGCTTTGAGCTTGCTTTGTTGTGCATTGCTTTGTATAGTTTGATTGATTGAACACTTGCTGTTTGGTTTTGTCTGTCTGGGTACTAACTGTGTTTGACTGTTTCCAGGTACTTTTAGTTGCTCAGTTCCTTGTGAACTTTTGCTTTGCGTTGCTTAAGCAACTTGCATTGAGGTAGGTCCTCTTGACTTCATGTAGTCTGGAGACCCGGCTGTTACCGGGCCGGGCAAATAAATGTCTGAAGTCCTCCTTAAGAGGCAATGATTGTGGTTGTTTATTTTTAAGCCCAAGCAGGTGAAAGTCCTTTAAATAAGGCAATTGGTGGAAGGTAGGGGTATGCAGCCTACCCCCCACTCTTCAGTTGAGTCTTCTCCTTGCTCCCATTACATGGTTGAAGCATTGAGATCCTAACCCAAGATCCCGTGCAGTGCACATTGAGTCAGAGTCTCTGAGTATAGAAGGGTTCCCCTATTCTGGACCCATGCTCATTTGTCAGAAGCTCTCCCTGGTTAGGGATAAGAGCTGTGAGGTCTGATCCTCACTTCATCCTTTCATCTGCTTCACCTTAGCCTCGTAATGGCAAGGTTAAGAGCAAACCCAGCCCGTACAGACGACTCGCTTCGGCAGTCAAACCTATTGTGTGAGCCACTTGTTTGGTTATAGTGCGTGCTGTGTGGATATCTGTTTGAGATGCTTGTTCTCATTTGATGTATGCTTGAATTATTCTGTATGCTTGTATGTTTGCTTCTTTCCTGGATAGGAATAGTTTGCTTATGCAAGTAGGATAGAAAAATGAACTTAGGGCGACTTTGCATGACAACATTAGGCTCGAGTCTCAGCTCCCTAGTGTCGTGTTTTCCCCGGTTTCTGGTTAGCAATTCAGTCCCGTTCAGGGGAACTACATCGCCCTGATCCTCGTTCCAGACGAGGTATGTAGGCAGGTGGTCGTGCGAGACCACTCCGGGCAACCTTTTTCTTTTTGTGTGTGTTTACTTGTTATCTGACTGTGTGTTTGGTTCGGATGCCGACGTAAGTCCAGTGATTGGCTGTCGGGCTCCACGTTTGCCGTTTTGAGTATGTTTTGGTTCGGATGCTGACGTAATTCCATCAAGTGGTTGTCGGGCTCCATGTTTGCCACCTTTGTTTGTTTGATTGTTTTGTGTTGTTTGGCGTGCGTAAGCCGAACTACAGTGGCTCTGATTCTTGTTCCAGACAAGATATGTAGGCATAAGGTGCGATACCTTATCGAGCTCGTTCCTCTTAACCCCACCTGCGTTCCCCGTGTGTGTGTGTGATGTTTAGCAACCTATTCTTTATTTTAGGACGTGGATCCCTAGGAGTACCTAGGACGTGAGGGGTGCTAATACCTTCCCCTTGCGTAACCGACTCCCTTACCCTTTCTCTTTGGTCGCGAGACCATGTCTTTCCAGGTTTCTCTGAGCGTTTCCTTTCCCTATCTTGGGATAAATAACGTTTAGTGGCGGCTCTGTGTTGTTTTTATTTCAGCGCTCGCCGGTTGATTTTTCGCAGGATGCGACAGCTGGCGACTCTGCTGGGGACATAAACATTGATGTAGACCTATGCTGGTCCATCGTCCCTAAGCGAGTCCTTCCTAGCGTTTTAGGATTGGTTTGGGTTGCTTGTTGTGTGTTATTTATTGCATTTATTATTCTAACCAGTGTGTATCTATATTTGCATTAATGTCTGCATGCATCATACTATCATGTTGTTGCCGTCCTCTGTGCAGGTGGTTTCTCTGTTGGGGGTGGGTGTTCTGAGTGGGGCTAAAACCCAGGCCCGAGTATACACCTAGGACTAGTGTGGTCTCATGTCGCCTCTTTCATGTTAAGTCAACATGTGCCTGGCGGCGTGATGTACCATAAGCCGGACGAGGCTCATTTGGTAGTGCTCATCTCTGTGGATATTCCGCTTTGTTTGAGTTACTCCATTTGAGTTGTTGACTCTGGTGACCGATCTTTTCCCGGATCTTTGGTTTAGACGATCTTAAGGGAGCTACAATGGCACACCCGAAAGGGCAAACCCATTGAGTATCTCCGCCCGATTGTCGAGACTATTATCCGCTTTAGGATGACCTGTTTAGAATTTACCTGTGAGGGGAGGGTGATTCTTTCAGATGCGTGTTCAGATGGTGACTTTTGGTTCCGTGTATCAGAGTTCTGTTTATAAGTCGGATTTATGGTTATTTATTGCCGTGGCGCCGGAGTGCTGTCCGTGATTTATCAGTGGGGATCCGTTTATTTCTGGATTCCCCGGGCCGAGATATTTATCAGTGGGGATCCGTTTATTTCAGGATTCCCCGGGCCGATTCAGATGGTGATGGTGTGTCTGCTCAGAGACCAGTGATGATGATGATGTATCTGTCTTCCGTTTATTTCGGAACCCGTGGGTCAGATTCGTGGTTACACGTTCCTCAGATGGTTATGATCAGTTGAGACCAGATTCAGTGCAGATGATTAGATGGCTTGGAGGATGGCAACGCATTGCATTCATTCATCAGCATCATTACATTTTGCATTAATTGCATCTAACACATGTTTATCCATATGCAGGGACACTTTTGATCGAGATTCTGGTTGAGAGACTTTCTGTTCAGATATGAGGACCGGCCTGAAAGACAACATTGCTTACAGTTTCTTCGATTCAGAGATTGGTGTGTTGAAGGAGATGATAGCATTGATTACTCCTGACCATGTGGGGATGTTCAGGGAGGCATATGGTAGTATCCTGAAGATGGTTTTCAGACTCACTGACAGTGACAGAAGCGCCATCCATACTCTTCTCCAGTTTTATGACCCGGGGCTGAGGTGTTTCGTATTTCCTGGTTATTTGTTGGGACCTCTGATGGAAGACTATGCTAGTATCCTGGGTATTCAGATCCGAGATCAGATTCCTTTCCATGTCACTAGAGCAGATCCAGATGTCCTTGGAGTTTCGCGTGCTCTTTATTTGAGTCCGGAAATGGTCAAGGAGGGTTTGAAGGAAAAAGGAAAATTACCCGGTTTTCATTTGAGTTTCTTGGAGGCTAATGCCAAGGAACATGCTGCTATGGGTAACTGGAAGACGGTTTGTGCTCTGACCGCCGTGGGCATTTATGGGATTGTTCTGTTTCCTAATCAGAAGGATTTTGTGGACCATAATGCTATCAGATTGTTCATGCAGAGAAACCCTATTCCTACTCTGGTCGGAGACGTTTACTACTCGGTGCATAACAGGAATGAGAAGAGGCGTGGTGGCTTGATCAGATGCTGTTCTCAGTTGCTCTTCCGATGGTTTATGGGGTATTTGCCTTCTCGGGGTGCCTTTGTTCAGATTGATCCTAGTGTCAAATGGTCCTTCAGGTTGATGGGTTTGCAGGCTGATGACATTTCTTGGACTCATAATGGTTTGGCTGGAAGAGATTTTATATGCAGTTGTGGGAGTTTACCTAATGTGCCTTTGGTGGGAGTTCAGGGTTGCATCAATTACAACCCAACGCTTCTCAGGAGACAGATGGGGTTCGCTGTAGAGGGTCCTCCTCTCGGGCGAGAGATTCAAGAATCCTTTTATTTCCCGATTGATGGTAACCAGACCAAGCTGAGGCAGGTATTGGATGAGTGGCGAGATATCCAGAGGAGGGGTAAGGTTCTTTATGGCAAAGTCAACAGTCGGTATTTTCCTTTGTTTGAGGATTGGTTGCGGAAGAGGATTGAGGTTACATTTCTACCATTTCCTGGAGGTGATCCTGTGTGTCCTATGATTGAGGGTCCAAGTTCTTCTGTCAGCATGGAAGAATTCCTTGAGATGAAGAGGGCCAGAGACCAGTTACTTGCAGAGAAAGCTGAGTTGGAGAGAAGTGTTGCTCGTTTTCAGGCAGCTAATCAGGAGATCAAAATGAAGATGGAAGATCAAGACAAGCGACATGCCTTGGAAGCCAAGCGCTTTGAGATGGATACGGCCTACTATGGGAAGATCAGCCAAGCTTTAGCATCGTCCAACCGGGAGCACGACATCACGAAGGATAAGCTGTTCAAAGCGTCGAAGGTTATTGAAGATGAGAAGAGAAGGCAAATCTTGGTGAAGGATCAGAGGGATGACCGAGCCAGAGTCCTCGCTACAGAGTGGGAAGCGGAGAAAGCAAAGATCAGGGCTGAGAGAGATCACTACATGGCAGAGAGAGACCACTACTTCAGGCAGATGAAGATTCATCAGAAGGAAGTTGGTAGACTACAACAGGAGAATACAGAGCTCAGGTTCGCCGCAGAGTTCGCGAGGATGGAAGATGAGATAGGGCCATCTGTGGGACCCTCATCCAGTTAGATCTTTCATTTGTGTTGGATTACCGTCAGGCTTGTTGACGGAATTCACTTGTCTGTATTTCTTTCCTATTCTAGAGGATTGTATTTGATTTTATCTGGTTGATGTATGACTATGGCACTGATTGTGCACTCTTTGGTTATGTGATGGTTATTTTCAGTCATTGATCAATCTTCAAGCTCTATTTGCTTTACCGTATGCACTCACACAAACACACACATGGTTGGGGGTATCATGCTGAATCACATATCTCCGATCTGCACGATAAAATCAGATGCTGAATATCAGAATATTGATGCCAGATTATTATCAGTCTCAGTGATGCCAGGATCGAGGAACAAAGTGTCCTTCATATGGATAGACACTGCATCCATGCATTGATCATAATAACTGTGCTTTATTTTGCAGGTGTTTGTTACTAACGTGCTTGCTTGTGACAGGAATCATTGCTCGCGCTCGGAGGATAGTACCCTTGCACGCAACTCGCCCTCACAGATATTATACCCGAAGAAATACGCCCAGACTCATGGAGCTTCCCAGTGTAGATATGCTTGAATTGAAAGATAAGATGAATGAGCTGATCAATATAATGCAAGGCTTTGCAATTGGTCAGAAGGCTCTCGCAGACAAGGTTGAGAAACTCGAGCGGGTTTCTGCTGTGAACAGTGGGGTCAACCTGGATGGAGTCTCCAACCAGGGGCAGGGATCTCGCGATGGTGGAAAGAGGACGACTGTGGGCCTCGTGAACAATGCTGGTGCTGCTGGTCAACCTGGGCCTAGTCAAAATATGAAGGACAATTTTGTGCCTCCGTTCTATGGTTTTGACGAAGATCAGGAAGAAGACAGGGAGGCTGACCAATTTTCTATGCAGAACGAGCCTTTTGTTCCTTACAACATTCCTCCGCAGAACAAAGAAATTCAGCTACTGGATGAGAAAATAAAGGTCTTGGAGAGTTATGCCACGCCGGGGGTGGTGAATATGTCCAACATGGGGCTGGTGGAGGGGATTGTGATCCCTCAGAAGTTTAAAGCGCCGGCGTTTGACAAGTACAACGGTAGTTCCTGCCCGGAAACTCATCTCCAGGCATTCGTCCGCAAAATCTCTGCATACACGGCAGATCAGAAGTTGTGGATGTACTTTTTCCAGGACAGCCTGTCTGGAGGCTCCCTGGAGTGGTATACCAAGCTGAAGTCTTCTGATATTAAGAGTTGGCAAGATCTTGGAGATGCTTTCTTCAAGCAATACCAGTTCAACGCAGATATGGCTCCGAGCCGTACCCAGCTGCAGGGTATGTCTCAAAAGCACAACGAGGGCTTTAAGGAGTATGCCCAAAGATGGAGAGAACTGGCTGCAAGGGTGCAACCCCCGCTTGTGGATCGTGAAATGTCGGACTTGTTTATGGGGACCCTGCAGGGGCCGTTTGCTGAGAGAATGGTGGGTTGTCCTGTCACCAATTTCTCCGATATCGTGGTAGCTGGAGAGCGGATTGAGAGTTGGTTGAAATTAGGAAAAATTCAGGGTAATGCTTCCGCATCTTCTTCAGGTTCGAAAAAGCCGTTTGGTAATAGCGGTGGGCAGAGGAAGAAGGAGGGCGATGCCAGCGCTGTGTACACTCAACGCGGACCCAGTAGGGACCGTTACTTCCAGCACAACGCTGCAGTAACAATTCCTGCTGAGTCTCATCCAGCACAACCGCAACAGCAACAGCAGCAACAGAGACAACAACCCTTTCAGCAGAGGCAGCAAAGGGCTGGTTATCAGATTCGGGGCAGAGCGCAGGATCGTCAGTTTGATAGGCCTCCGGTGAGCTATGCTTTCTTGTTTAAGAAGCTGCAAGATTTGGGCCTTGTGCAGACCAGAACTCTGGCACCTTTGAGACCTGATCAAAGGCCGGCCAGCTATGATGAGAATGCGAAGTGTGAATTCCACTCAGGTGCGCCTGGGCATAATATTGAGAACTGTAAAGCTTTTAAGCACACAGTTCAGGATTTAGTGGATTCCAAGGCCATTAATTTCGCGCCATCTCCCAATGTCAATGCAAATCCCATGCCAGCACATGGTCAGAGGGGGGTGAATGCAATTTCTGCGGAAAGTCGAGTTGGGCTGTTTGATGTTGATCAGTTGAGGACGCCTTTGACTGAGGTCAAGAGGCAGTTGTTAAAGAATGGGGTATATCCGGGCTGCGGGTCTGAGTGTGCTGAGTGCACGATTTCGGGGAACGGTTGTGAGCCTCTGAGGAAGCATGTCTAGGGTCTGATGGACAGTGGGGATATTCTGATTGAGAGGGCAGGTGAAGAGAAGGAGGAGGTCTCTACCATAACCATTTACTATGATCCGGTTGATTTGTCGAATCTTACTGAAGAGGCTCCAGTTACCATCACGGTACCTGGCCCGATTCCCTACGACAAAGAGGATGCCGTGCCATGGCATTATGGGGGAGAGGTGTACTGTAATGGAGAAAAAGTTGAAGAGCAATCTGCTAGTGAAACCACCGTGCTAAAGGTGGATAATGCCGGTCCCAGCGGTTTCACTCGCAGTGGAAGGTTATTTGCTCCCGATGCTTTGAGGAGGGGGGAGGAAGAAAAAGAAAAAAAAGAAAAGGCCGAGGCTTTAGCCAGGGCAAAGGGGAAGGTTGTGGTGGAGAGTGGAAGTACTCCTGTGATGACACCGGCGCCTGCGGGGTCGGATAACAAATTTGATGATGAGGCTGAAGAGTTTCTGAGAATCATCAAAAAGTCCGAGTATAAACTGGTGGATCATTTGCAGCAGACACCTTCCAAAATATCAATTCTTTCATTGCTGTTGAGTTCTGAGGGTCATAGGGAGGCTTTATTGAAAATTCTGAAGAAAGCCTATGTTCCCCAGGAGATTACGATCAACCAATTGAAGACGGTCGTATCCAACGTGCATGCCAGTCATGGATTGGGCTTTACTGATATGGATTTGACCGTAGATGGAAGGAACCATAATCGGGCTTTACACATTGCAATGGAGTGCAAAGGAGCCGTGCTTTCGCATGTGCTGGTTGATACCGGCTCCTCATTGAATGTGTTGCCAAAGAAGGCCTTGGCGAAGCTGAACTGTGATGGGCTGATTTTGACCCCGACTGATCTGATTGTGCGAGCTTTTGATGGGTCAAAGCGGGCCGTATTTGGGGAGGTCAAATTGCCGGTGAAGATTGGACCAGAGGTGTTCAAGTCGACTTTCTATGTCATGGACATTCAGCCGGCATACAGTTGCCTGTTGGGTCGCCCATGGATTCATGCTGCGGGAGCAGTTACTTCGACTTTGCACCAGAAGCTGAAGTATGTCTGGGGAGGTCAAGTTGTCACCGTCTGCGGAGAGGAGGACATTTTTGTCAGCCACCTGTCTTCGTTCAAGTACGTGGAGATGGATGGAGAAATATGGGAGACGCCTAGTCAGGCATTCGAAACCGTCAAGGTGGAGAACGCTCTGTTTGCTAAGCAAGAGGAAGAGAAACCATCCATCGCTTCCTATAAGCAGGCTGCTGAGGTGGTCAAGAGCGGTGAGGCTCCTGGTTGGGGCAAAATGATGGAGGTCCCTGAGAAGAAGGACCATTTTGGGGTTGGATATCAACCAAGCCGAGGCTCAGGACGAGGTAGAGGACGTCGTACGACGGTTACCTTCACGAGCGCTGGAATGTTGGATCCAGATCAAATCTGTATGATGGGTGAAGATACTGATAGTGACTGCGACATGGACCAATGGATAAAGCCGTGCACACCAGGGATGGAAATCCAGAATTGGAAGGCCGAAGAAATCATCCGGGTCACTCTCCTCGAAGAGTAATATTTCTCTTGTTTTCCTTCTTATTTGCATGAAAGCCATACGTGTTGCCCGACACGTAATGGTTCATTGTAAGGGCCACCTCATGTTTAAATTTGCAATTTTTGCATCATGAATAAAAGGATGATTTTCAATCAAAAAGCGGTGTTCCTTGTTTTTCATTTATTTTTGCAGTTTAAAAATAAAAACAAATAAAAGTGGCAATGTTTTCATTTTTCTTTTTCAATTTCTCACACCGGTTCTAAAGCAATGCATGAATCAACATTCATGCAGATGCGATTCCTCTCCGGATCTCATTGATAACAATCCTGTTACACCCTTGTATGACTTCGACAATCCGATCTATCTTGCTGAAGAAGAAGACGAAGAAAATTGTGAATTGCCGGGGGAATTAGCCAGGTTGTTAAAACAAGAGGAGAAGGTGATTCAGCTGCACGAGGAACAGATTGAGGTTGTAAACCTAGGTACCGACGAGGTCAAAAGAGAGGTGAAAATCGGGGCTGCTTTGGGGGAAAGTGTCAAGAGCAGAATGGTGGCATTGTTGAAAGAGTATGTCGATATCTTTGCCTGGTCTTATCAAGATATGCCAGGGTTGGATACCGATATCGTTGTGCACAGGCTACCGTTGAGAACAGATTGTCCTCCAGTGAAGCAGAAGTTGCGCAGAACTCGACCTGATATGGCAATGAAAATAAAGGAAGAAGTGCAGAAGCAGTGGGATGCTGGTTTCCTTGCTGTCACTAATTACCCGCCATGGGTCGCGAACATTGTGCCAGTCCCGAAGAAAGATGGGAAAGTGAGGATGTGTGTGGACTACCGAGACCTGAATAGAGCTAGTCCGAAAGATGATTTTCCACTACCTCACATTGACGTGTTGGTAGATAATACAACTCAATTCTCGGTGTTTTCCTTCATGGATGGCTTTTCTGGCTATAATCAAATTAAAATGTCGCCAGAGGATATGGAGAAAACAACGTTCATTACACCATGGGGCACTTTTTGTTACAAGGTGATGCCATTTGGTCTCAAGAACGCCGGTGCTACTTATCAGAGAGCCATGGTGACTTTGTTTCATGATATGATTCATCATGAAATTGAATGCTATGTTGATGACATGATAGCAAAGTCCCAAACAGGAGAGGGGCATCTGGCAGATCTGGCCAAGTTATTTGACAGGAGAAGATGATTCAAATTGAGGTTGAATTCAGATAAGTGCACTATCAGAGTGCGATC
Organism: Lathyrus oleraceus; assembly: GCF_024323335.1. Classification (NCBI taxonomy): domain Eukaryota; kingdom Viridiplantae; phylum Streptophyta; class Magnoliopsida; order Fabales; family Fabaceae; genus Lathyrus; species Lathyrus oleraceus. The sequence goes on along the minus strand of NC_066584.1, from coordinate 326,023,139 downwards.
CGGTAAGCTGTTGGGGTTCATTGTAAGGGAGGAATCGAGGCTCTTCCTGCAAAAAAAAAAAAAAAAAAAAAAAAAAAAAAAGAAGAACAAAAAAAAATGCCTGAACCGAGAATGGAAAGAGAGGTTCGTGGTTTCTTAGAAAGATTGAACTATCTGTCATGGTTCACATCCCATCTAACAGCCACGTGTGAACCCACATTCGAGATGTTGAAAAAAACGGTCAGGTGAAATAATGATTGCCAAGGGGCATTGAAAAATAAAAGAAAAGTTGCAGGAACCTCTGATTCTGATACTTTCTGTGGAAGGAGTGTTTGTCAAATCTGTACTTGACAGTCTTCAAGGGGTCTACGAGGTGTATGGGGTCAGCATGACGCGTCTTGTCGAAAAGAGCATGCAATTTACCTTAGCAAAAAGTTTACCGACTGTGAAACAATACATTCACTGTTCGGGAAAACTTGATGTACTTTGGCATAGGCTGCTCGCCGACTGAGACAGTATATGCTGGTTCATACCACTTTGTGGATTTCCGAGATGGATCCGATCGAGTATGGGTTTGAGAATCCAGCATTGACCGGACGGGTTGCGAGAAGAGCAAAAGAATGTTGACTGATTTGGGATACTCTCAGAAAGCAATCAAGGAGTGTATTGTCTGATTACCTCGCCCAGCAATCCGGGGAGGATTATCAACCGAGGAAGTTTGAATTCCCTGATGAGGACATCTCTAGGTGCTCTAATCGAAAGATTGAGAGTAACCGATCCCGGAGGAGGGGCCTGACCCTGAATCCGAACGGATTCTGATGTCTGATGGGGAGGTTAAGGTGAATGAGCTTTTGTTGCCCGGATAACGTTTGAATACACCGATGGTGTGATTGAGTAGGAAGTTTGTATCCTGGGTATTGATCTCCAGTGTGCGTACATCTACTGGGGCAACTCCTTTCTCATTGGTGTATGGGATGGAGGCTGTATTGCCTGTTGAGGTTCAGATTCCCTCTTTGAGAGTCCTGATGGACGTGAAATTGCAAGAGGCTGAATGGGTAAGGACCCGGTACGAAGAGTCGAGCCTGATTAAGGAAAAGAGGCTAGCATCCATCTGTCATGGGCAGTTGTATCAGCAAAGAATGAAGCGTGCTTTTGACAAAAAGGTACGACCTCGGGTGTATCACGTGGGTGATATGGTGCTGAAAAGGATCCTTCCTCCTCAAAACGATCGAAGGGGCAAATGGACACCCAATTATGAAGGTCCATTCGTGGTCAAGAAGGTTTTCTCTGGTGGAGCCTTGTTGTTAACGACCATGGATGGTGAGGATTTTCCATCCCCTGTGAATGCGGACGCAGTTAAAAAATACTTCGTATAAATTGACCCGCTGGACGAAAAGAACAAAATAGTCCAGGCAAAAATGGGCGTCCCGGCGAACCAAAAACAGAAAGAAAGGTTCGGGCAAAAATTAGGGATAACCAATGGAAAAATGTACACCCGGCAAGTCGAAAACCTGAGAAAGCGACTTGGGCAAAAAAGGGTATCCCGGTGGACTGAAAACCCGAAAGGGCGGTCCAGGCAAAAGAGGGATTGAAACGAGCAACTGCGTCTAGCATGATCGTTTGCACTTTGGTTATGGCATCATGGATAATACCCGGGAGGGATCAGTTGGAATCGTCTTGTTCAGAAGGCAGAAAGTATGGAGAGTCTGAGGACATATGGGGTGTAACCGAGTTGGAACTCGATGAGATCACGGGTTTCACATTGCCATTAGGATAGATTTTTCCTTTTGTGCAGTTACCTCTTTTCAGGAATTGCTTCCTTTTGTATTGCTCATTTGAGCCACACTTTTTCAAATCAATAAAATGCATATTCAGTCAAATAATTTTGTTTTTGTTTTTCATTACCGCTTTGATTGCAAAAACGTCCGATTATTTTGATAAAGAATCTTTGCATTTTAAAACATACAGGTTTCCTTCCAATGCGTGTTTATAAGATTGAAAGCTAGAAATCTTATTTGGAAGGTTGAGTGACCCAAGTGTTGAAATCTTGACACGCCTGGGGCACGGTTTTATCTGATGGTCTGTTTTGCAGGAACTGTTGGATATTTCCACTCACTTGCAGGTTGTGATGTGGAAGCTTTGTAACAAGATCCCCAGAGAGTTGGCTCAGCAATGAAAGAAATGGCAAAGACGTTGAGACGTACGACGATCCTTGGTGGTAATCAAGAAGACTCTTCAAAATCGGAAAATTGGAAAGTATGTAATTCCCCGCAGAG